>NC_140935.1:40473057-42873057 GCF_014529385.1 Adiantum capillus-veneris | reverse complement strand
TTACCAGTCACCAAATCCACTCTAAGGACAGAGTCTTGGAATTGCAAATAGACATGATTTTTAGACCAATCATGAACCATTTGTGCTTCCCTCATGAATGGTCGTCCTAAAATCATTTCATATGACATAAGGTGTTTAGAGAAATCCATGACAATGAACGTATGTCATACCTTGTGTCCTAGAACTTTGATCTTAAGATCCTTGAGCATCCCCATAGGTTTGGCTATGGTACCATTTGCCATCTTTACCACAATGTTAGTAACACTGAGGCGGGGTTTTCCCATGGATTCCCAACAATCTTTTGTAACGATGCTAACTCCCGCACCACCATCAAGAATTCCCTTTATAGTTAATCCCTTGGCAGTGATGGGTAGGGTCGCATTAGACTCGTCGCCTTCAAAATACTGCCCTAATTCGTTAATGGGTACCTCAATCACAGACTCGTGTCCATCTAAGTCAAGTGATTGCACATGATTTTCCTCATCAATCATAATCGAGTCAGGCCTATTTGGTTGCGCAAACTGCGGTAATCCCGTTCGTAGCTCTCCGTTAAGGAATGCTCGAAGTGCAAGGAATAACTCAGGATCTCCATACAGCTTTGCTATGATCGTGGTTCGGACCTCAGAAGACATGAAGTCCACTAGTTTGGCAACATTCATTGGCGTTTTGCAGGGTGTAGGTCCTTGACTAGGAACTGGTGAGGATGGAATCTCATATTCCTCAATGGGATCAGGTATTCCTTCGTTAAACATCCTTTCCAACAAGAAGGGTGTATGCTCACTTTCTGATGTCCCGTCCTCACTCCCTTCTTGGATGATACTAGATATGGCTAACGGTCTATGGTTCATGTGGGGTGGATGAACTTGCGTGGGAAACACTGTGTCATGAATTTTGACCTGCATGGGTTCTGGTTCTAGTTTCCTTTGAGTCTCCTCCACTAAACCTCTTAGATGTTTCACCTGCTCAATCTCGTCTACTGGGTTTGGGTACATCCCAATCTTCTTTTTACGATTTTTCCCTTTTTGCCCCTGCGGTTTATCGTGGGGGTCTTGGATTGGATTTGGAAACACTTGTGGTGTTTTCAGAGGCTCTTTATGATTTTCTCTTATTCGGTTTTCATTTGGTTCCATGTTACGATTTTCCTTGTCGGTCTTTCCCTTTGTGGTATTGGTTCTAGTCTCCATTGTCTCGACTGAATCTGAATCATCCTCGAGGTCATTCATATACACGGGGTCATCTCCTGTTCCTATGTTTGTTTTGGAACTTGGCTTTGAATTTTCCGTATTCTGCGACTTCTTCCTTCGTGTCTTCTTTTTCTTTGCTTGGATAACTGACGCGGTATCTCTCTCTTCGAGGATATGTCCTGGCCCTTGAAGCATGGACCGTGTAATCGCATAAGCAGGTGCGACGGGTGGTATTGGCGATGTCACACTAGCAATTTCGACCAAATTTAGGGGTGTGATTTTAGGCGCATTTGGGTTATAGGGGCATTGGGCAATCAAGTGATCTATGCCACAACGATTACATGTGAGTATTGGCATTGCAGACGTGCTCCCTTGATTCATTTGCATCTGTGCAGCATTCTTTTGCAGCCTAATAGGGCACTCCGCTACTCGATGTGGTCCACCACACTCGTAGCATTGAAGAGGTGGCCTCCTAGCCTGGGTGTTGATATTTTGACCTCTGGATGCGAGAGCAGCAGCTTGATAAACCGGCTTGACTTGTCCCCAACAATCTTCCATGTAGTATATAGGACACTCTTCCAATGTATCAAGTCCGTAGGCAATACTAGTGTCTATTTCCTCCTCACAGCCATCTGGATAAGCATTCGATGGCTCGCAACCCACTTGGTTCATAGGGGCGACTCTTGGATGCGGGGGCTGCGGTCCTAGCACAGGAGGTGGTAGCGGTGTAGCTTGTACAACATTTTGAGATCTAGGGACCATGTGTTGCGGTAGTTGCTCAACAGGTGGAGCAGGCATCAATACCAGAGCTCGAGGTGCATCCGTCCAGGCTACAGGTGGTCTATTTGCCATCATACGTTTGATCATTAAACAATCCTTAGCTTGGTGACCATACCTACCACATGTGTTGCAAGTTCCATTAAATTTTACTCTAAACGTAGGGCACTCACTAGTGCTATGTGGACCTAAGCAAATGGAACACCATTGTTGCTCCCTTCTTGGATACATGTGACTATTTTGAGGGGGTCGATTATCCTTAAGACACTCTTGGATTACCTTGGTGAGGTTTGTCAAGAATGTCTCAAATACCTTTGGCTCATTGGCAATGGGCTTTGCAGTCATGGGTTCATACTCAATGGCTTGTGAGCTAGTGGATCTCGTGTCAGTAGACACCCTCATGCCTGCTATCATCAAGTTGTCCTCTAATTGGATTGCATTGGCAGTGACATCTTCCCAGGTTGTGATACCTCTAATCACTAGTCCATTATAGATTCCTTCATTCCTCAACCCTCGAATGAATCGATCAAGCAGTTGGTTATTGTTGAAGCGCTCATTTACAGGGCAACGAGAGTTTAAGTGCTTTAGACGACTAATGAAGTCCCTTACTGACTCTCCTTCCTTACGTTCGGCCTTCTGTAGCTGAGATGCTACACCCCAAAGCACACCTTCTCGTATGTACTCCTTTAGAAACAACCTTCGAAGGGTAGGGTAGATTGTTTTCTCGTCCACCCTTAGGGTCCTATACCAATCTCCAGCCTTCCCACTTAATGTCAAGCTTAAGGCATTGCACTTATGTAGTTCGTTGTGTTCCCCTAAGGAATCACATACTTGTTCAAACACTTCAATGTGTTTCCTAGCATCTTCGTCCCCATTGAATTTTTGCGTGAGTTTGGCAATTTGTACTGCCTTACTTCTAGGCTCTCTATCAGATGCGTGACGCATATTTTCCGCGATAGATCGACCTATGGTTTGAGCAAATGCTGCCAAGTCACCTATGTGAGGAGGCAGGGCCGGTGGAGGTACTCTTGGAATCATATGTGGGAGAGGAACGGGTATCGGTCTTGGCATATGTGTAGATGATGCAGGATATGGAACATAACCGGGCATAGGTCCACTCGGATAAGAGCTAGGGAGCGGCACTCGAGGAGCGTAAGCAAGTGGTACTATTGGAGGTGTGGGGGCCATGTGTGCATAAGGGGCTAGAGGCACATATGGTCGAGGCCCCATATTAGGTACTACAACACTAGGTAGTGGCACTGCGCTAACCGTAGATGTCATCGGTACATTCTCTGTCAGGCTTATCCCTGGAGTGAGCACTGTGTTTTCCTTAATAGAGGGTTGAGCCAAGTTAGGGAAGCTAAAGTTGTCGCTCGGAGGCTCAGATTGCATAGAGACCCCAGGTGAAATGACGTAAGATGGGTCCATGGGGCTCATTAGAGGAGTCTCCATTTGTGATAGAGTAGGCTGTTGAGCCTTGCTCGTATCCAGAAATCTCATGGGGCCAGTTGAGAGTATATTTACCCCTCGATTTTGCCTTTCTGATTGAATAATGCCATGGATAACATTACAGATCATTTTCTGTTGATCTTCGATGCTCGTGGCACTAGAGGTGGATTGTACAATCTCTATCCATCCTACATGGTAGGCGTGGCCAGAGTGTAGATCCGTCAACACCTCAGTGTGGAGGTCGTATGTCCAATGATCATTAATGAACAATCCTTCTAGAGTCGACGTGTTAATGGTTTCTTGTGAGGTAGAAGCAATGTTGCTCCCCGTGGTTTTACTTGTCACCAACGGTACTCTAGAGGGAACTTCTGAAGGAGGCAGCTCAATAGGGCCTTCTTGGTAAGAAGTTGGTAGGATATCCACATGGACACTCTTTGGGGGTGTGGGGTCCACGTGCGATGTGAAAGGAGATTCCACTTCCCCACCCCCTTCGTGTGCTTCATTTGCATCAGGTTCCGAGCGAGTAGCTCTACCTAATGTTTCCATGAAACGGCTAAACATACTAGTACTAGGCTGTGGAGCTTCGGGAGGTGCATGGCCTTCTCTCTCAGTGTTTTGGGTAGGGTATGCTTCCATGATTTCTGAGTCGGAGGAGGAATCACTAGCGGCTATTTTAGGGTCTTGGGTGGTGCTACCTTGTGTCCCCGCTGAGGGTCTAGAGCTTATCATGGATGGGTAATGGGTGTCCGTATGAACAGAGGCACCCTCAATATGCTCGTGTTCTAGCACTCGTCCAGAGCGTAAGTGCATGTGCTTTTGATACCCTAAGGTGTCAAAAAGCTGCTCTAGGAGGCCTTGTGACTAGTTTTTAGCGTGTTTTTTGTTTGTTTTTTTGCTAGATTTTTTAGAGCGTGTCGTGGAATGGGCCGTGTGATAGCTCAAAACGAGCGTATCGGTCAGAGGGTCGTGCCGTGCTTTACAGCCCTCCGTTTGGTCACTCTATGCTCTCGGAATCCCTAAAACTGTTAATTCCCAGTAGGGAACTAGGCCCAAACTAGAAAGTCTAAGGGTGCAAGTGGGAAGAGAAAGGAGGAGAGTGGAGGACTTGTCCCACATGCTCTCATTCTCTCTTGAGGGAGTAGGGTATATATATAAGAGTGAGTCTAGTATATATCATAAGACTGAGGACTGAGGCCTGGGCCTGGGCTTGGGCTTGGGAAAATGATCCCGATCTACCTTTTATACAAACCAACCCGTCCGTTTTAAGATTATTTTCGAAAAATTTCGCCGCCCTGCTCGCTCGCGTTTTTAATTTCCGATTTTTTTCTTTTTTAATTTCCTTTTTCTTTTTGGTGCAGAAAATACAGAAATTGAAAACGCAGATATGCAAAAATTGCAGAAAACGCAGATATGCAGAAATTTCAGAAAACGCAGAAATTGAACAAACGCAGATATGCAAAAAATTGAAAAACGCAGAAATGCAGAAATTGTAGAAATTGCAGAAAAAAACGCAAAAATTGCAGAAAATGCAGAAATTGCAGAAAATTAACAAAACGCAGAAATGCAAAAAATTGCAGAAATTGAAAACGCCGAACTTGAAATTGCAAAAATTGCGGAAATTGAAAAAACGCAGACAATACCAGAAATTGAAACTTGACAGCAAATGCAGAAAACGCAAAAACCAGAAATCTCCACACACTCCTTCCCTGCCTTTCCTATGATAGAAATTGCACCACAAGGAAGCGTAAAGTGCTAACCGAGCTTAGTGTAGGGCATATCCCCGGCAACGGCGCCAAAAATGTGCGCTCCTTGCCGCACTGTCGAAGCAAGGGACTTGCCAATACACCGTGTGCGAGCCACAAACGGCTCCAAGCACACAACAAGCCTAAACTAGCAAGCTCAAGAGAACAAAGGGTGTGTCACTCACCGCTCTACGCTCGCCTTCGTGGTGGATTCCTCGCCGCGATGAAGAAGAAGCTGCAGTCGTGCCGCGCTCAACCGCTTCGCCGCCGTCGTGCCTTCGTAATGCTCGATCGCACACACACTCTCCCTCTCTCTCTCTCTCTCACACACACACACAAGGAGGTGAAGAAGAAGAAGATGGAGATGGAGCAAGAGCACTCTTCAATTGCACAAATGAGAGAATGAGTAAAAATTAGGTTTAGTTGGCTTTTATAGGAGCTCACCCCATTCACACTTGGGCGCCCATGCTTAGCCAACTAAACCCTTGAATGTCCAAGTTAAAGTGCGCCTCTCATCGGCGATCACTCTACCTTTCCCTATTGGACCGACAAGCCCGGTACCTGACTCTACCGAATACATAATACACGTCCGTCGTAGGTAATGGGGTGTCCGTGTGCCGTGAGGGTTAACAGTAATGGAGATGAAGAAGATGGATAGCATAGCATTGAAGCATGGCTCTTGGTTGGATTTTCATTCCATAGCTAAGAGTGATGGTGTATGCTCTCAACTTCTCAACAAATTTGGAGAAGGAGATGGTGTTCTTGCACAACACACTATGCGAATGAGAGTGTGTGTGAGTGAATGAGAGAGGGTATATGGTCAAGAACACCCCCTCCTTGCTTGGGTTGACCCCCTCTTCTAGCTCTAGCTTGGAGATGATTGGACCTCCTCAAGCCTGCTGGCCAATCACAAGCTTTGTCTATAACAAGCAACAAGGGTAGCATTAGGACAAGTGTCCTCCTTAATGCTTTGGGAGAGATGACTTGAATAAAGATTAAACAATCAATTAATTCAGGTAAATTCTGATTGGACCTCTCTCAAAGGCGGATTTAGGCACACTATGGGGGAAACCTAGCTAGTTCGTTGACATGTGTCCTATATGCCTCTTTGAGCAAGGGGTGTCCCTTGGGTGAGGGAATACCATGCAACCCCACCCACTACTCTTGGGGATCGCCCCTCCTTATCTTGCCTTGATTTGACTTCAAGTACCTCAAGCATCTTGTCCCCCAAGTACCTTAAGCATTTCAACCACCTTAATCATCAAGCATGACAAGAACCTCAAGCACCTTAGTCAGCAAGCATGACAAGCACCACAAGCTTGGGCCGGGTTCCCACCTCAAGCTCATCCCTAGCTTGCCTAAGACGCTAGGTCTAAGGACTTTTATCACTTAACCTTTGGAGGTCTTTAATGAAGCTAACCTTAAGGTCTTTCAAGGTCCATTAGCTACCATTTCTCTTTGATAGACCATCTCTCATTTAGACCCATTGACTTTGGTCCCATGCTGAGATAGATCCATAAGCACATGTCTATATTCTAACTCTTGTCCCCATTCATTCTCCCACATTAAATGACCGATTTAATATGAAAAAACCAATTGAGCTAGTTAGATATTAGATTTAATGACATTACCTCTCTCTTGAAATTATAATCATCCTCGACTATTAGGTAGAGGAGATAAAGCCTTAGTCATTAGTCTATGTTTCTTGGCGGGTAGAGGATCCCCTTTTACCCTATGAAATCATTCCAAGATAGATGACTAATCCATTTGGGGCTTGGGAGGCCTAGCTATTGCAAGAATTTCTGTTCTTGAGTCAATTTCATTCTCCCAAAGTAGAGTGCCAAATTGTACTTGGTATTTGAGAGACGTCGTCATCACAAACATGATTCTAAGCATTCATACTACTTAAATTTGTGCACAATAAAAAGAGAACTAGTCTTATAAGACCAAAACATTGATCATTTAAAAGAAACATTTACATTTGCTTACTCTAATGTAGCATTGAAAGCATTGACAAGGTTCATACTATCCTTGAGTTGTGTTCCCTGCATCCATATCACTTCTTCAAATGAATAATTTTTGAACTTAATTAGATATTTTCGGATAAGCTTACCATGTCTTAGTACCTTGTATTCATGTCGAAGAATTGTTTCGGGCTGAAGCACCTCTTCTTGATCTTTGATCTCGGGCCTCAATGATTGGTTCTTGTGGTGGCTCTCCTTTGTAAGGCTTCAGTAGGCTCACATGGAAAGAATTTTGAATGAGCCAATGGTTGGGCAAACTGATTTGATAGGCGATCTCATTGATTAGTTTTAGAATTCAAAAAGGACCATAGTATCTTTTTGCTAATCTAGCATAATACTTTTGGTGGCCCATAGGATTTTTGCCCATAGTCTGCCTCAATCAAGCCTTGGGATATTTGAGTAGAAACCAATCATTTTCCTTGAAATCTAAGGCCCTTTGGTGCTTGTTAGCAGCAATGTTTTGACTTTGTTGTGAGATGGATATAGCCTCCTTAATCTTTTGGAAAGATTCTTGTAGGTCTCTGCTCTACTCATCGGCAGTGAAGATCTTCCCATGCACCTGAAGTAGCAAGGTACTTTTTGGCCTTCCTTCAATGATTTCAAAAGGCGCCTTCCCCGTAGTAGTATGGAAAATGTTATTGTATACATACTTTGCAAGTGGTAGATACTTCTCCCATTGTGAGCGTTGATCTACTTCTGTAACATAAGTCTTTAGTAGATCAAGAATTGTAAGGTTAGCTATCTCACTTTGGCCATCTGTTTGTGGGTGATAGGTCGAAGAGAAATTCAACCTTGTACCTAGATTTTTAAAGAGTCCTTTCAAAAAATTAATGGTCAGTCTAGGATCTCTATCTCACACAATGGATGTTAGCAATCCATGGTGTTTTAAAATATGAGATATGGAGATAATTGCCATTTGGTGTGCCTTAATAGTCTTTTTGACAGGAATAAAGTGTGCTTGTTTACTAGACTTGTCTACTATTGTCCATCACTACAAGAGGCTATTCATATTAGCGACGCTCACATAGCGACGCTCAAAAAAAAAATTCCCGGCGTCGCTACGAGCATCGCTATGAGCGTCGCAAATTTACAAAGAAATTTGCGACGCTCATAGCGACGCTTATAGCGACGCCGGCTGGGGTAAAAAAATAACCGAGCACGCCCAAAAACTCAGATCTCAGATCTGAGTTTTTCGGCGCCCTCAAGCAAGGAGCAGGTAACGCTCTCCCTCACTCTCTCTCTCTCTCTCTCTTTTTCTTCTCCACACACACACACACACACACACACACACATGAGGAGAGGAAGGAGAGCCAGGTATGCTCCTTCCCTCTCCTCATTCTCATGTTCCCTTCCCCTCTTTCTCTCTCCCTCTCTCTCTCTCTCTCACACACACATACACACACACACACACATAGTGTTTTTGAGAGAGAGAGAGAGAGTACAAACAAAAATAAAAATGCACACACACATACATAAACAAAGAATGCACACACACATTGAGAGAGAAAAAGAGAGAGAGAGAGAGCATGCATAAACAAAAAACGCACGCATTGAGAGAGGAAAAGAGAGAGAGAACATGCATAAACAAAAAATGCACACATTGAGAGAGGAAAAGAGAGAGAAAACATGCATACGATCCAAAAAAACGCACACACATTGAGAGAGAAAGAGAGAGAAACTAATTTAACGTCGTAGGAAACTAATTAAAATTAAAAGACCTAAAGATCTAGCCGACGAGGAGTTGAACTCAAGACCTCTTATTCAAGAGGGAAATGGCATAATCAATCTATCATACTTGGCATGGGTGATAGAAAGGTTATACCATTTATCTCTTTTTATTGTCACACACATCCACACACGCGCACACACACAAGAAGAAGAGAGTTATAACGTCGTAGGAAACTATCTTAAAAGACGTTAAAGATTAGGTTATATGTAGACTTACATTAAATTAGATTTAGGTTTATTTTTAACTAGATTTACGTTTATTTAAGCTAGATTTAGATTTACGTTATATTAGATTAGATTTAGGTCTCCATAGACTGCGATGCCTGCATGAAGCGGGTGAAGAAAGCCCTCAATAGAATATAGGGTATTGCTGCCTTCACTCATGGTGGGCTCCGTCGATCCAAAAGTACTGGTGAAATGTCTTCAGAAGATAGGGAAGAAGGTGGATCTTCAGGGCAGCAAGAGTCACTACATCCCCGACACAATGACCATCTAGACAACCTCTAGTCATTAGACTTACATTAAATTAGATTTAGCTTTATTTTTAGTTAGATTTACGTTTATTTAGATCTACGCTTATTTACGTTAGATCGAGTCCACGCAAGAATTACTTACGGTTTAGGGTTTAGAGTTAGACGAACAGTGAAAAGATCTACTGTGAAAAGATGTTAAGATGCTGTGAAGTGCTACAACTAGAGAAGAGGCAAAGGGGTTTTGTCCACTACATGCAGTATCATGTAGACGTGGGTGTGTAGATTTCTTGTACCCACAAATATAGGTATTGACCAATAAAGACGAGATTATAACCCGGTGGTTCTGATCTCCGTGCACCTCTAGACCGAGGTGTGCGGGGATTGGACATGACTAGAGAATGTGAGGTAAAGAGAGAGAGAGAGAGAGAGAGAGAGAGAGAGAGAGAGAGAGAGAGAGAGAGATAAGACGAAGAATGCCAATAGAATATTAAATTTGTTGTCCAGGTTATAAGTTTTTTATCCTCATTATGAGTAGCGACGAGGATGTGGGACCGTCCAACCGAAACACCTATCTCTCAACGAGGGTCTTATGTCCTTGTAATCAATGCAAGCATGTTGTGCGACGGACAAGACGTGTTTCTTTGCAGCACGTTCGCGAATTTGGCGAGTTCGATCCATCTATTATAGGTCGAGTTGTTGCCAATTATAACTCGTCGGACTCTGACGCTGGCCAACAAGCAGCAATCTTGCAACCCAATAGACGTGTTCGCAGGCGCTTTGGTCAAGCAGCATATGTGAGGCCACAAGATGTAGCCTCTGACAGCTCGGGGGATGATCATGCAGAGCACATTCCCAACGAGGCAATGTTTGAGCCCGAGATTGATGAAATGATCGAGACGATCATGGATTCAGAAAGGCTTATCTATGATGATATGAAAAGTGAAGCCGATACGCCATTGTATAATGGAGCACGTATGTCTAGATTGAAAGCACTGCTGGTCCTTCTCAACATGCAGGCAAAGTTTGGATGGAGTGACACTAGCGTCACAGCGCTTTTCAGGTGATCTATTACAATTAGTTTACTTTAATAGAACTCTAAATGTATAATGATCTGATAGATTTTTACACGACTGTATCATATTTTTATGTTGTGTAGATTGTTGAAAGAGCACATACTACCAGCTGACAATGTGATGCCAGATTCCCGAGATGAAGCAAGAAAGATTTTGCGAAACTTGGGGATGGATTACAATTCTATCCACGCTTGTCCTAATGACTGCATTCTTTTCAGAGGGGAATACATAGACATGGAGAAGTGTCCGAAATGTGATTCCGAAAGATATCGAGTAGATCTCCACGGGACAAAAATTCCACAAAAGGTTTTGCGACATTTCCCTCTGCTTCCTCGCATCAAGCATTTCTTCGAATGTAAGTCCATGGCCGCCCTAGCATCATGGCATGAGGAGAATAAATCTTCGGATGGTGTGCTACGAATTCCTGCAGAATGCGTAGCGTGGAAACATATAGATGGAACATGGTCAGATTTTGCCAGGGAAGCTCGAAATTTGTGCTTAGGCCTGGCTATGGATGGCGTAAATCCATTTGGTCAAAGATCAACATCTTACAGTGTATGGCCCGTTGTCATCGTCAACTACAACATTCCCCCGTGGTTGACTACGAAGAAGGGGCACCTATGGCTAAGCTTGATTGTGCCAGGGCGATATAAAGTGGGGAATATGGATGTGTATCTTCGTCCACTATTGGAAGAGCTACAACAATTGTGGATTGGCATAGAGGTGGTGGATATGAGCCGACACACAGGACGACGGAATGCTTTGATCAGAGGCATTCTAATGTGGACCATGCATGACTATCCCGGGCTAACAGAATGCTCAAGTGATCTATTGACACTCCTCACTCAGACACTGTAAATCTTGTTTTTTCCCATAGTTGATCTATTATCATGTGTATACATGCAGGGCTTCAAACAAGCGGATACAGAGCATGTGTCACATGTGGACCTAGACTGAATGCACGTAGGGCACCCTCACTGAAGAAGCAAATCTACGAAGGTCATCAAGCGTATCTTCCAGAGAATCATGTGTTACGCGACGGCTTTTTGGGAAGAGAGCCACCAAGGATGTCTGCACAAGCATGGTTAGAGCAGAAGGAGATGTGCGATGAGGGATTGCCTCCAGGGATGAAGAGACTATCTCTATGGTACGAGTTACCATACTGGCCCCGACTCATGATCAATCACTTGCTCGATCCAATGCACATATTCAAGAATGTGGGTAATCTACTATGGGACCATTTGACCAGCAAGAAAGATAGTTTGGGAGCCAGAGTTGACCTTAGAAATGTGGATCGTATGGAGCAATATTGGCCGCAAACAGCGTCTGATGGATCGATAAAACTCCCTAAAGCACCATGGATTTTCACAGGAGCCCAAGAACGCAAAGTAAAAGAGACCATTCGATCTTTGCGGACCCCCACTGGCGTAATGCACTCGCTCCGAACGTGTTTTACTAAAGAAGGAAAGCTTACCGGTTTGAAGTCACACGATTGGCATAAAATGTGTCAGGTACGTTCATAGTGGACTTTAATATCATTGCATAAAATGTGGACTTTAATATCATTGCTGCACATACTTTACAGTTTATTTTACCGGTTGCCATTGAGGGATGTTTGTCTCTCGACATCCGTAACACAATCTACAAACTTGCAAAGCTAGTGCAATGGATCTCACAAAAGGAGATCAACGTAGACTCCATACCATTCGCCAAACTAAATGCTGCGGAGCTTGTGTGCATGTTTGAGAAACATTTTCCTACTACAATTCTAACCATTCAGGTGCATCTTCTTGTTCACATAGTTGATGAGGTGGAAATAGCTGGCACAGTTCATTCCAGATGGATGTTCTTCTTAGAGCGTTTCATGAAAACGCTTAAGGGATATGTCCGTCAAAAGGCATGTCCGGAGGGTAGCATGGCAGAAGGTTGGTTGGTATCAGAGTCCCTAGTGTACATTGGAGAGTGGCTAGATGGATTTGATAAATCCCGGGACACGCTATGGCGAACCATAGATGATGAGCGCATATCTGGGATTGTCATGTGCAATCTGGGTGTTGAGAAGAAGATGACGGAAGATCTAGAGGCTAAAATCAACCGATTTTGCATGCTTCACAATCCAGTGATGCAAAAGTGGATTTCACAATATGAGGATGCAAAGCAAGAGCGACAAAGGGCACGGATCGAGTGGAGAGGGGGAAGACGACCACCGATGCACTAGCCAGCGGTTCTGGAAAGCCTACCAACCTTCATGAGCTTAAGATGGTTGCACAACCAATTGAAAAGCGCACAACAATGCGGTGACAAAGTGACTGAAGAAGAGTGGGAGTACTCTCGGGGTTGCGCGACCAAGGTAAGTTTGCAATGTACGACTAGCAAGTGACTTTATTTATAAACGTTTGAACGGCCACTCATAATCTTTGTTCGTTGTAGTATAAGTCATACACAGCAGCATGGTGTAAAGGTCGAAATTTTAGGGTGGAACGAATCGACAAAAAGCGTTTTACTCAAGATTGTGGAATCATGGCAAAATTTGAACAGTCTAGTCGACAACGTTCCTCTGATGCAGATCCTGTGGTGGCGGAACTCACTTACTTCGGCACGCTGCAAGAGATTTTGAGGATCGATTACAGAGGATTTTTTGTCGACTTGTTCGACGTGCAATGGTTCAAGATAATCATGGAGGGTCGCAACGCTACTGTGCGTAGAGCAGAGTCTGGTTTTCTTGAGGTGGATTCTACTAAGAAATGGACTGACCTAAGAGACACTTTCGTACTACCCGAGCATTGTGAACAAGTAAGTATGTAAATAGTTAACATCCCCCTTTTACAAGTTATGTGCTTGAAAGCTCTCATGTAAGTTATGTGGCTCTGGCAGGTAATATTTCATCCTACAAAGTCTACATCAAACTGGTGGTACGTCATAGAGGTAGCCCCTCGTAGTGCAAGGATGTATGAAGGCTACCATGTGCCAATCACAACGACATCAATGGAGGAGATCAGAGAAGATGCTCAATCAGAAGCCGCTGCGGTGGTGCCAGACGAGCATCAAGATGCTACTACTCTATATGGGGTGCATGCAGAGGAGCTACAAAATGAAACAGAGGATATGTGTTTAAACGGAGAGCTCTATATAGATATAGGAAGTTATGCTGAGTTATGCGAGGATGAGAGAGAGATCTCTTAAAGCCACAAATATTGTATTTGAACAATTTTGCTCCGTGTTGTAAAAGCTCTGGCTCTCTAAGTACCTTCCATGGTGTATAACGCTCTTTTCTACTAGCGCTCACATCTTTTGATTGAAAATTCTGAGTTTTCGACTTGCCTCTTCTATCACTCAATTCATTGCGTCATTGTATTTATATGCGTCATTACGTCATTGTATTTAATGTTTTTTGCGTCATTGTCTACTCTATTCATTCAATATTAAGTTTAAATATTCGTGTGTTTAATGCAGGTATGGATGATGAGGAGTTTCTTTCTTCTTTGTCACCGCAGCAGAGACAGTGGTACGTGGAGCGTCATCGCTCTCGCGCATCATCGCGCGTTCCTACTCCATCCGCATCTCCCTCTCTTTCGGAGCATTCGGCGCGCTCCGAAGCTTCGGCGTTGACGAGACGAGTTTCACACTCGTCTAGACACCGGCGCTCTAGTGGTGGCGGTGGCGGTTGTTGTGGGGATTCCGCCATCGATGCCTCCACACCGCCTCGTGTTCGACGAGGCTCTTTACCCTCTCCTTCTTTGCCCGTCCCCACACCAGCCACAACATCGCCATCTACGCCAGGTTTTGTGCGGCTGATTGTTCCTAGCAGCTACACACCTCTACCTACTCCGCCAGGAGCCACCCCACTCGACACTCCTCGCTTCGGGGCCCAGACGCCGGTGGAGACACCTGGCGTCCGTACCCCCATCAACACGCCGCTAGAGACCACTGCCGGGACACCCAGGTTCACGCGTCACCGGCCAGAGGGCTTGCCTTACTCCGTCGACATCAGCAGCGGCATCATCATGGATGATGACGGCAAGAAGGTGATCTCACTCATGCGTGGTCTTTGCTCTCAGCTGTTTAGACACTACATACTAAACAAATGGAGTGAAGTACCAAGTGATTTAAAAAACAGAGTCATCAGCATACTTCATGATGAGTTTCCCGTTCCAACACGGGATCAGCGCTTCAATGAAGACCTGATGAAGATTCGAATGCGCGAATACTGCAAACACAAGCGTTCCGAAGTTCAAAAAGCAATCAAGAATGGGTGGAACAGGCCAGATTGGCTAGCCAAAGAAGATTGGAAGAATGCGAAGAAAGCAGCGCGCGAGAATCCCGACAAGTGGAAGCAACAAAAGGATGCAGCCAGAGCGCGAGTAGAGGCAGGGAGCTCGCACCACTTGGGGAGCGGTGGATGGGCATCATTTGAGGCCGATTTTGTAAGTGTTTTCACATTGCTCTTTATGTTCGATAGTTTAGGGTTTATGAGTTTTTTAGTTCTAACATAATGAAATCTTTGTATGTTTTGACAGTGGTCGATGACAGGACGTGATCCCACACCATATGAGCGCGAGTACGCAGGCAGGAAGGGCTTAAACGCCCTGATGGACATTCTCAGTTCTCGCGGCGGCATGGTTAGTATTAGGGTTTACTCTTTTTTATTTTTTGTATTGTTTTATAAATGTCGTTATATGTTTATACTTACTGAAAGCTGTCTTATTGTCTTTTTTTGCAGAATCCGACAGATACGCCGCTTGGACACGATGAGACGTCTGACTAGACGACGTCAGTTTAGCTGTAGCTAGATAGCATTAGTTTAGGGTTTCTCATAGCTTATGTATCATGAGATGGATTTTATACGTCTTTTTGAACCATGTATATTATTACATTTGTCACCGTAGTTCCTTTTGCCAATCAATTCTTTATGCCTATGATGTTGTACAATTGTCATTATTACATTTGCCAATCAATTCATTTTGCCTATGATGTGTACAATTGTCAATTTTGCAAACAATGCGTCTTGTGGGTGACTATTTTGGGTCTATTATCTACCCTTGCACTTTTTTTAAAAAGTGAATCAAGTACAATATGGTTGATGGGTGGCAGGGCATTCAATGCCCTGCCACCAAAAAACAATTCTCTCGGGCATCGCTATAAGCGTCGCTATTTATGGCTCTGTAGCATTGCTATGAGCGTCGCTATAGTCTTCTATGTAAACGTCTCTATAACCGTCGCTATGGGCGTCGCTATATAGCGACGCCTATAGCGACTCTCATAGCGACGCTCTCGTAGCGACACTCGTAGCGACGGTTTTAGCGACGCCGGGGGTTATAAAAACCCAGTGTATTTCCATCGCTAACAGCGTCACAAGAGCACACAACCTCTTGTAGTGCATATTATTGTATTCCCACGAATAGACTTGGGTAATCCAAAGATAAAATCCATGGATATACTCTTTTATGGAGAATTAGGGATTGGTAATGGTTGGAGTAATCCAAGTTGTTTCCCTCTATCATACTTGGTTTTTTGGCATACCACACATTTGAAAACATTGCCCATTTTCATGGTGGACAGAAAAAAAATACGTCTCTATTCCTCAAAGAGTATATTGAATCGCTCTATGCCCCACATAGGGAGGAGCATGGGATTCATATATCACTTTCTCATGAAGGGAGTGAGTAACACATAGCCTAGTGCCATGGAGAAGAACCATGCTGCAAGGTGAATGGTTTTTCTTTCTTCCCTGAGGCGAGGAATGCCATTATGTCTTTAAATTAGGGTCACTAGCATACTCATCTATCATGGAGGGTAGACCATTGTGAATTACTATAGACACTACATTTGCTCTTAATTGTCGTGATAGTGCATTGGCACTTGATTATGCTTACCAAAAATATGAGCAATATGAAAATTGAATTGCGAAAGAAAATTTTCCCACCTCATTTGTTTGTTGGAGATCTTGGTTTGCATCATGAAGTACTTAAGACTTTAGTGATCCGTACATAGGATGAATGGAGTCCCCACAAGATAGTTCTTCCATGTGTCAAGGGCTTGTGGGACAGCTAGTAGCTCCTTCTCATAGATGCCCAATACTCTCTCGTGGGAATTGAATCTTCGACTCTCATATGCTAGGTCATGCCCTTCTTGAAGCATAACTGCTCCAAGGCAATCTCCAAAAGCATCACATTGGACCTCAAATGGTTTGGAGAGATCCGGTAGTGTCAACAAAGGTTGAGAAGTAATATTTTTGTTAATATTTTCAAAAACACTTTGCTCTTTAGTAGTCCATTTGTACTTAGTATTTCTCTTGGTCAAGTCATGTAGTGGTCCTACTATCTGGGAGAATTTAGCTATGAAGCATCTATACTATGCACACATACCAATGAATCTTCGTAGCTCATGTAGATTCCTTGGGTTAGGCCATCCTTTTATTATCTCAAGGTTGGATGGATCCATACCGATACCATCTTGAGAGATAATATGACCTAAGTATTGAATTTCTTGGAGGAAAAATTCAATCTTCTTTTGGTTAATGAAAAGTTTATTCTCCCTCATATAGCTTGAAAAACTATTGAGAGGTGACAAGATATTCATAAAGACCAAACGTTGTATGAAACGTGGTCTTTATGATATCTTCATTCGCTATCCTTATTTGACAATAGTTAATTTTAAGGTCAATCCCATTGAAGTAGGTTGAACCTTGTAGCTTATCACAAACAGACCTTCTACCCACGGTATGGAAAATCTGTTTTTGACAGTGATATGATTTAGTGCTTGATAGTCTACATACATGTGGTATGTGTCATGTTTCTTTTGCACTAAAAGGACTTGAGAACAAAAGGGAGAGGAGCTAGGACTCACCATACCCTTATCTACTAGCTCCTACACTTTCCTCATAATCTTCTCTTGTTGAGATTGAAAATGTTCTCTATAAGGAGGTTTATTAGGCGGCGAGCTCCCGGGTAGAAGCTCTATCATATGGTCATTATCCCCTCATTTTGAAGGTAGCTCCATAGGTATGGTATCGATAAATACCTCTTGGAATCTATTTAGAAAATTAGACAATTCTAATTCTTCTTGATTCCTACCACTTTGTTTGTTAAAACATTAGAATCATTTAAAGACTCTTTGAAACAAATCATGTATGAGGAAACTGAGCTTTTCATTGACTTAACAAAAGCAGGTGAATTTACAAGTGGTATAGTATGACCGGACTCATTATCATCTATATACATGCTCTTTTCCCTGTAGGTGAAGTAAATTCTCCTTTTAGAGAACTTCATGTTGGCAGCAATGCGGTTGAATCATGGTGTCCCTAGGATAACATCCTCATGTTGGAGAGGAGAGATGAAAAAGTCTTCTTTGTTGACGTAGCTTTGGACATGAAGCCTCAACTTCCCAATCAAGGGAGTAACAGAGCCTTGTTGTCCATTGAAAGCCCCATCGGCAGTTACAATATCTTCCATCTCGAAAGCTGGTATGCCCAAATTTGTGGCCAAATCCGTTGATATGAATTTATGAGTAGATCCATGATCAAATAGGATGAAGGCATCATGCTCCCTCACCTTCCCCCAAGCATATGAAAGGGATGATCCTTTGAACTGAGCATCCTTTTTTGGAGCTTCAATTGTGGAAGCTCTAAGAGTCTCATTGTGGGAATTTCTTTTGGGACAAGAATGATAGCCGTGTCCTTGCTCCCCACACCTAAAGCATTTGTGATCTTTACGAAAAGTCTCTAGCTCTTTGGGAGAGAGTTTTTTTTAACCTTTGTAAACTCCTTTTTCCTTGGTTTTGTTGTTTTTTTTGTTGGAATTCCTTGGGAATAACTTTGAGCATTGTTCTTCCCCTTTGCATCATCTCAATCTTTGTTTTCCATGGCATTTCTTTTAGCCCCTTGTTGGAAATTGATACGAGATGCAACCATAGTGTGGTGGATGACTTTGGTGATAAAACGGGTCCATTGGGAATTGACACACTCGGCCATTTTGGCTTGCAAGGAAATTTTTCCACCCAATAGCTTGTTGCAACCTAGAAACAAGGTAGTTCACAAACATTGAGGCATCATCACTAGCACCTTCATGTGCAAAAAACAAAAGTGTCAATATTCATTCTACTCTCTTGATTATTCTCAGCCATGCTAATTAAACTTATGTATATGCTACTTTGTGCTTTGGTACCCTCAAAAACCTTAGTTTCTACTCTTCCTTACCTTTGAAAATTATTTCTTAAGCAACCACACCCATGGTTTAGAAAATGTTGGTTTTAAAGAATAGTGAAGAGGGTCTAACATTACTCGGTTGATTATGGTTCTTGTTGAGCTTGCTAGTAGCTAAAGGAAAGTCTCAAAAGACTCCATTATTGAGTCTATAGTTCTCAATGGTGTCCTTCAAACTAATTCCTTTTCAACCAAGTTAATAGATCCCTGTCCCACTTACAATGAACAGGTCCAACCTTTCATGGACAACTTAAGGACCTCTCTTCTTAATCAAGAAAAGAGAAGCCAATAGATTTGATACCGATGTAGTCGAAATGGACTATGAACATTGAGAATAGCGGAATCACAAAAATTGTAGTGCGCATTTTTATGAGGATACTTTGAGAAAATAGAGGGTGAACTTGATTAGAGGTAGCAACATAATCGTTATACTTAATTAACTTGGCATGAACAATACTTTTCAAGAGAGACAATTAGAGAACTTGAAATTAGTTGAGGATCAAATTTATGTGGATCCGGCCTCCCCTCCAAAAGGATATTTTATTATAGTTTTTCCCGTAAAGAGAGACTTGGTACATTACAAGCTTTGTGTTCCTTGAAACCTTGATGGTGCAATGAAGAGAGAGAACTTCATGCACCACAATTATGCATGTAACTTAGCTAAATGAAAGAATTAACTTGTCCCCGGCCTCACTCCCAATACCTCAAACACCTTCAAAGGTGCAGAGAGCTAGCATGGAATGAGGGTAGGGAAGAGGAAGAAGAAGTATTCTTACAAGAAAGAAATAGTGTACTCTGATACCATTACTTATAGACCTTAGCATATAATAGTAGCATAGTAATCGATATGAAGAGGATGGCTAGCATAGCATTGAAGCATGGATCTTGGTTGGATTTGCATTCCATATCCAAGAGTGTTCGTGTAGACTCTCAACTTCTCAACAAACTTGGAGAAGGAGATGGTGTTCTTGCACAACAGGCCATGAGAATGAGAGTGTGTTTGAGTGAATGAGAGAGGGTATATGGTCAAGCAAACCCCCTCCTTTCTTGGGTTGACCCCCTCTTCTAGCTCTAGCTTGGAGATGATTGTACCTCCTGAAGCCTGGCCAATCACAAGATTTGTGTATAAGAAGCAACAAGGGTAGCATTAGGACAAGTGTCCTCATTACCCCTTTGGGAGGGAGGAGCTTAAAAAATTAATTAATTCACCTAAATTCTCATTGGACCTCTCTCAAAGGAATCCAATAGGCTTTAGGCACACTATGGGGGCAACCTAGCTAGGGCCCCTTGACATGTGTCCTATTTGCCTTTTTGAGCAAGGGAAGTCCCTTGGGAGAGGGAAAGACCATTTAACCCCACCCCCTACTCTGGGGGATTTCCCCCTCCTTTGTAGGCCTTGCTTTGACTAAAGTACCTCAAGAATCTTGGCCCCCAAGTACCTTAATCATTTCAAGAAGCTTGAAGTGCTTAAGGGCCAAGATTGTGGTGGGAATCAAGGCCAAGATTGAGTGGATTGAGGTGTGCAAAAGTCAAATCTAATCCCTACAAGGAGGGGGCGAGCCCTACATGAGGGGGGATGAGAGAGAACACACACACACTCACAGAATGCATGCCTAGTACAAAGAAAGCAAAGGGGAAGCTTGCCAAGCTCCTGCTCATGTTGCCCTCATGGTGTGCCTCAAGCCTATTGGTTGGCCACCCAAGGGGTACAATGATAATTTAGGAGAATTCGTTAATTTTCTTTGCATTTATCAAGTCCTCTCTCTCAAAGGGTAAAGGGGGACACTTGTCTCAAGGCTACCCTTGTTGCTTGTAATGCCTCCTGCTTGTGATTGGCTAGGCCTGGAGGGGTCCAATGAGCTTCAATCATGAGGTACAAGGGGGGGTCAACCAAAGCAAGCTAGGGGTTTGCTTAGGGGGTATACTCTCCCACACACACTCCCACACACTCTCATTATGCATTGTGCATAGTGCAAGAGCTCCCTCTCCTTCTCCAAGCAAGTAGAGGTTGAGAGCCTACACCAACAATCTTGGCTATGGAATACAAATCCAACCAAGAGCCACGCTTCAATGCTTAAGCTTTCCATCTTCTCCATCTTCATTACTATGCTATTATGTATGCTAGCAAGAAGAGTGTGTTAAGTATGCAACCTGGTTTACCCCTTGTAATTTTTTGTGTTAAAAACACACATTTGTAAGGCCCCCATTATGAGGAGAAGCCATTGTGGGTGAATAAAAATAACTCGCCAAAAAATAAATTCACTCGCCGGAATATTATGGCCGGACGGCGGCCGGAAAGTGGTCAAAAAACGGCCAACTGTTTGGTCGGTTGGTCAGTGGCCGGTGGCCGAATTCAATGGTCGGTGGAGAATTTCAAAGCAGGACTGGTCTTCTCAAGGGAGGCCACACATGGGTGGAATGGAGGGTCCGGTTTGGTCTTATTTACACAAGGGCAGCTACACATGGCTGCCTCTCATGATATAGGGCAGCCCTTTTGGCCTATAAAAGAAGGGCATTTCTACAAACATTTGACAGTGTGAAGTTGATGCAACAAGGTGGGTGTGAGGTCGTGAGAGTGAAGGAAGGTATGAGCTCTATTTAGGGTATAATCCCTTTGTAATCTACTTCTTGTTTAAAGTACTAAAGTCATTAAGTGGCTGCTTTCCTGTGGATGTAGCCCACATTGGATGAACCACGTATATCGTGTGTACTCTCTCTCTTTCTCTACTCTATAATCTCTTGTGTGTGAAAATTATCTCTCTCCATTAAGTAATGTACTCAATTATCTACTTAGCTACGTCATATTTCCTAACAACTGGTATCACAGCAAGGTTTGCTTGTAGCTAAAATATCTCAAGGAAAGGATTCCTTGAATTGAGTGGGAGTAATGATGGAGGAAGGGAAGCTCAAGATCAAAAGATCAATGGTAAAAACTACCAACATTGGAAGATGCAGATTGAAGGCTATCTCTATTAGAAGGACCTTTATTTTCCACTAGGTGGTCTTGCAAAGAAGCCTGCAATGATGGCAGATGAAGCATGGATTATACTTGATCGAAAGGCACTGGGAACAGTCCGGGTAGGCTTGGCGTCAAACATGCCCTTCAACGTTTTGGAGATGAAGACCAAGGAGAGCTTGATGAAGTCACTTGATGACTTCTACGAGAAACCATCGGCATCCAATAAGGTTCTCATGAAGCGCTTGTTCAATCTAAAGATGGCAGAGAATGGTTCAATTATAGAACACCTAAATGACTTTAACACAAACATAAGTCAGCTTTGATCGGTGAAAATAAATTTTGATGATGAAGTGCGAGCTCTCCTTATACTATCATCTCTACCGGATAGCTGGGAAATCCTTGTGATGGCTGTAAGTAATTCTATCTCTGGTACAAATAATCTTAAATTTGATGATGTTGTGGATGTTCCCCTAAGTGAGGAAATGCAAAGGAGAATCATCAAGTGCTGCACTGTCAGTGGAAACAAGAGGAAGGCCTAAGGAGAGGTTCAAAAACCAAAAGGGTCGTGATTTCTCAAGACGAAGCAAGTCATGCACAATGTTAGTTCTTGAATGTTGGAACTGCGGCAAGAAGGGCCACATCAAGAAGGATTGTTGGTCCAATAAGAAGAAGGAGTCAGAGTATCAAAACAACAAGCCAACATCAAAGGCCAATGTGGCAAGTAAAGTAGAGGAAGATGCTCTAGTTCTCTCATTAGACAATGTGTCTAATTCCTGGATAGTAGATTCCGGGGCTTCATTCCATGCAACACCACACAAGCAACATTTCCAAGATTACACCAAAGGTAATTTTGGGTATGTATACTTGGGAGATAATGAAGCTTGTGAAATTGTCGCCAAAGGTACAGTTTGTGTCAAAATTGCTAACGGAAATGAATGGAAGCTTAAAGATGTTAGGCATGTTCCTTATCTTCGCAAAAATTTGAGACAATTGGACGATGAAGATCACAACATTGCATTCGAAAGAAAATGGTGGAAGATCTCAAAGGGATCTTTGGTGGTTGCCATGGGAGAAAAGGTCGGTAAACTTTACTTGTGTACAATTAGCATGCAATCTTCAACTTGTGCAATAGCTAAGGAAGTTGACAATTCGGTGTGGCACTATCGGTTTGGCCATATGAGCGCCAAAGGAATGCAAATCCTTCACACAAAGAAGCTTCTACCAGGTTTGAAATAAGTGGACTTAGAGCTCTGTGAAGATTGTGTTTATGTTAAACTAAAGAGGGTAAAATTTCAAAAATCAGGAAATGAAAGAAAAATAAAATACTTGAGTTGGTTCATTATGATATTTGGGGTCCTGCAAGTACACCATCACTTGGTGGCTCATTGTACTTTGTAACATTCATAGACGATGCAATAAGGAAAACATGGGTTTATGTAATGAAGAATAAATTCGATGTGTTTTCCATATTTCAAAGGTGGAAAGCCGTTGTGGAGAATGAAACAGGTACTAAGGTTAAATGCCTCAGACCGACAATGGAGGTGAATATTGCAGCCAAGTGTTTGAAATCTTTTGTGCTAGCAATGGCCTTGGGAGGCTAAACACAACCCCAAGGACACCTCAAAAAAACGGGATTTCAGAAATGATGAATAGGACAATCATGGAGCGTGCACAAAGCATGCGGCTATATGCAGGCCTACCGCTTGAGCTTTGGGTAGAAGCTATAAGTACGTTTGTGTACTTAATCAACCGGTCACCCTCAACAACATTGGATGGGGGAGTTCCAACAGAAGCATGGATAGGTAAACCAGTGAACTATTCATTTCTCAAAGTGTGTGGGTGTGAGGCTTTCATGCACATAGATAGAAGCCTAAGATCAAAGCTAGATGGAAAGTCCAAAAAGTGTTTCTTCATTGGCTATGGAGAAGGTGACTTTGGGTATCGCCTATGGAATCCTGAAGATGGTAAAATCTTTAGGAGTATGGATGTAATTTTTACCAGAAAAAAATATGTACAAAGATTACTTGGAAAAAAAACAAACAAAAGAAACTGGTGATGAGTACATGGAGCTTGACAATGTGCAAAAACGTCAACCAAATGAGGAGCCTCAACCTATTCCCCAAAGATCTACAAGAGCAAGTATACCTCGAGAAAGGTTTATTCCTTCCTTCAACCATCTATTCATCTCAGATTCTGAAGAGCCAGAATCATACAAAGAAGCTATGCAACACAAATTCAAAGAAGAATGGATGAAGAGCATTCAAGTGGAGATGGACTCATTAGATTGCAACCAAACATGGGAGTTGGTTGTGTTTCCTAAAGATAAGCGGGAACTTTAAAACAAATGGGTGTACAAGTTAAAGGAAGAAGAAGGTGGGAAGAAAAGGTACAACTCTAGGCTTATGGTAAAAGGGTTTTCTCCAATGAAATATTGACTTCATAAAAGGGCTTATGAAGAAAGGTATTGATTTCAATGAAATATTTTCTCCTAAAATGAACTCAATTAGGCTTGTATTAAGCCTTATGGCTTCTCATGATCTAAATCTCTAGCAAATGGATGTAAATACAACATTCCCCCACGTTGACTTAGAGGAGGAAATTTACATGCTTTAACCAAAGGGGTATGAAGTAAAAGGTAAGGAGAAAATGGTTTGCAGATTAAAGAAGATCTTGTATGGTTTAAAGAAAGCATCAAGACAATGGTACTTGAACTTCGATCGATGGATGTTGGATCATGGATTCACAAGATGCAACTGGATCACTATGTCTACACAAAGAATTTGGGAGATGGGAAGTTCATCATCCTAATGTTGTATGTTGATGACATGTTGATTGCAAGTGCTAACATGCCAGACATCAAAGACCTAAAGGAGGAGCTATCTAAATCTTTTTCAATGAAAGATTTAGGTGCTGCAAAGAAGATACTTGGTATGAAGATATCAAGGGAAAGGATGAAGAAGACAATAAATCTATCTCAAGAGGATTACATCAAGAAGGTACTAGAAAGGTTTGCAATGCAAAATACAAAAACGGTTTCTACACCTTTCGCTGATCACTTTAAACTAACCAAGGATATGTGTCCAAAGACACAAGAGGAGATAGCCTATATGTCTAAAGTTCCATATGCTGTAGCGGTAGGTTCTCGTATGTATGCTATGGTCTGCACAAGGCCACACATTGCACATGCGGGGGAAGTTGTAAGTAGGTTCATGGACAACCCAGGTAAAGAGCACTGGCAAACTGTGAAGTGGATACTTAGGTATCTAAAAGGGACAACAAAAAATGCTTTGTATTTTGGAGGAACTGATATTTTTCTAGAAGGGTATGCTGATGCAGATATGGAAGGTGACAAAGATACTCGAAGGAGGACTACTGGCTATCTCTTCACGGTTGGAGGCACAGTAGTAAGCTGGGCTTCAAAGCTGCCGAAAGTGGTCTCACTTTCTACCACAAAAGCAGAGTATGTAGCAATGATGGAGGCAAGCAAATAAGTTATGTGGCTTCTCAGATTATTAGAAGAGCTTGGATTCAAACAAGACAATTGTGTCTTGTACAGTGATAGCCAAAGCACTATCCATCTTGCCCAATATACTTTTCAAGAATGTGAAGTACTGGATCTAGGTGAAGTAATTTTAGGGGTATCTTCATTTGTGGATACAATGGAAGAATTGAATGTGATTGTATACTCCAATGATTAATCTAGAGTTCACATTGTGAGCATAAATTCAATTGATATGTATGATTTTTTTTTGGAGTTTGAAGAAGGAACCCTCTCCTGCCCACTATATAAATTTGATTTTTTTACTAAAATTACTAGTGGTAACATTGCCAAAACTTTAGTTACCAATTGGTAGCATTTGTAGATGGAATGGTAACTCTTGTAATTGAGTGTTTATATATATGTATATATGCATATTTATACAAAAATATTTTGTATATAAATATATTATGTAAATTAAACATGGACCCTAGTGGTAACTATTTGAGAAAATTGTGTTACCATATGGTAGTGTGTAAGAAAGTCCAAGTTACCAAATGGTAACTCCAACTCAAATGAAGTTACAATTGGTAACTTTTTTTTTGCTTTGGTTCCCTAGGCGTTACCAAATTTATCATGTGCTCCTGCCAAAACAAGAAAACTAGATGGACAAAGTCAATAGCCATTATAGAGGTTCAGCCAAGGACTATTGTGTTAAAGCTTTAAAGTGATGTTTGTCTGAACCCACACCATTAGGGAAAAAATGAAACACAAAAGGGCCCTTCAAGGTCAAAGATTCTTTTGAAATATATCACTCTACACCAATGAGAAAGGGCATTTGGCCATGATCCCCCCAAATTTTTGCTTTTTTTTTTTTACTAGTTGTTAGCAGGTCGCCGCGACGGACGTCTGCAGCATAACTCTTTTGTACTAACATAATGTCAATATGCAAGGAACTCGGGGTGGGGCATGGAGACTTAATGAGAGTGTCCATCTCACCAAAGTGAAATCGAACACTACTTGGTCTTTAAAAAAAAGCAAATCAACCACTTCCTCAGAAATCAATATACATCCATTCTCAACACTCAACACAATCATGCCGTTTTGGTATCCAAACGAATTCGGAATGTCATGAAACTTAACGAGAGGTGTTACAACACTTATAGGCTCAATCCTACCAAGTTCTGTCACCATATGGGAAGGTACATAAATCACGATCCATCACAAAAAATCTACAGAAAATTGAAATAGAAGTACTTGGAAAGATCCACCTTAAGCATAGAAACACTTATCCCAGTTCAAAACATCAAAAAACAACCATTTTAACTCCCAAATCAATGCATTTAGCTCACAAATGACTCGCCAGGGACCACGTTAGAATTGGAAATGATTACACTTAGATCGAAGAGCAAGAGACAAGGAACACAATGTACTATTCGGAATAGAATTTTGATTACCCTTTCAGGAGAAATGATGATTACAAACTGTAGTCGTAAGAGGCTTTAGCAGCGCACGTTTTCTTCCCCCAGCTAATGATAATAATCCCTTCAAAACTAAGGGTTTTGACTTTAAAAGTTACGGGGCTTTCCCATGGCCAACCGGCCTCTTACAAGGGGTAGACTCGGAGAGCATAAAAAAGAATTTGCTCTAATCTTCTTCTGATTACAACTCATTTTAGGCAGAATTACAGGGTTTTTGTAAAAAAAAATAGAGTATCCACCAGGTTTGGTGTGCATATTCTTGCTCGCTCGTATCCACCAAACATTCCCCCCTTCCTCTTCATTTGCATGCCCTCGTGCAAGCTGCATCTAAGGGAAGTCACTTTAGTGCCTTCTTTCTAGTGTTGCAGTGAGATTTCTGAACTTTTGCACTCTAGCTTCGATCTCGACTTTGGTTGCCAGTTCTTTGAAAGGATTATTTGAAATGGTGCTCTGATAAGCAATGTGACGAGCTGTCAGATCTTTCGTCATTGGATTGAATATGGAAGAGTCCACTTCGAAGAGACCTGTCGTGAAAGCTTCTTCAAAGGTTTGCATGTATGGAGATGGCAGAAACATGACTCTTGCATATAATCCCATGATAATATTTCTGATGGGGATTTCTGTCTCCATGTTCCAGCAGATGCCCCGTGTGCCCTCGACAAATACCTGCCATGGATGATCTGCCACTTCAATGTCTCTGAAGGCTATAATGCACATGATGAGAATTTTAGCAATCTTTACCAGCATCTGGCAAGCGAGATCTGGGATCTCCTTCATCATGTTGATGACTCCTTTCAGAGTTTGAACCATGTAATTCTCTGATGGGGGGTTGTTATTGATCGGCTTGGTTATGACAGGGTAGTTTAGCACTGCCGGTCTTTTGCTTTGCCAAATGTAAAAATTGTCCCAGGATCGTCGCCTGTTGATTGGATAGTAAGTGGGGTCGATCCTGAGATGTTGGGATGCATTCCTGTAATACGTTTCGTCACTCGGTCGCTAATCGGACCATTTCTTTCTCCAGAGGGGTTGATTGTCAAGGACTGTTTCAATCTAAAGAGCTGTAATTGGGACCTCTCTGTAATCCCCTCTGTTGTTTGGTTCAATTTTTGGGAGCATCTTTTGCTGCCATAATCGAACTTCTTGCCGCATCAACAGTAGAGCGATCATGTCGTGCCCAAAAAATTTTACAACCTCATCTGGAGTGATCATGAGGAGGGCAGCTGATTCCAGCACTTTCAATTCATATTGTAGATATGCCTTGTGCGACAGGTCTTTGACTTTTGAGATCCAACGCGCTGTCATGATCTGCCTATCATATTTTTCTTGTTTTAGGGCTTCTTTTAACTCCTTGATCTCCTGGCTCAAGGAAGTAGAGCCTGTAGTCATAGTCGAAGAGGAGGGTGTCTCCTGTATTGCCAATAGTTGAGTGAGAGACCTGCTAACCACGGCATACGATCCTTGTAGCTTCTCATTCTGTTCCTTTTTCCCTGGTTAGCTCCTCCTCAAGGCATTATTTTTTGATCTGTAAAGCTGGATTCGCCTCATTGAATAGGTGCACTTCTTTATAATAGTAGCTTGCATTCTCTCTTTCTCTCTGCAACTCTGATTGCGCCTAGACTTGTGCGTTCTTTAGTGCCTCTATTTGTTACTTCAATTGCGTGGATTTTGCTGTTGTTCAAGATACCTCCTTTTTTTAATCTTCCAATTCCAACTCCCTGAGGTTATAAAGAGCTCTTTGACATTGGAATTGAAGTTTGATGTGCTCTAGGTGACTGTCAATATCAAAGGAGCTAACTATCTCCGCTCCTTCTTTTATGACCTCTTGAGTGCGTTGTGTTCTTGGCCCCTGCTGATCTGAATGCTCGACCACTTCAACTTTCTTTTCCTTTTGTTTTAAACCTTCTATTGCATCAGAGGTCGTGGAAGGCTTTGTCTGTGATTCCGATTGCCTTGCTGTTCCTTCTGCTTTTCGTCTGTTCTTGTTGTGACCTCTCTGAAACTGTCTCAGCATCCTTGGACAAACTGAGGTCTTGGTCTTGTCCTTCCTTTGTCTCGTGCTGTCCCTCTCCTTGCGAGAGACTTTTCTCCTCTTTAGTGTTTCCAGATTCGTTAGATGATTCTAAATCATCGCCGCGTTGCTTCTTTGATTCTTCTTGCTGTCGCTGCTCCATCTTTCATTTGAGCTCATTGTGAATTCTTCGCCGCATGGCACTAAAAATTTCTCGTTTCTCTTCAGCCTCCTTCCTATTTTGTTTCTTGATCCTCTCCTAGGCCTTTGTCTGCCTGCGTATCAGCAGAACATCCTCAACTTCATCATCTTCTTTCTTGTCATCCGCTTCTGTCTCTTGGGTTTGATGGTGATCTTTCTTTTTTTGGCGGAGCTTTTCCCTCAATGCCTGTGCCTCTTCCATTTTCCTCTGGGCATGAGTGATGGGGATAGCTTCTACCAAATGTGTAGCCTTTTTCTCTAATCGAGTGTATCCCAGGGTGTAAGGGGTATCCTTGTCTTCCTCCAAAGACTGGTACTCAGAAGGACTATCCCATGGGTTGGATCCCTCCTCCTGGCTACTCCAAGCATCCGACTCTATTTTCTCACTATCCGAATCCTTTGGAGGTGCACTTTTCCTAGTTTGTTTGACTCCAGTATTCAGTCTTGTAGAAGGCCCTTCCACTGGTCTCACAGCTCTTTTGGATCTAAGGATTAGGTCAATTTGTGCTTGGGCAGGTGGTAGATCATCAATGATGCCCAATGCTTGATAGGCTATTCGTGTGAGCATGGGTCCTCCGTTCATGTAAGCTTTACTTCTTTGACCGTCCTTCAGATTTGCTTCCACAATTGTGTCAAGAAGGTAGTTGCCAAAGTCTCAACTAACAACTGACCACCTTGCCTTCAGTCAAACCCATCGCCATCACCACTGCCATATGCAACAAAGGTTTAGTATATCTGGGTGGCTTTCGTACCTTGAAATGCTAGGATATGAAATGCAATGGCAGCTCCGTTTCTAAGTAGATCAGGTCCTGATATGTCAGCTTGTGACCATGTTGCTTCAAAAAGGCCTTATCATTGTCGATGGCTTTCGTTTTCTGCAAGAGGTTGTGCGTCCCTTGCGGCAGATGGAGGGATTCATTTATGATTTCAGCTATAATTTTTACCTTAACGGCTGCTCCTTCCTTGTCTGTCAGAGTTGCCTCCCCATTGTACTGAATTGTGCTTATGAGCTCGTGAGCCCATCTGAAATCCGTTCCCCACGGAGGCAGTCTCAAGAAATTGTCGAGCTGTAAACACCTGACCCCTACTTTCACTTCTGGATTCTGGTGCAAAGTCCACATTTCCTGGGGAAAGATGGTGGTCTATACAATTTCTCCGTCTATGGCTTGGAACCTTCCAATGAAAATGTTTGCCGGAATTTCTTCAAGTACTTGTTCTGTGAGGTGAGCTTTCTCATTCGATGAGATTTCGGTTATCTCATAGGGTGCCACATGCCACTCCTTCTGTGCTTTCCTTTGAGGCATCCTGTTGCCAATTTTCAAGTGAAATTAGATTTTAGCCATTGATCAAAGTTGTTGGAAAGTGTAAACTTGACCATAAAATAAAAAAGTGAGCTTAACTCTATCAAAACTACTCCAAATTTAAATTTCACCAGTGCACCTAGGATTACTATAGTCACAAAATTGTAATGAAACAGAGAGATTTTGGCAAAAAGGAACATGAATCACGATCCATGCTGGAAAGCTTTTTAAAATTCTAACTTTGGGAAGTTGTTGCTAGGCATAAGGTGATGCTACTAAGCAATTTTCTCTGGATTTAGAGCTAAAGGTACATGGATCGTGATCCATGTTGGGCAACATTCTGGAAAACTGCTGATACCATTTGGTAGGGTTCATCTTGATTATGACTTGGTCCAAAAAGTTTGGGATTTGGATCAATGGTTTGACACTTGGGCTAAATTTTGAAAATCAGGTACAGATTCAGAGATTTTGGCTTTTGGAAGTGGATTTTTGGGATTCAAATGGCTTGACACTTCATGGCTTGGCTTTCTTGATCATCCTGAATCAAATGGCATGGATTTTACTTATTTTGACTAAAAAGGTACATGGATCGCGATCCATGTTGGGAAGCATTTGAACACAGTTTTTGTGCACATTGGTTCCTATAGGTTTTCCTAGTACACTGGTGAATTTTGTTCAATTTTGGACATGTTTTTCCATAGTTTGCCCCATTTCTTAATTTATGGCGATATTTTTTTCGTTTTGACCAAATCTGTTTCTAGCCCACCACTTTTGGAGTCATGCTTTGGCTGAAATCTCCCCTTGCATTGATTTTTGATGGTTGAGATCTGTAGTTCATAGCTTTGCTTGGTTCCCTGGCAAATTTCCCCAGACCTTGAAGTCTTTTGGGAAGGCAGACTGAATCTTGCAAGTTTCACCATTTTGCAAGTATACTTTTGCTTGGTCCCATCACCCTTCTTATGTTACCATTGCTTGTTGATAGACTTCGAGGAAAGTTTGAAGTTTTTCAAATTACTTTAGCAGTACTTTTGACCAAAATACCATTTACAAACTGACTGTAGCAATCCAGGTGGATCTAATGAGCTTTAGAGCATTGTTTGTGATCATTTTGTAACCCTTGGACTATTGGTACATTGTCCAGCTAGTGAACCTCTTTGATCCTGATTTTGGCAAAAAGGTACATGGATCGTGATCCATGTTGGGAAGCATTTTGCAAAAAAAGTCATGGGGTTTTGTTCCTCGGCCTCTATAGTTGCTCCTGTAGGAGTTTCCTTGATTTTAGGGTTTTAGGAACATGGATCGCGATCCATGTTCCAGCACCTTTTCCTACTGTTCTTAGCTTGGCTGATTCTGCCAAGTAGTTGGGGTCTACTGATAAACTTTTTCTTGTTTTTGATGTGTTTTGGACTGCCACATTGGCCCTGTGAGTTTGCCGATTTTGTGACCTTGTACTGCTTTTATTTGTTGTTTTGGTATTGTTGATGCAGTATGGGTCACTCACACATGCGCTTGCAAGGTTAATGATCATACCTGTCAAATCTGGTGTAGTGAGATCCAAAGAGGTGGTCGCAGCAGGCCGAAGCAAATCCGAAAACCCTATGCTCCTGTCTCTCTCTCTCTCTCTCTCTCTCTCTCTCTCTCTCTCTCTCTCTCTCTCTCTCTCTCTCTCTCTCTCTCTCTCTCTCTCTCTCTCTCTCTCTGTGTGTGTGTGTGTGTGTGTGTGTGTGTGAATGCAAATGAGCTTTTGTTGCCCTTTTTTGACTATATGATCCCAGTCTACCCGGAATGCCCCATCTATACTTACCTTCATTGCTCATATCTTGTTCGGCACATCACCTGTGGTTCAAACCGTTCGTCCTTCTGGCGCTTGATTTACAAATGGCGTCTGATCTGTAGTTTTGATCCTTCAAAAGTTGGTCCAAAATTCATTTTGTGTTGAATATTTCCATATTTGCCATGGTTGTAGTCTTTGCTTTGAAGTTTCAGCGTTTACTTTCAAAAGTCAATTATGACTTTCTTGGCTCGACTTATCAATTTTTTGTTGATTACCTGTCATTTTTTGCATTTTTGTAAAAGAAAATTATTTACAATGATTATTAGTCGGCCAAAATTAGCCAAAATTAGTGTCACCTCCCTTATATACATACTCTTTTTCTGGTATTAAATCGTGACGGTATGGCTCATGATTATGCCAACTAAGAGTCTAGGAAACGGGAAAGAAAGGAAACGAAAAGAAAAGAAAAGAAAAGAATGATAGTAATGGTATATACAAGTGGTACTCCAACCGCTTTCCCCCTTCCTAAAGTGAGTCGTCCGCGACGAGCTTGTGTCAGAGTGCATGGGAATAAAGTACGTGTCTATGCATAGCCGTATAGTGTGGCTTTATGATGCTTATGGAGGATATGCATGGAAAAACAAATTGTTGTGCAAGAGATAGGTGCTGAACAATATGTTCAGTGGCTGCTGGTGGCGAGGTTCCTTGGAAGCTATGTGGCCCAAATAATAGTAATTGTAGAAGGCGTGCTCTATGTTTGATTGTGAATTGCACAAGTTTTGATGTTGCGCCGATGGTGGCGGTTGTTGGCATTTCTTGGGTTGCCATCGAAAATCCCGAGGTGTGTATCCACTAGAAGAGGCATCGTGAAGGAAATGTTGTTTTGGTTGCCATACCCATTTGAGTGTGGTTTGATGACGTCGAAGAGAGTGGTCCATCGATTTAGGCCGTTTGACAACAGCGGTTGGCAATACGTGATGGTTTAAATTTTTTGTAGGCAATGTAGGTTTAGGGTATTGATATGGCGTTTAGGTATCCACAATTGCTTGAGCTTAGTTTCCATGATTGATTTCTTGAACCATATTTTTGTAACCTTGGTGATGGATGATTGCTGAGCTGTCGCATGTCACGAAGGTAGAGGTTGCAATTCATAGTCCGTTTGTACGAATGGCGTGGCTAAATATTGGCCCTCATGTTCGATGCGTAATGTGTTGTCCTGCCAGTTTGGTGTTTCCTGATAAATGTGCATCCATGGCATGCCTAGAATAATTTCTTTGTTGAGCTGATGATCTTCGACCACATGAAATTGATTGGATACACTGTTGCATCAATTTTGATTGGCATATTTATGTGGCCTAGAGTGTCCATAGTACCTCTGTTTTTGTGACCTTGAACCCCATAGTGTTTGGCATTAGAGGTTCTTGTGTGATTTTTCTGAAAGTGGAGTAGTTAACCACATTAGCTCTGGCCCCTGTATCCACTTATGCTCTTTCGGTGGTGCCGTCGGTAAGTTGTAACTGAGTACATAGATCCATTCCTCCTAGCCATGTAGTCGTGGTTTGTATGGATGCTATCGGAGCATTTGATTAGCCACTGCCTGTTGTTCTTTCCTCTGGAAGTTTGATTGTTCCCTACGTGTCAATATTGTGAGTTTGGCCTCCTGTTGTGCTTGTTCCCGAATGTCATGTGCTTGACATCTGCGTTCAGCGGCTTCATGGAGTGTTTCAAGTTCGTCTGGTGTCAGCGAAAGAAGATATTTCTTTAACCTACAACCACTTGTCCAATTGGGCATCTCCTCTCCTGCCAATGTTGTAAGTTTAACGGCACCACTTTGCCATATATCATGGATCACAAAAGGCCCCATTCCTCGCTTTTTGAGTTTCTTTGAGTGTTGTTTTAGGGTGCACATGAGAACGTAATCCCCTTTTTGAACTCCTTACCAATCATATGTCGATCATGAAAAGCTTTCATTTGCTTTTTCTGAGCATATATCCCAGCTAATCTCTTTGAGCCTAGTTTCATCTAATTGTTCTAGGCATTAGGAAATTTCGGAGGTCATTTGGAGGGCCTTCTAAGAAAATGTATTTTTTGCACTCTCTCTCTAGAAAAAATGACAAATAAAAGAGCTGGGTCTTTCATAGTAAAACTTCAAAAAGTGTACTTTAAGTACATTCCTTACCCCTCTGAACATTCGTTCGTAGTGATTGAGGGATAATACTCTTTTTAGTTGTATTGAATGAACAACGTCAATACGGAGGGAATGAGGCTAACATGGAGGGACAAATCCGCAGCCGCTATTCACTTTCCATTAAACCTGCACATTTGGCTAATGGCGCACTCCTCAAATGGCACAAATGTTACCCACAAACGAGCCAAATATCACCTTCACATTGATTTGGACAATGAGTACCAACCATTGATTAAGCGCAGTAAAACAAACACACATATACCTCCCACCTCCATAGACACGCTCAGAGCTCAAGGAGCTAAACACATAGATATCTGGACGAGAGGCTCTCTCTACCCTAAGAATCCAATAACTAATGCGTCTCCACCGTTTGTCAATCCTACAAGCTTATTGACCTTTGCTGGTGATGGAGAAAACGGCCTTCTGGGTTATTGTAAATCACTTACAAGAGAAGCTGGAACTTACAAGAGCATTTTCCAATCTCAACAATGTGAGATTGTTCGCCTTTCACATTTACATTCTACAGATCAGGTTACCATTTTGCAACATAAAACAGAGGTACAAGAACTGAAAGAAAAGGTGCGAAGTTGTCAAATGAAGGACACCATCTTGGGTGGTCGTATCCGAAAGAAGAAATTGCGCAATCTTGAAACATTGCAGGTTGCATCAGGAGGTCTCAAGAAAAGAATCCGAGCATTAAGGTGATGCTTCTTGGTTGGCTACATTGTCTTAGTTAAGTAATCACTTTGTTCTTTCTTGTTATGCATTGTTTTCATGTGCCTAAATAGTGTTAGCGAAGCAAATTTTCTGTTATTTACTTATGCATTGTCTTCATGTAGAGACTCAATCTATCCTGACAAGGAAAACATTGACCCCAAAGCCAATATAGGAAAGAGATTGAAGCCACTTATAAGTAGAAGCCTGGCAGCAGATATAGTACATGACAAGAAGTTTAAGGTTCTACAAAGAAATGTAGTGGACCGCTTTATTTCAGAGAACTCAGTGCCTGCAAAAGAGATACAAGGCACACTTGATTCACTTGGTGTAAGCAAAAGAGGATATTCGGCTATCCAAAAGTCTGTCTCAACCATCTTTGTTAGGAAGGGTATAAAATCCAAACTTCTACCATCAGCCTCAAGTGTTTGGAAAGAGAGGCTTCAGCTTAACGAGGCACAGGGAGACTATCTTGGACAGCCCTTTCATATTAAAGCAACTTACAGTGGCCATGGAGCCAACACTGTGGCATATGATGAGTTCAACAATATTTTTATGGACCTGCGGATACTACAGAAGAGAATGGTGGAGTTTTACAACGTCACATTTGAAGAGTCACGTGGACTATTACATTTTGTGTTAAAACTGGATGAGTGTGAGCTTGTTAAAGAGAAAAAGCTAGAGCGTGTTACTATTACTTTAATGAATAGAGCCCTCTCAAAGTGTCCCAGTGATGATCCTTTATATTTTAGTGTTCAATCAGAATCTAACATATGGTGGCTTGGTGCGTTTGAGGTAAGCGATATTCTCAAGTAAGCTCAAATATTCAGATCTACTTAAGTCTCATTTATTTTGTGTTGCAGGTAAAGAAAGAAGATCATGAGATTCTATATTGGGTGTTCCATCGAACTAATATTCCGGAGCTGATTGATCGACAGACTAACCAGGGAGAGGTACTACGTCTAGATGGAAGGGGAGACTTTCAAGTTCAGTGGCATCTTGCAGGTGACCTTAAAACATTAAAGTGCATGTATAATTGTGGAATGGGTGCAATGGCAAAGTCACCGTGTTTGTTTTGCATGGAGCCTGCAAAGGTCATGAACCCAAAGTGGTGGAGAAAAGCTCCAACACGTCACATTGAGGATCCTGCTTTTCGACCAGTTTTGAAAATACCACTTGTGAATGTTCACATTTGTACAATGCATGCCCTTTGTAGAATTGTAGAGAAATTGGTCTACTTATACATCGGGTTTGCTTGGAAGATTAAGAACTCTGCAGAACGACAAGTAGCCTTGCAGTGCTTAGAAATGGTACTGTCGGATATGGGGCTTCATGGTGGCAATGTGAAAATCCAGCGGGATGAAAAGAGATCAACTGCTGAGAAGGATGTCCCATGCAAACCATCCATCGGTGGGGTGAAGGCACGGAGGTTTTTATCTAAGCCCCAAGGTACAAGAGATCCAAAGCTAACAAAACATGGAAAAATATATAACACATCTTATGTTAGCAAGGTAGAGTATCAGAGCTGGAAAAAGCTACATATTGCAGTCAAAGACCACGAACCAACTACTCGTAACGCGAAGGCTGAGGTTTGGCGATCAATAGACATCCTATTTTTGATGTGCGACAAAGATGACTGGTCACAAGGTGATATGAACAAGTTCAAGGAAAATCTCAACCTTCTGAAAAAATCATTCAAGACAGCATGGACAGACACCCAGATTACTCACTACATGGTATTATTGTGTATTTCATTCTCTCTTATGTGCAAATATGTGAGTGTAAAACATTCTAACTAATCTGTTTTCATATCCAGCACATCATCTTCAATCATTTGCCATATTTTATACAGAAGTATGGGAACCCGGCAATATGGAATACCCAAGGGATGGAAAAGTCTCATTACATGGCGAGAAATGCTTATTTCAGGCACACACGACATGGTGGCTCTCGAATCAAGGCTAACAGTTTGAGAGAACTATTTGAATGGTTCTATCGTAGAATCATTCATCGAATGCAGGCAAAAGAAGTCTTGGCAAATTCAGCAACAACACAAGCAATCAGACATTTACAACAACAAAAATCTAAAAGATCAATGGCATACAACAACTCCGGAGCTCGTGAAAGTCAACGAAGGTGGAGAGAGACAATGGTGTATGTGAATCACAAGTGGAGAAAGATACTCTGAGTGGATGGCATTGTAAAAAATTTATGTAATACATGATCTTATACAATTGCTACTTGAAGTGTATCAAGATTTTGCAGGTTCAATTTTGTTTTTTGGCACGTCACCCTTGTAACGAATCATGAGATGTTTGCCATACTCTAAAAGTTCATCTGGGTTTTGTCTACCAAGAGCTAGTGCCATTGCTGTGTACGTGTAGTAATACGCTGCCCGACCACCTGTATAGCCTGGGCAGTAACCAAAACAATCTCTAGCAAACACTTTGTCAACAAGAATGACTTTATCTGCACTTTTGGGCAGCACCGGTCCACCCAAGAAGCGTGATAGTGTCTTGAATGTGTAAGTTGCTATTGAACCCTCTTGTGACATGGAATTGTGAAAAACTACTATCGGTGACTCGCAGAGCTTTGAAAGGTACTGTGCTAGGGCCGCATCCCTTCCTCGATACTCTCTTGTCCGGCGCCGAAGGAAGTCATCCTTGTCAGCAATCCAAGACTGCACATACAATGTCAGAAATGACACAAACAGAGAGAGAGAGAGAGAGAGAGAGAGAGAGAGAGAGAGAGAGAGAGAGAGAGAGAGAGAGAGAGAGAGAGAGAGAGAGATACCATGAAGCTCTCATCCTGCAGAAAGAGGTTTTCTTGCCACAGGTCTACAGATGTAGTTGACCCCTGACCTGAATGGTTAAACCAATCCTCCACTTCTTTGTTACTTTTCGATGGTCTTAGGCTTTGTCTTATTGCTTGGAAGGTGGCTTCATCAGGTAGTGTCTCCTTGTATTTTTCAGCTTTCTCAAAGCATCTTCGAAGGCATTCCATTGGATTGCTGGATGTTTCCATTGCCTCATCATCACTACTATCCTCTGAAACAAATCCACTCCTCTCCTCTTGGACTCTGGAAATAATAGCCAGGGAGAAATCCTCCCTTAAATAAAACACACTTTGCACATCATGTAAGAAGATATAGGTCCTGTCTCCAATCCTGAACTCAGGCACAGCTGGCAACATCATCTGAGCATGCTTCTCAGTGAAGTTACTGACATCCAATGGAAGTTTGATTTCTGTGGTTTTCACGGAGAGCATCTTACTTCTTTGTACTTCAATTGCCTCAACCTCAAGGTCAACTGTGTCTTCAACCTCCTCGACTTCTTGCATATGAGTTGTCTCCTCGCATTCCTCTTCTGGTGCTGCATCCTGCTCCTCTAACACCTCATCAGGATTCTGCATGAGGAATCCAAACAGGCTGTTGAGGTAAATCATAAAGCCAAAGGCTTCCTGAATGAGTTTGCATTCTTTTTGGTGCAAAGGGCAGACTGAATGTCGGCAAGAGGGTGGTAACTCCCTATACTTCTTCACTCCCTGTCCCTTTCCACCACAGTCATTTAAATGCACAAGAGTCATAGTAGGCAGAACAACCCTTCCTACCTGCACCATCACCTCAAACTTATCTCTGTAGGACTGCAAGAAATTACTGTGCTGAGCTAATAGGTCTTCAATGTCAAACTTTGGATTAAACATAGAATGAATTAGATCATACTTGTCCCCAGCACCACAAGATGCTGCAAAATCAAACAGCCTCTCATCAGTTGTGTGCGCTCCTTGCCGCACTGTCGAAGCAAGGGACTTGCCAATACACCATATGCGAGCCACAAACGGCTCCAAGCACACAACAAGCCTAAACTTGCAAGCTCAAGAAAACAAAGGGTGTGTCACTCACCGCTCTACGCTCGCCTTCGTGGTGGATTCCTCGCCGCGATGAAGAAGAAGCTGCAGTCGTGCCGCGCTCAACCGCTTCGCCGCCGTCGTGCCTTCGTAATGCTCGATCGCACACACACTCTCCCTCTCTCTCTCTCTCTCACACACACACAAGGAGGTGAAGAAGAAGAAGATGGAGATGGAGCAAGAGCACTCTTCAATTGCACAAATGAGAGAATGAGTAAAAATTAGGTTTAGTTGGCTTTTATAGGAGCTCACCCCATTCACACTTGGGCGCCCATGCTTAACCAACTAATCCCTTGAATGTCCAAGTTAAAGTGCGCCTCTCATTGGCGATCACTCTACCTTTCCCTATTGGTCCGACAAGCCCGGTACCTGACTCTACCAAATACATAATACACGTCCGTCGTAGGTGATCGGTGTCCGTATGCCGTGAGGGTTAACATGCCCCCCTTCCTGATGTAGATTCCGTCCTCGGAAGCTATTGAGTTGAAGCTGGTTCGTCGAGGTGGAAGAGCATTTGAGATGAATGTCCTTAGCCTTCTTCAGTCACTGCAAAATCAAACAACATTGGCACAGTAATTGCATTCTCTTAAAAAGCATATGCAGTTTTAGGTAGACACATTGATTGGTAAAAGAATTTCAAACAATTTGTTAGCAATGAACATTAAATTGCAATGTAATCAAATGCATAAACAGATGTAAAGGCAAAAAATTAAACAAGTCTGGGGTCGCTAATTTGACGGTCGAAAAGCAGTAGAGATCGAATATTAATACCATGGGTAAGCTTCTTAATTTTCAGTGGTCAATTAAGTTGTTTAATCGCGAGAGCCAAGTATTCATGTTCAAGGGCTGACTAGAGGCTATATCTAGAAAACCTTGTAGTTAAGCTACCATAAAAGGAATTTCTCATGAAATCATCGCCTGACTGATTACTTTTTCTTTGACCCCCCAAAGTCTTTTCACACTGATTCAATTTTGATGTGTGTGCTTATTTTGTATGCCTTGGGTTTTTTGCTTTTCAAGGAAAAGCGCCCACACTGGGAACCTCTAGGGCTCTAGTACCATAGGCAATACATGTGAGTGAAGTACCAAATCAAGCTGAGATTTCTCTTCCAGCTTAAAATTTTACATTGTGGCACTTTGATTTTTTGTTTGTTCATTTTCAGCATTTTAATTTTGTAACTTTGGGGGGCCATATAACACTGTTACACTCCCCAGGCTCATCACATTAGTAAACTCCCTTTATAATACTTAAGCTAAAGGTCAATAGGGTTAAGCCCACTAGAAAGCCCTAGTACATTTCATACAATGCTGCCTAAATCGGATTAAGAACCTAAGTAACCATTGCTTATTAGGAAGGCATTCCCCATGGTATTAAGAGAAGATTTCTAATACCTAGCTTGGTCAAACTAGCTTAGTCGGACTGCTTGATTTTTACACCTAAACAAGTGATTATGACAAAAGATTGCATTGAATTAAATGTTTGATACTAAGCCAATGCGCTGAATAGTATGCTACCAATCACAATCAAAGCAGACAAACATGGATGCAAAAAAGATAAGGGCAATGCTAATGGACAAGAAACACCTGTTTGTGTTGATGGTCGCGCTTGATTTGAAGGTTCCATGAAGATCCAAATCCTATCAATAGCAATACGCTCCTGTACACACTAGGAAACACAAACAATACCTCTAGGAGGCACATCAGTGGGAAAAGAGAACTTTGCTAATCACTCAACTCTAAAACAGAAACACTCCTATCGTACTAATCTTACCTACCCTCCATCACTCAAGTGATGAGGATCAAAGGTGTTTTATGGCATAGGTTTCTGTTTCACTGTACCAAATGTGACATGTGTAGGTCTGAGTCAATGTTTTGACTTTAATGTGCATACTCGTTTGCTAATTGCTCTTGCTCTCTTTTTTTTTTTTTTTTTTTGTGAGTATAAAGCTATATATTTACATTCCCTAAGATCGGAGATTAAGAGGTCAGGGAAAAAGGTTGAGAGGGAAGCAAGTGAATGATGGATGTCAGCAAACACTCCCCCCTTCCTTAGGTAGATCATACCGTTTGAAATGAGCTTGTCACCCTTTGAAACCAATTATTCCAGTTGGTAATAGGTGAGGATTTTTGCCAGTAGTTTTCTATTACCCTAGGTGCCTCGTCAAGTTGTAAGGGTGGTAAGGTACTCTCCCAGGATCGAACTTGAAGTGGTTCATTAGGTGATTCTTGAACACTGGGAGGTGTGGATTCTTTGGTAGCTTCATGGAGGTCCACTACTATAGATGGAGGCTGTGTAGAAGCTTTTACCTCTATGGATGTATTACATGAGGAGCTAGAATCTTCATGGGACTCCCCCCTTCCTGAGCTAGGTGGAACAAATCGTTCTTTCTTTGGTACCCCAACTAGCTCGGGAGCGGGTGTGTAGCATTCTATGATTTTTTCCTTTCCACGATTATTGATTCGTTTTGGAGCTACGGGATTGGGCTCACTTGGGTCAGGTGATAGGTAAGAGCACAATCTACGTTTTGGCACCCAGATTTGATCATTTCCTTCATAGTATCCTTGGGCTTCCAATAGTCGTTTAGGAATCCAACGCAGCATTTTCTTACTTTTCTTGGAGTGAGTGGTACGGTTCTTACTAGGTTTCCGTTTTTTTGCATCAACCATGCTCACTACAGAGGTTTTAGGGACCCACTTGTATGTTTTCTCTGTTACATTAGGATGGTTCTTGTGTGTCTCAAGCTTTCTTTCAACTACATTAGTTGAAGCTCTAGAGAGTTGGGCTATGGGGACGTATGGTTCAACCTCCTGGACATGCAATGTCTTGGGTTTTATTTCCTTGGGCAATATCTGAGGGACTATGGCTGGAGTGGTAGGGCTAAGAGTCGGTTTTTGCGTTGTAACACCCCCAGTCCCCCAATCAATAGTGCATTTGGTGGCTATCATCCACGTGCGGCCTAGGTTTATATTACCCTCCATAGTTCCAGTAGGCATGACCAAAAAGTCTTGAGCTACCACCCCATTGTCATAACTGACAGAAGTGTGCCAGATTCCAAAAACCGCAGTTTTTTTCTTGTTGACACCCTTGACTTGGATAATACTCTCAGATAGAGGTGGCTTCCCTAACTGACACCACACCCCATAGGATAGCAGATTGTATTTAGCACCCGTGTCCAATAAGGCGTTATATAGCACTTTTCCATAGGCACTATTTAACTCAATGGGGTATCGTAGAGGTGTGTCAGAGTCCAACCCATCCTCTTCGTGTGCTCCATTTGCATCAGGTTCCGAGCGAGTAGCTCTACCTAATGTTTCCATCAAACGGCTAAACATACTAGTACTAGGCTGGGGAGCTTCGGGAGGTGCATGGCCTTCTCTCACAGTGTTTTGGGTAGGGTATGCTTCCATGATTTCTGAGTCGGAGGAGGAATCACTAGCGGCTATTTTAGGGTCTTGGGTGGTGCTACCTTGTGTCCCCGCTGAGGGTCTAGATCCTATCGTGGATGGGTAATGGGTGTCCGTATGAACAGAGGCACCCTCAATATGCTTGTGTTCTAGCACCCGCCCAGAGCATAAGTGCATGTGCTTTTGATACCCTAAGGTGTCAAAAAGCTGCTTTAGGAGGCCTTGTGACTAGTTTTTAGCGTGTCTTTTGTTTGTTTTTTTGCTAGATTTTTTAGAGCGTGTCGTGGAATGGGCCGTGTGATAGCTCAAAACGAGCGTATCGGTCAGAGGGTCGTGCCGTGCTTTACAGCCCTCCGTTTGGTCACTCTATGCCCTCGGAATCCCTAAAACTGTCAATTTCCAGTAGGGAACTAGGCCCAACTAGAAAGTCTAAGGGTGCAAGTGGGAAGAGAAAGGAGGAGAGTGGAGGACTTGTCCCACATGCTCTCATTCTCTCTTGAGGGAGTAGGGTATATATATAAGAGTGAGTCTAGTATATATCATAAGACTGAGGACTGAGGCCTGGGCCTGGGCTTGGGCTTGGGCTTGGGCTTGGGAAAATGATCCCGATCCCGATCTACCTTTTATACAAACCAACCCGTACGTTTTAAGAGTCGTGTTTTTTATTTTCGAAAAATTTCGCCACCCGCTCGCTCGCGTTTTTAATTTCCGATTTTTTTTCCTTTGATTTTTTATTTTTTTTTTCGAAATATTTTTTTTTTTTCCTCGAAAAACTTTTTTTCCCAAAAAATTATTATTATTTTTTTTTTTAAATGCAAAAAAACGCAGCAATTAAAAAAAATGCAGAAAAACGCAAAAAAACAGAAATTACAGAAAACTGACAGAAAAACGCAGAAATTGTTGAAAATGCAGAAAAACGCAGAAAAACGCAAAAAATGCAGAAAATTGACAGAAACTGCAGAAAATGCAGAAAAAACGCAGAAATTGCAGAAATTGACAGAAATTGAAAACGCCGAACTTGAAAACGCAGAAATTGCAGAAATTGAAAAACGCAGACAATAGCAGAAATTGAACTTGACAGCAAATGCAGAAAACGCAAAAAACAGAAATCTCCACACACCCCTTCCCTGCCTTTCCTATGATACAAATTGCACCACAAGGAAGCGTAAAGTGCTAACCGAGCTTAGTGTAAGGCATATCCCCGGCAGCGGCGCCAAAAATGTGCGCTCCTTGCCGCACTGTCGAAGCAAGGGACTTGCCAATACACCATATGCGAGCCACAAACGGCTCCAAGCACACAACAAGCCTAAACTTGCAAGCTCAAGAAAACAAAGGGTGTGTCACTCACCGCTCTACGCTCGCCTTCGTGGTGGATTCCTCGCCGCGATGAAGAAGAAGCTGCAGTCGTGCCGCGCTCAACCGCTTCGCCGCCGTCGTGCCTTCGTAATGCTCGATCGCACACACACTCTCCCTCTCTCTCTCTCTCTCACACACACACAAGGAGGTGAAGAAGAAGAAGATGGAGATGGAGCAAGAGCACTCTTCAATTGCACAAATGAGAGAATGAGTAAAAATTAGGTTTAGTTGGCTTTTATAGGAGCTCACCCCATTCACACTTGGGCGCCCATGCTTAACCAACTAATCCCTTGAATGTCCAAGTTAAAGTGCGCCTCTCATTGGCGATCACTCTACCTTTCCCTATTGGTCCGACAAGCCCGGTACCTGACTCTACCAAATACATAATACACGTCCGTCGTAGGTGATCGGTGTCCGTATGCCGTGAGGGTTAACAAGTTGCAGCTGGGTCTTCCAGAGAAGTTACATCCTCCTTTTCTTTACATTTTGTACTTTCTAGCACATCTGCATCATCGGAGAAGTCTATATTTCTCTTTCTGGTATTTTTCTTGAGATGTACCTTACAGGGCACCACACCCTTGTCGGGTGAGGAATCTTCTTGCCCTGGTGACCTCTCTGATTGGTCTTCACCAACAAACTTTTCCTCAGATATGTCCTGACAAAAGTCAACAGTTCTTTTGGCAGATACATTAAGCAACTGAGCCTGCAAGGTTTGAAATCCTGGCACAAGCCCTGGATCTGGTTTCAGCCTCTTCTGCCTACTGGACCTTAATCCTAATCATCAAGAAACATAACAAGTCAAAACCAAGAGCAAACATCACAATTCTGCCAAAACCCAACCATCATGATCTCTCTCTCTCTCCCCTTATAGATATAAATATATCTATAAATATAAATAAATAAATAAATAAATATATCTGTCTCTCACCAAAACAGAAACACACCTAGTCTCTCTCTCTCTCTCTCTCTCTCTCTCTCTCTCTCTCTCTCTCTCTCTCTCTCTCTCTCTCTCTCTCTCTCTCTCTCTCTCTCACTTTGCATTTGTCTATAGGACTAAAGGCGCGCGAAGAAGGAAATGTGCCTTGTGCAAACCTCTCCGCGCGCCTTAAGTACAACTGCCAGAGAAATAGCATTACTAACGGCGCGCGGAGAGAGTAGCCAAAGGAACTTTCCCTTCCTCGCGCGCCTTTAGTCCAATGGACTAATGCAAAGAGAGAGAGAGAGAGAGAGAGAGAGAGAGAGAGAGAGAGAGAGAGAGAGAGAGAGAGAGAGAGAGAGAGAGGATGTGTCTGTGTATTTGTCTATGGAACTATGGGTATTGAGGTGTGTGTGTGTGTTGAAGAACACACACACACACACACACACACACACATACACATACACACACACACACACCAACTGCTAGATATACAGAGAGAAAGAGTGAGAGATCACCTTTTTTTGGTGGGGTTTGCAGGAACTCAAAGGGAGGTGTCTCCTCCATTGCTTTTCTCTGTGTCAAGGGAGTCTGTCTTTCTCCCTCCCTCTCTCTCTCTCTCTCTCCCTCTGAGAGTAAGGACTCCCTCTTTCTCTATCTCTCTCAATCTGTGTCTCTCCCTCTCCCTTTCTCTGTGACAAGCTGATCACACTTTCTCTCTCTCTGAGACTCTCTCTCTCTCTCTCTCTCTCTCTCTTTGTGACAATCTGCTCTCTCTCTCTCTCTCTCTCTCTCTGTCTCTCTAAGACTCTCTCTCTCTCTCTCTCTCTCTTTGTGACAATCTGCTCTCTCTCTCTCTCTCTGTCTCTCTAAGACTCTCTCTCTCTCTCTCTCTCTCTCTCTCTCTCTCTATTGTTCTCTCTCTTTCTCTCTCTCAAAATCACACCTTTAACGGATACACACGGCGGCGCCCCACGTGTCACAATCAATTAAAATATATTTGCATGCGGTCGCACGTGTGGTCATAATTATTTTCGTATACTTTTTGTACGCCATATAAAGCGGTGAAGAGAGAGAAAAACTACACCTTGTGAAAGAGAGTGAGTGAGTGAGAGAGTGAGATAGAGAGTGTGCAAGAGCAAATCCTGCGTCTCCGACAGCAACCCCACGCAGCGAGATAAAGAAGGTCTGCTTCTCCCTCTGGCTTTGCCTAAATCTCTCTATCTCTGTTTCTGTCACCCACACACACACACATATACACACCCACACACACACACACACACACACACACATATACACACCCACACACACACACACACACACACACACACACACACACACACACACACACTCACAAACACACACACTTACACAGAGACAGACATCTTAAAAATACACACACACACACAATCTCTCTCCCTCTCTCTCTCTCTCTCTGTCTCCCTCTCTCTCTATACCAACGGCGCGCGTAGAGAGTCATACACGTAGTTCATGTGTCTATGCGCGCCGTTAGTACAGTCCATTGAGCAGAGAGAGAGAGAGAGAGAGAGAGAGAGATAGTATCGGTGTGTTATTTTAACCTATACTAACGGCGCGCGGACGTGTTTGTTGAGGTTAAACGGTGGTCTATGCGCGCCTTTAGTAATGTGGATTCTCTCTCTCTCTCTCTCTCTCTCTCTCTAGTTATATATGCTAAGCTAGAGAGAGAGAGAGAGAGAGAGAGAGAGAGTGAGAGAGAGAGAGAGAGAGAGTCACAGAGAGTCAGAGAGAGAGAGAGAGAGAGAGAGAGAGAGAGAGAGAGAGAGAGAGGGAGAGAGAGATTCATAGAAAGAGAGAAGGGGATTGAGACTCTTCTTTTGGTGTACAGTAAGATGGCTAGAACAAAAGCCACTGCAAGGAAGGCAGGCAAGGGTCCAGGATTAGCATCGAAAGCAAGTGGTAGATCAGCAACCCCAAAGAAAAGACTTGGAAAACCAAATAAAATTCTGAAAGGGCCAAGGATGAAGAAGCTCCAAACCTGCATGGGACTTTTCAGAGAAATCAGAAAGGCACAAAAATGTGTAGATTTATGCATACCAAAACTGCCCTTCCAGAGGATGGTGAGGTCCATATGTGATGAAGCTACCTGGGGCACCAAAAGGTGGAAGGTGGTGGCATTGATGGCTTTACAGGAAGCAGCTGAGGACTTTCTACTGGAGTACTTCAGTGACATGACCATTGTTGCAGCCCATGCCCACAGGGTTACTATAATGGACAAAGATAGTGAGACATTGAAAAGAATAAGGTGGAGGTATGACAAATTGCTGGTCCCCAATGTGTGCAAGGACAAGAAAATGAGAGAAATTTTGTTATACCCCCCGGAGCTAGTGCCTCAGCTCACAGTTGTAGATGTCACACATGATGTGAATACAAGGGCAAAGGCAGAGACTATTGCTCGCCAAACAGAGGAAATGAGGGAAGCAGAGCTTCAGGAGAAAGCAAAAGTAGCAGAGGTGTCCCAGAAACAAACAGAGTGCAATGTGACCCTGTCTATAGAGGCAATGAATCAAGAAGCTCTGCTTTCAATGAAGAATGGTTTGCTTGCAGACATACCATTTGTAGATGGAACCAGAAGCCTAGCTTTGGAAAAGGTGGACATTGATTTATTGCAGAATCCAGATGCTCAGATTTCAGACACAATTATCTATGCTTGTCTTAAGTAAGTGTTACTATCTTGCTAGCTTTGAAAACTCAGATAATAGTTTTGCTAACTCAGGTAAGGTCTCTGCAGCCTGATCAAAAGTCAACTCCCACTGCACACTCACACAGAGGTGTTTCTCCTTGATCCACAAATGTCTGTAATTATTAGACAAAAGAATAGTCCATCTGGGACATTTGAGAGCTGGTTCCGCCACTGTGCTATGCTGGAAGTTACTGTGATCATCTTCCCATATGAGAACAACCATCACTGGAGTCTCATATGCCTTGATGTTGACCAACCAGCAGTGTGGGTGTTCAATTCAATAAAAGGAACCCACCCTGAAATTAGGCTGTAAGTGTTTTGTGTCAGAAAGTGTTTATTATAGATATCCATGTAAATTTGAAGCCTCATGCTAACATCTTGACATTGCCTAATGCAGTTGTATAAAGAGGTTGTTGCTTGCCTATGGCAAGCTATGTGGAAGGTATGAACTATACAAGGCCACAATCAAAGAAGTACCTGTCCCAAATCAAACCGATGGGAATTCTTGCGGCTGGAGATGTCTTCTCCATGCAGAATATGTCCTGCAAAGCTACTTTGCATTAAAACCTTTCATGACTAAGGTACCCATTTTGCAATGCATTCAGTTAGTTTTGGTTTAGTCTATAAAAGAATTCTCATCATGTGGTCTTTCAATTTTGCAGAGTGCTTTAAAAAACTACACATATGATTATTTGCAAAGATACCGGGTAAGTTTAATACAACACCTGCTTACTATGTCTAGCCCTAGAGAGCTTGAAGATAGCGGCTTGGATGAGCGCACTATTGATCTTACAAAACATGACGTGCCACCACGACAAACCCCTACATCCGATACAGTGGAATCGCATCGGGCCGAGGGTGTCATATCAGCAGAAGATCAAAGAGTCGAGGATGAGGAAAGGACAAATGAGCATATGGAAGCAGCTAAGGTTCAACCGGAGGAGACAATAAAAGAGGCAAGTCAGCCTGTGGAACAGCCAAAAGAGCCTATGGCTGAAACCGAAGATGAGGAAAGCAGGCCTATAGATGAGCAAAAGGTTATGGATGAGGAAAGCAGGCCTCGGGACGAGCAAAATGATACGGATCAGGAAAGGATGTATGAGGCAAGCCGATCAACCTTGAATCAGGCAGAAAGGGCCATGGGGGAGACCCCTGATGAAGCTTTGAATGATGACTATGAAGATAAAGCGGAGGAGAGCAACAATGACATGAACACTACAGAGACCCAGTATGGACCCTTGCTACCTGTAGATACGGTTGTTCCGGTAATGTCTATTCAAGTATGGCAAAATATGTTCAGCTTCTAACTACTTATATGTACTTGTCAACTTTTACAGAGGTTGATTATCTTGGACGTCAATGGATTGCTGCTGATGCGGGTGCCTCTCGGTGACAGAGGACCCTTTGATGATTTGCAAACGTTTCGGATGGGAACTTGTCGAGTCGTGGTTCGTCCAGGAACCAAGGAGTTTATTGAGTTTCTTCTTCCGCGCTTCAGAGTTGGCATATGGTCTTCAATGCAAAGGCAAAACTTATCGCCACTAGTTGCAATAGTTTGCAGTGTATGCCAAGCTCACACGTCAGATTTTGCCTTTTTGTATGATCAAAGAAAATGCGTTACTGTTGAGGGCCACTACCACCCTAAAAAACCAGGATTACCTCTTTTGTACAAACCGTTTAGCCAAATCGGTGTACCCTTTGATGCAACTAATACACTACTAATTGACGATACTCCCGAAAAGGGAGAACTAAATCCGCCGGGAACAACCATCTCACCACCTTCTTTCGAGGGGCATTCCTTCGATTTTTACCTTGAAGATATTCTGATTCCATACTTACAGAAATTGTATCTCAGTCCATTGTTCACGGACGAGTTTGTACTTTCTAATGAATTAAGATGATTCTTCTATCTGTGTTTTTCTAATATATAGACACAGAGAGAGAGAGAGAGAGAGAGAGAGAGAGAGAGAGAGAGAGAGAGATTTGACGTGGTAAACAAATGTATTTCAAGCACACTTTTTCACAGGGCACAATTGAAAAATGAGATCAATAAACTTCATGTCTTGAAAGTCATTTGTATACACTTGGGTTTACAAGAATATCTGTTACATTGACACTACTACAACCCGACCATCCAACTCTTTGCACAAAATATCTTTTTCTCTTCGCCGCATCACCTTACGGCCAGCTAAGAAAAAGGAAAAATCTGATAGCTCCTTGTCCATTGACTCTTCAATGATGTCATTTCGCAAATGCTGAAGACTGCATAGCTCCCTTATTGTAACCACCAATAGTAGGCCATTCTCTTTATCAATCACTTCCACATCCACAGTAGGATTATCTTCCAAACCTGCAGAAACTTGGTCCATAGGAATGTACTTACCGTTTAGCATTTGTGATCGCATATACCAAAATGAGAGTAATAGTGATTGGCTTGCAATCATGTACTTGACAACTAGAGTATCAAGCGCGACCTCGCACCGTAAACCAATCTCTTCCTTTGCATACCATCCTTTGTCAAGAAGTTTGTCACAGGATGACTGCTGAAATGACTTGCACATGAACATAGTTTTTGTAACTCTGATGTTGTAGCTATGAAACAGCTCTATGAAGAGTGCAACAGGACAAAAGTTTGCAATTCGAACCAGTTTGGTAGGAACAGAGCTACGCAGAGACCTTTGTATATCCTTGTAGAGCTTACTTCGCATTGCCTCCACCATTGTTTCCTCGGGAACTGGCCAGTCCACAGTGTTCCAATCAGTCGGTAGAGGTAGTTTCACCAACATGCCATTCTTATTGCCTGAGCTGAGTTGGTAAAAGTGGTCATAAAAAAAGATTCCCTCATCAGCCAATCTTTTGGTGCTCCTCTCTGAATACTGTAGAGAACCAATATGGGCATGTACAACATGGAAGAGGCCTATTATGCACTCCACAGGCTCCCATTGCTCATAAGAAGAGGGATAAACATCTGCAATATATAAAAGAAGAGTTAAACTAAGAGTATCAATAAGTACAAATGACAAATCTAATGTAATTGAGTTGTGAAGAGTAGAGACATTACTCATAACAAGCGGGAGAAACATTGCAAAATATATAAGAAAAGTTATAATGAGAGTATCAGTAAGTTCACATGTCAAGAGTACTTACAATTGCAACGTGGTTGATGTATATTTGATACATTTCCACCGTTTGCTATCACCTCTGGATGGGTAAACACATGTTGAACAAGAACTTCCTTTACAGATCTTTTGCCGATCTCAACTTTGAAATCCAACACCCTGGCTTTCCATGCTGAGCGGTAAACGTTGATACCACTAAACCTCTTGGGTCTTCTTGGTTGCATGAGGACCCATGAACCTTTGTTTATCCTTTGTCCAACCCATTGGTTGTCTGCACTTATTGAAGCTGGTATTGTAATTGAGGATATGCTACTACTTGGCCTTCTAGGCAAAGTGCCGTTGTTGTTTGTTGGTGTGAGAGACAGTAAACACCTTGAGGCTCTTGGGCGAGAAGACGTGGATGCCATAACTCTCAGAGAAAAGCTTTAGTGGAGGGAGATTCACTTTGAAAGCATTCTAATGGAGGGAAAGTGTTTCAAAATTCCAATATCTTGTGCGGGCTTAATGGTCACCCTCCAGTACGTTAATGACCATGAGAGAATATCAGAAGTGGGCCCACACGCAAGCACCTAAAAGCTCGGTAAAAGTAAAGAAATTACTATGCTACAATCCTAGTTTCGTGAAAGTTTTATGCTATTTTCCTATTTTTTGAGTTTTTCCAGGTACTTTTCTACGTAACGTAGCCTTCATGCTCATTGGACGCGCTCTATTTTTCTCTCTCTTCATATGGCCCTCCAAATGACCTCCAAAATTTCCTAATGGTGTCTAGTCGCTCTGATAGCTCATGGCCCGTCCATCCTAATTGTGTTGCCACCCTGAGGGATTTAACTAGGAATTCCAATGGTAGTATCGCATTAATTCTGACGACCAGGTCAAAGGGGATCGTGCCAATGGAGGTTTTAAAAGCTACACGGTAAGCCCATAAAGTGGTGTGTAATTTTGTATCCCAATCATTTCTTGAGTCACTGACTATTTTGGTGAGCATGACAACATAGATCATTCCGAGGCCCTCTCTTTTCGTAGTGGTATAATTTCACTTTGCGTTGTTTAGTTGTCGACTGGAGTAGCAAATGGGAAAATCCATTTTCTTCTCTCCTGGCTGGGCTAATATGCACCCAATGGCATAGGCTGAAGCATCCACATAGACATGGAAGATTTTGTTCGAGCCAGGGGCTTGCAAAACTGGAGCTAAAATCAAATGTTGCTTCAATTTTTGGAAAGCCTGTTCACATTCCTCCATCCATTCAAACTTAGTTATGAGGGCGTACAATGGCTTGGCTATTACAACATACATATATATGAATCGCCGGTAATATCTGCAATGCCCCATAAATGCTTGCACTTCTTTTATCTTTGTTGGTCTCGGTAGTGCAGCAATTGTCTTCAGCTTTTCTTGATCAGTTGAAATGCCATTTTTTGACACTATGTGGCCCAGAATTCTATCATGTCTCATCGTGAAGGCACATTTTTCTAGGTTTAAGCAAATACGATACGTTCTGTATTTTTCAAAGACTTTACCCAAATGAGTGATGTGGTCACTTCGTTGGCGGGAATGATCACAAAGATCATCCATGTAGATTTCCAGAAATTGTCTGAGATATTCTTTGAATGTGTGGGTCATTAGTCTTTGAAATGTGGCCGGGGCATTGGTCAAGCCGAAGCATTACCCTATATGCAAATATACCCCACTCTGTCGCAAAAGTTGTCTTATGTTGATCTTCCGCCTTAATCCTCAACTGGTTGTAGCCTGAGAACCCATCCAAAAAACTATAGGCCTCTTTCCCTGCTACCCTCTCAATAATATGATCAGTTATTGGCAGTGGATGGTTATCCCTAATGGTGGCTGCATTTACTTGCTTGAGATCTATACAAACCCGCAGTTTGCCATTCTTTTTGGGTACCACCATAATCGGGGACACCCACTCTGTGTGCTCAATCTCGTAGTTAAACTCGGCGTCCTTTAATTGATCTATTTCCTCCTTGATTTTCGGTGCAAAAGTTTCATTGTACATGTCAGGACGTTGTCTGCGTGGTCTGGCATCGCTCTTAAGGGGAATCGTGTGCTGACATATCTCAGGATCTATCCCCTTTAGATCTTTGTAAGACCATGTGAAGACATCTTTATATTGCCTAAGCATATCGAGACTAGAAGTTTCTCTTCCTCTTTAGTAAGGTCCATGGCAATATAGGCCGGTTGAGGCTCCTCTCCGGATTCTGCTAAATTGATGCGTTTCGTGTTTTCAAGCCCATCATATGAAGTTCCTGGTTCTTTGGGATCTTGTTTGGGTTTTTGCACCACTATCTTCCTATTCTGAATGGTATATTTCTTATAGTGGGATGGTGCATCGAATTTTTCATTATTTGGTTCCTCATCAGTTTCCATTTTGGTTGTCCAAACTTCTTTCAATGCCCGTTTTAAATCATTGTATTTGACTTTGCGTTCCATTTTGGACAACTTAGACAGTTTTTCGGTATGTTTCTCTTTTTTTGGTTTATGTTTTGATGATGTTTTGGTTGAGTCATGTTTCATGTATCGCTTTGATATCCTGTCCTTGAGGCAGTCAGTCGCTTTGATTAATCTCAAGTACTACGTTTTGTCAGTTAATAGAGGTACTGAGTCCTCGTGGTGCTTGTTGTGGTTGTTTCTACGTTTATCTCAAAATCTGTGTTGTCTTCGAGGGTTTTGGTTTGGGAAATCATAGTAGATCACTCGTTGATCCTTCCATTTGATCCTCTGGCTCGAGCTACTGGACAGCTCATCGTCCACGTTATCCTCTAGTGCCCTATCAATCGAGTCTTGAAACTCTTCTTCGTCATTCATTTGGACAAGGTCCCTTACAAAGATTTCATCCACTATGCGTCGGCACTCGACCATCCCTTAAGGCCTTGTCAGGTACGTCTTCCTCAGTCTTCGGAGTTAGGCAAACATTCATCATCTAGAATGGAATGATATCATACCCTTCCTCGTCACAAAATTTGGTGAGGATCACTTCGTTGACACAAACATCAAGAGTACCTAGTATTTGTTGCCATCCAAACGGTTCGAACATCTCCTTTGGAAAAGGCTCTGGTATGTATGCTTCATCTTGTGCAGTCCTATCAAGAATTCAGTCTTCCTTTTTTAGACTTCCAAAATCCAAATCTTCTCTTGTCCATTGGTAAGCTTTGTTTTGCCGATATTCCTCCTTCCTCGTCAGTTGTGGAATGCAGGTCTTCTACTGGGGCTCTGTGTACGTCTTTATAGCTATGATAGGTGACACTAATTTTCGTAGTGACATCCTTGTTCCTCAAATAGATATAGTCGTAACCCCAATCTTGGACCATTTTGAGCTGATGCATGAATGGTCTGCCCAGAATGATATCGAAATTGCTGCTTTCATCGAAATTCATGATAGCAAAGGTGTGTTCACATGCAATTCCACAAGAGGTTACTACAATCTGCTCCAAGATGCCAATAGGTCTCTCCAGGTACCCATATGCTAGTTGAAGTTTCATTCTCGTTTTTCTTAGAGCAGGTTTTCCCCATTTTTTCCACATTGCTTTGGTGGCTATGGCAATTTCGGCTCCACTATCCAATATTGCTATCGATTTTACATCTTGGTACTCTATCGATAGGGTAGTATTTCCTTCTTCACCTTCACAATAGTCCCCTACCTTGTTGATGGCACTGGCTCGTGTTTAGTCTGCTTCGAGGGTTGTGTTTTTAATGTGTTTGGAGAAACCTCGGTTGAAGGAATTAAAAGCACTATTTTTTCCAATTTTTTTGTGACCTCTTCCCAAAGATGCGGTCTAATGTTTAGCAACTCTGACAAAGTCAGTGTACAACAGATAGGTGATCACTTCCTCGATCACTCGATCAACGTCTGGTACAGTTGGGTTTTGCCCTCCCAATTTTATCGTGGACTCCTTCGTAGTTGAAGAGGTGCTACTAGTCCCCTGATCTATGTCTTCAGTCACCTCCCCATATGCTTTGCACTTATCTACAAGATACAATGCCTCTTTCGTTACTTTCTCAAAGGTGACATAGGCTTTCAGGTGCAAGTATTTCTTGAGCGTGTCATTTTGCAGTCCCTCTATGAAAAGGACTGATAGTCTTTCATCCTGAGGTAGTTCTCGAGCAGGGCATCTTTCAATGTACTGCCTGAAACGAAGCGATGCTTCTTTCACTTTTTCCTTTTCCTTTTGCCTAAATGCATAAATCTGGGAGACAGTGTTATTCTTGATCCCTCTTTTTGAGAATTCCTCAACGAATTCTCGGAGAAGTTGCTCAATACTTGGAAATTCTAAGTTGTTTAATGGTTGAAACCAAGTCAGGGCATTACCTTCCAATGTCAACCCAAATCCTTCATATTGAGTGTGGAAATCAGTCACTTGTTCCAATCTCAATACTTGTTTGAAGGTTGAAACATGGGCATACGGATCGCAAGATCCATTCTACTTTTTGGGTAAGCATTTTGCCACTTGGGATGGTCGCATACACCTGGCCTCTGCAACCATTATAACAACTCTTGGTCCCCCTCAGATGGCTTCTCTTGGTTCGTAATCTCCTCTTGGTACTAACAGTGGTATCCTATCAGCCCTACGTTCATCAATTTGATCTCTTGTGATAGTCGGAGGGATTCCAGTGGTGTAAGTGAATTCAAGAACAGAGCTTCCCCTATGTGTGTTCATGGAAGCCCTAGTTGCCATCGACCCTAAGGGTTCTGTTCTTGGCACTCATTCATGTCCATAAGAATCCTCCACTCTTGTTCTCAAGGGACTCTCAAGTACATTCTTAGGTTTGATGTGAGTGGTCATGGTTTTTTCAGATTTCGAATTTACATAGTATTGGTGGAGTGGTCCTCCAAAATAAGTATATCTCTCTAACTCCTTCTGGTCCTTTGGGGAGTACTTTTGGCCATACTTGTCCATTATGACCACCTGAATACTTCTACCCTCCCAGTAAGTGTAAACATACAAGTTTTTTCGATCGATTAATTCCTTGATGCGGGGCTCATCACATCTATATTAGAGTGTTTGGTCTCCATTATTGAACTCATAAAGCCCCACATATCTGTTGTCTGTGTTAAGGCGCTCAGTCTCATTGGTGAGTCTGAGTACCACATTTTGTTTCTCCATTTTGGGTGGTGCATCGGCCGATTCATTATCTACTTTGTCCTTGGTGCTAGTCATTCCCCATTTATCCACAATATATGGGTTATGAACCACTAAGTACATCATTCCCTCTCGGTCGAAACACCTAAAAGGTCTTTGAACTCGCTAGGCCTATTTTCCAACTTAACACAGCAGTGGTCCATTCCATTCTTATAGATTTGGGCTTTAAGCACATTTTCAAATTGAAACTTCAGATACAACAACTTTACATCAGATGTGGGCTGTGAAGGACCTGCACCCATCAAATCTGTTTCCGTAAGGTTTTACTTGTTAGAATCTTCAGTCATGAGGCCGTATAATCTCTCAGACAAAGTGTCAGAGAAATTCTCCTCCAAAATGGGTTCCAGAGGTGGTAGTGGTCTCTGATTCACACTTCCTCTGTTGAGTGATTACTCCCCTGATCAAAGATGTTCTGGTTCCTATTCTGGTTCAATCTTCCTGATCGCAGATTCATGAATAATGGGTAACAAGAAAAATGAAAACTGAGCTACCTCATGAAATAGTTTGAATCTCCGGTTTGTTCTTTCTAGCTGGATAGTATCTTCCAGTACCTGTAACCTGCCAAAAATGTGCTTGATAGCGTAAGCTTACAACTGTCCTTGTCAGTTCTTGCTTTTGTTCGACAAAACTTGGCACACAATTCCCTACACAACCTCAATAATTTTGATCCAATTTCAATTTTGAAAGAAGCACATGGTTACTATGGCCTAGCTCCTTGTGTGGTAAGTTTTTGTCTCTGTTCTGGCTCACAGGTACATGGATCGCGATCCATGTTGGGAAGCCATTTGAACTTTTGTTGATATCCTCAGCTTCAGCATGGTTAAGGGATCTTATGGTATCAAAATTTTCATAAATGAATCTCTGGATTGGAAGCTAAGTTGACTAAGTCACTTTGCATGAGCTCCTGTCAGTTTTGAGCTTTTGGAAGGGTTTCTTGCACCCAATTTCAACTCTGGAAGGACCACTAGACTCTCTGTGATACTCTCTAGCTATGGTACTAGTTTGGTGTCAATTTGTGTCAGAGGAACATGGATCGCGATCCATGTACCTTTGTGTCAAAATACACTGAATTTTTTCCTACAGCTAGTCCTCGGCCTAGTGATACTGCCTATATGGTTTTTGAATGCTGGATAGGCAAAAGTCAGTTTTAGGGTTTATGTCAGTGGTTTCCTCCCTTGACCTAAGTTTTGCCTCCTTTTGCCCTCTTTTGGAGATTTCCCTATAAGGGTCCTTTAGGAGAAAAGTGCTCCAATTATTATCAATTCCCTGCTTGTCTTTTATCAGCTCAAACTTCCAAAAAGGTACATGGATCACGATTTATGTTTGGCATGATTTTGGACTGACACTTTGTGAGCTGATCACACAAGCTATGATGATGCTATTCCCCAAGTATCTTTGGATTTGGTCAGTTTTTTCCAAGTGAAAAGCAAAGTTTTGTGTCTGTTTTGTGGTTTTTTCCACTCCTTTTTTGGTAGTTTGACCAGATTTTTTCACTTTTTGTCTATGGCTCCTTTTGGAAAAGTTGTTCAACTAATAATCAGGAGTACACTGGTCAAATCTTGATATCAGATGCCTACCTGGAACATGGATCACAATCCATGTTGGGAAGCACCTGGGCATGAAATTTGGTTCAGTGGATTCCTTGTTTCTAATTGGTCCCAATTATCATCTCTTTTTGGATTTGGCCAATTAAAAGTTCAATTTTTCCTTATTTTCCCCTTTTCTCCAAGGCTTTTGGTTTGATCAGCCCAATCTTGATTTTTATGATCTTCTGGTCCTCTTCTTCTCACCAAACTCAATGTTCTGATGCCTAAGAGCCTGTTCTAAGCAAAGGAAATAATTTTAGCACATTTTGCCAAAAAGGTACATGGATCGCGATCCATGTTGGGCAAGATTTTTGACAGGTTTTTGCACAGTCTTTTTTAACAAGTGTTTTTATCCCCTTCTTGAAAGTTTTACTGGGTTTGGTCCAATTTTGAAGCTCTGACCATCACTTCTTCAATTTTCCCGAGTTATGGTCTTCAACACCAAAATAAGGTTTTCGACAGTTTTTCCCTCGATCCTTTTGGCCACAAATGATGGTGTAATTTGTTACCTAACCTACTCCTACACTTGAAATTAATGTGCAAACATAATTGAACTTAACTGTACAGAAATAACAACAATGTGTGTGGTGGAACAACCCTTTCCAAGCATGTGAAAAATCAAAGAACAAAATACTATTTTGTACCTCACTCGCAACTTTCTTTGCTCTTAAGGAATAGCATTGGCTACCCATAGACAATGACGCTTGAAAAATCAAAGAACAAAATACTTAATGGGAGTTTCAATCTCACCAAAGTGAACTCAAAGACTACTCGTTCTTACAACAAAAGCAAATCAACCACTTCCTAGTCAGAAAATCAGTATGCGTCCATTCTCAACACTCAACACAATCATGCTGTTTCGGTATCCAAATGAATCTAGAATGTCACAAAACTTAAGAAGAGGTATTACAACACTTATAGGCTCAATCCTACCAAGTTCTGTCACCATCTGGGAAGGTACATAAATCACAATCCATCACAAAAATGTGCAAAAAACTGAAACAAAAATACTTGGAAAGATCCACCTTAAGCATAGAAACACTTATCCCAAGTCAAAACATCAAAAAACAACCATTTTAACTCCCAAATCAATGCATTTAGCTCACAAACGACTCGCCGTGAACCACAGCAGAATTGGAAATGATTACACTTAGATCGAAGAGCAAGAGACAAGGAACACAATATACTATTCGGAATAGAATTCTGATTACACGTTTAGGAGAAATGATGATTACAAATTGTAGTCACGAGAGGCTTTAGCAGCACATGTTTTCTTCCCCCAGCTAATGATAATAATCCCTTCAAAACTAACGGTTTTGACTTTAAAAGTTAGGGGGCTTTCCCATGGCCAACCGGCCTCTTACAAGGGGTAGACTCAGAGAGCATAAAAAAGAATATGGTCTAATATTCTTTTGATTACAACTCATTTTAGGCAGAATTACAAGGTTTTTGCCAAAAAAATAGAGTATCCGCCCGGTTTGGTGTGCATACGCCTACTCGCTCGTATCCACCAAACACTAGTCATAACTTGAGCATCTTAACTTCAAACTTGTCGAGCAATATTGCATTTGGATTGCATTGCCAATCTCTTTCCATAGATATGTTGTCCAGGGGGTCACTTAATAATTATGTGACTATCAACGGAGTGCAACAAAATGGATTGTTTTTTTCTCACATTTTCACATACAAAAGGGTGCCATAAAATGAGATTGGGAAAAAAAATATAGATTAAACAAGAAAAATATATTTTTTATTTTTCAAAAGTCCATAGATAAAGAGTTTAAACATAGTCCTTTAAGGCACATGATACACAGAATTTTTACATAGTGACCCCCCCCCCCCCCGCCGACCGAAGATATGTTACATGATTTAGTTTTGAGGTACATAGATATGAGTGTTCCATGCCCCCCCTTTTATGTCCTATTGTTGACTAGAATACAATTTGTTTTTCTTACAAGGCTCTTCTGGGGTTCATATTTTTCCTAATGTAGCTTTAAAGCAGCAGTTCCATTATCATAGCTTCAAAGAAACTATAATTTTCATATGCTTTAAAGTGAAACAATATGATTTGAAGCATGTCATTATACTCCATGTCATGTCATACCATTTTAAAGTGTAATTATACACTTGAAAGCATGTCATTACACTCCAAGGAATGTCAAATGCTATGCTATGCCATGTCATAAGAGTACATACACATTTTATTGTATTTTCTATGCTTTAAAGTATAACTATATGCTTTAAAGCATGTGATTCTATATGAAAGCATGGTGCATAAAATTTTCATCATTGTCATATGCTTCAAAATATATTGATATGTTTTAAAGCATGTCATTTCACTCACTTGTCATATTCTCTAGAGTGAAATGATCATATACTCAAAATTATTCAATTACAAACCAAAGCATGTGCAACAAGATTTCCACAAGATTACATGCAGGTTTTAGTGGTTGTCGTGCTTTAAATTGTGAATATATGCATGTCATTACATATCAAATCATTTCATGATGCTACAGATCAAGTGCACCGTGCACTCCATAAGGTTAAAACTAGGTTTCAGTGATTGTCATATGCTCTATAGAGTATGCTCTAATTTAAAGCATGTCATGAGAATAATGAACTACATGTAGTACTATAGTATTTTGGTCCCTAATCTCAATCACAAAACAACCTAGAGCACTGGAATATACATGAAAAGACAAGACCAACAATCTCCACACATGCAAGTGCACTTTTCCTACTTCCAATAGCCTACACATGTTAAGAAGATAATTACCTCTAGCGTAGTAACCATCATTGTCAAATCAATATCGTCCACCTTGCAACCTAGCGTCTCAAGTGTGCACTTTGAGAAGGCTACTTTGGCTTTAAGCAACCAAATTTCTATCATATCAGGTTTAGAAAATTTCTAGACTACTTTATTGGCTATATGCACTGGCAAATCTCCTCCCTAAGTCTGACAATTACACCCCTAACACCATTTGAGTGGATCATATTCTCCCTTGATGCTTGCAACTCAAAATAATCACCATTATCCACAACTTCTATTATCTCACATGTAAAGTATCTTGTTTGCCACGTAATGTTCTAAGGGATAAGGATGCCCAAGATTCACCAAAAACTAACACTTCAAATACAGTGCTCCTTGATACACAAGCTCCACCAGCACCTCACGTTGTCCCTGTACCCAGATGCCTCTTGTTGTAGATGCCTCAAGTTGTGCATGTACCCAAACGTGTCTTGCTGCAGCCCTTGTAGAGGATTTTGGAGATGACAAGGGTCTCAAGACCCTTCTCGAAACTGTTCAACCACATCCATTTCTAGGCACGGGTGATGATGTGCCTATTTTAGTAGGCCAAAGACAAGACTCAAAAGACTCCATTATTAAGTCTATAGTTCTCAATGGTGTACCTCAAGCTAAGTCCTTTTCAACCAAGTTAATAGATCCCTATCCCACTTACCCTCTTGCAATGAACATGTCCAGCCTTTCATGGAAAACTTAAGGACCTCTCTTCTTAATCAAGAAAAGAGAAACCAATAGCTTTGATACCAATGTAATCGGAATGGACTATGAACATTGAGAATAGCAGAATTACAAAAACTGTAGCGCACATTTTTCTGAGAATACTTTAAGAAAATAGAGGGTGAACTTGATTAGTGGTAGCAACATAACCATTATACTTAATTAACTTGGCATGAACAATACTTTGCAAGAGAGAGAATTAAAGAACTTGACAACAGTTAAGGATCGGATTTAATGGGTCCAACCTCCCCTCCAAAAGGATTTTGTATTAGAGTTTCTCTCAAGAGACTTGGTACAATACAAGCTTTGTGTTCCTCGAAACCTTGTTGGTGCAATGAAGATAGAGAAATTAATGCACCACAATTATGCCTGTAACTTAGCTAAATGAAACGATTAACTTGTCCCCGGCCTCACTCCCAAGACCTCAAACACCTTCAAAGATGAAGAGAGCTAGCAGCGAATAAAGGTAGGGAAGAGGAAGAAGAATTATTCCTATGAGAAAGAAATAGTGTCCTCTCATACCATTACTCATAGAGCTTAGCATAGTAATGGAGATGAAGAATATGGATAGCATAGCATTGAAGCATGGATCTTGGTTGGATTTGCATTCCATAGCGAAGAGTGATGTTGTATGCTCTCAACTTCTCAACAAACTTGGAGAAGGAGATGGTGTTCTTGCACAACACACTATGAGAATGAGAGTGTGTGTGAGTGAATGAGAGAGGTTATATGGTCAAGAACACCCCCTCCTTGCTTGGGTTGACCCCCTCTTCTACCTCTAGCTTGGAGATGATTGGAGTTCCTCAAGCCTGCTGGCCAATCACAAGCTTTGTGTATAACAAGCAACAAGGGTAGCATTGGGACAAGTGTCCTCCTTAACCATTTGGGAGAGATGACTTGAATAAAGCTTAAACAATTAATTAATTCAGCTAAATTCTCATTGGACCTCTCTCAAAGGCGGATTTAGGCACACTATGGGGGAAACCTAGCTAGGTCCTTGACATGTGCCCTATAAGCCTCTCAGAGCAAGGGGTTGTCCCTTGGGTGAGGGAAATACCATGCCACCTCACCCACTCTTCTTGGGGATCGTCCCTCCTTAGTAGGCCTTGCTTTGACTTCAAGTATCTCAAGCATCTTGGCCCCCAAGTACCTTAAGCATTTCAAGAACCTTAATCATCAAGCATGACAAGCACCTTAGTCAGCACAAGCACAACAAGCACCTTAGTTAGCAAGCACGACAAGCACCTCAAGCTTGGGCCGGGTTTAGACCTCAAGCTCAGCCCTAGCTTGCCTAAGATCCTAGGTCTAAGAACTTTTAACAATAACCTTTGGAGGTCTTTAATGAAGCTAACCTTAAGGTCTTTCAAGGTCCATTAGCTATCATCTCTCATTTAGACCCATTGACTATGATCCCATGCTGAGATAGATCCATAAGCACATGTCTATATTCTAACTCTTGTCCCCGTTCATTCTCCCACATTAAATGATCAATTTAATATGAGAAAACCATTTGGGCTAGTTAGATATTAGATTTAATGACATTACCTCTCTCTTGAAATTATAGTCATCCTCGACTATTAGGTAGAGGAGATAAAGACTTAGTCATTAGTCTATGTTTCTTAGTGGGTAGAGGATCCCCTTTTACCCCACGACATCATTCCAAGAGAGATGACTAATCCATTTGGGGCTTGGGAGGCCTAGCTATTGCAAGAATTTCTGTTCTTGAGTCAATTTCATTCTCCCAAAGTAGAGTGCCAAATTGTACTTGGTATTTGAGAGACGTCGTCATCACAAACATGATTCTAAGCATTCATACTACTTAAATTTGTGCACAATAAAAAGAGAACTAGTCTTATAAGACCAAAACATTGATCATTTAAAAGAAACATTTACATTTGCTTACTCTAATGTAGCATTGAAAGCATTGACAAGGTTCATACTATCCTTGAGTTGTGTTCCCTGCATCCATATCACTTCTTCAAATGAATAATTTTTGAACTTAATTAGATATTTTCGGATAAGCTTACCATGTCTTAGTACCTTGTATTCATGTCGAAGAATTGTTTCGGGCTGAAGCACCTCTTCTTGATCTTTGATCTCGGGCCTCAATGATTGGTTCTTGTGGTAGCTCTCCTTTGTAAGGCTTCAGTAGGCTCACATGGAAAGAATTTTGAATGAGCCAATGGTTGGGAAAATTGATTTGATAGGCCATCTCATTGATTAGTTTTAGAATTTGAAAATGGCCATAGTATCTTTTTGCTAATTTCGCATAATACTTTTGGTGGCCCGTAGGATTTTTGCCCGTAGTCTGCCTCAATCAAGCCTTGGGATATTTTAGTAGAAACCAATAATTTTCCTTGAAATCTAAGGCCCTTTGGTGCTTGTTAGGAGCAATTTTTTGACTTTTTTGTGATATGGATATATCCTCCTTAATCTTTTGGAAAGATTCTTGTAGGTCTCCACTCTGCTCCATGAAGATCTTCCCATGTACCTTAAGTAGCAAGGGACTTTTTGGCCTTCATTCAATGATTTCAAAAGGCGCCTTTCCTGTAGTAGTATGGAAAATGTTATTGTACGCATACTCTGCAAGTGGTAGATAATTATCCCACTGTGAGCGTTGATCTACTTTTGTAACATAAGTCTTTTAGTAGATCGAGAATCATAAGGTTAGCTATCTCAATTTGGCCATCCGTTTGTGGGTGATAGGCCGAAGAGAAATTCAGCATTGTACCTAGATTTTCAAAGGGTCCTTTCAAAAAATTAATGTTCAGTGTAGGATCTCTATCTCACACAATGGGTGTTGGCAATCCATGGTGTTTGAAAATATGAGACATGAAGATAATTGCCATTTGGTGTGCCTTAATAGTCTTTTTGAGAGGAATAAAGTGTGCTTGTTTACTAAACTTGTCTACTATTGTCCATATTATTGTATTCCCACGGATAGACTTGGGTAATCCAAAGATAAAATCCATGGATATATTAGGGATTGGTAATGTATGGAGTAATCCAAGTTGTTTCCCTCTATCGTACTTGGTTTTTTGGCATACGACACATTTGAAAACATTGCCCACTTTCATGGTGGACAATAAAAATGCATCTCTACTCCTTGTAGAGTATATTGAATCCCTCTATGCCCCGCATAGGAAGGAGCATGGAATTTATATATCACTTTCTCATGAAGGGAGTGAGTAACACATAGCCTCGTGCCATGTAGAAGAACCATGCTGCAAGGTGAATGGTTCTTCTTTCTTCCCTGAGGCAAGGGCTGCCATTATGTCTTTAAAACTAGGGTCACTAGCATACTCATCTATCATGGAAGATACATCATTGTGAGTTGCTATAGACACTACATTTTCTCTCAATTTTCATAAATAGTGCATTGGAACTTGATTATGTTTACCAAAAATATGAGCAATATGAAAATTGAATTGCAAAAGAAAATTTTCCCACCTCATTTGTTTGTTGGAGAGCTTGGTTTGCATCATGAAGTACTTAAGACTTTAGTGATCCGTACATAGGATGAATGGAGTCCCCACAAGATAGTTCTTCCATGTGTCAAGGGCTTGTGGGACAGCTAGTAGCTCCTTCTCGTAGATGCCCAATACTCACTCGTGGGAATCAAATCTTCAACTCTCATATGCTATGTTATGCCCTTCTTGAAGAAAAACTGCTCTAAAGCAATCTCCACAAGCATCACATTGGACCTCAAATGGTTTGGAGAGATCTGGTAGTGTCAGCAAAGGTTGAGAAGTAAGCTTTTTGTTAATCTTTTCAAAAACACTTTTCTCTTTAGTAGTTCACATATACCTAGCATTTCTCTTGGTCAAGTCATGTAGTCGTCCTGCTACCTGGGAGAATTTAGCTATGAAGCATCTATACTATGCACACATACCAATAAAGCTTTGTAGCTCATGTAGATTCCTTGGGTTAGGCCATCCTTTTATTACCCCCAGCTTGGCTGGATCCATATCGATACCATCTTGAGAGATAATATGACCTAAGTATTGAATTTCTTGGAGGAAAAATTCACTCTTCTTTTGGTTAATGAAAAGTTTATTCTCCCTCATATAGCTTGAAAAACTATTGAGAGGTGTTTTTAATGCTCCTCCAAAGATTTGGAGTAGATGATAATATCATCAAAGAATAGAGTGAACTTCCGGTAGGGTCTAAAGATTATCTCCATTAGGTGTTTGAATGTGTCTAGAGCATTTGTCAAACCAAAATGCATGACAACATATTCATCAAGAACAAAAGTTGTATGGAATGTGGTCTTTATGATATCTTTATTCGCTATCCTTATTTGATGACCACTTTTAAGGTCAATCCAATTGAAGTAGGTTGAGCCTGCGATATGGGAAATCTGTTTTTGATATGGGTATGATTTAGTGCTTGATAGTCCACACACGTGTGGTATGTGCTAGGACTCACCATACCCTTATCTACTAGATCCTACACTTGCCTCATAATCTCCTCTTGTTGAGATTGAAAAAGTTCTCTAAAAGGAGGTTTATTAGGCGGTGAGCTCCCGCGTAAAAGCTCTATCATATGGTCATCATCCCCTCACTTTGGAGGTAGTTTCATAGACGTTTCATCGATAAATACATCTTGGAATATATTTAGAAAATTAGACAAGTCTAATTCTTCTTGATTCCTACCACTTTGTTTTGTTAAAACATTAGAATCATTTAGAGACTCCTTGAAAAAAAAATATGTATGAGAAAATTGAGCTTTTCATTGACTTATCAAAAGCAGGTGAACTTACAAGTGGTATAGTATGACCCGGCTCATTAGCATCTATATACATGCTCTTTTCCCTGTAGGTGAAGTAAATTCTCCTTTTTGAGAACTTCATGTTGGCAGCCATGCGGTTGAATCATGGTGTCCCTAGGATAACATCCTCATGTTGGAGAGGAGAGATGAAAAAGTCTTCTTTGTTGATGTAGCTTTGGACATGAAGCCTCAACTTCCCAATCAAGGGAGTATCAGAGGCTGGTTGTTCCTTGAAAGCCCCATCGGCAATTACACTATCTCTTATCTCGAAAGCTTGTATGCCCAAATTTGTGGCCAACTCCATTGATATGAATTTGTGAGTAGAGTCATGATCAAATAGGATGAAGGCATCATCTCGGGGGGTTCACTATGTGTAAAACTACCATATCACGTGTGTTCAAGACATTTTTGTAAAACCCCTTATTTGTGAATTTTGTTAAGAATATAATGTGCCCTTTTCTTTTAAAATCTATAATTTTTTTTCAAATTTGAAAAAATAATGCCCTTTTGTATATATATTTCTGTAAGTTTCAAGAACTTTAAATACCCTTCTGTTGAACTCACGGGATAGGTTACATTTTTATTAGGTGACCTCCCTGGGGGCATCATGATCCCTCACCTTCCCCCAAGCATACGAAAGGGATGATCCTTTGAACTGAGTATTCTTTTTTGGAGCTTCTATTGTGGAGGCTGTAGGAGTCTCATTGTGGGCATTTCTTTTGGGACAAGAATGATAGCCATGTCCTTGCTTCCCACACTTAAAAGCATTTGTGATCTTTACGAAAAGTCTCTAGCTCTTCAAGAGAGAGTTTTTTTTTAACCTTTGTAAACTCCTTTCTCCTTGGTTTTGTTGTTGTTGGAATTGCTTGGGAATAACTTTGAGCATTGTTCTTCCCCTTTGCATCATCTCGATCTTTGTTTTCCATGGAATTCCTTTTAGCCCCTTGTTGGAAATTGATACGAGATGCAACCATAGTGTGGTGGATGACTTTGGTGATAAAACCGGTCCATTGAGAGTTGACATACTCGGTCATTTTGGCTTGCAAGGCAAGGTTGCCACCCAATAGCTTGTTGCAACCTAGAAACAAGGTAGCTCACAAACATTGGGGCATCATCAGTAGCACCTTCATGTGCAAAATACAAAGTTTTCAATATTCATTCTACTCTCTTGATTATTCTCAGTCATGCTAATTAAACTTATGTATATGCTACTTTGTGCTTTGGTACCCTCAAAACCTTAGTTTTTACTCTTCCTTACCTTTGAAAATTAGCTTGCAAGCAACCACACCCTTGGTTAGAAACTATTGATTTTAAAGAATAGTGAAGAGGGTCTAGCATTACTCGGTTGATTATGGTTCTTGTTGAGCTTGCTAGTAGATCAATAATGGTTAAGCCAAAGGAAAGCCTCAAAAGACTCCATTATTAAGTCTATAGTTCTCAATGGTGTACCTCAAACTAAGTCCTTTTCAACCAAGTTAATAGATCCCTGTCCCACTTACCCTCTTGCAATGAACAGGTCCAACCTTTCATGGACAACTTAAGGACCTCTCTTCTTAATCAAGAAAAGAGAATCCAATAGATTTGATACCAATGTAGTCAAAATGGACTATGAACATTGAGAATAGCGGAATTACAAAAATTGCAGTTCGCATTTTTATGAGAATACTTTGAGAAAATAGAGGGTGAGCTTGATTAGAGGTAGCAAAATAACCATTATACTTAATTAACTTGGCATGAATGATACTTTTCAAGAGAGACAATTAGAGAACTTGACAACAGTTGAGGATCGAATTTATGTGGAGCCCCCCTCCCCTACAAATGGATTTTGTATTATAGTTTTTCCCATAAAGAGAGACTTGGTACATTACAAGCTTTGTGTTCCTTGAAACCTTGATGGTGCAATGAAGATAGGGAACTTCATGCACCACAATTATGTATGTAACTTAGCTAAATGAAAGAATTAACTTGTCCCCGGCCTCACTCCCAATACCTCAAACACCTTCAAAGGTGGAGAGAGCTAGCGGGGAATCAGGGTAGGGAAGAGGAAGAAGAAGTATTCGTATAAGAAATAAATACTGTACTCTGATACCATTACTCATAGACCTTAGCTTAGAATAGTAGCATAGTAATCAAGATGAAGAGGTTGGCTAGCATAGCATTGAAGCATGGATCTTGGTTGGATTTGCATTCCATAGCCAAGAGTGTTCGTGAAGGCTCTCAACTTCTCAACAAACTTGGAGAAAGAGATGGTGTTCTTTCACAACACCCTATGAGAATGAGAGTGTGTGTCAGTGAACCCCCTTTGTAGCTATTGCTTGAAGCTCATTGGACCCCTCTAGGCCTAGCCAATCACAAGAAGGAGGCATTACAAGGAACAAGGGTAGCCTTGGGACAAGTGTCCTGCTTTCCCCTTTGAGAGAGGGGACTTGATAAACGCAAATATAATTAATTAATTCTCATAAATTATCATTAGACCCCTTGGGTGGACAACCAATAGGCTTGAGGCACACCATGAAGGCAACATGTCAACCAAAGCAAGCTAGGGGTTTTCTTAGGGGGTATTCTCTCCCACACACACTCTCATTATGCATTGTGAAAAGTGAAAGAGCTCCCTCTCCTTCTCCAAGCAAGTAGAGGTTGAGAGCCTACACCAAAAATATTGTCTATGGAATACAAATCCAACCAAGCGCTACGCTTCAATGCTTAAGCTTTCCATCTTCTCCATCTTCATTAGTATGCTATTATGTATGCTAGCAAGAAGAGTGTGTTAAAGATGCAGCCTGATTTACCCCTTGTAATTTTTTGTGCTAAAAACACACATTAGTAAGTCCCCTATTATGAGGAGAATCCATCATGCGTGAAGAAAAATAACTCGCCGAAAAATTAAATCACTCACCAGAATATTATGGCCAGGACGACCGGCCGAAAAGTGGTAAAAAAACGACCAGTCGTTTGGCTGGTTGGTCGGTGGCCGGTGGCCGAATTCAATGGCCGGTGGCTGATTTCAAAGAAGGACTTGAATTCTCAAGGGCGGACACACATGGGCGTATTTGAGGGTCCGATTTGGTCTTATTTACACAAGGGTGGCTACACATGGCTGCCTCTCATGATAGAGTGCAACCCTTTTGGCCTATAAAAGAAGGCCATTTCTACACACATTTGACAGTGTGAAGTTGATGCAACAAGGTGGGTGTGAGGTGGTGAGAGTGAAGCAAGGTGGGAGCTCTATTAAGGGTATAATCCCTTTGTAATCTACTTCTTGTTTGAAGTACTAAAGCCATTAAGTGGCTGCTTTCCCGTGGATGTAGCCCCACATTGGATGAACCATGTATATTGTGTGTACTCTCTCTCTCTCTCTCTCTCTCTCTCTCTCTCTCTTGTGGATGTAGCCCCACATTGGATGAACCACGTATATCGTGTGTACTCTCTCTCTCTCTCTCTCTCTCTCTCTCCTCTATAATCTCTTGTGTGTGAAAATAATCTCTCTCCATTAAGTAGTCTACTCAATTATCTACTTTTTTGCTACATCATATTTCCTAACAACTGGTATCAGAGCAAGGTTTGCTCGTAGCTAAACTATCTCAAGGAAAGGATTCCTTGAATTGAGTAGGAGCAATGACGGAGGAAGGGAAGCTCAAGATCAAGAAGTTCAATGGTAAAAACTACCAGCATTGGAAGATGCAGATTGAAGATTATCTCTACCAGAAGGACCTTTATTTGCCATTAGGCGGTCTTGCAAGAAGCCCACAATGATGGCATATGAAGCAAGAATTATCCTTGACTAAAAGGCACTGGGAACAATCCGGGGAAGCTTGGTGTCAATGGTGGCCTTCAACATTTTGGAGATGAAGACCACGGAGAACTTGATGAATTCACTTGATGACTTGTACAAGAAACCATCGGCATCCAATAAGGTTCTCATGAAGAACTTGTTCAATTTAAAGATGGGAGAGAATGGTTCAGTTGCAGAACACCTAAATGACGTTAACAAAAACGTAAGTTAGCTTTGATCAGTGAAAATCAATTTTGATTGAGGAAGTGCGAGCTCTCCTTATACTATCATCCCTATCGGATAGTTGGGACAGTCTTGTGCTAGCGGTAAGTACTTCTATCTCTAGCACAAATACTCTTAAGTTTGATGATATTGTGGGTGTTCTCCTAAGTGAGGAAATGCGAAGGAGAAGCAAAGGAGAATCATCAAGTGTTGCACTGTCAATGAAAACAAAAGGAAGGCCTAAGGAGAGGTTCAAAAATGAAAAGGATCGTGATCGCTCAAGACGGAGCAAGTCATGCACAAAGTCAGTTCTTGAATGTGGGAACTGTGGCAAGAAGGTACGTGTCAAGAAGGATTGCTAGTCCAAGAAGAAGAAGGAGTCGGAGTCTCAAGACAACAAGCCAACATCAGAGGCCAATGTGGCAAGTAAAGTAGAGAAAGATGCTCTAATTCTCTCATTAGACAATGTGTCTAATTTGTGGATAGTAGATTCTGGGGCTTCATTCCATGCGACACCACACAAGCAACATTTCCAAGACTACACCTATGGTAATGTTGGGTATGTATACTTGGGTGATGATGTAGCTTGTGAAATTGCCGGCAAAGGTACAATTTGTGTCAAAACTGCAAACAAAAATCAATGGAAGCTTAAACATGTTAGGCATGTTCCTTCTCTTCGCAAAAATTTGAGACAATTGGACAATGAAGGTCACAACATTGCATACCGAAGCAAACAGTGGAAGATTTCGAAGGGGTCTTTGGTGGTTGCCAAGGGAGAAAAGGTCGGTACACTTTACCTGTGTATAGTTAGCATGCAATCTTCCACTTGTGCAATAGATAAGGAAGTCGACAATTCGGTGTGGCACTATCGGTTTGGGCATATGAGTGCCAAAGGAATGCAAATCCTTCGAACAAAGAAGCTTCTACCAGGTTTGAAAGAAGTGGACTTAGAGCTCTGTGAATATTGTGTTTATGGTAAACAAAAGAGGGTAAAATTTCAAAAATCAAGAAATGAAAGATAAATAAAAAACTTGAGCTGGTTCATTCTGATGTTTGGGATCCTGAAAGTACACCATCACTTGGTGGCTCATTGTACTATATAACAGTCACAGACGATGTGACAAGGAAAACATGGGTTTATGTAGTGAAGAATAAATCCGATGTGTTTTCCATATTTCAAAAGTGGAAAGCCTTTGTGGAGAATGAAACAGGTACTAAGGTTAAATGCCGCAGATCTGACAATGGAGGTGAATATTGCAGCCAAGCTTTTGAAAGCTTTTGTGCTAGCAATGGCCTTGGGAGGCAAAAGACTGCAACCCCAAGGACACCTCAACAAAACAAGATTTGAGAAAGGATGAATAGGACAATCATGGAGCGAGCACGAAGCATGCAGCTACCTTCAGGCCTATCGCTTGAGCTTTGGGCGGAAGCTGTAAGTACATCTGTGTTCTTAATCAATGGGTCACCCTCAACGGCATTGGATGGGGGAGTTCCAAAAGAGGCATGGATAGCTAAACTAGTGAACTATTCATTTCTCAAAGTGTTTGGGTGTGAGGCTTTCATGAACATAGATAGAAGCCTAAGATCAAAGCTAGATGCAAAGTCCAAAAAGTATTTCTTCATTGGCTATGGAGAAGGTGACTTTGGGTATTGCCTATGGAATCTTGAAGATGGTAAAATATTTAGGATTATGGATGTAATTTTTAACGAACAAAATATGTAGAAAGATTACTTGGAAAAAAAACAAACAAAAGAAACAGGTGATGAGTACATGGAGCTTGAGGATGGTGAAGACTCAAGGACTACAAACAGTGACAATGTGCAACAACGTCAATCAAATGAGGAGCCTCAACCTATTCCCCGAAGATCTACAAGAGCAAGTAGACCTCTATAAAGGTTTGTTACTTTCTTAAACCATCTCTTGATCTCAGATTCTGGAGAGTCGGAATCATACAAAGAAGCTATGCAACACAAATTCAAAGAAGAATGGATGAAGAGCATTCAAATGGAGATGGACTCATTAGATTGCATCCAAACATGGGAGTTGGTTGAGTTGCCTAAAGATAAGCGGGCACTGCATAACAAATGGGTGTACAAGCTGAAGGAAGAAGAAGGTGGGAAGAAAAGGTACAAGTCTAGGCTTGTGGTAAAAGGGTTTTCTCAAAAGAAAGTTATTGACTTCAATGAAATATTTTCTCTTGTTGTACAAATAAACTCAATTAGGCTTGTATCAGGCCTTGTGGCTGCTCATGAAATAAATCTTGAGCAAATGGATGTAAATACAGCATTCCCTCACAATGACTTAGAGGAGGAAATTTACATGCTTTAACCAAAGGGTTATGAAGTAAAAGGTAAGGAGAAAATGTTTTGAAGATTAAAGAAGAGTTTGTATGTTTTAAAGAAAGCATCAAGACAATGGTATTTGAAGTTTGGTTGATGGATGTTGTATCATGGATTCACAAGATGCAACTCGGATCACTGCGTCTACACAAAGAATTTGGGAGATGGGATATGTTGATGACATGCTGATTGCAAGTGCTAACATGCAGGATATCAAAGACCTAAAAGAGGAGTTGTCTGAATCTTTTATGAAATATTTAGGTGCTGCAAAGAGGATACTTGGTATGAAGGGCTGGTCACTTTGAACTAATAAAGGATATGTGTCCAAATACACAAGAGGAGATAGCCTATATGTCTAAAGTTCCCTATGCTATAGCGGTAGGTTCTCTTATGTATGCTATGGTCTAAACAAGGCCATCCATTGCACATGCAGTGGGAGTTGTAAGTAGGTTCATGGACAACCCACGTAAGGAGCACTGGCAAGCTGTGAAGTGGATACTTAGGTATCTAAAAGGGACAACAACCAATGCTTTGTAATTTGGACGAACTGATATTTTTCTAGAAGAGTATGCTGATGGAGATATGGCAGGTGACAAAGATACTCAAAGGAGCACTACTGGCTATGTCTTGAGGTTGGAGGCAAAACAGTAAGCTAGGCTTCAAAGCTCCCAAAAGTGGTCTCACTTTCTACTACAGAAGCAGACTATGTAGCAATGATGGAGGCAAGCAAATAAGTTATGTGGCTTCTCGGATTCTTAGAAGAGCTTGGATTCAAACAAGACAATTGTGTCTTGTACAGTGATAGCCAAAGCACTATCCATCTTGCAAAGAACTCAGACTTTCATTCAAGGACAAAGCACATTCAGGTGGGATATCACTTCATATGCACTTTTTTGGAAGAGGGACAACTAAAGCTAGGAAAGGTACATACAAGTGAAAATCCTGCAGACATATTTACAAAGGTGGTCAACAAGGAGAGTTGAGCTTTCACTCATATTCAATCGGCATTCAAGGATAAGAAGCGAGGATGGAAAGCAGTCACAGGTTTGGTTTAGAGATCAGTCTCCAAGTGGGAGATTAATAAGTATGGAGCCTGATTTACCCATTGTAATTTTCTGTCTTAAAAACACACCTTTGTAAGGCTTCCATTATGAGGAGAAGCCATTGTGTGTCAAGAAAAATAACTCCTCAAAAAATAAAATCACTCGTTGGAATATTATGACCGGACAACGGCCGGAAAGTGGTTGGAAAACATGGGTGGATTGGAGGGTCTGATTTGGACTTATTTACACAAGGGCGACTACACATGGCTACCTCTGATGAGAGAGGTCATCATTTTTGGCTTATAAAATGAGTCCATTTATACACACATTTGACAGTGTGAAGTTGATGCAACAAGGTGGGTGTGAGGTGTTGAGAGTGAATCAAGGTGGGAGCTCTATTAAGGGTATAATCCCTTTGTAGCCTACCTCTTGTTTGAATCACTAAAGCCATTAAGTGGATGATTTTCCGTAGATGTAGCCCACATTGGGTAAACCACGTATATCATGTGTACTCTCTCTCTCTCTCTATCTCTCTCTCTCTCTACTCTATAATCTCTTCTGTGTGAAAATTATCTCTCTCCATTACGTAATCTACTCAATTATCTACTTAGCTACATCATATTTCCTAACCGATTTATGATAAGTGAGGAACTAATTCTTTCTCCTATGAAATGTGAAACATTTAATGGCCTAATAACTTGTGTGTAGTGGAAAATAGCATGAACATAGTGAGCATTTCTGTAGAATAGATTCCTAATGATATTAACAACAGTGCTTTGGTGGAGAAAGCAACTAAAAGCATAACACCTAGTTAGATAGCACGAACAATACTTCAAAAGAGAGAGAAACTAAGCAATTGACGATAGTTGAGGACCGGATTTGCATGGAGCTGGTGGTCCCCCCTCCAAAAGGCTTTGTATTATGGTTTCTCCCATCATGAAAGACATTTTACAATACAATTCTTTGTGTTCCTTCAATACTATCTAGTGCAATGAAGATGGAAACTTCATGCACTAAGCAAAACACTTTCACACACCTTCGAAGATGGTGAGAGCTAGCGGGGTATGAGAGTAGATTGAGAAGAAGAAGGAGTATTCTTACGCGAAAGAGGTACATCTCCTCACATAATCACTCATATTAGCATAGCTTAGTTTAGTAATTAGCATGGTAGAGGATATGAGCATGCATTAAAGCTTGGATCTTGGTTGGATTTGCATCACAAAGCCAAGAGTTGTTGGTGTAGGCCTTCCTTATCACAAGCTTGGAGTAGGTGATAAGCTTTCCATTAAAGCTTGAGAAGGAGACAAAGTCTTTTTTACTTCACATATGAGATTTTGTGAGTGTGTGTGTGATAATGCCTTGCAAAAATCAGCCCCCTCTCTCTCTTGGTCGACCCCTCTTGATTTTTGCTCTTGCTAGCATCCTATTGGACCTCCCCAGGCTTAGCCAATGGTAATTAAGCAGCATAGCTGATAGCATTCTGACATGTGTCCCCGTTTCCCCTTTTATAAGAGATTTAAGTAATTATTTAATTCAACTAAACCCTCATTGGACCCCTTTGCCTCGTGGCCAGTAGGAATCAGGCAAGCCATTGGGCTGTTGAATGCTCATTGATCCCCTTGGGAGACTCTCCAATAGTCTTCTAGAGAGCTTAATTTTTATTGGTTCTTTTATTAAGTGTTTTTCAATTAATTAAACTAGATTTGCACTAGCCTAATTCTCATTGGTCCACCTCGAAGGCTATCCAATAGGAATTGGGTACACCTTGTGGGCATTTGGGCTATGGAGCTGACATGTGTCCCTCATTCTCTTTGTGTAAGGGGAGCTTGTGTATGTGTGTGTGAGTTTATCTCTCATACCCTACATGCAAGGCTCACCCCCTCCTATGTAGGTATTGCTAAAGACTTTTGGGACACACACAAAGCATTCAATTCCCCCAATGTTTGACCTTTGGAGACAACCTTTTAATTTTGGAAACTTAGCATTTTGGAAGTCTTAATGGGCTGAACCTTAGGGTCTTTTAAGCCCATTGTTGCACATGGTTCTTTTACAGATGGACCCCTCTTTATCATTTTCCCTCCTTTGGATCCCTACTGTGGCAGGTCTACTAGCTTAACCAATATTCTAGCTTTTTCTCCCTTGGCACTTCCCCATATTAAATGATCAGTTTAACATGAGAAAATCATTTAGGAGAATTAGATATTGATTATTATGACATTACCTCTTTCTTGAAATCATAGTCGTCCTCGACTATGGGGTAGAGAAGATAAAGCATATTCATTAATCCTTTTCTTAGTGGGTAGAGGATCCCTATGTTACCCTACGACATCATTCCACAATGGATGACTAGTCCATTTGGTGCTTGAGAGCCTGAGGCTGTCGCAAGCATGTCTGCACATTAGTCCTATCATCTTCTATAGTAGAGTGACAAGCTCTACTTGGTGTTCGGGAGACGTCGTCTCCGCAAACTTGATCTAAGCATGCAAACTACTTCATTTTTGTGCACAATAAAGAAAAAGAGAGTCTTACAAGACAAAAAATTTGTTCATTTTTAACATTTGTACATTTGCTTACTCTAGGGAAGCATTGTAAGCATTGACAAGGTTTAGGTTATCCTTTAACTGTATGCCTTGCATCTATCTAGCATCTTTAAAGGGATAATTCTTAAAATTAATAAGATATCATCGGATAGTCTTACCGCCTCTTAGTACCTTGTCTTAATGTCGGAGGATGGACTCGAGCTATAGCACCTCTTTTTGGTCGTCGATCTCCGGTGGGTCTTCAATAGTTGGTTCTTGAGGTGGCGCTCCTTTGTAAGGCTTTAGTACGCTCACATGGAAAGAATTGTGTATGAGCCAATGGTTGGGAAACTTGAGTTGATAGGCCATCTCATTGATTGGCCTAAGAATCTGGAAGGCACCATAGTATCTTTCTGCTAACTTAGCATAGTACTTTTGGTGTCCCGTAGGATTCTTGCCCGTCGTGTGCCTTCATCGAGCCTTGGGAAATTTGAGTAAGAACCAATCATTTTCATTAAAGGCTTGGGCTCTTTTGTGCTTGTCAGCAGCAGCCTTTTGCCTTTGCTATGAGATAGAGATAGCATCCTTTATCTTTTGGAAATATTTTTGTAGGTATCGGCTATACTCATATGCAGCAAAGATCTTCCCGTGTACCTTAAGTAGCAAGGGACTTTTTGATCTTCCCTCAATTACCTCAAAAGGTGCTTTTCCGGTGGAAGTATGTACAGTGTTATTGTAGGCATACTCCACTAAGGGTAAGTACTTCTCCCATTGGGATCCTTGATCTACTTCCGTTACATAAGATTTTAGTAGATCGAGAATTGTTAGGTTAGCTATTTCACTTTGGCCATCCATTTGTAGGTGATAGGCCAAAGAGAAGTTTAGCCTTGTTCCTAAATTCTCAAAGAGACCCTTCCAGAAGTTACTAGTCATTCTAGGATCTCTATCTAACACTATGGACATTGGCAAGGCATGGTACTTGAAGATTTGTGAAATGAAGAGGGTTGCCATTTGATGGGCTTTGATAGTCTTTTTTATAGGTATAAAATGAGCTTGTTTACTGAACCTGTCTACTATGGTCCATATTCCCGTATTCCCATGGATAGACTTAGGCAATCCAAAGATAAAATCCATGGATATGCTCTCCCATGGTGAATTAGGGATTGGCAAAGGTTGAAGCAATCCAAGTTGCTTCCCTCTATCAAACTTCGTCTTTTGGCATATCACACATTTAGAAACATACTCTTGTATGTTTGCTTTCATGGTAGGCCAATAGAAATATGTTTCAATCCCCTTTAGGGTAGACTGAATCCCTCTACGCCCTGCATAAGGAGGAGCATGAGATGCATACATTACTTTCTCACGTAATGAATTAGTGACACATAGTCTATTGCCATAGATAAGATAACCATCTTGTAAAGTAAATGGTTCCTCTTTCTTCCCTAGTGCAAGGGGCGATGAGATCACATCTCTAAAATTGGGATCAATAGCATACTCATCTATCATAGAAGATAGATCATTGTGAGTAATTGCTATGGAAACCGCATTCACTCTCGGCCGTCTTGAGAGTGCATCAGCTACTTGATCATGCTTGCTACAATGTGAGCAATATGGAAATGAAATTGCCAAAGGAAATTTGCCCACCTCATTTGTTTGTCGGAGAGATTGGTCTGCGTCATGAAGCACTTAAGACTTTGGTGATCCATTCACAAAATGAATGGAGTCCCCAATAAATAGTGCTTCCATGAGTCTAAGGCATGTAGAACTGCAAGGAGTTCCTTTTCATATATGCCTAGAGCTTGCTCAATAGGGTCGATCCTTCGACTTTCATAGCCTATGGCGTGCCCTTCTTGAAGCAAAACAGCTCCAAGGCAATCATCACAAGCATCACATTGGACCTCAAATGGCTTTGAGAGATCCGGTAGTGTAAGCACAGGTTGAGGGATAAGCTTTTTGAAAGCATTGTTCTCCTTGGCAGACCATGTGTACCTAACATTTTTCTTTGTTAGGTCATGTAATGGTCCTGCTATTAGTGAGAACTTTTCTATGAAGCATCTATAGTATGCGCACATACCTACAAAGCTTCTTAATTCATGAAGATTCCTTGGTTTAGGCCATCGTTTTATTACCTCTAACTTTGATGGATCCATTTGGATGCCATATTGAGAGATAATGTGGCCTAAATACTTAATCTCTTATAAGAAAAATTCACTTTTCTTTTGATTATTATAAAGTTTATTCTCTCTTAGAACTTGAAATATTACTTGGAGGTGTCACTTGTGTTCGTCTAATGAATTAGAGTAGATGATGATATCATCAAAGAACGCTCGAGTAAAGGTTCGTTGAGGCCTGAATAGCTTCTCCATCAAGCGGTTGAATGTGGCTGGTGCATTGGTCAAGCCAAAAGGCATGACAATGTGTTTGTAAAGACCAAACATAGTGCAAAATGCGGTCTTTACAATATCTTGATCAATTATCCTTATTTGATGATAGCCACTTTTTAGGTCGATCCTACTGAAGTAGGTGGACCCTTGTAGCTTATCAAATAGGTCTTCTACCCGTGGAACGGGAAACCTATTTTTGATAGTTATCCTATTTAGTGCTCTATAGTCGACACACATATGATATGTACCATGTTTCTTTTTCACTAGTAGCATAGGAGAACAAAATGGAGATCAGCTAGGCCTAACCATGCCCTTCTCAACTAACTCATGCACTTGCCGCATAATCTCCTCTTGTTGAGCTTGAGAAACTCTATAAGGAGGTTTGTTAGGCGGTGATCTTCCTGGAAGAAGTTCAATTGCATGGTCATCATTGACTCGTTTAGGAGGTATCTCACAAGGGATATCGTCAACAATAAAGACATCTTGAAACCCCTTGAGAAAATTGGATAGCTCTAATTCCTTTTGATTGTGTATATTTTCTTTTACTAAAACATTAGGTTCATTTTGAGAATCTTTAACAAAAATCATGTATACGGAAATAGAGCTCTGTATTGACTTGTTGAAAGCTTGTGTATGTACAATGGGTATAGTGTTACCCATTTCCCTAGCATCTATATACATATCTTTTTCCCTGAACTTAAAGGAGATTCTCCTTTCAGGGAATTTAACATTGGCAGCCATGCGATCAAACCATGGTGCCCCTAGGATTACATCCTCATGCTTGGGAGGAGAGATAAACAAGTCCTCTTTGTCCGTGCATAGCTTTGGACATGGAGCCTCAATTTCCCAATTAAGGAAGTGACTGAATCTTCTTGCCCCTGGAAAGCACCGTCTGCGGGTAGGACATCTCCCATCTCGTAGGTTTGTATGCCTAGCTTGGTGGCCAACTCTATAGATATAAAATTATGAGTAGAACAAGGGTCAAAGAGAATAAAAGCATCATGTTCTCTTACCTTTCCCCAAGCATGGCATAGAGAAGATCCTTTGTGGTGAGTTTCCTCCTCTTGGATTTCGACCAAGGTAGCTATAGGAGGATCATGGTGGTTGTTCTTTTGGGGACAAGCGTGGTACGCATGCCCTTGTTTGACGCACTTGAAACGTCGGTTATCCTTGCGATAATGTTGAAGCTCTTTAAGAAGAGTTTATTTTTGCCTTTATAAACTCCCTTCTCTTTAGATTTTTTAGAGTTGCCCTTAGAAGACTTTTGGACATTATCCTTCCCGTTAGGCTCATTGGAACCCATGTTTTCAGGGGGCTTAGAATTCCTCTTAGCCCCTGTTTGGAAATTGATTTGGGAGGCCACCATAGTATGATGTATTACCCTCGATATGGTGCGTGGCCTTTGGGAGTTGACATACTCCGCCATTTCTTCAGTTAAGCCTGCACAAAATTGCTTCTTTTGCTCTCCAAAATCCAACTTTTTGAAGACAGTGGCTTTGGGTTGTAGGTCCTAAAACTTGTCTACATATTTGTGGATAGATTCATAGGGAGAGAGCTTTAAGCTTCACCATTCGGTGAGTACTTTGTCTTTGGCACCAGTGGCCAAAAATTGCTTCATAATGGAAGCTCTTAAAGATTTCCATGTTTGTGGAGCTTCACCGTTGGCCCGTAGGCTAGACCATCATTGTCTGGCAGACTTTTAAAGGGGCATAGCTACATGGTGTAGCTTAGAGGACTCCGTGAAGCCCTCATCTCCGAACGCCGCATCAAATTGTTGGATAAAGGCCAAGACTTTGTCCGTAGCACCAAAAGTGCGATCATAGGTAAGGAAAGAGATGCTCTTCCCTCCCTCTTTGAACTTCTTGAGCTTGGATGTCCTCTTCCACGCGGCATAGGATTTCCTATGGCCTCTTCTTTTTTATGGTTCAAAGGTTGCACCATCACTTTCTTCAGAAGATGGAGAAGAGGGTGACCTCTTTCTCGCCTTTTTATTGCCTCGATCTTCGTTGTCTTCACTATCACTTTCATAAGAGGAAGAGGATGAAGAAAATGGAGAATAGGGTGCCTCCTTCTTGCCTTTTTCTTCTCTTGCTGTTTGTCATCCTCTTTGAAGTATGGTGTGGAGAAGAATGCAATGGTCTTCTCCGTTTTGGAGGTGATGGAGAGCGTTTAGCCCACCGTCTTTGTGGATCCATCTCCGCCGAGGTGGAGGGAGACTCACTTCTTTCTTGTTCCTTCGGTGGAGGCTCTTGAATTCTCCTTTGAGAAGGAGATGCATCATCAAGGAGCAAATTTCTAAGCCCTTCATAGGTATCCTCTTCTTCTTCCCAAATCAGAGAGAGACCTCTTTTGGAAGTCTTGCAAGGAGGCTTCCTAGGTGTTCTCTCGTCATGGTGGGGATCTTGGAGAATCCCATGAGCACGAAGCTGGTGTTGCACTTCACTTTGGAGGGATGCATTGCCCATGGCTTGTTGAAGACTCAAAACAAGATAGTTAACAAGCATCGAGGCATCATTAGTAGCTTGCTCATTAGCAAAATCAAAGTTATCCACATTAATTTCACTCTCTTTACTATTGTCAGCCATTCTAATAACTTTTAGGTGTAGACTTTTTAGGTGTACTTTGGCACTTCAAGCCCTAGTTGATACTCCTCTTTACCCCTTTAGAAAAAGCACTCAAGCTATTGTACCCGTGGCTCGAATACCATTAATTTAAAGGAATAGAAGAGAGGGTCGTTCAACACCAAAACAACACCGGCTCCTTCAAGATTCTAATTATAGCTCAATAGTGGTTAAGCCGTAGGCAAGCCCCATAGGAATCCACTATTAAGACCATAGCTCTCGACGGTGATGCCTCGTTAACTGCACAAAGGCAGGCACACTGCAAGGCTAAAAAATCCCTATTCTACTTACTCACATGCAATTAATAGTACCAACCATTTAAAGCTAGCTTGAGGACCTCCCTTCTTGAGCAAGAAAAGAAAACCCTTGTGCTCTGATACCAATGAAACATGTAATGACCTAGTAACTTGTGTGTAGCAGAAAATAGCATGAACATAGTGAGCATTTCATTAGAAAAGATTCCTAATGAGATTAATCAAGAGTGCTTGGGTGGAGAAAGCAACTAAAATCATAACACCTAGTTAGATAGCATGAACAATACTTCAAAAGAGAGAGAAATTAAGCAATTGACAACAGTTGAGGACCGGATTTGCATGGAACCGGTCCACCCTCCAAAAGGATTTGTATTATGGTTTCTCCCATCAAGAGAGACATTTTACAATACAATTCTTTGTGTTCCTTCAATACTAGCTAGTGCAATGAAGATGGAAACTTCATGCACTAAGCAAAACACTTATCAAACACAACATCAATTCCCTACGGTCTCAAACCCAAGACCTCACACACCTTCAAAGATGGTGAGAGCTAGCGGGGTATGAGAGTAGATTAAGAGGAAGAAGGAGTATTCTTACGAGAAAGATGTACATCTCCTCCCATAATCACTCATATTAGCATACCTTAGTTTAGTAATTAGCATGGTAGAGGAGATGAGCATGCATTCAATCTTGGCTCTTGGTTGGATTTGCATCACAAAGCCAAGAGTTGTTGGTGTAGGCCTTCCTTCTCACAAGCTTGTAGTAGGTGATAAGCTTTCCATTAAAGCTTGAGAAGGAGAGAGTCTTCTTTACTTCACACATGAGATTGTGTGAGTGTGTGTGTGATAATGCCTTGCAAAAATCAGCCCCCTCTTTCTTGGTCAACCCTTCTTGCTTTTTGTTGTTGCTAGCATCCTATTGGACCTCCCCAGGCTTAGCCAATGGTAATTAAGCAGCATAAGTGATAGCCTTCTGACTGTGTCCCCCTTTCCCCTTTTGTGAGAGCTTAAAGGTAATTTTTAATTCAACTAAACTCTCATTGGACCCCTTTGCCTCCTGGCCAATAGGAATCAGGCAAAACATTGGGCTGTTGAATGCTCATTGGTCCCCTTGGGAGACTGTCCAATAGTCTTCTAAAGAGCTTAATTTTTATTGGTTCTTTTATTAAGTGTTTTTAAATTAATTAAACTAAATTTACTCTAGATTGATTGTCATTGGTCCACCTCCAAGGCCATCCAATAGAAATTGGGTACACCTTGTGGGCATCTGGGCTAGGGAGCTGACATGTGTCCCTCATTCCCTTTGTGTAAAGGGAGCTTGTGTATGTGTGTGTGAGTTTCTCTGTCATCCCCCACTTGCAAGGCTCGCCCCCTCCTATGTAGGGATTTCTAAAGACTTTTGGGACACACACAAAGCATCCAATTCCCCCAATGTTTGACCTTTGGACACAACCTTTGACTTTTGGGACACACACAAAGCATCCAATTCCCCCAATGTTTGACCTTTGGACACAACCTTTGAATTTTGGAACCTTAGCATTTTGGAAGTCTTAATGAGCTGAACCTTAGGGTCTTTTAATCCCATTGTTGCACATGGCTCTTTTACAAATTCCCCCCCCCCCCCCCCCCCCCTTTGGATCCCTATTTTCCCTCCTTTGGATCCCTACTGAGGCCGGTCTACTGGCTTAACCAATATTCTAGATTTTTCTCCCCTGGCACTTCCCCATATTAAATGATCAGTTTAACATGAGAAAATCATTTAGGAGAATTAGATATTGATTATTATGACAAAATGTTTCTTCTTCCTCTTCCCTACCCTCATTCCCTGCTAGCTCTCTCCACCTTCGAAGGTGTTTGAGGTCTTGGGACTGAGGCTTGGGATAGTTAAAGCTTTCTTCAAAGTTTATGTTATTCTTTTGATGCATGATTCTTTCCTGTGGTATATCCACAAGTATGTAGACAAGTTCTGGAATTTACATCTCAAGGCTATTATCTTTCAAAAGATAGAGTTTGACGAGCAAAGGTAGAAACTCTATGTGGGATTACATGAAGAGATGACCGAATACGTCAACTCTCAACGGCCTAGTTCTATTATCAAAGTAATTTATCACACCATGGTTGCCTCACCCATCAATTTCCATATCGTGGTTAGACAAAATGTCAAGCCCATGGAAAACAAGAATAAAAATGGCACAAAGGGAGAAACCAATGCTCAAAATTCTTCCCAAGGCACTTCCAACAACAACAACAACAATCGGTCCAAGGAGAAGGGAGTTTACAAAGGCATAAGAAAACTCTCTCTTGAAGATCTTGAAGATTTTTTCAAGGAGCATAAGTGTTTCAAGTGTGGGGATCAAGGACATGGCTATCATTCTTGCCCCAAGAAGAATGCTCGCAATGCGAGTCCCAGGGCTTCCACTATCGAAGCTCCAAAAGAGGATGCTCATTGCAAAGGATCATCACTTTTCTATGCTTGGGGAAAGGTAAGAGAGCATGATGCCTTCATCTTGTTTGACCCTGGCTCCACTCACAACTTCATATCAATGGAGTTGGCCACCAAGTTGGGCATTCGAGCTTTTGAGATCGGAGATATGGTAAGATTGACACAGTTTTCAAGGGATAGAAAGCCTCCGTTACTCCCTTGATCGAGAAGTTGAGGCTTCATGTCCAAATCTATGTTGACAAAAAATAATTTTTCATCTATCCTCTCCAACATGAGAATGCTATCCAAGGGGCGCCATGGTTTGATTGCATGGCTGTCAATATGAAGTTCCCTGAAAGGAGAATCCACTTTACCTACAGGGGAAAGAACATTTATATAGATGCTAGTGAGCATGGTCACACTATTCCACAAGTAAATCCTCTTGTTTTTGATAAGTCAATGAAGATCTCAGTTTCTGCGTACATGATTTTTATCAAAGAGTCTCTAAAAGATCCTAATGTTTCATCAAATGTAAATGGTAGGAATCAATAAGAGTTAGACTTGTCTAATTTTCTAAAAGGATTCCAAGATGTGTTCATTGATGATATCCCTATGGAACTACCTCCAAAAGGAGGGGATGATGACCATCACATTGAGCTCCTTCCAAGAAGCTCACCGCCCAACAAGTCTCCTTATCGAGTCCCTCAAGCTCAACAAGAGGAGATCATGAGGCAAGTACAAGAATTAGTAGACAAAGGGATGGTGAGGCCTAGTTCCTCTTCCTTTTGTTCTCCATTCCTTTTAGTGCAAAAGAAAGATGGTACATACCGTGTGTGTAGACTATCGAGCACTAAACCATATCACTATCAAAAATAGGTTTCTCGTGCCTCGGGTAGAAGATCTATTTGATAAGCTACAAGGATCTACCTACTTCATTAGGATTGACCTTAAAAGTGGCTATCATCAAATAAGGATAGTGGATAAAGATATCCTAAAGACCGCCTTTCGCACAAGGTTTGTTCTTTATGAATACCTAGTCATACCTTTTGGCTTGACTAATGCACCAGCCGCACGTTCAACGTCTAATGGAGAAAATTTTTAGACCTTATCACAGTTTTTTGATGATATCATCATCTACTCCAAGTCTTTGGAGGAACATAAGCAACATCTCCAAGTGATTTTTCAAGCATTTAGGGAGAACAAGCTTTTTCTCAACCAAAAGAAAAGCGAATTTTTCCTTCAAGAGATTCAATACCTAGGTCATATTATCTCTCAAGATGGTATCTGTATGGATCCATCAAATTAGAGGCAATAAAACATTAGGAAAAATATGAACCCTCTAGGGACCCTATGGGATTAAGGTTAATTAAAGGCCAGCCAATGAGAAGAGGGTGGTGGACACACTCTATGCCCTAAAAAATGTAGGGGGACAAAGTAGTCTTACACTTCTTAATGGTCTCTTACCTAGTGAGAAGGTGGGGTGGGCTGGGGGGGGGGGGTGTTGGGCCATATGGAACCTCCAACTTCCCTCCTTTTTAATCCGGTTATGAAAATATTCCAAAATTTTGAAATTCTTCAAAATTTTCAAAACACAAATCGTATCTTCTTAAAACCCCCCTAAATCTATTTTATGGTCAAAAAAACATTTTTTGACCTCAAAAAATCAAAACGTGCAACCAAAAAACCTAAAATTCAAATTTTTTCCTATCCAGAGCCCCCCAAAAGTAGTCTTTAGGCAAAAAGTGATTTTCTCTCTCTAGAATCCCTTTCCAACCCCTTCTTGGTTGCAACCATCACACTCATCCTCTACTCCAACACTCTCTCTCTACACCATCTCCATTGCTGTAGCAAGGAAGCTCCTCTGTCCTCCCCTATCACCTTCCATTGCCACACCAAGGGTTATCCACCTTCTCCTCCCATTTCCACACCAATCAAGGGTTAAACACCTTCTCCTATCACTTTATCCCACCTACATTGTAGCAACAAGCAAGGTCCTGCTCCTCCTCCTAATTCTCTTTGTTCAACCATGGCTAGCTCTACTTTGCAAAGGCAGCCAAAGGATGAGGTCACAGCACCTACATGCCATAACACAAGAGGTATAGATGATGAGTGGGTGCCAGAAGAGTTTACCAAAGGTGCTTGGATATACATGCAACCATCTGGTATTGGCCCTCATTGTGTGCGAAATTGTGCAAACTTGGATCATCATTGGAAAGGAAACATCCTTGGATTCAAGAACCACAAAGACAAGGGGACCGTAGCCATTGTGTAACATGTTTTCTCAATGTCAAGCATGCAATTGCAACAACCACCCTGATTTCCAACACATTGTAAGTACATGTTTTGAGAATACAAAGCTAGGTGTGAAATCACAATGTAATGTTATTATGGATTCATACTTAAGCTTTGCCATGCATTTATAGGCATATTTGCATCCACGTTGGTGGAGGAGCAGCCAGTACATAGTCTCTCCAGCACATTCAATGCTATACATGCGGATATTGGATCAACAATGTTCGCACATCTTTGCCCAACCAAACTAGTTCAAAGAAGGATTTTCTTCTATTCTCACTCCTATATTGTGCCTACTTCTACACAAGAGTTTGGAACGCTTAAACCCATCAAAGTAACTTCCTTATTATGGAGTGGCTGGTGTCAGATTTGTGGTCCATAGCATCTTTCAAGCAAAAGATGATAATAGATGTCCAAAAAGCTTCTAGGTCTGTGGGCTTGAGTTGGTGTTTGTCTATTCATTGTTTTGTGCACATTTTAAAAGATTTTGGATTTGTGGAGACTACCACAATGCTTGTATGTAAATATGTGCATTATGAGGAATTAGGAACGCTTTTAGAAGAGGACTGGGGCTTTGTGGAGGGCATGCACAATTGGGGACCGGTACCGTTGTGAGGTTGGACCTTTAGGTATTGGAATGTGCTATTTGAAATCCACACCTCCTTGTACATACGATTCCACTATGATCGTTGGATGTGCAAGCTTGGAGTATGGACTCCCTTACAGAGTGTAGACAATGCTATTGCAAGATTTAACATTGCAGTGAGGATGCCCAACAATGCTTTGGAGGCAATCCAAGTGAACAAGCATTGGACTCTCCGTAATGTGCAAGAACATTTGGTTATTATGGGATTTGAGGCCCTTCAACAAGCACATTTTTGTTTACAAGATCACAAGGTGAGAATTCTTTCACCACATTTTCAATACATCATAGTTTGTCAATCATTGGATGCTTATTGTAATGAATGTCTGCAGATTGGGAAGAGAATGGAAGACAAATTTAAGGTCGAGGATGACTAGGGCATGGATGGAATTATGATGTCACTCTTATAATTTTGAAAAAAATCCCCAATGTAATCAACATGATTTGCTTCGGCAAATCATGTCTTTGAATATAATTTTTTGCATTGAGATGAGCGATCATTTTTTGGTGAAAGTGCCTTTTTTTTAATGTCTTTTAAAAAGGGACCATTATAAAAGGGGGGACGCATAACTCATACACATTTTTCAATTTTGCAACTCTTGAGCTCCTCCACTCTCTATCTACACCCAGGCTAGACATGGACGCCTCCACAGCCTATGCATCTGCACCCACATCCACCCCTTTGTCACGCTTTATCCTCTTCCTTGAGGACACCAAATACAAAGAAAAGTTGGACCTCCACACCTTCTTTACTCATCTCCCTGACCTTGACACCACAATTACCCTTCACATGGATGCATTTGCCAAGATTTCTGCGTTCATGGAGGAGCACATCATATTCTCCAAGCGGTTGCGATGACTCCAAGAAATTGTCATCGACGCAGGCCATTTCTTGGACTAGCAAGCCCCAAGGGTGTCAGCGCTCAAGAAGCCTAAGTTGGGGGTGGAGTACTTTTCTCGACTAGCAACATTCATCTTCTTGGTGAGTGAGGAACCTGATTTGGAGGAGCTCCGCCTACCACACCTTCAGGTTGGGTCCTTCATCAAGGACACCAAGGAGCATGTGGTTGACCCCATGAATCTTGCAGCAAAAGGATAAACACTTCATCTCGAGTACCCCAAGGGGCTCAAGGAGGTGGTAGATAAATCCATTGTCATGGCTGGCCCTGATGACATTATAGTTCCACTACCATCATCGGATGAGGCTATCCCAGAGGTGGAAATAAGCCACTTCTCCTCAGTGGTAGTGGATGGGGAGGAGTATGTGTTTATGCATGATTTGGAGAAATCATTTTTCCTGTGCATGGATGAATGCTTGAGCGTGCTATGCAATAGAACCAAATGTCCCTTAGACAATATGCCAGATGCCCTTGAAAGAAATCTCTTGCCACTTGGGCACCCTGTTTGCTGACACTTGCAATTGTGTGTGCGGAGGTCCTGGCAGCGGAGTAGTTGCACGTGGTTGAGGAAGAATTACAAGCCATGCAAGCCAAGGTTGAGGCTGCTAGGATGCCCAGATAGGGATACATGCTTCCATTGGCTCAATTAACCCAAAGGCCATAGTGCAGTCCCTCTTGACTGGGGAGTTGCCTTACGCGCAAGAGAGGTGCCAGGAAATGATCAACAAAATTATGAACTCCTCAGATACATATGTAAAATCAACGTTTTGGAAGTAATAATTTTTTTTTTGAATTGTCTCTCTGTCTTGTACATTCGTCTAAGTGTGACCTGACAATCTTGAAAATTGATGTAATTGGTGATATGTTTCAATAACCTGCCTTTTTTGCTTGAAGTAACAACACTATGGAAGTTGGATACACATGATACTTCTTTCAACTTACCTTAATTCTGGGGAAATTATAAAACACATCTCAGTGAAAGGAAGTGGTTTCTCTAAAGTAATACTGCAAAAACAATTGCTTTCACTTTATCTATATTTTTTAAGTATCTTGGGGGGCAAAGAAGCCTACCAAGTGCAAAAAAAGGGTGGCCACAAGGGCACGCAAATGGCCCATCCATCAGTTTTGGATGGCCAATTTGCTCACCCTTGTGGCCACCCTTTTTTTGCATATGGAACCTATGTTTGTACTCAAAGACAATAGAAAAGGTGAGGTCAACTCAAAATTTAAGTTTTCAAGCACACTATCACCTCCTTTAGCTCTACCTAATACTTCCCTGCACTAAAAGGCCCAATTACATTGGACATTTGAAAAATCTAATTTAATGTTGCATAGACACTTGGTTTCAAAATATGTTAACGTTTTTGGTATCCTATGGGGTAAACAAAGCTTGAAAAAGAAAAAGAAATGGTGGCCACAAGGGCGCGCAAATAGATCATCCAAAACTGATGGATGGGCCGTTTGGGCGCCCTTGGCCACCATTTTTTTTTCACTTTCTAGGCTTGTCTGCCACATAGGATACCCAAAAAGTTAATTTTTTATTTATATTGGACTCTTCATGTTCAAAAGCAATAAACTCAAAACACATGGATAATAAACACAGTAGTCATATCATTACAAAGATAAGGGTGTGCAATACAAAAAGAGGGGTAAATTTGGCTAATGCTCAAAGTCCCATCACAATCGACGTGCAAGTTGCATATCTTTTGGCTATATTGTCACTCTCTTTTGCATGAATGGTGCATAGGTTGGTATCTTCCAACACTGAAATGATGTGGGCCTCTGCAGCTTCTTGAATAGCCTCTAGCACTATTGCTTGCATTCTATACTGATTTCTATAGCTTTGAAGCACCTCCTTCATTGTGCGAGCAAAGGGGGCACGTCGAATTAAAAGCTCTGTAGTCTTTTGGTAGTGCAGGGTTTCTACAAATGCCCTTGTTATTTTCAACGCCATTGCGGTTGTCTTGGGGGCACTTGCACATTTTTTGGCTAGCAGCGTTTAGGCTTCTTGAAAAACTTTGAGTTGCACCTGTTTACATGCTTAGGGGCTGGACCTGCAGCCCATTCTAATTCATCCTCTTCCCTTGGTTCCCGAGCTTGTCGTGTGGGGAGAGCTCCCCGGATTTGAGGCAGTGTCTTCCCCCGAGCGAGCACCCGATGTGTGTGCGGTATATCAGCTCGTTGCCATGGTGGCTCTGTATCTGATTCAGTGTCTGTATGGACCACCCAAGTCCTGAATGGTCCTGCTTGTGTGCTATGGCGTGGCGTCTCCTCCCTATCAGAATTTGGTGTTTACTGGGCCTCTTCTTCTCTCCAGCGCTAGGCGGTTTGCTTCATTCTTCATCTAGGTGTTTCTTCTTGTGGACGGAAAGATTATACAGCCCTCGATGACTCTTGTGCCCTACTACCATGCCCACTGCTAGAAAAGTGCTTGGAATAGCCAGGTGTTTATGGATGTTTCCTTGTGCCTTTAAGCCATGCCAGCTTCTCCCATCCTTGGAGGGTGTTTTTGTTGACAGGTGGATGCTCTTTTGTGGTTGGTTTGGTGCACGCCATTTGGTATGGTAAGAGCTTACCCATGCTTAAGAAATGAGTGGTTTTTGAGTGCATGAAATATTTATAAGGGCCCATTTAAAAAGGGCCCTGTTTACACAAATTTTGAAAAAAACTATTATTTTATAAATGAACATGTCGTTAAGATTTGGACCCTACTTTCACGTGTAGTGACTCGCGTAGAATCCACTTTGATCTTGTCACACTCTGCATTGTCGCACTCTATATTGGTGCCATGCAGCATGCTTGGCGGGGCCTTGCGACATTTTCCACTTGTTACTATGCTCTTGATGACTCCATTTCCGCACTTCAATAGCAACTTGGATTGTCGCGCACACTCCATTGTGAGCTTACGAGCAAATATTGTGCAAAAAAATTAGTTGAACATCTCCTCCAAATAATTGGATTGCACCATTCCACCACCATGTCGAGTATTTTTTAAGTACACTCCCCCTTGCTTGATAATGGGACTTCTCCATGCTTTGAGTGCTAAAAAATCCAAGCGATCCATATTTGTGCATAAAAAATGCACCATGTTTAAACAAGATATGTTGTTCACATGAGTAAACAATCCACATTAATTAATGAAAACAATCCCTTGTAGTAAGTTCACCATGTAACATGGCTTACCATGTAATGTGTGATGTTATTTTCACCCCAAGAAAGCATAAAGACCTTGGTAAACTCCACCAAGGTTTCTTGAAATGATTGGTGTTGTTCTTCTATTGTGATGTTAACGCCCATAAGCTTGACCATTTTATCAAAATATCCCCAAACTTGCGTGTGCTTGTTTGCAAGCTCTCCATTTGAATCATTGTTAGTAGTAGCTTTGCATAACTTCTTCCAAAGCTCCCAAAGGTTACTTGCCTGCTGGTTGGAGCTATTTTGAGCAGCATATTGGCCTGGCTTTCCTTGGGAAACTTTCTTCAAAAAGTGTCTTTCTTTTTGTCCACTCATTGATACTTGTTGAGAAATTTCATGGGCCTCCCTTGTGTTCTTTGCAGCAACAATAGACACATTTTCACCGTGACAGCCAATGAAATTCAAGAGTACCTCCACTCTTTCGATTGCTTCCTGGGACTTTTCCAATGGTTTCATTGTAAAATCATAGTCAATGTGGATCTTCAATAGCCTATCAAAAATGCGCATGAATGTGTGTAATGTACAAAAATGTACATTCAATAGAGAAAATGGAAAGATTAAGCGGGGTCCTTTTGATCATGGTCTGGGACATTGAGCATGGGACATCTCAGAATAGACGCTTCACATTCTCTACCTTCATCTCCGACATCACGAAAATCCATGCCCTTGCCATGGAAGCATGGAACCGACCTTTGCAGTGCTCTTGTGTGATTTTTTTTTGTTAGGTTTGTTCCCTCGAGTGCAAAATGGACAAGGCATGAGAGAAGAGGCCCCTTTTTTACAGCCAAGCAAACACTTTATGGTCTTCAAGTCCCCACCTAAGTGCCACTCCACATGATAGCTACCAAAACCCTCCACCTCCCAGCTTCTGGCCTGCAGTTTGGGAGTGTATTACTTCTATGATCCATGGAGTTCTCTCAAAAATCCATGAAAGTACTCCATTGGTCTCTTTGTGCACCTCAACAGCACCCAACCACCAGATGTCTTTTTCTAATTTCACGCTAAAATACTGGGTGGGAGATGGCTCGACTGAATCCCTTTGCTTGGTTTGCAAAAGGGCCTCATTCATTAAAGTGACACTTAACCTCTCTAGCCTTTGACCTTTCACTATTTGACACTCATCGAGTTTCAGCACAAAAAAGACCTTTGTGCCAAGCACTACAAAATAAATAGTGCCAAAACGTTATACTTCAAAGTCTTTGATAAGAAAAAAACCAAAATAATAAAGTATAGTGTGTCACCTTCTTCAGGTAACTTGTAAAATCTAAGCATGGCTTGTTGAAGTCTTCTAAGGTCCACAAAAATATTGTTCCAATATTGTGTAAGGGAAGCCCTTCTCTGAAGGTCTTTTGGATTGTTTCTTACCTTTTTCCCTTGCCTTTGTTGTGCATGAAGAATAAAGGTAAATTGGCATTGTGTCTTCAATGTGTAGGTATGTCCCAATGCGGGAGAACACATCTTTGTTTGGGGCCTTCTTTGCGAGGTTGACCTTGTGCTGAAGGGAAAAAAGGCTTTCCACAATGCCATGCTCTTTGAGGGCATCCTTTAGGAATTGGAAAATAGCCTTATAGGCTTTAATGTTGATTCCAGCCTCATTACAAGATTATTGCAAGTCATCATCACTAACCACATTTCTCAATTTATGCATAAGGTCCTTGGTGCTTGCATCCTTAATGTGCTTACCTCTCGGTGATTGTAAGATAGAAATCACATCATGGGTATTGAGACAACTAGTGAGAAGGTTGACTCGATCATCTTGGCTTGTTCTACCGCATGCCTCCTGGATGAAGTTTCTAGCAACCAATAAAAATAAATTCTATAAAATTGTGTGAAGTAAGAATGCATCATGAAAGTAAAAACCAAATCACCTTGTGGCTGTCACTTGTCGATTGCGTGCTCCACCCAAATGTGCAAGAGTTTTAATGGATGAATACGTGCGTTTGTGTTCCCTTGCACCAAGGGGTGTTTCTTTCAAGTGTGTCATGGTGTTGGCAAGCTTCATAATGTGGGATTCCTTTTCTTGCATTTATTGTTGAAGAGTTTCAACCACCCTCTCCAAAGAGGGAACACTCTCTTGTAATGCCGCCATCTTGAGGTGAAGATATTGACATTCGTGCATCCACATATGCAAAGAAGCACCTGCACCCATACACAACCGCTTGCAATAGCCTAACAAGCTTGCTTCTCCCCTCCTAAGAAATTGAGGAAATATCAAAAGGCTATTAAAAGATGGATGGAAGTGGCTTATAGGATCGTAAGGGTAAAAATGGTCGTCCACCCAAATGTCAACATTGGTCTCACCAGTGGTGCAACGTTCCTGTGATGACCTTTGATCACCCTCACTGTGGTCTTCGATGCAAACACTGTGGGTAAGCAGATATGTATGCTTTTGGTGTAGGGAATACGTGATGGCAGAAGCAAATGATTTGTGATGTCCGTGAGCACCATGGCAGCTATTGCGTGAGGAAGCAAAGGATGAAAAGATAGAGGGGGACGGGGGGGAGGGAGAGATTGGGGAGGAGGAGGAAGGTAGGGGCAAGGAGGGAGAGGAGAGGGAGAGAGGAGGGAGGAGGGAGGAGGGAAGAGGAGAGAACAAAGTGTTTTTTACTTTTTGGGGATTTTTTTTTTTGAGAAAATGGAATTTCTAGGCTTGTGGGTCAAAAAATGACTTTTGGATATGTATATATGTTGGGAGGGAGTTTTAAGTAAAAATGAGTTTTTTGAAAAAAAGAAAAATTTTGACTCTTAGAGACCCACGTTTTTGCTGATTTGGTCACACCCCTATACTTCCTTCGCTTTAAAAAAGCTAGAGAGAGAAAGTAACCCCTGAGGTCCACATCCTACATTTGTCTTTAAAAAAAACTAGAAAAGCCTACTCAAAATTACCTTCTTCAATGCCCTTGTCCCCTTAACCCCACACAACATTAGCCTTAATCCTTAAAAATTAGGATTCCTTACAAGGTCCATATTTCTCCTAATGAGCATGGACTAGTCCAAGGAATCTACATGAGCTAAGAAGCTTTATTGGTATGTGCGCATACTATAGACGTTTCATAGCAAAATTCGCTTAAGTAACAGGACCACTACATGACTTGACTAAGACGATCGTTAAGTATGTATGGATTGAAGGAGAAAAATGCTTTTGATAAGCTCAAGGAGAAGCTTACCTCCCAACCAATCCTCATGCTTCCAGATCGCTCAAAGACATTTGAGGTCCAATGTGATGCTTGTGGTGATTGCCTTGGAGCAATTTTTCTTCATGAAGGGCATGCCATATGAGAGTTGAAGGCTCAATACGGATGAATGAGTCTTGGGAATTTACAAGAAAGAGATTTTAGCTATTCTACATACCCTAGACACATGGAAGCACTACCTATTGGGGACTTCCTTTATTCTACAAACCGACCACCAAAGTCTCAAATATTTCATGTCGCAAACCAAGCTTTCTGACAAACGAATGAGGTGGGCAAATTTTCTTTCACAATTTAGTTTCTATATTGCTCACATTTCTAGTCAGCACAATCAAGTGGCCGATGTACTTTCACAATGACCAAAAGTTAATGTGGTGTCTATAGCTACTCAGAATGATCCATTCTCTATGATAGATGAGTATGCTACTGACCCTAACTTTAGAGACATAATGTCATCCCTTGCTTTGGGGAAGAAACAGGAACCATTCACCTTGCAAGATGGTTATCTTCTCCATGGAAATAGGCTATGTGTTACCCATTCCCTTCGTGAGAAAGTTATGTATGAATCCCATGCTTCTCCCTATGCGGTCCATAGAGTAATTCAACCTACTCTTTGAGGAGTAGAGACGTATTTCTATTGGCCTACCATGAAAGTTGACATACAAGAGTATGTTTCAAAATGCATAGTATGTCAAAAGACCAAATATGATAGAGGAGGGAAGCAACCTGGATTACTCCAGCCATTGCCTATCCCAAATTTGCCCCATGGGAGAGTATATCCATGGATTTCATCTTTAGATTGCCCAAGTCTATCCATGAAGATATAGGAATATGGACAATAGTCGATAGGTTTAGCAAGAAAGCACACTTTATTCTTGTCAAAAAGACTATTAAGGCACACCAAATGGCAACTCTCTTTATCTCACAGATTTTCAAACACCATGGATTACCAACATCCATCGTGTCAGATAGAGATCCTAGAATGACCAGTAATTTCTAGAAAGGTCTCTTTAAAAATCTAGGAACAAGATTGAATTTCTCCTCGGCCTATCACCCACAAACGGATGGCCAAAGTGAGATAACCAATCTTACAATACTTGATCTACTCAAGACTTATGTTACCGAAGTAGATCAACACTCACAATATGAAAAGTACTTACGTCTTGCAAAGTATGCCTACAATAATATTGTACATACTTCTATGGGAAAAGCACCTTTTGAGATCATTGAGGGAAGACCTAAAAGTCCCTTGCTACTTAAAGTACATGGGAAGATCTTCGCCACCAATGATTATAGAAGTGACCTACAAGAATCTTCTCAAAAGATTAAGGAGGCTATATCCATATCTCAACAAAGGCAAAAAGCTACTGCTAACAAGCACATAAGGGCCTTAACATTCAAAGAAAATGATTGGGTCTTGCTTAAGTTTCCTAAGGCTCGATTAAGGAAAACCACGGAAAAAAATCCTACGGGCCATCAAAAGTATTATGCTAAGCTAGCAAAAAGAAACTATGGTCCTTTCCAAATCTTGAATCCCATCAATGAGAAGTCTTACCAACTCAAGTTTCCCAACCATTGGCTCATACACAATGCCTTTCATGTGAGCCTACTTAAGCCCTACAAAGGAGAACCACCAAGTGAACCAAGTATCGAAGACCCTCCCGAAGTTGAAGACCAAGAAGAGGCGCTACAACACGAAGCTATCCTTTGGCATGAAGACAAGGTACTACGACATGGTAAGATTATCCGCCGACGGTATCTTATTAAGTACAAAAATAATCCTTTTGAAGATGCTAGATGGATGCAAGGAATACAAATTAAGGATAGTATGAACCTTGTCAATGAATACAATGCTACATTAGAGTAGCAAAATGTACAAATTTCTTTTAAATGACCCATTTTTAATCTTATAAGACTAGTTCTCTTTTTAATTGTGCACAAATTCAAATAGTGTGCATGCTTAGAATCATGTTTGTAATGACAACGTCTCTCAAACACCAAGTAGAATTTGTCACTCTACTTTGGGAGAATGAAATGGACTAAAGAGCAGACATGCTTGCGGTGGCTATGTCTCCCAAGAACCAAATGGATTAGTCATCCATCTTGGAAAGATGTCGTAGGGTAAAAACAGATCCTCTACCCGCTAATTAAGATTGACTAATGACTAAGGCTTTATCTTTTCTACCTCATAGTCGAGGAAGACTTTGATTTCAAGAGAGACGTAATGTCATAAAATCTAATATCTAACCAACCCAAATTATTTTCTCATATTAAACTGATCATTGAATGTGGGCGAATAAATGGGAACAAGGGTTAAGATATAGACATGTGCTTATAGGTCTATCTCAACATGGGGCCAATGGTAAAGGGGCCCAAATGAGAGATGGTCTATCAAAGAGCAAGGATAACCAATGGAGCATAAGAACTTAGCGTTAGCTTCATTGAAGACCTCCAATAGTTAGTGTAAAAGTACTTTGACCTTAGGTGGAAACCCATCCCAAGATTAAGGTGCTTGAGGTGCTTGTCATGCTTGATGACTAAGGTGCTTGAGATGCTTGATGACTGAGGTGCTTGAGGTGCTTGATGATTGAGATTCTAGGGCTATACTTGAGGTGAGAGCCCATCCCAAGCTTGAAGTTCTTAAGGGCCAAGCTTGTGGTGAAAATCAAGGCCAAGGTTGAGTGGATTGAGGTGTGCAAAAGTCAAATCTAATCCCTACAAGGAGGGGGTGAGCCCTGCATGAGGGCGGATGAGAGAGAACACACACACACTCACACAAGTCATGCCTAGTACATAGAAATCAAAGGGGACACTTGTCAAGTTCCTCCTCATGTTGCCCTCATGGTGTGCCTGAAGCCTATTGGTTGGCCACCCAAGGGGTCCAATGATAATTAAGGAGAACTAATTAAATGTCTTTACATTTTCAAGTCCTCTCTCTCAAAGGGTAAAGGGGGACACTTGTCCCAAGACTACCCTTGTTGCTTGTAATGCCTCCTTCTTGTGATTGGCTAGGTCTGGAGGGTCCAATGAGCTTCAAGAAGCATGAGCTACAAGGGGGGGTTGACCAAATCAAGCTAGGGGGTTGCTTAGGGGGTATACTCTCCCACACACACTCACACACTCTCTCATTATGCATTATGCAAAGTGCAAGAGCTCCCAGCCATGTCCAACATTGACCAAAGAATTATGGCCCAATGGGTATAAGAAGTAAGAACATGTTTCATCAAAGTAGCTTTCCTGACTAGTATGCACATTTTTAGATTTACCCAAAATCCCTAATTAGACAAACATAGCCAGATGGTCCTAAGAAATCGAAGTAGAAGTAGCAGATCCCTAGAGAAATTTGAGGATTTTCTACTTGAATCTAGCCAGAATTTGATCTAACCAGTCCAGTAAGGAAAGGTAATACCTCAAATATGGCATGAGAAAAGCTTGAATAAGTGTTAGCCTTACCTAGATTGGCCATTTTACTCTGAATCTTTTGCATTACCTACTCATCCAATTGCTTCTGAGAGACATGAATCCCCATCGGCCCATCGGGTAACCCAAATGTTAAAAAATAGTGCCTCTAGGTATCCCCTTCCCCTTCTAAATCACTTTATCAAATCTATATTATGATACATCTATAAATTGTGACTTACCCAAATTCAACAAAAGGCTAACTACAAGAAAATACGGCTTCAGAGAAGACATGCACTTACCAATATTAACATTATCAACAAGCAAGAAAGAAATGGTGCCATCTACAAAACCCAATGCCACTTCATGTTCAGTTCCAATTTTCAAACCCTAAATGTTTTCATTAGCTGTTTGTGCATGCAAGAAGAAAAAAAGTGGATGAGTAGACATAGCAAACAAAAGTGGACTAACTGGGCATCTTTGCCTAATTGAACTTCTACCAGATATGCCTTGAGATAATTTACCATTGACCAAGACCCTTGATATAGCACTAATATCGACATCACAATACAATTAGCATTTTTTTGCCCAAACCCCAATTTTTGCATCTATGATAGAGTCAAAATCTTTTGCAAAATCTAGATGCGACAAGACTATCTTTGGTTATTCTTTTGAGCTACTTGCATTCCAAGCATGACTGTCAAAATGTTGTAAAGAATTGACCTCCCCCTAATAAATCTTGATCGTGCCTCATGTACATGTTTCATAAGAAAGGGTGAGATTTTAATTGCAATGGCCTTGGCCAGCAATTTATACAAGATTCCCATCATGGTGATGGGTCTCCACTCTGACAAAGAAGTGTGAAAAGTCTTTTTGGGTGGAAAATTAATGATGTCATACTTTAATAAGGGGTCCATGTGTTGAGTTAGAAAAATGTGGTTAATGGAAATATTGATTAGTGGATGTAGTTTATCCCAATCAATCCACAAACTCTAGGTGTTTTATCATTTTCCAGCTTTTTGAGAGCCCAATGTAGTTCTAAAGCCTTTTGCATTAATTTTCTCAACACATGGACCCACAACAGATAGCAAGAGATCCATTGTCTGCCTCTCAGAAGATTGATCCACTTACTTATTCAAAATGCCCTCAAAATAATCTTTACATTCAGGCATGATTGCAGTAGGTTTATCTATCACAGTTCCATGAGCCCTTACAATCTTGGATATACATTTCTTTGAGTGTTTAGATTTCAATCTTTAAAAAAAGAATCTAGATGAACAAGGGACATCTTTAAGCTACGATAGTCTACATAAGAACCTAGCCCTCATGGCCATATCTTTCTCAAAATTTTAAAGAGTTAGACTTGTTGTAGCTAGATTTTCCACTTTTGAATACGTCAAAGCAGTCACACCAATCTTAAAGACCCGTTTTATGTATTCAGAGGCAGCAACTACTTTCTCTTATTTCTGGCCTACAACCCACTTACCCACATCCGTGATGCAATTGTACATATTAGCACAGAAATAATGCCAAGCCTACACAAAATCTTTGCCCGCAAACAAAACATTAACCTGCTCAATCAATTTATGCTCAGCTAGCTGAAAATATGAATGCTTCAACAAAGTATTATTAACCATCAAGGGTCTTTCCGATCAAGGAAAAAATTGCAGGTAATACTTTGAAGATGCAAGCACAATTCATTGACCATTTATATTGATGAGACTGAAACATGGAATGTAAACATACAAGTGACAACTCTTAAGAAGCAATTAGGTCTCATTGATCTTTAAAATGTCACTCATCACTCAAATGTTAAAATGCCCATGGCTACCTTGATGAATAGAATGGTTGTTCTTGGTGATATCCTTCTAAGAAGAAAGATTGTAGTGCATATAGTCCCTTCACCTTAATCCACAACACAACCACCTTATTGACTGCGCATTGTACTCTTCTTGAATTGAATTCTACGATTGATCAAAAAAAATTCCCTTTCCACCTATGTCACTAGAATGCTGCATATCATATGCTTGCTGAGTGTGCATTGCTATCAAAGGAGTGCGAGTGACATGTAAGATCATTTTTATTTTGTGGTGTAGTCCTGAGTGAAACAACCACTTGGGAATAAATATACCATTACACGAGTAAGCATTCTATAGATGGTTGAGAATATGTGACAAACTGAACCTTCCTTTCTTTCATTTTCATTGATCTCTCCCTCTTAGCAGCGTCTTGCTCAAAAGGTGTGCATATGAGTTCTTTGTATCTCTCTCTCTCTCTCTCTCTCTCTCTCTCTCTCTCTCTCTCTCTCTCTCTCTCTCTCTCTCTCTCTCTCTCTCTCTCTCTCTCTCTCTCTCTCTCTCTCTCCAAGAGGTTGTGTGCACTTGTGACGTTTTTAGCAACGGAAATACATTAGGTTTTTATAATCCCCGGCGTTGCTAAGACCTACGTTAACAGTGTGGCTATGGGGACGTCGCTATGATCATCGCTATATGCATCGCTATACTCGTCGCTATATAGCGATGCTTATAGTGACGATTACAGGCTACCTATAGCGACGCTCATAGCGACATTGCGGAGCCTTATATAGCGACGCCCGAGAGTAAAAACTTTTGGGTGCCTTGCCACCCATCATCCATATTGAATGTTTCAATAATAGAGTAAACCTAAATGAATCCAAGATAAGCCCAGATTCACCTTTGAAAGAAAGTGCAAGGTACAGAACCAAAGTAGCCAACCACAAGACAATATAACCATTAACTCCATCATCCATAGTATTGTTTGTAGAATAAAGATACAAAACTGACAAAAGTAAATTGATGAAAGTAAATCAATGACAATTGTACACATCATAGGCAAAATCACTTGATTGTTGAGCTTTGCAAATGTAATAGTTACAACACCATTGTCATTATTGAGAAAATATACATGGTTTTCCAATAGTTACAAAAAGACATATACATGTCATCTCATTATACATGCTATGACAAAAGGAAACTAATGCTATCTAGCTACGGCTAGACTGACCTCGTCTAATTAGACGTCTCAGCACATCCAAGCGGCGTATCTATCAAATTCTGCAAGAGAAAAAAACAATAAGACAGCTTTCTGTAAGTATAAATATATAATATACAAAACAATACAGCAAATAGAAAAGAGTAAACCCTAATACTAACCATGCCGCCGTGAGAACTCTGAATGTCCATCAGGGCGTTTCAGTCCTTTCTGCATGCGTACTCGTGCTTGTACGATGTGGGGTCACGTCCTCTCATTGACCATTGTTCAAAACATACAAAGATTCCATATGTTAGAATTTAAAAGTACAAATAGACATAACTACCAAACCTAAAGAGCAATGGAGAAACACTTACAAAATCGGCCTCAAATGATGCCCACCCGCCGCTCCCCAAGTGGTGCGAGCTCCTTGCCTCTACTCGCACTTTGGCTGCCTCCTTTTAACCTAAACCTAAATGTAATGTAACTTAAATCTAAATTTAATCTAGTTAATCTTAAAACTTGTCTTTATCTTAAATCTAAATCTAATCTAATCTTAAACTCAACATAAACCTAAATCTAATCCAATCTTAAATCCTAAACCTAAATGTAATTTAACCTAAATCTAACATAGCTAGCTAATCTTAAATCCTACCCTAATTTTAAATCTAACCTAATCTTAATCTAACGTAAATTTAAATCTAACATAATCTTAAACTCAACATAAACATAAATCTAAATGTAATCAACATAATTTTAAATCTTAACCTAATCTCTCTCTCTCTCTGTTTTCTCCCCTTACCTCTCTCTTTCATCTTCTCCCCCTCTCTCTCTCTCTCTTTGGTTTTTTATTCTCTCTCTCTTTCTCCCTCTTTCTCTTTCTCTTTGTTTTCTCTCTCTCTCTCTCTCTCTCTCTCTCTCTCTCTCTCTCTCTCTCTCTCTCTCTCTCTCTCTCTCTCTCTCTCTCTCAATGTGTGTGCATGCATTATTTGTTTATGCATGTGTGTATGTATGTGTTTTTTTAAATGCATGTGATCTCTCTCTCTCTCTCTCTCTCTCTCTCTCTCTCTCTCTCTCTCTCTCTCTCTCTCTCTCTCTCTTTGTGTGCTTGCCTTCATGAAGATGACCAAATACTTATTTAAAAACTCACTAGAAATCTCCATCATGCATCTTTGGAAATTTGATGGAGCATTGCAAAGCCCAAATGGCATCAATAAGTACAAAAACGCTCCCCATTTAGTGATAAATGTTGTTTTGGCCCTATCTTCTGGTGCAATCTTTAATCGATTTTAGTCACTATATCTGTCCATAAAGCTATACATTTCATGGCTTGCAATCTTGTCTAACATCATGTTTATGAATGGTAATGGAAAAGATTTTAATGGTATGGGCATTCAGCTTTCTATAGTCAACACACACTCTAAGTTTTCCATTCTTATTAGGGATTACCACTATGGGAAACAACCAGTCACTACTTGCTACCTTTGCAATGAACCCAACTTTGAGAAGGTGGACAATTTGTTCCTTAACCTTTTTAGCATAGCTAGTGTTCATTCTATACCTTTGTAGCCTAATTGGTATGGTGTTTGGATTCAATGGTATCCGATGTTGGAAAACCTTTGGATCAAATCCTTTTAGGTCGTATGTTCCCATGCAAGTATATCTTTATACTTTTGGAACAATGCCTTTTCCTCTTTTCTAATCCCTGGCTTTAGATGCTTGATGATCTTGATCATTCTGGGATTTTCCTCTGAGCCGAGATTCCATTCCTCTAGTCCCTTATCATCTAGAAGTATCTAGTTTGGACCACCTCCCTTTCTTTTGGCTATCGACTCTTCTTCTTTTCCAGTTCAAATGCTTATAACATAATCATTGAAAGGATTTTTGACTTCTAGAAGATCATTCTGAACATCTGAAAGGATTTTCTTCATTAGAGTTTACTAAACTTGTTTCTTTCTCTTGTCAAAATTTGAACTTCTTTGATGTTTAGTGTTTTGGTAAGCGACCATCAATTTAAACTGTCCATTCTCCAAAGTTCAGCTCATTGAATTTCTCGAGATATTGTTGCTTCTATCATTCCACTTTGTCTTTATCTATCAGCACCACACTTAGATCAATTTTTGTTAACGGAAAGATGTTCATGGAGGTGAGCATTCTTTCAATCTTTTTAGTCCCATATTTCTTACATAATTCTTCCAGTCTTAGAGCCTTCCTCCAGCTTCTGGTATTCTTTGTCTTGATCTAAATTATTTTTCAAGGGCCTTGAATGTTCAAGTTCTCATTTGCATAATCATAAATTGCTCTAGCAGGCCTAAGTTGCCCTTAGCCTTCCAAACTGCCCTTTGTTGCTCCCATTTATTATGTCTGGAGAGCAAAACAAGTCTCTCTTGTCTAGGAAGTTCTCTCTATGGACGTCTCGCTACATACTATCACATCTTGCTCACATCATCTTTGATGCTTTCCTAGTTCTCTTGTTTGAAGCTATAGATTTGTGCTAGTGTATTTTGATTCATTCCCATTTTAGTAAATAAAGCCACAAAACTTTGTGTGTAGTGGTTGGGATGAATCCACATGAGCCAAATAACCCCTCACTAAAGATCCAAGAGTCGAATTTTGTGGTATCACTTGATGTATAAGATGCATTTTTTGGTTTTATCTCAACCCCACTCTCATAAGTGATGTATGATTTCTTGTTTTCATCATGAGCAACATATCTCTAAGCCAAGTTGTAAACCCAAGTCAAGGGTGATTTGGCATAGTTAAATCCCACTTAAATCTTTTCACAATAGCCCCTAACTAGCTCACCCTAGCCAAATGCACACAGTCCCTTCTTGCCCTTGGTCAAGCTTTAGAAAGTGAGGTATTTGCTATTATCGAATTGAAATATACCCATTTATTACAGCTGACAAGTGGCAAAAGAATCAACAGATAATGGATTATGCAAAATAATATAACATGTTATGTATATTTGATTATTCAAGTGCTCTTTATGATCTTTGTCCATTTATGTATGGACGGCCAGTTTGTACTCATTTTTGGGCATTCAATAAATCTATAAATAAATACGTGCAAGAGGGAAATGCTCACTCTTGCATGGCGGGAGATTGAACCCAGTGCTTGCGTTGTTATTCTCTCCTCTTCCCTCTTCTCTCTTGCCATACCGGCGTAGCACTCCTCTCTAGGAGGTGCGTCTGCATGTGCTCTTCTACTCTGTCTTGCTCTCTACCTCTCTCATGTCAAATTTACTATGGTGTACGCGTACACCATTGTGCAGCTATATAGATCTATTGTTTTACTGTCTACAGCGTGTTATTTTTATGTATTTTGCAGGCCATCTGCGCTCCCGTTTGTAGCAGTGGTATCAGAGCTTTGTAAATGCTCCTCTCAATGCACACGTGATGGAGAAACATAAATACAAAGATAAGTGTACATAATGACCTAGATTTGCGTAATTTTTTTTAAGAAGTTGTTTCATGTTTCGCTTAATTATCTATCATATTTACTAATTATGCTTTTATTGTACTTCTTGCCACAAAAAAATATAGGCATACAATTAGTAGGTCAAATATGTCCATGTAGTTAAAACTCAATTTGTTTAGAGATCATGCTTGTAAATCTTAGAGGCACACTTAGTGTTGATCGTGCCATTAGGAAGCCAATTATGGTAAGCAAACCACAACAAATAAGATGAGTTTAATTACACCTCCACTTGCACAAAGGAGAAGATGAATTATAGGATTTTCTTTTTTTTTCCATACGAGAGGAACCTGTACGTATAGTAACGTAGCAAAAAGAATAATCAAAGAGAAGAGATCTTCTGTCTAAGGGTACTTCACATTTGTACTTGACGAACTGCTAATGCAAGAACACTTACTCGAGAAGGCGTCGATGTACCTAGTGGGAAAACAACCCCAAGAGGCCACCCAAAAGAAAAAAACAGTAAGACTGGATGGAGTGGTTCATCAGTGACTCTATTTGTTGACGGTAGGGGGAGGCATGCACGTCGCTGGCACTCATCACCAACTATCATGCAGGCTTGTGGGGATGCAAGAAGCACCAAGGTCGAAGCACTATGGCAACCAACAAGTAACTTGCTCCAGCCAGCAACGACGCAACAGCTTGCCAACCAACCCACTCCACACATACCTTTGGCTACATGTCATGCATACCTCCACTTGTGTTGCTTGTTCACTGCATGCAACACTTTTATTTTGTTTAACCACCCTTTATCCTCCGCCTGCCTGCGTGGTCATATCTCTCTCTCTTTTGAACAGTTGTCTGAACACTTCTCTTTTCTCTACCTCTCATTAGGTGCATGCAGTAGAACAAACTCTCTCTTAATTTGTCTCTAAGTCAACCTCTCTCCCTTACAAACCCCATGCTGGTGATGGGCCTTCTTATTTTGCAGCCACACCTGCATGATCTGCAGTCATCGTTTCCCTATCATCTTTGGTAGGCATAGTAGCCACCCTGCCATACTATCTCAACCACCACTTCCTCGTGCCATCCACTTTGAGAGCTGCACATCACCACCAACTTTACACTCACTTTTGTCACCTAGACTCCCCTTTGAGATGTAGCAATTGCTGATACCACAACCATACAACATCAAGCCACTCAACTCGAGTCATTATATTTTTTTCCTCGTCCTGTGTGTGTGTGTGTGTGTGTGTGTGTGTGTGTGTGTGTGTGTGTGTGTGTGTGTGTGTGTGTGTGTGTGTGTGTGTGTGTGTGTGTGTCTGCGGCCACTGCCTCATGCAGTAGAACCACTCACTCTCCTACATAACCAGACAATTTTTTTAGTCTCTGCACTTGAAGAAGAAACATGCAAATTCATATGTGTGTGCCCTTGTCAATTCAGGGAAGGGTGATGCAACAAGCCGTTTGCAGGTGGCCGTGAGCAGGGAAAAGGAGGTGAAGTTGGCCACACTGACTGGGGCGGGTGATCCAAGGGAAGGAGAAGCATTTTGTTTCGGAGGAATGCAGGGTGCTAAGGCCATAAGTGGCAGACGAGGCTATGGACGGTGTTCTCCAGCTCCTCTGCACTGAAGCTCACAGCCTCATATTGGGTATGCTAATTAGCATACCAAGTGAGAATATTGAGTGTGTTAATTGGATATGCTAATTAGCATATCTTGTATGCTAATTAGCATACCTTGTGCTCAGTGTACAGATTAGAGTAAGTTTGGCATATTAGCATATCTAGTAAGTTAACTACCATATCCAAATGCTAACTAGCAAACTGTATATGCTGATTAGCATACTGGGTATGCTGATTAGCGTACTCGGTATGCTGATTAGCATACTGGATATGCTAAATATAAGTCATGGGTATTCTAATTAGCATAGTGGGAATGCTCATTAGCATACAGGGAATGCTCATTAGCATACTGGGTATGCTGATTCACGTACTGAGTATGCTGATTAGCATATTGGATATGCTAAATAGCATACTAGGTATGCTAATTAGCATACTGGGAATACTAAATAGCATACTGGGTATGCTAATTAGCATACTGGATATGCTAATTAGCATACTGAAGACAGTCCTTGTATGCTAGCTACTAGCAGTCCCAGTATGCTAATTAGCATATCCAGTATGCTAATTAGCATACCCAGTATGCTCATTACCATACCCAGTATGCTAATTAGCATATCTAGTATGATAATTAGCATACTTGTGCTCAGTGTACAGACGAGAGTAAGTTTGTCATAATGGAAAATCTAGTAAGTAAACTACCATCTCCAGATGCAAACTAGCATATTGGATATGCTAGTTAGCATACTCAGCAATTCGAATTAGCATACTGAGCTTGTCAGCATAATGAATTCCAATGTATGCCAGGCCGCACACATAGTCACAGCATATCAAACATTTTCTAGCATACATGACATGCTTATATGAGTCTTAATCCACGTTTTTTGTTGCAGGCCTGGGGCAGTCCCTCCGTGATATGGGCAGTGTGCATGACACGAAGGGCAAGGGAAAGGCTGTAATGGAGGACCTTTCGATCGAGGAGAGTGATGAGCTGGATACAGGTGAGAACCCTTCGACGGAGAAGGGTGTTGAGCTAGATGCAAGGAGTGAAGGTGTGGATGAGGGCTCCCAGAAGATTCCAAATGAAAGCATGAAAACAACGGAGGAAGGCGGTGATGTGAGCAGGAACTCAGAAGATGAAAAAGAAGATGATTTTTCTGTCATGGCTCCTCGTGTGCCTCGTGTGCCAGCGATGCCTGCTGCAACTGACAAAACAGAAGCTTCTCAGCAGACAGTGGCTAGTGGCTCAGGGGAAACTTTGAAGAATGACAACATAGAAGATGAGCAAGAAGTTGGTGACAACAGCCCTCTTGAGGGTTTTTTGCGTAAAGCTCAGCTGAAAAGAAAAGTTGGCCTTGAAGAGGTACCCGAAGACATTGCAAGCACAACTTGTGGTTCGAACAAGGCTGAAAGCTCCAAAGGTGAAAAGAAAGCCACCCTCTCAAGAGCTTGCAAAAAATTGTGTTAAGACTTATTGCTCCCTACCCGGTTGTGCCCTTCACTGTATATGCTAGACCATTTTGAAACCCAAATGCGTATTGTGACTGACATGCATTTTGTTTTCCTATGAAAATGTATTTTTGTGCAATATAAATTTGAGCAACAGTTCATTGTAATAGTTCATTGTAATTTTTACGGGTTTTCTTTTTTAAACTTGTTCATTTCATATCGCGGTTTTCCTGCAGAGGAAGAGAAACAGGCATTAATCGTCATGCCTGATGCAACTGCAGCCATGCAATGGCAAAAATTACGGAGATGGCGAGTCCACAAAGCCAAGCAGTTAAGAAGACAGAAAATGGAGATTGAAAAATGCCTTGAACGATATTCACAGCTTGCCCGTAGTATTATTGAGCGCCTGAATTATGTGCACCCAAGTGGGCCGGTTATTTTTATGAATGGTATCCTCTACCATACGTAATATGGGTGCCTAAGCGTTTATGTGATGAAAAAAGGGCTCTGGTGCTGGACTTGAATGGTCTTTTGGTGGCAGTGGTAGAGCCTCGCTTTGGTGAAGAGCCCCCGGCATATGTAGACGAAATGCTGAAATACGATGTACTTGATAAGCAGGTGTTCTATCGCAAGGACAACCTTTTTTTTTTGGGCTGGTGCCTGCAGTTATTTAATGTGTCTATATGGAGCACAAGCCTCCATAGTAAAGTCATGAGTATTTTCCGTACTGTTTTTAAAGAGCGGGTGCCAAAGATTACTGGGTTTTTTGCTCAAGTGCACTGTACAAAGCAATCCTGGCAGATCCAGAGAAAACCTGTGTTTATGAAAGACTTATCCTTGTTCTGGAAACACACTCCGGGGTACAACGCCCAAAACACAATTATAATCGATAATAGATTCTACAAAGTGTTTCAGAACCCACCACAAACTTGGCTTGTTACTCCCAGTCTAGAGCACTAGAGTGCTGAGCAGAGGGAAAAGTTCCTTATAGAAACTTTGAAGTCCTGGATTTTTCTTTGGCTGCAAACGGATGATCGGAAAGCATATGTTGCTGATAATGTGTTTGAGACAGGCTCAGATGAGTTTTCTGATGCAGTCATCAAATGTTTTCTTGACATTCAAAAGAGGGATATAGAGGCTAAAAGACTGGAAGAAATTCGTCGCAAACAGCGGGAAGCTAACCTAGAAGCAGAAAGAGAGAAAGAAAAGCTGGAGAGAGAAAGAAAAGCTGGAGAGGGAAAGAAGAGAAAGTGAGCAGCATAGTGCCAACCTAGAAGCAAAGGAAGAAGCACAGATAAAAGAAAAGAGGCAGCACGAAGAAGACAAACAGCGAGGACAGCCCGGTCACTACAAGCGCCCTCCGAGGAGGCCTTAACACTAGGTTGGTAACCTAACAGGACATAAAAGTGTCCTTTCAGGGTTTTGAACAAAACCTCCAAAACCATAGTAGATCCACTCACTTTGTAAAATCCTTTCATAAAGTTATAGTTCAAGGCCTACTACACATGGAAAAAATAATAAACTTGTAAAAGTTCTCATCTTTTGGTCACACCCAGCCTCCAAAGTTGATGGACTAGGACATTTTCATCAAAACAGTCATTTCTTATGTTTTATTGCATAAAAATAAGATTAGTAATTTTTGTAGGACTTGAGATAAAATCCCTAGTTAACTTCAATGGGTTGGTGATTAGAACATATGAATGCTTCTCACTCACTATTTTTTGTTTTTCCAAAATAAATAGGTACAAAAAAGTTGAATTTTTATCGATCTGTTAACATATCATCAAAGTTTCTATAGCCACGCTCAATACAAATAATATATGCATGTTTTCTTAGTTCCCTGTTGTCCTTTAGGTTCATAAGGATCCATGGAGCATGTCAAAAGAATAATACATCTCTTACCAAGGAAAAACTTGGGGACAAAGATGAAGTGCTAAATACAGCAAACATGAAAAAACTGGGTTCAACATTATGAGTTGTAGAATCCCATAGAAACTATTCAATATCTAGCCAAATTTGATCCTTATGACTAGATATGGTTACTACCTACAAAATGCATATAGTTGTCACAAGAAACTAGAAATATTGAAAAAGCTATACTTGATATACTAGAATGTTTCGTTTTCTTCTATAATTGAGAAAATCAACCATCGTTGTGTACTATGAAAAATAGGGTTTTAGGTGCCCCAAAACTCAAGGAATATTAGCTTTATGTTACAATATGCAACATAGAAAATCAAAACTGCATTTGGATATCATGAAAGCCACCAAAAAAATCATAGAAGAGCTAAAATTGGCTAAAAAACAGGATTTGACAATTTTTGTAATTTGGTCAACTTACAACTTTAACATTTATTTATCCCTAGAAGCATCAGGACATGTTGAGGACTACTAAAAAAAGTTATCTAGCATTATAGACCTCACAAACATGAATTCTAGAGTGGTATAGTTGCAAAAAGTTTAAAAAAAAGCCAAAAACACGACCCGTTTTTTCACACAGTTTAGGTTGTGAAATGTTGTGCAAGGACAAGGTTAAAGATGGAATTGATATTCCAAAAAAATGTCTAGTTTTTTTCAGCTCATGAGACAACTTTGTAGATAGATAGAACCTCAAAATCCATTTTGGAACTCTTGATATAATTCAAGGAAAATCGTCACTTAACAGGACATAAAAGTGTCTCATTACCAACCTAGTGTTAAGGGTTTTTGGGGCAGTGACTGTCATTGTAAAATTGAACCCTATGTAAATAATTTGATGTTGGCGATTAATGTAAACAGTTTGATAGTTAGCATGCTGACATAAGATGTAAATAGCTTGATAGTCAGCATGCTGGCAATTAATGTAAACAGTTTGATAGTTAGCATGCTGACCAACTTTATAATAAAACTGCATACCCTTACAGCAAAGTGGTATATAGAAAATCAAGTGGATACAACTTAAAAGCTGAAGGGCATGCTATTACAGATTGCTTCATAGATTTCTGGAGTGATTGTGTACACCTACCTTCTCCTTGGGACGTGCTCCATGGGTATTTCGATACATCGCACTAGATGTGAAAGTAGGTCGACGATAGGCTTCTTGTGGTCTAGCTTGAAGGTGTATGCATCCAATTACTTGTAATACAGTCCTTGCACAACATATGAGCCTCTGTCAATTACATTGCTCCATTCATCAATGTACCCCTTCTCCACCTTCTCCTTTTCTGTAACACACTTGACCATATAGAAATCCACATCTTCGGTGTTGGTTAAAGCATTTGGATTTACAGTAAATGTGTCTCCAGAACATAGAGCGCTACTCAACACATCATGATGACCTTCGTATGTAAAGTCATCATAGCCAACGACTTCCTCTGTCGAAACTTCATCTGTTTGCTCAAGAAATGGCTGCAGAATCTGATAATCCCAAGCCTCCACGTGAGCTTTATTGATGCTGCGATTCCATCTTCCGTTCATGCATGCATCACAGAAGCATGCCAACTTTCTTGTTGCAACGGCAGTTGGATCCTGCGGGTTGTGACCACGAATAGCATGCAAAGAGCAAGTTTTTTCCACAGTGGCACAATTCCACTTAACTTCCCTGTTAACATCTCCCTCTTCAACCTCCCAGAACACACGAGCACATTCCCTTTCTTTTGAAGGATATGATGCACGTGCTCCATGCGATAGGTTGGCCTGGCAATAAGCAACCACATCTGCTGCACACTGCAATATAGCTCCATTAGGTTTTAGTTGTTCATGGGTCAACGTTCTTTTCACAACTGCTCCTGCACCATCATGCTCACCCTTGCCATGCCCTGATCCAAAGAAGAACCAGCTCATCCCAATCCCTATGAGTCCACCTGTTGAAAGGATGCTCTTTCAACAACGTTTCCACAAAGATTCTATTAAGATTCCTCAAAGATTCTAAAGATTCCACATGAAGATGGTGATGAAGTAATGAAGATGAATATGGATGCTGCAACATGAAGATACGAGTTCATGGACGTCATCGAATATCCTGTTATTATTATTTTGAGCCATTACGGCCACTTTTGTAATGTTTACGGGAACCTCATATTTTAAATCGGCACTTGTATTTGGCCGCAGATGCTTGTATCATGAGTAAAGCCAACTCAGTTTCTTGTAATTAAGCTCTGTAGAAGCCTAGGGACAATTCAGGTCATTTGGCCGCACATTAGGTTTGAAGGCTTTGTATATAAGCTGAAACCTAAGGCTTTGTAAAAAACACATTACGTTATCTCAAGTAATATACAGTCGTGGGTTCTGCAGCACACAGTAGTGAGCTTCACGCACACACACCGCCGCGCACAATAATCACATTGCAGATATGAGAGTAGGAGTGTGTTAGCATCAAGGAGCTCTCCGCATCAACACAAGCAATGCAAGCCGAGGACCACATCGCAAGCCTGCCTGCTACGAGCTATATTTGGTTATAAGTACCTCAAACGACATCAGTTCTGAATGATCGAGTAGTCGTTAGAATCAGGGCGAGAAGCTCTTCGTGTTGATGTCTTTGTAGATCAGTTCCGGACACTTTGGAAATTACTGTTTTGAGTCTATCGCGATAGCGATTAGAGGTCTTACAGTTATGGTTTTCAAGGTTTAGGTGTTTGGCCATATAGGATATGTCCTTGTGAGTCTTGCCCTCCGATTTCGAGTCATTCCGATATGATTTGAGACTGTTTCGAGCTTGTAGTGTTTCGTAGGATGCGTTGTCTGTTTCTTTGCTTTATGGTAGTGTTGTGGTAGGATTAGTGACTATAGAGTGTTGTTTGTGTCTAGCTCAGGGTTGACAACCCAGAGATTGCCTCCATGTCCTGGTCGGGTCAGTTACGTCCTCGGATTGACAGTTTGTTGGTCTGTGTTCTCGCTGTGCTCCATCGTCCGTCGCGGCGTACCCGCTAACATTGGCGCCGCTGCGGGGAACGAAGCGCCTAAACTAGCATAGACCACATCACTCATGTTTGATAGTATAGCATTTCTTTAGATTTTTCTAGAGTGTTGTCACCATTTTCCTTCTTAGTGGGAAGTCAGAGAGCGGATCTCTTGACTAAGGGATAGCCAGGGAGCCTGCGTCTCGCCAAGGTGGTCCACCATGAGGTTGAGGTATGGTTATATTATTTTGTTGTGTGTTTAGATTAGGTTTTATGGTTTGTGTGTTTGGTTGTGACTTATGGTTGTGAAGAACTTGAAAGAGAAAAAAACGCAAAGAAAAACGCAAAAGGTAAGCCGGAGGCTGTTTGCTTGCCAGAAAGCAAAAACAACCATTCAACCATCCAAAGTAGGACTTTAGGTAGTGTAGGACATGTGATGTTGATCTAGAGCAATTTTGACATGAAAATGTGCTTGAAAACACAAAAGGCGGAATTGTGTTGATTATGGTAAAAGTGCTCTAAAATGGTCGTTTGAAAGCCGATTTGAGTGCTTGTTTTTGCATTGGAGACCTTAAGGTAGGGGGAAAATACAGATTTGGTACAATCCCAAAAAAAAAAAAAACTCTAAGAAACCCAAAACACAAAAATCTGAAACCAAATCTGCAATTTTCAAAAAACAAAAAGCTTGACCTCAAGACCTTGTTTTGCATATGCTCTAGAGCTTGTATGTGAAATTTCAAAGCATTTGCATCAGTGCTTGTGCATCTTAGTGGGAATTTGCTTTTTCTGAGTGTAAGGAGAGTATTTGGGTGAAATGCTTGAATCCAAAGGAAAAGAAGTCCAAATTGAATGAAACTTTGGGGATAGGCTTCTAAGGGCATTGGGAACCAAACTGTCCAAAAACAGAGAAAAAAATCACTTCCCAGTGGCTCTCTGCTTAGTCTATCGCGATAGACTGATGAATTGGAGATAGACTCACAATCAGGCAAAACCCCTCATACCACAAGTAAAATACATCAATACAAGCTGCTCCCAAAAATTGAGTGTACTTGGACACCTGCTTGACCACCAAACCTCAAGTCCGGTGTTTAGAGTCAGACTTTAGACAAAAATTGGGTAAAGGGACTTGACCAAATTTCCAAACCTTATGAAACTTGGTATACATGATCTACATAGGGTAGGGAACACATCTGTGAAGAGAAAATTTGAAAAAAAAAGTCATTTTAGCATACTTGGTGAGTCTATCGCGATAGACTAAGAGCCCAGTGATAGAAACTGAATTTTTCAAAAACCTCTGTGGCATAGCTTGGAAAGGTGCTATCAAGGACACATAAAATTTTTGAAGTCATTTGGACATCAGAAAGTGGGTCTAAGACCATTTAAGAGGATTCAGCTTGTAGAAAACACCAGATCTGGTCTAACTGACAAAGTAAAAGTCCAAACCACTTGAAAATTGGCAGGAGGACTAAGGAGAGGTGTTGGAACACAATGGTATAGTCAAAGTTCAAGTTTGACCTATAAAAGGGGTACTTGCTGAGTCTATCGCGATAGACTCAAAGCAGGGCCAAAGAAATTGAAAATTTCAAAACCCTCTGGAGCATAGCTTGTTTAGCCTCTCAAGAGGTTACACACAAAATTTGGTGGATTTTGGACATTGGGAAGTCATCCTAAGTCTATTTTCTAGTGATCAGATAGACTCGGAATTCTAGAGTTGGAGTTAGAGACCTAAGAAAAAGTCCAAAACAAGTGAAAATTGGTGAGCAAGGTGTACAGAGCATAGGGAACACAGTGGTGAAGAGAAATCTGGAAAATTTTCAAAATTGAAGAATCTGCTGAGTCTATCGCGATAGACTAGGCTTTTTTCAAAAATTGAAATTTTTGAAAATTGACCTTAGGGCCTTGTTCTACATGTTGTTGTGAGCCTATGGTTAAAATTTGAGTAAATTTGGAGCATTGGAAAATTTCACAAGATCACAAAAGAGATTGTTGTTTGATGCAAGTTACAAAGGAAAAGTATTCCAAATTGGTTGAAACTTGGTGAGTAGTATCTCAAGAGAAGGGGGAACTCAAATCTGTAAAAACAGTTGAAAAATTGTATCCCAGTAACACTCTGGTGAGTCTATCGCGATAGACTCAAAAATTCAAAATTCAAAATTCAAATCTGACTTCATATTTGGGTTCAGAAGGCCCATTATACCCTGTACACAAAGTTTGAGTGCATTTGGACATCTGCAAGGGGTACTTGGTGAGTCTATCGCGATAGACAACTGAGGAAAAAATTTTGAGAAAATTTTTGAAACCAAGTATACCACTGGGTTTATCATTGCCTAAGGAGTGCACACACCAATTTTGGGCTCAAACTGACCACTTGCAAAAACATCAGATAGAGCAACTTTCCAAATTACATCTCACTGTTTTGGTCATAACTTTCACATACGGATTCCGATTCCAAATTTTTTTTTATCAAAACGTAGCTTGAGAGCAGCACTACAGATCTTAGAGTAAATTGACAAAAATGGTTGCCAACGGCATCATTTTGGTCAGTTTTCAAAAAAACGTTGTTTAAGGCCTCAAAATGCATCCGGAAGTTAGGGGTGTCTAAAACCGACAATTTGAGAGAATTGTGAGAAAACGCTCACGGTTTTGGACATAGTTTTGGATTTTCCCTGACCCAAACACTTGAACACACTGAGAGAGGTCTTACTACTGCAAGCTAGAGCTATTAAGCCTAGAAGTCATGTCTACATCAGACTCAGACTCAGCTTATACAAGCACATGGATTGCAGGGATAGATGAGCACCCGCCCAGAATAGATCTTCCAAACCTACAGTACATAAAGACCAATTTTGTGGAGAGAATTTGGACGTATAACCATGAAAGTGAAGGACTATATAGGTATATTAATGGAAATCAATTCATCCTTTACAATTGCTTAGAGCCTTACCCGGATGAGTTGACAGAGTACAAGCTCTTATATGTCTATACATACGAGGTCGACCGACAATGGACATCTTTATTTGTTGACAAGTATGGACGAGAATATAGAGCTGTAGAAAGCACAAATCCGCAAACCAAATTAGAGATGAGTGGATATTTGGTCAATGAAGGACCTCAGATACATCCACCAAACACAGGAACCTCTAAGAGAATTCCAAAGAGGGGACCACCGCTTGGATTTCCTCCTAGAGCAATAACGAGAGATGAAACGATACCAGAGAGGAGTATGGTTCCATACTTTGCACCCCAAAGTATAAGACCATCTCAGCTAAGAAAATGGGTAAATAGAAAGTAAAATGGCATAGGAGACCCCTACGCCCATGTCTCGGCTATAAAAAAGTCCTATGAGCAGAACGAGTAGACGACTTCCACACGCAGTATGAGGGTTTTGGACTTACATTGGAGGACAATTCACATGCATGGTTTGAAATATTGAACGGAGAGAGTTCACAACCATTGAGAAAATTTTGGATGAATTTGTTCAAGAATTCACCAAGAGGGGCATAAAACATAACACCCTTCCTAAGATTCAGGAATTTAAACAAGGCGAAACAGAAACATTGCGACAAGCAATACTGCGTTTCAAGCAATATGTTGTTAGATGTCCTACCCAAGAGTTACCCACGCCAGAACTTCAGATCCTATGCTTCATCAGAGGACTTAGGAATGAGAATCTCCAAAAGGACCTATACATGAAAAGATACCAAACCTTGGAAGAGGTGACCAAAGCGGCAGTTGACCTAGTTGACAATTGCAAATTCTATGAAGATGGTCAGAAGAAGATGAATGATGCGAGTGAGAAAAAGAAAACCGTTGATCTTGAGGATCAAAGAGGGAATCTAGGAAAAAACCAAGTAAATGTCGAGGAGCAAATCATAGAGAATGTGATGCAACACATCAACCACTCTGATAGAGTACCAGCCTATAGAGTTCCTCAACAACGAAGGTGCATGACATGTGGAGGGGACCATCCGACATAACATTGTCGTGACTATAGACCTAAGACTCCACCAGGGTTTGAGCATGTTATGTCTGAACCTCCTAGATACCATCCTGTAGCGGAACAAGTGTTCTTAAGTGAAATACCCATAGCTTCTAGAAATGCATATGTGAGTCATGAGCTTCAATAGAAAGAAATGTGGTAGATCAGAGGCCACTTCAAAGTCAATATCAAGTATTGCCACAACAACCAATACGTCCATGTGACAGATGTGGTAGTAGTGATCACTTGATTAAGGATTGTCCACACCATGATATCATGATAAATGTATATTGTAATGAGTGTGCATTCACACATATGATTTTGGATTGTCCTAGGAATCCAAGAAAGAAAGGTTAAATGCAACCACATGTTACCTTTCCTTCTACCAGCAAATCAGAGAAAGAACGAGCCGCAACAAAAGGAGAGACGACAACAACAACAGAGCAAGAAACAATTGCAAAAGAACAGGTGCTTAAACAACAAGAATATGAAAGTAAGCAAGTTGCTCCAGTAAACGTTGTCACAAGAGCACAAGCAAAAGTGCAAGAGCAGAAGCCTACAGATGGAGAGACTAGTAAGAGTTCCAAAAGCCGTAGAAACTCTAGACGAGCAAGAAGGACTAGAATGAAAGGGAGACTAGACAGGGAGAAAGGAGAAGAAAAGTCTGTTACAGCTGAGTTGGAAACAACTCAAGAGCAACAGACACAGCAAAGGGAAGTTGAAACCCTTAAACCAGCTGAAGCACCCAAGAGTGCTAGTTCAGGAGGATCTGTTTTAGTGGACAAAGTGAATGAGCCTTTAGACGCGATTTTACATGCTTATGAGGCTAGATTGGCAAATAGACAGACCTTAGAACAAAGATGGATGACCCATACTTATCCTGAACTAGAGAAGCAGAGGCTAGAAATGTGTAAGCAGCTCATTGAAACTGCTCAAGCATTGCTAGAACCACCTCCACCAGAATTGAAGGATAGGAGAGTCACCGCAGTGCACAAAGATGAGAGCATTAAAGTAGACAAATTTCCTAGAGAAGAGGTAGATCATAGGGAAGAACCACTGCCAAGGTCGCAAGACTCGAGGGTAGTCCAAAATACAATAGATGAATCAATGAGGGATTTCCCACCCTATGTTCCTATAGTTGTGGAGCAGTGGCCAGAGGAGTTATGGAAGGCTGTCCGAGATGCCCAAAAAAGAGAAGAGGATGCTGGACCAGCACCATTTCCTGAAATCACATTAGATAGACCACAAATGAGTGTTGATGTGAGGTCATATTATGGTGATGTAGGATTGATAGCCTCCGAAGACAGTAGACCTGCATCATGAAGAACTTTGCCACAGTACATGGGAGATTTTGAGGCAAATTCTGAGATTGTGAGAGTTCCATCACAGAGGCTAGGAGGGACAAAAGAATTGGACACAAAAATTTTGACTAACTTGCTATCAACGCCAGTGAAGTGCAAAATTACATTGGCAGAACTTTTGAAAATCAGGCCAAGTATGTGGACGGATATAGGAAAATTCTTGGAAAAAATTGGGATCAAAAGCCCGTTAAGGTTCCTGGAAAAAGAGCTAGATGAGATCAAGAAGCCTAGATTAAATGTAAGAGAGGTACTTCTGAACAAAGTAGGAGAGTAATGTGAAGGAGAAGATGGTAATGCCACTTTGCCTGTCGAGTACAATGGGATTGAAACGAAAGCTATACTTGACAGCGGAGCAGGAATTGCCATAGCAACAAAACGAATATGGGAGAAATGGGGTAGGCCCGCCTTTAGAACAACCATAATAAAATTACAGTTAGCTGATGGGCATGTGGAAAGACCCATGGGATTGCTAGAAGCGATAGTGGTGTCTTCTTGTGGTATAGAGTATGTACATACTTTTGCCATAGTTGACGTTGGCAAGAGAAATAACTATGAAATCATCCTTGGAAGACCATTCATGAGGCAACTCAAGATGGTACAAGATTGGGGTTATGATTATCTATACTTGAGACATGCTGAAACCACAACACATGTAAATATGAGAAATCATAGTTACGAAGATGTAACTAGAACGCCCGTGGAAGATTTTGATTCTGCAACACAAAGTGGATCAACAGACCATCCGTGGATGGGCAAAAAGAAAGAAATCTGGATGTGCGGAGCATCGGAGTGTAGTGACTTTGGGAGAAATGAGAATTCCTTAGAGAGGGTCTTAGAAGATGATGCTTACATAAGAGAACCTTTTCCAGAAGAGGCGTTAGAACCACTAGAGTGGACTCAGATATTGGCTACTTTGGATGTCTGTGTTAATGAATCCACACCAACAAAATTTTGCGATGAGAATGGGTATGACATAGTCCCCTACTACATGCTAAGGGTTATGGGTGAGACCGATGACAAATCTGAGTATGAGTTCAAAACAGAGTTATCAGCTATGGGGATAGCACAAAATCAGATACCTAGCCCAAATACTGGTCATATAGAAAGGGTTATGGGTGAGACCGATGACAAATCTGAGTATGAGTTCAAAACAGAGTTATCAGCTATGGGGATAGCACAAAATCAGATACCTAGCCCAAATACTGGTCATATAGAAATAGGTGCTCTTTACGATCAGTGTGCGATAACACACTTGATTACAAACTGTCCAACTCAAATGCATAGTACAAAGGAGGAGCCGCAAGTCAACGAATCAAAGTTGCAAGAAGAAGGGCTAAGATCCAAAGAAGATGCTTCAGGTCCAGCACCTACAAACGAGCAATATGAAGACTTGGAATCAATCAAAGAAGAGGTACAGCAAGTGACAGGAAGTTCAGACACTATTGGTGACATTTCAACAGCCTATGACTCTACAGGAACCAAATGCTGATTTTGTCTCTCCAAAAGACATATGAGAGGAAATGGTGGTCAAGCAGGAGACGACAAGGATTCCAAGCCAAAGATTGCTCAATTCACTCAAGAGAACACAGGAAATCTAGTACCAAAGAAGATCAACTTTTTGCTAAGTGCACAAGACGGAGTCAAGATGAATTTTATGGCAGAAATTGATACAAATTCCACGACTAATGTCATGTCATATGGCATGTGGTTACTTTTAGGTAAGCCAAAGCTTTATGATATTCAGATAAAGGTAAATCTCTCACATGAAGTGGATGTTATAAGTATGGGGATTGCAGAAGCTACTGTCCAACTACACTCATAGAATGTCAAAGAAAAATTCTTGGTGGTAGATTCTCGACAAATGGGAACACACTTGATTTTGTCCAAGCCATGGGCACAAGTCTTTGAAAACGAGCCTGAATCTTCAACAATGGTCATCACGACAAGCTATCAAGTGGCAACAAAGGTCAAGCCTACAACAGTTCAAAGATTCTTGGCTATTAAAAAAGGCAAAGCTAAAATAAGCCCACAATCTCTAACCCAGCCAATGCAAGTGCAAGACAAATCCTCTACATCAAAAGCCAAACCATCAACAAAACAATGGAAACCCAAGCAAAAAGTCTATCAACCAAAGTTTCCATTACCCAAAAGTCTCCAAAGTAAGTCAAAACAGGTCAACCAAGTGCTAGTATCCAAGGCACAGATTGAAGTTAATGATCCAATTTTGATACAATCACAGGAACAACCTCAAAAAGCAAAGGTGACAGGATGGATCACATCAAGCGAGTCAATTATTGCACAAGGCTACAAGAAAGAAAATTCATATGTTTGGGTCAACAAGCCCAAGATAACAGCCTGGCAATATCCATCCCATGACAACCACTCAGTCAGGAATCAACAAAGCCGTCAACGTCAATCACATAAATCAACCAAGAGAAAGGACAGGTACAAAAAGGACATGTACTCAACCAAGAGAAAGGACAAGTACAAAAAGGACAGCTAACATGCTAGTTAGCTAGCTGAGTATGCTTATTAACATGCTATATTGCTAGTTAGCACAGCTGAGTATGCTAACTAGCATACTAGCTGTGCTAACAAGCAAAATTAGTGTATAGTTTAACATATGAGTCATGGTTAACCACGCAAAGTGTGCTAAGAAGAATATAAGGTATGCTAACTAGCATACATATTGTGTTAGCCATCACACTAGCATAAAAGGTGTTAAAGTAGCATAGATATTGTGCTAATCAGCGTAGTCCTCAAGATCACTAGGCATGCTAACTAGCAGAAGATTTATGATGAACACCATACCCACCATACAGGAATGCTAACTACTAGCATATACCATAAACTAGCTTACCCATTATGCTAGTTAGCATACTATGAAAGGTAGCTAGCATACTCATTGTGTCAAAGAACATACAGAGCATGCTAGTTAGCATAATAGGTATGCTAACTAGAATAAATGGTGTTATAGTAGCTTACATATTGTGCTAGACAGCATACCCAGCATACTAGGAGTGAGACTACGCTAACTAGCACACATGCTAGGTGGCATACATAGCATAACATATTGTGATAACTAGCATGCTCTGTATTCTAGGTAGATTAATAGCATGCTAGAATGCATCAGTTATGGTGCAAGTATGTCATTGATCACCTGAGACTCATCCAGGAGGTGCACAGGGTGTTTTATGTAGCTTTTCCTTCCCACTCTCTTTCGACAAACATCCTTCTTGTTGGGTGAAACACGAGTCTCCTCTGTCCAAAATTTGTAGACCAATTCCTTAATTTCATCTGTGATAGGGCTATGAGGGTGTTGCTTGTGACATTCAACCAATGAAAAAGTTGAGCATTGACACCAGACTTCACCTGCCGTAATTTTTCTTTGAACAAGCTGCGACGGTCGACTTTTAGGACCCTGGAGAATTTGGCAATAGTCATGTTTTCCTTTGAATTTATCATCATTTGCAATGTTGCATTCTTCAAAAACAGCTCCTCGTTAGAAGCTGTCTGCTTGACGATAGCTAGTGTGTTGTGTACATTGGAGACAATTGTACTCTGCACAGCAACCTCCTCCTCTGAAGACTGATCACGGATTGCCCGAACAAGCGGATGTTGAGCAACAAGATTCCAGATTTCACACTTTGCTTCTTTGTTGAGACCTTCAGTCCTGCTCTTGAAATCTTTCACAATCTCGAAGGAGATTTTCCTTTTCTCCTCATCGTCGATGGCATGATGTCCTCATTTAGTTGTCATCTGTTGGTTCTCCCGCTGTTTGCGCTTTCTTTCTGTCTCATATTTCCTGATAATAGAAAGAGCTGGATGCTGGTAGTTGTGATTCATTTCCTGTAATGGCTCCCTTCTGCCTCCATTTCTAGTGGCAATAATGTTGTCTGCTGGTTTTCCATATCTGCAAGTCTGCTAAGCTTTGACAACTCAACTTCGAGGCAAGAAGCAATGCGAGAGAGAGAGAGAGAGAGAGAGAGAGAGAGAGAGAGAGAGAGAGAGAGAGAGAGAGAGAGAGAGAGAGAGAGAGAGAGAGAGAGAGAGAGAGAGAGAGAGAGAGAGAGAGAGAGGGGGGGGGGGAGGGAGGGAGAGGGAGGGAGGGAGGGAGTAGGAACAGGGCAAACTGTAAACTGGTCTGAGAGTGAGATAGAGAGGGAGTCTGCGCCGCAGAGACAGAGAGAGAGAGAGAGAGAGAGAGAGAGAGAGAGAGAGAGAGAGAGAGAGAGAGAGAGAGAGAGAGAGAGAGAGAGAGAGAGAGAGAGAGAGAGAGAGAGAGAGAGAGAGAGAGAGAGAGAGAGAGAGAAAGAGAACAGAGGCCACACCCCACGTCGTCGTCGTAACTGAAAACATAGTCCACACCCCATATGGGAGGGAACAAATAATATACCTTATGGTTATTAAAATTTCAAACTTCACTTGCTCTTTGGTTTTGAATAGATGCTAACAAGCACCTCTTACTAGCATTGTCCGGGACACCAAAAAGCATGACAAGTTAACATGCTTATACCCGACCATATCTTGATAGGATAAGGCCAGATAGACTGAAATTGCCAAACATCCTACCCAAATTGTGCCAAAACATTATTTTGAGACCAAAACCATAAGATGGTTGCATGAGCATGTCTTGCATGATATATTGAGTGGATGAAAGGGGTTTCATCTCATTTGGGTGAGAAAATTGGGTTCAAAGCAGACTTTAGCACTTTTTGACTGAAAAAGGCAAGAACAGTTAAGATTGGGGACTTTTGAAATCCAAACAAAAATCTAAGCATACCACTGGGTTACTGACATCAAGGGGAAGTTGTGGGTCAGTTCTGGGGTGATTTTGGACTCCAAACCAAATTTTGAGTATACCAAACTTATCAGCAACTCAAGGGGAGCATGTGCTTTGAGTTTGAAGCCATTATGATGAGAAAGACATCCTACGCGTAGGATGTCTAAAGCAAGAAATTGAAGCCAAATACTGACTGTGAGCATAGCAAGGTTTTGAATGGCCTAAGGCAAGCCTCCAGGTCAATTTTGGTCCAAATTGGATTTGATTAGACTGATCAAGATCAGCAACAGGCTGTTGGAACAGATTTCTGACTCATTGAGCAGCTTATAGGTGTCCAAATCAAAAAGTAAAAACAGTTGTGGGCTCAGCACATCAAGGAGAAACCATAGTGCAAAAATACAAGCAAAACAAAGCAAGAGACATCCTACACGTAGGATGTCTACAGGGGCCTACTGAAGAGAAAATTTGAGTGAGCTTAGACAGTGAGACTCCATTTGGCTTAAGGGTTCCAGAACTTCTTTTAGAAGTGAATTTGGACCTTGTTTGTTCAATTGACGGAGCAAAGACTGAATTCAGACTTTTTTGTGTAAATTGACCAACATCCGAGGGAAGTACAATTTCATATTAGCAGACCTGATCCAGAACATCAGCAGTGTATAAAATATCGTAGTGGTTGAGATTAACTCTCCAGTTATACCAATCATTACTAAGGTAACCTCTAGCTGATAAATGCTTTGATTCGATTGCCAAAATTAAACGCTTGTGTACAGGTATATTTAGCAACAAAGCAAGAAGTTGTGCAGAGACTGATCCTTTGCCAGGTGAGTGGTTGGATTTGTGATAAATTGCATTGATAAGTTTGATGAATTTAAGATCAGAAAGATACATTGTTAGAGACCAGAAGGTGGTAGGTGACCAAGGTAGCTTAGTGTCCACCGAAGAGAGTGTAACTCAGGCAAGGCTAGATCTGCTAGCACCAATTATTGAGGAAGGTAGTGATACTGACACTTCTTCAGACAAATCTTTCTTCATGATGGGTAGTCAACAGCCAGGAGGTTTCACCTATGACGGACGATGCCAAGAGGAATCAAATCCCTAAATCCTTTGAATGATTCCAAGCTCACTGTGATCTTCTTAGAGGGAACAAACTCGAGGGGAGCCCTAGTCTATTCTAACTATTGAAGACGCAAGTGCATTTGTATTGAAGAGAGGCCAGCATAGAGATTGGAGATAATCCGAGTCTATGATGATGGAGATAGATTCCAAGACGAAAAGGGGAACCACTATCTGATAGTTAGTAACCTTGAATATTACAACAGATATGGAGATAATGTGGCGAAAGGGAAAATGGTTTCAGAAGCTCAAGAACCGCCACCAAACATTGATCGGCCCGGAGCTATTTTTATGTATGATAAGAAAACAACCAGAGTTCCAACTTATAACGAGAACGTGGGAATCTACAAGCATGAAAGCGAGGGTATAGTCGCTTACTTTCACAGCAAAGAACCATACGTAAACGAATTAAGCAAAGACAAGATTATTTCCTTATTCTCTTATGAAACTGCCATGGGGAAGGGTATAGTTTTTGTTGATAGATACGGGCGAGAATACCAACGTATTCTCTTAGAGGAGGTAGAAAGGGCAACAGGTCCAGGAACATCAGCATATACCCCTGAAGAAGTGCCAAGAGCCACCTACACCCCAAGTAAGTCGACAAATCGTTTTTCTGATGAGTATGACGCTACCTCACATTCCACCTGATCGCAAGCATTCAACAACCAAAACCAACCAGCAAACCAGCCATCATTGCAGGCATGGCTTCGACAGAGTGCAACATTGAAACAAGACCGAAGATGAGATGGTTATCAAGCCGCATGAGGGCTAAGGGATTTTCAAGAACCACCACTCTATTCAAGGTATCAAGGACAGAGTAAGCCAAAGACTCAAAGGTCAACAGAGCCTGGAGGGCCACCCATAGAACTGTTAGAAATTATGGCTTAGGAGCACCACTGGGAGAGGAACCAGCCTATTACAGAAGACCAGGTATATCCATTAGGACATGGAGATCCAATGATGAGGTTTGTAGACCATCGGAGAATTAGACCTTCTCAAGTGCAAAAATGGGTAAACAAGAAATACACAGGAAGCAGAGACCCAAGAGATCATGTAGCAGCCTTTGTGCGTGTAATTAGAGCCGAAGAGGTGTTAGACTTCCCTACCCAATTTGCAGGGTTTAGACTAACCCTAGAGGATGACACTGCCACTTGGTTTGACTCTGTAGAGCGTAGAGACTTTGAGTCTATGGAGGAAGTGTTTGATGAATTTATCGAGGAATTCTCACAAAGGGGGATAGCTCATAATACCGTCTCACAAATCCATAAATTCAAACAGAAAGATGGGGAATCTGTACGAAAGGCAGCCCTACGACTAAAAACAATTGTTAAGTTCTCACCTGTGGAAGAACTGCCAACTCAGTCCAGACTCATGCTGATATTCATACAAGGACTAAGGAATGCATATCTCCAGAAAGACTTACATATGAAAAGAAGCACGACGTTGAATGAGTTGACCAAGGAGGCTCTTTACCTTGTGGACAATTGTGCGGTCTACAAAGAGGGGGAGTTCAAGGACCTTGACGACGATTCATCTTCACAACAAAGTGGAAGCAAGTCTTCTAAGACAACACCGAAAGGAGAAGTAGTTGTAAACCAAGAGCAGCTTGTAGATGAAGTGCTAAAAAAGATTAACTTGTACGCCAAACCCCACGTTAAACAGCCCAAGTGGTGTGCTATTGAACAAAAATAGACAAACCATGGGACCGAGGAATGTTATTATAGCAAGGGATATGTGAGAGAGAGACCTTACGCTCCCCAAGCTCGGATAGATTCTCCTCAAGTTCCACAGATGCCTAGGTATCAAGCAGGCAACCTACCAGGACCTGTAGGTGTAGAAAGACCACAACTAGTGTTGGGGCAACAACCACCCCTACCAGGATTACGACTAGTCGATATAAGATACACACCAACCGTAACCGAATCAGAGGATAAGGCTTTGGTGCCTATGCATGCATATTATGAAGATCCCAATGGATATGCGGCAAACTCTATCTATTATCCATCGGAAGAACCCTCCACACCAGAACCATGGAGCATGATAGGAAGTACATGACCACCAACAGCTGCACAGGCAGCAGGAGAAGGAAGATATAGCTTAGATGAACGAACATTGTTGTTCATAGCCAACGAAGGCATGGGCAGACAGAGACATGCATACCAACAAAGAGGAGTTCAACGAGCACCTCAACAACCCAAGGGGCCCTACTACAAGTGTGGTGGAGACCATTAGCTAAGAGACTGTCCTCATGATGAAATCATTAGAGTCAACGCATATTGCACTGAGTGTGGAGTTACTCATTTGATTCCCGATTGCCCTAAAAACCTGAGCAAAGGAGCAAAAACCACCTTGAACATGCTAGAAACAGTACCTTCCAGTGGAGGGTCGGAAAATGAAACAATCATACCTCTTCAGGCAGTAACACAAGCCCAAGCTCAATAATGACGAACCAACCCATAGTTGAAGAGCCAAAAACCGATGCTCAACGTTCAGAAATGAAACATCAGAGAAGCACTTGGAAAGCTAGAAAAGCGCGTATGAAAGCCAGGAAAGAACGAGAGCAAACAACTCTATCGGAGGAGTTGAAACATACAAAGGATAGATTAGAGAGGTTAGAGGATCTAGCTAGCCTAAGCTCACACACCACGGCAACCATAGAACCCAAGAAAATAGCAGAGCCCAAAAGTGCAGGATCAGGAAGATCTGTACTGGCAGACAAGGTAAATGAGTGGTTGGATGCGCTTCTAAAAGCTTATGAAGCTAGAATAAAAAAGAACCAAACCCAGGAGCAAAGGTGGATGACTTATCCATATGCGAAAATAGAAAAAGAGAGGTTGGAAATGTGTAAAAGGATGATTGAAACAGCTCAATCATTGATGGAAGACCCATTGGGTAAACCTGCAAATTGGCATGAGGCACCGGCTCCAACCTCTATCCAACCAACTTTAGAGGAACAAGTAGAAACAAAGGAAAGACTCACTAATGCCTATGAGTCCAGAGGAGAGCCTATCATAGTGCCAAATACAACAGATGAGGCAAGTGACGGGTTCTAGCCTAAAATATTGGCAGAAATGGGTAAGGACTATAACGGTTTAGACGATCTATGGAAGCAAATCCGTGAGGCCAATGAGGCTAATAGGATGAGTAACCACGAGAATAGCACGAGAAAAGAAAAGAATGTAACCTTACCTCCTATTGAAGAATTTGAGGCAAGGTCACAAATGAGCTTTGAGATACATTCACAAGGGGGAGACCAAGGATCAATTAGTTTGGGGCACGGCCAGCCAGATTCGCTGAGAAATTTACCCTCTTACCTAGGAGATTATGAAGCCAAGTCGGAAGTGAGAGCAATCCCATCTCAAAGACTTTCTTCTAGCAAAGTGATGGATTCGCAAGGATTGATTGAGTTGTTGTCCACCCCGGTGGCATGCACAATCACATTAGCAGAACTCCTAAGGTTACGGCCAAATATGTGGACCACGGTAGGTAAATGCCTAGAAAAATTTGGAGTAAAAGACCCCACCTTGAGGCTACAGGAAGGGATCAGAGAGTTGGACAGGCTTCAACTAAACACTAGGCCAGTACCATTAAACAAGGTTGGAGAGTATTGTGAGGGAGAAGATGGAAACACCACGCTACCAGTAGAATTCCAAGGAGTAGTTTCCAAAGCTATTCTTGACAGTGGAGTGGGAGTTTCTATCGCCACCAAGGAAATCTGGAAAAAATGGGGAAAACCAGCTTTAAGGGCTACCGAAATGAAATTGCAATTGGTAGATGGGTTCATGGAGAAGCCTCTAGGACTCTTAGAAAAAGTGATTTTCACTTCGTGCGGGATCGAGTATGAGCATACATTTGCGATAGTCCATTTCGACAAAAAGAAAAATGATGAGGTCATCTTGGGAAGACCATTCATGCGACAATTGAAGATGGTCCAAGATTGGGGTTACAACTACATATACCTTAGACATGGCAAGACAACAACTAAAATACACCTGAAAGACCATAGTTACAAAGATGTGAACCAAACACCTGTGGAAGAGGTTGATTCCGCTACAGTAGAGCAGGATCGGAACTCCCAGCATGGTTAGGGCAACAAAAAGAGCTATGGATCTGCGGAGCTTCACATTGTGGAAGCTTAAGCAGAGAGGAATGCGTCTTAGACAAAGTCATTGAGGACAAGGAGTATATTCCAGAACCTTTCCCTGAAGATGCCTTGGAACCTCTAGAATGGGAACACATACTAGCAACACTGGATGTCTGTACCATTACAAATAGTCCAACAAAAACATTTTGCGATAAGGATGGCTATGATGTGCTACCCTACTACATGGTAAACATTATACCAGGAGAAGATGAGATGATGGAGCCACCGGGACAAGAAGAGTTTTATAACGCCTTTGAACATCTCGAAGAAAATGATCATGCAGATAATGAGTGTTCAGACACCTCAAATGAGCGTGGAAGGGAAACCGAGAATATCAAGTTTTATGATTTTGCTAATCAACACCCTAGACGCCAGGAACGCTATAGGAGGAAACGAGCAGGAAACAAAGTGAGAGAGAACCTGATGCCCAGGATAAAAGGTAAAACTCACTATTTGATGCTTGTAAAAGTAGAGGATTGTGTAAAAGATCAAATATGAGGAAGATTCTCAAAAGATCAAAGGGAAAGAATGCGAGAGGAAATAAAACAGGTACGAAAAGCTAAAACAGAAACAAAATCACAAAAATCTCAAAAATAAAAAAAAGAAACAACAAAAGACAAAGAGTGGACCAAATTGGAGCGTAAACAGAAATACCAAGAACTGAAACGGTCTTTACAAGAGATATGGACTACTGAAGAAGATAAAATGATGGTAAAGGGGAGTCAGAAAAGGAAAACATGAATGTACCATCACACTATCGGAAATTTACCATCCAGGACAGGAAAATCATCATGACACCACCTGTCAGGGAAAGAACCAACCAAGAATCTTAAGATGGGCCAAAAAATGCAAAAAGGATAGACCTTGTAGAACCAGGTGAAAAGCCTCAGCCAGTCTGTATAGCAAATGATTTAGAGCCTGAAGAAGAAGAACGTCTAACCCAACTTCTCAAGAAGTATAAAGATGTGTTTGCATGGTCCTATAAAGACCTCAAAGGAGTTGATCCATCGATATGCCAACATACAATTCCTTTGAAATCAGATGCAAAACCTAGCAAACAATGTCCTTATACATATAATGACACATTTGCTAAACGAATCAAAGAGGAGATTGATAAGCTGATGGAAGCTGAATTCATCTATGAAACAGTGTTTGCCACAGAATGGGGAATTTATGCGTATCGAGTTATGCCGTTTGGCTTAACTAATTCCCCAGCTACCTTCCAAAGGTTAATGACACACGCGTTCAAAGAATATCTAAGAATATTCTTAGAAATTTACATGGATGATCTTTGTGTACACTCTCTTCTACGAGAGGAACATATTGACCATTTGCAAAAGGTCTTTGAAAAATGCAGGACATATCGAATCTGTCTTAACCCGGAAAAGTGTATATTCATGGTTAAGCAAGGCCACATCTTAGGACACATTGTCTCAAGAAATGGCATAACCACTGACCTATACAAAGTCAAAGTCATAGTGGACCTACCCAGGCCTACTAATGCAAAACAAGTGCAATCCTTCATATACACTGTGGATATTATCAAAGATTCATATACATGTATGCGGTTATCGCACAACCTTTGTATCGTTTGCTAGTCAATTTTGATTGGACCGAGGAGTGTGAAACTTCATTCCAAAAGCTGAAGGAAAACCTTATATGTGCACCTGTACTGAAGGCACCAGATTGGGAAAAGATATTCCATGTTCACATTGATGCTTCTGCATATGCAATCGGGAGTATTCTGGCTCAACCTGGAGACGGAACAATGGATTTTCCAGTATGTTATGCAAGCCGACAGTTAAACAGTGCGGAAAAGAACTACACAAACACCGAACGAGAAGGGTTAGGAATGATTTATGCTGTAAAGGAATTTCGGCATTATTTGCTCGCAAATAAATTTGTGTTCTTCACAGATTATCAAGCTCTTTTGTATGGTAAATAAACCATGCAATACAGGGAGAATTGTATGCTGGTTTATTATATTGCTAGAGTTTGACTTCACAGTGGTGGTCAAAAAGGGTAAAACCCATCTACGAGCGGATCATCTTTCAAGGATACACAACGCGGAAGCTCCTGAAGGAGTAGATGATGACATACTCGATGCTTATCTTTTCAATGTTGAAATGGTACCCAAATGGTCTCAGGAAATTGTTAGCATTCTTTCCTTCGGAAGTGGATTTGATAATATGGAATACAGATCCAAACAACAAACAATTCGACAAACAAAAAACTTCCAGTTGATAGCAAGATGGCTGTATCATCTAGGATCGAACCAAATCCTACGATTATGTATAAATCCGGAAGAATTCGAGTGCTACCTTGAAGAAGCACATGTCCAGGATTGTGCATTTTATTGTTCAACAGTAAAAACATACCAAAGAATGAAACAGTTATGGGTTTATTGGCCAACTATGTATGCGGACACACATTCTTATGTTACCAATTGTACTATATGTAGTGCCAAACGACCACTGGATCACGCAACATTGTTTCAGGTAAACATTGCACCTGCATGGAGTCAATATATCATTGATTTATTAACCACCAAGACGTTCCCTGAGAACATCACAAGAGCACGAAAAAAAGCTATAGAGCTAGAAGCTCGTGACTTTCAGCTGATTGGGAACCAACTCTATAAGCGAGGAAAGGACAATCAACTTAGAATCTGTGCAAGTGAAAGCTAATACCTACTGATTCTAGAACATGCACATAGCGGAATAAGTGGAGGCACCATTTTTTGGGCGATAATATGGCAAAAATAGTCTTAACACTAGAATGGTAACAGGACACTTTTATGTCCTTGGACACTTTTGTGTCCTGTTAAGTGACCATTTTGCTTGAATTATTTGAAGAGTATGAAAATGAATTTCTAGGTGCTATATATCCACAAAGTTGCCTTATGAGCTGAAAAAAACTTAGCATTTTTTTTGGAGTATCGATCTCACCATTAACCTTACTCTTGCACAACATTTTTGAACCTAAACTGTGTGAAAAAACGGGTCCTGTTTTTGGCTTTTTTTTAAAATTTTGGCAACTATACCACTCTAAACTTCATGTGTGTGAGGTGTATATGGCTAGAGGTTAGGCCTTCATAGTTCTCAACATGTTTTGATACTGAGCTAAGTGTTAAAATTGAAAGTTATGACCAATTTACAAGAATTGCATAATCCTGTTTTTTTGGCCAAAATTAGCACATTTATGATTTTTTTGGTGGCTTTCTTGATATCCAAATTCAATTTTGATTGTGTAAGTGTATGTATAACATAAAGCTAATCTTCCTTGAGTTTTGGGGGACCTAATATGCTATATAGCATAGTATATGATGATGGTTGAGTTTTTTGATTGCTGAAGAATACGATACATTTTAGAGTAGCAAGTATAACTTTCTCAATATTGCTAGTTTCTTAGGCCAATTGTGTGTATTTTGTAGGTAGTGACCATATCTAATCATAGACTACAAACTTGGCTAGATATTGAGTAGTTTCTATGGGTTTCTAGAGGTCATAATGCTAAACCCAGTTTTTTCATGTTTGCTATATTTAGCACTTTATCATTGCCCCCAAGGTTCCAATTCTAAGAGATCCATTATCCTTTTGACATGCTCCATGGCTCCTTTTGAATCCAAAGGCCCAAAGGGAACCAAGAAACATGTATATAGTATCTGTATTGAGCGTGACTATAGAAACTTTGATGATAGGTCCGTAGAATGGCAAAAATGCAACTTTTTTGTACCTATTTGTTTTGCCCAAAAAAAAATTAGTGAGGTAAAAGCAACCATATGTTTTGGTCACCAACCCATTGAAGTTAACGGGACATTTTATCTCATGTCCTACAAAAATCCCCACTCTTATTTATATGCAATCAACCGTAAGAAATTGTTGTTTTGGGCAAAATGCACTGGTTCATCAACTTTGGAGGCTTGTAGTGACCAAGTGATGAGAAAAATTACAAGTTTCTCATTTTTTCCATATGTAGTAGTTATCGAACTATAAGCTCATGAAAGGATTTTTCAAAATGAGTGGATCTACTATGGTTTTGGATTTTTTTTCCAAAACCCTGAAAGGACACTTTTATGTCCTGTTAGGTTACCATTCTAGTGTTAACCGCAGGTATATGGTGGCCTACATTGCACATGGATGCTGAAGAGTTTGTAAAGCGTTATGACGCATGTCAGTGCACCAAGGTTCCGATAAAGAGAGATGAGATGCCACTATGGCCAATGATGGGAGCAAGAGCATTTGCAAAATGGGGCATTGATTTTGTGGGACCTATCTCACCCCCTACATATCGCACCCATACCCAATATATCATTGTGGCTACAGACTATCTCACAAAATGGGTCGAAGCCAAGGCAACACAAAAAGCAGATGCACGCACCACTGCACAATTTTTGTATTAGAATGTTTTTGTATGATACGGTTTACCAATAGAAATTGTCAGTGATCATGGGACACATTTTCTTAATGAAGTCATTGTATATCTGTTGCTAGAGGAATTCATGGTCATACATAGGAAATCTGCTCCATACCATCCACATGCAAATGGACAAGCTAAGGCCACAAATAAAACACTATGCACGGTTTTTACTAAAATAGTGTCAGAGTCAAGAACCGATTGGGATCAATAGCTACACTCAACACTATGGGCATACAGGGTAGCTTACAAAACCTCAATAGGAACAACACCGTACAACATGGTGTTTGGCCTAAATGTTATACTACCCATAGAGTTTTTAATTCCAACTCTACAAGTAGCGAAACGCTTAGAATGGATAGGGCATGAGCTCTCTTCAAGAATAGATGATCTTGAAAAGCTAGATGAACTTCGCTTGAGGGATGTAGCTTCAATCTATGCTAAAAAGAGAAGACAAAAAGAGTTTTTTGACAAGCATGTGCGCACTAAAGAGTTCAAAACAGGTGATTATGTACTTGTTTATACTTTGAAGCAACATGCCAAGAAACTTAAAAGGCGAGGGATGGGACCCTTTGTGATTAGTGATCTATCACAAAGTGGAGTTATCAAGCTTGCTACATTAGCAGGTGAAGAAATGCCGAACTGGATTAGTGGATGTCGACTAAGGATATATCATCTACCACTCACACAGGATATGCTTCAACAAATTCATCAAGGAAAACAACGAATGAAGGAAAAACATAGAGTACGAGAGGAAGATCAAGCAGAAGCAAAGGAACGCATTGCAAAACGAAGACTTCTGCGACAACAACAACAAAGTGGAGCACCATTGCGAATCAATGTCATTCGACTGACGAAGTTGGATGAAGACACAGTGGAGCCAATAATTGCAATCAAAGTGGGCAACAATCAAGTTTAATCGACGGCATTGCTTGATTCTGGAGCTCAAGCAAATTTGATCTCTAATGGATTATACCAACAGCTCAAATCCACAGGTCAACTTCATCCTACTCCTCAAGTGCTGGAAAGTAGTACATCACACCTGTTGAAAACATTGGGATGGACTATATTGCATGTACAAATACATCAATATATTTACCCACACAAATTCTATATGGTGGAGGTTGAAAACACACAACACCCAATGATGTTGGGACAACAATGGAAAAAAGAGTACAATGTGCAGATAGATTGGAATGCGAATGCAGTCAAAATTCAGCATGCACATGAACAACAGGTGATAGCCTTTGCTCAGCAACACCAGAATCATCAGCTGCAAGCCAAGCAATCACTGGAAAAAGAGCCAAAAGCAAGAATGCCACCAAAGAACAACATGATACCCGAGACCAACAGACAGGTAAAAGCCAACCATGCTAATTACAGACATACGAAGTCACCGGCCGCAATGCAAAGATCTAGGTTACCAAAACAAGGGAAACAAGTATGGATGCGGAAGGATAGAAATGACATGGCAGACAAACAAAGATGCAAAGAAAGAATTCAACCGAAGCAGATGGTTCAACCAAACACCAAGTGCATAAAACAAATATGGATCCCAAAGAAAATTCTCAGCAATAACCTAAATGTTACTCGCATTTGGATACCAAAACAAAATCAAAAGGAACTCCCTTCAGTACAAGCAACAACGGAAGGCAGACAGCTGCATTTGAAAAAGGACAGCCGACTTATGTGGATGCCAATCTGCAACAAACCGGCAAAAGCAAAATACCAATGGAAAGCAAAGGCAATACGGCCCACGGCCATTCCGGCCAAGCCAATCCTCTCCATAGAAACAACTACGGCTATATCAACAGTAGCAGCAAAGCAATTGCCTGTGGAAAAAAAGACAATTAAACAGAGAGCAGTAGAGTTACAGTTGTTACTTGCAAAGAAAACAAAAAACCTCAACGGCAAATACCAATAAGCATCTTGCTTATTCCCTTCTCTTGCACAACATTAATTTTTCCATGCATTGACCAAGTATGCATAAAATAGGGCCACATTAATTGCCCAAGCATTAGCACAAATTTTTCAACCTATGCATGGCACATACTCCGAGGCGATACCTTGTCGTCCGGGAGGACTCCAGCTAGGAGGGGGGGAGGCATTCTCAAATGCGGAACCAATAGCAGAAAGAGAAAAAAAGGGCATGATTTTTTACTATTTTAAGGTTTTTTGTTTGATTGCAATTTTTTTTGGATTAACCCAAGTATGTATGCCCTTATACAACATGTATCTATAGGTATATGGGGCCAAACGCCAAATCAAGCACCTAGGTGTGTGTATATAAGTAGAAATAGCCATTTTTCAAGAAAAATATTGGTAAAACAGAGAAATCCGACCATAAAAATTTCATGTGAGTGTATATAATGTTTTGCGGTGATGGTTGTGATTTATTATGATTTTTGGGGATTTTTTGGGTTTAATTTGTTATTTTCCTTTTAATTTTGCTAATTTTCAGCAGAAAACTTTAAAAATACAAAAAGCAGGTGAAAAACGATCGTAATGAAAAACAAAAAATATGGGGATTATCAGTGCTATAGGACAACCTATGGTATAGTGGGGGTGCAATTATGAGACTGGAGCGGAAAGCGTGTTTTGGCCAGGTTTTGACCGAAATGCCAAATTTCTGGTAAACAGAGCAAATGGAGTCCAAATCAAGAAATTTTTGAGCCTAAACTGCATCTCACAAGAAGTTAGGAGCACATGTCAAATTTCATGAAAAGTGGTTAGGGGACCTCCATTATAAGAAATTTTCACCTCATTTTTAGCTCATTTTCACTATTGACTTTGTGGAGAGAGCTTCTGCCACCTAAAGCGGACGGACCTTCCAGCAGCTTCTACGACACGCACGACTACTCGACGAGCTTCAGACATGAGAGGTAGGCTCACCACCTTGAGCTTTTCGCACATGTTTGTCATTATGTCGCGAAAACTAGCGTAGGGGTCACACACAAAGCGGGCGGTAGAGACCTACAAGTAGAGACGGCGACCTAACGGCTAACCCAAAAGCAACAAGACTTCATCGGCAGCTTACCCTAGCATAGGAGACTAGTCCTGGATGTCCAAAGGCAGTAGAAAACCACCGAGAAAAACCCTAATTCCTAGAATTCCGCAAGAGGCCACCAAATGGGAAATTAGTGAAAAGGCGACCAAATGCTACCAAAATTAATGGGTAGGAGCATCTCGACATGCTCAACAAGCTATGTGACCCACATGACCAAAAAGTGACGTGAAGTTGTTGGGGTTAAGGCCTATGTGCCTTGACCGGTCGCCCAGGTCATGGGCGCCCGCCCACTGTTACCCTATACTTATAGTGAGTATACTCTATAGGGGGAGGTGCCACTTCACAGTCTCCCCACCCATATCTGTGTGTTGTGTGTCTCCTTGTCTCTCTCTCTCACTCTCCGTCTGTGGTGCTCCCCGATCCCCTTCAATTGGTATCAGAGCTATGGTGACCGCGGAGAGCACGATGGCTTTGAGAGCTTCGAGGCGATAGCTCGCTCGCTCTCGACGGTAGAGAGATTATGAAAGCTTGGAAGCTTTGTGGGAATGAAATGGGATCTTGTGAGCTCAGTTGAGAGTGATGTATGCTCTTGTGGAAGCTCAGAAAGGAGTGTGGAAGATTGTGTGTAAGTGAAGGTGCTGCCCTAAAACTGTGTGCACAGCAACACTGTTTTCAGATTCGTTTTTCTCCTTGTAGAATGCAGATCTGAGAATTCTATCAAGAGAGCCCATCCGTTTCGACGTGGTCTACAACTTTGCAGAAGAAACTTTTTGCAAATTCCTCACCGTTTTGCTGATATTCAGCTCAGACTGACTGTATACATAAAATTCCAGATTTTCTGTTGTCGCATTGTGTGCGAGTTTGATGCACTTTTGGAAGCACGCGAGATGCTTGAAATTGAGTGCATAAATTCTGAGCTGAAGATGCAACTGCAGCTTGTGTTAAGCTTGTGGTTTGAGGGTTTTTGGTAGACTTGGGCAACGAAGTACGGAGGCGTTTACACACCACCGAAGCGGTCTCTTGAGAGACGCAGTTTTTTGGAGCACACGGGTGGATCTTCTTTCACTGGTTTTCACAGGATACTTTGGCAGTGATTTTGTGCTTGGATTCATGGTCTTTGTGGATGGTTTGCATATGGTTATGGAACATGGTTGATGCCCATTATATATGCATTTTGGCGAGCACTTTCAAGTGCCGGTGAGCTCTCTTGAGAGCATTGTTTTCGCATTGAAAAAGTTTCCGGATTGCAAATCTTTTGGCGCTTGCTTATGCGCGGTCACTCCGTTGATGTATATTGAGTGCGGATTGCCATTGTATGTGAAAATGTGGAGCCATTTTGCCATTTCTACTCATTGGCATTGAGTAGTGTTATGGTTTATGGTAGAGATTGTACTTGAGTTTTTTGCTCAGTTTTGAGGGGAAATTCTGTCAGAGTTTTCCCAGATTCTCGCCATAGTTTGTGATCGAGTGTTTACTCTCACTTTGACAGGTTTTGTCAGTTTGTACACAGTTTTGTGTTTTTTGTATCCACTCTCGCAAGAGTGAGGAGTTGTGTATCTTTCTTTGCTTGAGACAGTGGTTTGCTCTCAGGTGGGAGAGTCTTGTGATCTCGAGCATTGTTTGCCATAGTTTTGCAGAGCTTATGCATGAATATTGAGTGTAGTTTGATGCGCATTGATTGCTCATTGTATTGAGCTTGCAGGACAATGGTTATTTTGTGTTGATAGCCATTGTACGTCGAAACTCTGACGAAATTTTCCCAGGAGTTTTATGCGTATCATTTATGCGATCTAGGTAGAGATTGCGGGTTGCACTCAGCATTTGCGTGCGGTGTTCTCTGCAGGTGGGAGATTTGTGCATGTGTATGCATCGATACCGCACAGTGTGGGCTTGGTGATTAGCTCACAGATTGCAATGTGATACTAGAGCATGCGAGGCTTGTATTGACATTGCGGGAGCTCTATTTTGGAGTGTGTCTCACAGGTTTTACATTGTGTTTCTGGCCATATTTGTAGACAATTTCCAGGTGTTGTTGGTGAGGTGGTTTTGCTTTCTAGTTTGCTACATTGTGCTCATGGCAGAGACAGGTGATCGATCAGATTGTGACCTCTCACAGATGCGCGTGTTTGATGGGTCAGACTTTGTGGCATGGAGAGAGTGTATGCTTGATGCATTGACACAGTGAGGATTGCATCGACCATTGAGTGGTGATGTAGGTAGACCTTCAAACATGTCTGACGATCAGTGGCAGGAGCTAGAGGAGATGGCACTATCTACGCTCTCTTTGCACCTTGTGGAATCTGTATATGCTCTTGTTATGTATGAGGCTACTTCGAGAGCACTTTGGCGCAGATTACATGATATGTATGATAGATCTGAGTCATCAAGGACTCGTGTGAGACATGTACATTCACAAGTATGCCGACAGGTGATATGTTGGTATTGTGGTCATTCTGGACACGTTAGACGGTGTTGTTTTCGTCATATGCGACATCGTAGGAGACATGGTAGTCTCAGAGATGTATGTAGTGATGCCATGGACTCAGTTGCTTTGACAGTTGAGGCACATGTAGTGTCGGAGTATACTAGTGACGGGGATGTCACTTTTACCTCGAGCTATGCACGAGATGCTATACATGTGGATAGTGCACTCCCTTCGCAGTGGTTTCTAGACGCAGATGCTATGTTTCATGTCACGCCGCATCGTGCATGGTTTTGTAGCTATTCTAGCGGGATGCTTGGCAGTGTACGTTTGACCGATGGATCGGTGCATGCGATAGCAGGTGCAGGAGATGTGAGACTGTCATTACCGAGTGGTGCATCTTACTTGTTACGACATGTGTGCTATGTACCAGATTTGACAGTGAGTTTGATCTCGATTGGTCAGCTTAGAGATTGTGGATGTCAGATTTTGCTACGAGAGCGAGATTTTGTGATGCATTTGGGTTCTGAGTTGGAGGTGGCATAGGTTGCCAGGGTTGCATCAACATTCGGTGTCCTCATGTACGAGATGCTGATCTCGAGGCCCGACATAGCAGCTGCAGTGGGAGCATTTGCAGTAGGGTTGATCAGTCGTTCGATGACTGATCTCGGCATAGAGCATAGGGGAGGTTTGCAGGTATTGGACCGATACTTGCAGGAGTGCATGAGCTCTTATAGACTATTTGCAGAGCTTGGAGCTAGCTCTGTGTGGCTTCCGCAGCGGGATGTTTGTCTATCAGTAGAGCCGGATGCACTAGCTCATCGAGAGTCAGTGGGCATAGGTTGAGAGAATCTCTCACCTTCTATTAGTTGTACACTAGTAGATCTTGCTTAAAGGCACATTGGCCTTTAAGTGGGAGGTTGTTGGGGTTAAGGCCTATGTGCCTTGACCGGTCACCCAGGTCATGGGCGCCCGCCCACTGTTACCCTATACTTATAGTGAGTATACTGTATGGGGGGAGCTGCCACTTCACAGTCTCCCCACCCATATCTGTGTGTTGTGTGTCTCCTTCTCTCTCTCTCACACTCTCCATCTGTGGTGCTCCCCGATCCCCTTCAAAAGTGGCACTAAACTTCAGAAACGGCATCAGACACACAAAGCGTCAAATTGCTCTTGTGGCCAAACCGCACGCTCGTTTGCCACCAAACTTCACGAGCGGCTTTCCTAGACCATCAACAACCAAGTCCTATGGTGATAGACCACCACAAATCATCGAAGATATGTAAACGCAACCACGGGTGCTTCTAGAGAGACAAATTGCCAAATGAAGCTCCGGTGAAGCCAAGTCGACAAAAACCATACGGCAAGGATCCCCAGGGGATCGGGAAGCTATGGAGACCAACATCAAGAAATTTCATTGCCAAAAAGCACTCCAAAAGTCAGAAAACAGCTCGGAGGCTCTGAAGTCCATACAGGGAGTTATTCTCTATCCATTTGACTTTTTTGTTGAAATTAGGCTTGAAAGGGACTAAGGGGGACCAAGCCCAGGCACTAGGAGCACAATCCATGAAAAAATCATCAGGAGATATCCTATGCGTAGGATGTCTCAAGGGAATTTCTGGGCATAGATCCCAACATTTTTCATCACACACATTTTGTGAATGACCTTTACATGCTATCCACCAAGTCTCATCACATTTGGACCAAAATTGACCTCATATGCATGAAAAAACGCAAAGTTAGGGCATAGAGGCAATAATGGGCCATAGACCTACCACATCTTGTCCAAATCACATGAAACTTGCACAACACATTCACCAACACATCAACAACCAATCTGTGTGGTCAGAAGCAGAAATTGGTGAAGTAGACATCCTACGCGAAGGATGTCTATTTGACTTTTTGGGCCTGCAGAGGATGTTTGTTCATTACAAATCCAATCACCTCATCATCAAGAGCTCATATATCACTTTTGAAGCCATTCTAATCATTTTTTACCACCAACATCTTCAAAATAAACTTTTTGAGCCCAAAAACACTACACGGGCTCTTAGAAGCATCAATCCTTGTCCAAATCCACATCCAAGAGCATGGCCATGTTCCATAGGCCAAGGACTACCCACAGAACAAATCTCATGTCATTTTGATGAAATTGACATCCTACACGCAAGATTTTTCCAGCATAATTTAGGCCTTCTGTGCAAAGAGTGGCATCATGGGAGCCAATACCATGGTGCAATGAGCCCATATACCAATTTTCAACCCATTTGGACATCTATGGCTACCTGTTATGGACTTTCTACCCAATTTGTGACCTAAAGCCTGAATCAGCAAAAAAATCTACTTTTTGATATCCAAATCCATATCCAAGCACATAGCCATGCACTACCAGCATGTCAAGTATGAACCAATTCTGATGAAAAAGTTATCCTACGTGTAGGATGTCTAAATGGAAAATTTTGGCCAAATTTGTACTGTGAGCACATGCACAGCTTCACAAGTTTCTTTTAAGATTTATTTTCAATTTTCAAGTCATTTGGATAGTCAAAACTCAGTTTCTCAGCTAATATAGAAAAAATGCTAACTTCGGACTACTGAGTGCAACAGGATCTATGGCAGCCGTGAAGTCACCGGCAAAGAAGAAAAGAATAACCATCAAGGATTACCTAGAAGAAGTGGAACCCTTCGTCATTCCAGAAGGAACACTAAAGCCCACCAGCACATGGATCCAAGAACATCTGTTAGAGTCCAACGACCTAAAGATCTACCAAGGAGTATTCAAAGACACTGAAGGCAATGTGATCGAGCTACCAATGCTTCCACGAGAACTCAATGAGTTCGTAAGAAGCAAGATGGCCGGGTACTTGGAGAAGATTGATCTCCACAACTACTTTGAAGCAGTACCGGCGGGGGTGGACATAAAGAGAGTCTAGGAGTTTGTGACAACCATCAAACAAGATGGAGTGGCCAAAGTAAGAGATCTACAAGGGAGGCCAGAAACAGAAATAATCATCACTGAGCAGGTTGTAGCAGATGCACTAGACCTCTCCAACAAGGGGGATAGTGTAACTAAAAGGAGGGATGAGGTCAAGGTGTACAATGAGAAGAAAGGAAACTACACCTTTGAAGATATTGCCAACCCAAGAGTGGCAATCATGAGCCAGTTGTACAACCAATACTTCCACATGTGTACGAAGAGACCACAGAAGTACAAAATTCCGCCAGGTGCAATTGCCACGACATTCACTTGGGTAGGTAAAAACATTTATTATTTTGATGAATCAGGAATAATGTAGCTCCTACTTTCCAGATAAACTTTGTAATTGATGAGCCGTGGCTACAGGATTCTAGATTGTATCAACCTGTCTTTAGTTAGAGCTCCTAAATTATTAGTTTTGACCACCAAAAATCTTGGCTAAGGTATAAAAGCCATTTTTTGTAATTTTTTAATAAGTTTTTGGATAATAGAAACACAGTGTGAGCTAACGATGCTTACTTCTCTCCTTCTCATGCATCCTACTCCCTCCCTGGTTGTCACATTGCAGTTGCATCTATTGCGTTGCAACCGCAGGTAAGATCTCTACACATTGATGTAAGCATTTCATGATATTTCATAGCTTTTGCCGTCGCCCACCCGCGGCCTAATTTCATCATAAGTATAAATTTACACTTCGAAATAAAAAACTAAGTATAGGCGAGGTATTGTTGGAATTAGGGTTGCAAAGAAACACACACAACTTGGAGAAGATGAAGGAAGCTCAAGGCACACAATAGAGAGTGTGTTACTTAGTGTGCAATAGAAAGATAGATAGCCCTAGAGTGATGGGCGTATATACGATGCACGGGGGAAAAAACCTCTTAAAGAGGGAAAAAATGCCCCGGCAATCCTAGTGTGTTCACACAGATCACTACCACATGTATATGGTAACAAATCCCCCTTGGAGTGATGCGGTGAACGAGGGATGGCACATGAGTAAAGGGAAGTGCCATGCCCTGAGGACATGATCAGTCCACAAAGGGGAGTAAGCCCAAAGCTTTGCGGAAAGCTTCAAGCTTCTCACGAGACAATGCCTTTGTGAAAAGATCTGCAAGGTTGTCCTGTGTTGGCACATAAGCCAAGCTGATCTCTCCTACTGAGAGCCTCTCCCAGACATAGTGGTAATGCACCTCAATGTGCTTTTTGCGAGCATGAAAAACTGGGTTCCTCGCAACTACCAATGCGCTCTGACTGTCAGTGTAGATAGTGTTGGCAGTGCTGTCCAACACCAAGATCAGCCATAAGGCGTCTGAGCCATACACACTCAACCGTAGCTGTGAAGACTTCCCTGTACTCAGCCTCACAACTCAAAGTGGCCACAGTAGGTTGCTTCTTGCTCAACCATGATATACATGAACTACCAAGCATGAAACAAAAACCACTTGTGGACACTCTCGTGTCAAAACAACCAGCCCAATCTGAGTCCGAAAAATCATGTAAGTCTGGCGGCAATGATCCCTCCTTGGGATAAAACAAGCCAAGATGTAAAGTGCCACTAAGGTAGCGAAAAATCCTCTTGACAACCTACCAATGCTTAGACGCTGGGCTATGCATAAATCTACTGACCTTTGAGACTGAAAACTGAATATCCGGCCTCGTGTTGCATACTTAAATGAGGCAGCCAACAGCAGTTTGATAAAGAGTGACATCAACAGGATCGCCAACATCATGTAGACTCAACTTCAAACCTGTTTCCATGGGAGTGGCAATAGGTTTGCAATCCTCAAGTCCAAACTTACATAGCAATGTCGTTATGTAACTTTTCTGACACAAGGCAATACCACCATCACACTGCTTAAACTGTATACCCAAGTAATGATGCAACAACCCCAAATCTTTCATCTTGAAAGTAGCATTCAAATCAGCCTTAAATTCAGCAATATGTCTCTCATTTGGTCTAGTGATCAGCAAATTATCAACATAAAGAACCACAATGAGAAGTACATCACCCTCACGCTTTACATACAATGTGCTTTCTGTTGGACTGTTACGAAAGCCTTGTTTGACCAAATGAGTATCAGCTTTCTCATACCAAGCAAGAGGATATTGCTTCAACCCATACAAAGCCTTGTTACATTTGCACACTTTGTCCTCTTGTCCTTTTATGACAAAACCGCGAGGTTGCGTTACATAAACTTCCTCAAATATGTCACCATTCAAGAAAGCAGTAACAATGTCTAATTGATGTACATCCCAACCAAAATGAGCTGCCAATGCACATAGAAAACGCACAGTAGTCATACGACAAGTGGGAGCAAAAGTCTCTTCATAATCTATGCCTTTTTGCTGTGCATAACCTTTTGCAACAAGTCGAGCCTTATGGCAATCGATCTCACCATCCGGCTTGCATTTCAACTTGTAAACCCACTTCGTACCAATGGCCTTTTTGCCAGGAGGCAAATCACATACACTCCATGTGTCATTTTCTATAAGTGCATCATATTCTGATTGTATGGCAGCCATCCAATTTTCTGAATTATGTGCTTCATCAAAAGACAGAGGCTCCTCAACATCATGTAAGCTAGACACAGCCAAAGCATAACAATCTGATGCAAAGGATGCATGGTGAGAGCCTGAACGAGTACGACTAGACAAAGGTGCATCCAATTTACTGTCAGGCAAAGTGTGCACCAGCCATTTTGGCATACCTCTAGCCTGCTCATTTTCAGCCCTTTCCTCATCAAGTACATCATGTACATCTGCATCAGTAATAGGCTGATCTAAAACATTTTCAGAAACCCCCATAGGCTGTACATTTGCCTCATTGGAACTTACATTCGTATTTCCACCACTGAAAAGAGGCAACAAAGTGTCATAAATGTCCTGTGAGCTTACATTATTGTCTCTAATACATGACAGCAAGGGCTGAACAGAATCTTCCACAAACACTACATCCCGAGAAACCAGAATACGTTTTGTTTGCGGATGATACAACTTGTAACCTTTGCTTTCAGCACTATAACCAACAAAAATACATTTGACAGCCTTATCATCCAATTTTTTGTGCTACACTTGTGGCACCAAAGCATATGCCAAACAACCAAAAACACGCATGTGCTCAATAGAAGGCTTCCTATCATGCCATGCTTCATATGGAGTAATAGACTGCAAAGCTTTTGTAGGACACCTGTTAAGTACATAAGTGGCACACATGATGGACTCAAGCCAAAAAGAATGCGGCAAAGCTTGACTTTTGACCATACATCGTGCCATTTCCGTTAGTGACCTATTTTTCCTCTCAGCAACACCATTTTGCTGAGGTGTATAAGGCACTGTACATTGGTGTTTTATCCCACGACTAGCCAAAAATGCATTAAATTCATGAGACATATACTCCCCCCCTCAATCGGAACGGAGGGTGCCCATAGTACATTTCAGCCATAGCCAGAAATTGTTTGAAGCACATCAAAACTTCGGACTTCGCTTTAAGTGAAAATACCCATGCATGCGTGGAGTAATCATCAATGAAAATCACAAAGTATAGGTAATTGCCCAAGGACAGAGTTTGCATGGGCCCACAAACATCACTATGCACAAGCTACAACCTGCATGTGGCCCGAACCGAACCATCCTTTGGAAATTTAGAACGCTGCATCTTACCCAAAATATAGCCTTCACAAACATGTTTGATAGGTGCTTCAAGAGGCGGCAAAGAAGCAACCATATCAGATTTCTGCAAACGTAGCAAACTGGCAAAATTCAAATGACCAAAACATGCATGCCAAAGTTTTGCATCTGAAATAGCCCTTGAATCTGCAACAGCATTTGCAAAATTTTGTCCACTTGTCATACAAAGTGAGCTTATACAGCCCACGACACAACAGCCCAGATGCAACAATTTCATCACCAAAACTGAGATCATGAACTGTACATCTGTCATCCACAAATTTGACTACAAGTCCAAGTCTAGCAAGTGTGGATACAGACAAGAGATTCTTCTTGATCCTAGGTACATAAAGTGTATCAACAAGTGTGAAGAAACTGCCATTAGCAGCAGTGAGCACAATCTTTCCAACTTCCTGAACTGGATAAGAGGCGTTGTTGGCACAAGTGACTGAATTCCCATGAGAGACAGACTCGAGAGAGGTAAACAATTCACGATGTGAGGTAATGTGCTTTGTAGCACCACTGTCGAAATACCACACATGTGAATCTACAGCAACTGACAAGCATGCATCATGGACAACAAGATTGTAAGTGCACTCTGCGCTAAAAGCCCATTCTGCATCAATATCAGCAACATAGTCTCCTTTCGCAGAAGACTCAACAATGGCTGCATTTGTAGTGGAACCATCATTTGCAGTGGAACCACCCTCTTTCTTCTTAGCCTCTTTGGCCTTCAACTTAGGACACGACTTGATCAAGTGATCATTAGCTTTACAATAATAGCAACGCATATTCTTTTTGCCCTTGTCACTAGAATTTCCAGACAAATTGCTGCCAGCAGAAGCATTAGGAACAGAATTTTTGCCACTCGCAGCAGAACTATAAGAAGTGGCTGCATTACTGTTACCACCCTTTCTTTGAGAAGCAATAAAAGCCTATTCAACTGCACGCTGCCTAGTCCTGTTTTTTCTGGAAAGTGACTCTTGCAACAGCAATGTGCATAATGCATCAAACTTGACAACTTCTGGATTTCCTTGGGTCATAAGTCTCCAAGTACTAGCAAAAGTCTGGTAAGAATCTGGTAAGGCATCAAGAACAGTCTGCACAAGGGAACTGTCTGAAATAACTTCACCTGCAGAAATAAGTTGCTCATTGATATCCTTGACACTAGCAAGGAAAGTGTCCATATCATCTTCCTCATGCATAATCTTCAACTCCAACTTTTTACACAGCAAAGCAATTTTAGCCTCATTGCGGCTTGCATAAAGACTTGCTAGAATATCCCAAGCCTGTTTTGCAGATTTTACTGAACGGATGTGAGGAACAATGGTGCGCTTCACAGACAACGCAATCAATGCATGAGCCTGCGCATCCTTAACATCCCAATGAGCTTGTTCTGCTGTAGGCAAAACAACTCTAACAACTGCAATCCTTGCATCAAGACCTGCAACATCCTCAACATTGCCTACATCCTCAGAACCAGGACGTACATCAATGCCCTGCACAATGTTCCAGACACCCTTTGACACAAGAACATGTTGCATCATATAAGCCTACATAGGGTAGTTGTTCCCATCCAACCCGTCCTCAGCAGCAAACATCTTGAACACATCTGTGTTGTTGTTGTCAGTCATGGTAAATGCTGTACTTGATGTGAAAACGGCCCGAAAATAGGAGAAATGGAGCGGGGCCAACCTGTGCTATATAGCACAAACCGTAGAAGACTATAAGGCACCTGTTATGCAGAAAATGGAACTGACAGAAATTTTGCACTAAATGATGAAATAGCCTGTGCAGTACTGCCTGTAGTGGAAATGGAGGCCGAAATGAGCCCAAATCAAAATATTTGTCGACCTGCGAACGCTTGCCAAAGCTCACTGAAATTGGAGAAAGTGAGCAGGCGTGTGCTGGAGAAGCTGGCGACTAAGCCCCGGAGGACGTGACCTGCTCTGATACCAAATGTTGGAATTAGGGTTGTAGAGAAACACACACAGCTTGGAGAAGACGAAGGAAGCTCAAGGCACACACTAGAGAGTGTGTTACTTAGTGTGCAATAGAAAGATAGATAGCCCTAGAGTGATGGGCGTATATACGATGCACGGGGGAAAAAACCTCCTAAAGAGGGAAAAAATGCCCCGGTGGTCCTAGTGTGTTCACACACATCACTACCACATGTATATGTTAATATGTATTGGGGCATCATTGCTAAGCATTTAGATGCATTCTGGGTTGAAAACAACTAGGTCAAAAACTCACTGCTGTCAATAATCGTGATTTTTGCACTTGATCCAAAATGAGATTTGAGACCATAAGCATGTGTCCTTAGGTCTTATAAACATTTCCTAGAAGTTTTGTGACGTTTGAATGTCAATTGATTTTGTAACGGAAGTGATTTGTTTGTCGGATGAATGATTGGCTTTTGGTGATTTCAGTCATTTGAGTGTAGCCTAAGTTAGATGCGAGTTGTTTGTTGTTTTTCCAAGAGATTGACAACCTCTTGTAGCCTCTATGCACTAGTCAAGTCAGCTTTGTCCCATGGATGGACAATTTATTGTGGTTCTCCCTATGTCTAGAATAAATAGGAGTGACGTTAGACACCCATTCCACATTTGGCCCCGTTGCCTGGGATCGAAGAGACCTAGACTAGGGGAAAACACGAGAATCTTGTGAATTTATTCTTTAACACTAGAATGGTAACCTAACAGGACATAAAAGTGTCCTTTCAGGGTTTTGGAAAAAAATTACAAAACCATAGTAGATCCACTCATTTTGAAAAATCCTTTAATGAGCTTATAGTTCAATAACTACTACATATGGAAAAAATGAGAAACTTGTAATTTTTCTCATCCCTTGGTCACTACAAGCCTCCAAAGTTGATGGACCAGTGCATTTTGCCCAAAACAGCAATTTCTTAAGGTTGATTGCATATAAATAAGAGTGGGATTTTTGTAGGACATGAGATAAAATGCCCCGTTAACTTCAATGGGTTGGTGACCAAAACATATGGTTGCTTTTACCTCACTAATTTTTTTTTGGGAAAAAAAAATCAAGGTACAAAAAAGTTGCATTTTTGCCATTCTGCGGACCTATCATCAAAGTTTCTATAGTCACACTCAATACAGATACTATATACATGTTTTCTTAGTTCCCTTTGGGCCTCTAAATTCAAAAGGAGCCATGGAGCATGTCAAAAGGATAATGGATCTCTTACAATTGGAACCTTGGGGGCAATGATAAAGTGCTAAATACAGCAAACATGAAAAAACTGGGTTTAGCATCATGACCTCTAGAAACCCATAGAAACTACTCAATATCTAGCCAAGTTTGTAGTCTATGATTAGATATGGTCACTACCTACAAAATACACACAATTGGCCTAAGAAACTAGCAATATTGAGAAAGTTATACTTGCTACTCTAAAATGTATCGTATTCTTCAGCAATCAAAAAACTCAACCATCATCATATACTATGCTATATAGCATATTAGGTCCCCCAAAACTCAAGGAAGATTAGCTTTATGTTATACATACACTTACACAATCAAAATTGAATTTGGATATCAAGAAAGCCACCAAAAAAATCATAAATGTGCTAATTTTGGCCAAAAAATAGGATTATGCAATTTTTGTAAATTGGTCATAACTTTCAATTTTAACACTTAGCTCTCCCTACAAGCATCAAAACATGTTGAGAACTATGAAGTCCTAACCTCTAGCCATCTAAACCTCACAAACATGAAGTTTAGAGTGGTATAGTTGCCAAAAATTGAAAAAAAGCCAAAAACAGGACCCGTTTTTTCACACAGTTTAGGTTCAAAAATGTTGTGCAAAAGTAAGGTTAATGGTGAGATTGATACTCAAAAAAACAAGCTAAGTTTTTTTTCAGCTCATAGGGAAACTTTGTGGATATATAACACCTAGAAATTCATTTTCATACTCTTCAAATAATTCAAGAAAAATGGTCACTTAACAGGACACAAAAGTGTCCAAGGACATAAAAGTGTCCTGTTACCATTCTAGTGTTAACTTCCTCTAAAATCTCCTAGAGTAGAAACTTTCTTTTTTTAACCGCATAGGTTAATATTGTCTTCGTTTGTTGTGTAGAGGTAGCTTGGAATTAAGTTGTACTTGCTGAGTACCTTTAGGATTGTAGGATTGTAGAATTAGATTAGTATTTTGAGAATGATTGACGGGCGAATCAAGTCTTAAGATCAATGCCCAAGAAAGAAAAACAAGAAAACAAGTGTTTGTGGACACTTTCCACAACCCCATTGCAGTAGAACCTAGGAGTAGGGTAGGTAGAATCCGAGGTGGATTTCAAAAAAATTCTCTCTCCGGAAAAATCAATTGTGAGTTGTTATGTGAAGTTGTAGAATTTCAAGTCTATGGCTAGAAATAGCACCTGAAGACTATCAAGCACTGAATCTAACTGGAGAGTATGATTTAAAAGTTGTATGAACCAGTGGGTAAGCTCAAGGACACATTGAGGTCAAAATCTCAAGAGTTTGCAAAATCTCAGATTATTTACTTGTTCTTGATATTTTTTTCCGAATTAAGTTTTGACTTGACTCAGAGTCTTAAAATAGCTCATGAAAAGACTTTCCAGTGAAAAAGTTCAAAAAAGTGTTCATTTTAGGCTTAAAGTAAATAAATTGTGATTATTTACTTTCAGCTCAAAACTGACCAAGGTCGATATCAGAGACTCTATGCATGTGTACAGACAACTTTTGTAAAGGCCCATAGAATTTGGATCACCAAATTGACCAAAAACTAGGAGAAAACTACATTCTGTATTGACTTTCGGAAAATTGAGTGTAAATTGAGAAAATTTTGTTCAAACTTGACTTATAGGCTTATATTGATGTGATGAACAAGTGTACATGATGCTAAGTTGACCAGAAAGATGCAAAAATTTGTCAGAAGTGAATAATCGTGATAATTTACTACTATCTCATTTTTCTTTTTTTTTTTACCAAATCAGTATACCACTAGCTTTAGTATGTTGTATTAAGGCCACAAACAAAATTTGGTAAGATTTGGATCATTGAATTGAAAATTGTGGCCAAATTTGCAAAGTAAGTCTGTAGATATAAAACTGATGACCATTGAAACAAAATTATCCAAACTTGTTGAAAGTTAGCTAGGGAGCTTAAGTTAAGCTGCTTAGCAGATCTGTATCAAGATTGTTGCAAAAACTTGTTAAAAAAATAGCTGAAGTAAATAATTTACGATTATTTACATCTGCTACAAAAATTGATATTCTTGTACATTTGAGTATACCACTAGGTTAATCATGTCAAGTAGACCACACAAATTTATTTTGATGAAATTTGGATCACAAAAGTCAGACTTAAGCCAGATTCTTGAAAATTGAGTGTGCGGACACGAAACAGTTGATAACTTGAACAAATTTTGTTCAAACTTAGTGAAACTTGTCCAAAGACCTTAACAAGTTGCATACTGGGAAAATCAAGCCAGAAAGTGCAAAAAACTGAGAAAAATAAATAATCGTGATTATTTGTTACTACTACACAGAGACACCATTTTTTACTTTTGAACTTGTACACTGTTAGACCAACATAATACAAGGCCACCTGGTAATTTTGGGTTCAATCACATCCAAATTGGATACATGTTCACTCTGTTTTTAGGTTGCAGAGTAGTCCTTTGGCTTTTTGCAAAAGTAGAATCTAAAAGTCTCAACTGCTGACTCACTGAGCTCAATTTGAAGTGATACACATAGACCAATCACAATAATTAGTAATAATTGTACATTCTTTGTGAAATAATAGCTAACCTGATTAAAACTGATACAGGAATCAGGTTGTAGATAAGGAATCAGGTTGCAGACAAGGAATTGAAAGCTTGACAGAATTTGCAAACAAGTCAAGTGGAAGAAATGGACAACAAGTCAATCTGATGGTAAGTACTCTATCCAGGGCTTCACAAGTCTATATGAACCTTAGATCTGGTCGTATACTAGCAAATCAAAGCATATTGGGAGAGACTACTAGTAGAATATCCACCGAAGAGAGTGTGAATCAAGGTGAGCACTTGCACACTATCTTGGAAGAAGTCTCAAAACACTTTTTCAAATTCAACATCTAAAATGTCTTCCTATTCGACTCATTCAGAAACTGGAACGACAGTGCGCTATAAGCATATACTCTCTTTTTATAAGACTAACCGCCATGGAGCTCAGGTTTACCTGGATCCTAATGAAGAGTATGCTATTCGCATTGATGACCATGGCATAGAGTTTGAAGAGGAAAACTTGACAAACAAACAAGGAAAAATGTGCATGGATAGAAACAAAACTCAATATTTACAAGTTGAAAACCCTGACATGATAGACAAATGGGGGTTAGAGGTAGATACCATAATTCCAGATATGGCAACAAAAGAAGGACCACCAAATTTAGAATTTGAGGGATATGATCAAGTTGATTTGAAGCCTTTGAAATGTCTTAGTACGGATAATCCTAGGATCGGAGTCTACTGTTGGGAGGATAGAAGCGTCAAAGATGTTCTATGGACTTCTCATGCCAAATTAGGACAACTAACACCCATGAAGATCATTTATGTCTTCAAATTCAAGGACAAGGGATCAGCAAATCTACCAACCTACCTGTTTAAGGATTGTTATAACAATAACTTTGTTATGATGACTCCTAAAGAGGTGGAACATACCAAATATCAAGGGTACTCTATAAGGAAATGGATATTGGACCAAGGACCAGAAACTATTCCACAAGAAGAACTCCGCAAGAGATATTTGAGAGTAATTTTAAGAAACCAGAAACCACCTCATCACGACGAAAACCGGGTGACACTAGAGCCAGTCCAGGGCTACATGAGTCACTATTTCCAATAGACTGGTTTGAAGGACTCAGAACAGGACCAACTGCCAGGAGACCGGGAGCTGAACCAAACAAATGTGTCAGACCAGCTGATTTTCAAAAATGGGTCAAAAAATACAGTGGATCTAGGGATCCATATGACCACTTAGCAAGCTTTAAGCAAGTGCTAAGAGAAGAATTCATATTGGATTTCCATTCTCAATTCGAGGGGTTTGGAATGACATTAGAAGAAAAAGCACTGACATGGTTCCAAAACATTCCACCAAGGTTAATCATGGAGTTCAATACATTAGCTCAAGGATTTGTAGCTGCATGTTCCAACACGAGGATCAAACACAATATGGCAGCTCAAATCTAGCTTCAAACAGCAACAAGGTGAGTCTGTTAGGGATTGTTCAACTAGAATGAAACAATACATTGAAAGATGCCCAGAGCTAGAGATATACGCCTATCACTCTAGGGCTATCTATCTTTCCATTGCATACTAAGAAACACACTCTCCATTGTGTGCCTTGAGCTTCCTTCTTCTTCTCCAAGCTGTGTGCGTTTCTCTGCAACCCTAATTCCAACAATACATGTAGATGCTTCCAATTTTGCCATCGGGTGTATCCTAGCTCAACCAAGAGACGAAAAAGTTGATTTTCCTATTTCTTATGCTATCCAACAGTTGAATATGGCAGAGAAAAACTATACAACCACCGAAAGGAAAGAATTAGGAATAATCTATGTCGTAGAAAAGTATAGACATTACCTATTAGCTAACAAATTTGTGCTCTTTGTGGACCACCTAGCCTTATTGTACTTGGTCAACAAGCCATGCAACACAGGAAGAATAGTGAGATGGTTCATCATTCTTCTGGAATTTGATTTCACTGTAGTTGTGAAAAAGGGCACCACTCATCTACGAGAAGATCATTTGTCAAGGATTGTTTCAGGAGAACCACCTAAGGGAGTAGACGATGATCAACCAGATGCATATCTATTCTCCGTTGAAATGATACCTCGATGGTCGAAAAATATGGTATCCTTCAGGACCATAGCTTAACTGGATTTGCAAATACCACTTCCTATTACAATCGGATTAATTGAGCAATTGGATATGTAGTATCAATTACTAGCTGGAAGGTTTTATAAGAAATTGAGATGGAATATTACTTTTATGCATTAATCTTGAGGAGAAAACCCAATACTTAAGTCAAGCACATATTACAGTAGTAGGGCTTCACTTTGCGAAAGACCAAACTATGCACCGGATCTTGAGACCTGGAGTATTTTGGCCAGGTATGAGGAGGGATGTTCATTCATTTGTAAAAAATTGACCTCAATGTAAAAAACGAGCACCCATACCTCATGTGACATTGTTTCAAATATCACTTGTTCTTAAGTGGAGTAACAATCCAGTTACTTACTTATCAAGCTGAACATTTCCTGAGGATATGAGTAAACGCCGTCAAAGAGAAATTGAAACAGAAGCAAGAGACTATGCTCTTATTGGAAACCAACTGTATCGGAGAGGTAAGGATCAACATTTACGTCTTTGTGAAAATGAAGATGAATATAATCCCATTATAGAACAAGCGCATGCTAGATTAGTTGGAGGTCACTTTTCAAGTGAGATCACCCCAAGAGCAATCTTAATGGTAGGCATATGGTGGCCATCACTTTTTTGCAGATGCCAAGGAATATGTTTGAAGGTGTGATGCATGTCAATGAGCTAAAATTCCAACCCAAGTAGATAGAATGCCCTTAAGAACAATGATGGGGGCTAGAGCTTTTGCAAAATGGGGTATAGACTTTGTTGGGCCAATACAGCCACCTATTTATAGAACCCAAGCTCAATATATCATTGTAGCTACGGACTATTTGACCAAGTGGACAGAGGCTAAAGCAACTCAAATGAATGATGATAGAACCACAGCCGCATTCTTGTACGAGTACGTGTTCACAAGATATGGACTGCCAACAGAAATTGTTGGTGATAGGGGAACTCATTTCCTCAATGAGGTAGTTGAGTATTTGCTTAATGCGTTTATGGTCATCCATAACAAATCGACTCCCTATCACCCACAAGCAAATGGACAAGCTGAGCATACAAATTAAATTCTTAGCTCCGTATTGACTAGAGTGGTTAGTTTTGGAAGGACAAATTGGAAAATGAATCTCCATGCTGCTCTATGGCCTTATAGAGTTTCATTCAAAACAACTTTAAATGCTACACCCTTTAACCTTGTTTATGGTCTTGATGCCATACTGCCAATAGAATTTCTATTGCCACCACGAAGGGTAGCTAAGGATCTTGAGTGGACTGGACATAAATTGTTAGAGAGACTTGAAGATTTAGAAAATATTGATGAGCAAAGGATAACTGTTGTAGCTCACTTCTATGCACAAAAGCAAAAGCAAAACAGTTTTTTGATTACCATGTAATTTCAAAAATCTTCAAGAAAGGGGACTTAGTTTTGGTCTATTCCCTTAAGCAACACATTCCCAAGTTTAAGAAAAAGGGAAACGAACGGTTTATCATTGAAGATGTATCTCCAAGTGGAGCAATTAAGTTGTCCACCCTAGATGGTGAACCAATGACTAATTGGATTAGTGGATGTCGTTTGAAGAAGTACAATTGGCCACTAACCAATGAATTGCTAGAAAGAATGCATGCAGCAAAGCAATGAAAGATAAAATTATAGCAGGTTATTGATGAAGCCCAAGAAGAAGCTCGGCTTCGAGTACTCAAAAGGAAAGCTGTTCTCAAAAATCAACAAATACATATTCCCACAACACTCTGGAACTAGGTGATCGACAATGGGAATTATGGAAATATGTAGTGTCAACAAATTTTGAACGATTAGATGGAATGGACCTTCGCATCAAAGTACAACTGAACAACCATAACACAAATGCATTGATCGATACAAGAGCTCAAGTAAATGCAGTCATTTATTCCACGTACAAGAAAGCCACAAGTCAGTCTTTGACAGTAGGAATAGCGACTATTAAAGGATGCAACAAGAACCCAACACCAACATTGAGAGTAGTCAACTTAAATGTGATACTACATGGATGTTCATGCCCTCATCAATTTGTATGCTTACCAGATGAACACATGAATGAAACAATGATTTTTGGAATCTCATGGATGCGGACTTACAAGGCAGTACCAGATTGGGATACCAATCAAATCAAGCTATCCCCTAAAGGCGGACAACTCATTGTTCCAATTGCACCAAGCAAAGAGGAATGGAAAGAAATTTACCAGCAAGGTAAACCGCAAAGCAATCAATCCTGTGGAAGGGAACAAGCAAACACTACAAGTAGCATGCAAGGAGTCAGGTAAATTTGGGTACCAAAAGCACAGCTTAAGGACAAGCCGAATCAAATTTGGGTGCCCAAAACATCATCTACAGTATCAAAGACGGTTCCAAGGTGCAAAAAACAAAGAGGAGTATCTTTGAATAGGTAACCTAAGACAAAATGGATTTGGAAGAAAAGGAGCACTTATTTTCTCTGCAAACTATAAAACCAATGAAGCAATGGAAAGTTAAGTCTAAGAAGATTCAACCACACCATTCTGACTAAGACAAACCAAGATATCAATGGCGGGTAAAAGCTCGACAACCATCATTATTGATACCAACAGCTCAGGCAATCAGCATACCAAATCATCCTGAGGGTACAATCAAGCAAAGAGCACACAAGCTACAAGATTTGCTTTTTGGAAGACAGCAAAAGAAAATCTCGGCATCAGAAACCCTTGAGTTAATTACTCAAAACCCAACTCTTGCACAACATAAAGCTTTGAACTGCATTGATCTTCAAAGCATGGTATAGCCAACCAAGGCTATGCATAGACACAATTGTTCAGTCCATGCACACAGTCGTCGTGGAGTATGTCATCTAAGAGGGGTGGAAGGGAACTAAGTAATTAAGGGCAATGTTTGAAGCGAAAGGAAAAAGTTTGATGTTAACATATGATTTTTTACAAAATTACCTAATAATGCCCTTACAAATCATCAACAGGGGAAATTTAACTGATAACATCTATCGGATGAGTGTAAATAGCTATATACTATGAAAAAATCATCTTTTTCTTTTATTTTTCATCATTTTTCTTGATATTGAGAGGACTTAGAAATGAAAAAATCCAACAAAAAACAATAAAACTATGTTTTTTAATGTATTTTCTTAATTATTGGATTTTCACTTTGCTTTTTTAGTGCATTTTGTTACTGTCTTTGATTTTTTCAATAAACAGTTCAAAAAGTAATAATAAATAACAAATGTGCTTAGATGGAAAAATTGAAGATACGCTGATGATCAAAAGGACAAGGCGCACATGCACACAAAATTTCAATCAAATCAACAGATGGAAGCGGGAAGCCTAAAATAGGCGGCCAAGCCCTACTTTTGCAGATTTCTTGCAGAATGAGCTAATAGGAATACGATTGAGGAAATTTTTTAGTCTAACATAGATTTCATGATCTAGTAGCACTAACAGGGGAATTAAGGGAAAAATGGTTCGGGAAGCCCGAGTATAGATATCCAAGGTAGTTTAAAATCACCTCATTTCCACTTGTCGCCCTTGGAGAGACCTTCTTCGTGCGAGATTTTCTGAGTCCATAGTTGCATGTTTACAGCGTTGTCTCACGCGCGACATGAGGGGTAAGTTCTATACTTATCAATGATCCATCGTGTATGGCCGGCAGCTAGTCTAAACCAAACGAAAAAACTCTAGAATCTGAGCAGTGCACGAAGTCCTATGACCAAAAATTGACCATAGCGGCCTGTTAGCTCAACCAAATCAAACGAGACTTGAACTGTAGCATGTCCCTATATAATAGAACACTTCTATATCAACAGTTGACCATTTGGCAGGCGTTGAGTGGGTCCCAAGTAGAAAAGCTAGGCTTTTGGCAGATGCCAAAATTGGATTTTGTCTCCACAGATAGCTTATAGACAGGGGTCTATACACAATGTATATGGTTGGTTTTGTAAAAACAATCAAGGAAAGCTCTTGAAAAGCAAAAAACTGCTCGAAAGCTACAAAGCGTCAAATTTGAGGTACGAAGTCAACACGTACGAAGTCAAACTGACTCTAAATGAGCCAAAATTGAATAAGTTGCTTCAGAACTATGTAGCGGACAAGTCCATAGCCTCAAAAGAGACTAACCAACTCCACAGGTCATGTAGTCACAAAAATCGGTAAATTCAAAGTCGACAAAGCAAGAAGTGATGCTGACAAGACAAAACTTTACCAGATTCAATTTAGGACTTGTTTTAGGTGTATTGAATATGTTTAGGCCAAAATTTGTCAAGTTTAGCAAAAAAAGCTGGCTATTGTAAATAATCATGATTATTTACTTTGCACTTTTTTGGCTTGAAAATGGTACCTTCACTTCACCTATCATTTGTACACACTTATTACATGCCAAATTTCAATATGAGCCAAATTGATCAATAATTACTTGGAAAATTGTCAAAAAATGCAAAGAAGTCTTTCCAAACCAATTTCTGAGTTATCTATCACATTTTTTGATCCAAATCACTCCATACCTCATACACAGGGTCTACATCATGCCTAGAACCAAGTTGCACCAAAAAATGTCCATTTTAATGAAAATGTTAATAATCACAATTATTTACTTTTTTGCCAAGATGGGGGGAAATTGCAACTTTGACTTCATGGGACCAAAGCCATGATGTCCCAAGTTCACTGACCAAGTTTGAGCAAATTTGGATCTCAAAATCCCTTTGTATCTACTGTTTCGAAGACGGAAAGTATAAATCTGGCACCATTTCCACCTTGGGCACTCAAATGAGCCCACACTTCACTCAGAGTATCTAATTGCTACATATTTCAAGCCTATGATGCCAAAAATGCAAAAATTTGGAAAAATTCCTCAGCTGTAAATAATCTTGATTATTTACTTTTGTTGCGATTTTTTTTTTTGCTTTATGATTTTGATCTTTACATTTTTAATGCATTTATGCATGTTCAAAAATTGATTTGAAGCAAAATGGACACAATTTGTCAGAATTTTAGATTGAAGGGCATTTCAGAGCATAATCTGCAGAATTTTATTAATTTTTGGCACTGACTTCCCCTAACAGGAGCAATGCAAGCAGCGGAGAAGGCCAAGAAAAGGGTATCTGAAAAAGAAAAGTTGCAAGAGCTGCCACCCTATCAACTGGACCCAAGTTCAGTAAAGAAGACCAAGGCAACATATATGTCCAAAGAACAGCTTGAAGAGAACAACACCACGGTTTTCACAGGTAGGTTTAAAAGTGAAGATGGAAACCAGGTAGAGTTGCAACTGCTACCTAAAGAAATCTATGATGTCATGGCAAAGCCAGACACAAAGGAGGCCAACAGAAGGCTTGGCCTCAGAGAATTCTACGACCAGGAACCGTGTGGCGTAGATTTTCAGAAAGCTTATGAGCTTCTGTCTACCATGAAAGAGGATGGATCAGCCCAAATCACTAACCAACAAGGGTAGAATGTAGAAGTGGAGATCACGAAAGAAATTATGGCCGAGGCACTAAAGTTGCTGACTAAGGGGATGATAATCAGGGCCCGAGGAAGACAGCAGGCACCTTCACCAAGGAGACTGCTGCGGAAACCTTTGCCAACCTCATCCAAAATCAAGTGGAAGAACCAGCACAGTTGTACCATCAACACTTCCATTTTCTAGCAAAGAGACCAGGAAGGTACACAACACCTAATCATGCATTTGCGACTACATTTACCCAAGTGTTGAAGTCGACAACCAGGCAATCGATTGACCATGCTTAGTATGTGCTATCAACACTAAACGACACTAAAAAAGAAGGTAAAATCACGTATCTGGGTGCACCTGAAGTAATGACTAGAATAGCATACCATGCTATTGGCATGGTAGACAATTTTTCACTTGTCCCAGATGACATGGATTGTGTTAGCCATCTCCCAAAACGACACGGTTTTTAAAGAGAGTTTACAAGTTAGATAAAGAACCTGCTGAAAGCTCCCACAAAGCTCATAGCAGTGAGAGTTCAGACAATGAAGAGAGGAGAGCCATAATAGAACATATGAAGAAAAAAGTAGTGGTTTCACACCAAGAGGAACCTCAGCAAAAGAAGGTAAGGTTTGAAATAGAGAAATACACTTACTAAAGAAGCCGCCAAGCTGCAGGTGAGGACCCGGCAGGGTGGGTTCCAAAAGATATAAGAGGACCCCGAACCAACAATCCTATTAGGAGAGAACCAGAAGATCCCAAGGATTCTCTTGAACGCATGTACGCGGAAGCAGAAGCCTTAAAGCTAAAAGAATCTCAAGAAGCTGAAAGAAAATCAAAGATGCTGTTAGAAGCTGAACACACCCTACAGAAACTGACTACTCGGAAGATTATCATTTTTTTGTAATTATTAATTTATTGAGGAAACCTGATTTTTCACCTTGTAAATATTGGGGCTTACAGAAGTTTCTAGATTGTATCCTAGTTTTGATAGTTAGATTGAGTAGATGGTTGATTTGGAAATTTAGGGTTTGAGAATTGTAAGGTATATATACCACTTTTTGACCTTAATGAAAAAAAAACCCTTTTCTCATTGAAAAAAAAAGAGAAGTTTGAAGTCTGTGAGTGAGCATACTGTGTACGAGAGAGAGTGTGAGCTTCATCTTGACGCTACGTGTGCACCGGTGATCGGAATCGAGTGCGGAGAAGTCCAGCGTGTTGCCCCTGACGAGAGCTACGCACCGATACCTACATTGCACGCGTACGGTCCGGTTTTGCGAGCTCCTTCTACGAGCTTCATCTGGTGATTTGGTAAGCATACGTTGTCCAATTTTGCATTGCAGCATATCCACGCGTTCACATTGAGTAGAGCTACACATTAGGCACTTTAGATTTCGGAAACAAAGACCTACAAACTTTGGCCAAACATCCTACGTGATTTTGCACCGGGTGTTTTGGGTTGGGGTTTTGGTTCATACACCTTAGGGAGAGCGACCTATTGGTGATAGTAGGGTCTCCTTCAAGTTCTGTGGTGTTTCGAGATTGTTTGATGGGTGTTCGGCTCTAGACAGCATTGTAGGAAGTTTCCTCTTATGCACTCTTGAAGGCTGTGACTTAAACAATTGGTAGAGACCTCTATAGGAACTAGTGAGGAGTTGGTCGAGTGTAGGTTGACACCTTATGCTTGCTTCCACGCGCCTACGGGTCGAGCTTCGTCCTTAGCTGACATTATATGTTAGGTGAGTTCTCGTTGTGCTGACGGCCGTCGCGGAATATCCGTCCAACATTGGCGCCGCTGCCGGGGACGAAAAGCTTAGGTAGGTGACCGAGACTAGTCCTTGAGGATAGGGATTTTTGGCTTGCCAATTTAGATAGGATCAGAGAGTGGAGGACTCTCTAGGTCTTAGAGGGAGTCTAGGAAGCGTGTGTTTGGCTTGGATCCTTCGAGTTAGGTAGATTTAGGTAGACTAAGACAGTTTTAGGTATTAGTTGAGTTCTTGAGTAGGAGATGGAGTGGTAGAAGCGGTGAGAGGAGAGCTTGAGAGTCCGGAGAGGCCAGAAAGCAACCAAAACACCATTATCACCATTTCACATGATGAGTAGGAGTAGAGTAAGTAGGACATCATGATTCAGGATCTAGAGCACTTCATGCATGTATACTTGCTTGGTAAATTCATCACAAGTTTGTAAAAGATGCAAAAAGACGTAAAAGTGTGTTTGAAATCCGAAGTGAAGTCCAAAAGTTATTGTGAGTGTTTCTGATAGAGCTGCAAAGCATCAAGAGCATTTCTATCAGGAAAAAAATTAATTTCAAGCCAGGAGACATCCTACGCGTAGGATGTCTACAAGCTAATCTGGTGGGAATTTTGGGATTTTGAGTTGACCAGTGTGTTCATAAGGTGGGGTTTACCCTATTTTCAACTGGAAAGTAGAAATTTGACCATATCTTGACAGGATAAGGCCAGGTAGACTGCAATTGCTAGACATCCTACCCAAATGGTGCCAAAGAATTATTTTAAGACCAAAACCATAAGATGGCTGCATGAGCATGACTTGCATGATATATTGAGTGGCTGAGAGGGGTTTCATCTCATTTGGGTGAGAAAATTGGGTTCAAAGCAGACTTTAGCACTTTTGACTAAAAAAGACAAGAACAGCTAAAATTGGTGACTTTTGAAATCCAAACCAAAATCTAAGCATACCACTAGGTTGCTGACATCAAGGGGAAGCTGTGGGTCAAGTCCGGGGTCAAACAGGCCAAAAAGACATCCTACGCGTAGGATGTCTTCTGTGTGATTTTACACTCCAAACATAATTTTGAGCATACCAAAGTGATCAACAACTCAAAGGGAGCATGTGTTTTGAATTTGAAGCCATTCTGATGAAAAAGACATCCTACGTGTAGGATGTCTAAAGCAAAAAATTGAAGCCTGATACTGACAGTGGGCATAGCAAGGTGTTTTATAGCTTGAGGCAAGCCCCCTAGTCAATTTTGGTCCAAATTGGAGTTGATTAGACTAATCAAGATTAGCAACAGGCTGTCGGAACATATTTTTGATCCATTGACCAGCTTAGGGATGTCCAAATCAAAAAGTAAAAATAGATGTGGACTCAACACATCAAGGGGAATCCATAGTATAAAAATCCAGGCAAAACAAAGTAGGAGACATCCTACGCGTAGGATGTCTATTGGGGCCTACTGAAGAGAAAATTTGACTGGGCTTAGACAGTGAGATTCCATTTGTCTCAAGGGTTCTAGAACTTTTTTCAGAAGTGAATTTGGACCTTGTTTGTCCATTTGACGAAGCAAAGACTGAATTCTGACTTTTTCACGTAAATTGATCAACATCCGAGGGAAGTATAGTTCCAGATTAGTAGACCTAATCCAGAACATCAACGGTGTATAAAATACAGTAGTGGTTGAGATTAACTCTCCAATTATACAAATCATTACTAAGATAACCTCTAGCAGATAAATGCTTTGATTCAATTGCCGAAATTAAACGCTTTTGTACAGGTATATTCAGCAGCAAAGCAAGAAGTTGTGCGGAGACTGATCCCTTTCCAGGTGAGTGGTTGGATTTGTGATAAATTGCATTGAAAGTTTGATGAATTTAAGATAAGGAAGATACATTTTTAGAGACTAGAAGGTGGCAGGTGACCAAGGTAGCTTAGTGTCCACCGAGGAGAGTGTAACTCAGGCAAGGCTAGATCCACTAGCACCGATTATTGAGGAAGGTAGTGATATTGACACTTCGTCAGACAAATCTTTCTTCATGATGGGTAGTCAACAGGGAGGAGGTTTCACCTATGACTGACCAATGCCAGGAGGAAGCACCTCCCTAAATCCTTTGAATGATCCCAAGATCACTGTGATCTTCTTAGAGGGAACAAACTCGAGGGGAGCCCTAGTCTATTCTGACTATCGAGGACGCAAGTGCATTTGTATCGAAGAGAGACCGGCTTAGAGATTGGAATAATCCGAGTCTACAATGATGGAGATAGATTCCGAGACGAAAAGGGGGACCACTATCTAATAGTCAGTAACCCTGAAGATTAGAACAGATATGGAGATAATGTGGCGAAAGGGAAAATGGTTTCAGAAGCTCAAGAACCGCCACCAAACATTGATCGGCCTGGAGCTATTTTTATGTATGATAAGAAAACAACCAGGGTTCCAACTTATAATGAGAACGTGGGAATCTACAAGCATGAGAGTGAGGGTGCAGTGGCTTACTTTCGCAGCAAAGAACCATACTTAAACAAATTAAGCAAAGACAAGGTTCTTTACTTATTCTCTTATGAAACTGCTATGGAAAAGGGTATAATTTTTGTTGATGGATACGGGCAAGAATACCAACGTATTCTTCAAGAGGAGGTAGAAAAGGCAACAGGTCCAGGAGCATCAGCATATGCCGCGAAGGAAGTGCCAAGAGCCACCTACACCCCAAGCAAGTCGACAAATCCCTTTTCTGAAGAGTATGACGTGTTAGGAAATAAGACGTAGCTAAAGAGATAATTGAGTAGATTACTTAATGGAGAGAGATAGATTTATATACACGAGATTATAGAGTAGAGAGAGAGAGAGAGTACACACGATATACGTGGTTCACCCAATGTGGGCTACGTCCATGGGAAAGCAGCCACTCAATGGCTTTAGTACTTCAAAACAAGAAGTAGTTTACAAAGGGATTATACCCTTAATGGAGCTCCCGCCTTGCTTCACTCACACCACCTCACACTCACCTTGTTGCATCAACTTCACACTATGAAATGTGTGTAGAAATGGCCTCCTTTTATAGGCCAAAAGGGCTGCCCTCTCTTATGAGAGACAGCCATGTGTAGCCGCCCTTGTGCGAATAAGTCCAAATCGGACCCTCCAATCCGCCCATGTGTGGCCGCCCTTGAGAAAACAAGTCCTCTTTTGAATTCGGCCACCGGCCACCGGCCATTGACTTCCGACCACCGGCCATTGACTTCCGACCACCGGCCATCGGCCATTGACTACCGGCCATAATATTCCGGCGAAAAAGAATACTCCGGCGAAAAAAAAAGTCTCGGGGGCCTCCGCCCCCGAGGCCTTTAAAGTTGCCCCTGATTCTTGTCCGTGAAAATTTTGGTTTCCGGTGAGTGATTTTCCTTCACGCACGATGGCTTCTCCTCATAATGGGGGCCTTAAAAATGTGCGCTTTTACCACAGAAAATTACAAGGGTAAATCAGGTTTCATACTTAACAATCTCCCACTTGGAGACTGATCTCCAAACCAAACCTGTGACTGCTTTTCATTCTAGCTTCTTATCCTTGAATGCCGATTGAAGATGAGCAAAAGCTCAACTTCTCTTTGTTGACCACCTTTGTAAACATGTCTGCAGGATTTTCACTTGTATGCACCTTTCCTAGCTTTAGTTGTCCCTCTTCCAAAAGAGTGCGTATGAAGTGATATCTCACCTCAATGTGCTTTGTCCTTGAATGAAAGGCTGAGTTCTTCGCAAGATGGATAGTGCTTTGGCTATCACTGTACAAGACACAATTGTCTTGTTTGAATCCAAGCACTTCTAAGAATCTGTGAAGCCACAGAATTTCTTTGCTTGCCTTCGTCATTGCTACATACTCTTCTTCCGTGGTAGAAAGTGAAACCACTTTCTGCAGCTTTGAAGCCCAACTTACAGTATCTTTGTCACCTGCCATATCTGCATTAGCATACCCTTCTAGAAAAATATCAGCTCCTCCAAAATACAAAGCATTTGTTGTTGTCCCTTTTAGATACCTAAGTATCCACTTCACAGCTTGCCAATGCTCTTTACCTGGGTTGTCCATGAACCTACTCACAACTCCCACTGCATGTGCAATGTCTGGCCTTGTCCAAACCATAGCATACATTAGAGAACCTACCGCTGCAGCATATGGAACTTTAGACATATAGGCTATCTCCTCTTGTGTCTTTGGACACATATCCTTCGTTAGTTTAAAATGACCAGCCAAAGGTGTAGAAACTGGTTTTGCATTTTGCATTGCAAACCTTTCTAGTACCTTCTTGAGATAGCTTTATTTTCTTCTTCGTCCTGTCCCTTGATATTTTCATACCAAGTATCCTCTTTGCAGCACCTAAATCTTTCATTGAAAAAGATTTGGACAGCTCCTCTTTTAGGTCTTTGATGTCCTGCATGTTAGCACTTGCAATCAACATGTCATCAACATACAACATTAGGATGATGAATTTCCCATCTCCCAAATTCTCCGTGTAGACGCAGTGATCCGAGTTGCATCTTGTGAATCCATGATCCAACATCCATCGATCAAACTTCAAGTACCATTGTCTTGATGCTTGCTTTAAACCATACAAGCTCTTCTTTAATCTGCAAACCATTTTCTCCTTACCTTTTACTTCATACCCCTTTGGTTGAAGCATGTAGATTTCCTCCTCTAAGTCACCGTGAGGGAATGCCGTATTTACATCCATTTGCTCGAGATTTAGATCATGAGCAGCCACAAGGCTTAAGACAAGCCTAATTGAGTTCATTTTTACAACAGGAGAAAATATTTCATTGAAGTCAATACCTTTCTTTTGAGAAAAACCTTTTACCACAAGCCTAAACTTGTACCTTTTCTTCCCACCTTCTTCTTCCTTTAGCTTGTACACCCATTTGTTTTGAAGTGCCCGCTTACCTTTAGGCAACTCAACCAACTCCCATGTTTGGTTGTGATGTAGTGAGTCCATCTCCACTTGCATGCTCTTCGTCCATTCTTCTTTGGATTCATGTTGCATAGCTTCTTCATATGATTCCGGATCTCCAGAATCTGAGATCAAGAGATGGTTGAAGGAAGAAACAAACCTTTATGGAGGTCTACTTTCTCTTGTAGATCTTCGGGGAATAGGTTGAGGCTCCTCATTTGGTTGACGTTTTTGCACATTGTCACCGTTTGCAGTCCTTGAGTCTTCACCGTCCTCAAGCTCCATGTACTCATCACCTGTTTCTTTTGTTTGTTTTCTTTCCAAGTAATCTTTGTACATATTTTGTTCGTTAAAAATTACATCCCTACTCCTTAAGATTTTACCATCTTCAGGATTCCATAGGCGATACCCAAAGTCTCCTTCTCCATAGCCAATGAAGAAACACTTTTTGGACTTTGCATCTAACTTTGATCTTAGGCTTCTATCTATGTGCATGAAAGCCTCACACCCAAACACTTTGAGAAATGCATAATTCACCGGTTTACCTATCCATGCCTCTTTTGGAACTCCCCCATCCAATGCCGTTGAGGGTGACCGATTGATTAAGTACACAGAAGTACTTACAGCTTCCGCCCAAAGCTCAAGCGGTAGGCTTGCATGTAGCCGCATGCTTCGTGCTCGTTCCATGATTGTCCTGTTCATCCTTTCCGAAATCCCATTTTGTTGAGGTGTCCTTGGGGTTGTCCTTTGCCTCCGAATGCCATTGCTAGCACAAAAGCTTTCAAAAGCTTTGCTGCAATATTCGCCTCCATTGTCGGATCTGAGGCATTTAACCTTGGTACCTGTTTCATTCTCCACAAAGGCTTTCCACCTTTGAAATATGGAAAATACATCGGATTTATTCTTCATGACATAAACCCATGTTTTTCTAGTTGCATCGTCTATGAATGTTACATAGTACAATGAGCCACCAAGTGATGGTGTACTTGCAGGACCCCAAACATCAGAATGAACCAACTCAAGTTTTTTATTTTTTCTTTCATTTCCTGATTTTTGAAATTTTACCCTCTTTTGTTTACCATAAACACAATCTTCACAAAACTCTAAGTCCACTTCTTTCAAACCTGGTAGAAGCTTCTTTGTTTGAAGGATTTGCATTCCTTTGGCACTTATATGCCCAAGTCGATAGTGCCACACCGCACTGTCAACTTCTGTAGTTGCTGCACAAGCTGAAGGTTGCGTGCTAACAGTACACAAGTAAAGTGTACCGACTTTTTCACCCTTGGCAACCACCAAAGATCCCTTTGAGATCTTCCACCGTTTGTTTCCAAATGCAATGTTGTGACCTTCATCGTCCAATTGTCCTGTAGAGATCAAATTTTTGTGAAGAGAAGGAACATGCCTAACATCTTTAAGCTTCCATTCATTTCCGTTAGTAGTTTTGACAGAAGCCGACAATCTCACAAGCTTCATCATCTCCGAAGTATACATACCCAAAATTACCTTTGGTGTAGTCTTGGAAATGTTGCTTGTGTGGTGTCGCATGGAATGAAGCCCCGGAATCTACTATCCAGGAATTAGACACATTGTCTAATGAGAGAATTAGAGCATCTTTCTCTACTTTACCTGCCACATTGGCCTCCGATGTTGGCTTGTTGTCTTGATTATCCTAAGCTGTCGGGCTTGAAGGCAAGTGAGAGAATAAGTGTCCAAATACATGGTGAAAACCCTAACGGGCGCCATCAAATTGTTCATTGGCTCACCTGACCTTACGTGCATCATGATGAAGAAAATCTGCAAAACTCTTCTAGCAGTATTTGAGACATTCAAGCCAGGCCAGGTGACAGACAGTATCTTCTTCTTCCAAGTACTTATAGATGTGCCTATGATCTGTCTAGTCAGCCTTCTAAGGAGGTGATACATGCGTTGTATCAAAGGATAATGTTTCTTCCATCCTATCACCTCCAGGCCTTTGAAGAAGCGTTCTACACCGGCTTCTTCACAATAAACACTGATATTTTTGTCCCAACAATGATGAATCTACATGCGTGAAACCATACGATGAAGAAGCAGGTCAACGGCCATGTCGGGGACGAGATGAGCAAGGAGGGGGGGAGTGTTAGAAGCTGGACACACCCCACGGAAATTGACTACTCGGAAGATTATCATTTTTTGTAATTATTCATTTATTGAGGAAACCTGATTTTTCACCTTGTAAATATTGGGGCTTACAGAAGTTTCCAGATTGTATCCTAGTTTTCATAGTTAGATTGAGTAGATGGTTGATTTGGAACTTTAGGGTTTGAGAATTGTAAGGTATATATACCACTTTTTGACCTTAATGAAAAAAAAAACCCTTTTGTCATTTAAAAAAAAAAGATAAGTTTGAAGTCTGTGAGTGAGCGTACTGTGTACGAGAGAGAGTGTGAGATTCATCTTGACACTACATGTGCACCGGTGGTTGGAATCAAGTGCGGAGAAGTGCAGCATGTTGCCCCTGATGAGAGCTACGTGCCAATACCTACATTGCGCGCATACGGTCCGGTTTTGCAAGCTCCTTCTAAGAGCTTCATCTGGTGATTTGGTGAGCATACGTTGTCCGATTTTGCATTGCAGCATATCGACGCGTTCACATTGAGTAGATCTACACATTAGGCACTTTAGATTTTGGAAACGAAGACCTGCAAATTTCGGCCAGACATCCTACGTGATTTTGCACCGGGTGTTTTGGGTTGGGGTTTTGGTTCATAGACCTTAGGGAGAGCGACCTATTGGTGATAGTAGGGTCTCCTTCAAGTTCTGTGGTGTTTCGAGATTGTTTGATGGGTGTGCGGATCTAGACAGCGTTGTAGGAAGTTTCTTCTTATGCACTCTTGAAAGCTGTGTCTTGGACAATTGGTAGAGACCTCTGTAGGAATTAGTTAGGAGTCGGTCGAGTGTAGGTTGACACCTTATGCTTGCTTCCACACTCCTGCGGGTCGAGCTTCGTCCTTAGCTGACATTATATGTTAGGTGAGTTCTCGTTGTGGTGATATCCGTCGCGGCGTATCCGTCCAACAGATGCAGCAAAAAGAGAAGCAGCAAAAAGAAATGGAGGAGCTAGGTGAACTTCTGAACAAGTTAACATATTCCTGCAAGATCAAAGACCAACGCATCTCTGCAATATTCAGAGCAAAGGATCAATGATCGGGCAACTTTCTTGAGACAGATAAGGGAAACTCCCACAGTTGCCTTGATCAAAGGTATAGACAAAGTATATAAGGCATTAGAAAAGAAGAATAAAGATCTTGAGCTAGAGCAAAAGCTAGAGCAGTCACAATAGAGAGACCTTGCAGTAATGTGGGTACAACAAGAAGAAAAACTGCTTAAGGAGATAAGAGAGCTCAAGCGAGTCAATCGGCTGCTGCAAGAGGGACAACCAAAGACAAAAGAAGAATTTGGTACCTCAGAGAAACCAAATGTTGAAATTCCATCAGTCTCTTTTGCTGAGATGGAACACAGCCAACAGAGGGGCTAGGAGGAGAATAATATTTCTAGGTACTACTAACAAATGTTGAGCAAGTGCCCATGGTCCAACTGTCTAAAGCTAAATAAGATGCACTTAAGGAAGAGGTTGCTCAGGAGACAGATGAATAATGGAAAGCATTGATGGATTGGGAGTTGAGAGTTCTCCAATGTCACTCAACTCACTCCCAACCAAATCACTACACAATGGCATCAACAATCATTGACATATTCTTTGATCAAGTTAGAGCTTTTACAGGTCAAAGAAAGACTATATAAAAACATGCAGGTAGAAGGCACAGAGGAAGTCCACCCCAAATGGAGAAATAAATGGCTTCATCCACGATATTTGATTCTATTCACAAGATCACCTGCAGCCCTTTAAAAAGACCCAACCTTTTGTCATGTACCAAGAGTAAAGACGTGGCAAGCACATGAAGTACTGAATAAGAAGCGGCCTACATGGCTATCCTATCCAAGATTGCCAGCTCCAAAGCATGGAACACCGACAGAGGAATACATGGTAAAAACCCTAACAGGCACCATGAAATTCTTCAAAAGTCTCCCTAATCTCTCATGTGCCATGCTCTACAAAACTTTTCGAATGCTGCTCACATGCATTGAATCTTTGCACGAGCCAAATCAAGAAAGAGACCGTGGATGTCATTCCTAGAAGGCAATAAGGATCTCTGCTACGACCTCAAAAGCCAGCCTTTTGAAGAATTCCTTTATGGATTCTATGCCCGATGCATGTTCTTGCCATCTAGAAATATGTTGGCATTTGAGGAAGCATTTTACACAGGGTTCTTCATTTGGTGAATGAAGATATTCGGGCCAGTGATAAGCAACCTAACCTCTAGATTTGTTGGCTACTTAGCCACCATTGAGCTCAAAAACAGGGTCACCATGCAGTTCTTGCAGGTTCCAGACATAGAAAGAAAGATTAGATATGAGAAATCCTTACATACACTGAAAGACCACCTCGCTAGCCGTCAAACCGAAGATTACTTCAGCCCATAAAGTTGTGTCAAGGGACAACACAGGCAAGGAGGGAGGGAATGTTAGCAGCGAGCTAACTCGGATACCATTTTTCGGAGCTCTCATTGTAAAAACATTTATTATTTTGATGAATCGAGAATAATGTAACTCCTACTTTCCATATAAACTTTGTAATTGATAAGACGAGGCTACAAGCTTCCAGATTGTATCAACCTGTCTTTAGTTAGAGATCCTAGATTATTAGTTTTGACCACCAAAAACCTTGGCTAAGGTATAAAAGCCAGTTTTTTTTAAGTTTTTGGATAATAGAAACATAGTGTGAGCTAACGACACTCACTTCTCTCCTTCTCACGCTTCCTACTCCCTCCCTAGTTGTCACATTGCAGTTGTGTCTATTGCATTGCAACCGCAGGTAAGAGCTCTATGCATTGAAGTAAGCATTTTAGGGTATTTTGTAGCTTTTGGCGTCGCCGACCAGCGGCCTAATTTCATCATAAGTAGGAATTTATACTTCAAAATAAAAAACTAAGTATACGCGGGGTATTGGTGCATTGTTGTTAAGCATTTAGATGCATTCTGGGTCGAAAACGACTAGGTCAAAAACTCATTGCTGCTAATAATCATGATTTTTGCACTTGATTTAAAGTGAGATTTGAGACCATAAGCATGTGTGCTTAGGTCTTATAAACATTTCCTAGAACTTTCGTGACGTTTGGATGTCGATTGATGCTGTAACAAAAGTGACTTATTTGCCGATGAGCGATTGGCTTTTGGTGATTTTAGTCATTTGAGTGTAGCCTGAGTTAGACCAAGAGATTGACAACCTATTGTACCCTTTATGCATTAGGCGAGTGAACTTCGTCCCATGGATCGACAATTTATTCGTGGTTCTTGCTATTTCTGCAAAATAAGATAGGAGTGAGGTTAGACCACCCGTCCCACAATCATGTTTCTGGCAACCACATGTGGAATTACACCATGAAAATATTCAAGTTTTCCCTCTATGATCCTTTTTGAATGATCTAGCTGAAGTAAAATCCTAATGTGATAAAAAACGGCCTAATATAGCTAAAACAAAGTACTAAGAAAAAACATCAGCATAAAGATATAGACAAAAGAATTTACACGGAATAAGTAAAGGCTTGATATAAGAAAAATTTCAAAGATATAAGGAAAACCTTTTATAAACACATGCATAAGCAAAAGTTCAAAGACATTAGCAAGGTGTAATATAAACACAAGCATATGTAAAAAAGAAGGCAAGCAAATACACATACATTCAAGGCATAATCAAAAGACTTAAGACAAGGCATAAGCAAAAGACCTAAGACGGGCTTATGCAAAGAGTCAAGGACATAAGAAAAGTATTAACACTAGAATGATAACAGGACACTTTTATGTCCTTGGACACTTTTGTGTCCTGTTAAGTGACCATTTTGCTTGAATTATTTGAAGAGTATGAAAATGAATTTCTAGGTGCTATATATCCACAAAGTTGCCTTATGAGCTGAAAAAAAAAAATAGCATTTTGTTTTAAGTATGAATTTCACCATTAACATTACTCTTGCACAACATTTTTGAACCTAAACTGTGTGAAAAAATGGGTCCTGTTTTTGGCTTTTTTTTCAATTTTTGGCAACTATACCACTCTAAACTTCATGTTTGTGAGGTTTAGATGGCTAGAGGTTAGGCCTTCATAGTTCTCAACAGGTTTTGATGCTTGTAGGAGAGCTAAGTGTTAAAATTGAAAGTTATGACCAATTTACAAGAATTGCATAATCCTATTTTTTGGCCAAAATTAGCACTTTTATGATTTTTTTGGTGGCTTTCTTGATATCCAAATTCAATTTTGATTGTGTAAGTGTAATGTATAACATAAAGCTAATCTTCCTTGAGTTTTGGGGGACCTAATATGCTATATAGCATAGTATATGATGATGGTTGAGTTTTTTGATTGCTGAAGAATACGATACATTTTAGAGTAGCAAGGATAACTTTCTCAATATTGCTAGTTTCTTAGGCCAATTGTGTGTATTTTGTAGGTAGTAACCATATCTAATCATAGACTACAAACTTGGCTAGATATTGAGTAGTTTCTATGGGTTTCTAGAGGTCATAATGCTCAACCCAGTTTTTTCACGTTTGCTGTATTTAACACTTTATCATTGCCCCCAAGGTTCCAATTGTAAGAGATCCATTATCCTTTTGACATGCTCCATGGCTCCTTTTGAATCCAAAGGCCCAAAGGGAACTAAGAAAACATGTATATAGTATCCGTATTGAGCGTGACTATAGAAACTTTGATGATAGGTCCGCAGAATGCAACTTTTTTGTACCTTGATTTTTTTTTCCCAAAAAAAAATTAGTGAGGTAAAAGCAACCATATGTTTTGGTCACCAACCCATTGAAGTTAACGGGGCATTTTATCTCATGTCCTACAAAAATCCCACTCTTATTTATATGCAATCAACCTTAAGAAATTGCTGTTTTGGGCAAAATGCACTGGTCCATCAACTTTGGAGGCTTGTAGTGACCAAGGGATGAGAAAAATTACAAGTTTCTCATTTTTTCCATATGTAGTAGTTATTGAACTATAAGCTCATGAAAGTATTTTTCAAAATGAGTGGATCTACTATGGTTTTGAAATTTTTTCCCAAAACCCTGAAAGGACACTTTTATGTCCTGCTAGGTTACCATTGTAGTGTTAAGCATAAAAATAAAACACAATCAAAGACCAAACCTTGCCTTCTTCACGCAACTTGTTCATAGAAGAAACTTGTTGACACAGCAAATGATTCTCAAGCTTTAGAATGTCTCACTCTTTTGCAAGATTTTGGGTATACCCTAGTAGTCCCCTTTTTCCATGTCCCACAAATTGGATCAAGGAAGTGAATTTAGAAAAGTCAATAGTGCTTCTCTTGATAGTATATAAAGGATACAATCTACCATGTGTCCATAAATCTTCTCCCCTCTTATCTCAATGAAGCACAACCAAATGTTGAAGCCTCACAAATTCTATTTCTCTTTTGAGCCGGTCCATATACTTCTTTCAACTTGATGTGTAGATGGTAAAGTTTTGTTTTAGCAGGGTTCATGTCTAAATGTAAAGAAGGAAAGCTTGGAAATGGTGAATCTTGAAAATGGTAAAGAAGGCCATGCACTTGCAAAGAATTCTGAATTTACCTCTTTGAAGTGCAACATATAGAGAAAAGCTTCCGTCTTTGAAGTGCAACATGTAAAGACAAAAATTTTAGGGTGATAACAATCTTGAAAGTGAAAGGATATTTGAAAGAAATATTTTGCATGATATTTTCTTTATAATCCCGGAAGTAAGGTCAAAAAGTAGATATTCACCCCAACATTTCATTTGACTTTCTCTCTGTATGATTCCTTACAGGGCATAAAATTGACCTCAAACTTCCCCTAATGCAAAACTCAATGATCGGCAACAACGATGGAGGAAGGCATGGCGCAATAAGCAATGGTTAATTCATTTGATGCAAGATGTCAAGTTTTTGCCCAGTGCCTAGAGTCAAAACTGGAGCCAGTATGAAACAGTGAAAAGAAGAAATTGCAATTGGGTGAATTATCTAGCATTTCTAGGTTCTGAAGACAATGAGAGGTTAGATAAAAAATATATGTTACGCACTCTTACTATGGCAATAAAGCGATACAAAGGCTTGGTAGATCTTTCTTGCCAAATGCTGCCAAAGATATGCCACATGTTAGCAGCTTGTATAACTATGTACCACAAAGATCATGTTGTAGATACTCTATGGATGTCTTTTTGGAGGGGAATAAAGGTCTAGTATATGATATTAGCAATTAGCCTAAGGAGCAAATTTTGCATGGATTGTTTGCATGTCTAATGTTTATGCCTTCATACTACATGCGTACTTTTAACAATACTTTCTATACAGGTTTTTTCACATTGTTACCACCATCTTTTGACCAAAATTTAATGACCTAAGAGCGCATTTTGTAAGCTAACATGCCATTTATGCCCAAGAAGACATCCAACCAGCAAGGGAGTATAGAGAAGGTTGAAGTGTACAACAAATCATCATCTGCAACATTAGAAAGGAGGAAGGGGGTACACACTTGGAACACACAATGTACCTCTCTCTACAGCCCAGGGTAAACACAACACCCCAATCAACTAGGATTCACCTTCAAAATCCAGACAATTTCACCTATACACACTCGTTTTGCTACACCAAGATGCACACACATGCTTCACAGGAAGCTCGAGCACATGTCACACACCCAACACCTCTATTCCACACTGATAACTCACACAAATATCTCTCTCTCTCTCTCTCTCTCTCTCTCTCTCTCTCTCTCTCTCTCTCTCTCTCTCTCTCTCTCTCTCTCTCTCTCTCTCTCTCTCTCTCTCTCTCTCTCTCTCTCTCTCTCTCTCTCTCTCTCTCTCTCTCTCTCTCTCTCTCTCTCTACACGGACTTCGGTTCGGGGATGCACTCAACCGTACCGCAACCGGCAACACAAGTAAAGCATACGAGTAGAAAAAGGGAAGGGGAGCAGGGAATCAACACTGAGAAGGGGGAAAGGGTAAGCTTCTTCTTCCAAAAGCGTACAAGGACTCCATGGTTTACACAGAGGAAAACACCTCTCACTTGCTCTCAAAAAACTATCTGACAAAAAGCCCTTTCCAATGCTTTTAGAAGTCCTTTTATAGGGAGGTACTTTCTTTTTCAAAAAAGGGAAAAAAGGGTTCCTCCTGCTTGTATAACTCAAGGGCTCCTCTTCCTTGAAAGGGGGTTGATTTTATGCACTTGGGGGTAACATTTTTGCACCCTTGATGGGTTGCCGACACCTCAACATTCCACTCTCTCTCACACACTTTAGAGTTCCTCATTTGAGCTCATTTGGGTTGTCACGATGCCATGACACCCTTTGATTCTCCCTTTGACCTCAATAAAAGGTTTGTGTCTTTTTGAACGCACGCAGACATGGCCCCTAGCAGAGCTGCCACATAATTGTCCACATTGCACGAGCGGCACCACCCAAGGATTGCTAGCACCACCATAGATCACCACCAACCACTGGTGCATGTTGCATGGAGCACTCACGTGGGGCACGGTCGCCAACACCATATCCATGCAATGGGGAGATCCCCTCTCTCCATGCCTTGTTTCTTATGGTGGTACGAGGGGGGGGGGGGGGGGGGGGGGGGGGGGCATGATTTTGGATATATAGACTCCCTTTCTCTTCTATGCACCCGCATGTTGATTCATGGGTTTGCCATGTGCTGGCTGTTGAGGACCTCCCACTTCCAAGGCTCCAAAATCCTCCCAAAACCTTACAAAAATTTGGTAAAATTGGCCTTTTTTTCCCTCAACTTAAGGGCATTGCAGCTCCATGCTCGCTTACTCAGTTATTGAGTTATAAGGTCCCCCGTAAAATTGGCAATGTTGACTCTAATCTTGCCAATTTGTGCACCAATTTGGTCTCGTCATGCCCGCAAATCGAGCCGCCCAAAGGATGAAAAAATTCATTTGGCATAGCTTTGTAGTCAACTGGCATGAACTTTCACCTACAGTATCTCGGTCCCTCAGGACTCCGTTTGATGAGTCGTCAATTCCAACTAGTCCCATACAATGTACATGACATTACAAAACCCAGTCAAGGCCCAAAATATGTTGGCAAGTGCGCTTCCTAATGTGTGCAAGTGGGCCCATAATTGGGGGACCCCTCGGAAAACATTCAAATGGCCATAACTTTTCCAATGGAGCTCTGATTGACAATCCGAGAAGATCGGCATGCTCCACAACTTGAGCTCTTCAATCTTATCCACCACTAACACTATCTCTAGCCATCTTTCCCCATTGGCCCTGCCCGTTGGGGATTTGACAAGCTTTCTAACTTTGAACTTTAATATCTTTAATGTCGTGTCTCCATTTGAGGAGCCATCTAGACTAGCCTCTAAAGCACTTTGAATACTACATTCTTGGGCATTAGAATGACACTTCAAACAATTAGACTTACTTCCCCAATTGGCCTTTCTTGGAGTATTTTTGCCCCAAAAACCACATTATACATGCATTTCCACCAGCTCTTGCCTGCCGAGGCCTTACATATCAGCTCTAACCCTTTATTCGGCATCTCTATGCACCCTTAGCACCGCTTGGCACCACTTCTATCTCAAACTAACTTCACTTGCACCATCGTTGCCTACCCCCTGTTGAACATTCATGTTCAACCAAAAGCAGCTTTATTGAACTTGAAATCTACAACACTTTGCTAACACTCAAGCACACTGCAATAAACACAACCATATGTACAAAATTGTATGTCCATTGTTCTTGAGCCTCCTCGGGTGGGTTGCCCAGCCACCCTTGCTACAATCTAGTTCACATCAGGAACCACCCTTGACTATGAGGTAGAGAAGATAAATCCTAGTCATTAGTCCATGTTTCTTAGCGGGTAGAGGATCCCTTTTTACCCTATGACATCATTTCTAGAATGGATGACTAATCTATTTGATGCTTGAGAGACTTAGCTGCTGCAAGAATGTCTTCTCTTTAGTCCATATCATACTTCCAAAGTAGAGTGACAAGTTCTACTTGGTGTTTGGGAGATGTTGTCACCACCACAAACATGATCCTAAGCATGCATACTTCTTAAATTTTGTGCACAATAAAAGAAAGAGAATGAGTCTTATAAGACAAAAGCATTGTTCATTTAAAATGAATTTTTATTTGCTTACTCTAGTGTAGCATTGTAAGCATTGACAAGGTTCATATTATCCTTAAGCTAGGTTCCTTGCATCCATCTAGCATCTTAAAGGATAATCCTTAAACTCAATAAGATATCATTGGATAATGTTACCATTTCTTAGTACCTTATCTTGTGTCGAATAATTGAATTGGGCTACAACACCTCTTCTTGATCTTTGATCTCTGGCAGATCCTCCATTATTGATTCTTTTTGTGGCTCTCCTTTGTAAGGCTTGAGTAGGCTCACATGGTTAGCATTGTGAATGAGTCAATGTTTGGGCAACTTTAACTAATAAGTCATCTCATTGATTTTCTTAAGAATTTTAAAAGAAAGGACCATATTATCTTTTTGCTAGTTTAGCATAATACTCTTGGTGGCTCATAGGATTCTTGCCCGTAGTGTTCCTTAGATGAGCCTTGAGAAACTTTAGCAAGACCCAATCATTTTTCTTAAAGGCTAAGGATCTTCTGTGCTTATTAGCAACAACCCTTTTTGCCTTTACTGTGAGATGGATATAATCGTTTTAATCTTTGGAAAAGATTATTGTAAGTCTTAGCTATATTCATCAGCAGCGAAGATCTTCCCATATACTTTAAGTAGTAATGGACTTTTGGATCTTCCCTCTTTAACCTTGAAAGGTGCTTTCCCCATAGAAGTATGTACAATATCATTGTACGCATACTCTATAAGAGGTAGGTAATTCTCTCATTGAGAACATTGATCTACTTACATGACATAGCCTATTAGTAGATTCAAGAATCGTTAGATTAGTTATTTCACTTTGGTCATCCGTTTGTGGATGATAAGCCGAAAGAGAAATTTAATCTACCTCCTAGATTCTCAAAGAGACACTATGGATGTTGGCAAGCCATGATACTTGAAAATTTGATTGAAGCAATCCAAGTTGCTTCCCTTGAACAAATTTCAATTTTTGGTATACCACGCATTTTGAAACATACTCTTGTAGGTTTGGTTTTCATGGTAGACCAGCAGAAATACATTTCTACTCCTCAAAGTGTATATTATGGAGTCCCTCTTTGACCCACATAAGGAGAATTATGGGATCATACATGAATTTATTATTGTATTGGTGAGTACACATAGCCTATTGTCGTTTGGAAAATAACTATCCTTCAAGGTGAATGGTTCTTTTGCCCTTCCCTGATGCAAAGGCTATAATTACCTACTTAAAGCCTTGGTCAATAGTATACTCATCTATCATAAAAGATAGATCATTTGTGAGTTTCTATAGACACCACATTTACCCTTAGCCATTGTGAAAGTGCATCGACCACTTGACTTTGCTTGCCAACAATGTGAGCAATATGAAATTTAAATTGCAAAAGAAAAATTTTCCACCTCATTTGTTTGTTAGTGAGCTTGGTTTGCGTCATGAATTTCTTGAGGCTTTGTGATCCATTTGTAGGATGAATGGAGCCCCCAAGAGATAGTGCTTCCATGTGTTTAGGGCATGTAGAACAACTAAAAGCTCTTTTTCGTATATGCCCAAGACCCGTTCATCGGCATTGATCCTTCAACTCTCATATGCTATGGCATGCCCGTCTTGAAGCAAATCTGCTCCAAGGCAATCACCACAAGCATCACATTGGACCTCAAATGGCTTTGAGAGATCTGGAAGCATAAGGATTGGTTGAGAGGTAAGCTTCTCTTTAAGCTTGTCAAAATCATTTTGTTCTTTAGCAATCCATGAGTACTTAATGTTCTTCCTTGTAAGTCATGCAATGGTCCTCCTATTTGAGAGAATTTTTCTATGAAGAGTCTATAGTATGCACACATACCAATAAAGCTTCTTAGCTCATGTAGATTCCTTGGATTAGTCCATTCTTTTATTACCTCCAACTTTGATGGATTCATACATATACCATCTTGAGAGATAATGTGACCTAAGTATTGAATCTCTTGTAGGAAAAAATCACTTTTCTTTTGATTAATGAAAAGCTTATTCTCTCTCGCAACTTGAAAGATTACCTGGAGGTGTCACTTGTACTCCTCAAGAGAATTTGAGTGGCCTGAATATTTTTGTCCATCGTGATTTTGCATGCGGCTAGAGCATTTGTTAGGCCAAAACTTGTAGCTTATCGAGTAGATCTTCTATCCGCGGCACGATTTTTTTTTTTTAATAGTGATCCTAATTAGTGCTCTATAGTCAACACACATGTGATATGTGCCATCTTTCGTTTGTACTAAAAATACTGGTGAGAACAGAATGGAGAGGATCTAGGCCTCACCATCCCTTTTTCCACCAATTGATGCAGTTGCCTCATGATCTCTTCTTCTCCTTATTGAGCTTGTGAGACTCAATAAGGAGGTTCATTAGGCAGGGAGCTTCCTAGTAGAATCTCTATTGCATGGTCATCATCCCCTCGTTTTGGAGGTAGCTCACTAGGGATGTCATCAATGAAAACATCTTGGAATCCATTTAGGAAACTAGACAACTTTAATTCCTCTTGATTCCCATTGTTGCTATTTGTCCCGGGGAGGTCATCTAATAAAAATGTAACCTACCACGTGAGTTCAACAGAAGGGTATTTAAAGTTCTTGAAACTTACAGAAATATATATATAGAAGGGCATTATTTTTTCAAATTTGAAAAAAACTTACAAATTTTAAAAGAAAAGGGTACATTATATTCGTACCAAAATTCACAGATTAGGGGTTTTACAAACATGTTTTGAACGCACATGATATGGTAGTTTTACACATAGTGAACCCCCCGAGCTATTTGTGAAAACATTAGAATAGGGATATGGTGCTCCCCGAATTATTAGAATCTATGACATACATGCTCTTTTCCCTATAGGTGAAATAGATTCTCCTTTTAGGGAACTTCATGTTGACAGCCATGCGGTTGAACCATGGTGCCCCTAGGATAAGATCCTCATGTTGGAGAGGAGAGATAAAAAAAGTCTTCTTTGTCGACTAGCTTTGGACATAAAGCCTCAACTTCCCAATCAAGGCAGTAATGGAGGCTTGCTATCCCTTGCAAGCTCCATTGGTAGTTACAGTATCCCCCATCTCAAAACTTGTGTAGATGGCGAAGACAATGTCAATAGGTGGGAACCGGCTCTTGGAAGCCGAACAACAGACCAGTTAGTAATTACCATGGTGGTTACCACAGTAACTTCAAAGGGCTATAAATAGGACCCATTACATTGTAATCGGGTTGGCTGTACTTTTGGGCTACTTATCTTTTCACTTCTTACTCTTAGTTGTGTGGTTTTAGTCTTGAAGCTGTTCCTGAGCTACACTATCTTCACTTATAATCCTACTCTATAATCCTTAATACAGTAGTTGAGTGTACTTCAGTCAGATAGACCTTGTATTCATTCTTCCTAAACTCTGAATCTGAATCTGAATTTGAACACTATTTCCAGTCATTCAGTCTATCTCTCGCCTCAGCAGATGTATGTGACGAGAGCTACGTGCCGATACCTACATTGCGCGCGTACGGTCCGGTTTGCGAGCTCCTTCTACGAGCTTCATCTGGTGATTTGGTGAGCATACGTTTTCTGATTTTGCATTGCAGCATATCCACGTGTTCACATTAAGTAGAGCTACACATTAGGCACTTTAGATTTTGGAAACGAAAACCTACAAATTTCGGCCAGACATCCTACGTGATTTTTCACCGGGTGTTTTGGGTTGGGGTTTTGGTTCATAGACCTTAGGGAGAGAGACCTATTGGTGATAGTAGGGTCTCCTTCATGTTCCGTCCTGTTTCGAGATTGTTTGATGGGTGTGCGGATCTAGACAGCGTTGTAGGAAGTTTCCTCTTATGCACTCTTGAAGGCTGTGTCTTGGACAATTGGTAGAGACCTCTATAGGAATTAGTTAGGAGTCGGTCGAGTGTAGGTTGACACCTTATGCTTGCTTCCACACTCCTGCGGGTCGAGCTTCGTCCTTAGCTGACATTATATGTTAGGTGAGTTCTCGTTGTGGTGATGTCCGTCGCAGCGTATCCGTCCAACAGATGCGATCGAGCAGCAGAGACAAGCTGAAGCGGCCCAACAAAGTGACTCCCAACACGAATAGAGTGAGATGTCTCCCATACCATCATCAACATATACGGAAGAGAAAGTCCAACTAATGCCAAGCCCTCCACCTTCACCAACCGTTAGATCCACTAAGGAGAAGGAAGCCAAAGAAAAGGAGGCAGCAAATTTTGAGCAACCCAAGGCAACAAAAATAGAAAACACCCCTTCTATAACCACCCAATAGGAAACGGCCGAGGCATCCACGAAGCCTCAAGAAGACAAAGCAATCTAGGCAACCACACAGCCTCAAGGAGAGGTAGAAACCCCAACGCAACCACGAGCAGCCACAACCCCACCCAAAGAGCTAAAAGCTGAAATGGCTAAAACATCCAAACACCCTACAGAGTCTGAAGATTGGCAGATAGATGATGAAGTCATTCTACAAGTAATGAATATGTCAAACAGATACAGATGATGGTCGAGAAAATGTGAACAACATCACTTAGCCGCACTGCTAAGGCTAGAGAGTTGGAGATGGTTATCGATGCTCTACAAGGAGAATTAGATGAAAAAATGAATGTCATCTCAGATCTTTAGAGACAAGTCCAAGAGCTGAGAGCTGAAGTCGAATAACACCAGCTAGCAAAAGAGAAGCAACAAAAAGAAATGGAGGAGCTAGGTGAACTTCTCAACAAGTTAACAGATGCATGCAAGATCAAAGACCAACGCATCTCTGCAATATTCAGAGCAAAGGATCAATGATCAAGCAACTTTCTTGAGACAGATAAGGGAAACTCCCATAGTTTCCTTGATTAAAGGTACAGAAAAAGTATATAAGGCATTAGAAAAGAAGAATAAAGATCTTGAGCTAGAGCAAAAGCTAGAGCAGTCACAACAAAGAGACCTTGCAATGATGTGGGTACAACAAGAAGAAAAACTGCTTAAGGAGATAAGAGAGCTCAAGCGAGTCAATCAGCTGCTGCAAGAGGGACAGCCAGAGACACAAGAAGAAGTTGGTACCTTAGAGAAACCAAATGTTGAAATTCCATCAGTCTCTTTTGCTGAGATGAAACACAGCCAACAGAGGGGCTAGGAGGAGAAGAATATTTCTAGGTACTACTAACAAATGTTGACCAAATGCCCATGGTCCAACTGTCTAAAGCTAAAGAAGATGCACTTAAGGAACAGGTTGCTCAGGAGACAGATGAATAATAGAAAGCATTGATGGATTGGGAGTTGAGATTTCTCCAACGTCACTCAACTCACTCCCAACCAAATCACTACATAATGGCATCAACAATCATTTACAGGTCAATCAAAGACTATATAAACACATGCAGGTAGAAGGCACAGAGGAAGTCCACCCCAGATGGAGAAAGAACTGGCTGAACAAGAATCCATGATATTTGATTCTGTTCACAAGAGCACCTGCAGCCCTTTAAAAAGACCCAACCTTTTGTCATGTACCAAGAGTAAAGACGTGGCAAGCACATGAAGCACTGAATAAGAAGCGGCCTACATGGCTATCCTCTCCAAGATTGCCACCTCCAGAGCATGCAACACCGACAGAGGAATACATGGTAAAAACCCTAACGGGCACCATGACATTCTTCAAAAGTCTCCCTAATCTCTCATGTGCCATGCTCTACAAAATTTTTCGAATGCTGCTCACATGCATTGAATCTTTGCACGAGCCAAATCAAGCAAGAGACCGTGGATGTCATTCCTAGAAGCCAATAAGGGTCTCTGCTACGACCTCAATAGCCAACCTTTTGAAGAAGTCCTTTATGGCTCCTATGCCCGATGCATGTTCTTGCCATCTAGAAATATGTTGGCATTTGAGGAAGCATTTTACACAAGGTTCTTCATTTGGTGAATGAAGATATTTGGGCCAGTGATAAGCAACCTAACCTCTAGATTTGTTGGCTACTTAGCCACCATTGAGCTCAAAAACAGGGTCACCATGTATTCCTTGCAGGTTCTAGACATAGAAAGAAAGATTAGATATGAGAAATCCTTACATACACTGAAAGACCACCTCGCTAGCCATCAAACCGAAGATTACTTCAACCCATAAAGTTGTGTCAATGGACAACACAGGCAAGGAGGGAGGGAATGTTAGCAGCAAGCTAACTCGGATACCATTTTTCGGAGCTCTCATTGTAAAAACATTTATTATTTTGATGAATCGAGAATAATGTAACTCCTACTTTCCATATAAACTTTGTAATTGATAAGACGAGGCTACAAGCTTCCAGATTGTATCAACCTCTCTTTAGTTAGAGATCCCAGATTATTAGTTTTGACCACCAAAAACCTTGGCTAAGGTATAAAATCCAGTTTTTTTTAAGTTTTTGGATAATAGAAACACAGTGTGAGCTAACGACACTCACTTCTCTCCTTCTCACGCTTCCTACTCCCTCCCTAGTTGTCACATTGCAGTTGCGTTTGTTGCATTGCAACTGCAGGTAAGAGCTCTATGCATTGAAGTAAGCATTTCAGGGTATTTTGTAGCTTTTGGCGTCGCCGACCAGCGGCCTAATTTCATCATAAGTAGGAATTTATACTTCAAAATAAAAAACCAAGTATAGGCGGGGTATTGGTGCATCATTGCTAGGCATTTAGATGCATTCTGGGTCGAAAACGACTAGGTCAAAAACTCATTGCTGCTAATAATCATGATTTTTGCACTTGACTTAAAGTGAGATTTGAGACCATAAACATGTGTGCTTAGGTCTTATAAACATTTCCTAGAACTTTCGTGACGTTTGGATGTCAATTGATGCTGTAACAAAAGTGACTTATTTGCCAATGAGCGATTGTCTTTTGGTGATTTCAGTTATTTGAGTGTAGCCTGAGTTAGACCAAGAGATTGACAACCTCTTGTAGCCTTCATGCATTAGGCGAGTGAACTTCATCCCATGGATCGACAATTTATTCGTGGTTCTTGCTATGTCTGCAAAATAAGATAGGAGTGAGGTTAGACCACCCGTCCCACAATCATGTTTCTGGCAACCACATGTGGAATTACATCATGACAATATTCAAGTTTTCCCTCTATGATCCTTTTTGAATGATCTAGCTAAAGTAAAATCCTAATGTGATAAAAAACGGCCTAATATAGCTGAAACAAAGTACTACGAAAAAACATTAGCATAAAGATATAGACAAAAGACCTTACACGAAATAAGCAAAGGCTTGATATAAGAAAAATTTCAAAGATATAAGGAAAAACCTTTTATAAACACATGCATAAGCAAAAGTTCAAAGACATTAGCAAGGTGTAATATAAACACAAGCATATGTAAAAAAGAAGGCAAGCATAGACATTCAAGGCATAACCAAAAGACCTAAGACAAGGCATAAGCAAAAGACCTAAGACAGGCTTATGCAAAGAGTCAAGGACATAAGAAAAGTCTTAACACTAGAATGGTAACAGGACACTTTTATGTCCTTGGACACTTTTGTGTCCTGTTAAGTGACCATTTTGCTTGAATTATTTGATGATTATAAAAATGAATTTCTAGGTTCTATATATCCACAAAGCTGCCTTATGAGCTGAAAAAAACTTAGCATTTTTTTTAAAGTATCAATCTCACCATTAACCTTACTCTTGCACAACATTTTTGAACCTAAACTGTGTGAAAAAACGGGTCCTGTTTTTGGCTTTTTTTTCAATTTTTGGCAACTATACCACTCTAAACTTCATGTTTGTGAGGTTTAGATGGCTAGAGGTTAGGCCTTCATAGTTCTCAACATGTTTTGATGCTTGTAGGGAGAGTTAAGTGTTAAAATTGAAAGTTATGACCAATTTACAAGAATTGCATAATCCTGTTTTTTGGCGAAAATTAGCACTTTTACAAGAATTGCATAATCCTGTTTTTTGGCCAAAATTAGTAATTTTATGATTTTTTTGGTGGCTTTCTTGATATTCAAATTCAATTTTGATTGTGTAAGTGTAATGTATAACATAAAGCTAATCTTCCTTGAGTTTTGGGGGACCTAATATGCTATATAGCATGGTATATGATGATGGTTGAGTTTTTTGATTGCTGAAGAATACGATACATTTTAGAGTAGCAAGTATAACTTTCTCAATATTGCTAGTTTCGTAGGCCAATTGTGTGTATGTTGTAGGTAGTAACCATATCTAATCATAGACTACAAACTTGGCTAGATATTGAGTAGTTTCTATGGGTTTCTAGAGGTCATAATGCTAAACCCAGTTTTTTCATGTTTGCTATATTTAGCACTTTATCATTGCCCCCAAAGTTCCAATTGTAAGAGATCCATTATCCTTTTGACATGCTCCATGGCTCCTTTTGAATTTAAAGGCCCAAAGGGAACTAAGAAAACATGTATATAGTATCCGTATTGAGCGTGACTATAGAAACTTTGACTCATAGGTCCGCAGAATGGCAAAAATGCAACCTTTTTGTACCTTTTTTTTTTGCCCAAAAAAAAATTGGTGAGGTAAAAGCAACCATATGTTCTGGTCACCAACCCAGTGAAGTTAACGGGGCATCTTATCTCATGTCCTACAAAAATCCCCACTCTTATTTATATGCAATCAACCGTGAGAAATTGTTGTTTTGGGCAAAATGCACTGGTCCATCAACTTTGGAGGCTTGTAGTGACCAAGGGATGAGAAAAATTACAAGTTTCTCATTTTTTCCATATGTAGTAGTTATTGAACTATAAGCTCATGAAAGGATTTTTCAAAATGAGTGGATCTACTATGGTTTTGGAATTTTTTCCCAAAACCCTAGCCTTGAGGAGTCAAAAAGAGATTCTGATCCCAAGAATGAACAAGTAACTAACACTGAGGCTTAGGAGGAGCACAGTCATGCTGATGAGGCAAAGGACTTTCAGCATTCTAGTCAGTCTAGAAGAAGAAGGGCTAAAAGGGAAGAACTCAAGGCCAAGAGTTCTCGGACCATACAGGGGGAAGAAGGAGCCAAAGGTAGTAAAGGAAGTCGACATAGTTCCAATAGAAAATCCAGGGAGGAAACAAAAACTGAGATGGAGGCAGAAATTAATTGGGATGCATACATAGACCATTATAAGAAAGCGTTAAAAATGAGTCAGGACCCCAATGTGAGAAGAGGAAGAAATGATTCTGATAGACATGATTACACATCTTCATTGAAAATTTATTTTCCCGTGTTCAAAGAGGGAAAGAAGGATGACCCAGATGTTCATATCCAAGCCTTTGAGCAGTACACTAAGCTGAAAAATACCGATGAATATGATTGGGGTGAATACTTTATGCAAACATTAATTTAAAGGAGGCAGCAAGGAAATGGTACTACCATTACCCGGCTTGCCAACTCAAATCATATAATAAACTGCTTAAAGCTTTTCGACTGGAATATTCAGACAAGAGAGGAGATGAGGATATATTCTGTGAACTAGATAAGATAAAGCAGAGAAAATTGTCAGTCAGAAGCTATGTTGAGAAAATCAAGGAGCTGACTAGACAACTGGAGGAACCACCATTTGAAAAGCGGTTGCAAGCATGGTTTTTGAATGTTTCTTGCAGTAAGAAGCTTAGGGAACAGGAGGTGCCAGCACCAACAAATAAATTCAATGATTTGGTGTAGTGAGCCCTAAAGCTAGCGGCTTGATAAGTAAGTAAACGGATAGTTACTCCACTTAGGAACAGGTGACATTTGAAACAATGTTACATGAGGTATGGGTGTTTGTTTTTGGCATTGAGGACAATCCTTTACAAAAGATCAAACATCACTCCTCATAGTCGGCCAAAATAATCCAAGTCTCAGGATTCGTTGCATAGTTTGGTCTTCCGCAAAGTGAAGTCCTACTATGGTAACATGTGCTTGACTTAGGTACTATTTCTTTTCTTCAGGATTAATGCATAAGAGCAGTATTCCATCTCGATTTCTTTTGTATAGCCTACCAGCTAGTAATTGATACATAGCTGATTTCTCAATTAAGCCGATTGTACTAGAAAGTGGTATTTGTGAATCCACTTGAGCTATTGTCATCAATGACACCATGTTTTCCGACCATCGAGGTATCATTTCCACGGAGAACAAATAGGCATCTGGTAGGTCATTGTCTACCCCTTTAGGTGATTCTCTTGAAACAATCCTTGACAAATGATCTTCTCGTTGGTGTGTAGTGCCCTTTTTTACAACCACGGTGAAATCAAATTCCAGAAGAATGATGAACCATCTCACTATTCTTCCTGTGTTGCATGGCTTGTTGACCAAATACAACAAAGCTTGGTGGTCTACAAAGAACACAAACTTGTTGGCTAATAGGTAATGTCTATACTTTGTAACGACATATATCATTCCTAATCCTTCCCTTTTGGTGGTGGTGTAATTATTTTCCGCCGTGTTCAACTGTCGGCTAGCATAAGAAATAGGAAAGTCAATTCTCTCGTCTCTAGGTTGAGCTAGTATACAACCGATAGAAAAATTGGAAGCATCTACATGTATGTGGAATATCATATTCAAATCTGGTGCTTTCGATATTGGAGCTGAGGTGAGATCTTGCTTAAGCTTCATGAAGGATTCTTCACATGCCTCAGTCCACTCAAAGTGTGTAATGAATCTATACATAGATTTTGCAATTATAGCATACATGTAGATGAACCGTCGGTAATATTCACAATGCCCCATGAAGGTTTGTACCCCTTGACTGTTGTTGGTCTAGGCAATTCAGCAATGACATGATTTTTTCAATATCAGTAGCTATGTCATTTTTAGACACTTTATGTACAAGAATTTTTCCTTGTCTACCCATGAATGTGCACTTTTCAAGATTTAAGCAAATCCTATAAAGTCTACATTTTTCGAATACCTTTTTGAGATGTTCAAAATGATCAACCCGTTTGATGAATGTACGCATAGATCATCCATATATACTTCTAAGAATTTCCTAAGATATTTTTTAAAAGCATGGCTCATCAACCTTTGAAATGTGGGTGGAGAATTAGTTAACCAAACAGCATAACCCAATAGGCAAAAATACCCCATTCTGTTGCAAAAGCAGTTTTATACTGATCTTTTGGGTCAACCAAAATTTGATTGTATCCCAAAAAGCCATCTAAGAAGCTGTAAGCTTCCTTTCTTGCAACTCGTTCTAAAACATGCTCAGTGATTGGAAGAGGAAAGTTGTCTCTAATGGTAGCTGCATTCACTTTTTTGAGATTAACACACACTCGTAATTTTTCATTTTTCTTGGGTACTACCACAATTGGAGATACTCAATCTGTGTGTTCAATTTCGTAAATGAATTTAGATTCCTTTAGTTTTTCAATCTCTTCTTCAATATTCCTGGAAAATGTTTCACTATACTTGTATTGCCTTTGTCTACTTGGTTTCGCATCATCTCTCATGGGTATGGTATGTTGACAGATTTCTGGATCAACACCCTTGAGATCCTTGTAATACCGAGCAAAGATATCTTGGTATTGTTTTAGCAAGCTTAGAAAAATCTCTTCTTCTTCTTCTGTTAGGTCATTTGCAATGTAAGTAGGTCTAGGCTCTTCTCCTAGTTCAGTCAGGTCTATCTTTTTAGCATTTTCAGGCCCTTCGTAGGACTTGCACTGTTTTTGTAGTTCCCTAACAGGTTGTTTGATTATGATTTTTTGATCTTGGAGAGTATAATTATTGTAATGGGATGGAACACTCATTACATCATTACCATCCTCTTCCGTGTTTTCCATTTCGGTCGTATATATCTCCTTTAGAGATTTTTTCAACTCTTGATATTTCTTTTTCCGCTCAACTCGGGTCATGAGTGGTTTATTATCCTGTGGGTTTTCTTGAGTATCCTTCCTTGGTTTTCTTGATGTTTTAGACATTTTTGAATTTTTGTTTGAAGGATATCTGCCATTGATTTTGTCATTGAAGGATATCTGCCATTGATTTTGTTTGAAGGATATATGCCATTGATTTTGTCCTTAACACAATTATTTGCATCTATCTGCATCAGGAATTGTGTTCTACTGGAGACTGATGGCATAGGTCGTGTTTTTGCATTTTTGGTGTCTCTTTTTCGTCTATACCATTTTTGTCTTCTTGATTTATGGTTGGGAAATTCAAAAAACTTTTCCTCCCCTCCTTTCAAGAGTAACTTATCTCTCACATGTTCTTTTTCTGACTCTGAACCTTTTGAGGTAGCTGAGTGTTCATCTAACCCATCTGTTGCATCGTAGTAGAGGTCTGAAAAGACTTGTTGATCTTTCATCAAGTCCTTGGGTTCCTCATCTTTGTCTTCAATGTTGAGGGTTGAAATCATTTGGATGGGAATTATGTCGTAGCCATCCTCATTGCAAAATTGAGTAGACATAAACATATTTACACGTACATCCATGGTCGCTAAAATTTGAGTCCACTCGAATGGCTCAAACAAATGCTTTGGAAAAAGTTCAGGTAGATAGGCTTCGTCTGTGTAGTCCCTTTCTAGAATACATTCTTCTCGTTTTAAAATCCCATTTTTTGAAGCTCCACACATCCAAATAGGAGTGTCTTTGTTTAACCAAGATGGAAGCTTAGTTTCAACCGAAGAGACTGAATCAAACTCTTGTATGGGTGTTTTCAAGACATCTCTATAAGTGTGATCTTTTAGATTTACTCTTGTTATAGATCCCACTTGCTTCAAGTACAGATAGTTGTTTCCCCAATCTTGGATAAGCTGTACTTGTCGCATGAAATGTCTTCCCAATATGATTTCATAATTTAGTTTTTTCCCAAAGTCTACTATGGCAAAAGTGTGTTGATATTCAATTCCACGGGAATTGACTATCACCTTTTCAAGCAGCCCTAATGGTCTCTCAATGTGTCCGTCAGCCAATTGCAATTTCATTCGAGTTTGTCTAATGGCTGGTTGTCCCCAGGATTCCCATATTGCTTTCGTGGCTATGGCTATGCATGCTCCATTATCTAGTATTGCCATGGTTTCAATGTCATTATATTTCACTAGAAGGGTGGTGTTTCCTTCTTCCCCTTTGTAATATTCTCTGACTTTGTTCATGGGAACATATCAAATCTCTTTGTTGTCCATTTCTTTTTAATTTTCCCAAATTTGGTGAGATTAGCCCTGTTATTGGTTTTTTGTAGATCATTCCATAAGTATGGTCTAAGTTTTAACAGTCCTCCCAAGGTAAGAGTGCATTGGATGGGTGTAGACATGATTGAATGAATGATGTCTACTTCTAGGGTCTATTCAACTCTTTACTTGAGTGGTCTTACATACTATGGATTCATCTTCGTTATCTCCCAAGTAAGAAGGCAATGTTTTCAAGTCAATGGTATCGACATTCCTGAAGCTTCAGATCCGCAATCCCCATACAAGGATTGTACATCCATATTCATATCAGTAGGTAGGTTATCCAACCCAACTTCCTCTATAGGAGTTGACTTTAGACTTAGGCTCCCTTCATTGATCTCTCTAAATTTTTCCCATAAGTGTCTTGGCCAGTCCTCCTCTACAAATGGAATTCCGTCTAAGGCATCTTCGTTGTCCGGCACTATAAGTTCTGGTTCTTTTGTTTCAAGGTGGGGTTCTGCCACCACATCGGTTTTTTCTTTAGTGTTTCTTCTTACCAAATTCTAATAAGCTTCCAGCTTAGGTGCTTCCATGTCTGGAGAAGGATAGTTTTTCCATTTGCTTTACATGTTTTGGCCTGCTTTAAGTCCTGCTTGGTAGGCTTCCAAGGCTGCGTTACTAGGCTCAAAAATTTTATCAACTAGAATGGATCCTCTAGTTTCATGGTTGTTTCCTTGATTTCACTTCCAGTTTCTTTCACCTTTTCCTAAAACAGCTTTTTTGCTTTCTCCTCGATTTCAACCTGTTGTTTTCTCATCTCATACCTTTTGCTTCTGCTTCTTTTGATCCTTTGAGAGAAAAATTTCGTATTTTTTGAATCATCACACGAGTTATGTTTCTTTTTCTTGGCCTGGGCTCTAGTGATTACCTTGATTGGAACAATTGGTTCACTCTTGAATGAGCTACTAGGTATCACTTCGACTACATTTACTACTGTTTTACCCTTGTTTAAAGGATTTTTAGGACAATCTTCTGGAAAGTGTCCTCCCTTTTTGCAACATTGTATGCAATAGGCTTCAACTGGTTTGAGGTTTTTGTCCGGCTCTGGATATTTCATTTTTCCAATGATCATCTACACTACAGTTGTGACAGTTTCCCATTCTTGGCTTAATCATGGGTCCTACCATGGGAGGTCTGACACCTTGATTGCTACATAATACATTGGTGCGAGCTCTGGTGGAGCAGAAGTCACAGTTTCTTCCATTGGTGGTGGATGTGGATTACACCAATCTCCTTCTACCATTACTGTACATGGACTAGGCTCTGCATAGGATGTAACAGGCACTAATGCTTGTTCATCTATGATTCCTTCAGAGTGCATGTACTTTACAGGCACTGCATTATGTCTTGGGTAGGGAGGTTGTTGACCCAACACAGGTTGAAATCTTTCCATGCCCATTGGTGGTCTTTGAGCTTGGGCCATATTAGGCTGACATTTGTACATGGGTTGTCCTTGTGGCCTCATAGGCACGTACTGAACATTCCCATCATACTTTGGTCTGAAGTAGCACTCGTGGGCCTCATGGTTGGTCCATTTACCCTCAATTGCACACCATTTTTGTGGCCTAATGGTTGTCCCTGTTGAGGTATCTCTTGTCCTGGTCCCCTCATAGGTGCTTTTTGCATGTTGTTCATCATGTCGTCATCCTTTTGAGCATATCTTCTATGGCTAAAAGTGGTGTTGCGGAAGCCGTTCCCACTTGTGCTAGTTTAGTGGATGTTGTTTTCTCTTTGGTTATCCTTAGGGACAACTTCTTTGTTAAAAAATATCACAATTGTCTCCTAAGTCAATAGCATCTGACACACACTCTTCTAGGGTTGTATGCTTTTTACTATAGAGTATAGCATGAATTTCTTTCTTTAACAGTCCCTCTAGAAATAATGATATGAGTCATTCTTCTGCAGGTATCTCTAGCCCTGGGCATCTGGCAATGTATTGTTTCAATCGAGTTGCACAATCCCTAACAGACTCACCATATTTCTGTTTAAAGCTGTAGATTTAAGCTACCGTATTATGTTTGATCCCCGTTTTGGAACAAGCAGCTACAAATCCTTGAGCTAATGTGTTCAAGTCCATGATTGACCTTGGTGGAATGTTTTGGAACCATGTCAATGCTTTTCCTTCTAATGTCATTCCAAACCCCTCGAATTGAGTATGTGTTAACCCTCATGGCACACTGACACCCATCACCTACGATGGACGCGTATTATGTATGATTTAGAGTCAGGTACCGGGCTTGTCGGACCAATAGGGAAAGGTAGAGTGATCGTCGATGAGAGGCGCACTTTAACTTGGACATTCAAGGGGTTAGTTGGCTAAGCATGGGCGCCCAAGTGTGAATGGGGTGAGCTCCTATAAAAGCCAACTAAACCTAATTTTTACTCATTCTCTCATTTGTGCAATTGAAGAGTGCTCTTGCTCCATCTCCATCTTCTTCTTCTTCTTCACCTCCTTGTGTGTGTGTGTGTGTGAGAGAGAGAGAGAGAGGGAGAGTGTGTGTGCGATCGAGCATTACGAAGGCACGACGGCGGCGAAGCGGTTGAGCGCGGCACGACTGCAGCTTCTTCTTCATCGCGGCGAGGAATCCACCACGAAGGCGAGCGTAGAGCGGTGAGTGACACACCCTTTGTTTTCTTGAGCTTGCTAGTTTAGGCTTGTTGTGTGCTTGGAGCCGTTTGTGGCTCGCACACGGTGTATTGGCAAGTCCCTTGCTTCGACAGTGCGGCAAGGAGCGCACATTTTTGGCGCCGCTGCCGGGGATATGCCCTACACTAAGCTCGGTTAGCACTTTACGCTTCCTTGTGGTGCAATTTCTATCATAGGAAAGGCAGGGAAGGAGTGTGTGGAAGATTTCTGTTTTTTGCGTTTTCTGCAATTGCTGTCAAGTTTCAATTTCTGCTATTGTCTGCGTTTTTTCAATTTCTGCAATTTCAAGTTCGGCGTTTTCAATTTTCTGCAATTTTTTGCATTTCTGTCAATTTGCTGCAATTTCTGCGTTTTTTCTGCATTTTCTGCAATTTCTGCATTTTCTGCGTTTTTCTGCATTTTTTCAATTTTTGTATTTTCTGCATCAAAAAATAAATAAAATAAATAAAATAAAATAAAAATAAATTGAAAAAAAAGTCTTTTGAGAATAAAAAAATAATTTTGAAAAAAAAAATTAAAAGGAAAAAAATTCGGAAATTAAAAACGCGAGTGAGCGGGCGGCGAAATTTTTCGAAAACAAAAAACGTGACTCTTAAAACGGACGGGTTGGTTTGTATAAAAGATAGATCGGGATTGGGATCATTTTCCCAGGCCCAGGCCCAGGCCTCAGTCCTCAGTCTTATGATATATACTAGACTCACTCTTATATATATACCCTACTCCCTCAAGAGAGAATGAGAGCATGTGGGACAAGTCCTCCACTCTCCTCCTTTCTCTTCCCACTTGCACCCTTAGACTTTCTAGTTTGGGCCTAGTTCCCTACTGGAAATTGAGAGTTTTAGGGATTCCGAGGGCATAGAGTGACCAAACGGAGGGCTGTAAAGCACGGCACGACCCTCTGACCGATACGCTCGTTTCGAGCTATCACACGGCCCATTCCACGACACGCTCTAAAAAATCTAGCAAAAAAACAAACAAAAAACACGCTAAAAACTAGTCACAAGGCCTCCTAGAGCAGCTTTTTGACACCTTAGGGTATCAAAAGCACATGCACTTACGCTCTGGGCGGGTGCTAGAACACGAGCACATTGGTAGTGCCTCTGTTCATACGGACACCCATTACCCATTCACGATAAGCTCTAGACCCTCAGCGGGGACACAAGGTAGCACCACCCAAGACCCTAAAATAGCCGCTAGTGATTCCTCCTCCGACTCAGAAATCATGGAAGCATACCCTAACCAAAACACTGAGAGAGAAGGCCATGCACCTCCCGAAGCTCCACAGCCTAGTACTAGTATGTTTAGCCGTTTCATGGAAACATTAGGTAGAGCTACTCGCTCGGAACCTGATGCAAATGAAGCACACGAAGAGGATGGGTTGGACTCTGACACACCTCTACGATACCCCATTGAGTTAAATAGTGCCTATGGAAAAGTGCTATATAACGCCTTATTGGACACGGGTGCTAAATACAATCTGCTATCCTATGGGGTGTGGTGTCAGTTAGGGAAGCCACCTCTATCTGAGAGTATTATCCAAGTCAAGGGTGTCAACAAGAAAAAAACTACGATTTTTGGAATCTGGCACACTTCTGTCAGTTATGACAATGGGGTGGTAGCTCAAGACTTTTTGGTCATGCCTACTGGAACTATGGAGGGTAATATAAACCTAGGCCGCACGTGGATGATAGCCACCAAATGCACTATTGATTGGGGGACTGGGGGTGTTACAACGCAAAAACCAACTCTTAGCCCTACCACTCAAGCCAGAGTCCCTGAGATATTGCCCAAGGAAATAAAACCCAAGACATTGCATGTCCAGGAGGTTGAACCATACGTCCCCATAGCCCAACTCTCTAGAGCTTCAACTAATGTAGTTGAAAGAAAGCTTGAGACACACAAGAACCATCCTAATATAACAGAGAAAACATACAAGTGGGTCCCTAAAACCTCTGTAGTGAGCATGGTTGATGCAAAAAAACGGAAACCTAGTAAGAACCGTACCACTCACTCCAAGAAATGTAAAGAAACGCTGCGTTGGATTCCTAAACGACTATTGGAAGCCCAAGGATACTATGAAGGAAATGATCAAATCTGGGTGCCCAAACGTAAAGTGTACTCTTACCTATCACCTGACCCAAGTGAGCCCAATCCCGTAGCTCCAAAACGAATCAATGATCATGGAAAGAAAAAAATCACAAAATGCTACACACCCGCTCCCGAGCTAGTTTGGGTACCAAAGAAAGAACGATTTGTTCCACCTAGCTCAGGAAAGGGGGATTCCCATGAAGATTCTAGCTCCTCATGTAATACATCCATAGAGGTAAAAGCTTCTACACAGCCTCCATCTATAGTAGTGGACCTCCATGAAGCTACCAAAGAATCCACACCTCCCAGTGTTCAAGAATCACCTGATGAACCACTTCAAGTTCGATCCTGGGAGAGTACCTTACCACCCTTGCAGCTTGACAAGGCACCTAGGGTAATAACAAACTACTGGCAAAAATCCTCACCTATTACCAACTGGAACAATTGGTTTCAAAGGGTGACAAGCTCATTTCAAACGGTATGATCTACCTAAGGAAGGGGGGAGTGTTTGTGGACATCCATCATTCATTTGTTTCCCTCTCAACCTTTTTCCCTGACCTCTCAATTCCAATCTAAGGGAATGTACATATAAAGCTTTATACTCACAAAAAAAAAAAAAAAGAGCAAGAGCAATTAGCAAACGAGTATGCACAATAAAAGTCAAAACATTGACTCAGACCTACACATGTCACATCTGGTACAGTGAAACAGAAACCTATGCCATAAAACACCTTTGATCCTCATCACTTGAGTGATGGAGGGTAAGTAAGATTAGTACGATAGAGTGTTTCTGTTTTAGAGTTGCGTGATTAGCGAAGTTCTCTTTTCCCACTGATGTGCCTCCTAGAGGTATTGTTTGTGTTTCATAGTGTGTACAGGAGCGTGTTGCTATTGATAGGATTTGGACCTTCATGGAACCTTTCTCTCGTTCACACTTCAAATCAAGCGCGACCATCGACACAAACAGGTGTTTCTTGTCCATTAGCATTGCCCTTATCTTTTTTGCATCCATGTTTGTCTGCTTTGATTGTGATTGGTAGCATAATATTCAGCGCATTGGCTTAGTATCCAACATTTAATTCAATGCAATCTTTTGTCATAATCACTTGTCTAGGTGTAAAAATCAAGCAGTCCGACTAAGCTAGTTTGACCAAGCTAGGTATTAGAAATCTTCTCGTAATACCATGGGGAATGCCTTCCTAATAATCAATGGTTACTTAGGTTCTTAATCCGATTTAGGCAGCATTGTATGAAATGTACTAGGGCTTTCTAGTGGGCTTAACCCTATTGACCTTTAGCTTAAGTATTATAAAGGGAGTTTACTAATGTGATGAGCCTGGGGAATGTAACAGTGTTATATGACCTCCCAAAGTTACAAAATTAAAATGATGAAAATGAACAAACAAAAAATCAAAGTGCCACAATGTAAAATTTTACGCTGGAAGAGAAATCTCAGCTTGATTTGGTACTTCACTCACATGTATTGCCTATGGTACTAGAGCCCTAGAGGTTCCCAGCGTGGGCGCTTTTCCTTGGAAAAGCAAAAAACCCAAGGCATACAAAATAAGCACACACATCATAATTGAATCACTGTGAAAAGACCTTGGGGGGTCAAAGAAAAAGTAATCAGCCAGGCGATGATTTCATGAGAAATTCCTTTTATGGTAGCTTAACTACAAAGTCTTCTAGGTATAGCCTCTAGTCAGCCCTCGAACATGAATACTTGGCTCTCGCGATTAAACAACTTAATTGACCACTGAAAATTAAGAAGCTTACCCATGGTATTAATATTCGATCTCTAGTGCTTTTCGACCGTCAAATTAGCGACCCCAGACTTGTTTAATTTTTTGCCTTTACATCTGTTTATGCATTTGATTACATTGCAATTTAATGTTCATTGCTGACAAATTGTTTGAAATTCTTTTACCAATCAATGTGTCTACCTAAAACTGCATATGCTTTTTAAGAGAATGCAATTACTGTGCCAATGTTGTTTGATTTTGCAGTGACTGAAGAAGGCTAAGGACATTCATCTCAAATGCTCTTCCACCTCGACGAACCAGCTTCAACTCAATAGCTTCCGAGGACGGAATCTACATCAGGAAGGGGGGCATGTTAACCCTCATGGCACACTGACACCCATCACCTACGATGGACGCGTATTATGTATGATTTAGAGTCAGGTACCGGGCTTGTCGGACCAATAGGGAAAGGTAGAGTGATCGTCGATGAGAGGCGCACTTTAACTTGGACATTCAAGGGGTTAGTTGGCTAAGCATGGGCGCCCAAGTGTGAATGGGGTGAGCTCCTATAAAAGCCAACTAAACCTAATTTTTACTCATTCTCTCATTTGTGCAATTGAAGAGTGCTCTTGCTCCATCTCCATCTTCTTCTTCTTCTTCACCTCCTTGTGTGTGTGTGTGTGTGAGAGAGAGAGAGAGAGGGAGAGTGTGTGTGCGATCGAGCATTACGAAGGCACGACGGCGGCGAAGCGGTTGAGCGCGGCACGACTGCAGCTTCTTCTTCATCGCGGCGAGGAATCCACCACGAAGGCGAGCGTAGAGCGGTGAGTGACACACCCTTTGTTTTCTTGAGCTTGCTAGTTTAGGCTTGTTGTGTGCTTGGAGCCGTTTGTGGCTCGCACACGGTGTATTGGCAAGTCCCTTGCTTCGACAGTGCGGCAAGGAGCGCACAGTATGGAAATCGAATATACGTTCTACTCTTAGCACTTGCTTAAATCTTACTAAAATGGTCGTATGGATCCCCTGATCCATTGTATTTTTTGATCCATTTCTGAAAATCAGCTGGCCTGACACGTCTGTTTGGTTCAACTCCCGGTCTCCTGGCAGTTGGTCCTGTTCTGAGTCCTTCAAACCAGTCTGTTGGAAATAGTGACTCATGTAGCTCTGGACTGGTCTTAGTGTCACCTAGTTTTCTACGTGATGAGGTGGTTTTTGGTTTCTTATCATTACTCTCAGATGATATCACGGTGTTCATCTCTTGGAATTGTTTCTGGTCCTTGTCTCAATATCCAATCCCTTATGGAATACCCTTGGTATTTGGTTTGTTCTACCTCCTCAGGAGTCATCATAACAAAGTTGTTGTTATAACAATCCCTGAACAGGTAGGTTGGTAGGTCTGCTGATCCCTTATCTTTGATCTTGAAGTTATAGATGATCTCCATGGCCGTTAGTTGTCCTAATTTGGCATGCGAAGTCCATAGAGGATCTTTTATGTTTCTATCCTCCCAACAATGGACTCCGATCCTAGGATTATCCGTACTAAGCGGTTCAAAGGCTTCAAATCTACTTGATCGTATCCCTTGAATTCTAAAGTTGGTGGTCCTTCTTTTGCTGACATATATGGGATTATGGTGTTTACTTCTAACCCCCATTTGTCTATCACATCAGGGTTTTCAACTTGTACATACTGAGTTCCGTTTTTGTCCATGTACATTTTTCCTTGTTTGTTGCCATAATCTCTTCTTCGAACTCAATACCATGGTCATCAATGCGAATAGCATACTCCTCGTTAGGGTCCAGATAAACATGAGCTCCATGGTGGTTAGTCTTGTAAATAGAGAGTATATGCTTATAGCGCATTGTCATTCTGGTTATCGAGTGAGTGGAGTAAGAAGACATTTCATATGTTGAATCTAAAAAAGTGTATGAGACTTATTCAAGGATTGTGTGCAAGGAATTGCCTTGTTTCACGCTTTCTTCGGTGGATACTCTATTGGAGGTTTCTCCGAATATGCCCTGATTTCCTAGTACACGACCAGATCTAAGGTTCATATAAACTTATGAAGCCCTGGATAGAGTAGCTACCTTTGGATTGACCTGTCATCAATTTCCACTTGACTTGATTGCAACCTCTACTGAATTGTTGATTCCTCGTCTGTAACGTGATTCTTGTACAAATTTGATCAAGTTAGCTATTCTTCTATAAAGATAGTAGAGTTTTTGCTAACTCTCATGATTGGTCTATATGTATCACTTCAAATTGAGCTATGGGAGTCAAACTGACTTTCAGATTCGACTTTAGCAAAAAATCAAAGGTTTAATCTGCAACTTGGAAACTGAGTGAACATGTACCAATTTAAATCCAATTGAACCCAAAATTGCCCGGTGGCTTTGTATTATGCTGGCCTAACACTTTACAAGTTCAAAAGTCAAAACTGACATCCTTGGGTAGCAGTAGTAAATAATTGCGATTATTTACTTTTGCTAGTTTTTTTCACTTTTTGGCTTGGTTTGGCAATTATACAACCTGTTAAAGTCTCCAGACTAGTTTCAACAAGTTTGGACAAAATCTGGTCACGTTTATCAACTGTTTTGTGTCCGCAGACTTTGATTTCAAGAATCTGGCTTAAGTCTCACTTTTATGATCCAAATTTCACCAAAATTGATTTGTGAGGTCTTCTTGATATGCTTGACCTTGTGGTATACTCAATTTGCAAAATTTTCAAGTTTTCTAGCAGATGTAAATAATCGCAATTATTTACTCTAGCTATATTTTTGCAAATTTTTGTCCCAACTTTGACACAGATCTGTTAAGCACCTCAAGTTAAGGTCACTAGCCAAGTTTCATCAAGTTTGGACAACTTTTGGTTAAACGGTCATCAATTTTCTATCCCCAAACTAACTTTCCAAAAAATGGTATTCGTGCTAGCTTGCTGCTAACACCATTTCTTTCAAATGCCCTTTCAGTTTTATAATGGTCTCCATCTATGCTCCTAACTCTATTATTGACACATCTGATGTATGGATAGAGATTTCCAGTTCGCCTAAGCTATGCATACTTGTAGGAGATTTCAACATGGTGGAAAATTTGGAAGACAGGTGGATTAAAATGGGTCAAACTACATGAGGATAAGAAAGCTCCACTAGGAATGTATAGTTGAGAAGCAAGACTTTCTAGAAATATCTCAAGCCACAAGATTTACAAGGACCAACAAACATCAAGGTTACTACAATAGAGCTGCAATATTAGATGGAACTTAAATCAACTTTGATGTTCTTCAGAACTTTTGGCAAGTGAACTGTTGAAAAAAGAAGTCTATTCTCATGTCTGATCATTCACGTGCTATGTTTGAATTTCATACAGAACGTATCTATGTACAAGGAATGATGACCACACATAGATCAGTCCTTGCTTTTTATTAGATGTTTCAAGAGTAAAATCAAAGAGGCTTTTGAATCTACATTTAGATCTTACACATATGCCTTTAAAGCTTGGGATAAATCTCTTTAAAAATACTCAAAAGTCTCTTACATGTTTTAATAATAGGGCTAGGGCTATAAGACAACACAGAAGGATGGTGATAGAAAAGAAAGTCTCTGAGTTAGGGATTAGTGTCCACCCTAATTTTCCTCCTTCCCCTACCCTTGTGGAGCTAAAAGATCAACTTAGAAGAGATGAGCTCCTAGTTGCCAAGGTTTCTCTAAACTGGACCAAAGATTTTTGGGCAAGGAAAATTTATACCCCTCACAAAAATATGTTCAAGATCATTAAGGAAAAAAAACTAAAGACTTTATTCCCTTTCTGAACGACTAGAATGGGAAAATTGCTGGAGGTAGCTAGGGCCTACTACACTGATATTTTATCATCTCCCCTTAAAAGAGGGGTTGGTCCAACCAAAGCCAATGCTACTATAACCAAAATCAGAAAAAAGATGGCTTTGGTTGGTCCAACCAAAGCCAAAGCTACTATAGCCAAGAAAAAAAGATGGTGCAACCATCCGTGGCTAAACAAATGGACCAACCTCTCATTGAGGGGACTATTGATCCTCTCAAGCCTAGCAAAAATCATGGTCTTGATGGTTTACCCAATAAATTCTATCAACAGTATAAGGAATTTATTATCCCTTACCTAATGAAAGCATGGCAAGAAGCCTTTGCAATTGGAGCTCTACCCTCTTTTGTCAATATTGGTGTCATCAACCTCATTCATAAGAGGGGGGTGAAGGAGGACTTTGAGAATTGGAAACCTATAACATGTCTAACTTCTGATTATAAAGTATTTTCCCTATCCCTAGCGAGAAGACTCAACCCATTATGCATTCTATTATTCTACCTAAACGTAAAAAATTTGTAAAGGGAAAATTCATCTTGGATGCCATATTTACTTTGTGGGAAGCCATTGAGCATGCAAAGGATATTGAGGATAGATTTATGTTTTTAAAATTGATTTTGACAATGCTTATGACAGAATTGAGTGGGACTTTATGTTTCAATTGACATAGGATTTGGCAAGATGTTTATTAAATTTAAATTTTGTTTGGAAATGCTTTGGCCAAAGCTGTAGTGATTGTTGAACTAACTAATTCTACTCCCTTGATGAGGCCTATTAAACAAGGATGTCCCATTGCCCCATTTCTCTGTGCTATATGTTCAAATGCACTGGGATGTCTCGTTAATGACTCAATGTTAACAACCAAAAAGAAAGGCATAGACGTTCCTGGGACATGTAAGAAACTTTTCTTGCAAACAACAGTTCACTAATAATAAAAATGCCTTAATGCATAAATATTGCAAACAAAGGAATATTTTTGGTCATGCCTTCACACTTTCTGTGAACCCAGTGGTTTTGTCATTAAATACTCCAAAATAGGAGTTAAGACCTCTTTTGGTATCTTTCCCACAATTATCATAGACTCACAATGTTGCTAGTTTGAGGATGGGAATATTTTTAGACTATTGGGGATACCCATGGGCTTCAAAGTTACCCTCAAGATCATACAAAAGATGTTTAGATGGAAAAACTATCAATCTTCTTTGTCCAACAAGGATTTGTATTAAATCATTTTATTATGCCTTCACTACTTTATTTTTTGTCATGATGGCAATCAACAAAGTATCAAATGCAAAAGGCCTTTGCATTATTCAAGTCCTTTTTTGGGGAGGAGATCTTGAGCATACTAAAACCCCAAAAGTTTCTTGGGACATCTATTGTCTACCTAAATCCAAGGGGGGATTGGGACTTCATGATTTGTGCAAGATTTCCACCAAGCTGGCATGGAAATGGATTCTTAGGAGACTTGATTCAGAGGATTTTTGGTCACTACTCCTAAAAGGACATCTAAACAAATTCAAGCTAAAGGAATACAAATCCTAGACCAATCTAACCATAAGAGACATTGTGTTTTTATCGCCCTAATGGATCAAAATTAATGGATAGGTTTTGGGAATCCTGGCAAGACATAAGGGAGCATTGGAAGCCTCATCACTCATTTATTTCTAGCCTTTTTTTATTTCTTCAGGATTCACCTAGGCTTGGATGTTTTGTAGAGAAATGCAAACTCTCTTTAAATAGGAAAGCTCATAAATGCTACAAGGCTAGAATTCATACATGGGGGACCTATTAAATGAATTTAATATCAAAGAGGAGCTCACCATCCAAGCCCAGTAGCATCTGTCTCAGAGAGATATAACTCGGTTCTTGGAAAGATTACAAGTAGTTCTTACTAAACTACACCTCCTCCCTAGAGGAGGCTTCCACAAAGCTAGAACTGTGAGGATTACTAGTCAAATCCACCAACAATTCAGACCAAAGGATGGTGTTGAGGAAGGATTGAAGAAACAAAATCAATAAAGAGTGGAATCAGTATTGAAGTTGCAAACAATGGACATATAGATTTTAATGCATTTGGCCTTACCCTAGTACAATTAAACATAGTGTCCTTTTCTAGATAATTCTACATCAAGGTGTTTTGCATGGCAACAAAGCTCTCAATATAGGAGTCAATGATGGAAGATGTTCAAGGTGCTAGCAGGGTATGGACGAGATCCCGCACCTCTTCTTCACCTACCTGGATAGCAAGGCAATTTTGGCCAAAGTTCAAATGTGTGGAATGCTCTGTAAACTCAATCCTTTTAAGGCTAAAGACCTCCTTTTAGGAAATTGTAAAGTTTTTGATGTTCCTCTATGGAACATTTGGAGATGGATCATCCTATGGTTCATTTGGCTAAAGATAAAAAATGATGTATTCAACTCACCCCCTGACCATCCTCACACTCTCCATTTTGGGCTAAAGAAAAAAATTGAATTGCTCTACAAGGAAAGTTTAGAAGCTCTAGACTCTAAGACCACTATAGTAGATGTATAAAAATCTCTAAGATGGTAGTAATGGCATGTAAAGATTCCTATGTTCTACTCTGCCATCAGATTGAGGATGAAAGATACTTGAACTGCTATGAACCCGGACATAAAAATGATTGCTTGAGTTTTAAAGCATATGTAGCAGCAATAGTAGCATCCAGACTGCAACACTGTAGAAGAGATGGAGATGAAGCCGATGGCCCGTGACTTGGCAGTGACATTGGCAAACTACTTCTAGTTTGTGTGACTACAGTCAGTGTGACTACCCTAGTTTGTGTGACTACAGTCAGTGTGACTACCCTAGTTTGTGTGACTACTAGCCTGTGTGGCATTGCGTCTTGTTCACTTATCTAGTCCAAAGTCCAAGGGGAGGCTTGTTGGGTTTGTGGCATTTGGCCTAACATTAACCGCTGGTGTCAGAACCATCTCTTGTATAGTAAGCAATCCAGTAAGCAAGTAAGCATGTCAAGGTACAATGCTTAACATATGTGACAGATGAGTCCAAATGCCATCCCAATCAGCATGTATTTTCCACATTTTATGGAGTCACTCAAAGAGTTTCCCCTTGGCCCTTGGAAAAAGTTACTTGTGACCCTTGAGAGGTGCATCTAGCCACTAGAAGCACCTATTTAAGTAGCTAGTATCTTGTACATACTTCTGACCCAATTTTATTGTATGCATCTTGTCAATTTATCATAATCAACTTACATTTTGAGTCTACTCTCTCTCTCTCTCTCTCTCTCTCTCTCTCTCTCTCTCTCTCTCTCTCTCTCTCTCTAACTACTACTCTAATTAGCAATGCTACCATGATGAATGCTAATTTCATCAATCCACCCTAGCCCAACACCCTGTAGATATTAAGCGCGATTTTGGAAAGTGGTCAAGAGAGGTATTTGAGCGAATAGGTATGTATCTTTAGGCATTTCTTATTTGACCTATAGGTTTGATTGCATTTGGACTTTGTTTGCTTAGTGAATCAATGAGATTTGCTTGAAATTGTTGTAGTAGTTAGCGTTTGCTGCTTGACATGTAGTTGAGTGTAGCTTTGAGTAGGAGGGATTGAGTTTGTTTTCTAAGACTTGAAAACCTCTTGTATCCTCCATGCACTAGTTGAGTCAAATTTATGTACGTGGATTTTATTGTCTCTTCTCTTCAATAAGATAGCAAGGCTTGACGGCTAATGAGTTCACATCATCAGAAGAAGTTCCAAGATAAAGTTAGCCCAACCACCCAAATATGAAGATGAATAAAATGATAAAGGCCCAATAGAGGAGCTTGAAGTGTCAACGTTGACGATGTGGAAGCGTAGAGACCAAGGGGATAATACATGAGAGAGAGAGAGAGAGAGAGAGACTACTGAACCAACCAACCATGGAAATGAATAATTGATGCATGTACAATGGGGAAATGGGTTGCATATATACCCACCTAAGTAAATTGCTCTACCCAGACTTTGACAAATAAGTGTATTAAATACGTAAAATACAAAATAACTATTGGGATCACATTCAGCAGTTCACTTGAGATGCCATAATGTTAACGCCCTCTTTACAAGTCATAATGGACATAAATAGTGAGACCAAGTCAATGAAGAAGCTACCATGGACACCCTAGTAGTTGACCGGTCTATTGGATACACCTTGATTATGTTACCCTCAACTTTGTATCTTAAAATAATGCCATCTTGACCATTGGTTGGATTTAAGAAAATTGAGATGTAGACCACACTACATCCAAGAATCCCCATTGATGAATTGTGAACACATCAAGTCCAAATACTCCAAGATAATGAAGTATGAAACAACATTCGGTCCATAATCTGACCAACAACAATGGATTGGTTCACTCATCCATAGTGTTTTAGATACATCTGAGTGTTTCCCCCCTAGATGCATGAGCCTTGAACTCCGACCCATGGGTTCAAACATCGGTAACTTGAACTCCAACATAGGGTCCAAGTTATTTATATTGAGCATTGGTTGCCCCTCTTTCTACCACTCACAAGTGCCTCTATAGTCGAAGCTAGTGGCAACAACTACCTCTTGACTATACATTTGGCATCATGGCCACTGTGTGTTCCATGCTAATCTCCACTATTAAATCTTACTCACCGTTATCTCTATCTAGCTTTCCTTTGCCTTTGTCTCTTTGTGAGTTCTTGCTTTTGTCTTTTGCTTCAAACTCCCAAGACAAACAAAGCATCGTCTCACATTTGTAACAATGGTTGTCAAACCTCCTGGGTACTGAAGGTAGCTAACTAAGTAATGGCACTATTTTCCTTGTTAATCTTTCTTTTGCCTCTGTCCTTTGGAAAACTTGTTCATTTGTATTAGGCTTCACAATATCAAGCCAAGCCTCAAGGGGTGTACCTTTAAGAAACTATTCATATAGCATGCGTTCAAAGGGTATTAAAAAAACCCCTTTACTTACATGCATAAGGTAATAACAGGACCATTTTTCCTTTAAAAACTTACAGGTTTTACTCTAAAAGCTATAAAAAATACCCCTTCCATTAATATGATCCTGTTAAAATTTTGGCAATAAAAAAAATGCATTCATTTAAACTCATGTGGTTGATTGCATGTCTAAGAGGTGGACCCCCCGAGAGCCAAGAAAATTGATGATTTTCTTGAGAAATGCGGTTGAGCATAGGCCACTAGCTGGGTACTAGTCGATCCACTTTCCATAGCCAATAGTTGGTGTTGGTCATTCAAGTCATTGTGTGGTCAAGCAAGGGTGGGGGGCCATGTTGTAGTTGCAAGACTTGGAGTATTTCTTCCTTCTCATACTCCAAAAGGCTGCACAAATTTTCCAAGACACACATAAAACAAAAAAATTTGTTGTCTTGGCAAGATATCTTCTTGCTTCCCCAAGCCGCACAATGTAATCTCCTCCAATGCCCCTCTCTTGGGTTCCACTTTAGAAAAAGGATGCCTCTAGCATTTTAAACTGCTATAGCAACCCGATGCTAGAACTCGCGAGGACAAGGGAGGGGGTGGAGTTTTAAAATGCCCTCAACAAGGGATATGTAATAGCATCTTGGGACATTGCCTACCAGAAGAAGGGAGGGCACAGTTGCTAGTGCTGCCAAGCCTCTATGATAAGCGCATTTCGAAACATCAAGTAATTGCCATGTTAGCAGTTGTCGATAGCTCTATCGCCTACAGTCTTTTAAAACGCTCACAACTCAACGATCAATAAGCACAAATGGGGGAGATGGATAACACCAACTACAACACCAAGCATTTTAAAAGGCAGGGGGAAACACTTGGTAGCATTTTAAAACGTAAGTTTGTAGTGGGAGAGGTGATGGAACCAACATAATTTGTTTGGCGGTGGGGGGGGAGTTCTCTTTGGTTCTACTCAGCAAGATGCCTTGCTCCACCAAGGCTTTGATACCATGTCAAAGTCAGCAATGGAAAAGTTTAGAGACCAAGGGTGGGGGGGGGGGGGGGGGGAGAGAGAGAGAGAGAGAGAGAGAGAGAGAGAGAGAGAGAGAGAGAGAGAGAGAGAGAGAGAATGAAATGAAATGATATATTAACGTCTTCAAAAGGCCAAAGTGATCTATGAGACAAAAGGGTTTTCAAATGGTGAATCTGATACAATGTCTGTGTAAAAGACTGAAAATTGAAAATTGAAAAACTGAAACTGAACTGAGCTAAAGTGAAATGGAACAAAATGAAATGGGACAAAATGAAATGAAATGAAAGGCGAAAATGCTGGAACCAAGATCCTTCCTATGATATCCTATATCGGTCTTTGGTGGAGCTCATCAATGTCCTCCTCAGTGAGTACTCTAACTGGGCGTCTCCCATGTCGTGCCAAAATAGTCTGAACCCTCTAGTGCAGCTTCCATCGATGTCTCAATGACCCTTGCAATCACGGGCGTCTGTATTTCCCCAGCTGAGTGACCCTGTCAGTCAATGTACCTATGGTACAAGTGGACTCTGAAGTCTGTTGTGATGCCTACTCATCTAAACGTCGCACATGTAGTCTGAAAAAATTAGTGATCTCCCTCTATGAGTGTCTCCTATTGTCTAGTCTCCTCAAGAGTCTCTCCCTATCTTTCTGTATATCCAATAAAAATAGCATAAGACATCTGTGTGTGTGTGTGTGTGTGTGTGTGTGTGTGTGTGTGTGTGTGTGTGTGTGTGTGTGTGTGTGTGTGTGTGTGTGTGTGTGTGTGTGTGTGTGTGTGTGTGTGTGTGTGTGTGTGTGTGTGTGTGTGTGTGTGTGTTTGTGTGTGTGTGTGTGTGTGTGTGTGTGTGTGTGTGTGTGTGAGAGAGAGAGAGAGAGAGAGAGAGAGAGAAACTAATGAACCAACCGACCTTGGCAATGAATAACTCATAAATATACAATGGGGGAAATGGGTTGCATATATACCCACCTAACTAAATTTCCCTACCCATTGGCCCCATTATATATAAATATTGAGACCACATTAGGCACTTCATTGGAGATTCCATAACTTTAACATAAAGACCAACCCTCTACTAAAAGTACTCCTGACACAAATGGTGAAGAGGAAAGAAAGAAAGTCACCAAAGGAAAGCAGAAGCTAGGAGAAAGAAGCTCTAAGAGACTGAAAGTTCCACCACTATCATCCTTGAATAATCTGCACAAAAATCACATTGGGCAATTTGCTTGAGATGCCATAATTTTAATATGAAGACCAAACCTCTACTAAAAATACTCCTAACACAAATGGTAAAGAGGAAAGAAAGAAATCTGCCTAAGGGAAGCAAAAGGTGGGAGAAAGAAGCTCAAAGAGACTGAAAGTTCCACCACCCATCATCATAGAAGAAACTACACAAACATCAACCCAACATCAACCGGAGAAAGAAGCTTTTAAGCAAGAGAGAGGGCTCATAGGTAAATTTTTGACAAATAAAATACACCCTTTTCCTATTCAATCTATAGTTTTTTTTCCCAATTTCATTTTACAATACCCTGTTGCATGTGAAAATGTGAGAAAAATAAAATTTAATAACCCCTTCTCTTGCACTCATGTGATAGTCACATAGTTGTAAAGTGACCCCCCTGAGCTTCTATTGCTACAAAAGCCCAACAAACCACTCAACCCCTCTCTCCTACCAAAGAAGAAACACAAGAGAAGATTCCAAAAGAAGTCTCTCCAAAGCCGCAGATAGGGCCGGAAACTGTTGAATAGGATGAGGTCCTAAAGCAAAAGATTGAATAAATGGATATTACTAAAAAGAAGTCATAAGAAGATCTACCAAAGCAAGCAAAACAGCAAGGAGGACAACAAGAAGAAGGAGAACCAAAAACAATGTGCTCTGACTTATCAGATCAATCACCTGATGAAGTGCTAAATGACTTATATGCAAGAGTCATGATTCTTTTGTCCTACTACATGCAAACTCTTGAAGAAGAATTCTACACTAGCTTCTTCACCTTCAGGACAAAGATCTTTGGCCCAGTCATTGAAAATCTACGATTTGTGAGCTACTATGTAAAGGAGCTGAACACGCTATTCGATCTTGAGTTTCTCATAGAAGGTGATAAAAATCTCAAGATTAGATACTACAAAGCTCTAAATGAATTTAAGAAGTAACATATAGCTAGGAATCCCAAGCATTTCTCGGCTATCTAAAGCTATATTGCGGATGACCCAGTCTAGGAGGGGGATAATGTTAGCAGTAGGCTAACCTGACAACGCAATTTTGAAAATTTTTGTGCCACTTTTGTAATTCTTATCATCTTTGATATAAAAATCTCATCATGTCCAAATATGTAGTTTTGATTATGATTTTGAGAATGTAAAGTCAGTAGTTGGGGCCAAGAGCTTCCAAGTTGTATTTATTCTAGGTCATTTTTGGTCCCTACTTACCAAAAATTGAGCCACTTGCTCATCCCAAAACCTTATGACTAAGGTATAAAAGCCATTTTGTACTCTCCTTCTCCTTTCTTAAGCTTGTAACTCTCTCACAAATGGTCCATTTGGAGCGACGTCTGTTTCATTGTGTTTAGAGGTGAAAGCTCTATGCGACATTGTAAGTTTCTTGAAATAAATTCTGTGGTTTTGTTTTGGCTAACCTTCTTCTAAATTTTCTTATAGCTCAAGATTTACATATCCAAATTTTAGCATAGGAGGGGTGTTAGGGCAACATTGCTAAGCTCTAGGGTGCATTCGAGACCAAAAATAGTTAGGTCAAATATGCCTTGTAGATGATAAGTGAGGTTTTGGCAAGTGGTTAACAAGGGGATTTGAGGCCATAGATATGTTTTTTTAGTCATTGCCTAGAAATCCTACAAGTTTGGTCATGTTTAGACTTCATTTTCTTAGTGAATCAATGACACTTGCTTGCACATGTCTCGTTTATTTTTTGCTACTTGTTGGTATATAGTTGATTGTAGCTTTGGGTAGTTAAGGATTGAGTGTGGTATTACAAAGAGCTTGAGAACCTCTTGTAGCCCCCATACACTAGTCAAGTCGACTTCTTCCCACGGTATGACATTTATGTACATGGTTCTCACTATCTCTACAATAAGATAACGAGGCTTGGCAACCAATGACAAGCTCACACTTGATAGTAATATCTTGATGATACTTGTTAGCTTTCCTTGAATAAGGTTTTTGAGCCTTGCTTAGCCAAAACATCACACTCTCAGTAACCTACTCCAAGGATTATCTCTAAGCATTGACATTAGAAAACATACTGACCAATCGATCATCATCGAGTTGATAAATATTGGAGCGGACGTCCAAATGCCACCTCGTTCATCATCTTGAAGAAATAATGCATCAATAGCCTTATTGCTAGCACGAGTCTCCAAAACAAAAGATTTTGTTGGATTGACTATGTTCTATAGAGGTGTAGTAACTAAATCTTTTTCAAGCTTGTCAAGGATACTTTGTTGCTCTCCTTCCCAAGTAAATTGATGTAACATTTAATGGCCTAGTAACTTGTGTGTAGCGGAAAATAATATGAACATAGTCAGCATTTCATTAGAATAGATTCCTAATGAGCATAGCAAGAGTGCTTGGATGGAGAGAGCAACAAAACGCATAACACCTAGTTAGATAGGCATGAACAATACTTCAAAGGAGAGAGAAATTAAGCCATTGTTGAGGACCTGATTTACATGGAGCCAGTCCCCCCTCCAAAAGGCTTTGTATTATGGGTTTCCCCCATCAAGGGAGACATTTTACAATACAATAATTTGTGTTACTTCAATAACTTTATGGTGCAATGAAGATGGAAGCTTCAAGCACCATGCCCACACTTATAAAACACAACATCAATTCCCTCACGGTCTCAGACCCAAGATCTCACACACCTTCGAAGATGGTGAGAGCTAGCAAGGTATGAGAGTAGATTGACAGGAAGAATGAGTAGTCTTACGAGAAGAAAGTATATCTCCTCACATAATCACTCATAATAGCTTAGCATATCTTAGTAATTAGCAGGGTAGAGGAGATGAGCATGCATTGAAGCTTGGCTCTTGGTTGGATTTGCATCACAAAGCCAAGAGTTGTTGGTGTAGGCCTCCCTTCTCACAAGCTTGAAGTAGATGATGAGCTTTCCATTAAAGCTTGAGAAGGAGAGAGAGAGAGAGAGAGAGAGAGAGAGAGAGAGAGAGAGAGAGAGAGAGAGAGAGAGAGAGATTCTTCTTGCTTCACACACGAGATTGTGTGAGTAAATGTGTGATAATGCCTTGCCAAAATCAGCTCCCTCTCTCTCTTGGTCGACCCCTCTTGCAATTTACTCTTGTTGGCACCCTATTGGACCCTGCAACGCTTAGCCAATTATAATTGAGAACCATAAGTGATAGCCTTGTGAAATGTGTCCCCCTTTACCCTTTTGTGAGAGCTTTAGGGAATTAAGTAATGGAACTAAACTCTCATTGGACCCCATTGTCTTCTAGACAATAGGAATCAGGCAAGCCATCGGGCTATTAAATGCTCATTGGACCCCTTGGGAGACTCTGCAATACTAAGTCTTCTAGATAGCTTAATTCTTATTGGTTCTTTTATCAAGTGTTTTTAAATGAACTAAACTAGATTTAATCAAGCCTAATTCTCATTTGTCCACCTCTATGGACATCCAATACGATTTGAGTGCACCTTGGGGGCAACTGGGCTAGGGAGCTGACATGTGTCCCCTATTCCCTTTGTGTAAAGGGAGCCTGTGTGTGCGTGTGTGTGTGTGTGTGTGTGTGTGTGTGTGTGTGTGTGTGTGTGTGTGTGTGTGTGTGTGTGTGTGTGTGTGTGTGTGTGTGTGTGTGTGTGTGTGTGTGTGTGTGTGTTTTTCTCTCATCCCCTAATTATAGGGATCACCCCCTCCTAGGGATCTAAAAATACTTTTTGTACACTTACAAAGCATCCAATATCCCTAAGGCTTGACCATTGGACTTTAGATGCAACATGTCCTTTGTGTCAAAGGGGGTTTGTAATGTTGTGTAGGGCATTGATGTACATCCTGGTTCTGAGGATGTAGGCGATGTTGAGGATATTGCAGGTTTTTGTGGCAAGATTCCTGCTGCCAAAGCTTCTTTGCTCATGGCTGAGCAAGCTCGTTGGGATGTAAAATATGTGTAGACTCATGCTTTGATTGCGTTGTCTATGAAGCGCACTATTACTCCTCATATTCGTTCAACAAAATCTACAAAGTAGGCTTGGGATATTTTGGTTGGTCTTTATCCAAGTCATAATGAAGTAAAAATTGCATTGTTGCGTAAAGAGCTGGAGTTAAAGATTATGCATGATGAAGATGAGATGGACACTTTTCTTGCTGGTGTCAAGGATATAAATGAGCAACTTATTTCTGTAGGCAAACTCATTTCTGACAGTTTCCTTGTGCAGACCGTTCTTGTTGCTTTGCCAGATTCTTACCAGACTTTTGCTAGTACTTGGAGACTTATGACCCAAGGAAATCTTGAAGTTGTCAAGTTTGATGCATTATGCACATTGTTGTTGCAAGAGTCACTTTAAAAAAAAAACAGGGCTAAACAACGTGCAGTTGAATAGTCTTTTATTGCTGCTCAAAGAAAAGGTGGTAACAACAATTCAACCACTTATCATGGTTCTTCTGCGAGTGGTAAATGACATGTTCCTAATGCTTCTACTAGCAATAATTCGTATGGGAATTTTGGTGATAAGGACAAAAAGAAGATTCATTGCTATTATTGTAAAGCTAATGATCACTTGGTCAAGAAGTGTCCTAAGTTGAAGGCAAAAGAGGCTAAGAAGAAAGAGGCTAGTTCAAATACAAGGTCTAATACAAGTGCAACTATTGTAGAGTCTTATATGAAAGGAGATTGTGATGCTGATGTACATGCAGAGTGGGGTTTTAGTGCAGAGTGTACTTATGATCCTACTGTCCATGATGCATGCATGTCAGTTGCAATAGATTCACATGTGTGTGTTATTTTGACGGTGGTGCTACAAAGCACATTACCTCACATTGTGATTTGTCTACCTCTCTAGAGGATGTCCCTTAAGGGACTTCCGTCACTTGTCCCAAAGTTCCCCCTTATCCGATCAAGTTTTGGAAGTCTTAATGAGCTGAACCTTAGGGTCTTTGAAGCCCATTGTTGCACATTGCTCTTTTGCAGATGTCCCCCCTTTTGGATCCCTATTGTGGTTGGTCTGCCAGCTTAACCAATATTCTAGCTTTTTCTCCCCTGGTACTTCCCCATATTAAATGATCAGTTTAACATGAAAAAATCATTTAGGAGAATTGAATATTATTTATTATGATATTACCTCTCTCTTGAAATCATAGGCATCCTCGACTATGGGGTAGAGAAGATAAAGCCTATTCATTAGTCCTTTTTCTAGCGGGTAGAGGATCCCTATCTTACCCTACGACATCATTCCAGAATGGATGACCAATCCATTTGGTGCTTGAGGGCCTAAGGCTGCTGCAAGCATGTCTACGAATTAGTCCTATCAATCTTCCATAGTAGAGTGACAAGCTCTGCTTGGTGTTTGGAAGACGTCGTCTCCACAAACTTGATTCTAAGCATGTATACTACTTAACATTTGTGCACAATAAAGAAAAAGAGAGTCTTATAAGACAAAAACTTTGTTCATTTTAAACATTTGTACATTTGATTACTCTAGGGAAGCATTGTAAGCATTGACAAGGTTTAGGTTATCCTTTAATTGTATGCCTTGCATCCATCTAGCATCTTCAAAAGGATAATTCTTAAACTTAACAAGATACCGTTGGATAGTCTTACCGCCTCTTTATACCTTTTCTTCATGTCGGAGAATGGACTCGGGCTGCAACACCTCTTCTTGGTCCTCGATCTCCGGTGGGTCTTCAAAAGTTGGTTCTTGAGGTGTCTCTCCTTTGTAAGGCTTTAGTAGGCTCACATGAGAAGCATTGTGTATGAGCCAATGGCTAGGCCACTTTTGATAAGCCATCTCATTGATTGGTCGAAGAATCTAGAAGGGAACATAGTACCTTCTTGCTAACTTAGCATAGTACTTTTGGTGTCCTGTAGGATTATTGCCTGTCGTGTGCCTTAAACGAGCCTTGGGAAATTTAAGTAAGACCCAATAATTTTCTTTAAATGCTTGGGCTCTTCTCTGCTTATCAGCAGCAGCCTTTTGCCTTTGCTCTGAGATAGAGATAGCATCCTTCATCTTTTGGAAAGATTCTTGTAGGTCTCGGCTATACTCATCTACAGCAACGGAGATCTTCCTGTGTACCTTAAGTAGCAGGGGACTTTTGGATCTTCCCTCAATTACCTCAAAAGGTGCTTTTCCTGTGGAAGCATGTACAATGTTATTGTAGGCATACTCCACTAAGGGTAAGTATTTCTCGCATTGGGACCTTTGATCTACTTTCATTACATAGGATTTTAGTAGATCAAGAATTGTTATTTCACTTTGGCAATCCGTTTGTGGGTGATAGGCCAAAGAGAAGTTTAACCTTGTCCCTAAATTCTCAAAGAGACCCTTCCAAAAATTATTGGTCATTCTAGGATCTCTGCCCAACACTATGGACATTGACAATCCATGGTCCTTGAAGATTTGTGAGATGAAGAGGGTTGCCATTTGATGGGCTTTGATAGTCTTTTTTACAGATAAAATGAGCTTGTTTGTTGAACCTGTCTACTATCGTCCATATTCCCGTATTCCCATGGATAGACTTGGGCAATCCAAAGATGAAATCCATGGATATGCTCTCCCATGGTGAATTAAGGATTGGCAAATGTTGAAGAAATTCAGGTTGCTTCTCTCTATTAAACTTCGTCTTTTGGCATACCACACATTTAGAAACATACTCTTGTATGTTTGCTTTCATGACAAGACAAAAGAAATATGTTCCAATCCCTTTTAAGGTAGACTGAATACCTCTATGCCCCGCATAAGGAGGAGCATGAGATTCATATATTACTTTCTCACGTAGTGAGTTGGTAACACATAGTCTATTGCCATAGAGAAGATAACCATCTTGTAGGGTAAATGGTTCCTCTTTCTTTCCTAATGCAAGGGCTAAAATTAAATCTCTAAAATTGGGATCAATAGCGTACTCTTCTATCATAGAATATAGATCATCATGAGTTGCTATGGAAACCACATTCACTCTCGGTCGTCTTGAGAGTGCATCGGCTACTTGATTATGCTTGCCAGCAATGTGAGCAATATGAAAATGAAATTGCAGAAGGAAATTTTTCCACCTCATTTATTTGTCGGAGAGCTTGGTCTGAATCATGAAGTACTTAAGGCTTTGGTGATCCGTCCCAAGGATGAAAGGAGTCCCCAGTAAATAGTGCTTCCACGAGTCTAAGTCATGTAGAACTGCGAGGAGTTCCTTTTCATATATGCCTAGAACTTGCTCAATAGGGTCAATCCTTCGACTTTCATATGCTATGGTGTGCCCTTCTTGGAGAAAAACAGCTCCAAGTCAATCACCACAAGCGTCACATTGGACCTCAAATGGCTTTCAGAGATATGGCAATGTAAGCATAGGTTGAGAGATAAGCTTTTCTTTCAGCTTTTGGAAAGCATTGTTCTCTTTGGTAGACCATGTATAACTAATGTTTTTCTTTGTTAGGTCATGTAATGGTCCCGCGATTTGTGAGAACTTTTCTATGAAGCGTCTATAGTATGCACACATACCTATAAAGCTTCTTAGTTCATGAAGATTCCTTGTTTTAGGCCATCCTTTTATTACCTCTAACTTTGATGAATCCATTTAGAGATCATCTTGAGAGATAATATGACCTAATACTGAATCTCTTCTAAGAAAAACTCACTTTTCTTTTGATTAATGTAAAGTTTATTCTCTCGTAAGACTTGAAATATTACCTGGAGATGTTGCTTGTGTTCATCTAGTGAATTACAGTAGATGATAATTTCATCAAAGAACACTCCAGTAAAGGTTCGGTGAGGCCTGAAAAGCTTCTCCATCAAGTGGTTAAATGTGGCTAGTGCATTGGTCAATCCAAAAGGCATGACAATGTATTTGTAAAGGCCAACGTAGTGAAAAATGCGGTCTTTACAATGTCTTGATGAACTATCCTTATTTGATGGTAATATTTAACAAAAATCATGTACACAAAAATAGAGATCTTTATTGACTTATTGAAAGCTTCCGTAAGTACAATGGGTATGGTGTTACCCAACTCCTTAGAATCTATGTACATATCTTTTTACTTAAACATAAAGTAGATTTTCCTTTTAGCGAATTTAACATTGGCAGCCATGCGATCAAACCATTGTGCCCCTAGGATTACATCCTTGTGCTTGAGAGGAGAGATAAAGAAGTCCTCTTTGTCCACATAGCTTTGGACATGGAGCCTCAATTTCCCAATTAAGGGAGTGACTGAAGCTTCTTGCCCCTTGAAAGAACCATCTACGGGTAGGACATCTCCCATCTCATAAGCTTGGATGCCTAGCTTGGTGGCCAACTGTGTGGATATGAAATTGTGAGTAGAACCAGGGTCAAATAGAATAAAAGCATCATGTTCTCTTACCTTTCCCCAAGCATAGCATAGAGGAGATCCTTTATGGTGGTGAGTTTCTTCTTCTTGGATTTCGACCAAGGTAGCTCTAGGAGGCTCATGGTGGGTGTTCTTTTGGGGACAAGCACAATACGCATGCCCTTCCTCACCTCATTTGAAACAACGGTTATCCTTGCAACCTGGGGGATTCACCATGGAAAACTAACCACACCACGTAAGTGCAAGGGAGGGGGGTTTTTTTACAAGTTACATACGCGTATAAGTTAGGAGCAGGCCTGCAATAATTTATCTCCCAAGCTTAAAATCAAGGGAGGGGGGTATTATATTTATGGGGGAGCGGGGGGGGGGGGGCACCTAACCCGGGTTGATTACTTGTAAAGATTGGTCACCGGTGTGCTTTAGAACTGTGATCAATTTTGGGGAAGTTTTTAATCAGATCACACATCAAATTTTTCATCAAGCCGGTCATAGATAAGGGCTGATTTGGAGCAGGTCAAAAGCTGATTTACACCAGCTTTGGATGGGTCAAAATTGGATGAGTCAAAATTGGACAACTAGCCAGAGTGAAGGCTGATCGATTAGAAGTGCAAGCTGATCAATTACATAGTTTGAAAGTCAAACTAAGACACATTGAGGGTACATCTAGTTATCAATAGAAGTGGTTCCTTAATACGTTTCCAGTCACTATGCTACACACTCTTTGCCTAGTTTTAGTAAGTTAGATCATGTGAGACTTAAGTTTTATATGTAAGATAGGGGTATGATAGTTTTCTTCATCGATTGTCGTATAAGTGTAGAAAGGGGGATCATATTCCCTAATATGAGTCGTATATAGGGGTTTTATCAAAGTTGTATGTTTGCAGGTGGCATCTCGTTTTGTATATAGAGTGAATTCCCCGGGCCTTGCGATAACTCTCAAGTTCTTCAAGAGAGAGTTTGTTTTTGTCTTTGTAAACTCCCTTCTCCTAGCTTTGTTGTTATTGGAATTTCCCTTAGGAGACTTTTGGACATTGTCCTTCCCCTTAGGCTCATTAGAACCCTTGTTTTCTGTGGGCTTAAGATTTCCATTAACCCCTGTTTGGAAGTTGGTTCGTCTCAAAATAATCAAGACTATCGTAAATGCCAAGATGGCTTGACAACCAACCTGGTGACACATCTCCTTCCCAAAGGAGAACTCAAGAGACCCATCAAAAGAACAAGAAAGAAGTGAGTCTCTTGCCACTTGATGGAGATGGCTCCACAAAGACGCGGGCAAAACGCTCTCCATCACCTCCTAAACAGAGAATACCATCACACACTTCTCCACACTATAATTTAAAGAGGGATGACAAAAAACAAGAGAAGAAAAAGGCAAGAAAGAGGTCACCCTCTTCTCCATCTTCTTCATCCTCTTCCTCTTATGAAGAAAGTGATGTTGCAGACAAAGAGGAACAAGGCAAGAAAAAGGCAAGAAAGAGGTCACCCTCTTCCCCATCTTCCTCAAATTCTTCATCTTCTGAAGAAAGCGATGGTGAAACTTTTGAACCATCAAAAAGAAGAGGCCATAGAAAATCCTATGCCGCGTGGAAGAGATTGTCAAAGCTCAAAAAGTTCAAAAAGGGAGGAAAGAACATCTCTTTCCTTACCTACAATGGCACCTTTGGTGCTAAAGACAAAGTCTTGGCCTTCATCCAACAATTCGATGCGGTGTTTGGAGATGAGGACTTCACGGAGTCTAAGCTACGCCATGTAGCTATGCATTTTCTAAAGTCTACCAGGCAATGGTGGTCTAGCCTAGGGCAAACAGTGAAGCCCCACGAACATGGAAAGCTTTAAGAGCTTCCATCATGAAGCAGTTTTTGGCCACCGATGCCAAAGGCAAAGTACTCACCGAATGGTGAAGCTTGAAGCTCTCTCCCTACGAATCCATTCACAAATATGTAGACAAGTTTTGGGACTTACATCTCAAAGCCATTGTCTCCAAAAAGAAGGATTTTGGAGAGAAAAAACAACAATTTTGTGCGGGCTTAACTGAAGATATGGTGGAGTATGTCAACTCTCAAAGGCCACACACCATATCTGCGGTCATACACCATACCATGGTGGCTTCACTTAATCAGTAGATGATCGTTGTTAAGCTTCACTGTAGTCCCGATTCTTTGATGAGACTTTTGGAAGGTCATGGTGAGGTTTTATTGAGCTAAGGAATTTTCAAATGCTGAGATCCTTTTGGTGATACAGGTTGCTATACTACCATGATGAGTTTTTGATGCACCTATAGTCAATTGTCACTCTTTATGCATGTGTTTATGCTTTTGACATCATTTTTACTCATTTCAATTTGCAATTTTACTCGTTTGATTGGGAAAACTATGCCAAAAATGTTCCAAGATTTTGCCATAAAATTGACACTCGACAAATATGGCTTCTAGTTCTAAGGAAGACACTTGTAAAATTTTAAGTTTGATGACACAAATTTTCTCATTTGGAAAGAACACATTTAGGGTGTTTTGATTTATAAAGGTCAATTGGAGTCATTGTTTGAGGACAGTGGTTACATAAATTCCGAGAGGAAATCACTTGATGCCAAAGCTATATCCAGTATTCATTTACATATTGAAGAGTTAGTGTGTTTCACTATTTGTTTACATCTTGTATAGAGAGTGTATATTACTGGAGAGATTCAATCTATCTTCTTGCTATTGAGGCAGTCCGGGGCGGGCAACAAGAAGAGCAACCTCTAGACACCCTTCAAGGCTCCCGTGCTGCTCAATGGGGCTGGGGCACAACACAACACAAACCAAAACAACAAACCCATAGCCAAATCCCAACTACACAAGGGGCACCACCTAGTTTAAGAGCGAACTAGGACACAAAAGAGGAGAATCGTTAGAGCAACCCACAAACAAGCAAGGAATTTACACTAACCCTAACACCAATGGAACACTCTCACACACTAAAACACGAGAGAGAGAGAGAGAGAGAGAGAGAGAGAGAGAGAGAGAGAGAGAGAGAGAGAGAGAGAGAGAGGGAGAGAGATAGTGCTCGGGCTGCTTTGAAACGTATCGGCAATGATCAAGCAAACACAACTATATATTTAAGAAAGAGAGAGAAAGGGGGAGGGGGTGCTTGTTGCATTAATACCTTCTTACAAATCTGTCATGACAAATCAAAGTGAGATTCGTATTTTTTCAACATAGCTTGAGGAAATTTCACCACAACACATCACAAGAAAAGCCACCCCAATCACTGTCTTAAAGCCAGGGGAGTCCTCTCCACCCTGTCGCCCTCTTACAGTATGTGGGATTTATGGCTAGATTGATGAAAACACCAGAGACAAGCTATCAAGAACTTAACAAAAAACACCAAGACACTTACGCATCATTGTTGTCCATTACTTCACGTTGGAAGGGAGACAAAGTATCCAAGCTTAGTCCAAATCCACCCTCCTTGATTCACCAAATGTTGGGCTTACACTAGTAGGAGAAATGATAGATTTCCTACTCTCAATTGAATGATCACTCTCTCTCTTACAATGGCATAGAGTTCCCTTGCTAATCCCCTATTACAACACATGCACATGCATAAGACAATGAGCTTCCACTCAAGAGCTCCTTCTAGAGAGGTTGAACTTGGCTTCTCAAGCTATAGCATAGTGCTCTTGCTTATGGCTCTCCCTTTTGTGCTAGCTACACCCTCCTTTTATAGCAATTTTGAAGGCTAGGGTTACTCCTCTAACCATGGTTGGGTTAGATTTTCAGCAATTTATCTATTTTCTTTTGCTTGGAATTATCAAGAAGTTGGTGGGGAAAGAGAGAGGAGAGAAATGGAGGTGATAGGACTTTTCATAGTGGGTTAGTGTTAGTAGAGTTAGTATTAATTTACAAATGGAATTGGATATTTACAATGGGAGTATCCATGTAGGATACAAATAAGGAAGAAAAACTCTTAAGAGGTAAGAAAAGGTGGATTTCTTACAAGGTTGATGCTCCAAGTGTCTTGAGTAGGGCCAATTTTGACGCTTGTTGACGGTCCACTAGCTTTGACGGTACATTTTTTCTCCACTCTTGACCTTCCTTGAGAGACAAGGTAATTGAAGCTGAGTAATCAACCACCATGATGTTGTCTTTTAAGAGAAGAGGCTGAATTTTGTGGTTTTTTTATAGATATGGGTAATTTGGAGGAGGAAAAATGAGACTAGGTGGTCAATTTTGGAATGGAATTGTGTGTGGGAGGTATGAGTTCACCATGGTTTCTCTTATTCTTCAAGGTTGAGGAGAAGGTGAGTAGTGTGCAGAGAGTAGTGGTGAGAGAGATGGGGATGATGAGTGGAGAAGTGTGTGTGAAAGAGGAAAATGATAAAGTGGAAGAGAGAGTGTGGTTGCATAGCATGGGAAAACTGGGGTCCACTAAAAAAATCATAGCTCACAGCTCGTAGCTCAAAAAAATATGAAAAAATTTGAGGCAAAAGTTCAGCCCACGAGCTACAACTTTTGTTTGTATCACCTTTTCAAATTCGGAGAGCAAGTGAACTTTAAAAATTCAGCAAAACCGACCGTTTTTTTCCACTGCAAAGGTCCTTGTGGGGTCCTTCTTTGGATGATTCTTTTGAATACCTCCAAGAGTGAGCCCTCCATAGTGCATGTATGCATGCCACCTACCCTTGACCTTATTTGGTAGGTCTATAATTGAAGATATTGTTGAGATTAGGATATAAGTGAATAGTACAACTAAGAAAATCAAATATTGAGGAGTCTAAAAAATATGTACATGTCAAATATAAATAATATAAGTGGAAAAAATATAAAGGGGTCAAAAGAAATCTCTCTCATTATGAGGCTACCATAAAAAGATAAATATTTTTGGTGTTCTAATTTTTTAGAAAAAAACAAAATAGATGTAGGAAGGGAAAAATCAAAATAGTGAAAAAATATACACATAAATAAAACTAGTTTTTTGGATTTTTGTTGGGGTCGAGTTACACCAAATATAAGAGAAGCTTACATGAAAATATTTCTATATGGAATAAAGAGTATGAAAAATGGTAAGAAAAAATTGTGGTAATGGTGAGGCAATGTACAGAGTATAAATAACACACACCTAGGTAGAAATATTTAAATAAATACCAAAATAATTATGAAAAAATCTTTTATTTAGGCTCTATATACAAAGAAATATTTACACACAAAGAGGCCATAATATACTTTATTTTTTTATTATTATTATTATTTTTTTTTTTGGCTCAACTAGCCCAGTGACTAGCTAGCTGAGGGTTTTTAAGAAGATATGGGAAAAGCCCCCTAACTCACACACGCCTATGTACAGTGAAATGGTAGGGATAGCCATAGCATTTGGGTGATTTTGGTAGGGTGAGGTAACTCACTGTGGCAATTACAAAGAGCCGAAAAACGGCTATCATTAGCCCTCCCCCTGGATGATGGTATATTCATGTACCATCATAAAGCATTTTTTCCAAAGAGAGTGCTTCAGAGTCCTTGACGGGATCTTTATTGTTTGGCCCCTCAGAATTTTTGCTAGAGTTACACTCATGCTTCATGTAACAATACTTACATGAAACAGCGGCCTTTGGACAGATCTTTGGTAGATCCTTTGGTAGAAGGCGACTCAAATAGGGCTTCAAGCGATACCCGTTTACCTTCCCGGAGTGCTCTTTACCATTCAAGTCCATAAGCTGATAGTAACTTGAATTGAAAGCCTTCTTGACTATGTATGGCCCTTGCCATCTAGTTTCAAACTTGGCATCAAAACGATTATCGAGTCGATTGTCATACCTTAGCACCAGATCTCCTTCATTGATGCCTTTGTCCTTTAGTTTCTTGTCAAGCTTCTCCTTCGCCTGCGTAGCTTTCCTCTTGTAGCACTCGAATGCTGCTTCTCTTTTCCACTCAAGCTCAGCTAAGGTAAGAAGTCGATCCATCCATGCTTCTTGATCATCTTGTGCTGATTTGCCATGAAGTCGCATTGTTGGAATGTTTAGTTCAATTGGCTGTAAAGCCTCTTGACCATAGACCAAGTGAAATGGTGTGAACTCCGTGGCTTCCCTATATGTGGTTCGATACGCCCACAAGGCACCATCCAAGAAGTCATCCCACAACTTTGTCTTGTTTTTCACCATCTTTCTAATGATGCCTGCAATGACACCATTAGCTTTTTCTACCATACCATTTGATTGGGGATAGTAGGGTGTACTGTGACGATGTAGAATGTGAAGTACTTCACAGACTTCTGTGAGCAAGCCCTTCCTAAACCCTAGACCATTATCAGAAACAATCTCCAAAGGTGTGCCAAATCTGCAACAAATGTGATTGTACACAAACTTGCTAACTGTCCTCTCATTCACTCTTGCCACACTTTGAGCTTCCACCCACCTAGTCATATAGTCTACAGCCACTAGAATGTAGAGTTTACCATTTTTTGTCCTAGGCAGAGGACCCATGGCATCAATGCCCCACTTTTCAAAGGGTCCATTTGCAATCACTATTTGCCTCGGGCCATGCACCAACCTTCTATTTCCATTTATTTGACAATTGTGACAGCTTTTACACCAATGTTGAACATCCACATGCAAGCTTGGCCAAACATACCCCGCAAGCAAAATCTTCTTCACAGTTAATTCTTGGGCAAAATGACCACCACATGCTTCTTCGTGCAAACCTTTTAGAATGGCTGGAATTTCCTCAATAGTTGGTACTCTTCTGCATACTTGATCCTTCCCTCTTTGATAGAGGGAGCCTTCTAGGAAGAGATACATGCTTGCCTTCTTCATGAGTCTCCTCTTCTGAGCTTTTGTGAAGTCTGGTGGAAACTCACCCTCCAAAATGTAGCCAATGATGGGAGCCAATGACTCCAATCCCTGGTACCTCGGTTGCTTCACAGCAGCCACCACCATGATGACCTGCACTTCTTTATTTACACATGCAACGGCTTGTTGTGCAAGTAAATCAGCATCCTCATTTTGTTTCCTAGGAATATGATATAATTGCACCTCCTCAAATTGATTAAATCGCTTACGAATGGCATGAAATTTTGTCCTTAAGCTTTCATTCTTGCATGCCCAAATGCCTAAAATCTGTTTAACAATGAGAAGTGCATCTCCTTTTACCATGAGACGTTGTATCCCTTGGCCAATGCACATCTTCAAACCATGAAGTAGAGTGTAATATTCTGCTTCATTGTTGCTAGCTGAACTTGGTAGATTGAACTTCTCTTTCATGACCACCTCTCCACTTGGGTTGAGCAACACTAGCCCTCCCCCTGCTTTTCCTGTGGCTCGACGAAAAGCTCCATCAAAGAACAAGGTAAAAGAATTAGGAATACTTTTTGGTGGTGGCAATGGTAGGGTCTTTACTTCAGGCACCTTAATCTCCTTTTCGTGCACCCTATAAGTGAGAATCCCTGCCAATTGTGCACGCACACTATCTTCTACCTTGAAAGAGTATTGAAACTCTTGCAACTCCATAATCCACTTTGAGATCCTAGTACTAAGATTCATTTGAGATGACACCCAAGGGAACAAATTTTCTGCAGTGAGAATTACAAAAGGTTTTGGTAGCAGGTAGGATCTAAACTTTCTCACCGCAAACATGAGAGAAAGCATCATGAGTTTTGCTTCTGTGTAGTCTCTCTCCAAAGCATTCATGACCCTACTAGCAAAGTAGATGGGTCGCATCCTTGTACTGTGGGGATCTTGTTGTAGCAACACAGCACCAATTGTTTCTTTCCCAGCACTAGAGCTAACAAAGAATGTGTACTCCCAACAAGGAGGCATGAGTGTTGGTAGCTCTGACAAAATGACTTTAATGTTACAAAAGTACTCTTCAAGCTCATCAGACCATGCAAATTCTACCACTCCCACTGCATATGCAATGTCTGGTCTTGTCTAGACCATAACATACATTAGAAAACCTACTGCTACAACATGTGGAACTTTTAGACATATAGGCTATCTCCTCTTGTGTCTTTGGATACATATCCTTGGTTAGTGACTAGCCAAAGGTGTAGAAACCAATTTTGCATCTTGCATTGCAAACCTTTCTAGTACCTTCTTGATTAATCCTCTTGAAATATCTTTAGTGTCTTCTTTATACTATCCCTTGATATCTTCATACCAAGTATCCACTTTGCAACACCTAAATCTTTCATTGAAAAAGATTTAGACAACTCCTCTTTTAGGTCTTTGATATCTTGCATGTTAACAGTTGCAATCAACATGTCATCAACATACAACACTAGGATGATGGACTTCCCATCTCCCAATTTCTTTATGTAGATGGAATGATCTAAGTTGCATCTCTTGAATCTATGATCTAGTATCCATTGATAAAACTTCAAGTACCACTATCTTGATGCTTGCTTTAGACCATACGAGCTCTTCTTTAATTTGCAAACCATTTTTTCCTTACCCTTTGGTTGAGAACCATGCAAATTTCCTCCTCTAAGTCACCGTGAGGGAATGCCATAGTTACATCCATTTGCTCAAGAGTTAAGTCATGAGCAATTACAAGGCTTAATACAAGCCTAATTGAGCTCATTTTACAACATGAGAAAATATTTCATTGAAGTCAATACCTTTATTTTAAGAAAACCCTTTTACCACAAGCTAAACTTGTACCTTTTCTTTCCACCTTCTTCTTCCTTCAACTTGTACATCCATTTGTTTTGCAGTGGCCGCTTACTTTTAGGCAACTCAACCTACTCCCATGTTCGGTTGCATTGTAATGAGTCCATCTCCACTTGCATACTCTTCATCCATTCTTCTTTGGATTTGTGTTGCATAGCTTATTTGTATGATTTTGACCCTCCAAAATTCAAGACCAAGACATGGTTAAAGAAAGGAATGAACATTTTTGGAGGTCTGCTTGCTCTTGTAGATCTTCGGGGCATAGGTTCAGGCTCCTCATTCGGTTGGTGTTGTTGCACGTTGTCACCATTTGCACTCCTTGAGTCTTCACCCTTCTCAAGCTCCATGTACTCATCACCTATATTTTTTGTTTGTTTTATTTCCAAGTAATCTTTGCACTTATTTTGTTTGTTGAAAATTGCATCCCTGCTTCTAAAGATTTTTCCATAGGTGATACCTAAAGTGAGCTTCTCCATAGCCAATGAAGAAACAATTTTTGTACTTTGCATCTAGCTTTGACCTTAGAATTCTATTTATGTGCATAAAAACCAAACACTTTGAGAAATGCATAATTCATCGGTTTACTTGTCCATGCCTATTCTATAACTCCCCTATTCAATATTGTTGAGGGTGATTGCTTGATTAAGTATACAAATGTACTAACTACTTTTGCCTAAAGCTCAAGTGGTAGGCCTGCATGTAGCCGCATGCTTTTATTCTATTAATCCTTTCTAAAATGAAATTTTTTTGAGGTATCCTTGGGGTTGTCCTTTGCCTCCAAATGCCATTGCTAGCAAAAAATCTTCAAAAGCTTGGCTACATCATTCGCCTCCATTGTCGGAAATGTTGTGACCTTCATCGTCCAATTGTCCTATAAAGATCAAGTTTTCACAAAGAGAAGGAACATGCCTAACATATTTAAGCCTCCATTCATCTCCTTCGATCTTCCCCTTGTTTCCACTGACAGTGCAACACTTGATGATTCACCTCTACTTATTCTTCACATTTCCTCACTTAGGAGAACACCCACAACATCATCAAACATAAGAGTCTTTGTGTCAGAGATAGAGTTACTTATAGCCATCACAACTGTCCCAACCATCTGGTAGAGATGACAGTATAAGGAGGGCTTGACTTCATTTTCCAAATTAACCTTTACCAGTCTAAGGTGACTTATGTTGGTGTTAAAGTTGTTTAGGTATTCTGAAACTAAACCACTCTCTGCCCATTTTAGATTGATCAAGCACCTCATGAAAAATACCTAACTGGATGCCAATGATTTCTTGTAGAGGCCGTCAAGTGACTTCACCAAGTTCTTTACGGTCTTCATCTCCAAAACATTGAAGGTTACCATTGATACCAATCTTAGTCGGATTGTTCCTAATGTCTTTCAGTTAAGGACAATCCATGCTTCATCTACCATTGTTGCAAGCTTATTTGCAAGACCACCTAGTGATAAAAAAAGGTCTTTCTAGTAGAGACAGTCTTCAATCTGCATATTCCAATGTTGATAGTTTTTGCCATTGAACTTCTTGATCTTGAACTTACCTTCCTCCACCATTACTCCAACTCAATTCAAGGAATCCTTTGTTGTAATTAGGGTTGCAGAGAAACGCACACGGCTTGGAGAAGACAAAGGAAGCTCAAGGCACACAATAGAGAGTGTGTTACTTAGTGTGCAATGGAAAGATAGATAGCCCTAGAGTGATGGGCGTATATACAATGCTCGGAGGAAAAAACCTCCTAAAGAGAGAAAAAATGCCCCGGTGGTCCTAGTGTGTTCACACACATCACTACCACATGTATATGGTAGCAAATCCCCCTTGGAGTGATGCGGTGAACGAGAGCTGGCACATGAGTAAAGGGAAGTGCCATGCCCTGAGGACATGATCAGTCCACAAAGGGGAGTAAGCCCAAAGCTTTGCGGAAAGCTTCAAGCATCTCATGATATAATGCCTTTGTGAAAATATCTGCAAGGTTGTCTTGTGTTGGCACATAAGCCAAGTTGATCTCTCCTGCTGAGAGCCTCTCCCTGACATAGTGGTAATGCACCTCAATGTGCTTTGTGCGAGCATGAAAAACCGGGTTCCTCGCAACTGCCAATGCGCTCTGACTATCAATGTAGATAGTGTTGGCAGTGTCCTGTCCAACACCCAAATTAGCCATAAGGCGTCTGAGCCATACACACTCAACCGTAGCTGTGAATACTGCCTTGTACTCAGCCTCACAACTCAAAGTGGCCACAGTAGGTTGTTTCTTGCTCAACCATGATATACATGAACTGCCAAGCATGAAACGAAAACCACCTGTGGACACTCGCGTGTCAAAACAACCAGCCCAATTTGAGTCCAAAAAAGCATGTAAGTCTGGCGGCATGATCCCCCGTTGGGATAAAACAAGCCAAGATGTAAAGTGACACTAAGGTAGCGGAAAATCCTCTTGACAACCTGCCAATTCTTAGACCCTGGGCTATGCATAAATCTGCTGACCTATGAGACTGCAAACTAAATATCTGGCCTCGTGTTGCATACATAAATGAGGCAACCAATAGTAGTTTGGTAAAGAGTGACATCAGCAGGATCGCCAACATCATGTAGACTCAACTTCAAACCTCTTTCCACGGGAGTGGCAATAGGTTTGCAATCCTCAAGTCCAAAATTACATAGAAATGTCTCTATGTAACTTTTCTGACACAAGGCAATACCACCATCGCACTGCTTAAACTGTATACCCAAGTAATTATGCAATAGCCCCAAATCTTTCATCTTGAAAGTAGCATTCAAATCAGCCTTAACACTAGGTTGGTAATGGGACACTTTTATGTCCTAGGACACTTTTATGTCATGTTAAGTGACCATTTTCCTTGAATTATGTCAAGAGTTTCAAAATGGATTTTGAGGTGCTATCTGTCTAGAAAGTTGTCTCATGAGCTGAAAAAAACTTGACATTTTTTTGGAATATCAATTCCATCTTTAACCTTGTCCTTGCACAACATTTCACAACCTACACTGTGTGAAAAAACGAGTCCTGTTTTTGGCTTTTTTTCAACTTTTTGCAACTATACCACTCTAGAATTCATGTTTGTGAGGTCTATAAGGCTAGAGAACTATCTTTAGTAGTCCTCAACATGTCCTGATGCTTCTAGGGAGAAATAAATGTTAAAGTTGTAAGTTATGACCAAATTACAAAAATTGTCAAATCCTGTTTTTTAGCCAATTTTAGCTCTTCTATGATTTTTTTGGTGGCTTTCATGATATCCAAATGCAGTTTTGATTTTCTATGCCGCATATTGTAACATAAAGCTAATATTCCTTGAGTTTTGGGGCACCTAATACCCTATTTCGCATAGTAGACAATGATGGTTGATTTTTTCAATTATAGAAGAAAACGAAACATTCTAGTATATCAAGTATAGCCTTTTCAATATTGTTAGTTTCTTGTGACAACTACATGCATTTTGTAGGTAGTAACCATATCTAGTCATAAGGATCAAATTTGGCTAGATATTGAATAGTTTCTATGGGATTCTACAACTCATAATGTTGAACCCAGTTTTTTCATGTTTGCTGTATTTAGCACTTCATCTTTGTCCCCAAGATTCCCCTTGGTAAGAGATGTATTATTCTTTTGACATGCTCCATGGATCCTTATGAACCTAAAGGACAATAGGGAACTAAGAAAACATGCATATATTATTTGTATTGAGCGTGGCTATAGAAACTTTGATGATAGGTTTGCAGAATGGTAAAAATTCAACTTTTTTGTACCTATTTCTTTTGGCAAAACAAAAAATAGTGAGTGAGAAGAAATCATATGTTCTAATCAGCAACCCATTGAAGTTAACTAGGGAATTTATCTCAAGTCCTACAAAAATCCCTAATCTTATTTTTATGCAACAAAACGTAAGAAATGACTGTTTTGATGAAAATGTACTGGTCCATCAACTTTGGAGGCTTGGTGTGACCAAAAGATGAGAAATTTTACAAGTTTCTTATTTTTTACATGTGTAGTAGGCCTTGAACTATAACCTCATGAAAGGATTTTACAAAATGAGTGGATCTACTATGGTTTTGGAGGTTTTTTTCAAAACCCTGAAAGGACACTTTTATGTCCTGTTAGGTTACCAACCTAGTGTTAAATTCAGCAATATGTCTCTCATTTAGTCCAGTGATCAACAAATCATCGACATAAAGAACCACAATGAGAAGTACATCACCCTCACGCTTTACATACAATGTGCTTTCTGTTGGAGTCTTACGAAAGCCTCGTTTAACCAAATGAGTGTCAGCTTTCTCATACCAAGCACAAGGAGATTGCTTCAACCCATACAAAGCCTTGTTACATCTGCACACTTTGTCCTCTTGTCCTTTTATGACAAAACCGCGAGGTTGCGTTACATAAACTTCCTCAAATATGTCACCATTCAAGAAAGCAATAACAATGTCTGATTGATGTACATCCCAACCAAAATGAGCTAACAATGCACATAGAAAATGCACAGTAGTCATACGACAAGTGGGAGCAAAAGTCTCTTCATAATCTATGCCTTTTTGCTGTGCATAAACCTTTGCAACAAGTCGAGCCTTATGGCGATTGATCCCACCATCCGGCTTGCGTTACAACTTGTAAACCCACTTCGTACCAATGGCCTTTTTGCCAGGAGGCAAATCACATAAAGTCCATGTGTCATTTTCTATAAGTGCATCATATTCTGATTGCATGGCAGCCATCCAATTTTTTGAATTATGTGCTTCATCAAAAGACAGAGGCTCCTCAACATCATGTAAGCTAGACACAGCCAAAGCATAACAATCTGATGCATAAGATGCATGGCAAGAGCCTGAACGAGTACGACTAGACATAGGTGCATCCAATTTACTATCACGCAAGTGCACCAACCATTTTGGCATACCTCTAGCCTGCTCATTATCAGCCCTTTCCTCATCAAGTACATCATGTTCATCTGCATCAGTAATAGGCTGATCTGTAACATTTTCAAAAACCCCCATAGGTTGTACATTTGCCTCATTGGAGCTTACATTCGTATTTCCACCACTGAAAAGAGGCAACAAAGTGTCATAAATGTCCTGTGAGCTTACATTACTGTCTCTAGAACATGACAGCAAGGGCTGAACAGAATCTTCCACAACACTACATCCCGTGAAACCAGAAAAAAATATGTTTGCAAATGATACAACCTGTAACCTTTGCTTTCAGCACTATAACCAACAAAAATACATTTGACAGCCTTATCATCCAATTTTTTGTGTTGTGTTTGTGGCACCAAAGCATATTCCAAACAGCCAAAAACACGCATGTGCTCAATAGAATGCTTTCTATCATGCCATGCTTCATATGGAGTAATAGCCTGCAAAGCTTTTGTAGGACACCTGCTAAGTACATAAGTGGCACACATGATGGCCTCAAGCCAAAAAGAATGCGGCAAAGTTTGACTTTTGACCATACATCGTGCAATTTCCGTAAGTGACCTGTTTTTCCTCTCAGCAACACCATTTTGCTAAGGTGTATAAGGCACTGTACATTGGTGTTTTATCCCACGACTAGCCAAAAATGCATTAAATTCATGATACATATACTCCCCCCCCCCTCGATCGGAACGGAGGGTGCCCATAGTACATTTCGAGACATTTTCAGCCATATCCAGAAATTGTTTGAAGCACATAAAAACTTCGGACTTCTCTTTAAGCAAAAATACCCATGCACGCTTGGAGTAATCATCAATGAAAGTCACGAAGTAAAGGTAATTGCCCAAGGATCGAGTTTGCATAGGCCCACAAACATCACTATGCACAAGTTGCAACTTGCATGTGGCCCGAACTGAACCATCCTTTTGGAACTTAGAACACTGCATCTTACCCAAAATACAGCCTTCACAAACATGTTTGGCAAGTTCTTCAAGAGGCGGCAAAGAAGCAACCATATCAGATTTCTGCAAACGCAGCAAACTCGCAAAATTCAGATGACCAAAACGTGCATGCCAAAGTTTTGCATCTAAAATAGCCCTTGAATCTCCAACAACATTTGCAAAATTTTTTCCACACTTGTCATACAAAGTGAGCTTATACAGCCCACAGCACAAAAGGCCAGATGCAACAACTTCATCGCCAAAACTGAGATCAAGAACTGTACATCTATCATCCACAAATTTGACTACAAGTCCAAGTCTAGCAAGTGTGGATACAGACAAGAGATTCTTCTTGATCCCAGGTACATAAAGTGCATCAACAATTGTGAAGGAACTTCCATTTGCAGCAGTAAGCACAATCTTTCCAACTCCCTCAACCGGATAAGAGGCATTGTTGGCACAAGTGGCTAAATTTCCATGAGGGACAGACTCGAGAGAGGTAAACAATTCACGATGTGAGGTAATGTGCTTTGTAGCACCACTATCGAAATACCACACATGTGAATCTGCAGCAATTGACAATCATGCATCATGGACAATAGGATTGTAAGTGCACTCTGCGCTAAAAGCCCATTCTGCATCAACATCAGCAACACAGTCTCCTTTCACAGAAGACTAAACAGTGGCTGCATTTGTAGTGGAATCAGCATTTTCAGTGGAACCACCCTCTTTCTTCTTAGCCTCTTTGGCCTTCAACTTAGAACACGACTTGATCAAGTGATTATTAGCTTTACAATAATAGCAATGCATCTTCTTTTTGCCCTTATCACCAGAATTGCCAGATGAAGTGCTGCCAGCAGAAGCATTGGGAATAGAAGTTTTTCCACTCGCAGTAGAACCATAAGAACTGGCTGCATTGCTGTTACCACCCTTTCTTTGAGAAGTTATAAAAGCATATTTAACTGCACACTGTCTAGTCCTATTTTTTTTGGAAAGTGAGTCTTGCAACAGCAATGTGCATAATGCATCAAACTTGACAACTTCTGGATTTCCTTGGGTCATAAGTCTCCAAGTACTAGCAAAAGTCTGGTAAGAATCTAGTAAGGCATCAAGAACAGTCTACACAAGTGAACTGTCTGAAATGACTTCACCTGCAGAAATAAGCTGCTCATTGATATCCTTGACACTAGCAAGGAAAGTGTCCATATCATCTTCCTCATGCATAATCTTCGACTCCAGCGCTTTACGCAACAAAGCAATTTTATCCTCATTGCGACTTGCATAAAGACCTGCTAGAATATCCCAAGCCTGTTTTGCAGATTTTGCTGAACGAATGTGAGGAACAATGGTGCGCTTAATAGACAAGGCAATCACTGCATGAGCCTGCGCATCCTTTACATCCCAACGAGCTTGTTCTATTGTAGGCAAAACAACTCTAATAGCAGCAATCCTTGTAGCTAGACCTACAACATCCTCAACATCGCCTACATCCTCAGAACCAGGATGTTTATCAATGCACTGCACAATATTCCAAACTCCGTTTGACACAAGAAAATATTGCATCATATAAGCCCACATAGGGGGGTGCTATCATTTAACGAGCAATGAAAAACGAGCGAGGGATAAAAAGCGAGCAAAGAAAGCAAGGGATAGAGAAAATAAACACATTTTTGCACGTACAGTTTGTGCATAGTACATTGTTTCTACATAGCTCAAATGGGCTTTCAAACACTTGAAATGCTTCATATAATGGTTTGGTGTGTAGAGATTTTGCATCCTACCTTCTATCTCATGAACTCAACTGAGATTTCAAACCAAATTCAATCGTTTTTTATGGTATGGTCTAGTGAGAGCCCATGTGGAGAGAGGTTACTTGACATGGTATACTAGGCAAAACAATCGAGCTAGATTTTGGTGATTATCATTATATTTATATAGAAAAACACAAAAGAGACCATAAAATAGATGGCCAATTCAACTTATGATCCTCTTCAAGTCCTTTCCTTATTATGATAGAAGAGACAATCTTCGAAGTAGAAATAGACCATAATGCTTTATACAATCACAAGTTTAGGGATTTTTCATTGATTTTTTTTGCAAAGCATTTGGAAATGCTTCACAAGATAACATAACAAGAAGATAATGGCTGAGATTGTCTTCAATGTTTTAGCACAAGCATTTTGAAGTGCTTCATGATAAGGCACAACACTACTTAGCATCGTCATGGATTACCAAAATTAATGGTTGTTCAAAGTTATGATAGCTACTATTCAAATTGTTGGAGATGCAAATGTACTCAAGTTGTGGTCATTTCTCATTGGTATTCTGATACTTGGATGCAACATCACTAGTAGCAAAGCCATTGTCCTTCCTATATGTGGCCCATGATCTTAAATACTACTTCAAGTAAAGCCTTGGTAATAATAGTATATCAAAGCCTCTTTTGAGTGACAAACATTAAACCCTAAACCCATTGGACAAGTGAAATATATGAGCAAAACTCCCTATGAATAGTAGTGACACTTCACAGTTTCTATTTTAGGAATGCAAAGGGGATTTTTTTTTAGATTCCCCTTTTCTTTTAGTCCCTCCCCATTCTCTTACCATGTATGCATAGTTGTAAATTGAGACTTGGTTCTAGTTTATTCATCATCATCTCTTGTCGGATAGTATATCAAAACACATGTTGGTATAGCCTAATTATAAAATACTCTCTTAAAATTTTTCATACAGAACAATCAAGCTTTCACACTTGATGAGGATGCTATAAATTCATGTCTTTTGCACCCCCTCCAGCTTGTGTTTTGAAATGCACTCCATATGGGTGCGATATAAACAACACATTGTAATCTAGAACTAGTGAATCAAGCTCAAGCCATTCACACACCGAATGTAGGTTGTGCCCTCCATGGGACATAGCCCAATAAAAGAGGTTTCCCATCGTCTTCAACTTTTACACACAATCATCTACCCAAGCTATGCCACTAACTCAAGTGCCACCAAGCACTTACCTAGCTTTTGTTGAATGCTGCGTAACCAAGCTTGGCACCCAAGATTGGCATGTATTCTTTCACCAATAGAGAAAAATTATTGAAGATCAACTGCTTCTAGTTTTCCTTCAAAAAAATAAATATTTTTCTTTTTACGTGTCGATTGGGTGCACTTAAGCGAGCCTAACTCTTTTGGGTGCCATTGACTAATGTGTAAGGACCTAAATTTTGTGCCCTTCCTACTTAAATTTTTCAAAATGAAACACAATTTTTAAATTTTGTGCGCTCTCAACTTTGCATTTTTGAAACGCAACCCAAATTTTCTTGAGAGACAAAACATTCTTGATGTTGGTGTTGGCAAAACAAGCTCACCAAGGGCTCTTCAACCTTTCTTTTCCACATATAAATAAAGGGGATTCGATGAAGAAACATTTTGGTAATGATGCCAGTAAATTTGGTTCACTCACCAATGGCCCTTCAAACGTTCATCATGAATTGCAGAGCGATCGGGGTCATTGGCAAACCAAGCTCAAATAGGGCCCGCCACTAGTGTTTAGTAGAAACCTTCATCTCAAACATTCAAAAATCCCTATATACTAATGCTTAAGCGAGAATTTTTCAAATTAAACAATATTTTTGGCTATATTTTCACTACTTTTTTGCAAAATGTAAGCATAACTTTTGCTTTTCATCAACTAGCTCAAGGCTAAGTTGAGACACACTTTTCTCAAACATGACTGGCATCACACGTGAATTTCAAAACAATCTCACAAGGCCCTTCATACACTACAAGTTTTAGACATATTCTCACGTGCCAATATGGCTTTTGTCAGTCTACGATAGAAATATAGATTTTTGCAGCTACAAATGACACTTTTTTCATTGTTTTTTCTAGGTTTTAATCTTTCGTAGGCAGGGAAAAGAGCATTAGCATCAGGTGCTACTCCTTAGAAAAGAGCAGTAGGGCATAGGCCACTAGAAAACTAGATTTAAAATTTAACTTTTAACGGGTGCAAATCTTTGTGACGTGTTCAACCTTTTTGTGCATTAAGGTACAAAAGAGAGTAGAAAAAGGGCATTTTTGTCGAAGTGAGAAAAGGTCTAAAATTAGCATCAAGCTCACCGAGACCTTCACACTTGCATTTAGAAACACAAATCAATAGGGGCTGGTGAAGAGGCTTGCAAATCAAGCTCACGAGGACCTTCCCCGTTGTGTTTGGAATCGCAAATTCATAGGGGCTAGTGAAGATGCAAAAAAATCAAGCTAACTCGGACCTTTGCAGTTGCGTTTCCAAACGCAATCCAACATGGGTTGGTGAAGACTTATCCGAGTGGACGTAGCGGACAGCCTGTCCTCCCATCTGTGCACCAAGAAGCAATTAGCGGGACCTATAAGGGGCCCTCTTTTGCATATAATATCGAGCTAGAGTCATCAAACTGCGCCTCCTTGGAGACTGGCGCTGAAGCCTTGACTACCATTTAGTTTCCTTGTAGCAAGGGGATATTACAGCATTAAAGAACGAAGATTAAACTCTTGGTTCTCGATAGACCTCACTACTGCTCTCATCAACCACGTCTTCCTTGGCTGCTCCATACGACCAACTCACGACATGAGTTCTGCATGAGCGTCGTTGCATGGCAAACAAGAGCCCCTGCACTAATCAACTGGCAACTTGACCTGCAACGACCTTCCTAAACTCTCTCTCTCTCTCTCTCTCTCTCTCTCTCTCTCTCTCTCTCTCTCTCTCTCTCTCTCTCTCTCTCTCTCTCTCTCTCATCTTCAAGGTCTCTTGGGAGTGTTCCTACGCCGTTAAAATCTCTCTTCTCTTCTTCTCTTTCTCTCTCTTCCCAAGTTGCCTTGCGACATACAAGCGTAGAGACCTGCAACGACGTTCCTAAACTCTCTCTCTCATCTTCAAGGTCTCTTGGAAGTGTTCCTACGCCGTTAAAATCTCTCTTCTCTTCTTCTCTTTGTCTCTCTTCCTAGGTTTCCTTGCGACCATGCACCATAACTTAAAAGCATAACCATAACCATAACTTAAAAGCATAACCATAACTTAAAACCATAACCAACCATAACCACTTTGATCAAAACCATAATGCAGATAACCATAACCATTAAAAAAATTAACAATAACCATAAGCATAACCAGAAATTTAAACATAACCATAAACAAAACCTGAACCATAACTATGTCTATATAAGAATAGGAGAAATAACCATGTCTATACAATGACAATGACAATAACCATAACCATAAGGAAAACAATAACTGTCTGAACAATAATCATAACCATATATATATGTCTATACAAAAAAGAGACACAGAAGCGTGTTTGTATCTCACAAAGCATATATATGAAATATGGTCCACCGATGACTAGGCGTCACAACCTGCACATAGGACAACTCACAAAATTAGTATTGATATTACTTCAGATATACTTACTTAATTAAATCAACTCACATATATTAAGGTCTCACCTCAAGCGATCAGTCTACAGGCTCTCCTGAAGCATCAAGATCATTCAATACTTCATAGATACCTCTGCGATATCCATCTGACTCCTCCTAACGTGTCGAGGCTCGATGCACGCAAGATTCTGCATTTATACAAAAATCAAAGTAATAAGAATACATGATTCATTGCGTTTTAAAAAACTCCATAGTTAAGATTGGATTAGAAACTCACAAACTCATAGCGAAAGGTGTTGAAGCCTCCGCTGCCAAGATGAGATGTCCCCCTGGTCATCTGTCATATCTGTGCGGCCTCACGCTGCTGTCTGAACTGCGTGTCTGCTGCCTGCTCATCCTCCTTGATCTGCAGCCATGTCTCGTGTGGGATGCCCGAAGGCTTCGGCGAGTCGGTCCTGAAAGCCTTCCGAGCTGCATCTCGTCAATGTTTCATGGTGTTCCGTGCAACACCCTTGATCCACCTCCTCGGAACAACGTCTGAACCCAGAGCAGACTGGTACTCTCTCAGGATGGTCTCCACTATGTAAGTGACTTTGTCCTTTTCCTACTCACCCCAAGACGTCAGAATGCTGGTCAAAAATTGTAGCTCTGCGAGCTGGCGAATCCAGTGTCTCATCTCAGTCCCGACTCTATCCATGTCAACAGAACCATTTGCCCGTACAGTATAGAGCATGGAGGAACTAGGATCGTGTGCCCTCCAAGGTGTCTGAGGTGTGCCAAGAGGTGTGTCGAGAGGTGTGCCTGGGTAGGACGGGGGTCATGAGCGAGGAGGTGTCGAAGCATCTGTCGAAGCTCGGTTGCTGTGGAGGAGGGTCCACAGATGCTTCGACACCTCCTCGCTCACGACCCCCGTCCTACCCAGGCACACCTCTCGACACACCTCTTGGCACACCTTGGACACCTTGGGGGGCACACAATCCTAGTGCATCCAGTTTCTATATTGTACAGGCAAATGGTTCTGTTGACATGGATAGAGTCGGGACTAAGATGAGACAGCGGATTCGCCAGCTCGCGAAGCTACAGTTTTCGACCTGCATTCTGACGTCTTGGGGTGAGCAGGAAAAGGATAAAGTCACCTACATAGTGGAGACCATCCTGAGAGAGTACCAGCCTGCTCCGGGTTCAGACGTTGTTCCGAGGAGGTGGATCAAGGGTGTTGCACGAGACACCATGAAACATCGACGAGATGCAGCTCGGAAGGCTTTCAGGACCGGCTCGCCGAAGCCTTCGGGCATTCCACACGAGACGTGGCTACAAATCAGGGAGGATGAGTGGACAGCAGACACGTGGTTCAGACAGCAGCATGAGGCTGCGCAGATACGACAGATGACCAGGGGGACATCTCATCTTGGCAGCAGAGGCTTCGACACCTTTCGCAATGAGTTTGTGAGTTTCTAATCCAATCTTAACTATGGCGTTTTTTAAAACGCGATGAATCATGTATTCTTATTACTTTGATTTTTGTATAAACGCAGAATCTTGTGATTCATCGAGCCTCGACACGTTAGGAGGAGTCAGATGGATATCGTAGAGGTATCTATGAAGTATTGAATGCTCTTGATGCTTCAGGAGAGCCTGTAGACTGGGAGGCCTTACAGTCTCGCTGATCGCTTGAGGTGAGACGTTAATATGTGTGAGTTGATTTAATTAAGTAAGTATATGTGAAGTAATATCAATACTAATTTTGTGAGTTGTCCTATGTGCAGGTTGTGATGCCTAGTCATCAGTGGACCGGATTTCATATATATGCTTTGTGAGACACAGACATGCTTCTGTGTCTCTTTTTTGTATAGACATATATATATGGTTATGATTATTGTTCAGATAGTTATTGTTTTCCTTATGGTTATGGTTATGGTTATTGTCATTGTCATTGTATAGACATGGTTATTTCTCCTATTCTTGTATAGACATAGTTATGGTTCAGGTTTTGTTTATGGTTATGTTTAACTTTCTGGTTATGCTTATGGTTATTGTTAATTTTGTTTATGGTTATGGTTATCTGCATTATGGTTTTGATCAAAGTTTCTATGGTCGGTTATGGTTTTAAGTTATGATTATGCTTTTAAGTTATGGTTATGGTTCGTTATGGTCATTAGCCTTAAATCTCATGTGAGATCCTACATGGATAGCATGTAGGAGGTGTATACATGATATGGTTTTTTTAAAAAAGTTTATGTAAAAACGAAGGGAACTTTGCCAAAATTTCTGTGGAAGCACGGTTGATTTTGGTGCTGATCGCTTTCTTGGGCAGAGGGCAGGAAGTCTGGCTGTGGTGGCTGTGTCCATCTTTTCACTGGGCACAAGCCAAGCTACCTGCCCTCTACCCAAGAAAATTTTTTTCTGTTATGGTCGTCGATATACGCGTCACTATGTGCATCTATAAATGCGTGTATATACGCGTCGCTATCAGCGTCGCCAATAAACCCTTTCCACGCTTATATTGACGCTCTTTGCGATAGTTTCATAGGGGTGCATATAGCGACATTAAGCATCGCTATATACGTCGATAACACCTTTTTTTGTTGTAGTGGCACAGGCAGCAAGGGCGATAAGCAATACAGGAAAATGAACTTGTGGCAGGCGCCTCGATGCCTGGACAACGGAGCGAGTCAAGGCAAAAATGCTTAGCAGGTTTGGGCGCTCCAGTTTGGCCACGTCCTTACCGGGTTTCACGCAGGTCCACGTCGCCATGCCACATCACCAACGGGTGTTTCCCACTAGCGATATCACTAGTGGGGTGGCCAAAAATAGTATAGGAAGTTACCCATGCGAAGGGAGAGACTCCCAAAGTCGGTGCTCTTATAAAACGAGGAAGGGGACTCTCACATGGACTTCTTCTTCTTCTCTATGGGGGGGAAGCCATAAGCCTTGAGCACTCTAATGATAAGCAAAGCTCCATATCCCACCTAATCCTAATCCTATTCTAAGCCTCCATAGCCCACTCAAATTAAACCTCCATAGACATTCTCTCTAATCCTAAGCTTCTTAAGCCGACTCTAATCAAACCCTCCATACCCATTTGAATCCTAAGCTTCTTAAGCCGACTCTAATCAAACCCTCCATAGCCATTTGAATCCTAAGCTAAGCCTCCATAAGCCATTCAAATTCTAAAGTTAAACTTCTAAGACATTTGAAGTCTAAGCTAAGCCTCCATAATCTACTCTAATCCTACGCCTGCTTAAACTAGATCTCTAATCCTAAACTCCTTAGCCCGCTCTAAGCAACCCTCCTTAACCCACTCTAATCCTAAACTCCATAACCAACTCTTATCCTAAGCTTACATAACCCAAGCCGTAATCTCTTTCATAAGCCATAATTAACTTGTTTTCGGGGAGATCTCTCTCTCTCTCTCTCTCTCTCTCTCTCTCTCTCTCTCTCTCTCTACCTTGAAGCAGCAGAGGAAGAACAAAGGAGAGAAATTTTGACAAGGCAAGCTTGTCATGCCAATTAAGACAAAGGAGAAAGCACCGTCGTATTCAATACAGTTATAATCAAATTCTACATAATCATCATCGAGTTTATTGAAGTTTGATTTTATTAATTATCACATGAATTAAGGCAAATCAAACCGATGTAAGGAGCATAAAATCCACGATTAACATTTAACTTAAGCAGCGATACTATTAATTGTCCGCTTTGGGTGATCAAGCTTTAGAATCTTTTTCAAGCTGTTTATTTTAAGCTTTGTCTACATTAATTGTTTCTATTGCAACTCTCTTCCTCACAGCCAGAGGCCCCGCGCCTTCCCGGATCACCTTTCGAACACAAATCCCTCGACATTCTTAGTGAACCCGACCTGAAACTGAGCCAAGGTGCGAAGAGTTTGAGGAGGAAGATGTCGACACTGCAAGAGGCATCCATGCAACAAATGATGTGGCAATTTGCAGCATATATGTAGCAACAACAGGCTGCTCAACAACAGTATAATCTGCAAGAGTGGAGTTGTAAATCTTGGCACATAGTTAGAGATAAATTACAACGATTTGAAGGCCGAGACATTAGCAAATTTTGTAATATCTATAAGCAAGCAATGGAAGATAATGGAATTGATGATCACAATGCAATTGAAGGGTTTGATTTGATTGTGGTGCCAAAACTTAGGGTCCAAATTAAAGAAATTCAGGTGGTTCGGGCCCAAATTGGCAGGAATTCAACTAGGCGCTGCAGGAGGAATATTTTCTTGAGGATGATCATAACTTTGTATATAATGTTTTCTTGTTAATCAATAGATAAAATTTTTCCAACGACATTTACATCTCAAAAGGAGAAAGATAAAGATATCGAGATCAAACAAAATCCAATTGATACTGAAGCACATCATGATAAAGGTAAGATAGCGAAAGAAAAAAACACAACATAAGTTGGCACCTCTGACCAACCTCAAGAAACACAACAAAGAATCAAGTCGCCTTGCTCACAGGCAGTGGTAGATGAAGGAACACAATTGATCAAGTCCTTTGACATTGACGCACATTGGGAACAAATCAATGGGAACAAATCATGTTATAGTCAAGTTCACCAATTTTGGATAATTACTGCTCAATTTGTCAATAGCTGTTTGTTCGTAGACTGACTTTACAAATCTGGCCACAATTTTCGTTTGAAAGATCTAAATCTTACCAAATTTGATATGACTTCTCAATATAACATGATAAAATTGGTGGTATGCTTAGTTGGTCATTTTAGAAAAACCTAAACCTGCACCGTCGCACTCAATGAAGACACTTAGAAAGGTTTGGGTCAAGAAGTCCATGATGTAGTCAAATCCAATGAGAATCTAGATTCTCAAAAGCAGTTGTACTCAAATTCAACCCCCTCTAACTGGACTTACTTCTTCAAACACAACGTTGGATCATTCCAAAGAACACAAATCTTCCCATGCTCAATCAGCCACTTCTCATTGGATATCAAATCCAATCCAACACAACCAAAAGAAACCCACACTAACAACATGGCAATGCAGACCAAAACAACATCGACAATAGCTTGGATCATAGTCTCCATGCTACCAATCAAAGCAACTCAAATGGATTCTAAAACAAACCAAACCAACTAAACAAGATATCCTATCAAGGTTATCAGTCCCCCCGGGGGCCCCACCATCAAAGAACGCGTGCATCTTCTTCAAACCCTTTTATTTGGGCCTCGTAACTTCAAGACAACCTTTGCAACAACAATCAAGCCCACTGAATAAATAGTTCAGAACCCACATCTTGCACGTCATGTAGTTACCCCATGCATATCTCAAATTTTCATAATAGATCCATATTACACGGTCTTGCATAGACACATAGTTTGTGCCCATGCACCACACCACACCTTCATCCGGGATGACTCAGAATGGGAAGGGGAGAGTAACACGAACTAGCAACAAGATGACCATAACTTTGTATATAATGTTTTCTTGTTAATCAATAGATAAAAATTTTCCAACAACATTTACATCTCAAAAGGACAAGCTAAAGATATCGAGTTCAAACAAACTCCAATTGATCCTGATGCACAACATGATAAAGGTAAGATAGCGAAAGAAAAAAACACAACATAAGTTGGCACCTCTGACCAACCTCAAGAAACACAACAAAGACTCAAGTCGCCTTGCTCACAGGCAGTGGTAGATGAAGGAACACAATTGATCAAGTCCTTTGACATTGACGCACATTGGGAACAAATCAAGTTATAGTCTCAATGCCAAAGAGCACTCTACAACCTGCATGACTTAAAGCTAGAGGATATCAAGAGAGAGGCCACTAAAGCTGTAAATAAGAGTTTGGAATTGCAAAAAAATATCAAAGGATTGCAAACAGTGAAAACTCAACTCTAGTCGAAATTGCAAAGAGAACAAGAAGATGTGCTTATTATTGTAAGGAAGTTCAGGCTTTCAATGAGGTAAATACAAATTTGTAGGTACATTAGCAGAATCTAGAGGAAGAGTTATCTAGAAAAGAAAAAGAACACCAAACTTGGATAATCATACTTAGTTGTAAGAAAAAGACACAAGAGCTAAAAGATCTAAAGGATTTCCTAGCTCAAGAGAAATATGATAGGAAAATCCTAACAACAAGGCATAGAGAAATATAGAAAGAAAAAGATGAAGAGATTGAATAGCTCCAAGCACAACCGGCCAAAGCAAAGGATGCCCTGGCTACTCAGGAGTAGCACATCACGTGGTATTACAACAGAAAGATCCAACCCTTAAGTCCATGCAAGCCCATGTAGCTCATGTAGAAGTCTCCTAATCAACAAGACAAGGACAGATAGCACAAGATTTTCCACATATCAAGATGACCAACACTAGCACAAAAATAGCATTGCGTGACTTTGAAGATCTAGCCGATACACAAGTTCCATAAATTAATAGAGAAGAAATTCAACGGTGGATCTCGAAAGTGCATTATCCTTCACAGAAAGAGTATCCACAATACAAACTCAAGATGTTAGAATCAGCTCCTCTTCTCATGATTACACTTGATGAGGTTGTAAAGAATCTTGGGCATGAAATGATTGCACTTCCACTGATGAGACAGGAAGGCTCTCTCTTATGAAAAGAAAAATGCTACCTACCCTAGAGCCCAATCACAAAGGCGATTACACAAATGTTCTTGTAACTGCTACACAAATTCAAACCATCATCGATGACCAAATCCTATGGAGGAAAAAATGGTTTAAAAAGTTCCCAACAGATGAAACATATTACAAAAATGCACCACATCATCTCCGGATCGACCCACCCTATTGTCCCACCAATAGAAGGCGAGCCTGGGATAGTTTTTATTCATGGCAGCACAAAAGACCAGTGGTGCTCAACTACCGTATACTAACAAAACCGGCTAGAAATTTCCCTCCCTTAGAGTAATATATGATACACACTCTCCACAGAGTCATCAACCAAATGAAGGAGGTTCCAGATCTCGCATGCCAGATAAAGATTTCCAAAATTCTAGTTACATGCATCACAGTGTTTGAAGATATAGAAGCAGCTGACCACTCCTAGCAAGTCTTTGTGGAAGGAACCAAAGGGTTATGTTGGAATCTAGAAACTAAAGTTCTAAGCAGAAACATCATCATGGGATTGTACACACGAGTCATGTTTTTGCCTTCTCACTACATGGAAACTTTCAAAGAGGCATTCATGACAAGATTCCTCAAACTGACTCCGCAATATTCAATTCAACCCCATGAAGGAACTAATTGTGCAACACATTGCATATCAGAATAATCTCAGTAATCACCCATTCAAAGAAATGGAAGCCAAGATTGAGATAGAAGGCAGAGCACAAAAATTCAGGCACCTCACCCGAACACTTAACAAACGAACTTTAGATTACTCGTACAGCTTGAGATGGCATCTACATCCAAATCAGAGTTTGGCCCAGACGCAAGCAAGTTTACACGAGAACGTGCAATGAATAGGAAGGGAGAATGCTTGGAGGATGCAACGGACGGGCACCTAAAGAGCCGGATACAAGCCACACTCATTGTACTAGCCTTGTAATTAGAAAGTAATGATTCTTCAAGTGTATTCATCTAACCCATTATTCTCTATTTCTCGCTAAGAATCTACAAGCCTTGCAAAGTGGTCAATGGCCGATGGAAAGGGTCCCAAGTCTTTGCGTCAAAAGCCTTAGTTTCAAAAGTGACATTATCATTATCTAGAGAGAGATTTTGGACATCCACTACCAGAACATTGGAGATATAAAGCACTCAAGGAAGGGGGGAGCATCATCAATGACAAAGCACTTTCAAGCTAAAGACCAACCTTAAAGACACAACTAAGGATAACCCTAATGACAATATTGCACATGGTTGTGTCAAGGGACAAAACAAGCTAGTAAGGGGGAAATGTTGGTGGATTCACTGAATGGGTATCCATCTAGTCGGACACATAGCCGAACACCACATTCGCACTCCATTATTTTTTTGAGCTAGTGTAGCTGCATTGTGTGCAAATTCTAATTTTGGAGTAGTAGATCTTTCCCTGACTTGTAATTCTCCCATGATATTTGTAAATGCCCATGTGAACCCACCATTGGCCATTTAGAAAGCCCTAGGTATAAAAGTGATCAATAGCCTTAATGTGAAAATAGGCTTATCTTTGGGGGAAGAAGAGTTTTATTGTACATACGCTCTAGAGACTTCTCAGCTCCAACCTTGCAATCATCATAGCTATTGATTGGGTAACCCATTTTCAATTTCAAAACTTGCATTGTGTTCCTCTTTCCATGCTCTTTCAATTGAGTGTAAGCATTGTCAGTTCTACTGTGGTTTGTGACTATGCATAGTGAGATTAATCTTTAGATTTGAGTGCTTAGATCACTATTTTTCAATGTTTTGACCATAGGAGACTGTTCCTAGACCATAAGAAAATTTTTCTAGATAGTTCTATAAGTACACTCTGCACTAAAAACCCACTTTGCATCTACATCAATATCACAATCTCCCTTCATAGAAGACTCTACAATAATGCACTTGTATTGGGCCCTGTAGTTGATCTAGCCTCTTTCTTCTTAGCCTCTTTTGCCTTCAATTTTGGACACTACTTGATCAATTGATCATTAGGTTTACAATAATGGCAACACATATTCCTTTTGTTCTTATCACTAGAATTCCCAACAAAGGGTTGCCAACAAAAGCATTAGGAACACAATATTTTCCACTCGAAGAAGAACCATGAGAAGTGGTTGTAACATTGTTGTTACCACATTTTCTTTAAGCATCAAGAAAAGCCTCTTCAACTGCACGCTATTTAGCCCTTTTTTTTTTTTGGAAAGTGACTCTTGCAGCAACAATATGCATATAAAACATGACAACTTTTGGATTTCCTTGGGTCATAAGTCTCCAAGTACTAGCAAAAGTCTGGTACAAATCTGGCAAAGCATCAATAATAGTATGCACAGGGAACTGTCAGAAATGACTTTGCCTACAAAAATAAGTTGCTCATTTATGTCCTTGACACTAGAAAAGAAAGCTGTCCATTTCATCTTCCTCATGCATAATCTTCGACTCCAGCTCTTTACGCAACAATGCAATTTTTGCCTCATTGCGACTTGAATGAAGATATAGTCTTCTTTACTTGTTTCTCTTCTGCGCGACTCAGAACCCATGGACCTTTTGGTACATACCACTTTCCATTGGGTTTAAGTCGAGGCCACATATTTGGCATTTGACCCACAGCCTGCAGGTCATCTCTTTGGGCCTTGCTCTCCCTTTTTCCAGTGATGGTCTTCAAGATGATCTCCACCACATTCTTGAAGATGTGCATTGTGTCGAGCAAATGATTAATCACCAGGTCACTCCAGTACGAGAGATCATGAAAAATAGAAAGTCTTTTCATTCCAGGTGGCATCCAATCTCCCCTCTCCAGCCACATGTTTTTCCAATCGCTTGCTTTCAGTGGATGCATATCATGTTTTCATATGTTTGGTCCACGTAGCTCATGTCCTTCAGGTAAAAATCTACCATGCTTCTCGTAAACTGTCTTGCTCAAATGCTCAAAGTGGCAGAAGCCAAGTCGAGGACCACATTTTGGACATGCATGATTGCAGGAGTAACTCAAGCCTGAAACATCATATATTAATATTCAAAAGCGTTGACATAGCCATGAATCACATGCGTGTGAGGGTTTTAAAGTCACTTACCTGAGCACTCACCGAACCCTGGCCAATTGTGCATGGTCCACATGAGAATGCCTTGCACATGTACATTTCGTCATCCGATTGTTTGGGACATATCAACCACATCGATTCCTGTCCACAAGATTTGGAGCTCTTCTATAAGTGGTGCCAGATAGACGCCCATGTTCTTTGCTTTGTACTTTCCTCGGACGATCAATGACAACAACACATGGTCCTTCTTGATAGCGAGCCATGGTGGAAGATTATAATTAACCAGACAAATAGGCCACGTGCTCCATGACGAACTCCGTAATCCGAATGGGTTTACTCCGTCCATTTCCAGACCAAAGCAGATACATCGAGGCTCGTTATTAAATGTAGGCCAACTTTCCTCTATGTGCTTCCATGCACGAGAGTCAGCAGGTACCCGCATAACATCATCTGTCGATCTAGTATTTGATTGCCATGTCATCAAAGTGTCTATGGACTTGCACCTAAACATGCTCTTTATTCTTGGAATGATAGGAAAGTGTCCAAGGACCTTTGCTGGGATAAATTTTCCTTGTGTGTCCTCCCTGTACCTGTTTGATCCACAATTGGGACACTGTTCCATGTTTGAATACTCATTGCGAAAAAGTATACAATCATTAGGAAATGCATGTATTTTTTGATAATTCAAGCCCAAATTAGTAAGAAGCTTTTTAGCGGCTGGATGGGTAGGGGGCATGTGATTCCCTTCTGGCAAGATTTGCTCATTCAGCAACCTAACATTACATGAATAAGTCAGCCCTTTGATCACTTTATATGAACTGTAATTTGCACTTTACCATGCTTAGGATAAATATGTTTACCTGAAAAGCTCTGTGATTGAGGTGTCAGACCAACCGTAGACAGGCTGCAAATTAAGCATTGCCAATGCGGTACGGAGAACTAAGATTTTTGCACCAGTGTAGAGGGACATGCGTGTCAAGACTTTGCATCATCTCGCCTTCCTCATCGTTGGTATCATGCCGTCGATATGAATGGGATGGCTGAGGTTGGTCCACAATACTGCGTTCAATGTTGTCGCCTTCTATGTTGGAATCCATGTCAAAGAATGCGTCCAACATTTGCTCCATCTCTACTTCTCAAAATGCCGCTTCAGGTATTGGTTGGGAGGACTCATTTGATGGCTGCTCGTTTGAAAATCGTCTTCTCTGGGATGAAGTTGGAGCAATATCTACTTGCGGACTTTGACCTTCAATCTCTAGACCATGAGATCGATAACGCAGGTCTTGTACTTGCTCTATCAAAAACAGACCGTGATTGCGTATGTGTTGGTTGCAGATTTTTTGTTTTTGAAAGATCTTATTCTTGCAATGCGCACAAGGACACGCCATCCTATCGTCCATACTTTATATACCAATGATGAAACAAATAATTAAAACACTCTAGTTGTTATAACTACAAGCTTTAACAACCTCGCATTCTCTAGCCATGCCCGATCCTCGCACACCTGCGTCTAGAGGTGCATGGAGATTAGGACCACAGGGTAATAATCTCGTCTTTATTGGTCAATGACTATATATTAAATTTCTTGAAGTCTCTGTGCAATTTTGAAGTCCGATTGCATTATTTCAACTATTTTCTGCTAGCTCTAACAACCTCACATTCTCTAGCCAGGCCCGATACCCACACACCTCGATCTAGAGGTGCACGGAGATTAGGACCACAGGGTAATAAGCTCGTCTTTATTGGTCAATGACTATATATTAAGGTTCTTTCAGTCTGTGTGCACTTTTGAAGTCCGATTGTGTTTTTTCTACTATTAATTTGACGCTAGCTCTAACCTAAACTATAACATAGCCCTAACCTAACTTAATGTAGCTTAACTTATAACCTAAACCTTACCTATAACCTAACCTAAGCGAAGCCCGTTTGCGTTTTTAGGAGTACACGAGTCATCTTCGAAGTCCGATTGCGTTTTTTCTACTATTAATTTGACAATAGCTCTACCTAACCTATAATCATTATGCCTAACCTATAATCTAACCTAGCATAAAACTTATACCTAGCTTAACTTAACGTATACAACCTAACTTATAACATCTACCTAACCTATAACCTAACCTAACCAAAGTCCGTTTGTGTTTTTAGAAGTACACGAGTCATCTTCGAAGTCCGATTGCGTTTTTACTACTATTAATTTGACGCTAGCTCTAACCTAACATATAATCATTATGCCTAACCTATAATCTAACCTAACATAAAACCTATACATAACCTAACTTAATGTAACCTATCTTATAATATCTACCTAACCTATAACCTAATCTAACCGAAGTCCGTTTGCGTTTTTAGAAGTAAACGAGTCATCTTCAAAGTCCAATTGCATTTTTAGAAGTACACGAGTCATATTCGAAGTCCGTTTGTATTTTCTCGACTATTATGCCATCGATAGCTCTAACCTAACCTGTAATATCACTTAACATATAACCTAAACCTAGCCTAACCTAACCTAACATAAAACAACACAATGGTGAGATGTTTAGCAAAATGACAAGCCATACAGCTTGCCCACAATGCATATGCGATGTGGGCAAGCTCTATGGCTTGCCAATTTGGCTAACGGCTCACATTGTGTTGTTTTTAGAGTTGCGAAGAGATTTTATGGCCTAAAAACCACTTACAGACATATAGACAACACAATGGCGAGCCGTTGGCAATATGGCAAGCCATAGAGCTTGCCCACAATGCATACGCCTTATGGGCAAGCTTTGTGGCTTGCCGTATTGCCAAACGGATCACCATTGTATGTTTTTTAGGGGCACAAGGTAATTTTAGAACTTGAAAATTGCTCGCAAACATATAGACAACACCATGGCAAGCCGTTTGGCAATACGAAAAGCCATAAAGCTTGCCCAAAATGCATATGCATTGTAAGCAAGATCTATGGCTTGACGTATTGTCAAACAGCTCGCCATGGTTCTATTTTAGGACTTGAAATCCGCTCGCGGACATATAAACAACACAATGGAAAGCCGTTGGAAATACGGAAAGCCATAGAGCTTGCCCACATGCATATGTGTTGTGGGTAAGCTTTATGACTTGCCGTATTGATGAACGGATTGCCATTGTGTTGTTCTTTATATGCGTTGTGGGTAAGCTCTATAGCTTGCCGTATTGTCGAACGTAGCTTAACCTAACTTAACCTAATGTAGCTTTACCTAACCTAACGTAACATAACCTAGCGTAACTAAACCTAACATAGATTAACTTAACCTAACCTAACATATAAGATAACCTAACCTATCTTAATGTAGCTTAACCTAACCTAACATAATATAACTTAACCTAACATAGATTAACTTAATCTAACCTAACGTATAAGATAACCTAACCTAACCTAACGTATAACCTAACATAACAACGTAGCTTAACTAAACGTAACCTAACCTAATCTAACTTAACTTATAACTTAAACTTAACCTAAAACATAAACCCCATCAACTACATAATTTGAAAAACAACATAATTCAATAAAAAATTTCTTCAAAACAAGATTTTTTCATAAACTTAAACAAATTTTTTTCATAATTTAAATTGAAATTTCACATAAAAAATCCTATAAAGCATTCAAAGTTTAAAGCATGAAATTTTGTTTTCTTAGTATACAAAGTAATTTAAATAAACTTAATATGCATTTAAAGGTTTGAGCACTCACATTAGTCCTATTTGAGCAATGAAAGTTTTTGTAAAAGTCCTGGAATCTGCAAAAACGCACACACAAACACAAAGTTAAACCCTAAATCCTAAATCTACAAGTAAACATGAAACCAATCTTACCTTAGTGTTATGCGCTCACCCACAAGCAAGATTGGCACCTTCGACGGCGTGTATCGTAGCAAATCTGTGAGAGAGGGTGAAGAGGAGAGCTTGAGATGTGGTGCAAGAACTAGGAGAAATGCGCAGAGAAAGCCCGCAGTTTCAATTTTTGCAGGTATCGACGGTACAGCTATCGGTATAGGCATCGGAACAGTCATCGAAAGAGGCGTCAGAATGCGCATTCGCGCTGCCGTCGAAAGACCTGTCAGAAGAGGCGTTGGAAATTTGAAAATGAATTTTTTTAAAAAATCTTAGCTCCCTCCATAAATACATGCACATATAGCGACGCCTGCTAGTGACGCCGGTAATGGGACGTCGGAATTCAAGTGACCTCTTGTAGTGAAAAACTACCTCTCAAAAGACCAAAAGAAGCAGAAGCAAGAGGTATGAGATGAGAAAACAGAAACAACGAGCGGAAATTGAGGAGAAAGCAAAACAATTATTCCAGGAAAAGGTGAAAGAAACTGGAACTGAAATCAAGGAAACCACTGTGAAATCTGGAGAATCAATTTTGGTTGATAAAATTTTTGAGCCTATTAATGCATCCTTAAAATCCTACCAAGCAGGGCTTAAAGCAGGCCAAAACATGGAAAACGAATGGAAAAACTATCCTTCTTCAGACCTGGAAGTAGCTAAGCTTTGAAGCTTATCAAAATTTGGTAAGAATCACGCAGGAAATGCTGAACAAACAAAAACCCAAGCTCGAAAGTATGTGAAAACCTAAGGAGCTTGTGGTAAGAGACAATCAAGAAAAATCCAAAGTGGTGGTAGAACCCCACCTTGAAACAAAAGAGCCAGAACTTATAGTGCCAGACAATGAAGATGCCTTAAATGAATTCCATTCATAGAGGAAGACTGGCCATGACACTTATGGAAAAAAGTTAGAGAGATCAATGATGGGAGCCTAACTCTAAAGTTAGCTCCTATAGAGGAAGTTTGGTTAGACAATCTACCTCCTCATATGGTCATGGACGTAAAATCCTTGTATGGGGATTGTGGGTCTGAAGCTTCAAGAATGTCTAAACCATAGACCTTGAAAACATCACCCTCTTACTTGGGAGATAACGAAGATGAATCCATAGTTTGTAAGACCACTCAAGTAAAAAGAGCGGAATAGAACCTAGAAGTAGACAACATCCATTCAATCATGTCTACACCCATCCAATGTCTACACCTATCCAATGCACTCTTACTTTGGGAGAACTGTTAAAAATCGGAGCATACCTATGGAATGATCTACAGAAAACCCTAGAGAAGGTGGGAATAATGGGGCTAATCGTAAAAAATTGGGTAAAATTGAAACATAAAATGGACAGCAAAGAGATTCGATCTGTTCCAATGAACAAAGTCGGAGAATACTACGAAGGGAAGAAGGAAACAACACCCTTCCAATGAAATATAATGACATAGAAACCATGATAATACTGGATAGTGGGGTAGGCATAGCCATAGCCACGAAAGAATTATGGAAATCCTAGGGACAGCCTGTGGGATGCATGTCTAACCTCACCATCATATCTTATTGCAGTATTAGCGAGAACCACGATTAGTTTGTCAAACCATGGGACGAAGCTGACTCAACTAGTGCATAGAGGCTACAAGAGGTTGTCAATCTCTCAGAAAACAACTAACAACTCGCCTCTAACTCAAGCTACACTCAAGTGACTGAAATCACCAAAAGCTAATCGCTCATCGGCATGCAAGTCACATCCGTTACAACATCAAATGACATCCAAATGTAATGAAACTTCTAGGACAAGTTTATAAGACCTAAGCACATATGCCTAAGGCCTTAAACCCCACTTTAGATCAAGTTTTAAAATCATGATTATTAACAGCAGCAGCAATGGATTTTTGACCTAGTTGTTTTGACCCAGAATGCATCTAAATGCTTAGCAATGATGTCCCAATACCTCTCATATGCTTAGTTTTCAATTTAAAAGTGTAAATTCCTAGTTATGATGAAATTAGGCCACGGGTCGGTGACGCCAAAAGCTACGAAATACTATGAATGGCTTACGTCAATGCATAGAGCTCTTACCTGCGGTTGCAATGCAACAAACGCAATCGCAATGTGACAACTGGAGAGGGAGTAGGAAGCGTGGAAAGGAGATAAGTGAGCGCCATTAGCTCACGCTGTGTATTTCTTATCAAAAACTTCTAAAAAACTTACAAAAATTGGCTTTTATACCTTAGCCAAGGTTTTTGAGTGGTCAAAACTAATAATCTGGAGCTCTACCAAAGCTAGGAATTGATTGGCTGATACAATTTAGAAGCTTGTAGCCCCGGCTCATTAATTACAAAGATTACCAAGAAAATAGGAGTTACAATATTCCCGATTTTACAAGGAGAACTCCGAAAAATGGTGTCCGTGTTAGCTTGCTACTAACATTCCCCCCTCCTTGCCTGTGTCGTCCCTTGACACAGCTTTATGGGCTGAAGTAGTCTTTGGGTTGACGGCAGGCGAGGCGGTCTTTAAGTGCTTCTAGTGCCTTTTGGTATCTGATTCTTCGTTCTTTGTCAGGCACTTGCAAAAATCGTATGGTGACTTGGTTTTTCAGTTCCACCATTGAGTAGCCTACAAATTTGGATGTGAGGTTGCTTATCACCGACGCAAATATCTTCGTTCGCCAGGTGAAGAATCCAGTGTAGAATGCTTCTTCAAAGGCTAGCATATTATGCGAGGGCAGGCACATGCATCTGGCATAGAATCCGTAAAGGATTACTTCTGAAGGTTTCCCACTCAGATCATAACATAAGCCTCTGTTTCCTTCCAAGAATGAGAGCCATGGGGCTCCTGTCTACTCAGGCTCATTAAAAACTTGTATGCATGTGAGTAGCATCCTGCAAATCTTATATAGCATTGCACAAGAGAGATCTAGCAAACTCTTGAAGAATGACATGGTGCCCGTTAGGGTTTTCACCATGTATTCCTCCATCACTTGGCCTCTCTCTGGAGCTGGCAGCCTGGGGAAGTTGAGCCAAGTTGGCCTCTTCTTCTACAATGCTTCATGCGCTTGCCATGTCCTTACTCTGGGTACAGGGCAGAATGTTGGACCTTTTTGTAATGCTGCAGGTGCTCTTGTGAACAGAATCAAGTATCTTGGATTCTTGTTCAGCTAGCTTAACCTCCACTTCGGGTGGTCTTTATCTACACCATCTTCTTGCATATCCTTGTACAACCTTTCTTTTACCTGTAAAAGTTCTACCTTGATGAGAGGGTACGGCAGGGATAGTTGGTGCCATTGAGTGTTTATTTGATTGGGAGTGAGTTGAGTGACGTTGGCAGAGTGTAAAACTCTCAACTCCCAATCCATAGCGGCTTTCTACTTCTCATCCACCTCTAAGGTGATCTTCTCCTTTAGTGCATATTCTTCAGGTTTTGACAGCTGGACCATTGGCATTGTATCTTTGTCTGTAATGTGGACCTAAAAGTCTTCGTCACCACTCGGCTCTGCTGTGGAGTGTGTCTTAAATTCAGCAAACGAGATCGAGGGAATGTCTATTTGGGGCTGCTCTGAAGTGCCTGCCTCCTCTAAGGAGTTGATTTATACGCTTGAGTTCTGTTATCTCCTTTAGGAACTCCTCCTCTCTTTGAACCAGCATCAGTGCCAGGCCTCTGTGCTATCACTGTTTGAGCTTTAATTCCAGTTCTAAGTCCTTGTTTTTCTTTTCAAGTGCCTTGTACACTTCATTTGTTCCCTTGATCGAGGCCACGGCTGGATTTTCTCTGATTTGCCGTAAGAAAATGGCATGATCATTGATTCTCTGTTCGGAATATTGTAGAGAAGAGTTGGCTACATCTAACTGCACTTGAATTTTCTAAGCTGACAGAGAGGTGGTAAGAAGTTCATTTGTGACTTCTATCAGCTTCTTGTCTTTCACCTTGTAGGCATCATATAATTTAATGAGGAGGTCACCTAATTCCTCCATTTCCTTTTGTTGTTTGTCCGTGGCTATCTGATGTTGTTTCACTTCTGTCTTTAGCTCTTGCACTTGCCTTTGGAGATCAATGATGATAATCATCCTGTCTTCGAGCTCTCCTTGAAGAGCATCGATGGCCATTTCTAGTTCCTTGGCCTTTTTGCTGCGGTTTAAGGCTGCTAAGCGGAGTTTCTCCATCATGTCTTGCATCTACCTTGCATACTCATTTACTTGTAAAATAACTTCGTCATTGGACTGCCACTCCTCCTGTCTTGCTATCTAGGATGTGCCTGCAGCCTCCTGTGTTGCTTCTTGCTATGTTGTAAGTGCTGGTGGTTCTGTAGAGGTAGATGGTTGTTCTTCTCCTTGGCCATCCTGAGGCTTTGATGCCTTGAAAGTTTTTGGCTGAGTGGAAGTAGATGGTGTGGTCTCAACCCTTACCGTTTCTTCAGGTGCTGGCCTTTCTACTTTCTCTGGCTCGGGCTCCGTCTCATTTGTAGTGGTATGCTCTTTTTATGTATCTACTTTCTTATCAATTTCTTGCACCGGCTTTTGAGTTTCTTCTGTTGCCTGCTCCGGTTCTGCTGGCTCGGCTTCTTTTTCCTCATGTCCTTCGGTGTGGTCAGTTTTTTGTGTAGCTTTTGTTCGTTGGGTGAATTCAGAATCTTTTTCTTTGTCAGTCTCTGCTTCTTCATTGGTACCTTGGCCGGGTGGTGATGGTGGTGGGTTAGGCATGGGATGGTCCTGTTGTTCCGGCGGCGGTGAGGTGGGTCAAGAAGATGCCTGGCTTTGCTCTTGAGTAGCCACTTCCTCATCTTTCTTTGCCGCTTCTTCTGCCTCTTTCAGCTTTAGGGCTTTGGCCTCTTGGTACATTCTTTCTAAATAATATTTTGGATCATTTCCCTCTTTTCTTGTATGATGCTTTGTTCAAGGTCCTTTCAGTCCTGTGGGTACCCACTTTTCTGGGTCCTTTCCTTGTGCTTGCCTACTGCACTGGTAAGCCTATTTTTCTCTTTTGAAACGTGCTTGTTTTTGAGCTGGCTCCTCTTGGTGGGCAGCCACATCTTTCCTCTTCATCTCTTCCCTCCTAGCTCTCTTTTCTTCGTTGTCAAAGCTCTCGCTATTGTGCCGCTCTGGTGAGCTATCATCTGATTCATCACCTGATTTAAAACATCTTTTACCTGATCTTGTAGATCTTGGAGAGGGTTGTGTTGCCAAGATCCATGTATTCTGATCAAGGCAGGCGGTAGGTGATCAGCCATGCCGATGGCATGATAGGCTATTCTTGTCAACACTTCTGGCGCGCCCAAGTATGTTATTTTACCCTCCTTCTTGGTGGACTTCAAGGTTGTCAAGACATACTACGCGTGGTCCATAGTCTACCTTGTTGTTGACTTCAGAACCTGAGTAAAGGTGGTGGCCACGGCGTGATTTGGTGTCGTGTACCTTGGTGGCCTTTTTGCCAGGAAATGGAAGTGTTGATGGTACAGACGGGCTGGCTCTTCCACTTGTTTGTGGATGAGATCGATGAATATAGCGACGGTTGTTTCCTTGGTAAATGTGCCTGCAGTTTTCTTGTCTCTTGCCCGCATGGTCATTCCTTCAGCGGGCAGTCTGAGTGCCTCTCCCACTGTTTCTTTTGTGATTACTACCTCAACCTTGTTCCCTTGGGTGTTTGATATCTGGGAGGTTCCGTCTTCCTTGATTGTGGACAGAAACTCGTAAGCTTTCTGAAAGTCCACTCCGCAAGGCTCTTGTTCGTAGAAATGTCTGAGCCCCAACCTGCGGTTAGCCTCTTTGGTTTCTGGCTTTGCAGCTACATCATAGACCTCTTTAGGCAGGAGCTGCAACTCCACCTAATGCCCTTCTTCACTCTTGAATCTACCAGTGAAGACCATGGTGTGGTGTTCTTCCAGCTGTTCTTTAGAAAGATAGGATGCTTTTGCTGCCTTGATTGACTCAGGGTCCAGTTGATACGCAGGCAGTTCTTGTAGTTTCTCTTTTTGGTTAGCTTCTTCTTGGCCTTTTTCGTGGATTGCATTGCTCCTGTTCAGTGAATAGAGTGCAAAGTTAGCGGATTTGTCGGATTTTTCTATGGAATGTCCTTTTAGATTGAAATGATAATAATCTGGTCCAAATTGCTTCAAATCAATTTTTGAACAAGCAAAGATGCATAAAATCATGCAAGGAACAAAACTGTATGGTCAAAACAAAAATTTGCAACCAAAGTAAATAATCGTGATTATTTATAGCTGAGGAAAATTTTCAAATTTTTGCAAACTTGGCTTTATAGGCTTGAAGTATATGCCAATTACATGCTCTGAGTGAAATATGGGCTCATTTGGATGCACAGGTTGAAAATGGTACCAGATTTTGGCTTTAGGTCTTTGAAACAGTAGATATAAAGGAAAATTGAGATTTTGAAATCCAAATTGATTCAAAGTTGGCTAGTGGGCTTATCACAACATGTACTTTGGATGTATGATAGCCAAATATCAAAATTCCCCAATTTTGATCAAAAAGTAAATAGTCGCGATTATTAACTTTTCTTCCAAAATTGACATTTTTTGGCACAAATTGATTCTAGGAATGGTATAGACCTTGGGTATGAGATATGAGGTGATTTGGATCAAGAAAAGTTGTTCATAACCCAGATTTTGGCTTGCAAAATCTTCTTTGCGTTTTTTTGGCAATTTTACAAGTAATGGGTGATCATTTTGGCTCATACTTGATTTTTGGCATGTAATAGGTGTGTACACATGATAGGTGAGGTGATTTGACAATTTCCAAGCAGAAATGATGCAAAAGTAAATAATCGCGATTATTAACTTCAGTGACAAAAACTTTGTAAAACTCACAAATTTTGACCTAGACATGTTTCATGCACCTAATACAAGTCCTAAATTGAATTTGATCAAGTTTGATCATGCCGGAATCACTTTGTGCTATGTCGACTCTGAAATCACCATTTTTTGTGATTACTCTGTCTGTTGGGTTGGTCAGTCAACTTTGAGGCTTTGGACTTGTCCGTAACATAGTCGTGAAGCTACCTGTTCAATTCTGGCTCATTTGGAGTCGGTTTGGCCTCGTATGTCGAATTTGACGCTTTGTAACCTTCGAGCAGTTTTCTGCTTTTTGAGACCTTTGCTTGATGGATTTCACCAAACCAATCATATACATTGTATATGGACCTCATTAGCAAGACATATATGGAGTCAGGTCGAAATTCTGGCATTTTCCAAAAACCTAACTTTTCTATTGGGGACCCCCTTGACCCCAGCCGAATGGTCATCTGATGGTATAGAAAGTTTCTATTATGTTAGGGCATGCTATGGTTCAAATCCCATCCGATTTGGTCAAGTTGGCAGGCCGCTATGGTCTGTTTTAGGTCGTCGGTCTTCGTGCACTGCTCAATTTCTAGGGTTTTTTTCTAAGGCTTTAGACTAGCTACCAGCCGTACAAAATGGATCAATATCGAGTAAAGAACTTACCTCTCATGTCTCGTGTGAGACAGTGCTGAAAAAAGTCAACTGTGGGCTCTGGAAATGTCGCGTGAAAGAGGCCGAAATCTCTCTCTGCAAAGGCTCCAAGTAAAATTGAGGTGGTTTTAGCCTACCATGGATATCTATACATGGACTTCCCAAACCAAATTTCCCTAGATTCCCCCGTTATTCCTACTAGGCCGTGAAAATCTATGTTAGACTCAAAAATTTCTCTGATCAGATTCCTGTATCTCATTCTGCAAGAATTTGCAAAAGTAGGCATGGCCGCCTAATTTAGGCTTCCCGCTTTCATCTTTTGATTTCATTGAAATTTTTTGTGCTTGTCTGCCTTGTCCTTCTGACCACCATCGTGTCTTCAATTTTTCCATCTGAGCATTTTGCTATTTATTATTAATTTTGACCTATTTATTTAAAAAAATCAAAGAAAATAGAAAAATTCTCTAAAAAAGTAAAGTAAAAATCCAATAATTAAGAAAATCACTTGAAAAACACAGCTTTATTGTTTTTTGTTGAAATTCTCCAATTTTAAGCCTCCTTATCAACAAAAATGATGAAAAATATCCAAAAAAGGATTATTTTTTATGATTTTTTGATAGTATATACACTATTTACACTCGTCGGGAAGATATTATCAATGAATTTTCCCTTGTTGATGAATTATAAGGGCATTATTAGGTATTTTTTCAAAACATCACACGTTAACATGGAACTTTTTCCTCCCTCTTCAAACATTGCCCTTAATTACTTAGTACTTAGTGCCCTTCCACCCTCCTAGATGGGTACTCCAGGACGACTGCGTACATGGGTTGAACAATTGTGTCTATGCATAGCCGTGATTGGCGCTACCATGATATGAAAATCAATGCAATTCAAACCAATATGATGTTCAAGAGCTGGGTCTTGAGTAAATAACTCAAGGGTTTTCGATGTCGAGGTTTGCTGCTGATGTCTTCCAAAGAGCAAATCTTGTAGCTTTTGTGCTCTCTGTTTGATTGTACCATCAGGGTGTTTTAGCACGCTGATTGCTTGAGCTGTTGGTATCACGTTAGACTGTTGTCGAGATTTTTCTCTCCATTGGTAGCTTGGTCGGCTTGGTGTCGCATGGTGTGGTGGAGTCTGTTGAGACTGAACTCGCCACTGCTTGATTGGTTTCGCAGTGTGTGGACAAGATAAGTGATCCTTTTTCTTCAAAACCCTTTTCATGTTAGGTTCCTTGCTCGTAGATGCTTGATTTTGTGTTCGAATCCTTGGAACTGTCTTATGTTTCTGTGGTGAAGTTTTAGGCACCCAGATTTGAATTGGTTTATCCTTAAGTTGTGCTTTTGGTACCCAAATCTACCTGACTCCTTGCATGCTACCCGTAGCATTTGATTGTCGAGGGGATGAAGAAGATTGGCTTCGTGGATTGGTTTGATGATTGCTTCTTTTCCATTCCTCCTTGCTTGGTGCAACTGGAACAATGAGTTGCCCTCCTTTAGGTGATAGCTTTAGCTGATACGTATCCCAATCTAGTACTGCTTTGTATGTACGCATCCAGAGAATGCCAAGAATCATCGTCTCATTCACGTGTTCATCTGGCAAGCATACAAACTGATGCGGACATGAACATCCATGTACTACCACGTTCAAGTTGACTACTCCCAATGTTGGAGTTGGATTCTTGTTGCATCCTTTGATTGTCGCTATTCCTGATGTCAATGCTTGACTTGTTGCCTTCTTGGATGTGGAATAACTTACTGCATTCACTCTAGCTCCTGTGTCTACCAAAGCATTGGTACTATGATTGTTGAGTTGTACTTTGATGCGCATATCCATTCCATCTAACCAGTCGTCATCTGTTGAAACTGTGTCTTTAGGTAATTCCCATTGTCCATCGTATAGTTCCAAAGTGTTGATGGTAATCGGTATCTGTTGATTCTCGAGAGCAGCTTTACGCTCGAGTACCCAAAGTCTAGCTTCCTATTGGGCTTCATCAATAACCTGTTGTCGCTTGATCTTCCTTTGTTTGGCTGCATGTATTCTCTCTAGCAATTCATTGGTTAGTAGCAAATTGTATTTCTTTAAATGACATCCACTAATCCAATTAGCCATTGGTTCACCATCTAAGGTGGACAATTTTACTGCTCCACTTGGAGATACATCTTCAATGATAAATGGTCTGTTTCCCTTTTTCTTAAACTTGGAAATGTGTTGTTTAAGGGAATAGACTAGAACTAAGTCCCCTTTCTTGAAATTTTTTGTGATTAAGTGGGAATCAAGAAACTGTTTTTGGTTCCGCTTTTGTGCATAGAAATGAGCTACAGCAGTTAGCCTTTGCTCGTCTTGCTTTTTCAAATCTTCAAGTCTTTCTGACAATTCATGTCCATTCCACTCAAGATTCTGTGCTACCCTTAATGTCGGTAATAGATATTCTATTGGCAGTATGGCATCAAGACCATAAACAAGATTAAAGAGTAGCATTTAGAGCTATTTTGAATGAAACTCGATAATCCCATAGAGCAGCATGGAGATTCATTTCCTAGTCTGTCCTTCCTGAACTAACCACTTTGGTCAGTACCGAGCTAGTATTTTTATTTGTATGCTCAGCTTGTCCGTTTGCTTGTGGGTGATAGGGAGCTGATTTGTTATGGATGACCATAAACTCATTAAGCAAATAATCTATTACCTCATTGAGGAAATGAGTTTTCCGATCAAAGACAATCTCTATTGGCAGTTCATATCTCGTAAATACATACTCTATAAGAACGCAGCAGTGGTTTTGGCATCATTCTTTTGAGTCGCTTTCCAGCTAATAATTGATACATAGCCAATTGCTCGATTAAATCAATTGTGATAGGAAGTGGTATTTGTGAATCCACTTGAGCTATTGTCATCAATGACACAATGTTTTCCGACCATCTACGTATCATTTCCACGGAGAAAAAATAGGCATCTAGTAGATCATCGTCTACCCCTTTAGGTGATTCCCCTGAAACAATCCTCGAAAAATGATCTGCTCGTTGATGTGTAGTGCCTTTTTTTACAACCACAGTGAAATCAAATTCGAGAAGAATGATGAACCATCTCACTATTCTCCCTGTGTTGCATGGCTTGTTGACCAAATATAAAAAGTCTTGGTGGTCCACAAAGAACACAAACTTGTTGGCTAATAGGTAATGTCTATACTTTTTAACGGCATAGATCATTACTATGCCTTCTCTTTCAGTGGCGGTGTAATTCTTTTCTGCCATGTTCAATTGTCGGCTAGCATAAGAAATAGGAAAGTCAATTTTCCCATCTCTTGGTAGGGCTAGTATACAACCAATAGCAAAGTTTGAAGCATCTACATATACGCGGAATACCTTATCCCAATCTGGTGCTTTCGATATTGGAGTTGAGGTGAGAGCTTGCTTAAGCTTCATGAAGGATTCTTCACATGCCTCGGTCCATTCAAAGTGCGTAATCAAGCTATACATGGGTTTTGCAATTATAGCGTAATGTAGATGAACCGTCGGTAATGTCCCATGAAGGCTTGTACCCCCTTGACTGTTGTTGGTCTAGGCAAATCAGCAATGACATGAATCTTCTCAATTTCGGTAGCTATGCCGTTTTTAGACACGATATTTCCAAGAATTTTCCCTTGTCTTCCCATGAATGTGCACTTTTCAGGGTTTAAGCAAATCCTGTAAAATCTACATTTCTCAAATACCTTTTTGAGGTGTTCAAAATGATCAGCCCGGATTGACGAATGTACGCATAGATCATCCATGTATACTTCTAAGAATTTCTGAAGGTACTCTTTGAAAGCATGGCTCATCAATCTCTGAAATGTGGTTGGAGCATTAGTTAACCCAAACGGCATAACCCGATAGACAAATATACCCCATTCTGTTGCAAAAGCATTTTTATGCTCATCTTTTGGGTCAACCAAAAGTTGATTGTATCCCGAAAATCCATCTAAGAAATTGTAAGCTTCTTTTCCTGCCACTCGTTCTGAAACATGCTCAGTTATCAGAAGAGGAAGTTGTCTCTAATGGTAGCTGCATTCACTTTTATGAGATTAACACACACTCGTAATTTCCCATTCTTCTTAGGTACTACCACAATTGGAGACACCCAATCTGTGTGTTCAATTTCGTAAATGAATTCAACTTCTTTTAGTTTTTCAATCTCTTCTTTGATCTTCCCGGCAAATGTTTCATTATAAGTGTATGGTCTCTGTCTACTTGGTTTCGCATCATCTCTCATGGGTATAGTATGTTGACAAATTTCTGGATCAACACCCTTGAGATCCTTGTAAGACCAAGCGAAGATATCCCGGTATTGCTTTAACAAGCTCAGCAAAATCTTTTCTTCTTATTTTGTTAGGTCATTTGCAATGTAACCAGGTCTAGGCTCTTCTCCTCGTTCAGCCAAGTCTACCCTTTTAGCGTTTTTAGGTCCTTCGTAAGACTCGCCTTGTTTCTGTAGTTCCCTAACAGGTTGTTTGATTATGACTTTTCGATCTTGGAGAGTATACTTTTTGTAATGGGATGGAACATGCATTACATCCCTACCATCCTCTTCCATGGTTTCCATTTCGGTTGTGTATATCTCCTTTAGAGATTTTTTCAACTCTTGATATTTCTTTTTTCACTCGACTCTGGTCATGATTGATTTTTTATCGTGAGATTTTTCATGAGTACCCTTCCTTGCTTTTCTCGATGTCTGAGACATTTCTGAGTTTTTGTTTGAAGGATATCTGCCAGTTATTTTGTCCGTGACACAATCATTAGTATCTATCTGCATCAAGAATTGTGTTTTACTGAAAACTGATGGCATAGGTCGTGTTTTCACGATATTGGTGTCTCTATTTCATCTATACCATTTTTGTCATTTTGATTTCTGGTTTGGAAAGTCAAAAAACTTTTCCTCCCGTCCCTTTAAGAGTAACTGAGCTCTCGTATGCTCTTTTTCTGACCCCAAATCTTCTGAGGTAGCTGAGTGTTCATCTAACTCATCAATTGCATCGTAATAGAGGTCAAAAAAGACTTATTGAGCTTTCATCAAGTCCTTGGGTTCCTCATCTTTGTTTTCAATGTTCAGGACTGACATCATTTGGATGGGAATTATGTCGTAGCCATCCTCATTGCAAAATTGAGTAGGCATAGACGTATTCACACATACATCCATTGTCGTTATAATTTGAGTCCACTCGAATGGTTAGAATAAATTCTCTGGAAAGGGTTCAGGTATGTAGGCTTTGTCTGTACAATCCCTTTCTAGGATACATTCCTCTCATTTTAAGATTCCATTTTTTGAAGCTCCGCAAATCCAAATAGGAGTGTCGTTGTTTAACCAGGATGGGAGTTTAGTTTCATCCGAAGAGACTGAATCAAACTCTTGGATGGGTGTTTTCAAGACATCTCTATAAGTGTGATCGTTTAGATTGACTCTTGTTATAGATCCCACCTGCTTCAAGTACAGATAGTTGTTTCTCCAATCTTGGATAAGTTGTACCTGTCGCATGAAAGGTCTTCCCAATATGATTTCATAGTTGAGTTTTTTTCCCAAAGTCTACTATGGCCAAAGTGTGTTTATATTCAATTCCACAGGAATTGACTATCACTTTTTCAAGAAGCCCTAGTGGTCTCTCAATGTGTCCATCAGCCAACTGCAATTTCATTCACGTTTGTCTAATGGATGGTTGTCCCTAAGATTTCCATACTGCTTTAGTGGCTATGGCTATGCCAGCTCCACTATCCAGTATTGCCATGGTTTCAATGTCATTATATTTCATTGGGAGGGTGGTGTTTCCTTCTTCCCCTTCATAATATTCTCCGACCTTGTTCATAGGAACTGATTGCATCTCTTTGTTTTCCATTTCATTTTTCAATTTTCCCAAATTCTTAGAGATTAGCCCCGTTATCCCCACCTTCTCTAGGGTTTTCTGTAAATCCTTCCATAAGTATGGCCTGAGTTTCAACAGTTCTCCCAAAGTAAGAGTGCATTGGATAGGTGTAGACATGATTGAATGAATGTTGTCTACTTCTAAGGTCTGTTTGGCTCTTTTTAGTTGAGTGGTCTTACAAATGATGGATTCATCTTCGTTATCTCACAAGTAAGAAGGTAATGTTTTTAATGCCAATGGTTTAGATATTCCTAAAGCCTCTGATCCGCAATCCCCGTACAAGGATTATAAATCCATGTTCATGTCAGATGGTAGGTTATCCAACTAGACTTCCTCTATAGGAGCTAACTTTAAAGTTGGACTCCCATCATTAATCTCTCTTACCCTTTCCCATAAGTCTCCTGGCTAGGCTTCCTCTACGAATGGAATTCCGTCTAAGGCATCTTCGTTGCCCGGCACTATAATCTCTATTTCATTCGTTTCAAGGTGGGGTTTTGGCACCACATCGGATCTTGCTTTTGTTTCTTCTACCGCAAGCTCTTCCGGTTTTGCAATACTTTCAAGCTTGGATTTTTGTTTATCCAGCATTTCTTGCATGATTCTTACCAAGTTTTGATAAGCCTCCAGCTTCGCTGCTTCCATGTCTGGAGATGGATAATTTTTCCATTTGTTTCCCATGTTTTGGCCTGCTTTAAGTCCTGCTTGGTAGGCTTCCAAGGCAGCATTAATAGGCTCAAAAAATTTATCAACCAGAATGGATCCTCCAGATTTCACGGTTGTTTCCTTGAATTCACTGCCAATTTCTTTCAACTTGTCCTGGGCTAGCATTTTTGCTTTCTCTTCGTTTTCAACCCGTTGTTTTTGTTTTCTCATCTCATATCTTTTGCTTCTGCTCCTTTTGATTCTTTGAGAAGAAACTTTCGTATTCTCCAAATCATCAGAGGAGTTGTGTTTCTTTTTCTTTGCCTGGGCTCTAGTGATTACCTTGATTGGAGCAATTGGTTTGCTCTCTGATGAGCTACTTGGACTACGTTTACAATAGTTTTTCCCTTGTTCAAAGGATTCCTAGAACAATCTTCTAAAAAGTGTCCTCCCTTTTTGCAACATTGTATGCAATAGGCTTCAATTGGTTTAAGGTTTTTGTCAGGCTCTGGACATTCATTCTTCCAATGGTCATCAGCACCACAATTATGACAGTTTCCTGTTCTGGGCTTCATCATGGGTCTTCCCATGGGAGGTCTGACACCTTGATTAGCTACATAATACATTAGTGCAAGCTCTGGTGGAGCATAAGTCATGGTTTCTTCCATTGGTGGTGGATATGGACTATACCAATCTCCCTCTCCCATTACTGTAGATGGACTAGGCTCTGCATAGGGTGTAACAGGCACTAATGTTTGTACATCTATGACTCCTTCCGAGTCCATGTTTTTTACAAGCACCACATTATGTCCTGGATACGGAGGTTGTTGTCCCAACACAGGTTGAGGTCTTTCCATACCCATTGGTGGTCTTTGAGCTTCGGCCATATTAGGTTGATATCTGTACATGGGTTGTCCCTGGGACCTCATGGGCACGTACTAACATCATACTTTGGTCTGAAGTAGCACTCGTGGGTCTCATGGTTGGTCCATTTACCCTCAATTGTACACCAATTTTGTGGCCTAATTGGTTGTCCCTATGGAGGTATCCCTTGTCTTGATCCTCTCATAGTCACTTTTTGCATATTGTTCATCATGTCGTTCATCCTTTTTAGCATATCTTCTATGGTTGAAAGTGGTGCCACAACAACTGTTCCCACTTGTGCTGGTTTTGTGGATGTTGTTTTCTCACTTTGGTTATCCTTAGGGACATCTTCTTCATTGAAGATCTCGCAATTGTCTCCTAGGTCAATAACATCAAACACACACACTTCTAGGGCTGTATGCATTTTACTATAGAGTATAGCATGAAGTTCTTTGTTTAACAGTCCCTCCAGAAACAAAGATACAAGTCGTTCTTCTGTAGGTATCTCCATCTCTGGGCATCTGGCAATGTATTGTTTCATTCGAGTTGCACAATCCCTAACAGACTCACCATGTTTCTGTTTAAAGCTGTAGATTTGAGCTTCCATATTATGTTTAATCCCCGTTTTGGAACAAGCAGCTACAAATCCTTGAGCTAATGTGTTCAAGTCCATGATTGACCTTGGTGGAATGTTTTGGAACCATGTTAAATCTTTTCCTTCTAATGTCATTCCAAACACCTCGAATTGAGTATGGAAATCGAATATACGCTCTGCTCTTAGCACTTGCTTAAAGCTTGCTAATTGGTCGTATGGATCCCCTGATCCACTGTATTTTCTAACCCATTTTTGAAAATCAGCTGGTCTGACACGTCTATTGGTTCAACTCCAGGTCTTCTGGGAGTTGGTCATGTTCCGAGTCCTTCAAACAAGACAGTTAGAAATAGTGACTCATGTAGCCCTGGATTGGCCTTAGTGTAACCCGATTTTCTACGTGTTGAGGTGGTTTCTGGTTTCTTCACACTACTCTCAGATGATCTCTCATGATGTTCGTCTCTTGAAGTGGTTTTTGGTCCTTGACCCAATATCCAATCCCGTATGGAATACCCCTGGTATTTGGTTTGTTCTACCTCCTCAGGAGTCATCATAACAAAGTTGTTGTTATAACAATCCCTAAACAGGTAAGTTGGTAGATCCGCAGATCCCTTATCTTTGATCTTGAAGATATAGATGATCTTCATGGCTATTAATTGTCCTGGTCTAGCATGAGAATTCCACAAAAGATCTTTTATGTTTCTATCTTCCCAACAATAGACTCCGATCCTAGGATTATCCGTACTAAGCCGTTTCAAAGGCTTTAAGTCTGCTTGATCGTATCCCTCGAATTCCAAAGTTGGTGGTCCTTCTTTTGCTGACATATTTGGAATTATAGTGTTTACTTCTAACCCCCATTTGTCTACCACATCAGGATTTTCAACTTGTACATATTGAGTTCCGTTTTGATCCATGTACATTTTTCCTTGTTTGTTTTCCCTAACCTCTTCTTCGAACTCAATACCATGGTCGTCAATGTGAATAGCATACTCCTCGTTAGGGTCCAAGTAAACCTGGTCTCCATGACGGTAAGTCTTGTAAAAAGAGAGTATATGCTTATAGCGCATTGAGTCGAGTAAGAAGACATTTTAGATATTGAATCTGAAAAAGTATCTGAGACTTCTTCAGGAATTGTGTGCAAGGAATTTCCTTGATTCACGCTTTCTTTGATGGATACTCTATTGGTGGTTTCTCCGAATAGGCCTTGATTTCCTAGTACACGACCAGATCTAAGGTTCATATAGACTTATGAAGCCCTGGATAGAGTACTCACCTTGGATTGACTTGTCGTCAATTTCCACTCGATTCAATTGCAACTTTCTGTCAAACCACTGATTCCCCGTCTGCAACTTGATTTTTGTACAAAATCAATCAAATTAGCTATTTTTCTATAAGGACAGTAGAGCTCTTGAGAACTCTCGGGATTGGTCTCTGTGTATCACTTCAAATCGTGCTATGGAAGTCAAAATTTGACTTTCAGATTCGGCTTTAGCAAAATCAAAGGTCTAATCTGCAACCTGTAAACTGAGTGTATATGTACCAATTTTGATCAGATTGAACCCAAAATTGCCATGTGGCCTTATATTATGCTGGTCCAACATTGTATAAGCCCAAAAGCCAAAATTGAAGTCTCTGGATAGCATAAGTAAATAATCGTGATTATTTACTTTTGTCAAGTTTTTACACTTTTTTAATAGTTTTGGCAAGTATACAACTTGTTAAGCCCTTTGACAAGTTTCAACAAGTTTGGACAAAATTTGATCAAGTTTACCCACTGTTCCATGTCCGCAGACTTTGATTTCGAGAATCTAGCTTAAGTCTCACTTTTGTGGTCCAAATTTCACCAAAATTGATTTGTGGGGTCTACTTGATGTGCTTGACCTTGTGGTATACTCAAATTTTCAAAATCACCAAGTTTTGAAGGAGATGTAAATAATCGCGATTATTTACTCCTGACAAAGTTTTGTAAATTTTTGCCCCAACTTTTACACAGATCTGTTAAGCACCTTAAGTTAAGGTCACTAGCCAATTTTCATCAAGTTTGGACAATTTTTGATCAAATGGTCATCACTTATCTGTCCACAGACTAACTTTGCAATTTTAGTCACAATTTTCAATCCAGTGAATCAAATCTTACTAAATTTGGTTTGTGGGCTTATTACAACATGGTAAAACTAGTGGTATGCTGACGTGGTCAAAAAAGTTAAAAAATGGGACAAATGTAAATAATCGCAATTATTTACAATTGGCAACTTTTTTCAACTTTTTGATCAACTGAGCATATACACATGTTTATCACATCAATATAAGCCTATGGATCAATTTTCAACAAGTTTGGATAAATTTTTTCCCAATTTACAAGCAAGATTCAAAAAGTTAGTACAAACTTTAGTTTTTACCGTATTTTTTGTCAGTTTAGTGATCCAAATCTTTTGGGCCTTTACAAAAGTTGTTTGTACACATGTAATGAGTCAATGGTATGAACCTTGGCCAATTTAGAGCAGAAAGTTAATAATCGCGATTATTAACTTGAGGATTGAAATGAGCACTTTTTTGCAATTTTCTCAAAGACAGTCTTTTTATGATGTTTTTTAAGCCTATAAATCAAGTCAAAACTTAATTTGGCCTAAAATATCAAGAAAAAGTAAATAATCTGAGTTTTAGTCAACTTCTTGAAATTTTTACCTCAAAGTGTCTTTGAGCTTACCCACTGGTTCGGACAACTCTTAGGCTTACTCTCCAATCGGATTGAGTCAATTCGAGTCTTTTCGAGCTATTTCGAGCCATAGACCTGAAATTCTGCAACTTTACATAACAACTCACACTTGATTCTTTTAGAGAGAGCAATGTTCTGAAATCCACCTCGGATCCTACTTACCGTACACCTAGTTTCTCATGCAATGGAGTTGTGGAAAGTGTCCACAAACACTCGTTTTCGTGTGTTTTTTATGTTTTTCAGAGTCTTGATCTTAAGACTTGTTTCGTCTACCAATCATTCTCCAAATCCTTATCTAAATCTACGATCCTCCAGTCCTAAAGGTACTCAGCAAGTACGATTACTTCCAAGCTACCTCTACACAGCAAAAGACAACAATCTTAAGATATGTGGTTCCTAAAAGAAAGTTTTAAACTCTATGCGAACCTACAGGAAGTTAAAGGACGGCTATACAAGACGCTCGTGTTTTTCCTTAGTTTAGGTCTCTTCTTTTCCCGGCAGCGACGCCAAATGTGGGACGCATGTCTAACCTCACTATCCTATCTTATTGCAGTATTAGCGAGAACCACGATTAATTTGTCAAACCATGGGACGAAGCTGGCTCGACTAATGCATAGAGTCTACAAGAGGTTGTCAATCTCTTGGAAAACAACTAAACAACTCGCATCTAACTCAAGCTACACTCAAGTGACTGAAATCACCAAAATCCAATCGCTCATCGACAAGCAAATCACATCCGTTACAGCATCAAATGACATCCAAACGTAACGAAACTTCTAGGACAAGTTTATAAGACCTAAGCACACATGCCTATGGCCTTAAACCCCACTTTAGGTCAAGTTCCAAAATCACGATTATTAACATCAGTGGATTTTTGACCTAGTCATTTTCGACCCAGAATGCATCTAAATGCTTAGCAATGATGCCCGAATACCCTACCTATGCTTAGTTTTCGATTTAAAAGTGTAAATTCCTAGTTATGATGAAATTAGGCCGCGGGTCGGTGACGCCAAAAGCTACGAAATACTGTGAATGGCTTACATCAATGCGTGGAGTTCTACCAAAGCTAGTAATTGACTGGCTGATACAATCTTGAAGCTTGTAGCCCCGGCTCATTAATTACAAAGATTACCAAGAAAATAGGAGTTACAACATTTCCGATTTATCAAAATAATAATTGTTTTACAAGGAGAACTCCGAAAAATGGTGTCCGCGTTAGCTTGCTGCTAACACAGCCAGCCATTAGACAGACTCGAATGAAACTGCAATTGGCTGATGGACACATTGAAAGACCCTTAGGATTGCTTGAAAAAGTGATAGCTAATTCCTATTGGATTGAATATCAACACACTTTTTCCATAGTAGACTTTGGGAAAAAACTCAATTACAAAATCATATTGGGAAGACCTTTCATGCGAAAGGTACAACTCATCCAAGATTGGGGAAACAATTATCTGTACTTGAAGCAAGTGGGATCAATAACAAGGGTTAATCTAAAAGATCACACTCATAGAGATGTTATGAAAATTCCCATACAAGAGTTTGATTTTGTCTCTTCGGCTGAAACTAAGCTTCCATCTTGGTTGAACAAAGACACTCCTATATGGATGTGCGGAGCTTCAAAAAATGGAAGCTTAAAACTAGAAGAATGTATCTTAGAAAAGGATTGCACGGATGAAGCCTATGTACCTGAACCCTTTCCAGAGCATTTGTTTGAGCCATTTGAGTGGACTCAAATTTTAGCGACAATGGATGTATGTGTGATTATGTCTATGTCTACTCAATTTTGCAATGAGGATGGCTATGACATAACTCCCATACAAATGATATCAACCCTCCACATTGAAGATGAAATTCAAGAAACCAGGGACTTGATGAAAGCTCAACAAGTCTTTTCAGACCTTTACTACGATGCAACAGATGAGTTAGAAGAACATTCAACTACCTCAGATGATTCGGAGTTGGGAAAACAAAATGTGAGAGCTAAGCTACTCACAAAAGGAGGGGAGGAAAAGTTTTTTGACTTTCCTAACCAAAAATCAAGAAGACAGAAATGGTATAGACTAAAAAGGGACACCAAAAACGTAAAAACTAGACCTATGCCATCAGTCTCCAGTAGAACCCAGTTCCTAATGCAGATAGATGCACATGATTGTGTGAAGGACAAAATCACTGGCAGATATCCTTCAAATGAAAATTCAAAAATGTCAAAAACGTCGGAAAAAATAAGGAAGGATACTCAAGCAAAGCCAAAAAAATAGGACAAGGAGTCAACCATGACACGAGTTGAGCGGAAAAAAAAGTATCAAGAGTTGAAAAAAGCTCTAGAGAAGATATATACGACTGAAATCGAAAGCACAAAAGAGGATGATAAAGATGTAATCAGTGTTCCATCCCATTACAAGAAATATACTCTCCAAGATCAAAATTTCATAGTTGAACAACCTGTTAGAGAACTACAAAAATAGGGTGAGTCCTACGAAGGACCGAAAAACGCAAAAAAGATAGATCTAGCCAAACCAGGAGAAGAGCTTAGGCCTGCCTCATTGCAAATGACCTAACAAAAGAAGAAGAAGATCTTTTGCTAAGCTTGTTGAAAGAGTACCGAGATATCTTTGCTTGGTCCTACAAGAATCTCAAGGTGTAGATCCAGAAATCTATCAACATACCATACCCATGAGAGATGATGTAAAACCAAGTAGATAAAGGCCATACACATACAATGAAATATTTGCTAGGAAGATTAAAGAAGAGATTGAAAAACGAAAGGAATCCGAATTCATTTATGAAATTGAACACACAGATTGGGTGTCTCCAATTGTGGTAGTACCCAAGAAAGATGAAAAACTAAGAGTGTGTGTCAACCTCAAGAAAAGTGAATGCAGCTACCATTAGAGACAACTTCCTCTTCCAATCACTGAGCATGTTTTAGAATGAGTTGCTGAAAAAGAAGCTTACAGCTTCTTAGATGGCTTTTCGGGATACAATCAACTTCTGGTTGACCCAAAAGATCAGCATAAAATTTCTTTTGCAACAAAATGGGGTATTTTTGCTTATCGGGTTATTCCTTTTGTGTTAACTAATGCTCCTGCCACCTTTCAAAGATTGATGAGCCATGCTTTTAAAGAATACCTTAGGAAATTCTTGGAAGTATATATGGATGATCTATGCGTAAATTCATCAATCTGGGCTGATCATTTTGAACACCTCAAAAAGGTATTCAAAAAATGTAGACTTTATAGGATTTGCTTAAATCCTGAAAAGTTCACATTCATGGGTAGACAAGGAAAAATTCTTGGACATATAGTGTCTAAAAATGGGCATAGCTACTGACATGGATAAAATTCATGTTATTGTTGATTTGCCTAGACCAACAACAATCAAGGGGGTTCAAGCCTTCATGGGACATTGTGAATATTATAGATGGTTCATCTACATGTACACTATAATTGCAAAATCCATGTATAGCTTGATTACACACTCTGAGTGGACCGATGAGTGTGAAGAATTCTTCATGAAGCTTAAGCAAGCTCTCACTTCAGCTCCAATATTGAAAGCACTAGACTGGAATAAGATATTCCACATACATGTAGATGCTTCCAATTTTTCCATTAGGTGTATACTAGCTCAACCGGGAGACAAAAAATTTGATTTTCCTATTTCTTATGCTACCCGACAGTTGAAGATAGCAGAAAAAAATTATACCACCATAGAAAAGAAAGGATTAGGGATGATCTATGCCGTAAAAAAGTATAGACATTACCTATTAGCAAACAAATTTGTGTTCTTTGTGGACCACGAAGCCTTATTGTACTTGGTCAACAAGCCATGCACCATAGGAAGAATAGTGAGATGGTTCATCATTCTTTTGGAATTTGATTTCACTGTGGCTGTAAAAAATGGCACTATTCATCAAAGAGCAGATCATTTGTCTAGGATTGTCTTAGGAGAATCACCTAAAGAGGTAGACGATGATCCACCAGATGCATATCTGTTCTCCGTGGAAATGATACCTCGATGGTCGGAAAATATGGTATCATTGATGACCATAGCTCAAGTGGATTCTCAAATACCACTTCCTATTACAATCAAATTAATCATCGAGCAATTGGCTATGTATCAATTATTAGCTGGTAGACTATAGAAACCAAGATGGAATATTTCTCTTATGCATTAATCCTGAAGAGAAATTCCAAGACCTGAGTCAAGTACATATTACCATACTAGGACTTCACTTTGCGGAAGACCAAAATATGCGACAAATCTTGAGACTTGGAGTATTTTGGCCAACTATGAGGAGTGATGTTCGCTCTTTTGTAAAGGATTGTCCTTAATGTAAAAAAAAAAGACACTCATGCCTCATGTAACATGTTCCAAATGTCACCTATTTCTAAGTGAAGTAACTATCTTGTTACTTACTTATCGAGCCGAACATTTCCTGAGGATAGAGTAAACGTCAAAGAGCAATTGAAACTGAAGCAAGAGACTATGCTCTTATTGGAAACAATTGTATCAAAGAGTTAAGGATCAACATTTGTGTCTTTGTGCAAATGAAGACAAATATATTCCAATTATAGAACAAGCACATGCTGGATTAGCTGGAGGTCACTTTTCTAGTGAGACCACCGCAAGAGCAATCTTAATGGCAGGCATATGGTGGCCAACACTTTTTGCAGATGGCAAACAATATGTTCAAAGGTGTGATGCTTTTCAACGAGCAAAAATGCCAACATGTGTAGATAGCATTTCCTTAAGACCAATGATGGGGGCTAGAGCTTTTGCAAAATGGGATATAGATTTTGTTGGGCCAATACATCCACTTGCTTATAGAACCCAAGCTCAATATATCATTGTAGCTACGGACTATTTGACCAAGTGGACCGAGGCTAAAGCAACTCAAAAGAATGATGCCAGAACCACTGTTGCATTCTTATATGAGTATGTATTCACGAGATATGGACTGCCAATAGAAATTGTCAGTGATAGAGGAACTCATTTCCTCAATGAGGTAATTGAGTATCTGTTGGTTTAATGAATTTATGGTCATCCATAACAAATCAACTCCATATCACCCATAAGCAAACGGACAAGCTGAGCATACGAAATGAATATCCATGTAGCTCTATGGGCTTATCGAGTTTCATTCAAAACAGCTTTAAATGCTACACCCTTTAACCTTGTTTATGGTCTTGATGCCATACTGCCAATAGAATTTCTATTGTCGACACTAAGGGTAGCTAAAGATCTTGAGTGGACTAGACATGAATTGTCAAAAAGACTTGAAGATTTAGAAAAGCTAGATGAGAAAAAGCTAACTGTTGTAGCTCACATCTATGCACAAAAGTGGAAACAAAAACAGTTTTTTGATTCCCATATAATTACAATATCTTCAAAAAAGGGGACATAGCTCTAGTCTATTCCCTTAAGCAGCACATTTCCAAGTTTAAGAAAAAGGAAAACGGACCGTTTATCATTGAAGATGTATCACTAAGTGGAGCAGTTAACTTGTCCACCCTAGATGGTGAACCAATGGCTAATTGGATTAGTGGATGTCGTTTAAAGAAGTACAATTTGTCACTAACCAATGAATTGCTAGAAAGAATGCATGCAATAAGCAAAGGAAGATAAAACGTCAGCAAGTTATTGATGAATCCCAGGAGGAATCTCGGCTTCAAGTACTCAAAAGGAAAGTTGCTCTCAAGAATCAACAAACACCTATTCCCATCAACACTCTAGAAATAGATGACCGACAATGGGAATTGCAGAAAGATGCAGTGTCAACAGCTGATGAACGGTTAGATGGAATGGACCTTCGCATCAAAGTAAAACTCAACAATCATAGCACAAATGCATTGGTCGACACAGGATCTCGAGTAAATGGAGTTAGTTACTCCACGTACAAGCAAGCAACAAGTCAGTCTTTGACAACAGGAATAGAGACTATCAAAGGATGTAACAAGAACCCAACACCAACATTGGGAGTAGTCAACTTGAATGTGATAGTACATGGATGTTCATGTCCTCATCAGTTTGTATGCTTACTAGAACACATGAATGAGACAATGATTCTGGGAATCTCATGGATGCGGACGTGCAAGGCAGTATCAGATTAGGATACAAATCAACTCAAGCTATCACCTAAAGGTGGACAACTCATCGTTCCAATTGCACCAAGCAAGGAGGAATGGAAAGGATCTTACCAGCAAAGCAAACCACAAAGTAATCAATCTTCTTCATCCTATCGACAAGCAAATGCTACAAGTAGCATGCAAGGAATCAGGCAAATTTAGGTACCAAAAGCACATCTTAAGGATAAGACGATTCAAATTTGGGTGCCCAAAATATCATTGACAATACCAAAGATGGTTCTAAAGCTCAAAACACAAAGAGGAGCACCTCCAAACAAGGAACCTAACATGAAATGGATTCGGAAGAAAAAAGAGCACTTATCTTCTCCACAAACCTTAAAACCATTCAAAGAGAGTTAATTCTCAAAAAACTCAACCACACCATTCTACACCAAGAAAACCAAGGTATCAATGGAGATTAAAGCTACAAGATTTGTTCTTTGGAAGACAGCATCAGAAAGCCTTGACATCAGAAACCCTTGAGTTAGTTACTCAAGATCCAACTCTTGCATAGCATATTGGTTTGAACTGCATTGATCTTCAAAGCATGGTAGAGTCAACCAAGGCTTTGCAAAGACACGATTGTTCAATCCATGCACACAAATAATCGTCCCGGAGTACGCCATCTAGGAGGGGTGGAAGGGCACTAAGTAATTATGGTAATGTTTGAAGAGGGAGAAAAAAAGTTTGATGTTAACGTGTGATTTTTTGCAAAATTACCTAATAATACCCTTACAAATCATCAACAGGGGAATTTAGCTAATGATATCTCCTCAATGAGTGTAACTAGTGTATATACTATCAGAAAATCATCAAAAAATAGTCCTTTTTGGTTAGTTCATTTTTCTTGATATTGAGACTTAAAATGGATAAATCCAACAAAAAACAATAAAGCTATGTTTTTCAATGGATTTTTTTAATTATTGGATTTTCACTTTGCTTTTGAAGTGCATTTTGTTATTTTCATTGATTTTTTCAATAAACAGGTCAAAAAATAATAATAAATAGCAAAGGAGCTCAAATGGAATAACTAAAGACACGGTGGTGATCAGGAAGACAAGGTGGACAAGCATAAAAATATTCAATCAAATTGGCAGATGGAAGCGGGAAGCCTAAATTTGGCGGCCATACCTACTTTTGCAGAATTCTTGCAGAATGAGCTACAGTAATCCGATTGGGGAGATTTTTGAGTCTAACATAGCTTTCACGGCCTAGTAGGGCTAACATGGGAATTTGGGGAAAAATGGATTGGGAAGTCCAAGTATAGATACCCAGGATAAGCTAAAATCACCTCATTTCCACTTGTTGCCTTTGGAGGGAGAGCTTTTCGACCCTTTTCGCGCGTATTTTCTGGAGTCCACAGTCACCTCTTTTCAACGATGTCTCACACAAGACATGAGGGGTAAGTTCTATACTTATCAATGAATTATTTTGTACGGCTGGTAGCTAGTTTAAACCTCTGGAAAAAACCCTAGAATCCAAGCAGTGCACGAAGACCTACGACCAACAATCGACCATAGCTGCCTGTCAGCTCAACCAAATCGGATGAGACTTGAAGTATAACATTCCCAAACATAATAGAACACTTTTATATCAACAATTGACCATTCGGCAAGGGTCGAGGGGGTCCCAAGTAGAAAAGCTAGGTTTTTGGCAGGTGACAGATTTGGAATATTCTGACTCCACAAACAGCTTGCATACGAGGTCTATACACAATGTATATGATTGGTTTCATAAAATCAATCAAGCCAAACCCTCGAAAAGCAAAAAACGGCTTGAAGGCTACAGAGCGTCAAATTCGACATATGAGGTCAAACTGACTCCAAATGGGCCGAAATTGGATGAGTTGCTTCATGACTATGTTGCGGACAAGTCCATAGCTTCAAAAGTGACTAACCAACTCTACAGGCCATGTAGTCACAAAAATCAATGATTTCAGAGTCAACAAAGCACAAAGTGATGCCGGCAAGACCAAATTTTACCAAATTCAATGTAGGACTTGTTTTAGGTGTATAGAATGTGTTTAGGTCAAAATTTTCAAGTTTTGCAAGAAAATGTTAACTGCTGTAAATAATCCCGATTATTTACTTCAACAATATTTTGGCTTGAAAATTGTATCATCACCTCACCTATCACTTGTACACACCTATTACGTGTCAAATTTCAAGTATGAGCCAAAATGATCAATTATAACTTGGAAAATTGCCAAAAAAACGCAAAGGAGTCCTTGCAAGCCAAATTCTGAGTTATGAGCCACATTTTTTGATCCAAATCCCCTCATATCACATACACAAGGTCTATACCATGCTTAGAACCAAGTTGTACCAAAAAATGTTCATTTTGATGAAAAAATTAATAATTGTGATATTTACTTTTTGGCCAAGATGGGGGAAATTTGCAACTTTGTCATCATGGGACCAAAGTACATGATTTCCTAAGCCCACTAACCAAGCTTGAACAAATTTGGAGCTCAAAATCTCAAAATTCCTTTATATCTACTGTTTCAGAGACCTAACGTCTAAATCTGGTACCATTTTCACCCTGTGCACTCAAATGAGCCCATATTTCACTCAGAGTATGTATTTGGTATATACTTCAAGCCTATAATGTCAAATTTGCAATCTTTTGTTTTGACTTCATGAATTTGACATTTACATGTTTTTATGCATCTATGCATGTTCAAAAATTGATTTGAAGCAAATTGGACTCAATTATTCAACAATTCAGAGTGAAGGACACTTCAGAGAAGAATCTGCCAAATTTGCTAACTTTGACACTCTATTCACTTAACAAGAGCCATGCAAGTTGTAGAGAAGTCCAAGAAGAAGCTCTCGCAAAAGGAGAAGCTGTAAGAGCTACCACCATATCAACTGGACCTCAGTTCAGTCAAAACTGCCAAAGCGACCTATCTGTCAATAGAACAGTTGGAAGAGAACAACACCATAGTGTTCACAAGTAGATTCAAAAGCAAACAAGGACATCAGGTAGAACTGCAACTTCTACCAAAAGAAGTAATGATGTCGCCGCAAAGCCCAAGACCAAAAAAGCCAACCGAAGCTGGGGCTCAGAGAGTTTTACGAACAAGAGCCATGTGGAGTGAATTTCCAAAAAGCTTATGAGCTCTTGTCCACAATCAAAGAAGATGGAACTGCCCAGATCTTTGACCAGCAAGGGAACAAGGTAGAAGTGGTGATTACAAAAGAGATAGTCGCTAAAGCTCTCAAACTGCCAATAGAAGGAATGACAATGAGAGCAAGAGATAGAAAAATGGCGGAACCTTCACCAAGGAAACCGTTGCTGCCACATTTGTCAATCTCATCCAGAAACAAGTGGAAGAACCTACAAGATTATTGTAAGGTCTCTGACCCCGATCAAAAAGAACACCATTGTACCTTGAAATGAAAATAATAGAATAAGTTACTATTTTTAGCAGTTTTCCAGATTCTGTCAGTGCCATGATGTTTAGAATGTTTTAAAGCTCCGAAATGTGAATTAAAATAATTTTTGCAAAAAAATTCCAAAAATAGTAAGTTTTTGGTCACCTGACCCGTCCAGTTTTGATCGTCTCGAAAAACTGCACCCGTACCCCAAATTTCAAAAAAATGCATTTTCAGACCCCGGGGGCTGCTAAATATGGCAGGTACTCGGGCCAATACGCCTTAGTTAGAGCTTGCTATAGCAATTTTCGGCATCAAAATCCGACTCGTATGACCCGTTTTAGCCTAGAATAAAATTTTCTCAAAATTGCCGGGGAGGTATCGGGGGCTCGGGACTGTGTGGGAACAGGTTCCATCCCACTCCAGATGAGCTTTAGCAGCTAGGGGGCGCCCTCTTGCTTTGTGGGAGTCATGGGAGATTTTCCAAGCCAGTAACTAAGTCTCAGAGTCAGTTAACCAAGCCAACCTGACACTTGGTGGGTAGGGGAACTGAACTTGCCACTGCAGAGACTGAGTGCTCACTCAGATGCTTATAGCAGCACAAATCAATTTTCAGCTTGTAGGAGCCTATTTAAAGACCTGCACACACACACACACACACACACATATGCTCACACACACACAGTGCACACACACACACACCTACACACACTCTGGGAAGGTGCTACTGGAACACACACCTTTTGAAGGAGAAGCAAGGAGGGAGGTGTTGTCGAATTCTCACCTCAAGAAGCTCCATTAGATCAGAGAATCGAGAGGATTATCAGCCCTTAATCACGGTAACCACGGTTTAATTAATGCTTTCTGCAAATCCTTTTCATTACCATCTAAATTTCTCGTCTATTATGCTTATTCCTAGTCGTAATTCTCTATAATTACTCTCTAAAATCTCCTTAACCATATTCTATTATGTAATCATCATCCCATAGCTGAATTATCAGCCATTCATCACTCTTAATTAATGATTAGTGCACGATTATTAGAATTTTCTCTCTCTAGGTAGCATAGAAATTAATCGGTAAGCTGGTAATTGTGTAGATTGATGAGAATCACTCTTTCTATCACGCATTAAGATTGTAGCTGATTTAGATCCATCTCTGTTATGCATTAAGATATAATTAAGGTAAGATTAATATGTCATTAAGTCTCTAAGAAGTGGTTTTTCTCACTCCTATGCATGCGGTGATTCTGCACCCTCTAATTGCTTGGAAAGAGATTAATCGTGCTTAATTCATCTCTCTGGTAATTCCATTAGTGAAATCCTATTATTATCAATCATGTAAGCCGAGTAATTATCTTTAGAGCCGGTTCCCATAGGAGAGATATTCTACTTGGTGCCTACACGATTGGACCAGACTGTTTCAGACAACTCCAATCAAACCATCAACGACTGGCTCTTGGAGAAGGTCACCAACGTGATCCCAACGAACCGAGTCAAAACCTTTGGATTACTGAAAGTGGAACTCCGGCTTGATATCTTAGTTTATTATCCACTCAACAATGAGTATAGGAACTATTACACGAATGAAGTAGTGCATCATGTGAATACCATCTCCTAGGCATATTTTATACGCAATCCATAAAGCCATGTAATAAGCTGATCATCAGTTATCCTAAACCTTGAGGGGTTTCAATTGTAATAAATTTTCATCAATAAAGTGCTTTTTGTCTCTGAATCTCTGTCTCTTGATAAAGTAGAATCTTGAATTTTATTTAAAGTCTCGTGTCTATTTTGAAATCCAAGTAATGTATCAGAAATTCGTATAATCCATGTAGGTACCGCCTGTTGCTCTGTACTCGGCAGCGCAAGAGAAGAAGCTTCTCCTTAAGCAAGCCCAACCTCCGATCTTTAAGGGCGAGGGGGCAAATGTGGAGAGAGATGTGGAAGTATGGATGGAAGCCATGGACGACTACTTTGAAGCTGCGGGGACCCAACCCGTAAATCAGACCATGCTTGCGATGTTCCGCTTCACTAGCGATGCCAAGATATGGTGGAAGCAACATTGCAGGGACATGGATATTAAGGGATCTTCCCAGTCCTGGGAAGACATTAAAGCTGCGATAATGGGGCGTTATTTACCGCCTGACTATAGAACCTTGAGGATGAATGAATTCTTTTCACTTCGGCAGCTGAATTCATCTATCGAAGAATACTATGCAAAGTTTGTCACTCTTCGGAGATATGCTCCTAAGATGACCTTGGAACAACAGGTGGCAAGGTTCTGCCAAGGACTAATCGATCCCCTGAATACTCGGTTGGAAGCCCTCAGACCGACGACGCTACAGGATGCCCTGTTGAGGGCCAAACCTCTAGCTCTCGAAGTACAAAAGGCTAATCAGAACAGAAGGAATCATTGGGCAAAGAGGGCAAGGACCACTGCTTGGGATAACAGACCAGCCAACCAAGCGTATAACCAGCGCCCCATTGTGGCTACCACCACAACCATGGAGTTCCCCGATGTTCGATGCTATGGTTGCGGCGAGCATGGACATTACAGATCCAATTGCCCCAGGAACATTCAGGCAACCAACGCCAATGCCATACCCTTGAATACCCATGGGCGTGGCCAAGCTAATGGAAGAGGAGGACGAGGAAGGATGAACAGAGGGCGAGGGCGTGGAGCTACCGCCAGAGTGAATGCCGCAGTGGTACAACCAACTGTGGGTGACGAAGCGGTGGAGAGAGCAACCCTACGTGCTGCAATTGACAATCCCAATGGTTGCGAGCAATACGCAGTCATTCATACGCCAGGATCTCTCAGAGGTGAACGAGTTAACTTCCTTATGGATTGTGGTAGTACTCTTTCATTTCTTTCACCCCAATGCATGAGGAAGCTAAAACTAGATAAGTATCCAACAAGCAAGCTAGTTGTAGAGTTAGCAAACGGCAAGGAAGTAGTATCTCAACATTCTGCAGGAAAAATCGACTTTGATTTAGGGGGACACACAACTTCTGCCCAATTTCGAACCCTACCCTTAGGATTCTTTGATGGGATACTAGGGATGGACTGGCTAAAGCAAAATAGGGCCCATATACATTGTGCACAAGGGAACTTTACTTTTACAGATAACTTGGGTAATGAAGCCTTTATCCAGGGGGAAAATGGGATACCTAAGGCTACTCTAGTTAAGGCTAGCAGACTTTTGAAGGGACTAAGGAAGGGTCAGCGAATTTATGCGGTTAAACTCAACAAAGTGGACCAATCAGATACCTCACTTCGACCAAACTGGTTGAGGGAATATGACGATGTGTTCCCAAAAGACCTTACGAATCTTCCGCCACACAGAGAGGTAGATCATGAGATTGAGACTATTCCTGGATGTGAACCTATTTCAAAAAGACCTTATAAAATGTCACTTCCAGAGGCCATTGAACTCAAAGAACAGCTTAGGCAACTCATTGAGCAAGGATTCATTCGACCCAGTACTTCTCCTTGGGGTGCTCCAGTTCTTTTTCAGAAGAAGAAGGATGGGACCTTAAGGCTATGCATAGACTACCGGGGACTGAACCAAGTAACTGTCAAGAACAAGTATCCAATTCCAAGGATTTACGAACGTTTGGACAGACTCCACGGTGCCAAAATATTTACAAAGATAGATCTAAGGTCAGGATATTACCAAATCAGGATCAAGGAATCGGATATTCCAAAGACAGCTTTCAATACTAGGTATGGGCACTACGAGTTCACAGTAATGTCTTTTGGTCTAACGAACGCTCCTGCAAGCTTCAATCGACTTATGCAGGATATTTTCAGACCTTACCTGGATGATTCTGTCTTGGTTTTCTTTGATAACATTCTGATATACTCTAAGAACGAGGCAGATCACGAAGAACATGTTCGCAAAGCAGTTGATCTTCTTCGAAAACACCAACTTTACGCTAAAGAGAGCAAGTGCACTTTTTGCTCACCAAAAGTCAACTATCTTGGATTTGTCATATCGGCTGAGGGGATTTCAGTGGACCCAGACAAGGTCAAGGACATCGTTCATTGGCCTCAACCATCCACCGTCAGCGAAGTAAGAGGATTTCTTGGAATAACGGGATGGTACAGGATTTTTGTCAAGGATTATGCACGTATTGCTACACCTTTGATGGAACTCCTGAAGAAAGGAATGAGGATCGAATGGAAGACCGAGCACGAGTCTAGATTTGCTAAGCTAAAAGAGTTCTTGGTCTCGGCTCCTATTTTAAAGCTTCCAGATTTCAGCAAGGAATTTGAAGTAGCGACCGACGCTAGCAAATTTGCTCTAGGCGGAGTTCTTACTCAAGAAGGAAGACCAGTGGCGTATACTTCGCGAAAGCTGAGGGATCATGAGAAGAATTATCCTACTCATTATTTGGAAATTTTAGCCGTTATTCATGCGCTGAAGTTATGGAGATATTATCTTCTTGGGCGCAAGTTTCAGCTGGTTACAGAACACAAGAGCTTAAAATGGATTTTTACTCAACCTATTCTCAATATGCGACAACGACGATGGATAGAGCTATTACAGGAATATGACCTTGACATAAAGTATAGACAAGGAAAGGAAAATGCAGTTGCAGATGGTCTTAGCCGAAAATCCTTTCTCGAAGCTATCTCTATTCCAAATAACCCTATCTGGGATAGAATCAAAGAAGCATCTTTGGTAGATCCAGAGTACCAATGTATAGTATCTCTAGTCCAGCAGAATAAGATGCTTGAAGCTAAAGATTACTCTCTTATGGGAGGATGTCTTTACTACAGACATAGACTCTGTGTACCCAGAGATCCAGCCTTAAAGAAGGCCATTTTATATGAAGCGCAAGATAGCCCTACATCCGGACATCCAAGCTATGCTAAGACTCTTCATGCTGTCAAGAGGAGTTATTTTTGGTCTGGAATGAAAGGGGACATACTTCGCTATGTGAGGCAATGTCTTTCTTGTCAGCGGATAAAGGCCGAAAGAATCAAGTTACCAGGGCAACTTCAACCTCTTGACATACCCCAGATGAAATGGGAATGCATCAGTATGGATTTTGTTACAGGATTACCTTCTACAAGAGGTTATGATTTTGTTTTCGTGGTTGTTGATATGCTCACAAAAGTGGCTCATCTAATACCCGTAAAGACAACCTTTACTGCTTCAGATGTTAGTCGGGTATTCATCAAGGAGATTTTTAGGTTACATGGTCTACCCAAGCGTATCGTCAGTGATAGAGATGCCAAGTTTACATCAAAATTTTGGACTTCTCTTTTCCAATCTATTGGGTCACAATTAGCCTTCAATATAGCGTATCATCCACAGACAGATGGGCAAACTGAGAGAGTTAATCAAGTCATCAAGGACATTCTCAGAGCCTATTGTTCGCAAGAGCCAAAGAAGTGGTTACAATATCTACCTTTGGTGGAGTATGCTTACAACTCTTCCGAACACAGAAGCATTGAAATGTCACCTTTCAAAGCTCTTTATGGATAGGATTGTTTAGCACCACTGAACTTCTCAGATCCAACCATCAGGGTAGAAGCCTCTAGAAAGATGTTAGAGGATATGGAAGCACAGACTAGAGCTATTCGCCAGGACATTCAAGCCGCTCAGGATAGACAGAAGCACTATGCACATAAGAACCGTTCGGAAATAACTTTCAAAGAAGGAGATAAGGTTTTTCTGCGAGTCCGACCAAAGAAAAGCAACTTATCTCTAGGCAGATATAAGAAGCTAAGCCCAAGGTATTGTGGACCATTCGAGATCATTAAGGTTGTGAGTGACCAAGCTTACAAGCTAAAGTTACCTGCAAACTTGAAGGTTCATGATGTATTCCACGTCAGCTTACTCAAACCCTATATTCCTAACCCTGATCAATTCTTGGACTCAAATCAGATAGTCATGCCAGCACAAGGATTTCTCGAGCTCCAACCTGACTACGTATTGGAAACAAGGGAAAGGAAGTTACGCAACAGAACTATCACGGAGCATCTGGTAAAGTGGAAGGATTACGCTGAAGAAGATGCAACTTGGGAGGACGAACCAATGCTCATAAAGGATTACCCAAACACATTCTTGAGATGAGGACATCTCAAATTTTTCATGTTGGGGAGGTTGTAAGGTCTCTGACCCCGATCAAAACGAACACCATTGTACCTTGAAATAAAAATAATGGAATAAGTTACTATTTTTAACAGTTTTCCAGATTCTGTCAGTGCCATGATGTTTAGAATGTTTTAAAGCTCTGAAATGTGAATTAAAATAATTTTTGCAAAAAAATTCCAAAAATAGTAAATTTTTGGTCACCCGACCCATCCAGTTTTGATCGTCTCGAAAAACTGCACCCGTACCCCGAATTTCAAAAAAATGCATTGTCGGACCCCAGAAGATGCTAAATATGGCAGGTACTCGGGCCAGTACGCCTTAGTTAGAGCTTGCTATAGCAATTTTTGGCATCAAAATCCGACTTGTATGACCCGTTTTAGCCTAGAATCAAATTTTCTCAAAATTGCCCGGGGAGGTACCGGGGGTCCGGGACTGTGTGGGAACAGGTTCCAGCCCACTCCAGATGAGCTTTAGCAGCTAGGGGGCGCCCTCTTTCTTTGTGGGAGTCCTGGGAGAGTTTCCAAGCCAATAACTAAGTCTCAGAGTCAGTTAACCAAGCCAACCTGACACTTGGTGGGTAGGGGAACTGAACTTGCCAATGTAGAGACTGAGTGCTCACTCAGATGCTTATAGCAGCACAAATCGATTTTCAGCTTGTAGGAGCCTATTTAAAGACCTGCACACACACACACACACACACACACACACACACACACATATGCTCACACACACACAGTGCACACACACACACACCTACACACACTCTGGGAAGGTGCTACTGGAACACACACCTTTTGAAGGAGAAGCAAGGAGGGAGGTGCTGTCGAATTCTCACCTCAAGAAGCTCGATTAGATCAGAGAATCGAGAGGATTATCAGCCCTTAATCATGGTAACCACGGTTTAATTAATGCTTTCTGCAAATCCTATTCATTACCATCTAAATTTCTCGTCTATTATGCTTATTCCTAGTCGTAATTCTCTATAATTACTCTCTAAAATCTCCTTAACCATATTCTATTATGTAATCATCATACCATAGCTGAATTATCAGCCATTCATCACTCTTAATTAATGATTAGTGCACGATTATTAGAATTTTCTCTCTCTAGGTAGCATAGAAATTAATCGGTAAGCTGGTAATTGTGTAGATTGATGAGAATCACTCTTTCTATCACGCATTAATATTGTAGCTGATTTAGATCCATCTCTATTATGCATTAAGATATAATTAAGGTAAGATTAATCTGTCATTAAGTCTCTAAGAAGTGGTTTTTCTCACTCCTATGCATGCGGTGATTTTGCACCCTCTAATTGCTAGGAAAGAGATTAATCGTGCTTAATTCATCTCTCTGGTAATTCCATTAGTGAAATCCTATTATTCTCAATCATGTAAGCTGAGTAATTATATTTAGAGCCGGTTCACATAGGATTATGTGTCATCCATAATGATTGCTATATGGAAAAATCTAAACCTCTCATGTAGCAGGCATTGTTTGATGTTGCTAATCTATCCTTTGGCTTGTTATGACACTTACGGACATTATCTCTTTTCCCCAAGTTAATTACTTAAAGTAGTGAGTTTAAAATGGCCCCGGTTAAGAGGACTCGCCCACGACCACAAGGCAAAATGAGCAAGGTGAACGGGAAGGGAAAAGCTCCCATGGAGGAATAAATACCGGCCATCTCACGAGCCATCGACGAAGAAATGGAAGAGGTAGATCATAATTTCATTCGAGTTTTTTAATTTAACATTGCACACGTTTAGTTAGGAATGAAAATATCCCCAAACATGTTGGAGAAATTCGACGGAAACCTCGGCATTGAATTTATTGTACATTAAGTTCTAAAGTAGGAAGGAAATGATTGATGGGTATGCTGGTTGCAATTAGGAAAGAATGTCTGCTAGGGAAAATTTAGCTCGACATGTTCATTCTATTTCCAATGTTGAATCAGCCCTGACCCCCCTACTGATCACAGGGGGCAGAGTTCCTCGTTAAGGGCTCTTGAATCCACGACTTTCTTTCTATGCGGTGGATACCCACGACTTGCTTTCTATGCGGTGGGAACCCACGTCTTGCTTTCTATGCGGTGGGAGTGTCCATGACGTGCTTTCTATGTGGTGGACATACCTAGTTGTATGGGCAGCTAGGTGACAACGGGAGGAGTGAACTCTCGCTGGAGGGGGGATGTTGTACCTCCAGAACATTGGAACTTTTATGAATAAGCTTGAGTAGAATTTTTACTAGAATTCTGTCTTGGTGCTGTTTGCAATACTGGTTGAAGGGCTGTATTAATGAACAATGTGATTCGGAATTAAACAAGGAATCTTTATGTTGAACAACCTTTGTGGTAGTTATTAGGTCACACAAGGAAGTGTGAGTATGGGGGTGGAAAGTGGGGGCTTGGCTCAGGTTGCCAATGCCTACGAGATGGGTGGTCCCGATTGGTCAGGAACTCTCTGTCCCCATTGTGCTTACTTCGATATTAGTAATACTCATTGCCCCTAGAGCGGTGAAATCTCAAGTGTATGTGCCTCTGTAACATGGGGAAAAAGGCGCTCGAGGTTTCTCTCCTCTTGGAAGGTGGGTCTTAGGATCACTAGATAGTTCAAGTACGCTTCCCCTGTGAGGTGGAGCTAGATCTCCCTACTAGTAGGCTCGAACTCGACTCACTTTGTGATGAGAGATCGTCCGCTAGTCGAACCCTGAACCATTTTGTTTGCTTCCGCAATAGATCTAGTGGCCACCAGGTTCACCATGAGATCTGCCATTGGAAACGGCGGGGTGGGAACCTCACAATTATACCACCAATACTTCCACTTCCTCGCCAAGAGACCTCCAAGGTACACGACACCCAATCATGCGGTTGTGACCACCTTTACACAAGTTCTCAAGTCGACAACCAGGCAACCAATTGACCACGCGTAGTACGTCTTGTATACACTGAAAGGGACAAAGAAAGAGGGTAAAATAACATATCTCGGAGCACCAAGGTTCTCACAAGAATTGCCTACCATGTTATTGGCATGGCACATAACTTGCCAGTTGCCTAAGATCAGGACACCTTGGATCGTGTCTGCACAACCTTCCCCTCGAGCCACAAGATCTACCAAGAGAACATACAAATCTCATGAAGAATCTACTTAGAGCTTGCTAGAACGACATAGCAGTGAAAGCTCCGATAATGAGGAAAAAAAGAGTCCTAAGGGAAGAGATGAAAAGAAAATCCATGACAACACATCAGGGGGAGCCGTAACAGAAACAAGCCAGGTTTGAAATAGGAAAGCACTCTTAAAAATGCACCCGCCAAGCTCAAGGCAAGGACCCTGCAAAGTGGGTACCTATAAACGTCAAAGGGACAAGAACAAAGCACCATGCTAGGAAAGAGGCCAAAGACCCCACATAGTTATTAGAAAGAATGTATCAGGAGGCAAAAGCATTGAAGCTGAAAGAAGCCCAAGAAGCAGATCAAAAAGCTAAAGAGGCGGCAGAGCAGCAAGAACAAGCAGAAGCAGCCACACAAGGAGAGACTCAACATGAACAAGGTGACATGTCTCCCTGACCTTCTTCACCTTCTACAAAACAGCATGATCACCCCCATGCCAAGCCCACCACCATCACCAGCAGATAGAACCACAAAAGAAATAGAGCCTGAACAGAAAGAAGAAGCAGAATTCTCACAACAGGTAGCCACTACACAGGAGCAAGCTAAATCAAAGGAACCAAATCCGGAAAGTGCAGCGAGTCCTGCACCAGAGGAGACCACAAGGTTTGAGCAAACCAAACAACAGGATTAAGAAGAAACCACTTCTACCTCAACACAACACAAAACGGCCGAGGCATCCACGAAGCCTCAAGATGACAAAGCAGAAGAAGGCCAACCACAACCTCAAGGGCAAAGAACAACTAGCCACCACGAGAGTCACAAGAGACTGTCGAGACATCTAGGCAGCTCACAAGAAATGAGGATTGGCAATCAAATGATGAGGTAATCCTACAAGTCAACGAATATACAAAGAAAATGCAGGATATGATAGAAAGACTTCGATCAACAGCACTTAGCCCCCACAAAGGCTAAAGAACTGGAGATGGTGATTGACGCTCTCCAAGGAGAGTTAGAAGACAGATTAAATATCATCATTGATCTACAACAACAAGTGCAAGAATTGAAAGCAGAAGCTGAACAACACCAACTAGCACGAGACAAACAGCAAAAGGAGATGGAGGAGTTAGGTGAACTTATTATGGAGCTCACAGATGCTTGCAAAGTCAAAGATGAACAGCTGACAGAGGTTACCAACAAACTTCTAACTACAACTCTGTTAGTTCAAAAGATTCAAAAGCAATTAGACGTAGCGAATGCCTCCCTGCAATATTCAGAGTAGAGAATAAATGATCAGGCAACATTTTTGCGACAAATACGAGAAAATCCTGCATTAGCCTCGATCAAAGGAACACATGAAGTCTACAAAGCATTAGAGAAAAAGAAAAAAGACCTCAAGCTAGAGCTAAATCTGGAGCAGTCTCAATGCAGAGACCTGGCTTTAATGCGGGTGCAACGAGAAGAAGAGCTACTAAAAGAAATGGTTGAGCTTAAAAGAGTCAACTAGCTTGCTGAGAGATGGAAGGCAAGATACACAGGAAGAATTAGCAAGAACTTCAAATCAGCCACACATTAACATTCCCACGGTATCTTTTGCTGAGATGGAAACACAACCCAACAAAAGGGCTAGGTAGTGAAGAGGATTTTGAGGTACAATTAACAGAATTTGATACAGTGCCAATGGTCTAGCTGTCAAAAGCTGAGGAAGATGCACTCAAAGAAAAGATTACTCAGGAGGTGGATGAGCAGTGGAAAGCAGCGATCGATTGGGAGTTGAGAGTTCTTCACTCTCTCAATGTTACTCAACTCACTCCCAATCAAATCAATGCACAATGGCATCAGGAATCCCTACCATATCCTTTGATAAAAGTGGAGTTGCTCCAAGTCAAAGAGAGGCTTTACAAAGAAATGAAAGTAGAATGCACAGATGAAGACCACCCAAAGTAGAGGCTGAGGTTGTTGAACAAGAATCCGAGGTATCTGATTTTGTTCACAAGAGCACCTATGTCACTTCAAAAGGGTCCCACTTTTTGTCCTGTACCAAGAGTGAGGACCTGACAAGCACATGAGGCAATAACAAAGAAGCGGCCAACCTGGCTGAACTACCCAAGATTTCCTGCTCCAAAAAAGGGACTGCCAACAGAAGAATACATGGTGAAAACCCGAACAGGTGCCATGGCATTCTTCAAAAGTCTATCGGATCTATCACGTGTGATGCTTTATAAAATCTGTCAAATGTTGCTCACCTGCATCGAAGTTTTCATGAGCCAGAGCAATCAGCACCCTGTGGATGTCATTCCTCGAGGATAATAAAGGTTTATGCTACAATCTCAATGGTCAACCTTCCAAAGAAGTCCTCTATAGCTTCTACGCCCGGTGCATGTTCTTACCATCACATAATATGTTGGTGTTTGAGGAAGCGTTCTACATAGGGTTCTTCACTTGGCAAACGAAGATTTTTGGACCAGTGATCAGCAACCTAACTTCGGGATTTGTAGGCTACTCCATTGTTCAGCTTAAAAATAGAGTCACTATGCAATTTTTGTAGGTGCCAAATAAAGAAAAAAAGACTAGATACAAAAAGCTCTAAAAGCACTTAAAGACCGCCTCGCCAACCGTCAACCTGAAGACTATTTCAGCCCATAAAGCTGTGTCAAGGCACGACACAGGCGAGGAGAGGGGAATGTTAGGAGCAAGCTAACTCGAATACCATTTTTTGGAGTTCTCATTGTAAAAACACTTTTTATTTTGATAAATTGGGAATATTGTAACTCTTATTTTCCAGATAAACTTTTTAATTGATGAGTCGGGGCTACAAGCTTCCAAATTGTATCAAACTGTTAGTACCCATCTCTAGTTAGAGCTCCCAGATTATTAGTTTTGACCACCAAAAACCTTGGCTAAGGTATAAAAGCCAATTATTGTAAGTTAATTTTAAGTTTTGGATAATGAAATACACAGCGTGAGCTAATGGAACTCACTTGTCTCCTTCTCGCACTTCCTACTCCCTTCCCGATTGTCACATTGCAGTCGCGTTTGTTACATTGCAACCGCAGGTAAGAGCTCTTCGCATTGACGTAAGCATTTAACAGTATTTCATAGCTTTTGGCGTCACTAACCCACGGCCTAATTTCATTATAGGTAGGAATTTACACTTCAAAATCAAAAACTAAGCATAGGTGGGGTATTGGGGCATCATTGCTAAATATTTAAGTGCATTCTGGGTCAAAAATTACTAGGTTAAAAATCCACTGCTATTATTAATCGCAATTTTTTCACTTGACCTAAAGTGGGTATTGAGACCATAAGCATGTGTGCTTAGGTCTTATAAACTTGTCCTAGAAGTTTTGTTACATTTGGATGTCATTTGATGTTGTAACGAATGTGATTTGTTTACCGATGAGCGATTGGCTTTTGGTGATTTCAGTCACTTGAGTGTAGCTTGAGTTAGATGCACGTTGTTTGTTGTTTTTCGAGAGATTGACAACCTCTTGTAGCCTTTATGCACTATTTGAGTCAGCTTCGTCCCATGGATTGACAATTTAATCGTGGTTCTTACTAAATCTGCAATAAGATAGGAGTGAGGTTAGACACCCGTCCCACATCTACCTCGAGCCTCTCATCTTCGAGTTGGAGGAGTTATGGAAGGGCATCCATGTTGACAATATTTCACTTCCAAAGGAGATGAAAGAGGTCATTTTGAGGGGGGTATCCTTATGTGGACTATGCACGACTATCCTCGCCTTTGAGAGATTTATGGTATGTTGTGCTCATTCTTCTCTCTCTTTACCATTTGAAGTTTGAAGCTTTTCTCTAATGATATAATATGAGTATAGGGTGTCCACATTGGGCTACAATGCCTATCCTACTTGTAGACCATCAATGGTGATGGATCGGCCAGATGTCTTGCACAAGATAATCTATCAAAGCAACCATCATTTCCTGCCCCAAAGTCATAGCAAATACAAGGCTCCAAAAAATGGTAAGACACCTCTAAAGTGAACAATGGGATATTGGGCAAGCATTTGGAAAGATCACTACAACAATGATCCACCTCTGTCTACTCCACCAAAAGATATGTAAACATACTCCATGTAATTAAGGCTTCCATATTGGAAGGACTTAAAAATATAACACCTCTTGGATCACATGAACACATTCAAGCATGTAGCTCACACACTATGGGACCACATTACAAGAAAAAGAGACTCTTTGGGGGTGAGGGAGGATATGATGGCCTTGAAATGTCTCTCCACATCTACCACTCCATGTCAAGCCCCACATGGGAAGATTGTGCTTCCTAAACCCCCATGGATTCTAATCAAAGATGAACTTGATTGAGTGAAGGGTTCCACTACATCTATTCACTCACCAACAAGATACATGAGGTCACTAAAGGGAGCTTTTACAAAGGCCAAGGAAGGTGGAAGCATTCAATGTTTGGGTTGAAGTCCCATGATTGGCACAAGATATTACAGGTAATTCTTTGAATCAAATTTTATCCTTTCTCTTATTTTGTTTAGATATTGATTTTTGTGTATGACTAAAATCATATTTTTCTTTAATCTTTTGAAATTGTAAATCATTTTCCCGTGAGTATGTGCATATGCCATGAAAGAAAAGAGAGGAAGCTCGAAAGAAATTAAAGTAGATGCCATCCCTACTGCTCAAATACTTACCATGGAAATGTTGCATGCCATTGAGGATGCATTTCCTCGATCCGTTCTTTTTAGTCAAGTCCACCTCTTGGTTCATGTGGTAGAGGAGATTGCTATATGTGGAGTAGGGCATGCACGATGGATGTTCTTTCTAGAGGGGGGTGAAAGCATGTTAATATGCTATGCTTTTTATGCTAGTTACCATGTACCAACAAACATATCTTGTAAGCATACTGATGGTGTTGTTTTTCAAGTGTGCGGGCCACCATCATGAGTTATATAAAGTGTGTAATTAATTCTAAAAAATTGCACCAAAGTGTATTGTGCTTTCAAATGCTTGAACATTTATGTAGAGACATTACTTTGAAAGTGTGGTGCAATCATGATGCATGGAGGGAAGCACGCCATAGGGGCCACAAGTAAGAGAGGGGGGGAGGTGATTGCAAGCTACAAGAAGCTCCTAAGCCACAGCTCACCAAGCTTCCCTAGCGGAGAATAGCTCAGCACACCAACCAAGCACCTCTAATGACTCTCTTGACACTCTACCAAGAAGGAATTCAAGAGTCAAAGCTTTTGTTGCTTCTCCTCTACCCCGCAAAAGGGTGAAGTTGTTTGATTCCCAAGAATCCCAAATGTCAAAGAACATGTGTGGAGGGAAGGGGAACCATAATCTCTCTCTCTCTCTCTCTCTCTCTCTCTCTCTCTCTCTCTCTCTCTCTCTCTCTCTCTCTCTCTCTCTCTCTCTCTCTCTCCCATTGAATGACAATGAATACCTCTCACATTACACTAGGCCTTTGTGTGTGTGTGTGTGTGTGTGTGTGTGTGTGTGTGTGTGTGTGTGGGCGCGCGCGTGTTGCATGACTTGTGTCACAAATATGGTTCAAGCCTATGCACAAATTACTTGAGAGCCCTTTTCTAGTGGGGTTGCTTAGAGAAGCTTTGTAAGGTGTTAATGTTTTCTCTATGTTTCAATATCTCCTATATGCATGAAATGTGAGATACATATCATTTCCCAATATGTAGAAAATTTTCTCTTTGCCATGGATAACCTTGCATCATATTACCTTGTGACATTGGAGATGTGCATGCCGATGGAAATCTCCCAAGGTCAACATCCCAACGCATGATTTTTTATTATTATGATGCTTGATGGGGAAAGGGCTGAGAATGAGGAGGCTATAGGTATGCTAAAATGGCTCGTGCATGCTTTGCATGATAGTAAATTGGATGCACCTATGCCTAGTCATAGTGGTCCACATTTTCACCATGTATATTATGTGCTAGATTGTTATGCTTTGGTTGTTTTTATAGGTGCACTACATAGTTTACCAAAAGGCCCAATCAACATGGAGATCAAATCTGCATTCATGAAGGGGTTGTAAAAGAACTTAATCGATGGCAATTGCAAGTAGTTCAACCATGCAGTCAATTGGGCTAAGTTTGCTATCCAACATTTGGAGGACCTTTGAGACAAAGGATACTACGAGGCCTATGTAGAAAAGTAGAGGATGCATAGTTCCCTTCATCTATGTCAGCACACCAAGGAGGGGTCTGCTGAAATGAGGGAGGACTCGTTGGGCCAATTAGCTACAAATATTTCCAAAGCTATGAAGGCGACACCTCTCTCTCACAACAACACTCTCCAGGGACCAAAAGTCTATCATATTGTGACCTTGAGGATTTGCATCACATAAAGGTTGCGATGATCATCTCAAAAAGAATTTGCAGGATGCTAAACATTAGGAGAAAGTTGGACCCACTTTTGGGCCCTGTAAGAAGTTTCACGTCGGCTTAGAGAGAGAAAATTAAAATGTTAAATTGTGCATTTTATGTGATACTTTTTTGCGCCAGCAAAAAGCCAAAATGACATTCTTTGGTAAGTAGCCATCGTCTTTATCATTCTTATCCTTCGTTCTCTTGTCAGGAATCCAACTAACTATATGACTAATGATTTGAAATGCCAACTTACAAGAGTTCCCTCCAGAAACATAAGCCACAGGAACTCTATCAACTCTAAACTTGAGAATATGGTCTTCCCTCCCAAAACCTGAGATATTTCATAAGTTTCAAGTGTCCATCTTTTTCTCTATCAACTCTAGGAATGGAGAACGCTTCTTTTTTTTATGAAAACACCAATTTGAACTTGCAATCCTCATCCCCTTCATCTTTAACACTTACCCAAAGAAAGAACACGCATCATCTTCATGTTGATGTATTGCAAGAGTACGCACCATTGCAGAAACGTAGGAGGGAGTCTTTATTATCTCAACAGGAGAAAGATCTTAGAAGAACAAACAAGGAGCATCATTTGGATTTGTGGATCGATGGGTCTATTTATCCAAAGGATCCTACAACAAATGCGCCACCTCCCTTTGCTAACCTCTTACATTTCACAGGCGATGGCAAGGATGGGCTATTGGGATACACCGAACATTTGGAAATGAGAGGATTGAATGCGAAAAGGCAAAGAAACTTCCTGGCGATGAAGAACATGCAGCTGAAGAAACTTAATGAAGCATGCTCTCAAAAGATTTCATCAAACAAAGAGACAATCCAAGGCCTTGAGAAGAAGATCACAAGTTTGCGAGAGAAAGACATCGTGCTTAGTAGTCGAAAAAGAACACAAGATCTGTGCAACATTGAGAACATGAAGATTGGTAGTGGTGGCCTGAAAAAATGAATACGAGCTTTAAGGTAACTTGAAGTTTGTTTCTGCTTTTGTATCTTCAATGTGCTTCACTAAGAAATGATCATAACGCATGGTGCTTTTTTGGTAGGTCTTTACTGCATCCAAACTCGAACGGTGTAGGCTTCAATGCTGGAGTGCATTACGGCCGTCTCGTTCCAAAGAAGAAGTTGAAGAGATGATAACTCAGGAAAAAAAAATTAAGTTGAAAGGAATGCTTCTTACCTCCTTCATGAATGAGAATCAGTTGGAACCAATGGAAGTGCAAGCAATACTTGATGAGAGTGGCATCTCACAGATGGGATATAGGGCACTCTTCAAAGCATTAGCTAAAAAGTCTCAAAATAAACTACAAAGAGGATCATTGCTACCAAAGCCATCACATGTAAAGGCTGCTCATCGGTACTACGTAAACAATGAGGTGTTTGAGAAACTTGGGTCACCATTCCATATTGAAGAAACTTTCTTAGGCAAGGGAGACAAAGAGGTACAGTTTAACGAGCACAACAACCTCTTTGTTGATCTTGAAGCATTGCAATGGTATGCAGTTCACTTCTTTTACATCAGTCAAGAGGAGTGCGGTGGGGTTCTCAAGTTTGTCTTGAAGCTTGACGAGTGCGAGGTCCTGAAGAACAAGAAGCTGGAGAGAGTCACCATTATCCTCATGAACAGAGCTATGGATCCATCAATAACGAAAGAGGATCCACAATACTTCAGCGTACAATCTGAAAACAACATTCTAACTCTAGGATCATTTTAGGTATACTTTGTTCACTCTATAATAACAAAAATATTGATTATTTGGTTGTTGATTTTGTGTTTTCCTTTCTCACTGCAGGTTGATGAGGAAAATTTTGAAATCCTCGATTGGGTTTTTAGTCAAATCCAAATTCCTTCTATCATTAGTGGACAAAGAAACGGAGTTATTCTTTCAGTGGAAGGATTTGGTGACTATACAGTGGAATGGCACATGGCAAGAGACTTAAAGACTCTTAAGTGTATGTACAACATAACACACGATGCAGATGTGGCAAATCCATGCTTATATTGCATGGCTGATGCACAATCTCTTGAGAGTGTGCAATGGAATAGAGCTGCCAACAAACATCTTCAAGATAAAACTTTTAGGCCAGTGCTTGATATTCCTCTGAGTAGAGTTCTGCAAGGTGGTTTATTACTCTGAAGGCCAATCCTCTGATATTACTCTGTTGAATAATTGAAAAGGTGGCATATGTTTTGCATGGACATTAAAACCAGAGACTGAGTCAAAAAGAGTGATCAAAGCATTAGAGGGAGTGCTCTCAGACATTGGTTTTCATGGAGGCAATGTCAAAATCTAGGAGGACCCTAAGATGTTTCAAAGTCGTTACAAGATACCTAGGAAAGCATCGATAGGCGGCGTGAAGGCCAGAAGGTTTCTTGGGTTTAGCCTCAAAGATTCAGATAGAGAAGAAAGGAGAAACCTGTTCAACAAATGGAAATAGTTACATAAAGTGGTTAAAGACAATGTTGGTGGTGGGGCAATCCAAAAGCACAAGGCAAACGTGTGGAAATCACTAGATAAAATTTTCCACTACGTTGAGCAGCATGTTTGGGACCAAAGTAAGCTCACATCATTTCAAGCAGCCTTGCTGGATTGGAAGAAGGCTTACCATACAAGGTGGGGTGTGCAACATATCACACATTACATGGTGGGTTAGCATTCTACGTATACAAAACAAAATTTTAAATTGTACTCAACTGACCATTTTGTTTTATTTCAATGCAGCACATACTTTTCAACCATGGTCCATATTTTGCCAAGACATACGTCTCAAACTATCAATATGGTCCACACAAGGCATGGAAAAAACCCACTACATGGCAAGAACATGTTATTTTAAGCACACTAGACATGTGGGAGGAAAAGATAAGTCCAATAGCCTATTAGAGTTACACCAATGGACTTATAGACGACTAATTCATAGAGCAAGGCAGAAGGAGCTTCTTAAGAGTTCAAAAATTACATTGTCCTTACAACACATCCGCAAAGAGAAAAAACAGATGGCTTGGGAAAATTTAAATGCAGGGGAGCACCATGCGAGGTGGCGACAGTCACGAGTCAGGAGTGGGAGAATATGGACGTGAGGGAGAAGATGGACCTGAGCTCGTCGTTTTTATCCTCTTCAATGCACCTCCTTCTTCCTCACTTTGTACCTTTTCGTTGTGCAACCTCTGTAGACAAGCTCGTTCCTCTGTTGATGGCAGCATCTCCACGGGCATCAGGCGTCTTCTTTCACTCAAAAACAGCCGCTTGTTGTATGGATCTAAGCTCTCCGGGTCTTCAACCCCTGTAGCCAGAGCCTAAGCTGTGTAGGACATGAAATAGGGGGCTGAGAGTGCTTGGCACCCATACCCAATGCCAAAGACGTGTAGAGCAAACTGTTTCTCAATCAGAATTAGTCTTTCTACATTTAGTGGGAGGGGGTTCCCACCACACAATCTTGTAATAACTTTCATTGCAAACAGTGGGAACTTTGCATTGTACTCGGAGTATTCCTTGTGGTATATTATGATCTACAAAAAAATAGTAATGAATTTATGGGTCGTAAGTGAGATGAGTACAATTGCCAAGTACTTGAATTGTTTCTATAAACCTTTTTTTGGTTGAAACACCCAATGTAGTGAGACAACGCCGCATCCTTGCCTTGGACTCCAATGACAAGCCCTTGCCGTGAGCCTCCCGCTCTTCTAAGGAAACTATCGCCATACACTAGCACTTGTCAACAAAAAAATTGATCATGATACTTTATCACTGGGCCATCTCTAGTACCATCTGAATTCCTTTAAAAATTACCATCTGATTCTCGTCCATTTCCAGCATGGACCTTTCCCACAAGTGAATAGACTAACTATTCATTACCTGAGCTCTAGGTGCCATGGGCCTACCCATGTTTTCCAAGCCGAATTGTTTTGTTGTTAATTGAAACTGCTCATCTGTTGGAAAATTGGCCTCTCTAAACTTCGCTTCATTGAATGTATCTTTGATCAGTGCCAGCCTGAAGTAAATTGTGAGTCGTGGACAACTGTGTCAGCAATAAGATGTTGGTCCACTCCATCATCATACACAAATCCCATGTTTGCCTCATAAAAAATTGGAATTGCAGCTAGTAGGCAGTAGTCCTCCCATATATTCAACTCATGCATGATATCTGTGAGCAGAACGTAGTGGGTTTTGCCCGCCATAGCAAAGCTGGGAGCACAATTAAGAGTCAAAGTCACTTCCTTATTTGGGATTTCTTGCATGCACCCTATTGTTGCATGTGCAAGAGAAGCAAGAGTTAATCCCGCATCAAATGTTTCCTTTAATACCTCTACCCGCTCTTCTTCTGGGTCAAACTGCACTTCCGCATCCTCTACCTCTTCCTCCGGCACCAATGGACAACCACCGAAAGTTGTTGACTGGGAAGTCTTTGACTCACCATCCATCTGCAAGTATAAGTAACAGACAAACCCATGGTAGAATTCCACTAAGGGACACTTTTTGAAGTGTTTCATACACCTGTTTTGTACAAGCAGTGCATTGGAGGGACACTTTTCTAGACATCGATTCAGTCTCCTTGAAGCACTCTGGTCAGAGTCAAGGTCAGCTGGGTGCACATATCTCATATCATCAACTGTCATGGAATTGTCACAAATGACTGCCTCATACTGTTGCAAATGGGTTTGTAGGTACTTAAATGAGCAATCTATAATCCTCTGTATAGAAAACTCTGCATATAACATTCTTGATTAGCTTTGGTGCACGGTGATGAGCACGGGTGTTGTATAAGAACGTGAATAGTTTTTATTCACATGTATCCTCACCCACAACGTCTGTCTCTAGGAATATGATCCCCATGACTGAAATAAAAAGCAATCCAAAGCTACTATTCAAAATTGGTCTGTATTTGGTGCCATAACCAAGCAAATATTGAGCCTCAAGAATCCCTCAAGGTCTATTCGCTTGGTTCTGTCCCATGCACTAATGTCATAATAGGTGACGTCACTTGAGTTAGAACTAGGCAAATAGGGGCCCCAAGAATCTCCAAAGGGCCCTCTTCGCTTAGTTCTGACCCAAATTGAATTTTCGTTGTACCCACAACGTCTGTCTCTAGGACTATGATCCCCCATAACTGAAAGAAAAAGCAAGCCAAAACTACTATTCAAAATTGGTCTATATTTGGTGTCATAACCAAGCGAATATTGAGCCTCGAGTATCCCTCAAGATCTTTATTCACTTGGTTCTGCCCCGTGCACTAATATCATAATAGGTGACGTCACTTGAGGCAGAACCAAGCGAATCGAGGTCCCAAGGATCTTCAAGGGTCCCTATTCGCTTGGTTCTGACCCAAGTTGAATTTCCGTTGTACCCATGTCCATTTGGAATAGGTGGACTAGAACAGAGCATTTCATGTTATCAGTAATAGATATATAGGCCTACTCACTCACTATGCCCAAACATAGCATTGAATAACAACTCAGGCACGGCCACATAAGGAGTAGTTATTCCAACCATGCAGTGCAAGACATCTAACCTTACCCTAAAGACCACTCTTTGGCCCTTGGAGTGTTGTTCCCATTGTGCTCTAACCCCGTGATGTAGTGGCTTCGGTGCACGCACAGTTAACAGCACATAGGAAGGAGAGAGAGAGAGAGAGAGAGAGAGAGAGACAGAGAGGGAGAAAGAACCTGTCTCTGCAATATCCAATGGCGCTGAGTTGGATGGTGATGTCGCCGATCATTGAGAGCAAGAACCACAAGGTGGTGATGGTGATGGCGACGCAGCAGCAAAGGACTCAAACCAGTGGAGGTCGCTCAATGCAGGATCACAAGAGGTGGCCAAGGGGAAGAGCGTAGAAAAGGCAAAGGCAACGGCGATCTATTTGTTCTACTTGGAGATGGAGATGGGGACTGCAAGGGTGATCGGCGTCTGACTCTAAACGCAGGATCATGAGAGGTGGCCAAGTGGAAGAGCGCAAAAAAGGCAAAGTCAACGGCTATCTGTTTGTTCTACTTGGACATGGAGATGGCAATTGCAAGGGCAATTAGCGTCTGACTCTAAATGGTCACTTGAAAAAGGCACGTGGGTTGTGCTCACAAGGACAACTAGTAATAAATGGGCTCAGATTCCCATGCAGTACGATCTACCAACAACAATCTTGGGTATAATCATGCGCATAAATGAAGTTGTCACCCTCGCCGAGGTAAGCATTCTAAGTTTAGAGGCAGTACCCCCATCAAACATTTTAACTATATATACCCTCGTCCCAGATGAGCACTCTTCTGCCTCTTTTCGCATCCTCTATTGCCCATCATTTTAACTCTACCCCCGGCGATGCTACGCGGTAAGCAAACCATCTCTTTTGTGCTCCCAATCCTTTTTGCACATCTCCTCTTAATCTCTAGTGCTCCTCCTTTTTGCACATCCTCCTCTTACTCCTGTTCTACAATGCTTTAGTGACGTAGAACTCTACACACAATGAAGAGGTATGCTACTACATTTTGTGCACTTGTATTTTGTGTAGTCAGTACCAAGCGAATAAGGTAAGGTAAACCCTATTTGTTGCACATGTTCGCTTGGTACTGACCATCGTCTTTATTAATGATGTTTGCTATTACACGTTTCTAAGGTCAGTACCAAGCAAATAAGGGAAGCCAAACTCTGTTCGATGCACCTGTTCGCTTGGTACTGACCTCGAAAAATATAAATGATGTTTGCTATTACATTTTTTTGAGGTCAGTATTAAGCAAATAATGGAAGGTAAACCCTATTTGTTGCACATGGTTTTTTTTTTACCAAATACCCATTTTGAATTTATAAGGGAGAAGAAAAATTACAACTTAACACCCATGGAGGGGGATGAGAGTTAGAAAACACTAGGGACAAGCCCAAAGACCAAGTTTCAAACTTTACAAAAAGTGGTCTACTAATTTTTGGGGGATCCAACTGGAAATAAACAATTAGAAGTTAATCCTTTTTCTTCACAACCAGTCTATCTCTTCCTGAAGCTTGTTGGCAAAGATCAAGGCTTCCTCATATTTACAAACTAGCTCAAGCACTTCATCCATCTCATGTACCCAATTATAGATAACATCTAGAGATCCATTCTTGGCAAGCAATCCCTGCAGGTCTTAAGCACTTCTTGCATCCAGAGAGTCTTTGAGGATTGAGACTCTGTGCCTGTAGATCCTCATTTGTTCCAGCTTGAGGTTAGAATCCTGCACAGAGCATCCAACAAATAAGATCTTTAAACTAGGAGCTTGAAAATTGGGAACAAAAACAAAAGAATTTCTGAGCTTCCAAGGGTTGGTACTAAGGGGGAAAGGATGGGGGTGTTGGTTTGGCGGTTGAGGAAAAGGTGTGGGATATCTTCCACTGCTCTTTTGCACCTAAGGCAGGCAGAATTACCAGTGGCTTACCTCAAGGATTGACTCCCGTGTTGACAGCATCCACTCCCGGGTTGTGTCGGTGGAGAACGCTAAGGGTACCATTGGGGGAGGACCAAGGGGGACCTCATGAGGAGGGCCCGCTGGATGCGGTCCTGCTGGCGCTACAGGAGTGTCCCTTGGAAAGGCATCACCACTTTTCCAAGCTTCATGTAGTTGCTTTGCGAAACCTTGAGGGAGATTCTGAAAAAGCTTCTCCATTAAAAGACTAGACGAACATGCCTGAAAAGCGGGGCCTAGGTTTTGGTTGATGAGTGGTCTGTGAGGCGGTGGGTTGGAGTACCGCCATGCATTTTCATGAGAGGTAGACGTGGGAGGGAGAAGCAGTGGTACCACCCCCTAGATTAGGGGAGGTGATGGGAGGGCACAACATGACAATTAGGTCATCATGGACTCATCTTGAGTTCATTGGAGCTCTCGTTCGTCTACTTCACATTGTTATTTTGTTGCACCTGTTTGCTTGCTATTACACTTTTTTGAGGTCAGTACCAAGCGAATAAGGGAAGGAAAACTCTGTTTGATGCACCTGTTTGCTTGGTACTGACCTCAAAAATTATAAATGATGTTTGCTATTACACTTTGTTGAGGTCAGTATCAAGCGAATAAGGGAAGGCAAACTCTATTCGATGAACCTATTCGCTTGGTATTGACCTCAAAAAATATAAGTGATGTTTGCTATTACACTTTTCTGAGGTCAGTACCAAGAAAATAAGGGAAGGCAAACTCTGTTCGATGCACCTGTTTGCTTGGTGCTAACCTCAGAAAATATAAATGATGTTTGCTATTACACTTTTGTGAGGTCAGTACCAAGCGAATAAGGGACGGCAAACTCTGTTCAATCCACCTGTTCGCTTGGTACTGACTTTTTCTGAAATCTTATGTCCCTTGTGCTGACAAATGACATGTCATTTTTTGTTATGCTATTTGTAGAGATACCTTGTGCAAAGTCCACGCCTAGAAGGGCAGCATGTGACTCTTTGAATGCTTGAGCAAGAAGACGCCGATATGAGGCGCACAGAGATGTACTGCAAGAGCTATAAAGGATTGAACGACATGTTCAATGGGCTATTCCACATCTTCCTTTCTAGTGAGAAGTGCGAGAGATTTGCAAGAAGTGGAGAGTCGGCATTTGATGGGCCAGCAGTGCACTTTGCCTTCAAGAAATTGCAAAAGACTACCTCGTTGAATTCTTCAGTGATGGATATATACTGGCTGCCCATGCACACCACGTTACTATCATGCCATGGGATTTTGACACTCTTCGGAGGCTGTGCTTCCGCTACGATCTGGGATAAGAGAACAATGGAAATTTTGAACATCCCCCCTCTCCGTCCTTGTGCACGATAGACAGAGCCTTCTAGGGCTGACTTAAACAGCAGAAGGACACGATCACGGGTCAAGAGAAACGACACAGATGGGCAAACTGAGCCAGCCGCAAAGGGGCATGAGCACGCTAGGGTGGACCCTAAGGCAGTCATGGAAGAAATAGAGACAGTTATGGAGGAGCCAGCTAGACCCCAAAATGAGCAAGGCATGGAGGATTCAGATCTAGTAAGGGAGGATAATGATGAGAGGCATGAGCAGGCCAAGGCCGAGAGGAATGACACAGATGGGCAGGCTGATGAGGGGCATGAGCAGGCCAGGGTGGACCCTGAGGCATTTATGGAGGAACCAATATTGAAGGAAAATGAGCAAGGCATGGAGGATCCGGAGCTTGTGCGTGTAAGGGAGGATCATGTGCATGTTAGGAAGGACCCTGTGCCTCTGAGGGAGGAGCCTAAGGCAGCCACGGATAAAGCTCAAGAAAGGCAAGGGAAAGGATTTTCTTCACAAGGGCCATGAGGAGCCTTTATCAGATGAATCAATTATTTTAGAGCAAATCAACGAAGAGAACAAAGAGAACAAAGAGGAGTTGCAAGTTTTGATCAGCTCAGTGCCTCTGCATGCACAGATACTGCTGCCTAGAAGGTCAGAGGAGGCCTGCATTTTCAACCTCGATCAACAAGACTTCATGTGCATAAGCAATTTCACCAACTCCAATACAACAGATGGGGTCGTCAACATTGCTTTGTGGTACTTCTCAAGCTCCTTATAAGTCATGGTTGGTCCATTAAATGGCTCAGTACCAAGACATGGGTCAATACCAAGCGAATCAGTGGCTTATGGAATTGGATAGTTATACCACTCACTCGGTATTGACCCATGTCTTTTTTAATAATGGCTCAATACCAAGACATGGGTCAATACCAAGCGAGTCGGTAGCTTATGGAATTGGATAGTGATACCACTCGCTCGGTATTGACCCATGTCTTCGCAGTAGTCGTCAATGTTGCTGTGTTACATCTCAAGTTTTTCTTTATAAGTCACGCTTGGTTCATTAGATGGATCACTATCGCTAAGACATGGGTCAATACCAAGTGAGTCAATGGCTTATAGAATTCAATGGCTTATGGTATTGACTCATGGGTTTGTGGCAATCACAACCCGCTGAAATATCTTCAGTCTAATCTCTGTCATTGATTCATGTTAGGCACGCTATCTCGCTTCTGCCCCCTGAGGTTCTTCCCCCTAAGGTTCAAAACAAAATATAGAGTCAATTTTGATCTAGCATGCTTTTTGGTCACTGCATACAATCAATCGTGAGTTTCTTCTTTCCTTGTAAAAACCATGTTGAATTTATGATCTTTCTCCTCATGTTTGATGGTTTTGGTGTAGTGATCATTGGAGTCTGTTGTTATTTGACATTGAAGATAAGATTGTCTACTAAGCAAACTCTGGCAAAGCAGGGTGTTTTACAGTCGTATAGAAATGTAAGGCACATCAGGGTACATTTGGATGTAATGTCTCTTTGTAATGTGTTACTGATTCAAATATGTATGTAGTGCCGCGAAAAAACTTGTATGCTGTGTAGAGCATGTTTTGTTAGACCATGATCAAGGGAATACCATCCGGCATGAATGTGTAACCGTGCCCATGCAGGTTGATGACTATATCTGTGGCTGGAGAACTTGTTTGAATGCCTTGTTGCTCCTTAGTCAAATTTTGGATGTGCCGAACATAAGTAATCGTGTTGTTTCATTGTTTGTTGCAACGTTTGTATTAAAAGAAACAACATCTTCACTTACTTTCCTACTATCACGCTTCTATAGGAACTTCAATTACATAACTACACCCCCAACAATGTGCAAAAGTTTTTTGTAATGTCCATCCAGCATATTATAATCTCGATAAACAGATGTACAAGAGAGAAGGGGTGAGAGCTGAGGAGTTCGAACAAGCTCGCGTTAACAAAATGACACAGCGCTACAATCAGACTCAAGAAGACGTTCAAAATATGCAAGAAGCAATAAATCAATATTATGTGGACGCCACAGAAGTAGAGGAATGGTCTATACGTCAACGGCAAGAGCAAGAACAGAGGGAATCTTCACAGGTGCAAGATGCATGGGAAGCCATGGAAGAGGCCCATGACTTCAAAAGATGTGAAAGGATGCCCGAGACTAGCATCCCCAGAGGCAGAGGGCAGGGGAACAGTGGCAGCAACCGAGGGAGAGGGCAGGGAACCAGTTGCAACAACCAGGGGAGAGGGCAGGGAACCAGTGGGGCAGCAATCGGGGGAGAGTACAAGGGACCAGTGGCACAAACCGGGGGAGAGGATAGGGGAGCAGTAGCAGGGAAAGGGAGCAATAACTTGTATACATCTTGATAGAAACAACACACTTTGTAAAGTTTTGAGACAATGAAATGTGTACATTTTTTAAACATTGTCTGAGCGGCACAAAATGTCTTTGTATTAGTCATTTTGAAGAGTACATCATGGTTTTCATGGCATCAAAGCTCATTGCGTGCACAAGGTATGTGACCTAGCTTCCGGTGGAAGCAATTAAGTGAAGTGTATTTGAGAGTGACTGCTTGCACAATGTTGTTTTCTCCTTGCGTCTTGGAATCTGAAAAGAAGAAAAAGTTAGATTCTATGTCTTAATGTATTAAAGACAATCAAAATTCGTCCATTTAGTTAAGCACCTTTCTGTTGTTGAGACTGGATGCATACAATTTCGGCAAAAGTGGAAGTTCACATGTAAGATCTAGCCTGAGTTGTGCAAGAGTTGTGCTTGACATTGTCTCCATCATAGTAAGGAGGCTGTCTCGAAAGTAGAGCTACATTGATAAAGGTTTGTTCTCAAGGCTAGACTATGTATCTTGCTCGAGTGGAATAAGCTGCCCACTAAGAAGATGATATCTAAAATAGTAAAATGACACTATGAAATTTTGAGAGCTTATAATGAACTTGCAAATTATGGACTTCTTTTGCAAAATAAAGATTTTTCTCTATGATTGTTTCCTATCCCAATTATCATATAAAAAGTTCAAATAGCTCTCAGACTTGCAAATGAGCATTGTTGCGGTAGTTCTTATTTGCTCATCAAAGAAGAAATCTACAAACAAGTCAAGAGGCATAAATAGTGCAAGCCGAACTACTTTTGTGGCAATTGAATACTTGAGGGATTCTTGTATATCTTGAAACAACTTATTCCTAAAGCTTTCACTAGTTTGCGAAGCTGGCAAAGACCAATCCTTATTGTCAAAGGATGGAAGTGACAAAGGAGCTACACGACCCCAACCAATGGAAGTTCTCGGTTCCACATATGACATATCATAAAAGAATATTCCATTATCTGCAAGTTCCTTGTGTTGTCTTCCTCGGTACATTTGCTCACCAATAAATGCATGGAAAGCATCAAAAATCCCAACTATGCTCTCAACTGGTTGCCAATCTGTCCTATTTGATGGATAAATATCTGAAACATACCAAAGATGATATCCACCACTTAACCTTCATATATAATCATGCACTAAGTGAGATGCTCAAAATAACTTATAATTGGGTTGATGCCTTGGAAAACTTGGAGGAAATGTTTGCAACCTTAAGTCTTCATGCTGGAAAGCATGTTGTATGAGGACCTCTTTCACCCGCTTGCTTTGTGCACACAATTTTAACTCTTTAACTTGTCCCTTGAAAGCCTCCACAAAATCATTGCGTTGCCTCCTCTTCCTCCTCCTAGTTTGCAGTAGAACCCAACTTCTAATAGTTATTCGAGATGGAATCCATGCTTGATCATATGTAGTATAACTGTTAAAAATGCTAGCAGAATCAATGGTAGTGCTAGGCCTTTGAGAAGTAGTCATGGTGTGCACTACAATACACAGAAAGGTTAGTGCAAATATGAAAAAGGGAAGAAGTTTTGAGAGGGAAGTAGAGCTACTCAAAGTCATATTTGGGCGGGAACATAGATACTAGATAGAGTCTTCAATGAAAGTTCTGAATTTGTCGGTACAAAGTTAGTACAACTTATGGCATTTATGCCTTGAAAGCGTGAAATTGTGCAATTTGATGAACAAAAATAATATTTTCTCTCTTTTCTCTAAAAGAGCTTGGCTCCAAAATGTCGATTTTCAACGTAACGTTAGCCTCTTCCACATTGGTCAAGCACCACTCTCTCTCTCTCGAACTGAAAGGCCCAAAAGTGAGTCCAACTTTCTCCTTATGCAACATCTTGCAAATGCAAGATTGGAGTTGAAAGTTGCAAGTGTTTTGAAGAAAAAAATTCTATGGTTAGCCCAATTGTAGTTGGTATGAGACAAAAGATTCATGATGCTGAAAATGAATTGAAAGTTTAGTACACATCCACAATGTGGATGTAAAGAGGGAAATAGATTTTCAAGTGAAGATAGAGACACTTAAAGAGACACTCAATGGGTTGGGGTTTCCTCACACTGAGGACACGCCCGCAGTGATGTGGAATTTGACATGACTTGTCATCATGTAAGTGTCAGTGACTTTTGTGCTTGCACCTCATGTTTGGAATATGTGAACAACTAGCCTATGTACTTACCATGCTTCTCATTTATTTGGTTTGTAGATTAATGTGGAGGTGCAAGGAGCAAAAGTGCATGCATGTGAAAGTCAACTGCAACTATTGATGCATATAAGAAAGACTACAGGGCTCCTTCTTCCCCATTACCCTCTGTAAATTTGATATGGACACTTTTACAAAAAGGATAGGAGGCATACATGATGGGATGACAAACAACCAGTGTACTGGCTGTGATGTACCACTAGAAGTAGATGAAATCACTACAATGGTCAAGATTCCCTATGAGCATAGCTATCACCTTATTTGCTTTGTTGTTGCATGCTCTCTAGAACTTTTGCATGCCAATAAAGGATAAAAATAGATTAGTGTTGTAAGCTCACATGGCAAGGACATCTAATCACACCAATATTTGGTAAGATTATCACAAATGGTAGCATGCTAATTAACTAACTAACATAACAAGAAAATATTGGTATGCTAGTTAGCATACCCAGTTATGCTAGTTAGCATATCCAGTACATGGACTACTATACATGTTCTGCTAGCTAGCATGCATGTTGAGTATATTGGGTGTATTAGGTATGCTAGTTAGCATACCCAATTATGTTTGTCATGATACTATATGCTAATTAGCATACTGTGGGAGACTATGAGCATGCTATGTATGCTACCTGGTATATAATGTATGCTAGATAGTGTAGTGTGGATATGAACACTAACATCTAAATGGAATTCACAATATGCTAACATGCAACATGTTTTGGTTTACTAGCACAACTAGTATGCTAGCCAACATTTTGATTTGCTAACTAACACATTGGGCATGCTATCTATCATACCATGTATGATAACTATCATACATCACATGCTAATTAGTAAACCAACATAACAAGAAAATATTGGTATGCCTGTTAGCCTACTGTCAATGCTAGTTAGCATATTGTGTATGCTAGTTAGCATAGTGGGAATGGTGGTTAGCATATTGTGTATGCTAGTTAGGATACCCAATACATGGAATTCTATACATGTAATGCTTGCTAGCATACATGTTGAGTATGTTGAGTATGCTAGTTAGCATACCCAATTATGTTAGCCATGACATTGTATGCTAGTTAGCATATTGTGGGAGACTATAAGCATGCTATGTATGCTAGCTAGCATACAATGTATGCTAGATATCATGGTGTGGATATGAACCCTAACATCTAAATGGAACGATATGCTAGAACATGTAGCATGTATTGGCTTATCAACACAGCTAGTCTTCTGGCTAGCATATTTGGTGTGCTAACTAACACATTGGGTGTACTATCTAGCATACCCTATGTCTCATACATTGCATGATAATTAGTAAACTAGCATAACAAGAAAAAATTGGTATGCTAGTTAGCATACTGTGAATGCTAGTTATCATATTGTGTATGCTAGTTAGCATAGTTGGCATGGTGGCTAGCATACTTTGTATGCTAGTTAGCATAGTTTGTATGCTAGTAGCTACCATAGTGGGTATGGTGGCTAGCAACATATGTATGCTAGTTAGCAAACCCAATACATGGAATGCTTATTGGCATACTAAGAATACATGCAATCATAATGGTATGATACCTAGCATATTGTATATATGTATAGATTCATTATGTTAAATTCCACACATCCCATGCTTACCAAGATCTTGAGTATGCTAATTGTAGTGTTAAGAATCCAGCTTTGCATTTTAACTAGCAATTTGGATATGATAATTAATGTGTGAAAGGAATACACAGGAATCAATGATGTGGGAAGCACGCATGATAAGAAGCATGTCAAGCAAAGGATAGAAGAAGAGAAACCCTATAATGATGACTTGGATGAGCTAGATAGAATGAATGAAGGGGTAAATGTGACACCAAAACATGCAAAATTTCCCAAGGGTGTTGTAGACAGTAAAGAAACAGATGATGATGATGACTTGATCATGATTACTTATCACAAACCCAAGCCCATTGCAACTGATCAAATAAGTGCTTCAAAGGAACAATCAGGAGTGTGCAAGAGGAAGCTGTGAGGCCTAACAGCGGGTAGAATGTGCAAGACATCGATGATGATATCCCTCCCTTGGGTTTTGGTAAAAAAAGTGAAGTTCAAGAGGAAAGGCCACCTAGAACAGATTCTAGAAGACCCTAGAGATGACACTTGTGTTTCCCCAAAGAGCACCCTGGATGACATAACCAAACTTATCAAAGGTGAAAATAAAGCCATTCGCTCACTCGCTTGCAAGAAACTATCATGAATGTGTTCTTTATTGTGACCAAATTCTATAGTGCTAGCAAGCTACACCTCTTATGGCATGTATCTCTCTGAATATTTATAATGGATAACCTCTTGTTGGCATAATTATGTCTATGTGTAATAATTTAGTAGTTTTTGCTTGTCCTTTATGATGTATTCATTTGATACCTTTACTCTGTTGCAAGGAAAGAGAAATTACATTTAATTGCCCTGCATGATATGAATTTCTTCAGTATATGGAAAAAGGTACAAAAAAGGCGTATCACCAAGGCCAAAAAGAGCTAAGAAGAGAAAAATATGAGATTGAGAAGCACCTTGACTACGACCAATAACACCGTGCAAAAATTGGTGAGTACTTAAATTTTGTTCATCCCTTAGGGGAAGTTATTTTTGCTGAGTCGTATCCGCTGTCGGACCAAATATCGATGCCAAAGCTATTGGCAGATGAGAAGCGCACTTTGGTTGTTGATTTGAATGACCTAATGGTGCAATTTGTAGAGTCATAGCATGGTGAAGTTTTCCCTGAATATGCAGGGGAAATGATAAATTATTGTTGCAAGATAGGAAATTATATTTTGTCACAAATAGAGCCACATATTTTTGGATTGGTGCCTCCATTTTTTGCATGTGTATTTATGGAGCACCAACAAGCAGTGTAAAGTAAATGCAATATTAGATACAATAGTCAAACTGCAGTAGGCAAGGATGGCAAGTGCTCTTGCACATGACCATTATAGTGTATCAAGGGGGTCACTACAATTTAATATGCCTAACATGTGGGTTCAACAATAGGGATGATTTTATTCTATATTTCTATACATTTTCACATACAAAAGGGTGTTGAAAAAATGATATTGAAAAAAAATTACACATTGAATAGAAAAAGGGTCCCTTTTATTGTTGAAAAATTTACAACTAAGGTGTTTTATAAATAGTACTTGAATGCAAATGATATATAGGTTTTACATATATTGACACCCTCCCATCCCCAAGTGTAGTGGCCAGCATTGGCTGATATGTAATAAGCATGTGTTCTTCAAGAACTTGAGATTTTTTTGGAGGGGCTTAGTGCAGTTTAGGTCCAAAAACCCTCTAATCATTGATGAAAGTATGTATAAAGTGTTCCAACATCTTAAAGGATCTTGGGCTTATTACTCTTAAGTTAGAGGACCGGATTATTTAACATCAGCAACAATTTTTGGTAGACACTATGACTAACTGGCTATTTGTATAGCTGTAATCGGAGGACCAGGAAACATATACAGCTGACAATGGATTTGATACTGGCCCAAACTAGGTTTTTGATGCAGTCCTCTGTACGCTAGAATCAGATCTATGAGAAAGCGATTAGGCTCAGTTTAGGGAAGACATCCATTGAAGACAAAGGGAGGCTGACGAAGAAGCCGAAAGGCATGAGAGGGAAAGCCTCAATAGGGAAATATTAGAGAAGCAACATTAAGAAGAAGTATAAATGAAAATGCATGAACCAAAGGCTCAACAAAGACACGACTTGCAGGCCACCATTAGTGACAAAGCAGTCACACACCTTGCACAACTTGATTTATCCAAATAATCATTGTTTCATGTCCCAATACCATTTTTTGTCCATATTTTTGAAAATAAAAACCATGTTCTTCAAAAAAAATTCACAAGCAACATAGAAAGAAGTAACCACAAATTGAATATTTTAGCGCCAAAGCAGGGATTGGTAATATGTGCAGTAATAGAAGCGAGAATAAGCATAGTAATATGAGAAATAATAGTGGCAAAAATATACACAATAATTTTTAAATTGCAAAAAATTTCCCTCTTGACCCTCTCTCTTCTTCTTTGGCCAGCCCATTTTGGACTCTCTTTAAAGGGCTGTAGTAAACGAGATGAAAGTTTTATAGTGTTTGTAGAGGGCCTATATCAAAAATGTTAAATAAGTTTTCTTTGACGAGGCCACATTGATAGGGAATATGGTAAATAAGTTGTCTTTGACAAGGCCTTATTGATAGGGAATAAGTTTCTCCACACCATAGACACTCACATGCAAGCAATGAAACATAATCATGTGGAGCCATTTGGTGGCCTTTTTGTCGTCTTTTGTGGGGATAGTTTTCAAGAAATATTGGTTCAAGATCAATGGTTCAATGAGCTCGATGATCCCATTGAGCTTCTCACACCCTCCTTTTGGCACACCCACATAAAATGCTATGAATTAAAGGAAACAATGTGACAATCCAATAGAGGTTTTGTGGCCATACTCATTCAAATGAGAAATAGAAACCATACAAAGGAAGAAATGCTTCACATTAATGTAAACCACTATGAAAAAAAGCTCTTGATATATTTATTCACAACATTGCATATTTTCTTGACAAACAACTTAGAGAATTGGCATAACCATTTTGTTTTTCAAAACTTGGATAGCCAAGCATACATTATCCAAGCCCAAGACACTCACCACAAAACATATTCAAAAAATCTTGTCATCCCCAATTATCCTCAAGCAACTGCAGGACTATCTTTAATCCTTGAGCTGAAGGCAAGAATGACAATTGAAGTTTGTGCTGGCAATATTGATGTTTGTGATGGCTTAGTGAATGGTGCTAATGGATTTTTGAAACATGTAGGCCTCAAGGCATAGTATCACATTGCATGGATAGGTTTCTTTGACTCTTCCATTGGACAAAAGCAATGTGGTACAAATCAAAAACTTTATCATGATGGCATCATTAATGATCAATTAATGCTAACCTTCCAAACAACAAAAGAGTTCCAAGTTGGCAAAAATGCACTAAATAGTTTCTCGAGAACACATCTTCCAGTCCAAGCAGCAAATGCACACACTAATTAAACATTCATGGCTTAGTATACACAACTCTATCTCATGAGAGAGACCCCAAAAAATTGCACACTCTCAATCCAATTCATGCCAAAAAAAAATCAAGATTGATAAAATTGTGATCAAAGAACTTGAAAGATTTGAAACATATGCAAAACTTGGAATGCTTGGGTGAAAGGATGAGTGGTTGGAAGGATGACTGGGTGGACAAACTATTTGTGTCCAAAACATAGCTATTTTTGGAAGTGTTTGTCCAAATATGGTTGACCAAAGTGTTCTCTTTTGACTCACAACTTGTCTCTTTAACCACCTCCCTCATGAGTCATATCTCGATTGCTAGTCTTTTCTCACTACATGGTGTCAAGGGCTTGGCATCCCTGGTGGCACGCCTCCAAGTTGACATGACCACTAGATTGTGGACAATTTTTTCCTTGAGGTAGTCCCTAGCGTAATGAATAATTGTGTGACAATTGTAACAGGCATTAGGAAACAAGGCAAAAGCCAGATCTTGCCAAAATGCACCAAATCTATCCATATCAAGATCTAGATATTTTGGAATGGGCTTGCTCATGTTCCACAGTATTATGCAAACCTTTGAATCCAAGGCCTCTCTAACCTGCTGTAGCTTTGGAATGAGCAATAGGTCACCAAACATAGTAGCTATGGAATGGGCTTGCTCATGTTCCACAATATTATGTAAACCTTTGAATCCAAGGCCGATCTAACCTCCTGCAACTTTGGAATGAACAATAGCCGGCCAAACATAGTAGCTATGGAGTCACATATATCGTACATTCAAGTGCACACAAGAGAGAGAGAAAGGACTTTGTTGCCTTATTAGAAAGGAGGTTAATGAATTTTCCAATGCCTTGTGTGTGAGAGATGGGGAGAGGAAAAGAGAAATTACACAAGCCAGATGGAGAGTGTATAGTTGCATTCACCGAGCGCCCTAGCGGTGGGTTTGACTCTGTGTGATCTCCGTGTTGACTACCATTTTGGTCAACCTATAATAGCCCACTCACAATTAATGAAAACCGGGGATCAATGGCCTAGGCTAGTGTAATGATGACATAATCAAATAGGTTTTCTCACTAATTTTCTTTTGTGTTGATTTGATGATTTTGGATGTGAGTGCATATAGAAATGTGTTTAATTTCCACTAATTTGATACCATATACTTGCTAATTGTGTGCCCTACACACTCTAATTTCTCACTAACCCCGTTGTTAGTGGGTCACCATGATAGACGCTTACAGCATAGCTATCTGACATATGTCAATACCCAGGGAAGCGACTCACGATGCGACACGAAAACTCTTTGAGGTTGGCAATCTCAAGAAGTGAACCTGAAAAACTACACAATTGACTACTACAGAAAATCTATCACTCTCAAGTATGGAAATCTATCTATGTCCAGTCTCACCGCTCTAGGTCATCATGCTTTTTCAACATCCAAACAGTGTCAGAATGCAACAAAACTTAAGGGAGAGTATCACAACACCTAAGGATACAATCCTACCAAGTTTTGTGGTCATTAGAGGAGGTACCAAAATCACAATCTATCCCTTAAAATGTGCAAAAAGCTGCACCAGAACTATTTAGATTGGTAGCTCTATGGCATAGAAACACTCTTCCAAGATCAAAAAATAAAAAATAACCAATTTAGCACTCAAATTCACCCATTTAGCTCACAAACGGGTTGTCATGAACCACGATAGAACTGAGAATGATTACATTTAGACTCAAGAGCAAGAGACAAGGAACACAATGCACTAATTAGAATCAAGTTTTGATTACCATACAAAGAGAAAGATTGATTACAAGATGTAGCAGAGTTGCAGCTTATAACATATAGAACACCTCAAAAATGTATTCGAGAAGTGCAGGACGTATAGAATATTTCTTAATCCAAAAAAGTGTGTTTTTATGGTTAGACAAGGACAAATCTTAGTACTTATTGTCTCAAAAAATGGCATATCCAAGGATTTGGATAAGATAAAAGTGATTATTGAAATGCCTAAACCAATCAATGAAAAGCAAGTACATTGTCTAATGGGACACTGTGGTTATTACAAGAGGTTCATACACATGTGTGCAGTTGTTGCAAAACCTCTGTATAGACCTATAGTGATCTTTGAATGGACGGATGAGTGTGAGGAATCATTTCTTGTATCCGCTTGTGTTAACATCACCTGATTGGAAAAAAATATTTCACGTTCATATTGATGTCTTTGAATTTTCTATAGGATGTATTTGGCTCAACTAGGAGATGGAACTATGGACTTCCCAATTTGCTATGCCATCTGACAACTCAACAGTGCTGACAAAAACTACACCACCACCGAAAGAGAGGGGCTTGGAATGATTTATGCTCTATTAAAAAAATTTGGCATTATCTCCTCACAAATAAGTTTGTGTTATTCACGGACCATCAAGCCCTCTTATACCTTGTCAACAAACCATCCAATGCAGGGTGAATCGTAAGATGGTTCATCATATTGCTTGAGTTTGACTTTACTATAGTGGTTCAAAAGGAGAAGATGCATCTTTGAGCAGATCACCTTTCTAGATTTCCAAATGGAGAAGCTCCAAAGTAAGTGGATGATGATCTTCCAGATGCATATCTCTTCAATGTAGAAATGATACTTAAGTGGTCCCAAGAGATAGTAAGTCTACTATCACACGAAGGGGAGAATTCGACATGACTGGACAAGACCATAAACTACAAACAATTCAGAAAGTTAAGAACTTTCAATTGATTGGCTAAAGTTAATATCATCTTTATTGATGGTATCCTATGAGTGTGCATAAATTCAGAGGAATACGATGCCTACTTATTGGAAGCACATAATCAGGACTAAACATTTCATTGCGCATCCACAAAAACTTTCCAATGCTTAAGACAATTAGGAGTGCATTGGCCAACTATGTGTGTTGATAGTCATGATCATATAACTAGTTGTGTCAAATGCAGATCAAACCTACCAGTAGAACATGCAACACTATTTCAAATAATAGCTACACCAAAATGGAGTCAATACATTGTTGACTTCTTGGAAACACAAACGTTTCCTAAAAATACCACCAGAGAACAGTAGAGGGCGATAGAAGTAGAATCTTGGGACTTCATTTTGATTGAAAATCATCTTTATAAATGAGGAAAGGATAACTAGCCTAGGCTATGCGCAATGGAAAGCATGTACATTCCAATCCTTGAGCAAGCACATGAAGGAATAATTGGAGGCCATTTCTCAGGGGAAAAGACAACAAAAATTGTCCTAACCATTGGAATATGGTGGCCAACATTAGATATGGATGCGGACAAATATACAAGATGATGTGACTCTTGTCAACGCACCAAAGTGCCCATAAAACAGGATGAGATGCCCTTACGGCCAATGATGGGAGCTAGAGCTTTTGCTAAGTGGGGAATAGACTTTGTGGGACCAATTTCACCCCCTCATACAAAACACATGCCCAATATATCATTGTAGCCACAGATTATCTCACTAAATGGGGCCGAAGCTAACGCTACACAAAAAGTTGATGCCAAGACTATTGCACAATTTCTATATGAAAATGTTTGCTAGTTATGGTCTACCTATAGAAATTGTCAATGATTGTGGCACACATTTTATAAATGAAACAATTGAAAATCTTCTTGATGAGTTCATGGTAGTTCATAAAAAGTCTACTCCGTACCACCCACATGCTAATGGACAGGAAGAAGCTACAAATAAGACTCTATGTACAGTCTTAACCAAAATAACTTCAAAATCAAGAACGGATTGGGATCATAACTTACATTCGACACTATGAGCTTATAGAATTACTTATAAAACCTCGATTGGAACGACACCGTACAACATGGTGTTCGGACTTGATGCTATATTTCCTATGGAATTCCTAATCCCAACACTATGAGTAGCCAAACAACTAGAGTGGACAGGCCATAAAATGTCTTCTCGAATAGATGACCTTGAAAGGCTAGATGAGCTTCACTTAAAAGCAGTTGCTTCCATCTATGCGCAAAAACAAAGGCAAAAAGAGTTTTTTGATAAGCATGTATAATCAAAAGAATTCAAAACAGGTGATTATGTCCTGATTTACACTTTAAAACCACATGCTAAGAAACTTAAAAGGCTGTCAAGCTTGCTACATTGGATGCTGAAGAAATGCCCAACTGGATTAGTAGATGTTGGCTAAAAAAAAATCATCTACCACTAACCATGAGTATGCTTCTGAAAATCCACAAGGAAAAGAAACACACCCAAGAAAAACAATAGATTGTTGTTGCAGAAGCACAAGCGGAGGCCAAGGAACGATTAGCAAAATGGAAACTTCTTCGACAACAACTAAAGCATGGGCCTCCCTTGAATATTAATGCCATCAAAGCAACAAACTTTGAAACCAAAAACACGCAAGATCCCACACTTGCTATTAAACTAGGACGCAATCTAGTGGAGGCAACGACAATTCTTGATTCAAGTACTCAAGGTAACCTAATCTCCTACAGTCGTTACAAGCAACTGCAACTTGACAATCAATTACACCAGACACAACAAAATCTCCACACTTATTTAAAGCACTCAATCAAGGTAATGGGCTAGACAATTCTCTTGATACATGTTAACCAATATGTCTATCCGCATAAATTTAATGTGGTAGAAGATAAGATCACATACAACATCCTTTATTGCTGGGGCACCCTTGGCAGAGAAGATATGTACAGCTTGATTGGAGCTACAATATAGTCAACATCCAATCTGCTTCAGGAAAACAACAAGTTCCTTTTGCTACTGTAGTTATAGACAATCCATCAGTGATGCACTAAACGGATAAAGGTAATCAACCCTTACAAACGACCATTGTCCAAAAATGGATTCCAAAGGGACCAACACCACAAGAAAACCTAGTCATTGTAGCAATATCTCTTTTCCAGGATGTGAGTTCAATGGGTAAGAAACAATTAGTGGATCTCACGACAGTGTACCACGATGAACCCCACCTACTCTGCCCACCAAAGCTATCAAGCAGATATGGATCACAAAGGATCAATTCATAAGGTTTGAACAAAATCGATTCAAAGATATCTCTCCACCTACCTCCACTACAAACCGCAAGTTGAAACCAAAGTTTCTCCTGAAGCAAATATGGGTACCCAAGAAATTACTTATGGCCCAAAGTAAGCTTGCAAAAATGTGGATACCAAAACAACAACCCAAGGAACTCCATGAAGTACACGCTTTGGAAAGACAACCACAAGCATGTTCCCATCCAACCACATGCACAGTTCAGAAAAATTGGGTTCTTAAGAATGACTGCCCAACTCCGATTTGGATACCTAAACGACAAGCATCCACAACTACAGAGATTACTCATAGCCAAATGGTTTCACCAGCTCTGTTGTTTATCAAGACAGAGCAAACAAACTAGAGAGCTTATTGTTACACCGCTCTCACCACAGTCATACTTTCATAGGAAACTTCAACATCGAATGCCAATAAGCATCGTGCTTATACATTCCTCATGCACAACATTAATTTTTCCATGCATTTCCTCAGTATGCATATAGGGCCACATTACATGGCCAGCATTAGCACATTGTTGATTCCCATGCACAACACATGTATACCCTTGGGCAATACACCGTCGTCCTGGAGGACTTCAACTAGGAAGGGGGGAGGCATTCTCAATGCAGACTCGACACACTACAAGTGTAAAAAGAGGAATTGTTTTTCATGACTTTGGAATTTTTCGTGTTTGATTGCAAGAATTTTGGTTACCCTGAGTATATATGCCCTTAATTGATGTGTTACAATAGGAAACAGGACAAACACCAAAGATGAGCCTCTAGGTGTGTGTACGTATGTAAAAATCGTAGTGAGAAAATGAAGCAATCTGACCAAAAATACTACAAACCAATGTTTATAGTGGTTTACTATGCTATTATTTGATTATCTTTATTTATGGATATTTTTATGATCAAGTTAGCTATTTTTCTTTCTTTTTTGTTAATTTACTAGAGAAAAACAAAGAAAAATAAAAAAAGCAGGTGAAATGGTGACATAGTGACAAAAGAAAAATATGGGAGTGATCAGTAAGTGAACGATAACTTATGGTGAAGACAGGGTGCAAGTCTAAGAAAAGTTGCAGAAAGCCCGACTTGGCCAGTTTTTGGACGAAATGACAAATTTTCCAAAAACACATCAAAATGAGTCCATATGAAGAAATTTTTCTGCCTAAAGTGCATTTTGCAACAAGATAGGAGCACATGTCAAGTTTGGTAACAAGTGGTCCGGGAAACCCCGATATAAGTTAATTTGGACCCACTTATTAGCTCATTTTCACTATTCACAACAAGTAAGAGAGAATTTGAGAGATCTAGAGCACGTGGACCTTCTACGACTTTGTACGACGTACACGACACATTGATCGGGACCATACATGAGAGATAGACTCGTTACCATATGCTCTTCTTGTTCTATACTCGCTTTGTCGTGAAAAACTCCAAAAACAGCAATGTGGCATCACGGAAAAGAAATCAAAACGGACTTGTAGCGCTTCAACCACAAACCCGATAGCTAGAAGACTTGACAAGGGGTTAACCCTAACCTAGAAGAACACCTCTATGACCTCCAATGTGGGATTAGGTCAGCTCGAAAGAACCTAACCTCTTTGGGCACTACAGAAGTTGATAGGGAATGGATCACTGAAATGGCACAAAACTTCATGAGAAGTTATGTCTCAAGCATGTCTACAAGCCCATGTAACCTCCTCCCGCATCTATCATCAAAAAATGGACCAAAACATTGAGTTAGATGGCTTCAGACATGCAAAGCATCATTTGTCCCTCACAACCAAGCGAGGTGTGCGTTTACCACCAAACTTCAAAGGCTTCATTGACATATCATCGACAACCAACATGTAAGGTCAAATATCAAGACAAATTATCACCGACCATATTCTCATAAAAAGATGCTATTTGAGCAACAAATCCCCAAAAAGGGTATCCGTGAGGCCAAATGATACATCAAAGCCATGGGAAGGTGCCCTTCTACATCCACAAGCTTGGGAGATGGACCTCCAGAAGAATCTTTGCGGGAAGTCATCTCCAAATGAGGAAATCTCTTTCAGAGATTGAAATTCCAAACAGGGAGTTTCTAATATAAACATTTGACTTTTTAAGTTGAAAACAAGCTAGTAGGGCTTAGGACACAAGTACAAAACACCCCAAGGCATCAAACTCATTTTTTATCAAGGAAGACATCATACGCGTATGATGTCTCACAATCAAATTTTGCACAAAAATCACTCGCTTGACTTCACAAACACATTGTGCATACCCTAAACATGAAGCACCTAAAATTTCATGAGATTTGGAGCTCATTAGGGTACTCAAGACCCAAAAAACACAAAGTCTCGGCCTAATCCCATAATTTGTCTTTGGACTTACCAAAAGTGCTTCAAATCAGGTGAAATTTTACACAAAGCAAGCACATAGCCTATACACCATGTTCCAATGCTCAAATATCTAGTTTTCAAAAGTAGACATCATATGCGTATGATGTCTAGATCTATCACGACGAAGTTCTGTCAACATTTTGAACATCCAAACTTGTAAATCATGATACATATAGCCTCTACACCAAGTTTGCGCACCTTTGGGCATGTTTTGAACACCATCCTCATCATTTTCCAGCACCTAAGACACGCGTAGGCCTGCTCGCTCCGCTCGAAACGTTCATAAACTACTTCTATGGCCTTGGGCTCATGAGCACTAGTCCAAATTCATATTTTCACAAATCAGAGCCATACACACATCATGAGCTACCTCTACCACAAGTTTGAGCCAAAAATGCCAAAGTAGACATCATACGCGTATGATCTCTAGACCCCTTTAATTGACATGCTGTTGTGATTTTGGAAACTCTAACACTTTATACACATCATTATGAGCTCCCAACAAATTTTCATCACATTTGGATATCTTTTGACCTTCAATCACCCAAAAAAACGGAAATATGGATGCAGAAACCCGTGCAAGCTCTTTGACACCCATTCACAAGCTCAATTTCAAGTCTGAGACCATGGACACCATGCACAAGCTATACACAACTTATCCAAGGAGTTTCAAGTTGTTTTGCATCAACAGACGTCATACACATAAGATGTCTCTTCTCTTATACAGATGTCAAAGTCCACAACTTTCATCGCGAGCATGTTCACCACCATAATATAAAGGCCATACATTCAATTTGGACAAGTTTGAGCAAGGCTATGACCACTTGGAGCCTAAAATCAAAAAATCCCGACAAGAGATACATTTTATGGCCCCAAACGCATGGCTCATCTCTAACTCAAAATGTGAGATGATTAAAGAATTTCCTATCACCTTAGGATACTACAAATGAAGTCTGGGCCAAAAATCTCAATAGGGACATCATACATGTATGATATCTCCAGAGGTCCAAATGAACAATCTAGGGGGATTTCTCACTTCCAATGCCTTTATCCCATTAATCTTAGCCCGCAGTCCAAGTCTAATCAATTTTTGATTTTGTATACCCATCTAAACCCAAGTTTTGGAATCCCAAGCTCTATACTTGATTACTGGTTTCAAACACAGGAGAAGAAACCAAAATCAAACTCTGACATCATAGGAGTCTATACCATGCTAAGGCCTAGCTATAATACAAGTTTGGGCCATTTTGAACAAAGTAGACATCATACGCGTTGATGGCCTGCTTTCGAAACCATGCCCGTGAGAACCACACCCTAAGGAAGGGAGGGATTTTGTTACCGAGGAAAAAAAAAAGGGCCCTTGCCACTTACCATACCCCTTTCCCAAAGTTAACTACCAGTGGGGAGCAGCCAAGTTGGCCACACCCCTCCAATATCACCACAAGGCGATCTCCCTCTCTCACTGCTCGGCCCCGCCTATATAGCCTCTCCTACACATGTGCTGCATCATCCGACCGATAGGCACCGTTGGTATCTCTGCCACACTTCAGCTCGACGGGCCGCCAATGATAGTATCCTCCCTCTCTCTCCAAAATATTCTCTCTCTCTCTCTCTCTCTCTCTCTCTCTCTCTCTCTCTCTCTCTCTCTCTCTCTCTCTCTCTCTCTCTCTCTCTCTCTCTCTCCACCCTCCAACCACGGCAGGCCGTACCCCCCCCTCCGCTCGTCCTCACACACCCCCCTCCCCCCTTGTTTTCTTCTCCCCCCCCCCCCTCCCCTCTCTCTTGGAAATAACCACGGCGGGCCTTAGGGCAACCATCACCTCACCCTCCCTCAATCTCTCTCACCCTCTCTTCTCTCTCCCCTCTAGCCCATCATATCCTCTCTCTCTACCCTATCTCCTCATAAACCCCTCACTCTCTCTCCCTTCCCTCGCTTGGTGGGAACCATCCCCCCCCTATCTACACTCTCTCTCCTCCTCTCGTTGACTAAGACCCCCCCCCCTTCCCTCCTTGTCACGCCCGCTATCCACTACCCCGCCCCCGGGCCTTGCGCTCCTCCCCTCCTGCTGCGCACGGTTCTGCAACACCCCAACCCTATCCTCATCCCCCCCCCTCACCATATCCCCCCCCCCCTCTCCCCCACTCTCACCCGCTCTCGTGCCCTATCTCGTACGTGCCCTATCCGGATTCACAGCACTGTCAGCTGCGCACCCGCCACTGTCGCAACCGCACGCACCTACACACACACACACACACACACACAACATTGCAAGCTACGCACCCACACACACACACACCCACACGCTGTCGTGCAGCTCCGCTCCCATGCTAAGAAAGATGCCAATAAAATGCACATCAAGTTTGTTTGAAGCATCCAGGATTAATCAACGATGATTAGGGCCTGGTAGCAGGCCAAGTTCAATGTTGAATGTATGTCAAATGCGGCTGAAAGAGCCAAAACATATGCCTTAATGATGCCAAAAATGATTATGCTTGATGTGAGCACATATGGAATATTATGGTGTAAAGCTACAGTGCTTGAAGTGCTCTACCGGCCTGTCTTTACGGCTCGTCGATTGGAGCTACGATGAAGAAGTTATGGCAGTTTGAAGTTGGAGTTAATGCAGATTCAAGTAAGCCTAAAGGACCCTCGTATAAACTCAAGTCTGATATTGAACTGGCTAAAGATTTGAAGAAAGTTTTTGAAGAACGTATCCTAAATAGTAAAGTGGAGCTCACCTTGGGGGATATTCTTGGAATTGCTAAGCGCGAGTTCCACGAAGAGATCATCGACATTATGAAAAGGAAGCGACAAGTACCGAGTGATCAAGAGTCAGATCCAGTTAAAAGCCAAGTGGTTCGTCACATTGAAGCAATCTTGGAAGACTATGAAGAGTATTTAGCATATCTTGAAGAAGAAGAGCCAAAGCCTGTGATGGTTCCCGGCCCGATTATACCTGAGGTAAGAAACATGCATTTTAATGATGGTGAAGATGAAGAAGTTATACCCAAAAGTCACTTTTTGAGGACTCATTGGGCCAAAGCAACGACAGAAACAGTGGTAAATCTTGGCGACATTGAGGAGCCGGTCTTACCCCTATTGACCATGGGTCAGAAATCAATCTCATGGCAAAGAATTTGCACCAAAAGGGGAAGTGGCCTATTGATGTAGATCACGGGTGGCGGATTCGAGCTGCCAACATGCTTCCTGGAGATCTTTACGATGCATGCGCAAATGTTAAGGTAACTATTGGGGATGTCTGTGATGAGCAGAATTTTTTTATACACGAGCATTCCTCCTACCCATTGATTCTGGGACAACCCTACATTACGGCTGTGCGGATGGAAACTAAGGTGCTAGATGATGGCTCGGCCTGTGCCAGGGTTCGAAGCCGAGATGGTAAGAAAGCGGTTCAATTTCTAACTGTATGTGTTGATCATGTTAGAAACAAAGATAGTTTACGTGATCGTCCAATGCCAAAGATACGCAAGGAGTTTAAAGAACAAAGATTTGCTCAGGATTTTCTTGGGGTGCCACTATAAAGCGGGACTATGGTGGTGCAAGTGAGGAGAAGTTCTCGCAAAGAGAAACCTTCTCTTCAGGATTTCTAGGGTTGACATCTGAGGGTTCAGTATCTTACAGAAAATTTAATGATTTAACTAAGTGGGAGAAACAATATGTTTCAAGCATTCAAAGTGACTTGCAGGGATGTGATGTGCTAGAACCGGATGATGTGATTTTAGAAATATTTGAACAGATCTCTTATGTTGATATTATGTCAGAGCTTGAGGATATCAAGCAGAACAGGTTAGAAAGTGGAACTGAAGTTGTTAAAGTGCACTCAATGGACATGTACGAAGAGCTGGACATATACGAGGCACTTATGCATATTGAGGATGACTTGGATAAAGAAGTTGAAGCACAGGTAGAGACGAAGTACAAGACAGTTGCAAAGAAAGTGAGACCTGTGGCTACACCTCTACCAGAAGGAAGTGATGAAGTAATTAAAGAAGCTTCTCGATAGCCTATGCTCAGAAATCCTAAGAACATTGGGCACAAATTCACTAAAGAGACATTGCAGCAGCTTAAGGTGGGAGAAGATGGTTTTCTCAACGAAGAGGAAATCAAGTGTTTTCAAGGTATGCTCGAAAAACATGGTAAAGCTTTTGCCTTTGAGCCAAGTGAGATTGGGTGTGTGTATCCAAGTGTTGTTGCACCTATGGTTATATTCATTGTTCCTCACATGCCATGGAGCTTACGTCCTATTCCAGTTCCTAAAGCTCACTTCCCAAAGCTTATCAATTTGCTTAATGAGAAGATACAAATGGGAATCTTGGAACCATCATGTGCGCCATACTCTAACCGATGGTTCACTGTTCCGAAGAAAAATGGTACTTTAAGGTTTATACAGGATATGCAGCCTGTTAACAAGGTAACAATCTGTAATGTGGGTATCGGCCCAATTGTGGATGAATTTGCTGAGGCTTTTTCACGTAGGTCAATTTACTCTATGGGTGATCTTTATTCTGGATATGATCAATTTCAGTTAGCTTTGGAGAGCAGGGATCTTACTACGACGCGTACATCTCTCGGATTGGTAAGGATGTGCACTATGCCACAGGGTGCTACTAATTCTGTAGCTCATATGATGAATGGCATGAATAAGGTATTAAGGGACTTTATCCCACATGTTACTATGCCTTTCATTGATGATCTATCGATTAAGGGCTGTGAGGAAGGCTCAAAAGATGAAGTAAAAGATCAGAGGGGGTGCCGACATTTTGTTGCTCAACATATTGCTGACTGTGATGCTATTTTATCCAGGCTTGAAGAAGTTAACTTAACACTTTCAGGGCAAAAATCAACTTTTGGTACCAAAGAGGTTCTAATTGTAGGCACATGTGCAGTCCAGAAGGTAGAAGGCCAAGTCCGGCTAAAGTTGAAGCTATTCAAAAGATGAAGGAAACGTGCTCTTCGGTTACTGAAGTTCGTCGGTTTCTGGGTGCATGTGTATTCTATCTTATTTGGCTACCACATTTTGCTCATGTTGCAGAAGTGCTTTATCAAAACAACTGTTGAGAAAAGGTAAAAGATTTGTTTGGGAAGAAGTTCACACACGAGCTATGAGGAAATTAAAGAAGATGCTCCTTGAGGCTCCGACCTTGAGGAAAGTTGACTACAAATGCGGAAGGCCAATAATCTTAACAGTTGACACTATCCCGACAGGTATTGACTGGGCTATAGGTCAAGATGATGAAGAAGGTAATAGGTATGCGGTTCGATTTGGAGCAAAAGTGCTCAATGCTCGCCAAAGAGGCTACCCATAGGTTAAGAGAGAACTTTGGGGCGTTGCTACTGCTCTAAGGGCTGATAAAGAATACTTTATTGGAGCTTCAGTCATGGTAGAGACAGATTGCTTGCCAATGATAGGGATGATTGCAAATTGCTCTACTGCGGATATTGCTATACTGCGATGGATAGCCTACATTAAATCTCTTAATCCTGAATTTTGTCATATTGCAGGTAGAGATAATCCTGTTGCAGATATGTTATCAAGAGCTAGATTTGAAGATGAAGAAGAGATGCTAACCACAAGTGATGATGTTGGCTTGAAGTTCTATTCGTCTTCTTATCTGCATGCAAATTGTGGCAATATTGCTCATACTTTTGAGGTATTTTCTGAAGATTTCTCTGAAGGAGAATGGCTTTTGATTGGTCCCTACCTTAGCACTCTTACTAAGCATGAAGGGTGGACGGATCAAGAGTACAAAAAGATCAGGAAGAAAGCTTACGGCTATTTTCTGAAGGATGGCCATTTATGGAAGCAGCCAAAACGCTCTAAAGGAGTACCATAGTGGGTTGTTTGTGATAAAGCAACTCAACAAAAGGTTATTAAAGAGTTTCATGAAATTTTATGGGTTGGACATAGAGGGGTCTGGGCAACTTTTGTCAAGATTAAGGATCGTTTTACTGGTGGAAAGGTATGTATAAAGATGTGGCTCAGTTTGTGGAGACATGCCTAATATGCCAACAGTATTCTAATGTACAACATCGAGATGGATTGCATCCCACCTATCCACTGGCTATGCACTACAAGTGGGTGGTGGACCTGATTATCATGCCAGTAGGTGTCTGGCAGATGTGGTATATTGTTCTTTCCAGAGAGGATCTTACTAATCAGGTGGAAGGTAGAGCTTTGCGTACCAAGGCTACCAGTTCCTTATGCAAGTTCTTGCTTGAGGATGTTATTTCCAGGTATGGATGTGTTGGTAGAATTACTGTTGATAGAGGAGAGCTGGATGCAGATGAAGCTCAGGATTTCTTTGCTCACTTGGGCATTAAATTGGCTCTCACTACAGCATATAATCCAGAGGGTAATGGTAAAAGTGAAAGAGGGCATCCGCCTATTGTTAAAGCTTTAGCAAAGGCATGCCAGGGACATATTGGTGATTGGCCTAAACTCCTACCATTTGCTTTATGGGCTGATCAAACTACACATAGTTCTGTTACAGGTTTTATGCCATTTGAGCTAATGTACAGGCAAAAACCCATTATGCCTACAGAGGAAACGGTTATCTCTTCGACCATAATGCCATGGGAAGAAGGTATGTCTACAGAAGATTTGCTTGCATTGCACATACGCCAACTTGAGAGACATCAAGAAGATATTGAACAAGCTAAAGTAATGCTTAAGGAAGAAAGGTTGAAGAACAAAGCAGCGTTTGATGGTAAGAACAGACTACGACCTCATGCTATTGAAGATTGGGACTGGGTCCTTGTATATGACAGTAGCCTGGAGAACCAGTACACTGCTATGCGAAAGATGGTTAAACGATGGTTCGGACCATATGTAGTAATTCATGTTTATGATAATGCGACCTACAAGTTATGCGAGCTTGATGGCACTGAGCTGAAGGTGCCGATTGCAGGGAAAAGAGTTAAGTTGTTTAAGCAACGAGATAGTGAGATTAATATTGGAGACTTCAACAAAGATCAACCTCCTGAAGACAATGTTATGTATGCATCAAACGATGAGTCTGATGATGCTTTATAAATGCGGTTGGCACAGACCGGAGGCTGTGCAGGTTCCGAGGGGGTGGATGTCGTGCAGCTCCGCTCCCATGCTAAGAAAGATGCCAAGAAAATGCACATCAAGTTTGTTTGAAGCTTACAGGATTAATCAACAGTGATTAGGGCCTGGTAACAGGCCAAGTTCAATGTTGAATGTATGTCAAATGCGGCTGAAAGAGCCAAAACATATGCCAAAAATGATTATGCTTGATGTGAGCACATATGCAATATTATGATGTAAAACTGTAGTGCTTGAAGTTCTCTACCGGCATGTCTTTACGGCTCGTCAATTGGAGCTACGATGAAGAAGTTATGGCAGTTTGAAGTTGGAGTTAATGCAGATTCGCACCGGATTGGGCAACTGCAGCTGAGGTGACAGAATTGAAGCGAATGCATGGGCTTGAAGTGCTCACTTTGTGGAGCGCATCGGCCTTTCCAGATTAGCAATCGGAGGTACGGTTGCCAGGTTATGGGCCGTTAAAGATTCTCCGGGGGCCGGTTCCGTGCCAGTCGAGTCGGCGCGGTCGGAGTGCCATCTGGGAGTTCTTGAGTTGCAACCAGGGTTTCGAATGCAGTAGAATAAGTGCTCAAGATAGCAGTGCTTTGGTTGAGATGTAAGCTAGATGTGATGCTCTTCAAAGAGCACAATAAATGCTTAAGTGGAATCTTTTTAAGGTCGTCTCTTGATACGGGCAGTAGATTTCATGATGAGGTTGCTCGACAGGGGCCGCTGAAGAAAGATGTTGTGCTTGGGGATGCTTTAGTCGGTGTGTATGTTAGGCAATGCCTTTGGCCAAATGTGGTGCCTTTACGAAAGCTTGTCTTGATTTAGTCGATATGCATATTAAATAAGGTGCCCTTTGAATTTCCCGGGGATGTCGTGGTTGGCATTGCCTTGGCCAGCATGTATACCAAATGGGGTACCGTTTTAAGGGCCACCCATGAGCCATAAATCATAACAAAGCATGGCCGCCCAATTTATGAAGCCCAAGGCAAGTGAACCCAAGCATAGCCGCCCAAAGACATTAAATCCAATGGCCGCCCAAAATGGGTTAAGTGAGTGTAAAAACAAAAGAAAAGGAGGAAAGCATGGCGTAGAGAAAACAGCGAGCAGACTGCGCAGGAGGAATGGCATCGCGCCGAGCTCTACGAGCGTCAGAGGAGGGTGCAACAGAAACGGGAAATACCATGGTCGCCCATGCGTTTCTATCGGTCCGATCTGCAGCGGATTTGACGCAGTCGGGATCCGGGATGCCACGTCAGCAGGGGGGTTTTTTACGCCTCCCTAGCAACGACGGCGCCGTCGTTGCTAAGGGAGGGAGAGGGCTATTAATAGGGTAATTTTTTTTGCATGAGAGGTGTGTGGAGAAGCAAACGAGCAAGGGAAGAAGAAGGCGAGCTCTTTGGAGCTCTTGATCTCCAATCTCCAACACAAGCGCTTCGGCTCGTCCTCAGCACATAAGCAAAGGGAGTTCTCCCTCTCTCTCACACTCTCGTTCTCGAGGGAAGAAAACGGCGAAGAAGGGGGAAGAGCTCAAGGGCTTAGCAACCAAGGGTGAGCAAGAGAGGCAAGGAGGGCTCTCTCTCTCGATCTCCAGTTCAAGCAAAGAGGACGATAAGGGGGCAAAGAGACAAGCAAAGCTCTCGCTCTCGATCTCTAGTCCAAGCAAAGAGGACGAGAAGGGCACGAAGCACCATCAAAAAGCTTGAAGAAGAGGCAAAGTTTTCTCTCTCTCTCTCTCTCTCTCTCTCTCTCTCTCTCTCTCTCTCTTTCGTTCTCGAGCTAAAGAGAAACAAAAGCAACAAAGAGAAGGGGAGAGTTGTTCGAAGAGAGGAGAGCAAGGGAAAGCCATCGAGCTTGTTGAAGAAGGTAAAAAGGGTGAAAGAAAGCACGGTTCTCTTTTGGCTTAGCAAGGAGAAGGAAACTAAAGCACGATTCTCTTTGGCATAGACAGTGATTGCAGACCAATCAATTAGATGGAATCGATACAACGGGACTTTCCTCGTCAAAGCAGGCAAATTAATTTAATTACCTCCTTTTGATGAATTGCGGAGCCGTTAACGGCCCGGAGTATTCTGTAAGGGGAGTTTAAGCTCCTAAATCGTCATTAATTTTGATTAATGGTGTCGTTAACGACACTTCTTCATAACTGTGCATCAATTTCGTCGGTGTTATCAATTTTTGAGCAAGTTTTGTGCGTCGATAGCATTACCAAGTGATTAAAAGCTGTTGTATTGTACGGTGCGGCAAATTTTTGCTCTCAATTTTTCCACAGCCAGTAGCCCGATGCTGACCTGGCTCAAGTTTCGAAAATATATCCCCCGACACCTGGTGAACCTGACGCGAAACCGAGCCGGGGTGGGAAAATTGTTGAAGCATATGTCTACTCCACAAGAAGCAGCCATGCAACAGATGATGCAGCAGTTTGCAGCATACATGCAACAGCAACAGGCTGCCCAGCAGCAACATAATTTGCAAGAGCAGATTTGTAATGCTCGTCAAAATGTTACGGAAAAGCTGCAACAGTTTGAGGACGAGATATTTCAAAAAATTTCAATTTGTATGAGCAGTCTATGGAAGATAATGGTATTGAAGACCAGGATTCAGTGGAAGGATTTCATATGATTGCAGTGCCAGAACTTAGGGCCCGGATTAAAGAAATTCAAGCGGCTCAAGGGCCGAACTGGCAGGAATTTAAGAAGGCGCTACAAGAGGAATATTTTCTGGAGGATTCTCACCGGGTGACCAGACAGAGTTTTATGAAGTGGGTGCAGAAGAAGGGTAAAAATTTATCTGCACGAGAGCTGTTGCGAGAGTTTGAAAAGAAGTTTGATCAGTTATTGTCAGCAGAACAACGTTCCTTGAGGGATCAAAAGGTGGAATTGTTTATTCAAGTTGCTGATCCGCGACTACAAAAGAATTTGGTGCAATTATTGGAGGATCCGGCGGGAGAATTGGGATTGACATCAGATTGGAAAATAGTATCTGAAGCGGTGAACATGATCGTAAAACGACAGAAGCGGGTTGATAAGCAAATCGTGATCGAGATATTGGATGATGATGAAGAAGAAATTAAAGAGAAGCCGCCCTCTACATTACCCAAAGTGGAGGGGCATGTTCTTGACAATCTCGTTAAAGGTATTCAAGAACTAAATTTGAATTTTAAAACTATTAAATTTGAAGTGTTATCTGCAAAGGCGTCTACTTCTGAACCTAAGCAGCAGCAGCAGCCACCATGTAAAAATTGGGATCGATGCATGTCGTGCGATAGTGAAGACCACAAGTTTGTCAGAGAGTGTAATGAGTTTGATGAAGCTTATAAGAAGAATGTGGTTTTGTGGAAAGACAAGAAGATTCATCTCAGGGTGACAGGGGAACTGCTCCGCTTGAACTTTGGCAGAGGTGGAATGAAGAAGATAGTGGAGGAAATACAGCATGATGTTGCCCTTGTGGAAGCAGCTACATATGGGCTGCAAGTTTTTGGTAAGGAAGATGATGATGGTACAGGTCCAAAGGGTCAGTTGTGGCCATATGCTCTAAAGACAGCAGAAGCAGGTAAGGTAACATACGAGAAGTTACGACAGGTGGGAAATTCAATTCGAGAAACCACTAGGTGGACCGATCTAGTGGATTCTCTTTCAGTATATTCTTATATTGCTAAAGCTCAAGCCAATGAAGCTATGGTGGAAGAGAAGCGAAAAAGAGATGAAGAGGTGGCTGGGACGTCAAAAAGGTAGACGAGATCCAACAATAAGAAAGAAGACGTGCCAGCTCCTAAACCTGCTCCAGAGGTGGTTATGGAAGAGGCTCCGAAGGACAAGAACCAAGGTAAGCCTAAAGGGCCCTCGTATAAACTCAAGTCTGATATTGAACTGCCTACAGATTTGAGGAAAGTTTTTGAAGAACGTATCCTAAATAGTAAAGTGGAGCTCACCTTGGGGGATATTCTTGGAATTGCTAAGCGCGAGTTCCACGAAGAGATCATCGACATTATGAAAAGGAAGCGACAAGTACCGAGTGATCAAGAGTCAGATCCGGTTAAAAGCCAAGTGGTTCGTCACATTGAAGCAATCTTGGAAGACTATGAAGAGTATTTAGCATATCTTGAAGAAGAAGAGCCAAAGCCTGTGGTGGTTCCCAGCCCAATTATATCTGAGGTAAGAAACATGCATTTTAATGATGGTGAAGATGAAGAAGTTATACTCAAAAGTCACTTTTTGAGGACTCATTGGGCCAAAGCAACGACAGAAACAGTGGTAAATCTTGGCGACATTGAGGAGCCGGTCTTACCCCTATTGACCATGGGTCAGAAATCAATCTCATGGCAAAGAATTTGCACCAAAAGGGGAAGTGGCCTATTGATGTAGATCACGGGTGGCGGATTCGAGCTGCCAACATGCTTCCTGGAGATCTTTACGATGCATGCGCAAATGTTAAGGTAACTATTGGGGATGTCTGTGATGAGCAGAATTTTTTTATACACGAGCATTCCTCCTACCCATTGATTCTGGGACAACCCTACATTACGGCTGTGCGGATGGAAACTAAGGTGCTAGATGATGGCTCGGCCTGTGCCAGGGTTCGAAGCGGAGATGGTAAGAAAGCGGTTCAATTTCTAACTGTATGTGTTGATCATGTTAGAAACAAAGACAGTTTACGTGATCGTCCAATGCCAAAGATACGCAAGGAGTTTAAAGAACAAAGATTTGCTCAGGATTTTCTTGGGGTGCCACTATAAAGCGGGACTATGGTGGTGCAAGTGAGGAGAAGTTCTCGCAAAGAGAAACCTTCTCTTCAGGATTTCTAGGGTTGACATCTGAGGGTTCAGTATCTTACAGGAAATTTAATGATTTAACTAAGTGGGAGAAACAATATTTTTCAAGCATTCAAAGTGACTTGCAGGGATGTGATGTGCTAGAACCGGATGATGTGATTTTAGGAATATTTGAAGAGATCTCTTATGTTGATATTATGTCAGAGCTTGAGGATATCAAGCAGAACAGGTTAGAAAGTGGAACTGAAGTTGTTAAAGTGCACTCAATGGACATGTACGAAGAGCTGGACATATACGAGGCACTTATGCATATTGAGGATGACTTGGATAAAGAAGTTGAAGCACAGGTAGAGACAAAGTACAAGACAGTTGCAAAGAAAGTGAGACTTGTGGCTACACCTCTACCAGAAGGAAGTGATGAAGTAATTAAAGAAGCTTCTCGACAGCCTATGCTCAGAAATCCTAAGAACATTGGGCACAAATTCACTAAAGAGACATTGCAGCAGCTTAAGGTGGGAGAAGATGGTTTTCTCAACGAAGAGGAAATCAAGTGTTTTCAAGGTATGCTCGAAAAACATGGTAAAGCTTTTGCCTTTGAGCCAAGTGAGATTGGGTGTGTGGATCCAAGTGTTGTTGCACCTTTGGTTTTATTTTATTGTTCCTCACATGCCATGGAGCTTACGTCCTATTCCAGTTCCTAAAGCTCACTTCCCAAAGCTTATCAATTTGCTTAATGAGAAGATACAAATGGGAATCTTGGAACCATCATGTGCGCCATACTCTAACCGATGGTTCACTGTTCCGAAGAAAAATGGTACTTTAAGGTTTATACAGGATATGCAGCCTGTTAACAAGGTAACAATCCGTAATGTGGGTATCGGCCCAATTGTGGATGAATTTGCTGAGGCTTTTTCACGTAGGTCAATTTACTCTATGGGTGATCTTTATTCTGGATATGATCAATTTCAGTTAGCTTTGGAGAGCAGGGATCTTACTACGACGCGTACATCTCTCGGATTGGTAAGGATGTGCACTCTGACACAGGGTGCTACTAATTCTGTAGCTCATATGATGAATGGCATGAATAAGGTATTAAGGGACTTTATCCCACATGTTACTATGCCTTTCATTGATGATCTACCGATTAAGGGCTGTGAGGAAGGCTCAAAAGATGAAGTAAAAGATCAGAGGGGGTGCCGACATTTTGTTGCTCAACATATTGCTGACTGTGATGCTATTTTATCCAGGCTTGAAGAAGTTAACTTAACACTTTCAGGGCAAAAATCAACTTTTGGTACCAAAGAGGTTCTAATTGCAGGGCACATGTGCAGTCCAGAAGGTAGAAGGCCAAGTCCGGCTAAAGTTGAAGCTATTCAAAAGATGAAGGAAACGTGCTCTTCAGTTACTGAAGTTCGTCGGTTTCTGGGTGCATGTGTATTCTATCTTATTTGGCTACCACATTTTGCTCATGTTGCAGAAGTGCTTTATCAAAACAACTGTTGAGAAAAGGTAAAAGATTTGTTTGGGAAGAAGTTCACACACGAGCTATGAGGAAATTAAAGAAGATGCTCCTTGAGGCTCCGACCTTGAGGAAAGTTGACTACAAATGCGGAAGGCCAATAATCTTAACAGTTGACACTATCCCGACAGGTATTGACTGGGCTATAGGTCAAGATGATGAAGAAGGTAATAGGTATGCGGTTCGATTTGGAGCAAAAGTGCTCAATGCTCGCCAAAGAGGCTACCCACAGGTTAAGAGAGAACTTTGGGGCGTTGCTACTGCTCTAAGGGCTGATAAAGAATACTTTATTGGAGCTTCAGTCATGGTAGAGACAGATTGCTTGCCACTGATAGGGATGATTGCAAATTGCTCTACTGCGGATATTGCTATGCTGCGATGGATAGCCTACATTAAATCTCTTAATCCTGAATTTTGTCATATTGCAGGTAGAGATAATCCTGTTGCAGATATGTTATCAAGAGCTAGATTTGAAGATGAAGAAGAGATGCGAACCACAAGTGATGATGTTGGCTTGAAGTTCTATTCGTCTTCTTATCTGCATGCAAATTGTGGCAATATTGCTCATACTTTTGAGGTATTTTCTGAAGATTTCTATGAAGGAGAATGGCTTTTGATTGGTCCCTACCTTAGCACTCTTACTAAGCATGAAGGGTGGATGGATCAAGAGTACAAAAAGATCAGGAAGAAAGCTTACGGCTATTTTCTGAAGGATGGCCATTTATGGAAGCAGCCAAAACGCTCTAAAGGAGTACCATAGTGGGTTGTTTGTGATAAAGTGACTCAACAAAAGGTTATTAAAGAGTTTCATGAAATTTTATGGGTTGGACATAGAGGGGTCTGGGCAACTTTTGTCAAGATTAAGGATCGTTTTACTGGTGGAAAGGTATGTATAAAGATGTGGCTCAGTTTGTGGAGACATGCCTAATATGCCAACAGTATTCTAATGTACAACATCGAGATGGATTGCATCCCACCTATCCACTGGCTATGCACTACAAGTGGGTGGTGGACCTGATTATCATGCCAGTAGGTGTCTGGCAGATGCGGTATATTGTTCTTGCCAGAGAGGATCTTACTAATCAGGTGGAAGGTAGAGCTTTGCGTACCAAGGCTACCAGTTCCTTATGCAAGTTCTTGCTTGAGGATGTTATTTCCAGGTATGGATGTGTTGGTAGAATTACTGTTGATAGAGGAGAGCTGGATGCAGATGAAGCTCAGGATTTCTTTGCTCGCTTGGGCATTAAATTGGCTCTCACTACAGCATATAATCCAGAGGGTAATGGTAAAAGTGAAAGAGGGCATCCGCCTATTGTTAAAGCTTTAGCAAAGGCATGCCAGGGACATATTGGTGATTGGCCTAAACTCCTACCATTTGCTTTATGGGCTGATCAAACTACACATAGTTCTGTTACAGGTTTTATGCCATTTGAGCTAATGTACAGGCAAAAACCCATTATGCCTACAGAGGAAACGGTTATCTCTTCGACCATAATGCCATGGGAAGAAGGTATGTCTACAGAAGATTTGCTTGCATTGCACATTGTTAACCCTCGTGGCTCACGGACACCCTATCGCCTACGACGGACACTGTAACCGTATTATTTATTTAAGTAGAGTCAGGCACCGGGCTTGTCGGTCCAATAGGGAAAGGTAGAGTGATCGCCGATGAGAGGCGCACTCTAACACGAACATGCTAGGGTTAGTTGGCTAAGCATGGGCGCCCAAGTGTGAATGGGGTGAGCTCACATAAAAGCCAATTAAACCTGAAATTGAGTCATTCTCTCATTGTGCAATAGAAGCTGCTTTTGCTCCATCTCGACCTTCTCCTTCACCATGTCCTTGTGTATGTGCATGTGAGAGAGAGAGAGTGTGTGTGAGAGTGTGTGTGCGATCGAGCGTTGCGGTGGCACGACGGCGGCGAGGCGGTTGAGCGCGGCGTAGCGGCGTCTCCCTCTTCTTCGCGGCGAGGAATCCTCTACGGAAGGAGCATAAGGCGGTGAGTGACACACCATTGCCCTCTTTGAGCTTACTAGTTAAACTAGTTGTGTGCTTGGAGCCGTCTGCGGCTCGTACACGATGTATCGACAAGTCCCTTGCTTCGACAGTGCGGCAAGGAGCGCACATTTTTGGCGCCGCTGCCGGGGAATAGCCCTGCACTAAGCCCAAGAGGCACTTTGTGCTTCTTGTATGAGTGGTTTGAAGTAGGAAAGAAGAGGGAGAGGAAGGCGTATTTTTTCTGCAAGTTGTTAATTCTGTTTTTCCAATGCGCACAGTTTGCATTTTCTGTTTTTCTGCTGCGTACATTTAGTAGTAGTTAGACAGTTAGCAAAATTCTGTTTTTCTGTTTGCACACAGTCAGCATTAGTCACACAGTTAGCATTTCTTGCGTTTTTTGCGTTTTCTGTGTTTTCACTACACAGTTCTGTCAAGTTTCAATTTCTGCATTTTCTGTGTTTTCTGTGTTTTCTGGTTTGTGCACAGTTAGGCACACAGTTAGTTAATTAAGTAGGTGAGTAATTAGGTGAACCACTGATTAGCATGTCAGTAGGTAGGTGGGACAGTAAATAGGTAGGTGAGGTCAACGCGCACAAAAACGCGTACCAAATAATATCTAAAAATAATTTTTAAAAAAATAATTTAATTTTTTTTATAAAAAAAATTTGTTTTCGAAAAAAAAATTAAAAAAATATTTGAAAAAAAAATATAAAAAATCCGAAAAATAAAAACGCGAGTGAGTGGGGTGTTAAATTTTTGAAAATAAAAAACGTGAGTTATAAAAACGTACGGGTTGGTCTGTATAAAAGATAGATCGGGATGGGGATCATTTCCCCAAGCCCAAGCCCAAGCCCAGGCCCAGGCCTCAGGCCTCAGGCCTATGATATATACTAGACTCACTCTTATATATATACCCTACTCCCTCAAGAGAGAATGAGAGCATGTGGGACAAGTCCTCCACTCTCCTCCCTTCTCTTCCCACTTGCACCCTTAGACTTTCTAGTTTGGGCCTAGTTCCCTACTGGAAATTGACAGTTTAAAGGAATTCCGAGGGCATAGAGTGACCAAACGGAGGGCTGTAAAGCACGGCACGACCCTCTGACCGATGCGCTCGTTTCGAGCTATCACACGGCCCATTCCACGACACGCTCTAAAAAATCTAGCAAAAAAACAAACAAAAAACACGCTAAAAACTAGTCACAAGGCCTCCTAGAGCAGCTTTTTGACACCTTAGGGTATCAAAAGCACATGCACTTACGCTCTGGGCGGGTGCTAGAACACGAGCATATTGAGGGTGCCTCTGCTCATACGGACACCCATTACCCATCCACGATAGGCTCTAGACCCTCAGCGGGGACACAAGGTAGCACCACCCAAGACCCTAAAATAGCCACTAGTGATTCCTCCTCCGACTCAGAAATCATAGAAGCATACCCTACCCAAAACACTGAGAGAGAAGGCCATGCACCTCCCGAAGCTCCACAGCCTAGTACTAGTATGTTTAGACGTTTCATGGAAACATTAGGTAGAGCTACTCGCTCGGAACCTGATGAAAATGAAGCACACGAAGGGGGTGGGGAAGTGGACTCTCCTTTCACATCGCACGTGGACCCCACACCCCCAAAGAGTGTCCATGTGGATATCATGCCAACTTCTTACCAAGAAGGCCCTGTTGAGCTGCCTCCTTCAGAAGTTCCCTCTAGAGTACCGTTGGTGACAAGTAGAACCACGGGGAGCAACATTGCTTCTACCTCACAAGAAACCGTTAACACGTCGACTCTAGAAGGATTGTTCATTAATGATCATTGGACATACGACCTCCACACTAAGGTGTTGACGGATCTACACTCTGGCCACGCCTACCATGTAGGATGGATAGAGATTGTACAATCCACCTCTAGTGCCACGAGCATCGAAGATCAACAGAAAATGATCTGTAATGTTATCCATGGCATTATTCAATCAGAAAGGCAAAACCGAGGGGTAAATATACTCTCAATTGGCCCCATGAGATTTCTGGATACGAGCAAGGCTCAACAGCCTACTCTATCACAAATGGAGACTCCTCTAATGAGCCCCATGGACCCATCTTACGTCAGTTCACCTGGGGTCTCTATGCAATCTGAGCCTCCGAGCGACAACTTTAGCTTCCCTAACTTGGCTCAACCCTCTATTAAGGAAAACACAGTGCTCACTCCAGGGATAAGCCTGACAGAGAATGTACCGATGACATCTACGGTTAGCGCAGTGCCACTACCTAGTGTCGTAATACCTAATATGGGGCCTCGACCATATGTGCCTCTAGCCCCTTATGCACACATGGCCCCCACACCTCCAATTGTACCACTTGCTTATGCTCCTCGAGTGCCGCTCCCTAGCCCTTATCCGAGTGGACCTATGCCCGGTTATGTTCCATATCCAGCATCATCCACACATATGCCAAGACCGGTACCCATCCCTCTCCCACATATGATTCCAAGAGTACCTCCACCGGCCCTGCCTCCTCACATAGGTGACTTGGCAGCGTTTGCTCAAACCATAGGTCGATCTATCGCCGAAAATATGCGTCACGCATCTGATAGAGAGCCTAGAAGTAAGGCAGTACAAATTTCCAAACTCACGCAAAAATTCAATGAGGACGAAGATGCTAGAAAACACATTGAAGTGTTTGAACAAGTATATGATTCCTTAGGGGAACACAACGAACTACATAAGTGCAATGCCTTAAGCTTGACATTAAGTGGGAAGGCTGGAGATTGGTATAGAACCCTAAGGGTGGACGAGAAAACAATCTACCCTACCCTTCGAAGGTTGTTTCTAAAGGAGTACATACGAGAAGGTGTGCTTTGGGGTGTAGCATCTCAGCTACAGAAGGCCGAACGTAAGGAAGGAGAGTCAGTAAGGGACTTCATTAGTCGTCTAAAGCACTTAAACTCTCGCTGCCCTGTAAATGAGCGCTTCAACAATAACCAACTGCTTGATCGATTCATTCGAGGGTTGAGGAATGAAGGAATCTATAATGGACTAGTGATTAGAGGTATCACAACCTGGGAAGATGTCACTGCCAATGCAATCCAACTAGAGGACAACTTGATGATAGCAGGCATGAGGGTGTCTACTGACACGAGATCCATTAGCTCACAAGCCATTGAGTATGAACCCATGACTGCAAAGCCCATTGCCAATGAGCCAAAGGTATTTGAGACATTCTTGACAGACCTCACCAAGGCAATCCAAGAGTCTCTTAAGGATAATCGACCCCCTCAAAATAGTCACATGTATCCAAGAAGGGAACAACAATGGTGTTCCATTTGCTTAGGTCCACATAGCACTAGTGAGTGCCCTACGTTTAGAGTAAAATTTAATGGAACTTGCAACGCATGTGGTAGGTATGGTCACCAAGCTAAGGATTGTTTAATGATCAAACGTATGATGGCAAATAGACCACCTGTAGCCTGGACAGATGCACCTCGAGCTCCTGTATTGATGCCTGCTCCACCTGTTGAGCAACTACCGCAACACATGGTCCCTAGATCTCAAAATGTTGTACAAGCTACACCGTTACCACCTCCTGTGCTAGGACCGCAGCCCCCGCATCCAAGGGTCGCCCCTATGAACCAAGTGGGTTGCGAGCCATCTAATGCTTATGCAGATGGTTGTGAGGAGGAAATAGACACTAGTATTGCCTACGGACTTGATACATTGGAAGAGTGTCCTATATACTACATGGAAGATTGTTGGGGGCAAGTCAAGCCGGTTTATCAAGCTGCTGCTCTCGCATCCAGAGGTCAAAATATCAACACCCAGGCTAGGAGGCCACCTCTTCAATGCTACGAGTGTGGTGGACCACATCGGGCAGCGGAGTGCCCTTTTAGGCTGCAAAAGAATGCTGCACAGATGCAAATGAATCAAGGTAGCACGTCTGCAATGCCAATACTCACATGTAATCGTTGTGGCATAGATCACTTGATTGCCCAATGCCCCTATAACCCAAATGCGCCTAAAATCACACCCCTAAATTTGGTCGAAATTGCTAGTGTGACATCGCCAATACCACCCGTCGCACCCGCTTATGCGATTACACGGTCCATGCTTCAAGGGCCAGGCCATATCCTCGAAGAGAGAGATACCGCGTCAGTTATCCAAGCAAAGAAAAAGAAGACACGAAGGAAGAGGTCGCAGAATACGGGAAATTCAAAGCCAAGTTCCAAAACAAACATAGGAACAGGAGATGACCCCGTGTATATGAATGACCTCGAGGATGATTCAGATTCAATCGAGACAATGGAGACTAGAACCAATGCCACAAACGGAAAGACCGACAAAGAAAACCGTAACATGGAACCAAATGAAAACCGAATAAGAGAAAACCATAAAGAGCCTCTGAAAACACCACAAGTGTTTCCAAATCCAATCCAAGACCCCCAAGATAAACCGCAAGGGCAAAAAGGGAAGAATCGTAAAAAGAAGGTTGGGACGTACCCAAACCCAGTAGACGAGATTGAGCAAGTGAAACATCTAAGAGGTTTAGTGGAGGAGACTCAAAGGAAACTAGAACCAGAACCCATGCATGTTAAAATTCATGACACAGTGTTTCCCACGCAAGTTCATCCACCCCACATGAACCATAGACCGTTAGCCATATCTAGTATCATCCAAGAAGGGAGTGAGGACGGGACATCAGAAAGTGAGCATACACCTTTCTTGTTGGAAAGGATGTTTAACGAAGGAATACCTGATCCCATTGAGGAATATGAGATTCCATCCTCACCAGTTCCTAGTCAAGGACCTTCACCCTGGAAAACGCCAATGAATGTTGCCAAACTAGTGGACTTCATGTCTTCTGAGGTCCGAACCACGATCATAGCAAAGCTGTATGGAGATCCTGAGTTATTCCTTGCACTTCGAGCATTCCTTAACGGAGAGCTACGAACGGGATTACCGCGGTTTGCGCAACCAAATAGGCCGACTCGATTATGATTGATGAGGAAAATCATGTGCAATCACTTGACTTAGATGGACACGAGTCTGTGATCGAGGTACCCATTAACGAATTAGGGCAGTATTTTGAAGGCGACGAGTCTAATGCGACCCTACCCATCACTACCAAGGGATTAACTATAAAGGGAATTCTTGATGGTGGTGCGGGAGTTAGCATCGTTACAAAAGATTGTTGGGAATCCATGGGAAAACCCCGCCTCAGTGTTACTAACATTGTGGTAAAGATGGCAAATGGTACCATAGCCAAACCTATGGGGATGCTCAAGGATCTTAAGATCAAAGTTCTAGGACACAAGGTACGACATACGTTCATTGTAATGGATTTCTCTAAACACCTTATGTCATATGAAATGATTTTAGGACGACCATTCATGAGGGAAGCACAAATGGTTCATGATTGGTCTAAAAATCATGTCTATTTGCAATTCCAAGACTCTGTCCTTAGAGTGGATTTGGTGACTGGTAAGGTACACCCCTTAGGGAGTAAAACCATTATTGATCATCGCTCTGACACCACAGTTCACTCGGCCCCACTACAATATTGTTACACTTGTAAGAAGGATACAGACATTGGCCAAGATTCTCCTTACATGGATGTGTTACCGGGTATGACGGAATCAGACAACGTAGACTGGGTACACCTAGCTGCAACCATAGATACCTGGGGAAATAGAGGAACCACTTGGGTCACACCAGAGGGGGAAGAGGTACCACAAATTGCACCTCTGAACATGATAAGTGCCATACATGCATCTTCTAAGGGCAAGGCAATTGTGGACCAATCTGACAGTGACACCGATAGCTCAATAGAAGACTTTGACCAACACGACTTGGACACTGACTCCCAGAGTGAAACGGATTCTGAATCTCATGAATTAGAGAGTGGAGCAAGTTCAGAGTCAAAACATTCGGAAGGACCGAGCACATCAACCGATGATAGCTCCCCCGAGAGTGAAGAGGACACCAACGAGGACTCCTTTAGTGAGCCAGATCTAAATGCAAATCAAAAGCAGGTCTCAAATAAGAAAAAGAAAAACCTTAAGAGGCGTCGATATCGAGCCAATGTACGTGCTAGGATAAAAAAGAAGAGATCCTCAGCAGAATGGCTCAGTTATATAGGGGCATGTGATGCTCATCGAAAATTGGTAGACAATTGGGGTGAATATCTCCAAAATGTTATGTGGTGTAGACCACGACCCCATGACATAGCCCAATTAGAGATCATAGACAAGCCAAGGTTGAGCCGCACTGCAAGGAGGCGTCAAAACCAAGAGTTAGCTCGACAACACAAGAAAGCAGAAATGGAAGCACAAACCAAAGCACAACCAGAATCCACAGACTTGCATCCTGCACCAGAACATTTCAAATCTTACACCACATGGGAAGCAAAGGTTGTGTACACAAAAGCCCAAAGAATACCTATCGATGGGAATAATGGAATCTATGATGGTCCGACAATAGTTAAAGAAATAGAATTAGCTGACCCCGGTGAAGAATCAAAACCTGTTTTTATTGCCCAAGACCTCACAGAAGTTGAAGAGGCGGTCCTCAAAGAGCTTCTCAAGGAATTCAAGGACGTATTCGCTTGGACATACCATGATATGAAAGGTGTTCCACCTTCTGTGGTCCAACATACAATCCCTATGATTAGCACTGCGAAGCCCGTACAACAAAGACCCTACCCGATGAATCCTAAGTACGCAAAGATCATTCAAGAAGAACTAGAAAAGCTTATCAAATGTGGGTTCATATATCCTTGAACACTCTGAATGGGTGTCTCCAATAGTTATCGTGCCAAAAAAGAATGGGAAACTCAGGGTGTGCGTGGACCTCAAAAAAGTTAATGCAGCCACTAGAAGAGACCATTACCCCCTACCATATTCCGAACATGTACTCGAAAGAGTTGCAGGCAAGGAAGCTTATAGCTTTCTAGATGGATACTCAGGCTACAACCAAATCACGATAGCGCTAGAGGACCAAGCTAAAACTGCCTTCATCACATAATTTGGCGTGTTTGCATTTCGTGGGATGGCTTTTGGCTTAACAAATGCCCCTGCTACATTCCAACGATTAATAAACACTGCTTTTAAAGAATATTTGAGAGAGTTTTGTGAAGCTTTCTTAGACGACCTTTGTGTTTACTCTTCTTGGAAGGAACATCTATCATGTTTGCGGAAGGTGTTTGAAAAGTGTAGGTTATATCGTATCTCATTGAACCCGTTCAAATGCCAATTTTGGGTCAAGCATGGAGTTATTTTAGGGCATATAGTATCCAAGAATGGTATCTCAACCGATGAGAGCAAAATTAAAGTGATTCTAGAGTTACCACCACCAACCAATTACAAGGGAGTTCAAAGGTTCATGGGACACGTGGGTTATTATCGACGGTTTATTTTACTTTTCGCTAAGATAGCACGTCCTTTGTACAAGCTTCTCATTGAATTTAAATGGACTGAAGAGTGTGACCAGGCCTATGAACAATTGAAGAAAACACTAGCAAGTGCTCCGATTTTAAGGACACCTAACTGGGATGTCATTTTCCATGTGCATATTGATGCATCAAACTTTGCTATTGGGTGTGTTCTCACTCAACCAGGAGAACATAAATTGGACTATCCCATTAGCTTTGCAAGCCGTCAATTGAACGATGCTGAAAGGAACTACACCACTACAGAGCGAGAAGGTTTGGCAATGGTTTATGCAGTAAAGAAATTTCGCTACTACCTTCTGGCAAACAAGTTTGTATTTTATGTGGACCATCAAGCGTTGTTGTATCTGGTAAACAAGCCATGCTCCACAGGAAGAATCACACGATGGTTGTTAATTCTTCTGGAGTTTGATTTCACGATTGTAGTGAGACCCGGTAAAAGGCACGTCATGGCTGATCATTTGTCTCGCATACCCAATGGTGAAGCCCCTACAGGAGTTGATGATGAATTACCCGATACTTCCCTATTCATAGTTGAGACTATGCCTGAATGGAGTGAGAACATTGTTAACTTTTTAGTTAATGGTTTTCCACCCAAGGAACTTCGTAAGGATATCGCTCGAAGGCTAGTAAAAGAATGTGAACCCTATTGTTTGATTGCCGGAACTCTGTATAGATTAGGCAAGGATGATATTCTTAGGCGTTGTGCCGCGAGGATGAATATTTGTATATCTTGCAAGAAGCACATATGGGCATAGCAGGAGGTCATTTTTCAGGAGACCTGACTGCTAGAAAGGTGCTGCAATCAGGCTATTGGTGGCCAACTTTATTTAAGGATGCATCACTTTTTACAAAAGGGTGTGATGAGTGCCAACGTTACAAGACCACACAGCGCAAAGACAGAATGCCCTTACATCCTATTAAAGTAACCCAACCATTTGAAAAATGGGGCTTAGACTTTGTAGGTCCAATTAGTCCCGCAGCTCGCAACACTCAATCTCGATATATTCTAGTTGCTACGGACTATGTAACAAAGTGGGCTGAAGCTAAGGCTTCACAAAAAGCTGACGCAAGGACAACAGCTAAGTTTCTTTTTGAGAACATTATCACAAGATTTGGTTGCCCTTTTGAAATTGTTAGTGATAATGGTACCCATTTTATAAATGAGGTAATAAGAGAGCTTACCACGACCTTTATGATATCCCACCATAAGTCTACACCTTATTACCCGCAAGCTAATGGACAAGCCGAGAGCACCAACAAGACTCTAATCTCTATTTTAACCAAGACGGTAGAAGCTCATCGCACTGATTGGGATTTGAAGTTGACATCTGCTCTATGGGCTTATCGTACTACTTATAAAGTGGCTATTAATTGTACGCCATTCAAAATGGTATACGGCCAAGAAGCGGTTATTCCTTGGGAGTTTGTCATTCCTAGTCTTAGGGTAGCTTCGCAAGAAGGATGGAATGGTAACCCCTTAACCGAGCGTTTGTACATCTTAGAAAAACTAGACGAAGAGAGACAGTTGGTTGTGCAAAATGCTCTTGTGGAAAAGGATAGGAGAAAGAAGTGGTTTGATCGCCATGTGAAGGACAAGGACATCAAAGTTGGTGATAAAGTCCTTATGTATGGAGTACGTAAAGAGAAGAAAAAGTTGAAATATGCTGGTAAAGGACCATATAGAGTATGTGAAATTACCCCACAAGGTACCCTTCGTGTGGAAACTCTTGATGGAGTTGAAACCATTGGATTCCTCAATGGGAGTAAATTCAAAAGATATTATGATCCTTTAAGCCAAGAAGAACTACGGGCCATTCATCAAAAGAAGGCCTCCAAAGCACAAACCGAGTTAAACAAGATACAAGCTCAAGCTGAGGCTAAGGAGCGACAACAACGTATAAGACAAAAACGAGAGGCTAACCTTGGAGTCACAAATGCATTCCACGTGGAAATCGAAGAGGATGGGTTGGACTCTGACACACCTCTACAATACCCTATTGAGTTAAATAGTGCCTATGGAAAAGTGCTATATAACGCCTTATTGGGCACGGGTGCTAAATATAATCTGCTATCCTATGGGGTGTGGTGTCAGTTAGGGAAGCCACCTCTATCTGAGAGTATTATCCAAGTCAAGGGTGTCAACAAGAAAAAAACTACGGTTTTTGGAATCTGGCACACTTCTGTCAGTTATGACAATGGGATTGTAGCTCAAGACTTTTTGGTCATGCCTACTGGAACTATGGAGGGTAATATAAACCTAGGCCGCACGTGGATGATAGCCACCAAATGCACTATTGATTGGGGGACTGGGGGTGTTACAACGCAAAAACCAACTCTTAGCCCTACCACTCAAGCCATAGTCCCTGAGATATTGCCTAAAGAAATAAAACCCAAGACATTGCATGTCCAGGAGGTTGAACCACACGTCCCCATAGCCCAACTCTCTAGAGCTTCAACTGATGTAGTTGAAAGAAAGCTTGAGACACACAAGAACCATCCTAATATAACACAGAAAACATACAAGTGGGTCCCTAAAGCCTCTATAGTGAGCATGGTTGATGCAAAAAAACGGAAACCTAGTAAGAACCGTCCCACTCACTCGAAGAAATGTAAAGAAACGTTGCGTTGGATTCCTAAACGACTATTGGAAGCCCAAGGATACTATGAAGGAAATGATCAAATCTGGGTGCCCAAACGTAAAGTGTACTCTTACCTGTCACCTGGCCCATGTAAACCCAATCCTGTGGCTCCAAAACAAATTGAAAATCACGGAAAGGAAAAAATCATGGAATGTTACACACCCGATCTAGAGCTAGTTTGGGTACCAAAGAAAGAACGATTTGTTCCACCTAGCTCAGGAACAGGGAAATCAAATGAAGCTTCTTGCTCTTCATGTAGTTCCTATACGCAAATAGAAGCTTCGACACAACCTCCACCTACCACTGTACATATCCATACAAGCACGAAAGAGTTTGCACCTCCTGGGGTAAGTTCACCACCTACAACAACGTTGCAAATAAAATCATGGGAGAGTACCTTACCACCCTTGCAACTAGATGAAACGCATAGGGCGGTCGAAAACTATTGGTTAAAACCTTCACCCATAACAACTTGGAACAATTGGTTTCAAAAGGTGACGACCTCATTCCAAAAGGTATGATCTACCCAAGGAAGGGGGGAGTGTTTGCTAACATCAATCATTCACTCGCTCCCCTCTCAACCTTCCTCCCTGACCTCTCAATTCCAATCTTAGGGAATGTATATATATAGCCTTATACTCACAAAAAGCAAAAATAGTAAAGAGCAAGAGCGACTAGAAACAAGAGAGCACCCTATCAGATCTTACATATAAGTCCAAATTCACCGTGTCAATTCAAGCAACACACAAAAACAACTCTTATGTTTTAAAGGCCTAACCAAATCTATCTGTCTTGTCAGAAATGGCTACTTCACCAGAGGCATGCACTTCTATTTTTGATGAAAGGTACCCTTTGTCTTTTCCTCAAGTGTTCTACGTATGCTACCCTATACTTTCTTGCGAATGGGATTTGATAGAGAGCCTTGCATGTGAGATAAATTTTGAGGAGTTAGAATGGCTGATACGTTTATGGCTAACTAGTGATCCCTACCCAGTAGCAAATGTGTCTCCAATAACACATGCTTATTCTTTTGCACAAGATGAGTATCCACGCATCGCGAGGTTCTTGATTAGCATGCTTGCACAAGAGGATGATGAAGAGGAACTAATAGAGACCGAGGAAGACTATGGCCTCACGGACAACGATTTTATTTATCTAGATGATGAGGATAGAGGCCTAGCCTTAGGGTGGCCACCCGGTTTATATAATATCCTCTTTCCTTGATTCCAAAAGGGGTGACAGATAGGTAGGTTAGGGGTCTAGATTGTGTTTTGAGTTTGTTTTTTAGGCGTTTTAATTTTTCACACTGACATGCCTCCTAGAGGTATAGTGTCTGTTTTTGGATGTGTAAGGTAGGACTTATATGGATCTCCATCCACATGGCTGAGGACATCTGCTTCAACGAAATGAGCCACTCCATACCTCCAGGTGTACTACTTTCCATGATTCATGTTGGTGGATATGTGTAATTGCTAATAATGATTTTTCATTCTTTGTTTGAGTGCAATAGTTATGATGTTATCTGCCATTATAGATGTATAAATTTGTCTTTGCTTAAGTTGATTGAACTCCAGTTTAATCTTATGGATGAGCCTGGAGATTAGGAGACCGTGACTTTAGGTTAACTCATTTACTTGACCACTAGGCCTAGCTAATAAAATTATCCAAGTATTTGAGACCTTAGGAATGTTTTAGGCAGAGAAAGGCTTGCTCACTCAAACAACAAAAAACACTAGTGCGAATACCAAGGAAATGGAAGCAAAAAAAAAAAAAAAAAACAAGTGCCACAAATGAAAAATCTTACGCTGGAAGAGAAATCCTGGCTTGAATTGGTACTTCACTCACATGTATTGTCTATGGTACTAGAGCCCTAGAGGTTCCCAGTGTGGGCGCTTTTCCTTGAGAAGCAAAAAACCCCGGACATACAAAATAAGCACACACGTCACATGATTGTGACCCAAAGTAAAAAAGTATTAAAAAAAAAATTAAAAAAATTATTAAAAGACTTCCATTGAGCTTACAGTTAACATTTCAAGCTTTTGTTTGCAGTTGTGAGAGCGAGTTGGCTAATCAAAGCTGAAAAGCATAATTAGGGAATCTTGCATTTAGATAATCTTCTTAGCTTAGCTAGTACTAGAGTAGTTGTTTTAACCTTAGTCATAGCTAACTAATTGATAGACTCACCCATAAGCTCAAAACTCTTGATTAATTAATTTACTCAAAGTGCAATTTATTTGTCCTTAATGGCAGTCTAACATTTCATAAATCTTGCAATTACTCATTTCCACATGTACTTTACATTCCCCTCATGATTTATGGCAATATAATTCCGCTTGCTAAAACAGTGACTTTGCCTTGCAGATTCAAATCTAGATGCTCTACAACATGGACTTACCAAGCTTCAACTCAATAGCTTCCGAGGACGGAATCTACATCAGGAAGGGGGGCAATGTTAACCCTCGTGGCTCACGGACACCCTATCGCCTACGACGGACACTGTAACCGTATTATTTATTTAAGTAGAGTCAGGCACCGGGCTTGTCGGTCCAATAGGGAAAGGTAGAGTGATCGCCGATGAGAGGCGCACTCTAACACGAACATGCTAGGGTTAGTTGGCTAAGCATGGGCGCCCAAGTGTGAATGGGGTGAGCTCACATAAAAGCCAATTAAACCTAAAATTGAGTCATTCTCTCATTGTGCAATAGAAGCTGCTCTTGCTCCATCTCCACCTTCTCCTTCACCATCTCCTTGTGTGTGTGCGTGTGAGAGAGAGAGAGAGAGAGTGTGAGAGTGTGTGTGCGATCGAGCGTTGCGGTGGCACGACGGCGGCGAGGCGGTTGAGCGCGGCGTAGCGGCGTCTCCCTCTTCTTCGTGGCGAGGAATCCTCTACGGCAGGAGCATAAGGCGGTGAGTGACACACCATTGCCCTCTTTGAGCTTACTAGTTAAACTAGTTGTGTGCTTGGAGCCGTCTGCGGCTTGTACACGGTGTATCGGCAAGTCTCTTGCTTCGACAGTGCGGCAAGGAGCGCACACACATACACCAACTTGAGAGACATCAAGAAGATATTGAACAAGCTAAAGTAATGCTTAAGGAAGCAAGGTTGAAGAACAAAGCAGCGTTTGATGGTAAGAACAGACTACGACCTCATGCTATTAAAGATTGGGACCTGTGGCTACACCTCTACCAGAAGGAAGTGATGAAGTAATTAAAGAAGCTTCTCGACAGCCTATGCTCAGAAATCCTAAGAACATTGGGCACAAATTCACTAAAGAGACATTGCAGCAGCTTAAGGTGGGAGAAGATGGTTTTCTCAACGAAGAGGAAATCAAGTGTTTTCAAGGTATGCTCGAAAAACATGGTAAAGCTTTTGCCTTTGAGCCAAGTGAGATTGGGTGTGTGGATCCAAGTGTTGTTGCACCTATGGTTATATTCATTGTTCCTCACATGCCATGGAGCTTACGTCCTATTCCAGTTCCTAAAGCTCACTTCCCAAAGCTTATCAATTTGCTTAATGAGAAGATACAAATGGGGATCTTGGAACCATCATGTGCGCCATACTCTAACCGATGGTTCACTGTTCCGAAGAAAAATGGTACTTTAAGGTTTATACAGGATATGCAGCCTGTTAACAAGGTAACAATCCGTAATGTGGGTATCGGCCCAATTGTGGATGAATTTGCTGAGGCTTTTTCACGTAGGTCAATTTACTCTATGGGTGATCTTTATTCTGGATATGATCAATTTCAGTTAGCTTTGGAGAGCAGGGATCTTACTACGACGCGTACATCTCTCGGATTGGTAAGGATGTGCACTATGCCACAGGGTGCTACTAATTCTGTAGCTCATATGATGAATGGCATGAATAAGGTATTAAGGGACTTTATCCCACATGTTACTATGCCTTTCATTGATGATCTACCGATTAAGGGCTGTGAGGAAGGCTCAAAAGATGAAGTAAAAGATCAGAGGGGGTGCCGACATTTTGTTGCTCAACATATTGCTGACTGTGATGCTATTTTATCCAGGCTTGAAGAAGTTAACTTAACACTTTCAGGGCAAAAATCAACTTTTGGTACCAAAGAGGTTCTAATTGTAGGGCACATGTGCAGTCCAGAAGGTAGAAGGCCAAGTCCGGCTAAAGTTGAAGCTATTCAAAAGATGAAGGAAACGTGCTCTTCGGTTACTGAAGTTCGTCGGTTTCTGGGTGCATGTGTATTCTATCTTATTTGGCTACCACATTTTGCTCATGTTGCAGAAGTGCTTTATCAAAACAACTGTTGAGAAAAGGTAAAAGATTTGTTTGGGAAGAAGTTCACACACGAGCTATGAGGAAATTAAAGAAGATGCTCCTTGAGGCTCCGACCTTGAGGAAAGTTGACTACAAATGCGGAAGGCCAATAATCTTAACAGTTGACACTATCCCGACAGGTATTGACTGGGCTATAGGTCAAGATGTTGAAGAAGGTAATAGGTATGCGGTTCAATTTGGAGTAAAAGTGCTCAATGCTCGCCAAAGAGGCTACCCACAGGTTAAGAGAGAACTTTGGGGCGTTGCTACTGCTCTAAGGGCTGATAAAGAATACTTTATTGGAGCTTCAGTCATGGTAGAGACAGATTGCTTGCCACTGATAGGGATGATTGCAAATTGCTCTACTAGGGATATTGCTATGCTGCGATGGATAGCCTACATTAAATCTCTTAATCTTGAATTTTGTCATATTGCAGGTAGAGATAATCCTGTTGCAGATATGTTATCAAGAGCTAGATTTGAAGATGAAGAAGAGATGCTAACCACAAGTGATGATGTTGGCTTGAAGTTCTATTCGTCTTCTTATCTGCATGCAAATTGTGGCAATATTGCTCATACTTTTGAGGTATTTTTGAAGATTTCTATGAAGGAGAATGGCTTTTGATTGGTCCCTACCTTAGCACTCTTACTAAGCATGAAGGGTGGACGGATCAAGAGTACAAAAAGATCAGGAAGAAAGCTTACGGCTATTTTCTGAAGGATGGCCATTTATGGAAGCAGCCAAAACGCTCTAAGGGAGTACCATAGTGGGTTGTTTGTGATAAAGCAACTCAACAAAAGGTTATTAAAGAGTTTCATGAAATTTTATGGGTTGGACATAGAGGGGTCTGGGCAACTTTTGTCAAGATTAAGGATCGTTTTACTGGTGGAAAGGTATGTATAAAGATGTGGCTCAGTTTGTGGAGACATGCCTAATATGCCAACAGTATTCTAATGTACAACATCGAGATGGATTGCATCCCACCTATCCACTGGCTATGCACTACAAGTGGGTGGTGGACCTGATTATCATGCCAGTAGGTGTCTGGCAGATGTGGTATATTGTTCTTTCCAGAGAGGATCTTACTAATCAGGTGGAAGGTAGAGCTTTGCATACCAAGGCTACCAGTTCCTTATGCAAGTTCTTGCTTGAGGATGTTATTTCCAGGTATGGATGTGTTGGTAGAATTACTGTTGATAGAGGAGAGCTGGATGCAGATGAAGCTCAGGATTTCTTTGCTCGCTTGGGCATTAAATTGGCTCTCACTACAGCATATAATCCAGAGGGTAATGGTAAAAGTGAAAGAGGGCATCCGCCTATTGTTAAAGCTTTAGCAAAGGCATGCCAGGGACATATTGGTGATTGGCCTAAACTCCTACCATTTGCTTTATGGGCTGATCAAACTACACATAGTTCTGTTACAGGTTTTATGCCATTTGAGCTAATGTACAGGCAAAAACCCATTATGCCTACAGAGGAAACGGTTATCTCTTCGACCATAATGCCATGGGAAGAAGGTATGTCTACAGAAGATTTGCTTGCATTGCACATACGCCAACTTGAGAGACATCAAGAAGATATTGAACAAGCTAAAGTAATGCTTAAGGAAGAAAGGTTGAAGAACAAAGCAGCGTTTGATGGTAAGAACAGACTACGACCTCATGCTATTGAAGATTGGGACTGGGTCCTTGTATATGACAGTAGCCTGGAGAACCAGTACACTGCTATGCGAAAGATGGTTAAACGATGGTTCGGACCATATGTAGTAATTCATGTTTATGATAATGCGACCTACAAGTTATGCGAGCTTGATGGCACTGAGCTGAAGGTGCCGATTGCAGGGAAAAGAGTTAAGTTGTTTAAGCAACGAGATAGTGAGATTAATATTGGAGACTTCAACAAAGATCAACCTCCTGAAGACAATGTTATGTATGCATCAAACGATGAGTCTGATGATGCTTTATAAATGCGGTTGGCACAGACCGGAGGCTGTGCAGGTTCCGAGGGGGTGGATGTCGTGCAGCTCCGCTCCCATGCTAAGAAAGATGCCAAGAAAATGCACATCAAGTTTGTTTGAAGCTTACAGGATTAATCAACAGTGATTAGGGCCTGGTAACAGGCCAAGTTCAATGTTGAATGTATGTCAAATGCGGCTGAAAGAGCCAAAACATATGCCAAAAATGATTATGCTTGATGTGAGCACATATGCAATATTATGATGTAAAACTGTAGTGCTTGAAGTGCTCTACCGGCATGTCTTTACGGCTCGTCAATTGGAGCTACGATGAAGAAGTTATGGCAGTTTGAAGTTGGAGTTAATGCAGATTCGCACCGGATTGGGCAACTGCAGCTGAGGTGACAGAATTGAAGTGAATGCATGGGCTTGAAGTGCTCACTTTGTGGAGCGCATCGGCCTTTTCAGATTAGCAATCGGAGGTACGGTTGCCAGGTTATGGGCCGTTAAAGATTCTCCGGGGGCCGGTTCCGTGCCAGTCGAGTCGGCGCGGTCGGAGTGCCATCTGGGAGTTCTTGAGTTGCAACCAGGGTTTCGAATGCAGTAGAATAAGTGCTCAAGATAGCAGTGCTTTGGTTGAGATGTAAGCTAGATGTGATGCTCTTCAAAGAGCACAATAAATGCTTAAGTGGAATCTTTTTAAGGTCGTCTCTTGATACGGGCAGTAGATTTCATGATGAGGTTGCTCGACAGGGGCCGCTGAAGAAAGATGTTGTGCTTGGGGATGCTTTAGTCGGTGTGTATGTTAGGCAATGCCTTTGGCCAAATGTGGTGCCTTTACGAAAGCTTGTCTTGATTTAGTCGATATGCATATTAAATAAGGTGCCCTTTGAATTTCCCGGGGATGTCGTGGTTGGCATTGCCTTGGCCAGCATGTATACCAAATGGGGTACCGTTTTAAGGGCCACCCATGAGCCATAAATCATAACAAAGCATGGCCGCCCAATTTATGAAGCCCAAGGCAAGTGAACCCAAGCATAGCCGCCCAAAGACATTAAATCCAATGGCCGCCCAAAATGGGTTAAGTGAGTGTAAAAACAAAAGAAAAGGAGGAAAGCATGGCGTAGAGAAAACAGCGAGCAGACTGCGCAGGAGGAATGGCATCGCGCCGAGCTCTACGAGCGTCAGAGGAGGGTGCAACAGAAACGGGAAATACCATGGTCGCCCATGCGTTTCTATCGGTCCGATCTGCAGCGGATTTGACGCAGTCGGGATCCGGGATGCCACGTCAGCAGGGGGGTTTTTTACGCCTCCCTAGCAACGACGGCGCCGTCGTTGCTAAGGGAGGGAGAGGGCTATTAATAGGGTAATTTTTTTTGCATGAGAGGTGTGTGGAGAAGCAAACGAGCAAGGGAAGAAGAAGGCGAGCTCTTTGGAGCTCTTGATCTCCAATCTCCAACACAAGCGCTTCGGCTCGTCCTCAGCACATAAGCAAAGGGAGTTCTCCCTCTCTCTCACACTCTCGTTCTCGAGGGAAGAAAACGGCGAAGAAGGGGGAAGAGCTCAAGGGCTTAGCAACCAAGGGTGAGCAAGAGAGGCAAGGAGGGCTCTCTCTCTCGATCTCCAGTTCAAGCAAAGAGGACGATAAGGGGGCAAAGAGACAAGCAAAGCTCTCGCTCTCGATCTCTAGTCCAAGCAAAGAGGACGAGAAGGGCACGAAGCACCATCAAAAAGCTTGAAGAAGAGGCAAAGTTTTCTCTCTCTCTCTCTCTCTCTCTCTCTCTCTCTCTCTCTCTCTCTCTCTTTCGTTCTCGAGCTAAAGAGAAGCAAAAGCAACAAAGAGAAGGGGAGAGTTGTTCGAAGAGAGGAGAGCAAGGGAAAGCCATCGAGCTTGTTGAAGAAGGTAAAAAGGGTGAAAGAAAGCACGGTTCTCTTTTGGCTTAGCAAGGAGAAGGAAACTAAAGCACGATTCTCTTTGGCATAGACAGTGATTGCAAACCAATCAATTAGATGGAATCGATACAACGGGACTTTCCTCGTCAAAGCAGGCAAATTAATTTAATTACCTCCTTTTGATGAATTGCGGAGCCGTTAACGGCCCGGAGTATTCTGTAAAGGGAGTTTAAGCTCCTAAATCGTCATTAATTTTGATTAATGGTGTCGTTAACGACACTTCTTCATAATTGTGCATCAATTTCGTGGGTGTTATCAATTTTTGAGCAAGTTTTGTGCGTCGATAGCATTACCAAGTGATTAAAAGTTGTTGTATTGTACGGTGCGGCAAATTTTTGCTCTCAATTTTTCCACAGCCAGTAGCCCGATGCTGACCTGGCTCAAGTTTCGAAGGCATGCCCCGGACGACCCCGAAAAGAAGTACGCTCTACACTGACACACCGGCAACACACCAGTTGCCGGCAACGCGCAACCACGACGCCATCTTCCGTAAATTATAGGGTATTCTCATCATTTCTTTAGTTTTCACCAAGCCGTTGTAAAAATCCCACTTTGTAAATTTTGTCTCTCTTGGTGATGGTCACAAAGGTCCACCTAGAGATTCTCATCTTTTAATAACCTCCCAAAACAAAGCAAGGGTCAACCACACCGGGCCCACCACTTGCCTTGTCTCCCCGATTAAGCTTACCCTAATCACATTGGGATTACCATAATCCAAGCAGCCAACACCTATAAATTGGCACTGAGAGGGGCAGTTCAGGGGGGGGGCAATTCATGAGGAGTTAGCATTTGGTAGAGTGTATTGGGAAGAATTAACACTATCACCATCACGGGGAGGGGGCTTGTGTGTTGGGTTTGCCTTGGTAATTGCACCATGCGAAGGAAACCACATCCATCTCTCGACTCCAATGGTCGATGCACACATGCATATACGCTCTTGGTAGCAAGTTTCACAATCATTGAGTCATCTTAGAGAACGCACCAAGTAGGTTGCACCACCTCCTCTCCCTACCTCTCTACCACCATGGCGTGCCATTTGTAAATACTGTAGAAATAATTCTCCCTCACACCCCCAAGGGTTTTCATCATTTGCAAATCTCTCTCTCTCTCTCTCTCTCTCTCTCTCTCTCTCTCTCTCTCTCTCTCTCTTACTTCTTGAGTCCGGATCGCTTCCCATTGAGGTCTTGGGCATGGAAAGGGTTGTGGAGTACATGCGTAAGACACAACGTAGCCCTTTGCATCGACTTCCTAGAATCGCATATGAAGCAAGTCAAAAGGTTCAAAAGACATGCAAGAGCAAAATACTAAGTTCGGGGTGGATGCTTGATATCAAGAAATGGTTTGGAAGATGGGATGCATGTCACTTGGTCAAGGATGCGTCGATCGACTCCCAAGTTAATGAGGCCTTCTTACAACGCCAATGTATCATGGCTTGGGAGAAATCTGGAGGTTCTCGCTTCAGCCATTACACCACACACGTTGCCCCAAACTACAAATCTCTCTTCTTCTCGGAACGAGGTAACCGAACCCATTCCTACATCCTTGAGCCCATCCCGTTGAGTGCGATCCGCACCATTGCCTCCATTCGTCTTAGCTCCCATTCTCTACGCTGCGAGACAGGACGTTGGGGCACTGGTGAGGAGTGTCATCGACTTTGCACCTTATGCCCTCGTCAAGTGCGAGAGAGTGAGTACCACACACTACTTGAGTGCTCAGCTTTTGACCACATTAGGTCCTCTTTTCCCCATATATTCAGCCATGAGCTCTCCCTACATACCTTCCTCTCCCAACCACGATGTGGACTCTCTATTGCGACGCTCATTTCAGCCATTTTTGAGCATCGAGAGTCACTTATGAACTCCACTCACACCACGTGACATGTTCATTTGGTCCCATAGGTCATATTTGACCTCCCAGGACGATAATAGAACTATCTATCTATCTATCTATCTCTCTCTCTCTCTCTCTCTCTCTGTGTGTGTGTGTGTGTGTGTGTGTTTGTAAGTTGCGGTGTTCATATCATCGTGGTTTGCGTCCTAGCCGCTCAAAGCTAGGTGGTGCCCCCTGTTCGCTTTACCGTGGCAGGCTCGAGGCGTGCCATTTGGTCCCCGGCGTTTTAGAGGTCGTCGGGGCTCGGGGTTCGCTTTGCTCCCGTCATTTGGTGCCCCCACGGAGGAGGGTTTTCTAAGACCCTTCAGTTTACAATGCTAAAAGTGACACCCACTATCAATCATGGATGAATGGTTGAAGGAATTTTCTAACTGGAGGACGGAAGAAGAGGAGATGAAGGAGGCACTAGCCACCTTCATTGAGGTGCTACTGCCAGGCTGCAGTGTCGTCAGCATTCAAGAGGTAAATTCTCCATCTCGTGTCGCTCGTTCTAACCATAAATTGAGAGTATCAGGTGCAAGGTCGGTGAAGTGCCATCAATGTTGTCAACCAAGACACACTGTCAATGAGTGCCAGCAACGAAGGCAGCGAAAGGGCTGAAATCGTCTATATCGACATTCATCGCGAAGAAGTCATTCACATCAAAGAACAGAAGAAAACGGTGAGGCCTCTTTTCCCTAGAGAAACTACAGTCAAAGTTATAACTCCAAAGTGGCCTAAAGGAGCTGCTCAAGCCAAAGGTAAGGAGAAGATAAGCCAGTCTGGAAACACATGACCCCGAAGGGAGAGGCATCTGGCCAAGCAAGTGCTTCAAGCTCAGAAAGCCGAGTTGTACCTAGCTTGCCAAAGAGGAAGTCATCCGAAGCTAAGCGGCGGAAGGTCGCCTACCGATTTGCACGACGCATGCGAGTGCTACCAACCCACTTCGACAATCCAAAAGAAGAAGTGGTAAGAAGATTCCCATGTCCTAGAGAGGAGTGGTTCGGTTATTGCTCTCGCTGTTTTGGAAAGCGAGTGGAGGATCTTCCTCCTCTCCCTGTACAACTTATCCTGAAGAAGCTTTCTACCACGGGTGAAACCCAGTGGGCTAGGGACGAGTTGCAACTGAATGGAGTAGAATTCATGCAACACGCCGACTACGGAAATTACATGCAATTGCTATTAGCAAAGAGGCTGGGAGTGGTCAGACGCGTCGCCATCACCCCATACGTGCTGAGCAACGAAGGAAAGGTGGAGCCCATGAAAGGCGACAACCTCTTGTGGATGTGCCGACTCATCAACACTGGCACGATAAGAGTATAAGTAAGTATTCCACCCTCTGTGCATGATGGAAAACGGGCCGACGGCATTCCCATTCAGATTCCTGCAGCATATGCATGTGAATATCTATGTAGATAGGAAAGTCTTCTACCAACAGAAGATCGTATACCTATTCGGTGCGGCGGTACTAACAGAAGATCGTATACCTATTTGGTGCGGCGGTACTAGGAGAAATCCTCAATTCCCCGAACCCTATCATTCTCCCCATATTGGATTACCATCATTCCTTAAATGTTTTTATCTTTATCCTGTTTTAACCTATCCACCCACCCCTGTAAAAAGCCTCTATGAGCCGCTACTGTTGTTAATGTAAAAAAAAAAAAAGGAAAAAAGTGTTTGTAATTTCCTGAGTCATCACCATGGCAAGTGTTTCTTTCCCCACGTTTAGTGGAAAGAAAGGAGAGGATCTCACCACCGACTTTTTGGATGATTTTGACATTGCTTGTGTCATCTCCAACAAAGATGACGACGCTTCACAACTTAGAATTTTTCCTCTACTGATGAAAGTAGAGGCCAAGTCCTGGTATAATGCATTGCCGCAGGCTACCAAGAATGCATGGGACATGTTAAGGGCTACTTTTGTAAAGAGATTTGGTGGAAGCGGCAGCTACTGACAGAATTAAACCAGGGAGGTCTGCTGGAGTATGCCACCTACGAGTCCAAATTTGTGGACTTATGGGAGAGATGGGTTGCCTCACTGGAGGAAGGCGAAGGAGCGCCTAATTTCCTAAAGAAGGACCGTTTCATTGCTAGTCTATGGTCGCCGCTTAGAGAGAAGGTGAAGGGAAGGTTTCCTACAACATATGAGTTGGCAGTCAAAGTAGCCCGCCTTAAAGACAAGAACCTGCGCATGCAAGCAAGAGTAAACGAGTCATAGGAAACAAGCTCGGCCCGACCAACCCCAGTGACTGCAACAACCAATCATAGAGTCCAACCACAGGAGGCATCATAAGAGTAGCAATACTTGCTGAGTCGGATCACCACCCAACTAGAGAGTTTATCTATGCATCTGGTGTAGCAAGGGCATGCACCTCGCAGGAATCTAGAACAAGGAAGAGGACAACGAAGGCAGAACCAAGAGTACCACTGTTACAAATGCGGGGAAGATGGGCATGGAATGTACTACTGCCCACACCCAAGGAGGCAGAATTTCAATAGAGGGGGCAGACAGAATCAAATCTCTCCGCCAAGAGCAAGACCACCACCACTGAGGCAACCAGGATCGATCCCACCGGTCCAAATCCTTCGACCACCTGTACAACAGCAACCACCACCCCAACCTCTCATTCCGCCACTACCCCCACCACCTGCTGTGAACCAAGCGGGGAGTGTTATTAGCTTGGAGGCTAAAGGGAAGGCGAAGGTAGAAGAATCAGTTCGAGAGAAGCACAAAGGAAAAGCGAAGGTAGAAGAAGTGGATGGTATGGGAGTGAAGCGTGCCAGGCACGAAGAAGCATCTCAAAGAGAAGAGAAGATGAAAGGGAAGGCCAAGTCTAGCAAGAAATCAGCCAAACCACGGCGGAAGATAGACATCGTGGACTTCACACTAGGTGAGTATGCAAAACCCTATGACTTAGTTCAGGATGTGTTAATGCAGGGCCCGAAGATAACTTGGCCCCAATTACTCCACCTAGCACCCAGAATGAGGAGGCCATGGACAAAAATGGTAAGTACCAGGAAATCAAGGCCTAGGATAGCTGGGGCTATCTCTGGGAGAGATCTCGACAACATCCTACCAACCATGGACGCTCACATCAAGGGGCAACAGATCTCAAACTTTTACATAGATGGTGGCGTGCAAATATGTGTCATGAGTGAAAAGATGATGCACCATCTAGGTCTAGAGGTAAGTAGGCCGTCACCCTGCCGATCCAAGATGGCAAACAATGTAAGAGTGAAATGCGTGGGCATTGTAAATGCGGCCAAAGTAAAAGCATTCAATACTGAAGTAGAGGTAGACATCTTCGTCATGCCATTCAAAGGGGAGGGCTATCCCATCATTCTTGGGAGGCCCTGTCTTATGGCTATGGAAGCTAAACAAGATTGGAGCACCGGGATAATTCAAATGAAGGACGCTAAAGGGAAGTCCATATTCTACGACATGAGGACTGGAAAGTAGCACAACATGATCTTGGAGGCTTCAGAAGATGAGTCCACCAGTGACTACTCGTCTACCTCAGGAGAAGAGATGACCACCACCGACGGAAGCGACAGTAGCATTGAAGTGATGGGGGTCATTCTTAAAGACCCAAACAGATTGACACAATCTGAAACAACCTTGACAAACCAAGAGGGATCATCAGGTATGCAATCCTTGGAGGATGCAGGTAAGTTACAAAAAATGCTCTCAAATGAGTTAACCAATGAAGAAAGGAAGGAGTATGTCTCCATGTTAGGTAACTTCACTACTTTGTTCATTGATGGCTATGATAAGATCACAGGAATAACAGTAGTGCAACACCACATAAAACTCAAGGAAGGCAGCAAACCCGTAGTACAAAAGCTCAGAAGACTTGGAGTAATCCAACAAGAGGCACTGCTTAAAGAAGTGAGAAGTTTTCTACAAGCAGGTTTCATCTACCCCGTCGAAGACTCAGAATGGGTCTCCCCAATAGTAGTCACACCAAAAAAAAAAATGGTAAGTGGAGAGTCTGTGTGAATTATAAACCTCTCAATGCAACCACGAAGAGGGATCACTTTCCCCTCCCATTACAGGATGAAATACTCAATGAAGTGGCAGGTCACGAGCGATACATAGTGTGCGATGGCTACTCAGGATACTTCCAGATTAGCATTGCGGAGGAAGATCAGAAGAAGACAATTTTCATCACCCCTTGGAGATGTTTTGCCTACAGAGTGATGCCATTTGGCCTCACTAACACCCCGGCCACATTTCAGCACTATGTGACTTTTGTTTTCCAACCTTACTTTGGAACATCAATACAGGTTTTCATAGATGATTTTTGCATCTATAGTTCACGAGCCCTTCATTTAAGCAAAGTCTATGATGGATTAACCAGGCTGCAAACCTTGGGTGGCCAGCTCAACGTGGATAAGTGTCACATTGGTGAAAGCAAAGTCACTCTCCTTGGTCATGTAATTTCAGCAAAAGGAATCGAGGCTGACTCGAGCAAAATTCAAGCCCTGGTATCTTTGTCGTCACCCACCACTACTAAGAAGTTGATTTCTTTCCTTCAGAAGGTAAGATACTTAAGCAGCTGATTTCTTTCCTTCAGAAGAGATCGAGGCTGACCCGAGCAAAATTCAAGCCCTGGTATCTTTGTCGTCACCCACCACTGCTAAGCAGCTGATTTCTTTCCTTCAGAAGGTAAGATACTTAAGCAAGTTCATTCACTTGCTATCTCAAGTGGTCCTTCCCCTACAACAACTCACCCAGAGGGATGTCTTCTCATGGAGTGAAGAGAATGAGCAGCAGTTTATTGAGGTAAAGCAAATCCTAGCTAAGCTTCCCACTATTTCACCTCCTAAGTGGGACGAGCCATTTTATGTGAACCCTAGTGTAGGAAGCGATACTAGGAGCCGTGCTAATGCAAAAGGACCCCAAAACTTCTTTCATGCATCCTATTTACTTCTCTAGTCGTATCATGACCCCGTCAGGAAAGGGATTTACCGAAGTAGAACACATGGTTCTCGCACTAATGTTTGCTACCACCAAGTTCCATTCATATCTCCTGTCTAGACCCTTTGTAATCCTGACAATGGAAGAGGTTTTCCCATATGTAATGCGACACATGGATGTCTCATTTAGGATCTCAAAGTGGTTGATTAGATTACAAGAGTTTGACTACACCATGCAAGTAGTAAACTCCACCAGGGCTAGTTTAACGGGAATTCTCACTCATCGCCATTATGAGAAGAAGTTGAAGGTCAACATAGAAGCAAAGGAAGAAACACCAATGGTAGAGAGTCCTAGGCTACAAAGAGCTCACTCTCTTTTCTTTAACGGAGCATACAAGAGAACAATGGATCGGTTTGCAACAGGTATAGTCATTTTCAATGAACAGCAAGAAAGAATGTTCTCCATTGGGCAGTTATTACACTCCCACTCCAACAATGAAGCAGAATATGTAGCCCTAATTCTTGGCTTGGAACAATGTATTTCACAAGGAATTCAGCGCCTAAATGTGTTTGGCGATGCTTTGCTTTTGATAAGGCAAATAAATGGCACCTGGGTTTGTAAGAATCGGGTTTTACTTGGTCAACTCCGCCAAGTTAAGGACCTTCTAAAGAATTTTGAAGCAGTGAAACTATTTCATGTCTCCAGAGCAGAAAATCGGGAGGCAGATGCTCTAGCCAAAGAACAAATACAAGACCTCCCCGTAGGAGCAATCAAACTGAAGCTATCCCTCTTTCAAGGTAGTGATGCTATGCGTGATATCATCAGCTTTTTAGATACAAGAGAATGTCCGGAAGGATACACCAAAGGCCAAAAACAGTGGCTGGTAAGGAAGACTACTAGGTACCGCCTTGTAAACGACCACTTGTATTGTAAGGGCAAGGATCAAATTCTCAGGCGGGTGCCAACCTCCAGTGAGATCACAGAGGTAATTTGAAGTTGCCATGATGGCGTATGCGGCGGTCATTTTGCTATGGACATCACCAGTAGGAAGATTCTACAAGCAGGATACTTTTGGCCTAGTTTGAACAGGGATGTACACCATTGGTGTAAAACATGCAAGGCTTGTCACGTGGCCAGTGATCGCACGTTAACCTACGAGCCATAAACTCCTATCATCTCATATGGTCCTTTTGAGAAATGGGGAATAGATGCAATCGGTCCTTTACCAAGGGACGAATCAGGTAAACTATACATCATAGTGGGTGTAGACTACATGACTCGGTGGGCAGAAGCAATAGCCACCACCCGCATTACAGCCCAAGAGGTGGCAAAGTTCATTTTCAAGCATATCTGTTGCCGTTTTGGCACTTCTTTTGAGATAATATCAAATAGAGTACCAAGATTCAGAGGTGATTTGGTGGGAGAACTGATGAAGAAGTTAGGCATCACACGCCGACATTCCACGCTATACTATCGACATTGCAATGGTCTGTTAGAGAAGGTAAACGGAATGATCTACAAAAATCATCACAAAGTAGGTGAACAATCACACAGAGTTTACAGGAAGGAGGCAATTCTACCCATTGAGGTACAGATAGCCAGCTTACGAGTTTTGGCTAGCCAGATACATCGTCCGATTGTAAATCTCCGAAACCACATCTTGGATCTGGAAAGACTCCAACTAGATAGGGAAGAAGCAATCAATCACTATGCAGCGCAGGCAGAACGACGTCGGCTCACTTTCAATCAAGGGCTTAAAGAAATGGGACTGGAAAAGGGTATGTTAGTGTTGAGATACGACAGCAGATTTGACACCAAGAAGGACAAGAAATTTCAACCCAGATGGGAAGGGCCATTCATCATCAAGAAACGCTATGACAACAGCAGCTATAAGCTGATGGAAGCAGATGGAAGAATTCACAAGACTAGGGTCAATGGATGGAGACTGAAAAGGTATTTTCTTAGGTTTGATCCAGAATTTATGCTAGACATTCTAGAAGAGGGAGAACCCTCTATCTCCACAATTAAAGATGCAGAGGAAGGGCTAGAAGCATGAATGCCTCTAGCCAGATGGGAGGGCTAATGATGGCCATCTTTCAAAACCATGCTCGTGAGAACCACACCCTAAGGAAGGGAGGGATTTTGTTACCGAGGGGGGAAAAAAAAAACAAAGAAAGGGCCCTTGCCACTTACCATACCCCTTTCCCAAAGTTAACTACCAGTGAGGCACCGCCAAGCTGGCCACACCCCTCCAATATCACCACAAGACAATCTCCCTCTCTCATTGCCCAGCCCCGCCTATATTCCCTCTCCTACACACGTGCTGCATCATCCAACCGGTAGGCACCGTTGGTATCTTTGTCACACTTCAGCCCGGCGGGCCGCCAATGATAGTATCCTCCCTCTCTCTCCCAAATATTCTCTCTCTCTCTCTCTCTCTCTCTCTCTCTCTCTCTCTCTCTCTCTCTCTCTCTCTCTCTCTCTCTCTCTCTCTCTCTCTCTCTCTCTCTCTCTCTCTCTCTCTCTCTCTCTCTCTCTCTCTCTCTCTCTCTCTCTCTCTCTCTCTCTCCCCACCCGCCCCCCTCCGCTAGTCCTCACCACACCCCCCCCTCCTTTTGGCGGACCATTAGCCCACCCCCCCCCCCCCCCCCCCCCCCTCTCTCTTGGAAATAACCACGGCAGGCCTTAGGGAAACCATCACCTCACCCTTCCTCAATCTCTCTCACAGTCTCTTCTCTCTCCCCTCTAACCCATCATATCCTCTCTCTCTCTACCCTATCTCCTCATAACCCCCTCACTCTCTCTCTCCCTTCCCTCCCTTGGTGGGAACCACCCCCCCCCCCCTATCTACTCTCTCTCTCCTCCTCTCGTTGACTAAGACCCCCCCCCCCTCTTCCCACCTTGTCGCGCCCGTTGTCCACTACCCCGCCCCCCGGACCTTGCGCTCCTCCCCTCCTGCTGAGCATGGTTCTGCAACACCCCAACCCTATCCTCATCCCCCCCCTCACCATCTCCCCCCCCTCTCCCCCACTCTCACCCGCTCTCGCGCCCTGTCTCGTCCACGACCTGTCCGGCTCCACAGCACCACCAGTTGCGCACCCGCCACTGCCGCAACCGCACACACCTACACACACACACACACAGAGCATCGCAAGATACGCACCCACACACACACATACCCACACGCTCATGCGCACATACCACACACACACACACACACACACACCTGCACACTTGCTTTCTTCCAAATACTTACATCGTTCTACAAGAACCTAAACACATAAAATATGTGGATTTTTTTCACCATCTTCCCCCCCCCCCCCCCCCCCCCCATTTTCTTGCGTCGTCTGCACTGCCCGAAATCAAAAAAATACAAATATATATATATATATATTGCATATAAGCCATTTCCACCGCACGCCAATACGCACACATATACATATATTCACACACACCCGCCCTCATGCACCAACACGTACACACACACGCATATACGCACCGCACCACAAATACCAAAAAAAAAACAAAGGTCTACGACTACGTCATCAACAAGAGAAGGAAGGAACCCAAATCACGCGCCGCCAACAACAAAAAAGGAAAATCCACCAAATGCATGCCCCGGACAACCCCGAAAAGAAGTACGCAAGGGTCAACCACATCGGGCCCACCACTTGCTTTGTCTCCCCGATTAAGCTTATCCTAATCACACTGGGATTACCATAATCCAAGCAGCCAACACCTATAAATTGGCACTGAGAGGGGCAGTTCAGGGGGGGAGCAGTTCATGAGGAGTCAGCATTTGGTAGAGTGTAGTGGGAAGAATTAACACTATCACCATCACGGGGAGGGGGCTTGTGTGTTGGATTTGCCTTGGGAATTGCACCATGCGAAGGGAACCACATCCATCTTTCGACTCCAATGGTCGATGCACACACACATACACGCTCTTGGTAGCAAGTTTCACAATCATTGAGTCGTCTTAGAGAACACACCAAGTAGGTTGCACCACCTCCTCTCCCTACCTCTCTACCACCACGGCGTGCCATTTGTAAATACTGTACAAATAATTCTCCCTCACACCCCTGAGGGTTTTCATCATTTGCAAATCTCTCTCTCTCTCTCTCTCTCTCTCTCTCTCTCTCTCTCTCTCTCTCTCTCTCTCTCTCTCTCTCTCTCTCTATGTGTGTGTGTGTGTGTGTGTGTGTGTGTGTGTGTGTGTGTGTTTGTAAGTTGCGGTGTTCATATCATCATGGTTTGCGTCCTAGCCGCTCAAAGCTAGGTGGTGCCCCCTGTTCGCTTTACCGTGGCAGGCTCGAGGCGTGCCATTCGGTCCTCGGCGTTTTAGAGGTCGTCGGGGCTCGGGGTTCACTTTGCTCTCGTCAGCGTTGTTAGCATTTTTTTGGAATAAGTGATTGCGCATATGGACATACACATGCATGGTGCATGGAATAAAGAATTGCCCATTTTCCAGAGCTAGGTGGTTACATGGGGCCCACATGTGTACCTATAGGACAGTGTGTACATAGTACATCAATTTTCATCGTCATCAGTATCAGTGTGTTTTTCTATAATAATGAGGAGTTGGTAGAGCATAAAACTTCTCGAGGAAGCTATCAGTGGGCCGACGCCATGAGGTAAGCAGGTGCGTCAAGTGGCATCCAATGGCATCAGGAGGACGAATAGGATCAAGACTTGCACGTGGATAAGTGAGGACACAACGGGATGCATTATTGGAAAAATTTGAGTGCCAGGTGTGCGGAAGGATGTAGAAGGGTAACAAAAACGCACTGCGGGGCCATTTTTTGGCGTGTTCGGGGTCTGTGTTTGAGGTCAGTCAAAAGGCCAAAGGTGCCCAAGGGATAAAGTAAAGTGTGAACACTAAGAAACCTGAGAAAAAACCATAAAAAACATAGAAGAGGAAGAACAGTCACAACTCAGTTTTTGTTGTTCATCTGAGCTCGGATTTGGGCACTTTGATATTGTAGACTATGATTTTTGGTTGTTTCAAACGCAATGGCACTATCCATTTTGCCGAATTCCACATTGTTTCCTACTGTTTTGGCTGTGAGTTTCTCCTGTGGGCGAAGCCTCTGCTTAAATTTTGTGATTGTATCTGGCATATTTCATCCATATGGTGTGAGCTATTTGCCCCATTGGTGTCGGCCTAAGCTCAATTGTATCTACGCATCAAAAATCTTCCTCCTTTAAGCTCATTTGTGTGTGTGTGTGTGTGTGTGTGTGTGTGTGTGTGTGTGTGTGTGTGTGTGTGTGTGTGTGTGTGTGTGTGTGTGTGTGTGTGTGTGTGTGTGTGTGTGTGTGTGTGTGTGTGTGTGTGTGTGTGTGTGTGTGTGTGTGTGTGTGTGTGTGTCTCTGTGTGTGTCTGTGTTGAGTGGGCAAATGGATAGTCTCTGTCTTCTCACTACATCGGTATGTTCCCTGTTTTGGCCAGGTGGATTGTGTAAGTCAAGTGGTTCCCCATAGTGTGTGTGTATTATCCCAAGATTGTGTATCGAGAGAGTATAGAGGCGTTGTGTGTGTTACCATCCCACTCACATTCTTTTGCCCCCCCCCCCCCCCCCCCCCCCCTTCCCCCTTCAGCTTCAAATTAAAGATTATAGATTACATGTTACAGGCTACAGGTTATAGGGTACAGGTGATTCACATAGGTAGAGGTAGCTAAAGTAGGGTTCTATAATGGCAAGTGGGAGTCACTTGCAGTCGCCGTGGGTATGCATCATTTGGCGCCTGTTTGAGAGCATTGTCTTGTATTATATGTTACTTGTGGATACTACCATGCCAAAGAAAATGATTACTGTAAACCAAGTTTTTCACGGGTTGTTGATACAACCAACCAATAAGAACATTATCGATCAGTTTGTGATTGCCAAAAAGAAGGTCAAAGCACTCACAAAAAAGAGTTTTAGGTTGTATCCAATCGAGAAGTACATTATGGAAAAGACAGCGTACGTAGGTAAAGCCTCAGTTTGAAGCTACTTTGTTGAGAATCCTTTGTCTGCAAGGGCTCGCGGCAACCTGCAATTCCACCAAGGGTTACATTTCAAGAAAATTCATGATGGGAGATTTTTTGCCTCTACCCCTAGTTAAACTACGAGACTTTCCTCGGTTGGAGGAAGAGCTAGGTGTTAAAAAAAGAAGTAAAAGATTTGGGGGTAGTGAGAGAATTTGGTCTTTTCAAAGCAGGAGAATCATCCTCATCAATACAAGGTTTGAGTAAGCTAGTGATAATCTTTACACCTTTGTAGTTAGCATAAGTGGTTAGGTAGATTCTAGGTTCATCAGATTTCAGTTCCTTCAAGATATCTAGCATTAATCCACAAAAGATGTTAAAGGCAATCTGAGAAATTACAATTTGTTTAGCTTGGCTGCCCAACTAGGAGCATATAAGAGAGAGGTGAAAATCAACTTGTTTTTTTGGGAAGAGTAGGTCCAAATGGTTGAGAATAAACCAAATGGCATGATCAAACCACATGATTCTGGATTCGCAAGAGGCTTTAGGGTCAAGAAATCTGCAGGCACATTTAACATAGGGTCAAAAAACATTCCAAATGGATTTTGTGTAGAAGTTCAATTACTTTTAGCAAAATCCATGTTCCCTTTCGTACTGATATAAAGGCCAGTATTAGAAGGGCACTTAGAATGGTCAATGATGTATTGAGGTTGAAGGGTGCTTTAATGAGTTCTCCTTTGTCAAGAAATTGCTCACCTTTTAAGATCTTGAGTCTGCAGTCCTCGACTATAGATGTAGGGAGGTTGGCAAGTAAACCCAAGTTTCACTCAAAATAGGTGTTAAGAAAGCTTTGTTAGGCAGGACCCAAAGCTGATGGTCCACCCCAAAAGACTCAATCTCAATCTATCTGACAATTAAGAGAGAAAAAACTTTTGAGATCTTTGACACCATTTCCAGGAGATTAGAGTCATTGAGGGAACAAAGAATACTCTAAAATTCTTTGACAGCTTCAAGAGTTGCACTATCCCTACAAAAGATACCACCAGTTTGAGGATAGTAGGGGTAGTCGGGGTACTAACAAAAGATGGATTGAGGCCGCAGAGCTTCCTCAAAAAGTTACACAGATCAGCCCGAGAGGAAGAGAATAGGGCAAGCTCCTGTTGGTATTGGAGAGAGAGTATAGGAAGTTGAGCTATGTACTGGGAGATCAAATTCACACCTTCCTTGGAGTCCTTATCTAAGGTAGCCAAAAATTAACCCAATCATTAAAAGATAACATGTGCAAGATAGAAATTTTCTTGTCTGTAGTAAGAGCCGGGTCATATATTAGTTGAGACGTATCCAAGTTGTTAATAGTTTTGAGGACAAGAGACGTGGCCACAAAGAGGGGCTCAAAGGTCAATTCCAATCCTTGTGAGAGAGCAAGGGTCTGCAATATATTAGAAAAGATTTAGTGAGGTTACAATTACTTACAAACTTAATCTGTTCGAGATTCTTTGCATGATTCTCAGGCTATGTTTATATTCATGCCGGTTGTCATTCTGAAAGGTTTGTGGTCTTGAAAGGAAATAGATACCATTAGTTACTGTAGATTGGACCTGCAAACCTTAAACCGGCAAAGTCAAAGACTATAGTAGCCGTGAGCAGGGGACCAGAAAAATAGTCTAAGATGGACCATCTAACACTAGTCAACCAAAAAAAGGAATTACAGATTGTGGGTCCAACTTAGAGCTAAGTTTCAGAATCAGTTTCCAAAGCCATCATTCCGTTTTTTTTTTAAAGAAAGAAACCTTATGCTTACGATGTGTGTGTAGTTGTTCTAACATAGATAATAAGACATAATTGAACTTTCTACATTCAAAAAACGGCTGGCTTTAGAACAGAGGAGATGATAAGTACAAAACAATTCAGTCTTAGAATTAATTTTGTGCAGTGACTGTAGGAATGAAGCACCTTTCCAATATACAGTCTAACAAAAGAACTTTCCAAGCAGTAGGTACATGTGTAATCTAGTATTGGATAGCTTTCTAGCCAAAAAAAACTTTCCAAGATAAGATAGTCCTTACCTGCCTCCATCCAAACAAGATAACAAATATGTTAGCCTTGGATGTGTTTTATAGGTATCAATGGACTATACCAGTTGTTATCCATGTCTACCTTACAAACTTTTTTCTAACTTACAAGCTTAGTCCATAGTATTCTTGTCAAAAAGTGTTTTTCTACCCAAACTTTTTCTTAGTAAAAGAGTATCATTTTGATTAGAAGGACATCACGCCTTCTAATCCAAGTGTCAGAATCCCCCCCTTTTTTTACTTTATATATTTTCATCACTTTTATTAGTTTTATGAAAGCTCCACCAAATGAAGTTTTATAAAAAAAAGTTCCATTTACAGTTCCTAACACGCTAGTTTTTGTTTTTTTTTTAGGTTATATATCCATCATGGTAGATGTACTCCAAATCATCCCAGATTTTGCAAATCCCTTACCATAAACTTCTCTTCAAGCAGTTCAAGTGACAAAGAGCCCTGACCGAACCATGAGGTTTCTTTTTTCTTTTTTAATATAACATGCTTTAAAGTGCTATTACAACATTAATATTCACAGCTAGAAAGAGGAGCAACAACCGCCCAATAAGCTTGCAGAAGCTGTAGTGTATAACCTACCTTAATAAAGAAAAGACCAAGTATTGCAACAACGTGCAATCGGGCATAACACCCTTAAGAACCCGTTTTTTTATAAAAAGCCAGTGCACAATAGGAAAGGAAACCATCACTACCCATGCAAATACCTATAGCCAATCAATATCAGTGCACAGTAGGCCCAAAAAAACCACCCATGTAAGAACTAGTGGCCGTCCAATGTACAACAAGGTCCATCAAGGTTTCTTATTGATAGTGCTACAAACCTTATGACAAAATGATAGTATCAAGCAAATCACGAGGCGTTATGCTGCTCAGTACGCCGTCCAAGTATGATGGGTTACTGTCGACCGACTTAGCATTGCTAGGCTAAGTAAAAAGCGGCAGCCAAGTCCTTTAAAGGATCTATTGTTTGTTGCAAAGCAACCTCCCCCAAAAAATAAGTTTATACCGAGATTATATACCACAACAGTTGGTACCATGTGTTCAAAACAACTTAGAAGAGTAATCCCGCAGTATAACAGCAACCCAAAACACCCAGTAGAAGGGTAAACAAGTTATGTCAAAAATATCAACATCATATACCCTCGTCGACCAACCAGGACCATAACGAGGATCCATTTACGCAGAGCAGAAAACCACATCAAGCAGCATCATATCAAAAAACTAGCTACAACGTTATTTACACAGAGAAATAACACCCTTCTTTTTAAACAAAAATTTGTCTGCAAAAAACATGCAAGGGCGGAGAAGCCAACCTAAGAGACCAGCATTGCAAGCTCCATACTTCAAAGTAACACAGCTACTCAATTTGTACTTAATGTAAGAGGAACAACAACCAAAGCTAAGTGAGGGGCAGAGATGCACCCTCACCTCTTTAAAAAGAGGAAGGAGGACGGCCGTCAAGTCGGTGTGATGATCAGAGCGCCATGAATGGAGAGACCCCCCACAGCTACCGTGAGGCCGCCTAAAGGCAGCATGAGAGAGCTATACCAGCATCTTCATGGCAAGTAATATTAGAGGCAGTAAACCACCCCATTTTGTAACAAACCACCTTGTCCCCTAGAAGGGATAATTCCCATGGTGGACTCCTAGTGTGGTGAAGCTAAAAGTGTCCAATTAAGCTAATGATCCTTAGGTAATACAATGTGTGTGTGTGTGTGTGTGTGTGTGTGTGTGTGTGTGTGTGTGTGTGTGTGTGTGTGTGTGTGTGTGTGTGTGTGTGTGTGTGTGTGTGTGTGTGTGTGTGTGTGTGTGTGTGTGTGTGTGTGTGTGTGTGTCCTATCCCCATCCCTGAGGAGAGGATCCACATGTTTATAAAATGGATCATTTTCAAACTAACCACATCTCTCTTTGAGAGATACGTCACCTAAGGATTTTGCAAAATCAAAAAATCACATTCAAGTTATCAAAGTGGCACTGTTTGGTTTTTATATGCCAATGATACCATGCCATTACCAACTTTCAACATCATAAAGCAAGCAGTATGTCCAAATTCTAATTCTCAAATGTACAAAATTTTATGAAAATAAATTGAATGTTCAGTCTTGACAAAGGTTTTAGAACTTGAGTCACCATTATGAGAGTTTTACAATCTATCGTCTTCCATTCTGAAAACATTCCCATGATCTATGAATATTTAGTGCATATATGTAGTGATACATATGTTATCGAGTCAACCACAGCCTGGCTATCAAAAAAATCATATGAGAAATACATAGCAGCCTATGAGCATATTAACAAAGTATTAAGAGTAAGCGTGTCAATGTGTGCTTATAAATTGTGTGTCTATGTGTCCTTATGAATCCTTTAGCGGCGACATACTCCTGATAATTTTCACTTGTAGCTCAAGAAGGAGAGTGTATGTACAGGAGTTGTGAAGCTTTATGTATGCATGTGTGCGAGGAGCATAAAGGTACCTAGATGCTAGTATTTTGAGTTGAACTTGTAAGAGATCCATAACATGTTAAGCATCTCCGCATAATACTACACCTCAACTCAGCACAAAGGAGCCTAGTGGTGTTATGTAAGTGAGGGGCAACCCCAATATTAAGGCAAGCCAACCGAGGCAGCTATCATGAAGTGTGAAAGATGGCTCAGGAAAACCATCTAACCAATATGCAAACCAAGTTATAAGTGATGTGTGTGAGAGAAAGAAAGTAATACCATCCCTGTCATGATACTACTTGCTACCACATCTACGCCTGCTATAAAACGAAAATGGGGCAGCATGCTAATTATATATAGATTGTATTTTTCAAAAAATTTAGTCATTACCACTTCTTCCAAGATCCTTACCAGAGGCATAAGCATACTTATATATATTAATTGATCTTGAAACATAAAAGAGAGGAAATTATGTTAAAAGTCAGCCAGAGATCTATTTGTAAAATGGACCATTTTCAAAATAATCACATCTCTCTTTGAGAGATACCTCACTAGAGGATTATTGCAGAATCAACAAACCATGATCAAGCTATCACAATGGTGTTGTTTGGTATCAATCTGCCAATGATACCATGCCATTACCAACGATGATATACATGTGAGTGTGAGTAAACCATTAGGTTCTAGCTGATTGTATTTTAATTAGATGTCAAAACAAAAATGTTGAATTATATCTCCAACTCATGAGCATAACAAACAAAACCACCCACTGAGTAAGTGCATAACAGACAAACCTCAGTTTTCATTATTAGTTCAGTTGAGAATAAATATCATCCTTTTCCAAAAAAAACATGCTTTAAAAATTATATTGCTACTTGTAGTTTGAAAAACCAAAATCATGTATGTACTACGTAGGTGCATAACCATCTACCTATTTGTTAATATGGACCTAGAAAAGGACATCCTTGAAGACCACAATTCCTCATATCGACAGCTCCAAACTGATTTTGAAAATCGAAGATGATGGAGTGTATCTGCAACCAAGTTGCACGTAACTATCATAGCTAGCACTGTGTGTCTGTGTGTGTGTGTGTGTGTGTGTGTGTGTGTGTGTGTGTGTGTGTGTGTGTGTGTGTGTGTGTGTGTGTGTGTGTGTGTGTGTGTGTGTGTGTGTGTGTGTGTAACGCTCTAGGAAAAAGAGACACATGATCCAGCCAGAGACTGGTGAGTAAGAGGCAAACCCCTAACCAAATCAATGCGAGCTGAGAGAGAGGTAGAGGAGGCATACAGCTTGAAAGGATGATGTTTTAAACGAATGGCATGAGGAGCCAGGTCAACAAAAAAGAGGGGGTTAAGTGTGAGTAGAGTAGGTAGGTGAGCCAAGAAGTTCGGTGTTTTTATAAGAATTTGGTACATACAATCAGATAAGAGCATTAGCATATGGTTTTGATGAGTGTTCATACCTATATTCATAAGTAGAGAAATGGCTTTCGGCACCGAGAGGAGAAGATAATCATGTCTAAAAGTGAACAAACAAAACTGTTGAGAATGTGTAGAATTTTAGAAGACAAGCCTGCATGTCTTGCAATGTCCTTAGGCTTGTAGCTCAATGAACCCATCAATTGTGTGTATGTGGACGTAAGCAATTTGAGACAGTGCATAAACGTAACCGGTCATAAATGGCAAGTGTGAGTATGAGTCCTAGAACATACAATGACTATATGTCAAACATAAAATCAACCAATGAATAAAAAACACTATAGCTACTATCTGTTATCCAGATAATGTGTATGTGTATGACACCATCTGTTATCCAGATAATAAGTGTGTGTGTGTGTGTGTGTGTGTGTGTGTGTGTGTGTGTGTGTGTGTGTGTGTGTGTGTGTGTGTGTGTGTGTGTGTGTGTGAGAGAGAGAGAGAGAGAAACACCAATGTCCAGGTTCAACTTGTGTATTGTAAGGATCTCTAAGCGTATGTTTGTGTCATGGTGGGGTAGAGAAAAATAGCTAAACATGGTTTCTTCTCTAGATAAGTGTGTAAGTGTGTGTGTGTGTGTGTGTGTGTCCCTCTCCCATCCCAAGGGTAGGGTCTACATGGTGGGAAGACATGGTGGGAAGACAATCCTTGCTAAGATACTCAAAATGTAGGGTCTACACAGTGGGAAGACAATCCTTGCTAAGATACTCAAAATGTAAAAATAGGATATGGATTCCGAACAAGAATTTGGAATGAGACACAAAGCTCTCATCTACCAAGGGTAAACATAAGCTGTCATGTTTAAATATGTGTGTGTGTGTGTGTGTGCACGTGCACGTGCACCTGCATTGCGTGCACCCACGCATGCACATATGCTCAATATGCCCCTTACAAGTTTTAGAGTGAGGATCACATTTCAACATATTTAATTTTTTCTTCTTCACATTTTGAGCTTGGATGTCCCCCGATATTCCTTTCTCTCATAATCACCGCATGGACTCTCAATACACCTATGGTCCTTAAGTATCAAATGTCCATATTTGGTCATATTTAAGCTTTTTTCTCTCAATACATCCAGGGTCCTCAACCATCAAAGTGCCCATTGATAATCTCAATAGAGCATAAGAAATTTTTCTTTGGTCTCATAGGTCATGTTTGACCTTTGATGAAATTAATACAATCTCTCTCTCTCTCTCTCTCTCTCTCTCTCTCTCTCTCTCTCTCTCTTTATGTTGCATGTTTTCTATTGTTCTCTTTTCTCTCTCTTTGCTCATCTCTCTAGAGCTCTTGCACAAAATGTTTGTAATTCTCCTTTACATAAGAATGACAATTACTACAATACATCTTGTCTTTGTAAACAACTAGACTTGAAGACTACAAAGAATACAAAATGTGATGGATCTTTATTCTATAAAAACACTTCCAAGTATGCTCCTCATGATTCATTCACCCACAAGCAACATGCCACGATCCGATTGCCGAAAACTCATATAAGTGGGTAAAACATGGAAGCCATAATGTAGCTATATAATGAGACAAAGTGAACTACTGCCAAAAATACAATCAACATTGTGGCTAGTAGAATTATAAAAAGAGCCATTTTTAGGACTTTTTTTAGCTTGAAAATGAAGTTGAATCTTGATGCATTCAACAAAAATATTATTGTTTTAACATGAAGTTGTTATCTGTAAAGTCTCTGACCCGACCCAAAAAGAACACCATTGTACCATGAAATGAACATAAGGAAAAAAGTTATTATTTTTAGCATTTTTCGGAATTCTGTCAGTGCCATGATGTTTAGAATGTTTTAAAGCTTTGAAATGTTAATTAAAATAATTTTTGTAAAAATTTTCCAAAAATAGTAAGTTTTTGGTCACCCGATCCGTCCAGTTTTGATCGTCTCGAAAAACTGCACCCGTACCCTAAATTTGAAAAAAATGCATTTTCGGACCCCGAGAGCTGCTAAATATGGCAGGTACTCAGACCAGTACGACTTAGTTAGAGCTTAGTATAGCAATTTACGGCATTAAATTCCGAGTCGTATGGGCCGTTTTAGCCTAAAACCAATTTTTCCTAAAGTTGTGCGGGGAGGCACCGGGGCTCGAGGTTGTGTGGGAGCAGGTTCTAGGCCACTCTGAGCCAGCTTTAGCAGCTAGGGGGCGCCCTCTTGCCTTGTGGGAGTTGCAGGAGAGTTTCCATGCTAGAGAGTGGGTGTGAGAGCCAGTTAAACTAGCCAATTGGACACTTGGTGGGTAGGCAACTAGACTTGCCAATGCATTAACTGAGTGCTCACTCAGATGCTTATAGCAACCCAGATCGATTCTCAGCCTTGAGGAGCCTATTTAAAGGTGTGCTCACACACACACACACACACACACACACACACGCTCACACACACTCCCAGTACACACACACACACACACCTTGGGAAGGTGCTGCCGGTACACACAATTTTTGAAGGAGAAGCAAAGGAGGGAAGTGCTGCTGAATTCTCGTCTTGAGAACTCATTTGGATCAGAAAATCGAGAGGATTTTCAGCCCCTAATCACGGTAATCATGATTTAATTTATGCTCATCTGTAATTCTCTTCATCATTCTATTGATTCCTCGTCTACTATGCTTAATCCTAGCTATAATTCCCAATAGCTGCTCTCTAAATCTCCATAGCTATACTCCATTACATAATCATCATCCAATTAGCTAATTTATGCAGCCATTCATCACTCTTAATCAATGATTAATACATGATTAGGAGAGCTTTCTCTCTCTAGGCAGCATAGTAATTAATTGTCAGCCGGTAATAATGTAGATTTGATGAAATTCATTCTTTTACCACTCGATACTGTTGTTATTAAGCTAGATTCAATTTTCTCACACATTAAGATATGATTAAGACAAAGATTAATCCATCATTAGGCCACTAAGATGAGAATTTTCTCTCACCTATGCATGCGGTAACTCTGCATCTTCCTATTGCACTAGGAAAGTGATTGAGCTTGCTTAATTCATCTCTCTTGTAATCTAATCAGAAAAATTCTGAAATTCTTAATCATCTAAGCCAAGTGATTAACTTTAGAGCCGGTTCCCATAGGACAAGTAAAGTATTACCCATAAAATTACTAGGTCTCGAAGAAAAAAAATCTAACCCTCTTGCATAAGGAGGATTGTTTAATGATTCTAATCTGCCATTTGGATTGTTATGATGCTCTTGGACTTTAGCTCTTTTCTTCAAGTTTATCATTTAAAGTATTGAGTATAAAATGGCCCCAATTAAGAGAACTCGCTTCGGTGGTGCCCACGACCGCGAGGCGGGAACGAGCAATGTGAATGGGAAAGGAAAAGCTCCCATGGACGAGCAAGCACCGGCAATCTCACGAGCCATTGACGAAGAAATGGAAGAGGTAGGTCACAATTTTATTCAAGTTGTTTAATTTAACATTGCACACGTTTAACTAGGAAAGAACATATTTCCAAACATGTTGGAGAAATCCGACAGAGACCTCGGCATTTGAATTCGTTTGTACATTAAGTCTAAAGTAGGAAAGAAATGATTGACGGATATACTGTTTGAAATAGAAAGAATGTCTGCTAGGGAAAATTTAGCTCGACATGTTCATTCTATTTCCAATGTTGAATCAGTCCTCATACCCCTACTGATCACTCACAAGGGGTGGCTCGCGTCGATTTCGCAGTAGCTAGAGTTACTAGCTTAGGGCCTTTACCCACGACTTGCTTTCTATGCGGTGGGAACCCACATCTTGCTTTCTATGTGGTGAAAATGTCCATGTCGTGCTTTCTATGCGGTGGACATACCTAGTTGTATGGGCAGCTAGGCAACAACGGGAGGAGTAAACTCTCGCTGGAGGGGAGATGTTGTACCTCCAGAACATTGGAATTTTAATGAATAAGTTTGAGTAGAATTTTTACTAGAGTATTGTCTTGGTGCCGCTTTGCAATACTGATTGAAGGGCTGTCTTAACGAACATTGTGATTCGGAATTTAATCAAGGAATGCCTACGTTGAATAATTATTGTGGTAGTAAATTAGGACACACAAGGAAGTGTGAGTGTGGGGGTGGAAAGTGGGGGCTTGGCTCCGGTTGCCAATGCCTATGAGAAGGGTGGTCCAGATTGGTCTGGAACTCTCTGTCCCCATAGTGTTTAAATTGATACTAGTAATACTCATTGCCCCTAGAGCGGCGAAGTCTCAAGTGTACGTGCCTCTAAAACATGGGGAAAAAGGCACCGGGGTTTCTCTCCTCTTGGAAGGTGGGTCTTAGGATCGCTAGATAGGATAAGTATGCTTCCCCTGCGAGGTGGAGCTAGATCTCTTTGCTAGTAGGCTCGAACTCGACTCACTTTGTGATGAGAGATCGTCCGCTCAAACTCGACTCTCTTTGTGATGAGAGATCTTCCGCTAGTTGAACCCTGAACCACCTTGTTTGCTTCCTCTATAGATCTAGTGGCCACCAGGTTCATCATCAGATCCGCTGTTTGATACGGCGGGGTGGGGGACCTCACACTTGGTATCAGAGCCTAGGTCAGGCTGAGAAATAAAGTCGTATTGTTTGAATATTTAAAAAGGAACTAAAAGTATATAGGTAGCTAATCTGAATTCCTTGCATTGGTGTTGTAGGAAGATCCAGTGCTAGAATATTGAAAGTTCCAAGTGTTTGAGCTTATTTACGAACAAGCTCGACAATCCCCAGTTTACCAATTCAGGCGAGATGTTATGGAGATACTGATGAAGGCTCATACGCCACACTCCACTCGCATAGATAGATGATGGGGACTTGATTGGACACTTGCAGGAGGGATTTACTACATCAACGCTCGGAAGCAAGGATGCCTGGCTACCGATTTGAAGAAGATATGTTGGGGAGAAGAGTTGAGGGTGGTGGAGATATTCTACTTGCTGCCTACTCGATTGGACCTGGCTGTCTCGGACGACACCAATCAAACCCTCAATGAGTGGCTTTTGGAGAAGGTCACCAATGTAATCCCAGCAAACAAAGTCAGAAATTTTGGATTACCAAAACAAGAATCCCGGCTTGACACCATAGTTTATTATCCACTCAAGAATGAGTATAGAAACTACTGCACCAACAAAGTAGTGCATCATGTGAACACAATCTCCTAGGCGTATCTTATACGCAATCCAAAAAACAAAATCCATGTAATAAAGTGATCACGAATTACCCTAAACCTTAAGGGGGTTCCGGTTGTAATGAATTTTCATCAATAAAGTGCTTTTTGTCTCTGAATCTCTGTCTCTTGATAAAGTGGGATCTTGAATTTTATTTAAAGTCTCGTGTCTATTTTGAAAATCATGGTATCAAGAATCTCGTATAACCCATGTAGGCACCACCTGTTGCTCTATACTCGGCAGCGCACGAGAAGAAGCTCCTCCTTAAACAATCCCAGCCTCCACTCTTTAAGGGCGAGGGGGCAAATGTGGAGAGAGATGCGGAAGTGTGGATGGAAGCCATGGACGATTACTTTGAAGCTGTGGGAACCCAACCCGTGAATCAGACCATGCTTGCGATGTTCCGCTTGTCTGGCGATCCCAAGATATGGTGGAAGCAACATTGCAGGGACCTGGATATTAAGGGATCTTCCCAATCCTGGGAAGACATCAAAGCTGCAATACTGGGACGTTATTTACCTCGTGCCTATAAAACCTTGAAGATGAATGAATTCTTTTCACTTCGGAAGCTATTAGGCAAAGTTATCTACGAAAGGCAAAGAAGTTGCTACCACTCTGGCAAGGTCCAATTATGGTGACCAACATTCTTCCTCAAGGAGCTATCCAATTGCACGCCTTATTCAAAGATTCCCTTCCATTAGTCAATGGCTCTCACCTCAAGCCTTGTCACACTTAGACATTACCAATTTACACAAGCCTTTTACTAGCATCAAGTTTTTATCAGCTTTCCCTATCATCCAGTTTGCATCATCCTTAAGTTAACACCAGCTTTCGCAAGCCTCACAGTCGCACGAGCTTTCCCAAGCATCATAGCTTTGTATTTTTAGCTCTCGAGTTTTGGCTTTGACTATGCAACGCATTCTCTTAATTCCCTTAGACGAACATTCTATCCCCATCTAGTGGTTGTCGATTACCAGTTGCTATCTCTTGGTGTAATCATTGTTGGCCAGATTGTACATTTACTCTCAGTGATGTCTCTAAAATCTTTCTCTCTTCCCCCTACTTCCATTGATTATAAATTGAATCTTGTCTCATTATCATGTGGTTATCTGTCTCTACTCTATTGTAGTTCTTATGGCACATTTTCCCTTCCTCATGGTATTATGGTGGTGGTTGTCAATCTTCAAAGTAATCATCTCTATCTCCAACATATTGCTCTCTTTCTCCGCTCCCTTTAGTCTTTTGGTTGGTTTTGCATTTTCTCGCTCTCGATATCCCTCTCCCTCAATATCCTCTCTTTTTCTCCCTTTTTCTCTCTAGATGTATCAATCTCTCCCTCCCCCCGCATGCACCTCTCATTTTACCTATCTCTTCTTTCTTACCTTTCCCTTTTGTCTCTCACTTATATAACCGAAATCTCTATTTCACTTATCTTTGTCTCTCACTTATATAACCAGCATTTAACATTTTAGTCATCATCTTTGTCTCTCACTTATATAACCAGTCTTCTCTATTTTACTCATCATCCTACTTTCTCTGTTTATTTCTCTCATCATCATCTCTCTCTCTCTCTCTCTCTCTCTCTCTCTCTCTCTCTCTCTCTCTCTCTCTCTCTCTCTCTCTCTCTCTCTCTCATTATATGCTACTCTCTGAAGCCATCATGTATTGCATAAAGAGTTTTATGTTTGGCCAATGGACCCCAGAATCAGACCATTGACCTTATGTATTGACCTGGCATGTGGAGAAGCAACTAAGCATGATAATCTCATACAAAGGGAGGAGAAATTATCACTATGTATGGATTTCAAACGGGCACCAATGTACATTGAAATGGTTGAGAAAAAGTTATGGATGACAAAGCTTCAATATGGTGCACCATTGAAAGTAAATGGGAAGCTTTCAAGAAATCTATACGTTCTTGTGTGCCGAAGAATGCTTTGCCATAAAGCATCTCCGTGGTATCAACAAAGATAGATCACGCAAAAGGTGGTTTGATAAAGAATGTCAAGATGCTCAAAAGTCCTTGATAAAGCTTGATGCAACTATGGACAAAGACAACTATCAAAGTCATTTGCATACATACAAGGCATTGATTCAAAAGAAGAGAAGAAGATGGGAAGTAAAGCAATAAATTTTTCAAGTCCAAGAAAAGGCACGTGCATGTGGAAGATTTTGGAGAAACTTGAGGGAAAAACTGATTGAGAATTTTGGTAACTTGAGTCTTGTGGATATGTACACACATTGTAGGAAATTATATGAGCAACCAAATCCTATTTAAAAAATACCATTTTATGGCTCACTCCCATATATGCACTCTTTTTTACTATTGAGGATGTATGTGGTGGGCTTGAAAAGTTGGCCACTCACAAAGCGGGAGATCTTCAAGATATCAAGCCGGAGATGATCAAATGGACGGGGGATTTTACCCTTGAGTGGATGTGTGATATGCTCAACCTTGTACTTTAACATGGTATGCCTTATGATTCGAGTACTAATTGGGTAAAGCCTTTGCATAAAGGAGGGGATGTAAAGAATGTAAACAACTACCGGACTATAATGATTGGGTCTCTTATGGAAAAGTTGTTTGGGTGCATAATGGAGATGAAATTGAGTAATTGGGTTGAAGAGAGAATGACAAGCACTATTGGGGTTAAACAAGGATGTCCGTTGTCACCAACTCTCTTTGGTCTATGCATCGATCAATTGGAACAAATGGTACTTGACTTTATCCAAGAAGAAGGCATTGAAGAGGTCACTATTTGCAATGTGGTGTTAGGAGTTTTCTGGAAAAAGTGATTGCACATATGTACATACACATGCATGGTGCATCAAATAAAGGATTGCCCATTTTCCAAAGCCACGTGTTACGTGGGGCCCACATGTGTACAGGTAGGACAGCATGTACAAAGTACATTGATTTTCATTATCACCAGTACTAGTGTGTTTTTTCTACAATAATGAGGAGTTTGGTAGCATGTGCAACTTCTCGAGGAATCTATCCACGAGCCGACGAATGAGGTAGGCAGGTGCATCAGAAGGCATCTAGTGGCGTCAGGAGGTCGAACGGGTTCAATACTTGCACGTGGGTAAGAGAGGACACAATGTGGGTGTTTTCTTATGATGATAGCCGAGGTCGGATTTGAGCACTTTGATATTGTAGAGTGGGGTTTTAGGCCGTTTCGAACGCGATGATGCTGTCCATTTTGCCAAATTTCTCATTGTTTTTTCTGTTATTTTAGTTGTCTAAGTTTCTTCTTTGAGTAAAGCCTCTACTCAAATTTGCGATTGTATCTGGCATATTTCATCAATATTGTGTGAGCTATTTGCCCCATTGGTGTTGGCCAAAGCTCAATTGTATCTAAACATCAAACGTTCTCCTCTTTTAAGCTGAGTTTTTTTTTTGGGGGGGAGCACCCTTTTCGTGACCTCGCCGTAGGCTATGTACTAGAGTTCCTACTTGATGCTCGGGTTCTATTGTTGGCAGGTTATGCATACATATATAGTCTATATTTTGGGTTCTTATTGCTCTACTTCTGGGGAAACTCTGCCAAAAATTTTCCAAGTTGTGATGGCTGGTTTTCTCGTCGCTTGAGCCATTTATGCTGCTAAAATTCTGGCAAAATCAGAGGATAATTACGGTGTGCCTTTTTGGGAGATGCATGGTCGGCTTTAATGGATGATCAAAACGGACCTCAATTTACTCCTTTTCATTTAACACAAAGAATCCAAATAAATGTTCATGTGTCCAGGAAGATTTTTTTCCAGCAGTGCATAGTCTTTATGTTCGGGCCAAGAAGATCAAGAGAGATACTGGAATGACCTTTGCCTGTTATAATTCCGATGATTAACTATGAAAACTCATTTGATGTGCATATATTTGTCCTTATCTAAAGTTTAGCTCCATTGAAGTTTCTGGGGATTGGGTCAATAAAAAGTTTGGGTTCTTGCACGTGTGTTAGAAGGGGTTCTCAACGCATTAAAACTTGGGTAGCCATGGCTTTCTCTTATCTGGAATTTCATGGGAGAAGTCACGAAGATGTGGAAGACTTTTTGGAAAAGATGGAGGTTGCCTGCATTAGCAATCGGTTTCATGATCCTACACAGATGTTACATCTTCTCCAAATCTATTTGAAGAGTGATGCACGAGTTTGGTCCAAAGCATTTGAAAAGGAGTTGCATGCGCCAGATCCACCTGTGAGATTAAGTTGGGACAATCTAAGGCATGGATTGGAAGTGGAGTTTGTGAAGACAGAAGATCCTGACAAAGTGTGGCAAGAAGTACAGGGGTTGGTGCAAAGGGAAGGTGATCCAGTAGATGCATACATACGTAAGTTTTCAATGGCACGGGAGAGGATGTGCAAGGCCTTAGCACCACAGGTACCCCCACCTGACATGATGAAGAACGACGGGTTCTTGGCTGGTATTTGGGAGAATATACGTTGGAGACTGGAGCTAAAGAAGCCTAGGACATATGAAGATGCACTAGATGTAGCGAGGAACAAAGAGTGGAACCTGAGAAGAATGGGTCAACTAGGAGTAGAATCTTTTCCCAGGAGGTCTGAGTTTCAGCCTATGGATTCTTTGCAAGGTTGCATGCCAAGGGTTCATCATGAACCAGTGGTTCCTGTTACTCCTCAGGTTATGCCAGCAGTGGTCACTACAGCAGTGCAAGATGATGGCCTAAGGCAAGACATGAGGCAAGTGGTAGATTTAATGAAGAACCTCACCCTAAACATGCTAGGTAATGTGGGAAATAATCGAGGTCGGGGGAGGTTTGCAAATCAGCCAGGAAGTGAAGAAAAAACCAGGAATGGTGTTGGACAAAGCAATGGTAGGTTCTGGAGGCAGACACCCACGTGTTATAATTATGGAGAGTTGGGCCACATCAGCCTGCAATGTGATAAGCCAGCAAGGATATGGGGAGACATGTATCTCACTGCCAAGGCAAGTGCTAACTAGGTCAAATGATTATGGCATTGAAATTAAGGGAGAAGAAGAACCAGTGGATTAACCCAAGAGGAAAAGGGAAATACAAAAGTGATAACTGTGGTCACCTTGGAGAAGGCAGCAAAGCTGGAGGATACATTAGTGATGCCTATTGGGAAGAGGACCACACAGGATAAGGAAAAAGGAAATGCCACATGTCCTAGCAAGAAGAAGCATGAAGACAAGGATCTCAAGGCCAAGAGGAAAAGAAGGGCTCATCGCAAGTTTCATGTTTCAGATTTTCCACTAGGGGATGGGCAATTAAGCTATGACTTGAAGGAGGATCTGACAATCAAGAAAGCTGATGTTACTTCTGGGCAGCTTATAGAGATGGTGCCTAAGTTAAAGCGACAGTAGAAGAGGATGGTTAACCCAATGGAGAAAGAACCAGAGAGAGGTTCAGTGAAGATGTTAGTGATGGATGAGCTACCAGACATTTGCCCAATAGTAAATGTGTGGCACAAAAGAAAAAATATGGGATAAGGATATGTTGATGGAAGAGCCCAAATATGTGTCATAACACACTCATGCGTTGAGAAGATGGGTCTTACAGTGACTGGGGTGTCAGGCTTCTGGATCAGATTGTCAAACCGTCATAAAGTAAAATGTTTGGGTGTTGTACAGAGCTTAGAAGTGGAGGCGTATGATGCAAAGGTGGTGGTTGATTTTCATGTGATGCCAGCGGGGTTGGGAGCATATCCTATTATACTGGGCAGACCATGGTTACGTGTAGTGGGAGTTGTTCAAGATTGGCGACGTGGTACGATTAGCCTCTATGGAAAGACAGGTGCCAAGAAGCTATATAATATGGACACACGGAAACGATTGGAGGAACTTTATGAAGATGAGGATGAGTCTAGTGATTAAGACTATTCCACAGTGAGACTGATGAGGACAGTGATAGTACTACCAACTGTGATGAGGATATTGATGTTGCATTTCTTCTAATGGACAAAGAAGTCCAGGAGCCTGGTTTAGTTGCATTTGCAAATGAGATTGAAGATGAAAGTGAAGGGCCTTATGAAGTGATTGAAGGGCTGATGCAAACCAAGGTTGAATTGTCAAAGAAGCAGGAATTGATGACACAAATGCTCAGTGGAGACCTCTCAGGTATGGAGCAGGAGATATATTTGCACATGCTGTCTAGTTTTCTTGATTTGTTCATTACTTCATATGAAGAGATTAGAGGGTTCAAAGGAGAAGAGATGCATATAGAGCTCAAAGAAGGTGCTATGCCAGTGTGGCAAAGGCTAAGAAGTATGGGTCAAGAGCATATGGAATCCTTAAGGGAAGAGATGGACAAGTTATTGTAGGCAGGGTTCATAGTTCCAGTGGAAACCACAGAATGGGTGAGTCCAGTAGTAGTCAGTCCAAAGAAGGATGGGAAGTGGAGGATTTCTGTGGATTTTAAACCCTTAAATGCAGCCTAAGAAGAACACATATCCTCTTCCATTCATTGATTAGATCTTGGATTCAGTGGCAGGTTATGAGAGGTACAGTGTGTGTGATGGTTTTTCATGCTATTTTCAATTGAAGATTGCTCTTAAAGACCGAATAAAGACAACTTTCATTATGCCATGGGGCTGTTATGCTACACGGTATTGCCATTTGGGTTGTCAAATGGACCATCTTTCTATCAAGAGAGAGCAAATTGGGTATTGGAACCATTCATTGGTAGTTGTGTTAAAGCTTTTATGGACGACTTCTGTGTCTACAGCAGTAGGGATGTACACCATGAGAAGTTGCAGATGGTATTGGCTCGATATGATGAATGTGGAGGACAACTAAATCCAAAGAAATTCCATCTAGCACAGCCAAGGGTGAAGTTATTGGGCCATATGGTGTCAGAAAATGGCATTGAGGCTGATCCAAACAAGGTTAAGTCTGTTATTCTTCTTCCATCACGTACGAGTACAAAGCAATTGGCAATCTTTATACACAAAGTCAAGTACATGGCATGGTTTATTCTATTATCTTCACAACTCCTTTATCCATTACAACAAGTGGCAAAGCATGATCCCTTGCAATGGGATGACAAGTGTGAAGAAGTGTTTCAAGAGGTGAAAGAGGTGTTAGGGGGGTTGTCAACCATGCAGGCTCCTGATTGGGAGCAAGTATTTTATGTAAATCCATCAATAGGGGATGATGCCATTGGAGCCATGCTTTTGCAAAGGGGGAAGGGTAGCCATTATATGAGGCCAGTGTATTGTGCAAGCACAGTGAAGTTGGTACTAGAGAGAAAATTCTCGGAAGTAGAGCTAGTGATGGCCATTGTAATATTTGCTTGTCAACGATTTCGTCATTACTTGCTACCACGACCTTTTGTTTTCTTAACAAGTTATGCATTTTTTCCACATTTAATTAAAGGCACAAACATGTCAAATGTGGTCAAGAAATGGGTAATTGAGCTGCAAGAGTTTGAGTTCTCTTTTTTAGTGGAAGACAGTATAAGAGCTACCCTAGCTGATTTGTTGACTTACAAGGAGAGTCCCCTCATTATTAAGAAAGAGGTGGTGAGAAGGGTAGTTGAAGAAGTGCCACAGATTAGCAATGCACATGTGTTGTTCTTTGATGGCTCATACAGAAAGAGCCATGATGCAACTTCAGGGGGTATAGCACTTTATGATCCATATAGGAAGCTAGTATGCAAGAGAGGGTTTAAATTGGATGCACATAGTAACAATGAGGCTGAATATGCTACTTTGGAAGCCAGATTACACATTTGTTTGAAGCATGGGATTAGAAGGTTGAGCATAAAAGGTGATGCCTTGTTAGTTGTGAAGCAAGTGTTGGATGTGTGGAAGAGCAAGAACACCTCATTGAAGAAAATGCGTTTCAAAATTATAGGCCTTTTAAAAAAGTTCGAAGCATGGATCATCAGACACATTGAACGTGCTCTAAATGGAGAGGCACATGAAGCAGCTTAGAGCATGATTGGGGAGCTATTTGTGTTAAGGACCAATTTACCTCTTTATCGTGGCCGGGAAAGTTTGACTCAAGAAGAGGAGTTTTTGCTAACAGGAATCATTCCGAAGGACATTCAGAAGTCTAAGAAGTATGGTTTTGTGCGTAGAGCATCCAGGTACAAATTGATTGGTGATGTCTTGTACATTAAAGGGACCGATCTCATGTTGAGACATGTACCTTGGTGGCAGGAGCTTTATAGAGTGTTGGAAGAGAATCATGAAGGCACTTGTGGCGGAAATTTTGCTCTAAAGATTACCTTGCATAAGATCTTGCAAGAGGGGTATGTATGGCCTAGTTTGCACAAGGATGTTCACCATTGGTGTAGGTCTTGCAATAGGTGTCAAGCATTTGGGAAGAGAGTGTTGAAGCCAGAGCTACGAAAAACCATTATTGCGTTTGATGTGTTTGAAAAGTGGGGGATTGATGCAATAGGCCCATTACCTATCACAAGCAGGGGTAAAAGCTATATTTTGACTGCAGTGGACTATCTCTCTAGATGGGCAGAGGCTATAGTAGTAAAACAAATCACTGCAAAGAATGTGGCAAAATTTGTGTACAATGAAATATGTTGCAAGTTTGGGGTGCCACTGGAGCTACTTTCGGATAAGGGGCCAGGATTTAGAGCTAAACTGCTAGACTTTTTATGCACGAAGATGAAGATTAGGCACCAGCATACCACTCCTTATTATCCACAATGTAATGGCTTAAATGGAAGATTCAACGGTGAGTTGGTACAAATTCTTTTCAAAGTGACAGAGCCCCAATTAAAGAATTGGGATTTGGAATTGCCTAGTTCATTATGGGCTTACCGTACTTTGGTGAAGATAGGTACAGGGTTTACTCCATTTCATTTGGTATATGGAAAGGAAGCACTATTGCCTGTTGAAATAGAGTTGCCTACGGTCAAGATGCTAGAGAAGGTGCTTGGGCCGCCTAGTGATGCATTCAAAGAGACTCTCTTACAATTACAAGAGGTTCAGCTGGATAAGATAAGCGCATTGGAACATTATGGACAGATGCAAGATAAGGCTTTACAAAAAATAAATGAAAAGGTCAAAAGTAAGGGTATCAAGAAACATGACTTGGTTTTGTGCTACAACAGTAAGCTGGACAAGACATTCCAAAAGAAGTTTCAAATTAAGTGGGAAGGCCCTTTCAAGGTTGTGGAGTGTTTTTTGAATGGTACATCTCAATTGGCTAACCTAGATGGGATTCTACATAAGTCAAGGGTAAATGGATTGCATCTTAAATTGTATCATGCTAGATTGATGATGGTGGAGCAAGATGAGTTGTCTACAGTAATGTCTCTGAGGGATGAGGAGACATGTGACGCGGCGAGTCTCATATATCTTTTTGATGCTGGTCATGAATGATCTAGCAGGCTAGGGGATGGGCAAATTATGTTAGGAGTTTTTTGGAAGAAGTGATTGCACGTATGTACATACACATGCATGGTGCATCAAATAAAGGATTGCCCATTTTCCAGAGCCAGGTGTTTACGTGGGGCCCACATGTGTACAAGTAGGACAGCGTGTACATAGTACATTGATTTTCATTATCACCAGTATCAGCGTGTTTTTTCTATAATAATGAGGAGTTGATAGCACGTACAAATTCTTGAGGAAGTTATCCACGGGCCGACGACATGAGGTAAGCAGGTGCGTTAGATGGCATCTAGCGGCGTCAGGAGGTCGAATGGGGTCAATACTTGCACGTGTGTGTGTGTGTGTGTGTGTGTGTGTGTGTGTGTGTGTGTGTGTGTGTGTGTGTGTGTGTGTGCGTGTGTGTGTGTTTGTGTTGAGTGGGCAAATGGATAGTCTCTCTCCTCTCACTCCATCGGTGTGTTCCCTATCTCAGCCAGGAGGGTTCGGTAAGCCGAGTGGTGCCCCATACTGTGTGTGTGTGTGTGTGTGTGTGTGTGTGTGTGTGTGTGTGTGTGTGTGTGTGTGTGCGTGTGTGTGTGTGTGTGTGTGTGTGTGTGTGTGTGTGTGTATCATCCCAAGAGTGTGTGTCTGGTGATTATAGAGGCGTTGTGTGTGTTTTCATCCTGCTCACAGCGATAATCATGCTTTTGTTGCATGCGGATGATGTAGTGCTTCTAGCACACACTTTAGAAGATGCATAAAAGCTTATGGTTGTCCTTGAAAAATTTTGCTGGCATAGTGGGCTGATTGTGAATGAATCCAAAACAAAGGTTATGCTTGTGAAAATCAACCATAAGGAGAACCCATGCATTGTGTACAACAATGAGACACTTGAAGTTGTTGAGAGCTTTCAGTACCTTGGCATTGAGGTTCCGTCCAATCACAAGTGGAATGAATGTTCTATGCGTCGTTTGGAAACGTGAAAGAGAGCATATTATGCATTTGAGAACATGTGTAATGCGGGAAACATCAAGTGTTGGGTTCTCAAGAAATACTTTTTTGATGCATTGGTGACATGGGTTCTTCTTTATGGAGTTAAAGTGTGGGGTGGGAGTATCTCAAGGTCTACTTGGGAGGAGTTTGAGAATGTACAAAAGCATTTTCTTACAAACTTTTACAAACTTTGCTGCAATTTGATAATAGCCCATTAAAAATATCCTTAGGAAACTTTGAAACGCTACACTTCTCCCAAAACACAAGCTTTATATACATGTTCTAATGGGGCCTCAAGAGGGGCAACAAAACAACCATATGATATTGTTAAAAACACATCAAACTAAAAAAAATTAGATGACCAAAATATGCATGCCAAAGTTTTGCATTTGAAACAACCTTTGAATTAGAAATTGCAAAAGCTGAATCTTCCACACATTTTTTGTAAGAGTTGAGCTTATACAACCCGTGAAACAAAGCACCAAATGCTAAAATAGTATCACCAAACAAAACTGGATCATGCATGCTACACTTGTCACCCATAAACTTGGCTACGAGAATAAGTTTTGAATGACTACAAGACCAAGTTTTGTAAGTGAAAATGGTGACAAAAGGTTCTTGTTTATCCCAAGGACATATAAAGCATCCCAAAGTGGAAAGAACTACCACTCATTGCGATAAGCACAATCTTTTCCATTAGAGATAGTCTCAAGAGAACTGAACAAATCATGATAAGACATGGTGTGCTTAGTTGCGCCACTATCGAAGTGCCACACAAAATCCACAATTACATAATACATGCATCATGACTAGATGAGTCCTACTAACACTATGCACTTAAAGCCTGCTTTGCATCATGCACAACATTTGTTGATTTGTACAATGGTTGTACTTGTCTCTTTCTAATAACAAGCCTCAAGCTTAGAGCATTCATTTGTTCAAAACCACCAACAAAGATCTCATCTTCCACTTGATTCTTACAATTAAAAATAATCTTAACCTTATGTTGTGATGAAACATAATATAGAGTGAGCTTTTGTGCAAGCCATTTTATCAACATAATGACCTAATTGTAAACACTTAAAACGTCTCACCTTCTTGGAGCCATTGGAAAGTTGATTTAAATATTGCACTTGTTGAGAGTTGGTATTGGAATGCTGAGAGTTGTAGTGATTATTCTTTATAAAAATGTATCACTCTAGTTCCTAGTCATGTCAAAGTTAGAAGAAAAAGTAGACATTGCTCTTATTAGTAGGTGAACAAGTGAAAGAATCACAATGGCTTTCTAAAATAATTAGAACGTGATAAAATCATTAGGTTGAGTTTAAGTAAAATCAGTGTTCAAGAAAGGATTGCCTCAGCTTAGCCTTGAGCCGGTTGAAAATGGAGACTACCTGGTTACAAACCATGGTAAAGGGAAGAAAAACTAGTGAAATAAGTGAGAAAATAGTTCAAAAATCTTACAAATTTTAAATTTATGCTAGTATTTTCGGTTCGCTTCTTTGTTGGGAAGGTAACTCAATCGACGATCGCTTAATAAAAGAGACTTTTTTGAATATTGACTAGAATTAAGTTATAGAATGTAAGAAAAGTCAAGCCATGTGAGGCTGTGAAATGAAATATGAAATTAAAAAAACTCATTAATATATATATGTGTGTGTGTATCCATAGAATTTACTAGAATTATGCAAGTGAAGTTTCACTTTAACATTCTAAAACAATAGAATGCAAAAAAAGTCAAGACATGTTAGGATATGAAATTAAACTGAAATAAACATTTAAAGTAAGTCTCCATCTTACAGTGACAACAATGAAAGTCTTTCTAACCCAACACAACACTAAGGTTTCTTTTAGAAAGCAAAAATCAACATTTTGTCATTGACCCCCTATTTTCTTCTCATCATTCAATGCTAAGGTTAAAGCCTGTGTGAAATCTACAAGTTCAAAGAGGGGTGCTAAACTAGAAATAAGTTTACACTTCAATTTTCTCCTGCTAAAACGCTCGATGACTTGCGACAATTAAATCAAACAATTTCAAAATTGATTAACATATGCATATACACCTTCACTTCTACCCAATTGCAATGGATCCCCTGCTCACCATAATGCAGCACTAAGATGATTGGGTGCACATTTGACTTTCTCGTGCTCACAAAAATCTTCATCATGAAAATTTTCACCCAACTAAATGGACCATACCAGCCTTGTGTCTAATCTTTGGTACCATTTAAATCCTCGTAACTTAATGCTTTACTACTAATTTTACTCTTTTTGAATGTTCTTGTAGTTCCAGTGCGTGCAAAATACAGTGTTGTATCCTCAAATTCTCCCAAAATTTTCATCTTTATACACAGCGATTCCTCTTTTGTGAAATCGATGAGAGATATGTTCACCACTATAGCAATTTTTGTTGCTCGGCTTTCAAGTTGAAACTCAAAATTTTTAGGAGTTTTTCTTTGTAATAGTTTTTCAAAAGTGAAAATATTTTCCTCTTTTTTTAAAATTGGATTTGATTGAAATTTGAGGCCTTGAGCTAGGTTTTAAAACCTTTTAAACTGCTTGTCGGGCAATTGGTGAGTGATATTACTTGCTTGACATCAGTGTTCGGGAAAAGTGTGCCTCAGCTTAGCGTTGAGCCGGTTACAAAATCAAAGTAGCCGGTTGAGGGGAAGGCAAGAAGGAGAAAATTCCGCTTAAAAGACATGGAAAATAGTGTAGTTTTGCAAAAATACTAGCTAGTATTGTGAAATTTCTGGTTCATATTTGTCTTGGAGGGATATTTGTATGTTTTTAAAAATGATTTTTCTCGAACACTGCTTGACATGCAACTAATAAGCTGAAAAGCTTGAGCTTTTGGGCACCTTTTATAAAAGGTGTAAAATTAAAAAAGGATTTTGATGATTAGGTATCCCCAATCTCGGAAAATTAAAAATTGTTTCAAAATATCTGGAGTGCATAAGTGAAGGGTGAGTTTAGGAAATGAAAAGACCATGGAGGTGGAAAGTCAAAAGACTTTTTGTGTGCGTATAAATAGAGATGGTAGAATGCAGATTTACATTTGTGTGTTTTTTCTCGATTTTCTTTCCTCCAACGTTTTCAAACCTAATATTAGACCATTAGGAAAGCCTTTTATTTATGTTAGAGCCATTAGGTATACCTTTTATTGTGAATGTAGGAAGGAGATGGCAACTTCTTTGCCTTTGTGCTTGTAATTGGACATACTGGCTCTACTTTCACAAGACATTAATTAATTATGCACATTCGATTCCTTTCGCATTTTCCAAGTTTAACAAAAAGGGTTTGGAGCCCATTCCCGCCTGTCTCAATGCCCATCCCAATTGTGCGCTCTGTCTTCCTTCGACAACACCCAACTCCCTCCCCCTCTCTCCCCCTTTCTTCTCTTGCTCACAAGCCTTGCCCCCCAACGCAAGCTCCCTCCCCGCCCCCCCCTTCTCTCTCTCGTTCCTGTGCCGATCACTAGCCTTGCGTGCAGAGTCCAAAGAAGGCGCACACCTCACTCTGACTATTGGCTCTGTTGTGCTCCATGCCTTGCATTGGTCTGTAGAATGAAGCTTGGCTACTCTCCCACTTTGCCAAACAAACATACCTTGCCGCAACCATGCGTTCCAGCTCTCATAAGTGTGCCCCACTCTCGACGAAGATCACCCTGCGCCTCCTTTTGCACATGATCTCGTCCATCTCTGTAGCCTTGCTGCATGCGACTACCCGAAGAAGATTCAGTCCGTGCGTCTGTGCAGCCTCACCGAACCGCCTAGGTGGAGAAGACTTGTGTACACAGAGAGAGAGAGAGAGAGAGAGAGAGAGAGAGAGAGAGAGAGAGAGAGACGGCACCTCCATTTTTGTCCTCCAAGGCTTGAGAGGATCTTGCAAGATTTCTGTTAACGTGACCTGCTTCGAAAATTAGAGCAACATACTAGCCTTTAGAGGCCGACTCAACCTAAGTTACTGAAGGAAGATGTCTTCCTTATGGGAAGGTGATGTACATTGGAAGCTAAGTCATCGATTTTGCTGCTAGTCAATTTCTTGCAAGTGTGTGTGTAAAAGAAGATTCCCCATCAAAAAATCATCTTTCTCTTCAAATCTGTTGGACGGATACGCCGCGACGGACGTCAGCACAGCGAGAACTCACCTAACAAGATTTGTCAGCTAAGGACGAAGCTCGACCCCTAGGCGCGTGAAAGCAAGCATAGGGTGTCAACCTACACTCGACCGACTCCTAACTAATTCCTACATAGATCTCTACCCAATGTCTAAGCTACAGCCTTCAGGAGTGCATAAGAGGAGATTTCCTACAACGCTTTCTAGAGACGAATACCCATCAAACGATCTCGAAATGCCATAGAACTTGAAGGAGACCCTACTAACACCAATAGGTCGCTCTCCCTAAGGTCTATGAACCAAAATCCCAACCCAAAACACCCGGTGCAAAATCACGTAGGATATCTGGCCGAAATTTGCAGGTCATCGTTTTCAAAAACTAAAGTGCCTAATGTGTAGCTCTACTCAATGCGAATGCGTGGATATGCTGCAATGCAAAAACGGACAACGTATGCTCACCGAATCACCAGATGAAGCTCGTAGATGGAGCTCGCAAAACCGGACCGTACGCGCGCAATGTAGGTATTGGCACGTAGCTCTCGTCGGGGGCAACACGTTGCACTTCTCCGCACTTGATTCCGACCACCGGTGCGTGCGTAGCGTCAAGATGAAGTTCTCACTCTCTCTCGTACACAGTACGCTCACTCACAAACTTCAAACTTTTTAAAAATGACAAAAGGGTTTTTTCATTAAGGTCAAAAAGTGGTATAAATACCTTACAATTCTCAAACCCTAATGTTCCATTTTAACCATCTACTCAATCTAAATGTCAAAACTGGAATACAATCTGGAAACTTATGTAAGCCCCAATATTTACAAAGGTGAAATGTCGGGTTTCCTCAATAAATGAATAATTACAAAAAATAATAATCCGTCGAGCAATCATTTTTTGTAGGGTGTGTCCAGCTTCTAACACTCCCCCCCTCCTTGTTCATGTTGTCCTCGACATGGCTGTTGAGCTGCTTCTTGCATGGTGATTTAGATGTGGAAATTTACATGCAGCAGCCAGAAGGGTTTGTTGAGAAAGGCAAGGAAGATTGGGTATGCCAGTTGTTAAAGAGTCATTATGGCTTTAAAAAATCACCGAGGGCATGGTACCATAAATTCCACAAGTTTATGCTTTCTCAAGGCTACAAACGTAGTGAGTTCGATCACTGTCTATATACAAAGAAGGCTAAGGATGGTAGTTGGTTGATCCTTATTTTGTATGTGGATGACATGTTGATTGCTGGCAAGCACTTGGAAGAAATTTCAGCTTTGAAGTCAAAAATGGCAAAATCGTTTGACATGAAAGACATGGGTGAGGCAATTCATATACTTGGTATGCGCATTGAGAGAGACACATCAAAGAAGTTGATTTGGTTATCTCAAACAGAGTATATTGACAAGGTTTTGCAACGTTTCAATATGGAGAAGGGAAAGGCATTGAGTGTTCCATTGCCACCATATGTGAAACTTAGCAAACAATATTGTCCTGTGTCTGAGGAAGAACAGGCTGAAATGGATAAGATTCCATATGCGTCTGCAGTGGGTAGTTTGATGTATGCAATGATTGCTACTCGCCCAGACATTGCATTTGCAATTGGAGTAGTAAGTCGATACATGTCAAACCCAGGCAAGAAACATTGGGAGGCAGTGAAAGGAATATTGAGATACCTGAAAGCTACAAAGAGTATGCGTATATGCTATGGGAGTCAAGAGCTAAGTGTAAAGGGTTTTACAGACTCAGATTATGCAGGTGACTTAGACAATCGAAGGTCTACGTCAGGGTATGTCTTTACATTGGCTGGTGGAGCAGTATCATGGCGTTCTAGATTACAAGATTGTGTTACTCAGTCTACTACAGAGGCTGAATATGTTGCAGCATCAGAGGCATGCAAAGAATCAATTTGGCTTAATCGACTAGTAACAGATTTGGGAATCAAAGAAGAGATGCGTGTGTTATATTGTGATAGTCAAAGTGCTAGACAATTGGCTCGCAATCCAGTTTATCACTCAAAGACAAAGCATGTGGATGTGAAGTATCATTTCATCAGGGAAATGCTCGAGGATAAGCAACTTCAGCTTGTCAAAGTTCACACCATAGAAAATCCTGCTGATCTACTTACAAAAGGACTTCCCTCAGAGAGCTTTGCGCATTTTCGCAAGCAGTTAGGTGTAGGGTAGTACATCACTTCTCTACATCTCTTGTATATTAGCTTGTATAGTAGCTTCTCTCACACTTAAAGTACCACATTGGACTTTAAGTGGGAGGTTGTTGGGGTATAAAGCCCAATGTGGTCGCCCAGGTAAGTGGGCGGGCTGCCAGGTATGTACACATATTCTTTTGTAAAAACCTAATAAGAACTCACTATGCTCTACACATTACAGTAGAGTGAGTTCACCATATCGTCGTGCTCTTCTTCTCGCACTCTCTCTCGCGTCGCACTTCCGCTCGTACTCCTTCAGTATGTGACGTACATGGGTTGAAAAATTTGTGCTCATGCTTGGCCGTGTAATGTGGCCTTATATTATGCATACTCGGTCAATGCATCGAAAAATTAATGTTGTGCAAGAGAAGGGTATAAGCAATATGCTTAGTGGCATTCGCCGTCGAGGTTTCCCGTTGGTTGTTGATTTTTTCGGCATATTTTCTTTGCAAGTAAAAGTTGTAACTCTACCGCTCGCTGTTTGATTGTCTTTCTTGCAAAAGTCGGTTGTGTTGCGGCTACTGTCGACATGGCCATAGTGAGAGAATTTTCGTGGCGGAATTGGCCGTAGACCTTGTCTCTTTTGCTTTCCATTTGTAGCTTTGCTTTGCCGGTTTTTGTAGGTTTATTGCTACTTCCGCGTTGCGGATTGTTTTGCTGCTAATTGGCACCTACATAGATCGGTTTGTCGGTTTTATATGCAGTTGTGTGCCTTCCGATGTTGCTTGTACTGAAGGGAGTTCCTTTTGCTTCGGTTTCGGGATCCAAATGCGAGTCGTATTTAAGTTGTTGCTGAGCATTTTCTTTGGGATCCATATCTGTTTTATTCCCATGGTTATTGGTTGAACTGTTTTCTCCTTTTGACTTCTTCTATTGTATTGATGTTTGTCTGCCATGTCATTTCTATCCTTCTGCACCCATACTTGTTTGTCACGGGTTGCTAACCTTGATCTTGACACTGCGGTCGGTGACTTTTTATACTTGTAGTGAACATGGTTGGCAGTTCCCTGTTTGTTCGCCATGTTGTTCTTTAGTGGCACCCTTCCTTTTGGTTCTTTCTCCAATGATTGTGTTGCTTCCATCTGGTTCTTCCGGGGTTGTTGAGAAAAGGCTACCACCTGTTGTTCTTGTGCATGCTGAATCTTGACTGCATCGGCATTCCAATCTATCTGCACATTATACTCTTTTTGCCAACGTTGTCCCAACAACAGAATAAGTCGTTTCCCGGCCACCCTCTCAAGTACATGTTCTGTGATCGGCAAGGGATAGTTGTCCCTTATGGTGGCTGCATTTACCTTTTTGAGGTTTACACACACTCGCAGTTTTCCGTTCTTTTTGGGGAAAACCACAATGGGTGACACCCAATCTGTATGCTCAATTTCATAGATGAATTCAGCATCCATCAACTTGTCAATCTCCTCTTTGATTCGTTTAGCAAACGTGTCATTATATGTATAAGGACGTTGTTTGCTAGGTTTGGCATCTGATTTCAAAGGAATTGTATGTTGGCATATCTATGGGTCAACTCCTTTGAGGTCTTTGTAGGACCATGCAAACACATCTTTATACTTCTTGAGAAGTTGTGTTAGCCGTTCTTCTTCTTCAGGCTCTAAATCAGTTGCTATATAGATCGGTTGAGGCTTCTCACTTGGTTCAGCGAGGTCTATCCGTTTTGCATTTCCCGGCCCATTGTAAGATTCTTGGTTTGTTCTTTCCCTGACTGGTGGTGTCATGATGATTTTTTTGTCCTGGATGGTGAATTTCCGATAGTGGGATGGTACATTCATGTTTTCTTTTTCTGACTCCTCCTTACCATCACTTTCTCCCTCAGTAGTCCATACCTCTCGTAAAGACCGTTTTAGTTCTTGGTATTTCTTTTTATGCTCCAATTTGGTCCACTTTAGATCTTTTGTTGTTCCTTTTTTTTATTTTTGAGATTTTTTTTATTTTGTTTCTGTTTTAGCTTTCAGTATTTGTCTTATTTTCTTTCGCGTTCTTTCCCTTCGCACTCTCGAGAATCTCCCTGATATTTGGTCCTTTACACAATCCTCTACTTTGACAAGCAGGATAGTGAGTTTTATCTTTGATCTTGGGCATCAGGTTCTCTTTCATTTTGTTTTCTACTCGTTTTCTCCTATAGCGTTCCTGGCGTCTAGGGTGTTGATTGGCAAAATCATAAAACTTGATATTCTCTGTTTTCTCCCCACGCTTGCTTGAGTTGTCTGAACACTCGTTATCTGCATCGTCATTTACCTCCAGATGCTCAGAGGAGTTATAAAACTCTTCTTGTTATGGTGGTTCTACAAACTCATCTCCTTCTCCTATAATGCTTACCATGTAATAGGGTAGCACATCATAGCCATCCTTATCGTAAAATTGTATCGTTGTACTATATGTAACGGTACAGACATCCAATGTTGCTAGTATGTGTTCCCATTCCAAAGGTTCTAAGGCATCTTCAGGAAAAGGTTCCGGAATATAATCCTTGTCCTCAATCACTCTTTCTAAAACGCATTCCTCTCTTTTTAAGCTCCCGCAATGTGAAGCTCCGCACATCCATAGCTCTTTTTGTTGCCCTAACCATGCTGGGAGTTCTAACCCTGCCAATGTAGCTAAATCAAACTCTTCTATTGGTGTCTGGTTCACATCTTTGTAACTATGGTCTTTTAGGTGTATCTTGGTTGTTGTCTCGCCATGTCTGAGGTATATGTGGTCGTAACCCCAATCCTGGACCATCTTTAATTGTCACATGAATGGTCTTCCCAAGATGATCTCGTAATTGTTCTTTTTGTCAAAATCGACTATTGCAAATGCATGCTCATACTCGATTCCGCAAGAGGTGACAATCACTTTTTCTAAGAGTCCTAGAGGCTTTTCCATGAACCCATCTGCCAAGTGCAATTTCATTCTGGTAGCTCTCAAAGCCGGTTTTCCCCATTTTTTCTAGATTTTCTTGGTGGTGATAGCAACTCCTGCTCCACTGTCAAGAATAGCTTTGGAAACTACTCCTTGGAATTCTACTGGTAGCGTAGTGTTTCTATCTTCTCCCTCGCAATATTCTCCAACCTTGTTTAAAAGTACGGGCCTAGTGTTTAGTTGAGGCCTGTCCAATTCTCTGATCCCTTCCTGAAGCTTCGAGGTGGGGTCTTTTACTCCAAATTTTTCTAAGCATTTGCCTACTGTGGTCCACATGTTTGGTCGTAACCTCAGGAGTTCGGCTAATGTGATCGTGCATGCCACCGGGGTGGACAATAACTCAATCAACCCTTGTGAATCCATCACTCTGTTAGAAGACAGCCTTTGAGATGGGATTGCTCTTACCTCAGACTCGGCTTCATACTCTCCTAGGTAAGAGGGTAGAGTTTTTAGAGAGTCTGGTTGGCTGTGCCCCGAACTAATTGATCCCTGGTCTCCCCCTTGTGAATGTATATCAAAGTTCATTTGTGATCTGGCCTCAAATTCTTCAATAGGAGGTAAGATCTTATTTTTCTCTTTTCTCGTGCTGTTCATGTGGTAACTCACCCTGTTAGCTTCGTTGGCCTCACGGATTTGCTTCCACAGGTCATCTAGACCGTTACAATCCTTACTTATTTCTACCAATGTTTTAGGCTGGAACCCGTCACTTTCCTCTTCTTTTGTATTTGGCACTATGATAGGCTCTCTCCTAGACTCAGAGGCATTTGTGAGTCTTCCCTTCGTTTCTACTTGTTTCTCTAATGTTGGTTTGATAGGGGTTGGAGTTGGTACTTCATGCCAATTTGCAGGTTTACCAAGCGGGTTTTCTATCAAAGATTGAGTTGTTTCAATCATCTTTCTACACATTTCCCACCTCTGTTTTTCTATTTCAGCATATGGATAAGTCATCCATCTTTGCTCTTGGGTTTGGTTCTTTTTGAGTCTGGCTTTGTAAGCTTTTAAAATTGCATATAACTGCTCATTTACCTTGTCTGCCAGTATTGATCCTCCTGATCCTGCACTTTTGGGTTTGGCTATTTCCTTGGGTGCTATGGTTACCACAGTATGTGAGCTTAGGCTAGCTAGATCCTCTAACCGCTCTAATCTATCCTTTGTGTGTTTTAACTCCTCGGATAGAGCCGTTTGCTCTCGTTCTCTCCTGGCTTTCATACGCGCCTTTCTAGCTTTCCAAGTGCTTCTTTGATTTTTCATTTTTGAACATGGGGCATCGGTTTTTGGCTCTTGAATTATGGGTTCGTTCGTCATTCTTTGAGCTTGGGCTCGTGTCACTGCCTGATTATGTATGATTGTCTCGTTTTCTGACCCTCCACTGGAAGGCACTGCTTCTAGCATGTTCAAGGTAGTTTTTGCTCCTTTGCTCGGGCTCTTAGGGAAATTAAGAATCAAATGAGTAATTCCACACTCGGTGCAATATGCGTTGACTCTAATGATTTCATCATGAGGACAGTCTCTTAGCCAACGGTCTCCGCCACACTTGTAGCAGGGTCCTTAGGCTGTTGAGGTGCTCCTTGAGCTCCTCTTTGTTGGTATGCATGTCTCTGCCCACCCATGCCTCCGTTGGCTATGAACAACAATGTTCGTTCATCCAGGCTATATCTTCCTTCTCCTGCTGCCTGTGCAGTTGTTGGTGGTCCTGCACCTCCTATCATGCTCCATGGTTCTGGTGTTGAGGGTTCTTCCGGTGGATAATAGACAGGATTTGCACCATATCCATTGGGATCTTCATAATATGCATGCGTAGGCACCAAAGCCTTCTCTTCTGATTCGGATATTGTTGGTGTGTATCTTATTCCGTCTGGTCGTAATCCTAGTAGGGGTGGTTGTTGCCCCAACATTGGTTGTGGTCTTTCTACACCTACAGGTCCTGGTAGGTTGCCTGCTTGATACCTAGGCATCGGTGGAATTTGAGGAGATGCTACCTGAGCTTGGAGAGCGTAAGGTCTTTCTCTCACATATCCCTTGTTATAATAACATTCCTTCGTCCCATGGTTTGTCCATTTTTGTTCAATAGCACACCACTTGGGTTGTTTAGCCTGGGGTTTGGCGTACAAGTTAATCTTTTTTAGCACTTCCTCTATAAGCTGCTCCTGGCTTACAGCTACTTCTCCTTTCGGTGTTGTCTTAGCGGACTTGCTTCTACTTTGTTGCGAGGATGAATCATCGTCAAGATCCTTGAACTCACCCTCTTTGTAGACCACACAATTGTCTACAAGGTAAAGGGCCTCCTTAGTTAACTCATTTAACGTCGTGCTCCTCTTCATATGTAAGTCCTTCTAGAGATCTGCATTCCTTAGTCCTTGAATAAATATAAGCATAAGTCTGGACTGAGTTGGCAATTCTTCCACAGGACAGAACTTAACATAACTTTTTAGTCGTAGGGCTTCCTTTGGCACAGATTCCCCGTCTTTCTGTTTGAATTTATGGATTTGTGAGACTGTATTATGAGCTATCCTCCTTTGTGAGAATTCCTCGATAAACTCGTCAAAGACCTCGTCCATAGACTCAAAGTCTCTTTACTCCACAGAGTCAAACCAAGTAGCTGCATCATCCTCTAGGGTTAGTCCAAACCCTGAAAATTGGGTAGGGAAGTCTAACACCTCTTCAGCTCTAATTACACGCACAAAGGCTGCTACATGATCTCTAAGATCTTTGTTTCCCGTGTATTGCTTGTTTACCCATTTTTGCACTTGAGAAGGTCTAATTCTACGATGGTCTACAAATCTCATCATTGGATCTTCACGTTGTGAGCGGGATGAAAACACACACAGCGCCTCTATAACGACCCGACACACACTCTTGGGAAGATACACACACACACTATGGGGCACCACTCGGCTTACACAACACACCTGGCCGAGACAGGGAACACACCTCTGGAGTGAGAGGAGAGAGACTATCCACTTGTCCACTCCACACAGACACACACACACACACACACCCAAAAAACTCAGCTCAAAAGAGGAGAATTTCTGATGTTTGAATACAAATGATCTTGGGCCAACACCAATGGGGCAAACAGCTCACACAATATGGGTAAAAGATACCAGATACAATCACAAATTGGAGAAGAAGCTTCACTCACCGGAGAAGATTACACAGAAAAACAGCAGAAAAAGAGTGAGGAATTTGGCAAAATGGACAGCGCCATCGCGTCCGGAACGGCCCAAAACCCCAGTCTACAATGTCAAAGTGCTCAAATCCGACATCGGATGAGCAGTTTACGGCCAAAACAGGCTCCAAAAACCCAAAAAACACACCTGCGGCTGTTCCTCCTCTCTTCTCCACATTTTTTCTGGTCTTCTCTCAGTTTTTTTAGTTCCCACACTTAGCTTTATTACTTGGGCACCCTTGGCCTTTTAGATGACCTCAAACGGACCCCGAACAGGCCAAAAACTGACCTCGCAGTGCATAGTTGTCACCTTTTTGCATCATTCGCACACCTGGCACTCATCTTTTTTCCAATAATGCATCTCGCCACCACGTGAAGTGGCCCCAAAAAAAGGTCCTCATGATGACCTTTCTGCATAATTCTCACAAGCAAACACCCACGTTGTGTCCGTCCTCATCTGCGTGCAAATATTGACCTCGTTCGCCCTCCTGACGCCACTAGATGCCATCTGACGCACCTGCTGACCTCACGTCGTCGGCCCGCGGATAGCTTCCTCGAGAAGTTTTACGGGCTACCAACTCCTCCTTATTGTAGAAAAACACAATGGTACTAGTAACGATGAAAATCGATGCACTATGTACATGGTGTCCTACCTGTACACATGTGGGCCCCACGTAACCACCTGGCTCTGGAAAATGGGCAATACTTTATTTGATGCACCATGCATGGGTATGTACATATGCGCAATCCCTTGCTCTAAAAAACTCCTGACATAATTTTCCCATCCCCTAGCCTGCTAGATCATTCATGATCAGCAGCAGCAAAGAGAGATATGAGACTCGCCGCATCACAAGTCTCCTCATCCTTCACCAACATTTTTTGCTCCACCGACAACTCATCTTGCTCCACCATCATCAATCTAGCATGATACAATTTAAGACGCAATCCATTTACCCTTGACTTATGTAGAACACCATCCAGGTTAGCCAGCTGATATGTGCCATTTGGAAAACACTCTACTACCTTGAAAGGGCCTTCCCACTTAATTTGAAACTTCTTTTGGAAGGTGTTGTCCAGCTTACTGTTGTAGCGCAAAACCAAGTCATGTTGCTTGATACCCTTACTTTTGACCTTTTCATTTATCTTTGTCAAAGCCTTATCCTGCATCTGCCCATAATGCTCCAAAGCGCTCATCCTATCCAACTGGACCTCTTGTAACTGCAAGAGCCTCTCTTTGAATGCATCACTAGGCGGCCCAAGCAACTTCTCTAACATCTTGACCGCAGGCAACTCTACCTCCACAGGCAATAGTGCTTCCTTTCCATACACCAAATGAAATGGAGTAAACCCTGTACCTGTCTTCACCGAAGTACGGTAAGCGCATAATGCACTAGGCAATTCCAAATCCCAATTCTTTCCTTGGTGCTCTGTCACTTTCGAAAGAATCTGTACCAACTCACCATTGAATCTTTCATTCAAGCCATTACACTGCGGGTAATAAGGAGTGGTATGCTGGTGCCTAATCTTCATCTTTGCACATAAAAAATCTAGCAGTTTAGCTCTAAAGCCAGGCCCCTTATCTGAAAGTAACTCCAGTGGCACCCCAAACTTGCAACATATTTCATCATACACAAATTTTGCCACATCCTTTGCAGTGATTTGTTTTACTGCTATAGCCTCTGTCCATCTAGAGAGATAGTCCACTGCCGTCAAGATATAGCTTTTGCCCCTGCTTGTGATAGGTAACGGGCCTATTGCATCAATCCCCCACTTTTCAAACACATCAAACGCCATAATGGTTTTTCGTAGCTCTGGCTTCAACACTCTCTTCCCAAATGCTTGACACCTATTGCAAGACCTACACCAATGGTGAACATCCTTGTGCAAACTAGGCCATACATACCCCTCTTGCAAAATCTTATGCAAGGTGATCTTTAGAGCAAAATGGCCACCACATGCGCCTTCATGATTCTCTTCCAACACTCTGTAAAGCTCCTCCCGCCAAGGTACACGTCTCAACACGAGATCAGCCCCTTTCATGTATAAGACATCACCAATCAATTTGTACCTGTATGCTCTACGCACAAAGCCATACTTCTTAGACTTCTGAATCTCCTTTGGAATGATTCCTGTTAGCAAAAATTCCTCTTCTTGAGCCAAAGTTTCCCGGCCATGATAAAGAGGTAAAGTGGTCCTCAACACGAATAGCTCCCCAATCATGCCTTGAGCTGCTTCATGTGCCTCTCCATTTAGAGCACGTTCAATGTGTCTGATGCTCCATGCTTCGAACTTTTTTAACAGGCCTTTAATTCTGAAGCACATTTCCTTCAATGAGGTGTTCTTGCTCTTCCACACACCCAGCACTTGCTTCACCACTAACAAGGCATCACCTTTTATGCTCAACCTTCGAACCCCATGCTTCAAACAAATGTGTAATCCGGCTTCCAATGTAGCATATTCAGCCTCATTGTTACTATGCGCATCCAATTTGAACCCTCTCTTGCATACTAGCTTCCCCTCTGGATCATAAAGTGCTATACCCCCTGAAGCTGCATCATGGCTCTTTCTGTATGAACCATCAAAGAACAACACATGTGCATTGCTGATCTGTGGCACTTCTTCAACTACCTTTCTCACCACCTCTTCCTTAACAATAAGGGGATTCTCCTTGTAGGTCAACAAATCAGCTAGGGTAGCCCTTGTACTATCTTCCACTAGAAAAGAGAACTCAAACTCTTGCAGCTCAATTACCCATTTCTTCACCACATTTGACATGTTAGTACCATTAATTAACTGTGGCAAAAAGGCATAACTCGTCAAGAAAACAAAAGGCCGTGGTAGCAAGTAATGACGAAATCGTCGACAAGCAAATATTACACTGGCCATCACTAGCTCTACTTCCGATAACTTTCTCTCCGCTACCAACTTCACTCGGCTTGCACAATACACTGGCTTCATATAATGGCTGCCCTTCCCATTTTGCAATAGCATGGCTCCAATGGCATCATCCCCTACTGATGGATTTACATAAAAAACTTTCTCCCAATCAGGAGCCTGCATGGTTGACAACCCCCCTAACACCTCTTTCACCTCTTGAAACACTTCTTCACACTTGTCATCCCATTGAAATGGATCATGCTTTGCCACTTGTTGTAATGGATAAAGAAGCTACGAAGACAATGGAATAAACCGTGCCATGTACTTCACTTTGTGTATAAAGGTTGCCAATTGCTTCGTACTCATAGGTGATGGAAGAAGAATAATAGACTTCACCTTATCTGGATCAGCCTCAATGCCATTTTCTGACACCATATGGCCCAATAACTTCACCCTTGGCTGTGCTAGATGACATTTCTTTGGATTTAGTTATCCTCCACATTCATCATATCGAGCCAATACCATCTGCAACTTCTCATGATGCTCAGCCCTACTGCTATAGACACAGAAGTCGTCCATAAAAGCCTTAACACAACTACCAATGAATGGTTCCAACACCCAATTTGCTCTTTCTTGATAGAAAGATGGTCCATTTGACAACCCAAATGGCAATACTGTGTAGCAATAGCAGCCCCATGGCGTAATAAAAGTTGTCTTTGTGCGGTCTTTAAGAGCAATCTTCAATTGAAAATAGCCTGAAAAACCATCACACACACTATACCTCTCATAACCTGCCATTGAATCCAAGATCTGATCGATGAATGGAAGAGGATATGGGTTCTTCTTAGTGGCTGCGTTTAAGGGCTTAAAATCTACACAAATCCTCCACTTCCCATCCTTCTTTGGACTGACTACTACTAGACTCACCCATTCTGTGGTCTCCACAGGGACTATGAACCCTGCCTTCAATAACTTGTCCACCTCTTCCCGCAAGGCTTCCATTTGCTCTTGACCCATCCTTCTTAGCCTTTGCCGCACTGGCTTAGCACCTTCTTTCAGCTCTATATGCATCTCTTCGCCCTTGAACCCTCTGATCTCTTCATATGAAGTAATGAACAAATCAGGAAAACTAGCCAGCATATGCAAAAATATATCCTTCTCCATAGCTGAGAGGTCTCCACTAATCATTTGTGTCATTAATTCCTGCTGTTTTGACAACTCAACCTTGGTTTGCATCAGCCCTTCAATCACTTCATAAGGTCCTTCACTTTCATCTTCAACTTCATTCGAAATGCGACTAAACCACACTCCTGGATTTCTTTATCCATCAAAAGAAATGCAACATCAGCATCCTCATCACTGCTGGTAGTGCTATCACTGTCCTCATCTGTCACCGTGGAAGAGTCTTCATCACTAGACTCATCCTCATCTTCATAAAGCTCCTCTAATCGTTTCCTTGTGTCCATATTATAAAGCTTCTTGGTACCTGTCTTTCCATAGAGGCTAATTGTACCATGTCGCCAATCTTGAACAGCTCCCACTGCACGTAACCATGGTCTGCCCAATATAATAGGATATGCTCCCAACCCTATTGGCATCACATGAAAATCAACCACTGCCTTTGCATCATATGCCTCCACTTCTAAGCTCTTTACAACACCCAAGCATTTTACTTTTTGATGGTTTGCCAATCTGATCCGAAAACCTGACACCCCAGCCACTGTGAGACCCATCTTCTCAACGCATGAGTGTGTTATGACGCATATTTGGGCTCCGCCATCCACATAACCTTGTCCCAAATTTTTCCTTTTATGCCACACATCTACTATTGGACAAATGTCTGGTAGCTCGTCCATTGCCAACACCTTCACTGAACCTCTCTCTGGCTCTTTCTCCATTGGGTTAACCATCCTCTTCCACTGTCGCTTTAGTTTAGGAACCATTTCTATGAGCTGCCCAAAAGTAACATCTGCCTTCCTGCTCGTCAGATCCTCCTTCAAGTCATAGCTTAATTGCCCATCCCCTAGTGGAAAATCTGAAACATGAAACTTTCGACGAGCTCTCCTTTTCCTCTTGGCCTTGACATCCTCGCCTTCATGGCTCTTTCCTTTCTTCTTACTGGGACCTGAGGCACTTCTTCCTTCCTTATCCTCTGTGGTCCTCTTCCCAATAGGCATCACTAATGTATCCTCTAGCTTTGATGCCTTCTCCAAGGTGACTACACTTAGCACTTTTGTCTTTCCTTTTTCCTCCTAGGTCAGACCACTGGTTCCTTCGTCTCCCTTAATTTCGATGCCATAATCATTTGATCTAGTTAGCACCTGTCTTGGCAATGGATACATGTCTCCCCCCATCCTTGGTGGCTTATCACATTGCGGGCTGATGTGACCCAACTCTCCACAATTATAACATGTGGGCGTCTGCCTCCAAAACCTACTATTACTTTGTCCAGCACCATTCCTAGGTCTTTCTTCACCTCCTGGCTGATTTGCAAACCGCCCTCGACCTCGATTATTTCCCACTTGACCTAGCATGTTTAGGCTGAGATTCTTCATCAGATCAACCACTTGCCTCATGTCTTGCCTTAGGCCATCATCTTGCACTGCTGTAGTGACCACTGCTGGCATAACCTGAGTAGTAACAGGAACCACTGGTTCATGATGAACCCCTGACATGCGCCCTTGTAAAGACTCTATAGGCTGAAATTCAGACCTCATTGGCAAAGACTCCACCCCTAACTGGCTCATTTTCCTCAGCTTCCACTCTTTGTTCCTTGCTACCTCTAGTGCATCTTCATATGTCCTAGGCTTCTTTAGCTCCACTCTCCAACGTATATTCTCCCAAAGACCAGCCAAGAACCTGTCCTTCTTCATCATGTCAGGCGGGGGTACCTGTGGTGCTAAAGCCTTGCACATTCGCTCCCATGCCAATGAAAACTTACGTATGTACGCATCTACTGGCTCACCTTCCTTTTGCACCAAAGCCTGTACTTCTTGCCACACTTTGTCAGGGTCTTCTATCTTCACAAACTCCACTTCCAATCCATGCCTTAGATTGTCCCAACTCAATCTTATAGGTGGATAAGCCATACGCAACTCCTCTTCAAATGCTTTGGACCAAGCTCGTGCATCACTCTTCAAACAAATTTGGAGAAGGCGTAACATTTGCGTAGGGTCATGAATCTGGTTGCTAATGCAGGCAACCTCCATCTTTTCCAAAAATTCTTCCACATCTTCATCACTTCTTCCATGAAACTCGGGATAAGAGAAAGCCATGGCTACCCAAATTATGATGCTTTGAGAACCCCTTCGAACACACGTGCAAGAACCCAAAACTTTTTACTACCCAATCCCCAGAAACCTCAATGGAGCTCAGCTTTAGATGAGAACAAACACATGCACATCAAATGAGTTTTCATAGTTGATCATCGGAATTACAACAGGCAAAGGACATTCCAGGATCTCTCTCAATCTTCTTGGCCCAAACATAAAGACTATGCGCTGCTGGAAAAAGATCTTCCTGGACACATGAACATTAATCTGAATTCTTTGAGTTAAATGAAATGGAGTGAATTGAGGGCCATTTTGATCATCCATTAAAGCCAACCATGAAGCTCCCAAGAAGGCACACCTGACTCAACCTCTGATTTTGCCAAAATTCCAGCAGCATAACAGCATAAATGGCTCAAAATACCAAAAAACCAGCCATCATAACTTGGGAAAATTTCGACAGAGTTTCCCCAGAAGTAGAGCAGTAGGAACTCAAAATATAGACTGTCTATGTACGCATAAACTGTCAACAATAGAACCCGAGCATCAAGTAGGACTCACTAGTACATAGCCTATGGCGAGGTCACGAAAAGGGTGCTCCAGCTACCTGTATCACCGAAAGGATCTCCACATTTGAGAATCCCCCAGCTCAATAAAAACCTCACGCTATCGACCCTCACACGAAAGCTAATGCAAATCGCGTATAGTCAAGTCTCAGAAATGACTATCTTCCAGACCAAGTCTCAGAAATGGCTGGGACTACCAAATAAAACCATATATGGCTCCACAAAGGCGTACAATGGCAGTTTCCACAAGTAACGTACAATCCAGCAGACAATGCGCTCAAATAGGCGCCAAGTGATGCATTCCCACAACAACTGCAAGTGACATCACTGCTAGTATATCACTGTACTCCAGCTACCTGTACCTGTGTGAATCACCTGTACCTGTACCTGTCCCTGTAACCTGTAATCTTCAACCTGTAATCTGCAATCCCGAAGCTCAAAGCTCGAAGCAGAAGGTACTCGAAGAAGATCCTCCGTGGGGGCACCAAAAGAATGTGAGCGGGATGAAAAAACACACAGCGCCTCTATAACGACCCGACACACACTCTTGGGAAGATACACACACACACTATGGGGCACCACTCGGCTTACACAACACACCTGGCCGAGACAGGGAACACACCTCTGGAGTGAGAGGAGAGAGACTATCCACTTGTCCACTCCACACAGACACACACACACACACACACCCAAAAAACTCAGCTCAAAAGAGGAGAATTTCTGATGTTTGAATACAAATGATCTTGGGCCAACACCAATGGGGCAAACAGCTCACACAATATGGGTAAAAGATACCAGATACAATCACAAATTGGAGAAGAAGCTTCACTCACCGGAGAAGATTACACAGAAAAATAGCAGAAAAAGAGTGAGGAATTTGGCAAAATGGACAGCGCCATCGTGTCCGGAACGGCCCAAAACCCCAGTCTACAATGTCAAAGTGCTCAAATCCGACATCGGATGAGCAGTTTACGGCCAAAACAGGCTCCAAAAACCCAAAAAACACACTTGCGGCTGTTCCTCCTCTCTTCTCCACGTTTTTTCTGGTCTTCTCTCAGTTTTTTTAGTTCCCACACTTAGCTTTATTACTTGGGCACCCTTGGCCTTTTAGATGACCTCAAACGGACCCCGAACAGGCCAAAAACTGACCTCGCAGTGCATAGTTGTCACCTTTTTGCATCATTCGCACACCTGGCACTCATCTTTTTTCCAATAATGCATCTCGCCACCACGTGAAGTGGCCCCAAAAAAAGGTCCTCATGATGACCTTTCTGCATAATTCTCACAAGCAAACACCCACGTTGTGTCCGTCCTCATCTGCGTGCAAATATTGACCTCGTTCGCCCTCCTGACGCCACTAGATGCCATCTGACGCACCTGCTGACCTCACGTCGTCGGCCCGCGGATAGCTTCCTCGAGAAGTTTTACGCGCTACCAACTCCTCCTTATTGTAGAAAAACACAATGGTACTAGTAACGATGAAAATCGATGCACTATGTACATGGTGTCCTACCTGTACACATGTGGGCCCCACGTAACCACCTGGCTCTGGAAAATGGGCAATACTTTATTTGATGCACCATGCATGGGTATGTACATATGCGCAATCCCTTGCTCCAAAAAACTCCTGACAACGTCCTAATCGATATACCTCCTCTGGTCTTCTGTAGTAGGTTGGTTCCTCTCCCAATGGTGCTCCTAAGCCATAATTTCTATCAGCTCTTGCAAGAGATGGTTCATCTCTTCAAACTCGTTCTATGGGTGGTCTTCCAGGCTCTTTGACCCTTGAGTTTTTGGCTTACTCTCTCCTTGATACCATGAATAGAGTGGTGGTTCTTGTAAATCCCTTAGCCCTCGTGCGGCTTGATAACCATCTCGATTTCGGTTTTGTTTTAATGTTGTAGTCTGTCGAAGCCATGCCTGCAATGATGGCTGGGTTGCTGGTTGGTTTTGGTTGTTGAATGTCTAATGCCGGGTAGAATGTGAGGTCGTGTCATACTCCTCTAAAAAGGGATTTGTCGACTTGCTAGGGGTGTAGGTGGCTCTTGGCACTTCATCGGGGGCATATGTTGATGCTCCTGGAACTATTGCCTTTTCTACCTCCTCTAGGAGAATACGTTGGTATTCTCGCCCGTACCTATCAACAAAAACGATATCCTTCTCCATAGCAATTTCATAAGAGAATAAGTAAAGAACCTTGTCTTTGCTTAACTCGTTTGGGTAGGGTTCTTTGCAACGAAAGTAAGAGACTATTCCCTCGCTCGCATTCTTGTAAATCCCCACATTCTCATTATAAGTTGAAACCCTTGTTGTTTTCTTATCATACATAAAAAGCGCTCCAGGTCGATCAATGTTTGGAGGCAGTTCTTGAGTTTTTGAAACCATTTTCCCTTCACCACATTATCTCCATATCTGTTGTAATCCTCAGGGTTACTAACTATCAGCTAGTGGTTCCCCTTTTCGTCTCGGAATCTATCTCCATCATCATAGACTTGAATTACTTCTAGTCTCTGAGCCGGCCTTTCTTCAATACAAATCCACTTGCGTCCTCGATAGTCAGAATAAACTAATGCTCCCCTCGAGTTTGTTCCTTCTAAAAAGATCACAGTGAACTTGGAATCATTCAAATGATTTAGGGAGGTGCTTCCCCTTGGCATTGGTCCGTCATAGGTGAAACCTCCTGGCTGTTGACTACTCATCATGAAGAAGGATTTGTCTGATGAAGTGTCAGCATCACTACCCTCCTCAATAATCGGTGCTAGTGGATCTAGCCTTGCCTGAGTTACACTCTCCTCGGTGGACTTTAAGCTACCTTGGTCACCTACCACCTTTTGGTCTCTAAAAATGTGTCTTCCTGATCTTAAATTCATCAAACTTAGCAATGCAATTTATACAAATCCAACCACTCACCTGGCAAAGGATCAGTCTCCGCACAACTTCTTGCTTTGCTACTGAATATACATGTACACAAGCGTTTAATTTCGCCAATCGAATCAAAGCATCTAACCGTTAGAGGTGATTTTAGTAATGATTGGTATAACTAGAGAGTTAATCTCAACCACTACTGTATTTTATACACTGCTGATGTTCTGGATTAGGTCTGCTAATCTGGAACTGTACTTCCCTCGGATGTCAGTCACTTTACTTGAAAAAGTCTTAATTCTGTCTTTGCTCCATCAAAAGATCAAACAAGGTCCAAATTCACTTTTGAAAGAAGTTGTGGAATCCTCAAGTCAAATGGAACCTCGCTGTATAACCTCAGTCAAATTTTCTCTTCCCTAAGCCCCAGTAGACATACTACACGTAGGATGTCTCCTGCTCTGATTTTTTGCACTATGGATTCCCCTTGATGTACTGAGTCCACAGTTGTTTTTACTTTTTGATTTGGACACCTATAAGCTGGTCAATGGATCATAAATCTGTTCTGATAGCCTGTTGTTGGTCTGATCAGTCAAATCAACTCCAATTTGGACCAAAATTGACTAGGAGGCTTGCCTTAGGCTATACAACACCCTGCTATGCCCACAGTCAGTTTCTGGCTTTATTTTCATGCATTAGACATTCTACGCGTAGCATGTCTAATTGCTCAAAATGGATTCAAATGCAAAGCACAGAATCTCCTTTAGGTGCTGATCACTTTGGTATCCTCAAATCTGGATTTGGATTGCTGGATCACCCAAAACACATCCTACGCGTAGGATGTCTTTTTGGCCTGTTTGACCCCAGACTTGACCCACAGCTTCCCCTTGATGTCAACTACCCAGTGGTATGCTTAGATTTTGGTTTGGATTTCAAAAGTCCCCAATTTTAGCTGTTCTAGCCTTTTTCAGTCAAAAGTGCTAAAGTCTGCTTAGAACCCAATTTTTCTCACCCAAATGAGATGAAACCTTCCTCAGTCACTCAATAAATCATGCAGATCATGCTCATGCAGCCATCCTATGGTTTTGGTTTTAAAATAATTCCTTGGCACAATTTGGGTAGGATGTCTGGCAATTTCAGTCTATCTGGACTTATCCTGTCAAGATATGGTTAAATTTCCACTTTCCAAGTGAAACCAGGGTAAAACCTACCTTCTGAACACACTGGTCAACTCAAAATTCCAAAATTCTCACCAGATTAGTCTATAGACATCCTACGCGTTGGATGTCTCCTGGCTTAAAATTAATTTTTTTCCTGACAGAAATGCTCCTGATGCTCTGCAGCTCTATCAGAAACACTCACAGTAACTTTTGGACTTCACTTCAGCTTTCAAACACACTTTTGCGTCTTTTACAACTTTGTTATCTTTGCTCTAGATCATAAATCATGATGTCCTACTTACCCTACTCCTACTCATCATGTGAAATGGTGATAATGGTGCTTTGGTTTCTTCCTGGCCTTTCCGGACTCTCAAGCTCTTCTCTCACCGCTTCTACCACTCCAACTCCTACTCTCTACACCACAACTCAACTAAAAACTACCTAAGTCTCCCTAAGTCGAAGTCTCTAAGCCAGACACACGCTCCCTAGACTCTCTCTAAGACCTAGAGAGAGCTCCACCCTCTGATCCTATCTAAATGTAAAATGAGACTCTTGGAAAGCCAAATAATCCCTATCCTCAAGGACTAGTCTCGGTCACTTACCTAAGGTTTTCTTCCCCGGCAACGGCGCCAATGTCGGACGGATACGCCGCGACGAACGTCAGCACAGCGAGAACTCACCTAACAAGATTTGTCAGCTAAGGACGAAGCTCGACCCCTAGGCGCGTGAAAGCAAGCATAGGGTGTCAACCTACACTCGACCGACTCCTAACTAATTCCTACATAGATCTCTACCCAATGTCTAAGCTACAGCCTTCAGGAGTGCATAAGAGGAGATTTCCTACAACGCTTTCTAGAGCCGAATACCCATCAAACGGTCTCGAAATGCCACAGAACTTGAAGGAGACCCTACTAACACCAATAGGTCGCTCTCCCTAAGGTCTATGAACCAAAATCCCAACCCAAAACACCCAGTGCAAAATCACGTAGGATGTCTGGCCGAAATTTGCAGGTTGTCGTTTCCAAAAACTAAAGTGCCTAATGTGTAGTTTCACTCAATGCGAACGCGTGGATATGCTGCAATGCAAAAATGGACAACGTATACTCACCGAATCACTAGATAGAGCTCATAGATGGAGCTCGCAAAACCGGACCGTACGTGCGCAATGTAGATATTGGCGTGTAGCTCTGGTCGGGGGCAACACGCTGCACTTCTCCGCACTTGATTCCAACCACCGGTGTGCGCGTAGCGTCAAGATGAAGCTCTCACTCTCTCTCGTACACAGTACGCTCACTCACAGACTTCAAACTTTTTAAAAATGACAAAAGGGTTTTTTCATTAAGGTCAAAAAGTGGTATAAATACCTTACAATTCTCAAACCCTGATGTTCCATTTTAACCATCTACTCAATCTAAATATCAAAAGTGGGATATAATCTAAAAACTTCTGTAAGCCCCAATATTTACAAAGGTGAAAAGTCAGGTTTCCTCAATAAATGAATTATTACAAAAAATAATAATCCGTCGAGCAGTCATTTTCCGTAGGGTGGGTCCAACTTCTAACAAATCTCTCCTCCTTGGCTCTTTAGGTAGTCACAATTTGATAAGCAATTTTCTATCAAGCAAGAATTATTCCTTTAGCAATGTTGTAATGGCTTCAAATCTTGACAAAACATGAATTTACCAAAATATGCTTTGGCTAGTACAATTTTGTAGCAGAACAAGTTCTTTTGTCCACTCCAATTCAATTACTTGTAAGCAATGTGAAAAGAAATTTTTCTCTACAACTCCTTGAAAAATTTAAAGGATCCTCACAATAAGTTTTGGACAGATTCTCAGAATAATTCCCACATTATGACTTACCCCAACATCATGAACTTCTGTGAGGGAGGCACGGCATAGCTAGCTAGGTACGATTGGGGGCAGGGGACCGCCGGCCCGATGGGGGGGGGTGGTGGTCCCCTCCCCCCAATCGTACCTAGCTAGGTATGCGGTGCCTCCATATCAGAAGCTCATGATGTTATGTATTGTATGAAAAACACTGAAAAAGGCTTCCTTTTCCTACATGAGAAAATTTCTAAATCTTTTTGTGCCTCCAAGGCTCTAGTTTTCCTTGCCAATCTCAAAGCATTTCTACGAGTCAGTCTATGTCAAAATAAATCGTAACGTGCAACACCCAGTCTTGGCACTTGGGTATTGGATAATATGGAAAATTAAATCTAGGGCAAAAAGTTGAGACCCCTCTTTCTACAAAATGTTTTCATGAGGGTGTGAAGAAAGATGATTCTATCTGAAAGACAACACTCACAATCCTATGCTAAAGGAAATCCTTTGCTATATATATACTTCCATACTGATGGATTAAGACTACTACTAATAAGAGTTGGTCCCATCGGCTAAGGGTGATGCATTTTGAAGTTTCCACTATTTGAGATCCTTATTTTTGCATATGTTGCCTACTCTATGGAAGGCAAGTAGGTTATTTGTGGACCTTAGGACTTTCAAAACCCAAAATTGTTCTACATTTAACAAAGATTGCAATGCCAAGGGATTGATGCAAAGTGATGGTGGTGAATGGTGCATGTGCTTGTAAGAGGCTTCTTTTCTACATATAATCTTGCACTGATTTTGATATTTTATGAGCCATTATGTCCTAGTACATTATTGGGTCTAAGTTGTAGTTTATTAATTTATCAATCCAGAACATTCGGTGGTGAGGTTGTTAGCCGAAGGAAAAGTCCGCTCCCCTGGCGTTCCCACGGAGTTCGTGATGGGGCACAACGAATGGCCCTCTCTGCTTCTTGCGTATCTGGAGCTGTGCTGCGGCCCTATGCAGGTGAGCTTATCGTCTGTGCGTGATGCAACCAAACACTGTCCGCCTGCGGGACATCATGAGGAGGTCACTGCATTGCGCTGCAGAGAGGGGGCCATTGCCACCCGTGGTTGGACAAACAGAAAGATTGCATCGAATGAAAGACTGCATCGAATATTTCTGCAAGATGAAAAACATTGACAGAATCTATGTATTGAGTGCAGACAGTATGCTGGTGTCGCACCACAGACAAAGAGGGAGAGACACAGAGACTGCATGAAATATTTCTATGACATCAAAGACACCAAGACATAGTTGCACAAGGAAGAAAACAAAAAGATAGTTTTCATTTGATCTTGATCCACTGCTATGTACAAACTGCTGATTTGGAAAAAAAGATAGTTTTGATTTGATCTAGATACATTTCACCTACAAACTGCTGGTGGAGACAAAACCGTACAATTCATATACTTTCAGTGTCTGTATTTTATATAGCCAGCCTGCCGAGAGCATTTGACAACCTGGACGCTATCGCATTCAAGCGATTTAGTTGTGTTTTCAACATTACAACCTCTTTGCGCAACAAAAAAATCTGCTCCTCTAGCTTTGTGACTTGTACGTCCACGACATTCACACTATAGTTGACGATAGTCTGTTTCATCGCATGAACTGCTTCAAGAAGCTCCGATCGTAGAGATGGTTGGCTCCTTGTTTGATCTCCTAGAAATTCCTTCAAAATACCAACCAGCACATCTTCGATCCTGTCTATTCGTAGGTCTTCGACTTGTGTGAATGACTCATCTGGTTGTATGTCCTCCTGCAGTGGTGGCTGGTTCTCATCTTGCTCCTATGTTTGCATCTCCCACATCAGCATCGGTCTCATCATCATCGCCAATCGGACATGCTGGATTGTGAAACATACTCATCATGAGAAAGTATTTCAGTCACCAGCTATGGAAACGTGATCCCTTACCTTTCTCTTTCTTGCCAACGTGACAAGAACCAATCCGATCGTGGATGTGATGTCCCATACATGTCATCATTAACAAAGATGCTAATGATGTCCTGGTAGCTAGTAGTTGTTGGATGCACCATGCAACGCCATAGCGCTTTTATTTTCTTCAGCTGCATGGCTCGCCCCTGGTATGGAGTTATCCATGACGAGGACGGGTAGTATTTCCCACTCTGCACCATTCTATGCAACATCGATAGGAAATCATTGCCAGCCATGTGGCACATTTTAAATTTCCAAAACATCAGTGCTCTATCAAAAATGTTTGCTGGTGTCAAGCAAACCTTGCTTTTCACCTCGTCCGCACCGTACAAGCAATATAGTTCTATGTCCTTGTTTACGTCATCGGCAGTAATGTTGTGCATGAATTTCTGAAAGTACACCTCGCCACTTTCCTTTAGACAATACCCTAACATGCCTTCAAAAGTATGTAGCTTTCGTTGCTTCAATCCCCGGCATAACACCATCCCACCTGCGGCCATTGATTTATCCCATTTTAGATATGCTTTGATCTTTCTATTCACAGCAATCAACGATGGGGCCCACAACCGAACCACCATTTGCAAATGGAGGTGAAAAAGAGTACCTCCCCTCTCTACAACACACAAGCCAGCAATAGCTTCGCTTTTGAGAAAGCACTGCATACGCTCCAGCAGGCTCGTATCTATATCCCCACCCCCTACGGAAATAGTGACACTTACCTCCATGACTTTGCTAGCAGGTTTTGATGGTCTACCATTGCCTCGCTGCGCTTCACTACGCTTCGACCTATTCGAGACAATGCATTCGTCATGTTTACCCTTTGCTCGCGCTTCATATTTCAATCGAGTCATTGCTTTCGTACATAAGACTGCAACAGCAGTGCAGCAAACCATCTGTGTCTAACTATCTTGTGCTGGTTTTCGTGCTACCACCACAGCAAGCACAGACTGCGACAAAAAATACTCACCATAAAGATCTCGCTGCTTACATACTCAGACAGATGAAAACAATGCCACAGCAGTGCAGCAACAGCTTTTCGTGCTAGCACCACAAGAAATACTCACCATAAACATCTGGCAGCATCGCACCATGCACAAATATGCATTAAAAAATGGAACCAGCTAGTCCACTTACCTCTTGTTCCGACTCCTCCACAGCAGTGCGTAAACAGCATGGCCACCTTGCTCCTTAAATAAACACAACCGCCTCCCGCGACTCTCACAGTTGTCGATTGCAACTCATGTGATGCGTTCGCCTCCACACTGACCAGGGGCACTAACACGCCACGTCACCCTCGGCCGTCTTTTTCGTCTTCACGTCTCGCTAAACCATAGCACAACTTCTGGGATTCTAGTTAATTTGACATGCTTCAAAAATTAGAGGCACATACTGGCATCATTTCTCTAAAAATATTTTTTAACATTATGTTTATGCTTTTGCACACAAGTACCCCCCCCCCCCCCGCCCGGGGAGTCCACTATATAAAAATTGCATATAACACGTGCGCACAAGAGGTATTTAAATAATTGTTTACCTGAATACATTCAAGTATTATATGTACCCCTTATGTATGCATTTTTATTAAAAAAAACTAACCCTTATATATGAAATTTTTCACTTTCTCAATTAAAAAACCCTTTATGTAAGTACATTATTTTGTAAATGTATAAATCCCTTATTTTGTTTGCACGTGCTATCTTACATATTTCCTAATGGACGTCCCGAGACAAGTACACATGAAAAAGGTGATTTTCATGGGACGGTAGAGAATCAAGCATCGATTAACTTGGAGTACTAGCTGAAACAATATGGGAAATAACTTTTTGATGACTATAGAATTCCCAATGCAACGTTTTTCTGTATTTACAAGAAAGCATGGTATTCTTGATGAAGAGAAAAGGTTCAATGTTGGTTAACAATTGCTTCAGTTGTTCACCTAGAACATTCCTTAAACCTTGGATAGATGGATGCTCTCATAACAAAGCCATGCAAGCAGTTCACGTAGCAACAAGGACTAGTGGATGCCCCGAGACAAGTACACATGAAAAAAGTGATTTTCATGGGACAGTAGAGAATCAAGCATTGATTAACTTGGAGTGTACTAGCTGCAACAATATGGGAAATAACTTTTTGATGACTATAGAATCCCCAATGCAAACCATTTTTGTTTATTTATAATAAAGCATGGTTTTCTTGATGAAGAGAAAGGCTCAATGTTGATTAACAATTGCTTCAGTTGTTCACCTAGAACATTCCTTAAACCTTGGATAGATGGATGCTCATAACAAAGCCATGCAAGCAGTTCACATAGCAACAAGGACTTCTTCTTTCTTGTACTAAGAAGAATTATCTTTATAATATATTGCCTTATGCATTTGTAGTGGCTTTAGCATGTGCATCCTCAAGCATTGCAACTTGTTTGCAATGATGGACTGTAGGTTCTAGATTTGAAATACCATAAGAGTTGCATTCAAAAACAACATGAGGCACAAGTAAAAGCCAACTTACAGGGATTTTGAGGTTTGCATCATTGATCATGTGGATGAGGCCCCCATGGTTCATCCATGTGGTATGATGGCCCCAAGTTTCATCGGCATGCATTTGAGACCTTGGATAGGACAATATGCAAAGTGATCCATTATTTGATGGAAAAGTGGTGCTTTTTGGGAGTGATTTTAGGCAAATTTTACCTATTGTGCCTAATGGTTAACAACATGATATTGCAAAATTGTATGGTGCCCCCCCCCCCCCCCCCCCCCCCCCCTGACAGTCTTTGTATGTATCAAGACTTGCAACATTTGCAAGATCATGGGAGACTCTGTAGGAATAAAGGCATTCTTTTGCCCCACCATAAGGATATTGATGTGATGAATGAATTGGCTATGCATAAAATGCAAGGTGGATGTGGTATTTGAGTGAAAACTCACTATGTACGTTGAATGGTAATGGTTGCTTATAGATAAGTGAGATCTGAATCTCATTGTAGCTTGGTAATGGCTTATCATTGCAATCTATGTGTTTTCAAGAAAATGCATTGATTGTGCTACTTTGCAAGTTGGATCCAAGGATTGGTTTTATGCCATGGAACAAAATTGATATACAATCAGTTTCATTAAAGGGTCCATTATGCAAAGGTGATTACTAGGTCACATGGTGGAGACAGAGTATTCATACCAAGGATAGACTTTCTTGTCAAAGAGTGTCAAGGACTCCAGAGAGAGAGAGAGAGAGAGAGAGAGAGAGAGAGAGAGAGAGATGAAATGCAAACAATTTCCTAATGAGCCTTGCTTTTGGAATGACCAAGAACAAGGTACAAGGCTAGATGCTTTGGAGTGTTAGGTTTGTATATGGCTAGCCCCCTATTTTTAGTCATGGCCAACTATATGTCTCCATGTCCCATGTGATATTGTATGTTAGCCAGAGGAAACTAGTGACAAAAGCGTCTGCCTTCGGTTTCTGGGTGCATAGTCTTGGTCGTTCTTCTTGTATACTTTTTTGGTGTATGAGGGGACCGGTTGGGCGTGCCCTACCCGACTCCGAAAACAAAAATATTGTATGCTAGCCATCAAATGATAGCCAAAGGAAAGCTGCAAATGCGAATATGAATCCCATAGCCTATATCCCAAAAATCTTAACAAAGATGTATTGCAACTCACAAATCTTTAATACGATCTTTCTCACCATACCTTACTTTTCATTAGTTTTCTTTCTTTGCTATTACTATTTGATGAAGATGGCTAGCCGCTACATAGTCATATACATTTTGGATAGAGCTCCTTTACGTATCTAACCTAATTTGAAAATTATTTTTAGATAGGATGATAGTTATTTCCTTTGCAAAATTTGTGTAATTATGATAGCTCTTTTGTAGATGCACCTTTGTGGAGAGAGCATGTGGTGATAGCTAGCAAAGTGATACATAATATGGAAGATTTTTTATGGCATAAGGTAAGAGGTGATGAATTAATTACTTCTTATTTCAAAGTTATACTTTCTATTGACTTTTAGTGGATTTCAGTTATATTCTAAATACTAAATTTCTTTGCACACATATCTACCATTTGTCACAGGTATTGGTTGGTCTATATGAGTTGGTTTACCGCCGGTTACTATCATGTTGCAGTGTAAGAGGACAAACAAAGAGGTTTGGGCCATGTCTTTATTAGAGGATGACATTGGAGGCCCGTAAATACAGAGCAATCATTTGGATTGAGGGCAAAATTTGTGCACAAACTACCACCTTTGATAGTTTGTGGTGACAACCAATATGTTGAAGATACTTCTCACTCTTCAACCAGTCATGTGAGACCATTGTCAAGGTCAGACCATTGTCAACCAGTCATGTGCACGTTTCCCTTCCCTTTTGCATTTTCTTAAACTTTTCACTCCTTCAAGCCCCAAGCATCACCCAAGATACCCCTTAAAAGAAATGAAAAAAAGATTGTGCTGACAGATTGAGTGCTTTACTCATTAAGAAAGGACTACACAAAATTTTGAACAACACAACTTGTGTAGTCCTTACCCTAATCCTGATAAACCCCTCTTGCCTAATGGTATGTGTGTCACATGTTTGTATGCCAAAGTGCACCCATATACGGTACTAGCCATATGCCTTGTTTTACAAAGCCAAAAGTGGCTGATCTATGTCCTTATGTCATACCCCATGACCTCACCATGTATATCAAAAGAGATGCTCTCTCTACATGCCTATATAGTAGGCACCTAAGTATGTTCATCCTTTTGAATGCAAGCTATGTTCATCCTTCAACCATGAATGACTCCCTTTTGCATTTGCCATAACTTTTTACAACCTCCAAAAAGAACTCCTTAATCAAAGATCATTATTATTGAATCTCAAAACATTTGAAGATTTGTGGTATTACATAAGCGGGAAAAAAATGGTAAGCTTCCAATCCTCATAATGCTTCATTTGTTTCTCTTGCTTCAACGCCATAGAGAAGGGAAAAACCTATTTTCCCTCGTATTGCTTGCTTTGCTACTAGTATTGCTTGCATATCATAATTCCTCAATTTTGCCAAGGCTATGATACAAGGGATGCAAAGAGAAGAGAGCTTTGATATACAACAAAAACCACACACATGTATACAAAAACCATAGTAAAGAGAAAGCACACAAGGAGAGAAATTCAAAGATTTCCCCCTTCTTCTTCACCAAGATGAAGATCCTTCAAATAGAGCTACCATATGAAAGGATATATAGTCATTCTGTGATGTGAATATGCTAAACAAGTTGGGTAGCTAAATAGAACTACTTGGCAAATGAAGATGTAACATCCTTGTAGGAAGACACGCTGGTGTCAGTTACAGTCCATGCCAATTGAATGTAATGAGCAAATTTTCATGTCCTAAGTACTAGCTCATGTTGATCTTAACACTGCTAGATTAACATCCTTATGATATGTGTACCAATCAAAATGTCATGTCATGTTTACCACTTCAATTTGAGCTTACAAGACTTTTAAGCTCATGTTGAGCTTATCACTTGTTGATTAGCATCCCTATGCAATGTATATGCTCGTGAAATCTCCAAGCTTCCTTCTCATGGTACCCAACAGATATGTTAAAAGCTTTATATACAGATATCTATAGGCTCATCAAAGCCTCAACCCTCCTTTATAGTCTGATATGTTTGTTTAGTTTCTTGCAATTATAAGGCCTTCATAAAATGCAATCGAAGTGGCTTAAGATTAGGTCGGTAAGGCTACACGAAATAGATGTGTCCTCTAAAGTGGTAGAATACCTTCAATCTCAAACACAGTCTAAAAGTATATGAAATGGTTGAAATTTTCATCATAATTAAGGAAATGCTTGCCATACGCTTTCAAGTAGATGCACCGTTGCCTTTTATTCAAGAGAAATAATTACCAAACCTACACTAGGGGCTTGAGAAAAATTGACCACCAAAGTATCTTTAAACCAGCTTGTTGTTGCCATGTTTAAATTAGAAGATATAATTGTTAAAAGCCCCAAAAAAGAAAATTAGACAATGAGGTGGCTTTAATATCATTCTTTTTTGAAAATTTATGCATACTTTTGGCATTCTTATAGCATCTCAAGGTATGCATTAAAGATATGTTTTAGTGATCGAAGTTGGCCCTTCACACTGATACAGCACCTTGGAGATATCAAAAACATTGAAAGTGCTACAATAGCAGGTGTTGGGACACTAATATGAGGTTCAAAATTTTACACATGTACACATTTCACGATCCTCGGGAAATTTGAATAGATTTTTGTTTAAACCAACATTTAAATACAGACTACAAGTTTATCATGCTCCTTGAATTTAATATACACGTGCTGGTAACTATGAAGACTATTCTTGTATTGAGAGCTTAATTTGGATGTCAAACTGCTAAAACAAGGAATAACATTCAAATTGTATAAAAGCCATGAGCATCCTAGTTTAAAAGTTAAATTCTCTTATTTATAAGATACAAATTTTAATACCATTTAATTGGAACCTTAGTTTTTCAAGGTCAATATATGACCACTATAGCTACAAGTTGTAGTGAAATCTTAAAAACTATAGCTTAACACTTAACCTTTTCTCAAACCATAGGATGCAAATCAATCAAAAACCATAGCAATTCAATAAGTCACCTTGATGTATACCTTACTATCAATTGCTCCAATTTCTCCCATAGTCCTTAGAATTAGGCCAAAAACCCTTTGGAGTTCCTCTTCCAAGTCTTACAAGAGATCCTTCACCTTTGCATCAGCCTCCCCAAGTGTCCATTGCTAGATAACTCTCCTAAAGAAGCTACTTCAACCAATACCAATTTACCTTCACCCCTTCTCTAATAGACTACTACCTAGGCATGCATATTCTCACCTTATGCTAATCTCGAAAGACCCTTTACAAACATTCACACACTCAAGTAACTCAAAAGAGTACCATGTCCATCTTAAAGAATATAGTTAAAGGGATACCACTGGGAGAACACCATCCATCTCAATGCACATACATTCATTGACGGTACTTCTCTCTATCATGGAACAAACGAGGACACCTAATTGAGAAACTTAACTAACATTGGTTTGGTCCCCATAAAATGACAAGCTAAAATACCCAACATGTGAAATTCAAAATTCTTCAGGGTAGGCTTCCAAATTTAATCTAGTGGTGCAATTTACCAAAACACCAAATTTTACATGTCAATGTCATACTAAGGATTTCAAGGAATTTTCTAAACCCAAACTATTTTCCCGCAAACTTCACTAGGTTGTTCATCAATGCTTATGGTTGTTGGAGGCCCACAATTTTTGTACTATACACAATACTAGGTACAAAAACATCACTGTCTTTTTCAATTTGATGGCATACCATCATGTTTCTATAGCTACACTCATTGTTTCCGCTAGGTGTATATTTTATTGTTACACCTTTGTCCTGTGCATTCATGCATACCCACAAAAATTGCAAAAGCTCAAGGAAGTGTCATCCTAGGATAATTTTGGCCACAATTATGAAGTACTAAGCCTACATGTATGAAAAAATTGGCTTCCAAAATATGGCCTTAATATATCCTTGGAAAACTATTAACGCATGGCCAAAGTTGTATTGGCATTTGTTTTGATATACTTAACAATTACCTTGTTTCTCGTATCAAATTTATAACATTTGAAGTTAATATAACCGTGCTTGATTCTAGTAAAACCAATAAATAATTTTCATTGTTGCATTGTTACCTATAAACGCAACACATGCACGTTATCTTAAATAGGCCAAATTTTCATCAGTAGGCCATAGCTTGATGTTCTATGCATTGAGACATGGTAACAACTACTATTGCTAACGATTGGCACTCTAATCTAAACATCACTAAGATGAGTTTTAGGGTGGTCATTTCTTAACATGGCAAAGGTTACAGATGGAACCTATAGCCCAAAACAATTGCAAAGTTTTTTTAGCTCATAAGCCAACTTTATATATATAAAACACTCCAAAAAGTTAATATGTATCTCTATGCATATTATTAAAGAGTTGCTCAATAAAGAGGACATCATATAAGTTGCATGTTACCAATCTAGTGTTGAGAAGCCTCATGTTGGAGCTGAATTACATCATCTTTTCACAAAAACACATGGAGCATTATGATAAAGTTACAAGGAGCTCCAAGCTCTGCTATACATTAATCAACAAGACATTCCTATACATGTTGACACAAAAGCTCGAACTAGCTCCACTTCTCCTTGGTGTGGCCTTGCTACGGTAAGCTCCAAAGACTCTCCATCTTCCACATGTATTGGCCAACACATTACTCAAACCCCAAGACTGTACAAGCAACCCAAGCTTCCATAACATCCTTGGCTTCAACATTCAACCCCATAATTTGATTCTCCACACTCAAAACCCTAGCTCCATCAAGCTTCATTCAGACACATCTACACCTTTGATGCATCCAAAGGTGTGGCGTAGGGAAAGAGCTTGCTACTCGCTCTTGAGACACGCCTCGAACTCCCCAAATTTGACTAACTTGTCACCAAACGAGCAGGAAGCATTCAAAGGAGCAGTTCCATGAGCTGGACAAAAGCTAAGAGTTAAACTCCAATGAGCCTCTTTGGAGATTGATTCATATTATTGTAAAGCTTTCGAGATGACTTCCGTTGAAATTCATCAAAGAGAGCTGCAATACAAGGCTTTGGTCTCCCTGAGTAATGCCTTTTCTAGGCACCAAGTTCTCCAAATTGCCATGCCGGAGGTTGATGGCCATTGTTCATGGGCTTGTAAATGCCATTCTACAAAGTAGTAACCTATTCCAAATAGTTGAGTAGACATGCAACCTCTTTGATATGTTGAGATTTGAGACAGGCAGACATGGTCCATGGCAACTTGCTTAGACCATACTGGAACGCACGTCTCACTTATATTTGTCCCATTGTCTCTTTTGTGAGAGTTTGAACAAATATAAGTCTACAATACAGTCCAGGCCATGGATAGCAAATTAGAGGGCCAACCTGAGGGCATACTTCTTCCCCACAAGACCAAGGATGATAAGATCAAGAGGAGACTGAAATCACCAACACATTGCAATGCTAGGCATTGATTGGGCAATGACTCATGGATCAAAGTGCCTTAAATATATCACTCACTAAGTGTCCCTTTCACTCTAATGGCAAGTTAACATGATTATGACAAATAGACTCCATGTGTGCTCACAAATAAGTGGGTCAAAGTGTCTTACATTTACCACTCGCGAAGTTGTCTCTTTCGCTCGTATGGCTCAGCCCAATTGCAACAATATAATACTGTTCACATGCTCCTAGGCACCTAGAACAGGACTTACCGATCCAGCTCAAAGAGAGCAACTTGACCTGGTGTCCATAACAGAAATCGTTGCACAATATCAGGAAAAACAAAGACATGATTTAATTATACAAGGTTCGCATTGTCGAACCAATGAAATGCAAATATCAACAAACTGAAGGCACAGGAAGACTACACGCTGCAGAAATGCCACTGTCCCTCCTCCTAATTGACTGAGGAGGTGGACAACAGACGATATGAAAGCATAATCTTGCAAAACATCGATGCCAAAAATAAGATCGTCTCCAGCACTGGCTTTCCCTCACACCTTTACATTGTGATGGAAAGACTCGACAAAAAGTTTTGTCGTGTTCTCACCAGCAGAAACATCAGAGCACAATACAATGAGCAGAAACATACAATGGCAAGCTAAGGCAAGAAGCTCAACCGAGTACTGCAAAAGTAAGAAGATGCCTTAGGGTTACTTTATGGTAACGTATCTGTTGGTGCCATGCTTGGCCCAGTGATTCTTAAGATCAATCGGTAAGGTAATGTCAAAACCGTCTGCCGCTAGCTTTTCTAGAATTTTCTTGAATGCACCACCGCTCATTTTGCGACCAGGGACCCTTGCACCACGTTTTACTGGACTCATTGGCAGAGGGTACATAGAGAGCACATTGGTACAACATGCAGATTGCCAGCCTCCCTTCCCCCACCTGTAGCATTGTTGATTGCCTCCTGTGCAAGAGCAGTAGGGTATGGGCATCGATAGCATCATCTCATATGGCGCCATATCACCACCATAGCTGGTCCTGGGAATCTCTTCAAGATTGCAGTCAGGCTTGAACTCTACCATTGCATCTGATGGAATTTCTGGCTGCATCTCTACCTTCTGTGAGGATTTGGGTCCTCGTCGCCGTGGTGGTTGGCTGCTATCCTTTGGTGCCCTCTTGCGTTTCCTACCGCCTTCTTGAGTTTTCTTGCCTTGTTGCTTCTTGCCACCCATGGTGCCAGCTGCTGGTTGACACTCTGCCGGTAGCATTGCACCTATGGGCTCTATGAAAGGGCCATTGACATTGATATTCACCATATGCATGAGCTTGGCAGCAGTCTCATTATTGTCCTTATTGGATCTCAGCATTCCCAGAGCAGCTAATGCAGTGTCCCGCTCAATCCATGCATTGTTTCGATCCGCATAGGCAACATCCCTTTGCAAAAGGGCAGCATCACGCTCTGCAAACGCGGTCTTTTTCTCAGCCAAGGCAGTGTCACGTTCTGCAATAGCTGCATCTCTTTGAGCAAGAACATCAATTAGCTTTAAAGCCGGATGGTCCTTGAGATAATCTTTCATATGATTATGGTCAAAATGAGGCCAGTGCCGGTGATCCATTCTTCCAAGATCCTCCATCTAGAATAAATAAAAACTTGCTTGTTCCACGAGCTGCAGTCAGTAATATGTCCTGGAAAGAGGAATAAAGCAAACACTTATGCTTATGTAAAACCTACAAAGTGGAGATCTCCCACATCGAACAACTAACGAAATACCTACCACAGAGATGAGGAAAAATATAAAGTATAAACAAACTAGCTGGAAGAAAAAGTAAAATACGGACATCCAAACGATAGCAAGCAGCATATTCCCCACTATCCTTCCATGCTAGAGTTCAAATTTCTCACCTTTCCATCCTTTTATATGGCCGACCCCTGCAGAACCCATACAGTGAAGTGTGAGCTACACCTCTTCTCCCTCGGCTAGCTCAAATTCAGATAGTCACTAACTTTCAAAGTTTCACCACACTATGCGAGAAGACCATGATGCCATGATACTTACTGGTGGGTTTTGAAAATTGAATGTTTGTAAACGAGAGACAACAAAAAGCAACTTTACAACACAATGGCTTGGACCATTGGGCAGCAAAAGCAGGACGAACACCTTAACTACAATAGAAAGCAAGACTTTCAGGAGGTATAAGCATCAATTCATAACACCAAAGTCCCTCTCATAAGCACCATGATACAAGCATTCTAAAGAAAACCCCCTTTTTTGCAACATCCAATACTTAGCCATGCTACAAATGCCAAATAGCACCCGTGGAATTCCCCTCAAATAGAATTTTTGTGCAGACCTTAAAACTCGTTCACTTGCTTGTAGCTAGATGGGCTCAACTTGCTTGCATTGGGATTAGGGTCGCAGAGAAGCTTTTGAGGTGCCCACAAGCTTGATGATAAATGACCAAGGCAATGGCACAGTTTGAAACAATCTAGGGCCTCTTCAGGGCCGAGGACATCGTCCTTGATAAAATTACAAACTAAACCATGCAGACACTGGCAATGCTAATAGTCCACCGTCAACCCAAAATGTCTAAATAGCTGCACCATCTTGTGAGTCTACTACAAGTAAAAGTTGCCTGAAAAGCACAAACCCCAAATTTCTAAATTTCTCGAACGTCTTTCTCATTTAAACATGTGCATATGTGAGCATCTGCGTCTATGTGCATGTGCGCATGCGTTCATGGATTTTTTTTTAAGAGGTCGATGGGGATGTATACATTTATTGACACATACATACATGCATGTGTATGTGGACATGCCTCATGCATATAGATAACCACAGAAACAAAGAATGGACAAGGTTCAAGCTAGCAGCTTCTTGTCTAATTAGATAGTGGGTGATGGTGTGTGGCGGTGTGCTTATGTACACACATACCATGCATGCAAGTGAGCGCATGCACATACATGTATGTACAGAATAGCCTTACACAACAAGCAAACTAGTTCATTATTGTTTCTAAATTCTCGTGACCCAATAACAATCGTCCAAAAGTTCCGCAATGTTACATTATGAGACCTAACAGTGGCTAAAATGTTCTTTCACCCTATCTTCATGTATTTATGAAGGAAACACACAAATCCGCAAGAATGCTATTTGTTTGGCTCTTGATGACACGGACCCCCTCTCTGCCCTCTATTTTTTGAACTTTTAGGAGTGCTGCTTACAAGTACACTGCCACATACAGTGCAATATGCTCTTGTCGGGGGGACTCTACCCAAAGTGCCCGCAATTGCCTGGCATGGAGGACCCCCATTTAAGCTAACATGAGCCCCTTGGCCATGGCTCATGGAAGGTGATCCGAAAAAACAGCCCACCGTCACCTCATACAAGATAAGCACGGAGGCTCGCGAGCCCCACGCATGGAAGGTGGAAATTGTGTGCGGATGCATCTTTCATAATCATACTGAGTGACGAAGCTTCTCATGTGTTTTGAGGCTTCTCAGACCTCAAACACATGTCCAAGAGGTCCATCTTGGATCCTCGGGTAAATTTGGAAGAACTTCGAAAATCGTCAAAAATGAGCCGAGCCACCCAAGTCCAGCTTTAGGTTGAATTTGTCAACAAACTTCCACAAGCTTGTGCACGCGCCCCATGCACACGTGTTTGTGACCATCTTCGGCTGAGCGCATAGAGCTCATCCAGCCCTTCGAGATGAGCACAAGTACACCCCATATGCATTTGCGGTTTGGGAGATACGGACCAAGGAAGATCGCAACTGCACCACACTAGCAGCCGACCAACCAGCCACGTCGATAACCTGTTCGCATACAAGGGTCCCCATCTACTCTGGGGTCAAGATCCATGGTGCCCCTATGTGAGGCAGGCACACCTATATCCCCACATGGTGTGGATGAAGGAAGCACTCCCATTACTAGGTCTCTCACAGCTGACCATGTGCCCACCACGAGCCAACGGTGGATGCAAGGAGAAATCATGGGTCAAGACTATGCTCCATCGTCCCCACCCGAGTCTTATCATGCCTCTCCGAGCCTCTGAGCCGCAAAGAGCCGTCACCCCAGTCCATGAAGCAACCAAGCTCCTACACACACTCCCCTTGAAAAGCTTCTGTCCTCGAGAAGAGCATTCCTAGCGCTCACTCTCCCTGGGTAATGCTTTGAAAGGCGTAGGTCTAACCATGCCAAAGTGTGCAAAAAGGGCTGCTTCTAGGTGGTCTTGCTGTATAAATGGCCGTGTCTTTTATTTCCCATAACAACCGTGCATAGCCTTGAGCTTTCTAGACCAATATATGCTATTCACATTCAATCATTCAATTAAGCTCTAGGATATTTCTAATATCATGCATCCCACATTCAAAGATGGTTTTCACACTTCAAAGTGACAATTCCCATTGAAAAGACCTTTTCATAAAACAAGAAAAATTAGCAGGCATGCTTATCCTTTTCATCAGAAAATCTGACAATCCCACAGAATTCACTACAAAGGACATGTTTCAAGCACCAGTTTATATATGGTGACACCCAATAAGCTGCAACTAACATACAATCCCATATGGTGTCTCTTACACCTTTCAGAACCAGTGCATCTCTATGGTCAATGGTATATCCTCTGAGACGTACAAGTCTCTAAACTTATCACTCAAATGTCCATTTGTGCAGACAGGATGGCAAAAACCCACTTACCTTGCTCTGCATTGTGAATTTTCAGGTTCCTACAGCAGTAGAGGACGGTGCAAGTATAAATGCACAAAGTACACACCGTGCTGGGCAACATAAAATGTCATTGGGTCCATAAATGCACGTGCCAGGCAACTTAAAGACTGTAAAAGCCATTCCTTTCGCAAAGTCTACCGACATAGCAATACAGAGCGGCATACCCGCAACCACTTGGCTGACACAGCCACACAGAGATCTCTTCACTTATAAGATTTGCAAGCCTCTCTCTCTCTCTCTCTCTCTCTCTCTCTCTCTCTCTCTCTCTCTCTCAACCCGACCCGCTGTCCAACAGATCATATGGACTCTCTACGAAAACAGCCCAAATCCATACACTGCTGGTCAGATCCAGAAGTACTGAGAACTTTACACACAAAATAGCTCCCTGCTTGCACTAAACCTCTCCTCAAATCTAAGCTAAAGTTATACTCAGTCACAATGATCTCAAACAGAGACAAGCTAGATACAGCTAATTTCGCAGGAACAAAGCTAGAGAGCGGAGTGACAAAACAAAATGGGCTTGCTCGGTTGCCCATGAGAGAGAAACAAAACGCAAAAAATGGGTCTTCGCTGGAATAGCGTTAACGAGAGAGGTGCAATAGTGTTGTGTGTGTGTGTGTGTGTGCGCGCGCGCGCGCGTGTGTGTTTAGTGAGAAGAGAGAAGACAGAGAAAGGAACGAAAACACTGCATACAACAGGACAGATTTAAGATACGAACGATGAGAAAGAATGTTGAGAGAGGGGAGAGAAGAGCCCATGAAGCAGGCAAATGGAAAACGAGAGAGAAGAGAGACGGAAAGGAGTGACAGAGAGAGGTGGAGAGAGGAGAAGAATACAGGAGCCCCCTCTTGGGGAGAGATAAATGGGGTAAGAGAGAAGAGAGAAACAAACGCAGAGAAAGAGAGAAGAAGTGGTAGTGACAGAGAGGGAGAGAGAGAGAGAGAGAGGAGAATGAGTGTTGAGAGAGAGAGAGAGAGAGAGAGAGAGAGAGAGAGAGGCACCTGAGAGAGAAGAGCCACCACCGATCTAAGCTCGAAATCTGAGAGGAGAGAGAAGGAGAAGAAGAAGCGCTCTCACCAATCTCCACAGCCTGCTTGCTTTCAAGCTCCAGATCTCTCTACCTATCTCTAAGCAAACCCCATTGCGTGCTCTTCTCACACACACATTTCGCCCCCTTCTCTCTACCTCTCCCCCACCACAAGTAAGACCTCTTTCCTACGTCTCCTCTTCTCTCTTCTCTTTTTTTTTTCTCCTCCTCTCTTCTGTCTTCTCTCTCTAAACGAATTTACAAAGCTTTTAGGCTTGTGGGGACTAGGCTAGTTGGCTTTCTAATCAATAATTTTTTACTATGGTGATTAAAGGAGGTAGTTTTCTTAAGAGGGGAGAGCAATGTGAGAACTAATGTAGTTTTATCAAGGGCCTAAGAATGGCCTACTCATAAGGGTAGAGATCAAGATGAAGGAGAGACCTTGGCATTAAACATTGTAGTTCCTCACTGTCAATACTCGCATGCAAATCCCTTTGAATTGCAAGAAGCCATTGATTGTACCTCTTATTCAAGTTAGTTCCATGCTTTTCATCCCAATGGAGAACACTTAGTGTCCTTCCATGCTGCTTTTGGATGACCTATTTTTGGTATATGCCCAGAAGGGATTGGCCATAGTGTTGCCCGCCCTTATAACCTAACTAGGTTGGAGAAGTTCTTTTTTTTAGACAAATAATATTGGTGGTTATTCAATATTGGATTCTCCCATTGTTCATTAACCAATATGATGCGCTCTAATCTTCATGCTTGAATCTTTCTTTAGAGACTCTTAATTGTACCTACAATCCAAAGGCATGAACATGTTTGAGGAGCATGGGATTGCGAGATTAATCATGAAGGACAATGCAGCTTCGAAGACTCCTAAGATCTAGATGGTGGCTAGCAAAGGCAAGAAGTGAGGTGCATATCTGGTATTATGTGTATCATGTCTTTTGATGCCTTCTCTAACATGATTGTCTATGTTTCCTTCCCTAAGTCACCATTATGTGTATAAATGGAGCAAGAAGGAATTGTAGTAGCATTGACTTGAGACGTTGCAAGTGCCAAATATGTCAGTACAATTTGGGCTTCATTTCTTAGATAAGAATCTAGGTGGATTCTCTTGTGGCTTCAAGGCAAAAAGGGGGGAAGGTGGCACGTGGATGTGGGAGAGAGAGAGAGAGCTTCTATGCGTCAGTACGAGGGGCAAGCAAGGCATGGGATTTTTCACTCGAACATAGATATGCCTAAACGATTTTTTATGCTTCTACGCGCAAAGGGTACGCTTGTTGTTGAGGTTGCGAGACAAGAGCTCGGGAGATAGCCGAGCACAAGCAGTGTCCTCTCTCGCTGGCGTACGCAGGGGTCGGAGGTCTGTGGAGGGGGAGAGTGAGTGAGGTCGCGGAGTTTGAGGTCACATGGAGCCTGGGGGGAGCTTGTAGGCGGCTTCAAGTGGCCACCACCAGCAGGGGTGAAGGCAAGCAAAGCCAAAAAAACGTTGTATACTCTCTCTCTGTCTCTGTCTCTCTCTCTCTCTCTCTTTGTAATGGGAATGGCCTATGAACTTTGAGAGTAGTAGCGGAAATAGGAAATTAGATAGGAAATTACTTTGTGAGCATAGCGAGTGAACTTAATTGATTGTAGCAACATAAACATGGTACTTAGTTAACTTGGCATGAACAATACTTTTGCAAGAGAGAGAGTTTAGAGAACATGACAACAATTGAGGACCGGATTCATACGGAGCCGGTTCCCCTCCAATAGGCATTTGTATTATAGTTTCTCCCATCAAGAGACTTAGTACAATACAATCTTTGTGTTCCTTGTGACCTTGGTGATGCAATGAAGATGGAAAGCTTCATGCAACATAAACTTTGTAGAAAGCATTAACTATCCCAAGCCTCAGTCCCAAGACCTCAAACACCTTCGAAGGTGGAGAGAGCTAGCGGGGAATGAGGGTAGGTAAGAGGAAGAAGAAACATTCCATAGGAGAAAGAAATAGTTCCTCACTTATCATCACTCTTCTTGCTAGCATACATAATAGCATAGTAATGAAGATGGAGAAGATGGCAAGCTTAAGCATTGAAGCATGGCTCTTGGTTGGATTTGCATTCCATAGCCAAGAGTGTTGGTGTAGGCTCTCACTTCTCACAAGCTTGGAGGAGGTGAAGTTCCTCAACTTTCACCAAGTGAGAATGAATCCACAAAATGAGTGTGTGAGTGTGGTGTATACCCCCCCAGCACCCCCCTTGCTTGCTTGGAGCAAGTTCTAGCCTTTTCACATGCTTCAAGTCATTGGACCCCTCTCCCCCTAGCCAATCACATGCAGCATGCATTCAAGTACATGGGTAGTCTTTGGACAAGTGTCCTCCTTACCCCTTAGAGAGAGAGAGCTTGAAAATATCTAGATATGTGTTCGATGGAACTAGAAGCTCATTGGACCCCTCTTTAGTCCAACCAATAGCATTCAACCACACCATATGGCTAAGCATACGGAAAGTCTGACATGTGTCCCATGTGCCCCTTGAGAAAAGGGTGCCCTTTGGGTGAGTGGGAGGTTAAGTCAAAGATTCCCCTAACCTTGGGACTTTCCCCCTCCTTTGTAGGGTCTCTTTTTTACTCAAGCACCTTACCCCCCATGCATGGGACGCTTCCCCAAGCACCTTCCTCATTAAGTTTGTAGGGTCTCTTTTTGACTCAAGCACCTTACCCTCCATGCATGGGAAGCTTCTCAAGCACCTTCCTCATTAAGTATGACAAGCACCTCAAATACCTTAGTCATCAAGTATGACAAGCACCTCAAGCACCTTAGTCATCAAGCACGACAAGCACCTCAAGCTTAGGTCGGGTTCCCCAGCCCTAGCTTGCCTAAGGTTAAGGGACTTTTAACAGTAACTATTAGAGGTCTTAATGAAGCTAACCCTAAGGTCTTTTAAGCTCCATTAGATGCACATTGCTCTTTGATAGACTACCTCCTTTTGGATCCGTATTGAGATGCAACCCTTTTGGTCCCCTGCTGAGATAAGTCTAGAAGCACTTATTGCACATTGCTCTTTGGTAAACCATCTCCTTTTGGACCCGTATAGAGATGCAACCAACTCTCCTTTTGGTCCCATGCTGAGATAGGTCTAGAAGCACATGTCTCTATTCTAACTCTTGTTCCCGTTTATTCTCCCACATTAAATGATCAGTTTAATATGAGAAAATCATTTGGGTAAGCTAGATATTAGATTTTATGACATTACACCTCTCTTGAAATTATAGTCGTCCTCGACTATGAGGTAGAGAAGATAAATCCTAGTCATTAGTCCATGTTTCTTAGCGGGTAGAGGATCCCTTTTTACCCTACGATATCATTCCAAGATGGATGACTAATCCATTTGGTGCTTGGAAGACGTAGCTACCGCAAGCATGTCTGCTCTTTAGTCCATATCATACTTCCAAAGTAGAGTGACAAGTTCTACTTGGTGTTTGGGAGACATCATCACCACAAACATGATTCTAAGCATGAATATTATTTAAATTTGTGCACAATAAAAAGAGAACTAGTCTTATAAGACAAAAACATTTTTCATTTAAAATGCATTTTCATATGCTTACTCTAGTGCAGCATTGTAAGCATTGACAAGGTTCATATTATCCTTAAGCTAGGTTCTTTGCATCCATCAAGCATCTTTAAAAGAATAATTCTTAAACTTAATAAGATATCGTCAGATAATCTTACCGTTTCTTAATACCTTGTCTTCGTGTCACAGGACTGAAGTACTTCTTCTTGATCTTCGATTTTTGGAGGGTCTGCAACAACTATTGCTTCTTTTGGCAGTGCTCCTTTGTAAGGCTTATGTAGGTTCTCATGGAAAACATTGTGCATGAGCCAATGGTTGGGCAAATTCAATTGATAAGCCATCTCATTGACTGGCTTAAGAATTTTAAGGACCATAGTATCTTTTTGCTAGTTTCGCATCATATTCTTGGTGGTCCGTAGGACTCTTGCCCGTAGTATGCCTCAGATGAGCTTTGAAAAACTTTAGCAAGACCCAAGCATTTTTCTTAAAGGCTAAGGCTCTTCTATGCTTATTAGCAACAGCCCTTTTTGCCTTTGCTTTGAGATGGATATAACCTCTTTAATCTTTGTACAAGATTCTTGTGAGTTTTGGCTATATTCATCAGCAGTGAAGATCTTCCCATGTACTTTAGGGACTTTTGGATCTTCCTTCTTTAACCTCAAAGGGTGCTTTCCCCATAGAAGTATGTACAATGTCATTGTACGCATACTCTATAAGAGGTAGATACTTCTCTAATTGAGAACGTTGATCTACGTCCATGACATAGGCTTTTACTAGATTCAAGAATCATTAGATTAGTTATTTCACTTTGGTCATCCGTTTGTGGATGATAGGTCGAAAGAGAGATTTAATCTACTTCCCAAGTTTACAAAGAGACCCTTCCAAAAATTACTGGTCATTCTAGGATCTTTGTTCGACACTATGGATGTTGTCAAGCCATGATACTTGAAAATTTGAGATCTGAAGAGGGTTGCCATTTGATGTGCCTTAATAGTCTTTTTGACAGGCATAGAGTGTGTTTTCTTGTTAAGCCTGTCGACTGAAACAATCCAAGTTGCTTCCCTCGATCAAATTTCAACTTTTGGTATACCACGCATTTTGAAACATACTCTTGTATGTTTAATTTTCATGGTAGACCAACAAAAATACATTTCTACTCCTTGAAGAGTAGATTATGGAATCCCTCTTTGACCCGCATAAGGAGAAGCATGGGATTCATATATGACTTTCGTATTGTATGGGTGAGTAACACATAGCCTATTGTCGTTTGGAAGATAACCATCCTTCAAGGTGAATGGTTCTTTTTTCTTCCTTATTGCAAAGGTTGTAATCACGTACTTAAAATATCGGTCAGTAGCATACTCATCTATCATAAAAGATAGATCATTGTGAGTTGATATAGACACCACATTTACCCTTGGTCGTTGTGAAAGTGCATCAACCACTTGATTGTGCTTGCCAGCAATGTGAGCAGTATGAAATTTAAATTGAAAAAGAAAATTTGCCCACCTCATTTGTTTGTCGGAGAGCTTAGTGTGCGTCATGAAGTTCTTGAGGCTTTGTGATCCATTCGTAGGATGAATGGAGTCCCCAAGAGATAGTGTTTCCACGTGTTTATGGCATATAGAATAGCTAGTAGCTCTTTTTCGTATTTGCCCAATACTCACTTATCGGAGTTGAGTCTGTGACTCTCATATGCTATGGCATGCCCTTCTTGAAGCAAAATAGCTCCAAGGCAATCACCACAAGCATCACATTGAACCTCAAATGTCTTTGAGAGATCTAATAGTGTGAGCACATGTTGAGAGATAAGCTTCTCTTCAAGCTTCTTGCACTTTTGCAGTCTATGAATACTTAATGTTCTTTTTTGTTAAGTCATGTAATAGACCTTCTATTATCGTTTTTTTTTTAATTTTTATGAAGCATCTATAGTATGCACACATACCTATGAAGCTCCGTACCTCCTGTAGATTCCTTGGATTAGGCCATCCTTTTATTATCTCTAACTTTGTTGGATCCATATGTGTGCCATCTTTAGAGATAATGTGACCTAAATATTGAATCTCTTGTAGGAAAAATTCACTTTTCTTCTAATTAATGAAAAGCTTATTCTCTCTCACAACTTTAAGATTACCTGGAGGTGTCGCTTGTACTCCTCAAGAGAATTTGAATGGCCTAAAGATTTTTGTCCATCATGAGTTTGAATGCGTCTAGAGTATTTGTCAGGCCAAAACTTGTAAATTATCAAATAGATCTTCTACCCTGGCGCAACACGAAAAATCTATTTTTGATAGTAATCTTATTTAGTGCTCTATAGTCGACACACATGTGATATGTGTCGTCTTTCTTTTGCACTAAAAGCAATGGTGAACAAAATGGGGAGGAGCTAGACCTCACCATCCCTTTTTCCACCAATTCATGCACTTGGCTCATGATCTCCTCTTGTTGAGCTTGTGAAACTCGATAAGGAGGTTTGTTAAGCAGTGAGCTTCCTTGTAGGAGCTCAATTGCATGGTCATCATCCCTCATTTTAGAGGTAGCTCACTAGGGATGTCATCAATGAAAACATCTTGGGATCCATTTAGGAAATTAGACAAGTCTAATTCCTCTTGATTCCCTTTATTGCGAGGATATGGTGTTCCCAAACTCATTAGCATCTATGTACATGCTCTCTTCCCTATAGGTGAAGTAGATTCTCCTTTCAAGGAACTTCATGTTGGAAGCCATGCGGTTAAACCATGGTGCCCCAACGATAACATTCTCATGTTTGAGAGGGGAGATTAAGAAATCCTTTTTGTCCACATAGCTTTGGACATGAAGCCTTATTTTTCCAATTAAGAAAGTAACTGAGACGTCTTGTCCCTTGATAGCTCCATTGGCTTTCAATGCATCTCCCATCTCATGGGCTTGTATGCCTAGCTTAGTGGTCCAACTACGTGGATATGAAGTTGTGAGTTGAACTAGGGTCAAACAAAATAAAGGTATCATGCTCTTCCATCTTTCCCCAAGCATAGGAAAGGAGAAATCCTTGGCAATAAGCATCCTCTTTTGGAGCTTCAAACATAAAGGCTCTAGGAGTCTCATTGCGGGCAATTCTCTTGGGGCGAGGACGATAACCATGGCCTTGCTCCCCACACTTAAAACATTTGTGGTCCTTACAAAAAGCTTCTAGCTCTTTAGGAGAGAGTTTATATTTACCTTTGTAAACTCCCTTCTCCTTGGACCGATTGTTGTTGTTGTTGGAATAGCCTTGGTAAGAATTTTGGGCATTGGTTTTCCTCTTGGAATCACTTTTGTCTTTATTTTCCATGGGCTTGACATTCCGTATAGCCCCTTGTTGGAAATTGATGAGCAAAGCAACCATGGTGTGGCAGATTACTTTGGTGAAAGAACCAGGCCGTTGAGAGTTGACATACTCGGCCATCTCTTTGGGTAATCCCACACTCAATTGTTCCTTTTGCTCAACGAAGTCTATCTTTGAAAGACAATAGCCTGAGATATAAGTCCCAAAAATTTTCCACATATTTGTGGATAGACTCAGGAGAGAGAAGCCTCAAACTCCGCCATTTGGTGAGCACTTTGTCCTTTGCATCGCTTGCAAGGAATTGCAAAACTGATAGAGTTTTACATGTCTTTGGGGCTTCGCCATTGCCACGAAGGCTAGCCCACCATTGACGAGCCAATTTTTAGAAGTGCATAGCTACATAGCATAGCTTGGAGGACCCCGTGAAGCCCTCGTCTCCAAAGGCCGCATCAAATTTTTGGATGAAGGCCACTACTTTGTTAGTATACCAAAGGTGCCATCATAGGTGGAAAAAGAGATACTCTTGGGCTCAACAAAACCGATAATAGATCCCAGTCCCACTTACCCTAATATAGTTAACAAAATCAACCATTAATAGGCTACTTAAGGACCTCTCTTCTTAAGCAAGAAAAGAGAAACCAAATGCTCTGATACCAATGTAATGGGAATGGCCTATGAACTTTGAGAGTAGCGGAATTAGAAAATTAGATAAAGCAGTTTTGTGAGATTACTTTGTGAGCATAGCGAGTGAACTTAATTGATGGTAGCAACATGAACATGGTACTTAGTTAACTTGGCATGAACAATGCAAGAGAGAGAGTTTAGAGAACATGACAACAATTGAGGATCGGCTTCACGCATACGATGAGGGGAACATGAGGAGGAATTTGACAAGTGTCCCTTATGCTTTCTTTGAACCAAGTATGCCTTGTGTGACTGTGTGGGTGTTCTCTCTCATCCCCCCTCATGTATGGCTCGCCCCCTCCTTGTAGGGATTGAATCTTTGACTTTTGACACCTCAAGCCCCTCAAGTTTAGGCCCAGATCCCACTACAAGCTTGGCCCTTAAGCACTTTAAGCTTGGGTTGGGTTCTCACCTCAAGTACAGCCCTAGTATCTCAAGCATGTCAAGCACCTTAAGCTTGGGCCAGGTTCCCACCTCAAGCTTGGGCCGAGTTCCCACTACAAGCTCAGCCCTAGCTTACCTAAGGTCAAAGGACTTTTACACTAACTATTGGAGGTCTTCAATGAAGCTAACCCTAAGGTCTTATGCTCCATTGGTTAGCCTTGCTCTTTGATAGACCATCTCTCATTTGGGCCCCTTTACCATTGGCCCCATGTTAAGATAGATCTATAAGCACATGTCTATATCTTAACCCTTATTCCCGTTTATTCTCCCACATTAAATGATCAGTTTAATAAGAGAAAATCATTTGGATTGGTTAGATATTAGATTTTATGACACTCAATGTACATCTAAGAGAAAGCATTAGAAGCAAACCAAAAACTCTTGGAAGGAAAACAAGGATAGCGTGTTGTGCATTATTGGCAAAAAAAGAGAAGCTCATTACACATGCTTTGAGTGAAGAATTTAGAGACATGAAGCTATAAGAAGTGACATAATTATCTGAGAAAAGCATGCCAATTACCACCCAACCATCCTCTTATATAGCCCTTGGCCCAAGAGACCCCTTTATTGCATGCTTGCCATGTGGCAGAGCCTTGCTCTAGAGGTCATGCCCACATAGTCATCGTAGGATCCGTATCCTAACATTACTCCCCCCCTTAAGCAAGAGTTTTCGTCCATGAAAACAAAAGTGGGAAACCTTTTCTTTAGACATTAATGTTTTCCCAAGTGGCATCTTCCTCAAGTTGATCTTTCCACTGGACAAGTACTTGACGGCGGACATGATGCCGCGTTCATAACTCATGGAAATTCAGGATGCGTTCAAGATCATGTGGTATATTGGGAGGTTCAATGTAGTCAACAAGGACTCCTTGATCAACTACATTGTCATCCCGTAATAAGAGTTGACGTAAAAAGTTCACAAGAAAAACTGGATGAACGCGAGTATCAACTAAAAGCTCTAACTTAAATGCCATAGAATCGATTCTCTTGAGGATCTTAAAAGGTCCACAAAAACAAGGAGACAATTTTGGCATAGGCCCAGTCTTGAGGCATTTTGAGTTGTCTGGTACTCGTAAGAAAACGAAGTCACCTTCCTTGAAAGTCACTATTCGTCGCTTCTCATCGGCATACTTTCTATATTGATCATGTGCTTGTTGAACATTTTGACGAGCAATTTTTAACATATACATGTGATCTATTAATAAGTCCTTAACTTGCTATGAATTTTCAATTTCCAACCCCATGGCAACTCGTGAACGGGGTTGAAAACGTACATAAGCATGAAAGGACTAAACTCAATAGTCACATGCTCAACATTGATGTAAGAAAATTCTAAAATGGGGAGATACTCTTCCCAAACAGATACTCTAAAATGGGGAGATACTCTTCCCAAACAGATTGCTTTTTGCTAACATATGCTCGTAGCATATCTTCTAGTACTTGATTTGACTCTTTCAGTCTGACCATCTGTCTGTGAATGGTCCGAAGTACTTAGGTTGAGTTGAGTTCCCAACCTCTTAAAAACAACCCTCTAAAAATGGCTATTAAACTTAGGATTGAGATCACTTGCTATATTACTAGGAAGTTTGTACAATCTATAAGCATATTCCACAAAAAGTCGTGCTAACTTGAGAATTTTAATAGTTGACCAAGTAGGTATAAACTTACACATTTTAGTCAACCTGTCTATAATCACCCACACCGAGTCATGACTTCGTGTAGTAGAAGGTAAGCCAACAATAAAGTCCATAGAGATGCTTTCCCAATCTCTAAAGGGTGCAAGAGTCCTCCTGCTTTTAGGCGCTCTGCTTTATTTACTTGACATTTTTGGCAATGAAGTACATAGTCTTGAACATTGGGATGTAGCCTAGCCAGTAAAAGTATCATCGTACTAATGCATAAGCCTTTCTTATGCTAGGGTGCCCTGCACTTCGACTATCATGACATTCTTATAAAATGTGGTGTCGAATGTCTATGTCCATCGGTAGACACGCTAGTTCTTTGTGGAGTAAGTACCTAGCTTCGATAGAAATTTTTTTCCATCGAGCAAGTTCACCACTCGAGAGAGGAGAACTATGTGTGGAGGAACGTGATGCACAATCAACATTGACGTCAGAAGGATCCCTCATTAAAATGTAACATTTAATGGCCTAAAAACTTGTGTGTAGCGAAAATTAGCATGAACATAGTGGGCATTTCATTAGAATAGATTCCTAATGAGAATTACAAGAGTGCTTGGGTGGAGAGAGCAACAAAAAGCATAACACCTAGTTAGATAGCATGAACAATACTTTCAAAAGAGAGAGAAATTAAGCTATTGACAACAGTTGAGGATCGGATTTGCATGGAGCCGGTCCCCCCTCCAAAAGGCTTTGTATTATGGTTTCTCCCATCAAGAGAGACATTGTACAATACAATTCTTTGTGATCCTTCAAGACTAGCTAGTGCAATGAAGATGAAAGCTTCATGCACTAAGCAAAACACTTAGCAAACACAACATCAATTATCCCCGGTCTCAGACCCAAGACCTCACACACCTTCGAAGATGGTGAGAGCTAGCAGGGTATGAGAGTAGATTGAGAGGAAGAAGGAGTATCTTACGAGAAAGATGTACATCTCCTCACATAATCACTCATATTAGCATAGCTTAGCTTAGTAATTAGCATGGTAGAGGAGATGAGCATGCATTGAAGCTTGGCTCTTGGTTGGATTTGCATCCACATGCCAAGAGTGTGTCGATGTAGGCTTCTATCTCACAAGCTTGGAGTAGGTGATGAGCTCTCCATTAAAGCTTGGGAAGAAATAGTCTTTTTCTCACATAGACTGTGTGAGAGTGTATGTGTGTGTGTGTGTGTGTGTGATAATGCCTTGCAAAAATCAGCCCCCTCTCTCTCTTGGGCGAGCCCTCTTCCTAATTGCTCTTGCTATCCTCCCATTAGACCTCCCCAGGGCTAGCCAATGACTATTAAGCAGCATAAGTGATAGCCTTCTGACATGTGTCCCCCTTTCCCATTTTGTGAGAGCTTTAGGTAATTTAATAATTCAACTAAACTCTCATTGGACCCCTTTGCCTCCTGGCCAATAGGAATCAGGCAAGCCATTGGGCTGCTGAATGCTCATTGGACCCCTTGGGAGACTGTCCAATAGTCTTCTAGAGGACTTAATTCTCATTGGTTCTTTTATTAAGTGTTTTTAAATTAATTAAACTAGATTTACTCTAGCTTAATTCTCATTGGTCCACCTCCAAGGCCATCCAATAGGAATTGGGTACACCTTGTGGGCATGTGGCCTAGGGAGCTCACATGTGTCCCTCATTCCCTTTGTGTAAAGGGAGCTTGTGTGTGTGTGTGGCTTTCTCTCTCATCCCCTACATGCAAGGCTCGCCCCCTCCCAAGTAGGGATTGCAAAGACTTTTTTGTACACACACAAAGCATCCAATTCCCTTAAGGTTGACCTTTGGACACAACCTTTGAATTTTGGAACCTTAGCATTTTGGAAGTCTTAATGGACTGAACCTTAGGGTCTGTTTAGCCCATTGTTGCACATGGCTCTTTTGCAGATGGCCCCCCCTTTGGATCCCTATTTTCCCTCCTTTGGATCCCTACTGTGGCCGATCTACTAGCTTAACCAATATTCTAGCTTTTTCTCCCATGGCACTTCCCCATATTAAATGATCAGTTTAACATGAGAAAATCATTTAGGAGAATTAGATATTGATTATTATGACAAAAACATGACTCCACACCTTCCCACCCTTTGTTCATAGCAATTTTCAAAGCTTACCATCAAGCACAAAAGCACGGCCTGATGCTTGTGTTTCTCCTCGAATCCAATGCTCGTAGATTTTTCAAAGCCACAAAGATGCAACACATGCTAATTTTTTTAGGGGGATTCAAATTCGGCAACTCATAAAGATTTTCATCATGACATTCTCCTTCTCTGAACATGGTACCTCAGGATTCTTGAGAGAACTTGCATAAGCCGGACAAGGCAGGCATGCCTACAGCTAGTATGGTCAGTACCATCACAATTTTGTGACTTTGTGCTTGAGCAGTCGTTAAAGAAATGGTCAATCTTGACTTAAGTTTTAAACAAAATTCACAAGAAGCACAACTTCTCCCTATGCAAGGAATCATGCAGAGCACATGATCAAGCAATGGCCATAAGGTTTGCAATTTTTATGATTATGTGATTTTTCTTACTTCACAAACAATTATATATTGCAGGAAGTCTCCAAGAGGTTTTCAAAAGTTAATTTTTTATGCAAAGGCAAAGGGCATATTGCTAGACTTGATGAAGGTGTAAAGATGTTCGGCATGGCCGCCTCTTCGCTAGTAAGACAGAGCTCTCTCTGTGATGCATATGCTTTGACAAAGGGGCAAAGATGCTCAGGTATTTCTTACTGTTTAAGACATTAACAAGAGCCTTTCTCTCTCCATATCAGAGTTTTGGGTTTGAATTTTTGCGAAGACATGGCTCCTCGGCAAAAAAAAATTGAGTTAGATGCAATCAGAAATGGCCATGAGAGTATCATAGTGTGAGATCTGAGGTAAGTTCTGTTCTCTGTAATTGCAACATGCCTTATTGCAACATACTTGCTACTACAAGGCACCATTGGAAAATTTGAGGTACGCTTTATGAGTGCAATTAAGATATACATCAATTGCGTGTACTTTTATGATTCTCGATACGAGGTACCATTCGATAAGATTGATTATCAGTAAATGATCGACAAGGTCGGTTCTATTTTGCCATGACATATATATGTCGGCAGAAGCATCCATTGGCTATGAGCACAAAACTTCCATCATGTTTTTATCTTTTGAGTTATTTGTGTGAAGCGCGGTTTCAATTTTAGGCATATTTCATAAAAGCTTCCAAAGTTTGGAATATGCTATCAACATACAAACTTGGGGGGATTTTGCAATGTGTCTGAAATAATATTCCATAGACTATCGGCATGAACAATGACAAGGGGCTTATACGGTACATACAATCACTTTAAGTATCATAATCCATGGCTATGGGCTTGTAAGATTGAGGGGACTAGAGCCTACAACTCTCCATCCGACCATGCCATATATAGGCCCTGCCTTGCCAAATATAGGTCCCCCTTCACCGCATGGCTCCGTCCTGGTCCTTGACTTGCCCGGTCTTACCCTAGATCTCACATAACTCCCCCCTTAAAGAAGCATTTTTGTCCTCAAAAACAAAAATGATTGTATCTTCATAAGAACACTAATGTTTTTCACAATGGCATCCTTCATGGATCCACATACTCGTTTTACCGAAACACGGTTCAGTAGGAGAATCAATAAAATCAAGAATAACATCTTGATTTTCTGCATTGTTCTCCCCTTGCAATTGTCTTGTGTAATCGGTCCATAGCCAACATAGTGTGTAGACTCCATTTAGAACTCACTTAGTATGCTAAACGAGCTATCACAATTAGGATGTACCCAAAAGAGTACCTCTTTTTACTTCCCCTGAAAGTAACTAGCTGATGTAGCTCATCAGCAAAATTTAAGTCCTTGACTTGTTATCAATTTTCATCAATAACAACCCCACCATAACTAGTGTTCAAGATTGAGAACCTAACTTACACATGAAGAGACTAAACCTAGTCGCGAACATGCTTTACCTTTTGGTAAGCAAACTCAAACTAGAGCAATACATGCTTTCTAATTGGATTGCTTGGTGCTAGTGTACGTGCTTTGCATATCCTTCAGCACAAGATTACACTTGTAATGTGTCTTTCCCCTTTGGATAAATGACAGTACTGAGGTGTGTTTCCCCCACCGTTTATAGGCAGTCTTCCAAAATGACTGGTAAACAGGGATCACAATGCCTTACAACGTGGCTGAGGAATCAAAAATGTTATAAATAACCATCTCAGGTAACTTGAAAGATCCACAAGCACCCCAAACTTAGTCATGGCCTCTATTGGTGATTCCTAGATCTATGTCATGAATGTGCATGCCGCTCCAATTCAGCCTTTCCTAAACAGTAGGCCCCATAACACCTAGTGTGCATGGATTTACCAAAAACAGATCCAAACCTGTATATCCATGATCATACTTGCCAATACTTATGGTGAATGTGATGCTCTTAGCACACATGAAACATTTGAACCATAATAGAAAGTTAGCATCACTTGTAACCTTCACAAGTCATTCTAAGTACCCGACAATTCTTGGCCACTGAAATTGTACCTAATACTATGTGTTCAAGATGGTCTTTAAAATGGATTTGACTAGCACCTACGGACTTTGTCGCAACACATAATTGATATAATGCACGCCAATGTCATTCCTAGAGACTCATATTCTCCACATGTGGAATACGTCTCAAATAGGGATGTTTGAAAAAGGACATCCTTCACGTGCCAGATGTACTTATGTGTGGAGGTAACTGTAAACACTCAGCAACATGAGTGAGAGAACCCTCACTATCCTTGCTCCACACTGGCTAAACTGAACTCCTTGAATTCCTAGACCATGCTATATCTCATGTGACAACATGTGCCAAAGAAAACCCTACGTATAGGTCCCTGCGTCATGCAAGAATATATGTTGGACACTACGGCCGTGAAAGAAGTCTACAATCTACCAAGGAGTAGTGGACAAATTCAGCTTTCTTAGTTGATTTCCAATTACTTTTGACCACATTAGACTGTGTTCATTCATCACTGTCGATTGCTAGGATGAGAAATTTTCATGCAAAGTCTAACCAAGCAGTTTGACATTGCAGAAGCTAACCAAGGGGTTTGGATTGCAAAGGCAACACCCAAGGGTTACCAATTTCTACTGCTTGTTTTACTATGGAAAACTTGTCAAATTTGTCATATCGACCATGGTGGAGAAGGACCGCATCCAGTTTGGAAAACTTGCCTAAGAGCCATGTCCTAGCAAATCCAAAACTCCAACTAGAAACAAAGATGCATGTCCGCTTTGATAAATGGTTGGCTCTGCCGCATACCCCTAACTTGCAAGCCACAGCCCTTGCCTGTACTTGCTTTTGCATGTTATAGTGCAGAATAGGCTTTAGCTTTGTATCCCAACCTCATGCCGGTGGCTACATAAGCTTTCCGCTTGAGCACGCTTGTACAGAGCCTTGCTCTCTTACAGTACAAGCCACAGGCCATCCGTGACTAGCCTTTATTGCCGACCTGCATCAATGATGATTGTAATTATTTGATTAAACAAAATAAAAGAATTTACCTTGGTTTTGCTCCCTTGGAGCACGTTAAGACCAATAATAGGCCGTGCTTGTATCAAATTTTAACTTTTGAAGATCCCTCCGTAGAATATAAAACTGCTACATAATTTCCCGCGCATGCCTTGCATGCGTTCAAAAATGAATTTTGCGCAATAAGCCATATCTAAAATTGAGTTCAAAAATCAACTTGAAGTCTCTGGTAGCTTCAATCTTGCCCAGCCAACATGCTTTGTCAACTATGCATACCAAGCGGGAGATGACCCTTTTTGTAGAGACACATCTTGATGATCATGTTTTCATGAAATTTGCTGCATGTCGGCACTCAAAAATGTCAAAATTTTGTATCTTGAAGGCCTTGCCGCTACTATGATGTGCATAGTGAGAGAATGATGCACCACTATAAGTGCTTGATGCTATTGTCTTGCCTTGCTAAAAATCGTAAGCCATGGCTTCTCGTTCGGAGCTCTGCACCATGGGTAAGAAACCCCTCCCACACTTGATTTAAGGGCCTAGAGGCCTTAAGTGTGAAAGAAGAGGAGTGATAGTAGTGGGGTAGCATGTGCAAGAGGAAAACGAGAGAGAGCTCGTGCCATGCACATCTCAGCACATCGCCATCATGAAACGAGATCTCCTGATCTCCACCGTGTGCATTTGACAAGCCCGAACATGACCAAATCTATGCAGGTCGATAGTGGCCTTCTTGTACATGCAAGGGTACTTTTGAGTGCGGCCTGAAGGAGTACGAGCGGAAGTGCGACGCGAGAGAGAGTGCGAGAAGAAGAGCACGACGATATGGTGAACTCGCTCTACTGTAATGTGTAGAGCATAGTGAGTTCTTATTAGGTTTTAACAAAAGAATATGTGTACATACCTGGCGGCCCGCCCACTTACCTGGGCGACCACATTGGGCTTTATACCCCAACAACCTCCCACTTAAAGTCCAATGTGGTACTTTAAGTGCGAGAGAAGCTACTACACAAGCTAATATACAAGAGATGTAGAGAAGTGATGTACTACCCTACACCTAACTGCTTGCGAAAATGCGCAAAGCTCTCTGAGGGAAGTCCTTTTGTAAGTAGATCAGCAGGATTTTCTGTGGTGTGAACTTTGACAAGCTGAAGTTGCTTATCCTCGAGCATTTCCCTGATGAAATGATACTTCACATCCACATGCTTTGTCTTTGAGTGATAAACTGGATTGCGAGCCAATTGTATAGCACTTTGACTATCACAATATAACACAGGCATCTCTTCTTTGATTCCCAAATTTGTTACTAGTCGATTAAGCCAAATTGATTCTTTGCATGCCTCTGATGCTGCAACATATTCAGCGTCTGTAGTAGACTGAGTAACACAATCTTGTAATCTAGAACGCCATGATACTACTCCACCAACCAATGTAAAGACATACCCTGACGTAGACCTTCGGTTGTCTAAGTCACCTGCATAATTTGAGTCTGTAAAACCCTTTACACTTAGCTCCTGACTCCCATAGCATATACGCATACTCTTTCTAGCTTTCAGGTATCTCAATATTCCTTTCACTGCCTCCCAATGTTTCTTGCCTGGGTTTCACATGTATCGACTTACTACTCCCACTGCAAATGCAATGTCTGGGCGAGTAGCAATCATTGCATACATCAAACTACCCACTGCAGATGCATATAGAATCTTATCCATTTCAGCCTGTTCTTCCTCAGACACAAGACAATCTTTTTTGCTAAGTTTCACATATGGTGGCAATGGAACACTCAATGCCTTTCCCTTCTCCATATTGAAACGTTGCAAAACCTTGTCAAAATACTCTGTTTGAGATAACCAAATCAACTTCTTTGATCTGTCTCTCTCAATGCGCATACCAAGTATATGACTTGCCTCACCCATGTCTTTCATGTCAAACGATTTTGCCATCTTTGACTTCAAAGCTGAAATTTCTTCCAAGTGCTTGCCAGCAATCAACATGTCATCCACATACAAAATAAGGATCAGCCAACTGCCATCCTTAGCCTTCTTTGTATATAGACAGTGATCGAACTCACTACGTTTGTAGCCTTGAGAAAGCATAAACTTGTGGAATTTCTGGTACCATGCCCTCGGTGATTGTTTTAAGCCATAAAGACTCTTTAACAACTGGCATACCCAATCTTCCTTGCCTTTCTCAACAAACCCTTCTGGCTGCTGCATGTAAATTTCCACATCTAAATCACCATGCAAGAACGCTGTCTTGACATCCATTTGGTGCAACACCAAATCTAATATGGCAACCAATGCAAGAAAGCATCTCAATGTAGTCATCTTGACCACCGGAGAGAAGACTTCATCAAAGTCAATGCCTTGTTCTTGCTTAAAGCCCTTGGCAACAAGCCTTGCTTTGTACTTTGGCTAACTATCATGAGCGGTGATCTTATAACTGTAAACCCATTTACAGGGTAGAGCCTTTTTGCCCCGTGGTAATTTAACTAGCTTCCATGTCTGGTTTTTATGCAGAGCTGTCATCTCTGACTGCATGGCCAATTGTCAATTCCCGGAGTCCTTCATTTGCACTGCTTCCTTGTAACATGAAGGCTTATTGCAATCAGTCAACATGACATAATTCATAGATGGAACAAACCTATCAGGAGGTCGTGTGACACATCTAGATCTACGCACAATAGGTGGCTCAGGCTCAGCCACAACCTGTGGTTCCACTCTATCTTGTCCTTGCTCCTCTTGAGCTCTGACATTTTGTCTTGCACGTGCAGGTCCATCTTCTTGGAAGACAACTCTTCTAATCTCCTCAACCCTCTCTGGTTTAGAATGATATTTGGATTCATTAAAGTGAACATCATTGCTGCGGACAACCTTTCTGGATTCGGGATCCCAAAGTCTGTACCCCATCTCACGAGAATTACCATAGCCTAGAAAGATGCACTTTCTACTCTTTGGCTCAAGTTTGTTCCTAAATTCCTTTGGAACGTGAGTATATGCCTCACAGCCAAAGACTCTGAGATGCTTGTATGAGGGCATTTTGCCTGACCATACCATCTCTGGCACTGAATCCTTCTGCCACACTTTGCTAGGAGACCTATTTACAAGATGAACAGCTGTTGATACAGCTTCAGTCCAAAACCCATTTGGCAGCTGTGCATTAGATAACATACTTCTTACCTTCTCTTGTATGGTCCTATTCATCCTCTCAGCAACACCATTTTGAGGAGGATTGTAAGGAGTAGTAAGTTCACGTTTTATACCTTTTGACTCACAAAAGTCCTGAAAGGCCTTTGAAACATACTCTCCACCATTGTCAGTGCGTAAGCATTTAAGCTTCTTGCCACTCTGATTCTCCACAAGTGTCACAAACGTTTTGAAAACACTAAACGCTTCATCCTTGTGCTTGAGAAAGTAAACCCATACTTTCCTCGAGTAATCATCTATAAATGTCATAAAGTAAGAAGCTCCCCCTAGAGATAGGTTAGGCATAGGTCCACACAAATCACTATGAACAAGTGCCAACTGTGTATTTCTTCTACTGCTTCTATGCTTATGTGGCTGCTGTGTTTGCTTACCATACAGACAATGTTCACAAAATTCAAAATCATTAAATGAAAAGCCAGGCAAATAACCAGAACGAGACAATATTTCCATTCCCTTCTTGGACATATGTCCTAACCGGCTATGCCACAAAGAAACGTTCGGCTGCTCGGTTACATTGATTACATTTTTAGAGACATTTGATACATAAATCATGTAAAGTCCTCCAGACTTTACTCCATGTGCTACTGTCATAGAACCCTTGGATATCTTCCACATGTTCTGTCCAAAAATGGTGACGTAGCCAGCATCATCAAGTAAACCTGTGTTGATCAAGCTCTTTGTAATTGCGGGAACATGTCTCACATTCTTCAGCGTGAAAGAAGAGCCATTCTGAAACTTCAATTGAACATCTCCAACACCTAAGATCTCACATGCCTGCCCATTGCCTAGCCGAACATGATCTTTAGTGGTCACCTAAGAAGTAAACCACTCCTTGTTTGGAGACACATGAAGTGATGTCCCTGAGTCTATTATCCAGTCACTCAGTGCATTTCCATCATATGCTGTAAGAAGAGCTGAGTCCATTGTATTCTTCAAGAAGTAGATGTCTCCTGACACTAGACTGTCATCCTCTGCAACAGTGCTTGTCACATTTATTTCTTGAATCTTCACTGAGGACTTGTTCTTCTCACCATGGTCTTCAGCTTTCTCTTTGCCTTTTTCTGCTTTCCATTCTCTGCAGTCTCTTTTCATGTGACCCTTCTTGCCACAATGGTAGCATTCTATGTCACTCTTGCCTTTAGCACTGCGGGACTTGCTACGAGACTGATTCCTCTTTCCACCTTTGTACTTTTCTTTGGTCCTTCCCCTGAAAACTAAGGCTGTTCCTTTGCCTTTGTCCATTGTCTTTCTATTGGTTTCTTCAGTAAGCAGACTTCCTTCTACACCTGCTATGTTCAAACCATCTGGAGGTGCAGAATTACTCAAAGCTGTGCGAAAAGTGTCCCAACTTTCCGGCAATGTGATCAACAGGAACATAGCTCTAACAAGTTCATCAAACTTGACACCTTGAGCTGACAACTGACTATAGATTGTGTTGAATTCATTCAGATGATTGGACATAGGTGTCCCTTCTTTCATCTTCAAGTCAACAAGCTTCTTAAGCCAGTATACCTGTGAAGCTGCACTCTGCTTCTCATAAAGATCACTCAGCTTTAACCATGCTTGATAAGCCGACATCTCGTCTGCTACATTGAAGTAAACGCTTTCTGCCAAAGTCAGCATAATGGTAGAAAGTGCCAATTCATCCATTTCGCTCCATTCATCTTCGTCCATATCTTCTGGTTTTATCCCCTTGAGCTTTATAGGTTTTATCTGCTTCTTTTTTACCAACACGTGCCAAATCTGCTTCTTCCACAATGGGAAATTGGTTCCATCCAGCTTCTCGATATTGTAAAGAGCAGTGTCCTGTGATCCAGCCATAGCTACGCTTCACAGTAGTTTACTTTTCTGGGAAGAATTCGGCAGAGCTTCCCCTGTAAACTGACCTCTGAACCAATATCAACCTGTCAAATGAACCAAGAAAGCTTCAGATTCTGCTGAAATTTTGGCAAAGTCTCCTTTGTCAAATGGCTCTTGTGTACTGAAAACAGACCAAAAACAGCTCAAAAAACCACATTCTCTCTGACACTGTAAGCTGTGGGTAAACATGTCCTGCACCTGTACTGTCTCTGACTGTCCTGTCACTGTCCTGTAAGCATAGACTGCGACAATGCCTCAACGGCAGTAAAGCAAAGATGCAATCCCAACTGTCTAACTCAGAGTCAATACATGCTAGCTGCCTATCTAAGGGTGCTCGAGGAATCGCTCCAAGACCTGTATCACCGAAAGGATCTCAACATTCGAGAATCCCCCAGCTCAATAAAACCTCACTCGACCCTCAACAAAGGCTGCAGTAAATCTGACAGTACATAGACTTCCCACAAAGTCATACATCCACAAATTTCCCACTGTATGCTGTAACCGCTGCGGCGGTTGTTTGCTTTGTGACTCACAGCCAGCAAACCCTCAACAGACATACATCATCTCTGACAATACATCCCATGTGGAAGTACCTGCAATGTGAGGATGAAATTTGGAATATCAAGCAGCAAACACAAGCTACCTGATGAACTAGTGGATGTCGCCTACAGTCTGTGTGTAGATGCGCCCGTGTCGTATGTGATACGCCTCCAAGAACTGTGAGCCGTCCTTCGATGTGTAGACAGCCACAAATCAACACTATGGGAGTGTCGATATGCTCAGCACCTGCAGTCGTAGGCCGAAAACCCCAAATTGGCAGAGTCGGATCTGCACCCGTCGAGACCATGTAGTCGAAAATGGCCTGCGCAGACCTTTGTCGAAGCCGAACGGTGGTCGAGATGACCTCAGGATGAAATTCTGACAACACCAAGCCCTTCGGGCTGTCCCACAGAATTTGGGGCCGTGTCTTCGCCTGTCGAATCTCACTCCAATCTGAGCAGGTGACTCTGGCTACCTGCAAATGCTGCCCCGAGCCTCGATCTGAGCTCTGATACCAGTTGAAGGAGTACGAGCGGAAGTGCCACGCGAGAGAGAGTGCGAGAAGAAGAGCACGACGATATGGTGAACTCGCTCTACTGTAATGTGTAGAGCATAGTGAGTTCTTATTAGGTTTTAACAAAAGAATATGTGTACATACCTGGAGGCCCGCCCACTTACCTGGGCGACCACATTGGGCTTTATATCCCAACACAGCCTCCCCGTGTCAAATCCACCATGGAAGAGATTTCTCCCACGTCCTTGTCCTCCTCGGCTCTGCATAGTCAAGGGGCCATGCCCACAGCCTTCCCCCCTTCCTTGCAAGAGGGCTTGTCCATAGCCCAAACTCGTTGTGTGTGTGTGTGTGTGTGTTACTGCATCCATTCCCAAAGTCCCTCGTTCATACCCTCTCTCTCTCTCTCTCTCTCTCTCTCTCTCTCTCTCTCTCTCTCTCTCTCTCTCTCTCTCTCTCTCTCTCTCTCTCTCTCTCTCTCCCCCCCCCACTAGCACACACACACACACACACACACACACACAGAGTCCACCTCTACTTGTGCTAGTGGGGGGGAGAGAGATGAGAGAGAGAGAGAGAGAGGAGGCAAAGTTGGACTTTTGCAGATGAGCTTCCATGTGTGAGGTAGAAAGAGTGAGGAATTGTGTGTCTCTCTTCTCTACGACTGGGAATCGGCCGAGTGGATCAGCAATTGCAATTGTCTACTGCATCCATCGCTCTCACCTTCTTTTTGTAGAAAGAGCTTGTGGGATATCCTCTCTCTCTGTCTCTCTCTCTCTCTCTCTCTCTCTCTCTCTCTCTCTCTCTCTCTAGCACAAAGAGAGGAGAGGCAAAGTTGGACAAGGGACATAACATTTGCAGTTGGAGAGTTAGGTTGGCCATCTAGAGGGGGACCAACATGAGCCTAGTGTGAGTCTTGAGGATGCAAAAACATTCAAACCTCATCTGGTGAACCATCTGACATATATATTTGCATTGTTCAACGAGAATCTAAAGTTGGGGGCAGACTTGTAGCGCAATTATGACATGTTCAAATATGAGATTGCAGGATCATGACGAAGGCATGGCTTCTCCTTATGGTTGGTTTTCACAAGCATAATCTTTGTTTTGGATTCATTCACAATCAGCCCACTATGCAAGCAAAAGTTCTCAAGGACAACCATAAGCTTTTGTGCACCCCCCCTTCTTGCATGAAGTCAAGTACCATTTGTTCCAATTGATCAATGCATAGACCAAAGAGAGTTGGTGACAACGGACATCCTTGTTTAACCCCAATAGTGCTTGCAAAAAAAATTGAAATTCCTCTTTCCATGCACAATTGACACATCACCTTTATTATTGGGTGTAGACGGGTCTCTCTACAGGATCCCTCCACTCATTGGTCCCTTTACCCTAAGGCTAAAGAGGCTCGCAAGAAAATGCAACCATTATAGATGTTTCTCAAATGCAAATTCAGCAAATGTTATGTAGGATGGAGAATGGGGTTTCAATGCACATTTTAGAAATCTAAATTTTTTCACTCTTCTATGTTTGTGAAAATATGATATGGTCTTTTTTTTGTTACTCCCTCTTGAGGCACCATCAAAACGTATACGTGAAGGCTCTATTTTGGGCAAAATGTAGTGTTCTAAGTTTCCTAGAGACAATTTTCATCCTCCATGTTTTGGAAACTATAATAAATTTGTAAGTTTGATTACTGATTATTGCATGCATACATGGGTGTATCCGCTTGAGGCAGAGCTAAAGTATTTATGTGCTTTAAGCAATTTTTTTAATGTATATGCTTGTAGTGTGGGCCCCCTTTAATCAAGGAGGAAGTTTATGTCTAAAGCATTTATTGCATTTTTGAAGAGTCATGGAACAAAACACCAATGTCCATTGTCATATACACCTCAACCACATGGTGTTGCTGAGATGAAAAACAAATCACTTATGGAGATGGCCAAATGTATGGTCAAAAGCAAATCTTTGCCACATGCATTGTTGCTTGAAGCTGTCATGTGTGTTGTGTATGTACTAAACATGTGTCCCACTAAAGCATTGTAGTCTATCACTCCATATGAGGGTTACCATGGCAAGAAGTAATCTTTTGGTCACTTGTGTGTTTGGTTGTTTGGCTTATGTTTCAACAAATCTAAAATTGACGGATAAGGCTTCAAATGAAATTTTGTACACTATTGCTTGTATTTGATTATGGGAGTACAAATGTAAGTCCTCCTAAGGCATATATGCACTCTATGTAGGTTTTAAATGATGTTACAAATCAACCATTTTGTGATGTGGAGTTAGAAGATGTAATTGATGAGGATAAGACTGCAAACAAGCAAGCTTGAGGTATGTCAAAATGGTTGGTGCAAACCTTGCATGATAGTAAATTGGGTGCACCTTTGTCTACTCATACTCATTCAAGTTCTTAGCATGCCTCTTATGCATAAGGTTGTAATGTTTTGGATGTGTCTAGTATGTATGATCATAAAGAACCTTTGTCATTTGATGAGCACAAATGGAAAAAAATTGGTTGGCTGCAATGCAATTTGACTACGATGCCATTGTGAAGAATGGCATGTGGTCTTTATGTGACTTTCCTCCCATCAAAAAGGCCATTAGTACCAAGTGAGTTTTCAATTTGAAACATACACATGATGTTGGTGTTAAAAGGCTAGACCTACGGTAAAAGGTTATGCTCAAGAGGATGGCATTGATTTTGATGATACTTTTGATCCTTCTTGTCATATGACTACAATTTTGTGCATTGGTAGCTCATAATGGTTCAAACGTACATTAGTTGTACATAAAGATTGCATTTTTGAATTATGATTTGCATAAGGAGGTATATGTATTGCAACCTAGTGATTTTTCTCAAAAATGGTAGGAGAACAAGACATTCTAACTTAAGTAGTCTTTGTATGGTTTGAAGCAAGGTCCATGTGCTTGGTATGAAAAGATTCATGCTAGCTTGGTTGCACACGGTTTTCAAATAGTCCAACTAAAAGCACTTTGTATATCAAGAGTGTGGATGATGCATTTTTTATCATCGTTCTCTATGTTGATGTAATGCTACTCACTACACCAAATCAGCGACATATTTTTTGTTTTAAGGCTGATTTGAATGCCTTGTTTAAAATGTCTAGGGAATTTGGATCCTTATTTGGGCATACACCATGTTTAGCATAAGAGACTCTAGTTGGAAGATTGTTGCCCTCTTCTTGAACAGATACCATTGCACTTCAGGGGTTTTCCTTCTTAGCATGCTTTTGAGGGCATGCATGCTAAGAGTGACCTTGTTCATCGCATTTAAAATATACGTTATCTTTACGATGACTCTATACATCTTTAGGAGATAATTGATTCTTACCTCGGTAGCCAAATTTGTCTTTAGGCTTCCCACTTTTGCTATAAACATTTTGCTTCTGATTTCTACCTTTCTCTTACAGCTTGTCTCTTCCGTTCTTCAGCTTTGAACCCTTGTTCAAATCTTGAATTTTGACCCAAAACATTGCATGTCCAGGAGGTTGAACCATATGTCCCTATAGCCCATTCTCTAGAGCTTCAACTTATGTAATTGAAACAAAAAAAAGAGACACACAAGACCCATCACAATATAACTAAGGAAACATACAAATGGGTCCCTAAAGCTTCTTTAGCGACAAATTTTTATGCTAAAAAATAGAGCTCCACGACAACCGCTGGGACCATGCTATAAATGTGGGGGTGACCATCTTATGAAAGACTATCCTCATACGGAAATTGTCCAAGTCAATGCATATTGTCCAAATTGCGGCATCACTCATTTGATCACCGATTGTCCAAAAAATCTAAGCACAGTGATTAAAACAACTTTAAACATTTTGGAGGCGATCCCTTCAGCAGTGGTTCAGAGAATGAAACAGTAATACCTATACATGTTATCACACTAGCTAAGGCTCAAAAAGAGAAAGGGGGACCTGTAAATAAAGAACCAGGACTGAAATCACCTAGCATTGAACGAAAAGTCAACGAAACACATGGAAGCTAGAAAAGCATGCGTAGAAGTTAGGAAAGAAAGAGAACAAAATGTCCTAGCAGAAGAATTACAACGAACCAAAAGACTGGAAAAACTTGAAAGACAAACAATTCAAAAACCAAAAACACCAATAGACAAAGAGCTTGGGAAGAAAGGGGAATCAAAAAGTGCGGGATCAGGTGGCTCTATGCTAGTAGAGAAAGTAAACAAACATCTAGGCACACTCTTGAAAGCATACGACTCAAGGCTTAAAACCGACCAAACTCGGGAACAAAAATGGATGACATATCCCTATGCTAAGTTAGAAAAACAGAGACTGGAAATGTGTCAAAAGATGATCCAAACAACACAAACCTTACTAGAGCCAACTTCAAGCTAACAAGTGGAGGCGGTAGAACTTCCAATATCAATACCGAGGAACCCTCCAACACACGGATCTAAAAGAATAACTCTTAGACCGGAAATTGAATTAGAACCTGAACATTCATTTGAAAAACCTGGGATAGTGTTGAACTCAACATACCAAACTTCAGAAGGTTTTCAACCTATCATACTGGAATTGTATAAAGGGGACGAGGGCTTGAATGATATTTGGAGACAAATAAGGGAAGCCAGTGAAGCTAATGAACTAAGCCAAAAGGGTTAACAAAACCAGTATGGGAGAAGATGCCTTTCTTCCTTCTATTAAAGAATTTGAGGCAGAACCTCAAACAGATCTAGAAATGCACTAGTATTGGGGAGACAAGGGGTCCGTGAAATCTTGGGATAGTCAGCCTATATCTCTGAGAACTTTTCCCTCTTATATGGAAGAGTATGAAGCAAAGTCGGATGTGAAGGTTGTTCAATCACAAAAACTCTCTACAAGGAAGGGTATGGACTCCCAGGGGTTGATAACCATCTTATTAACTCTAGTGACTTGTGCCATTACTCTAGCCGAGCTTCTCAAAGTAAGACCTAATATGTGGAATACGGTAGGAAAATGTCTCAAAAAATTTGGAGTAAGGGATCCGAATTTACAAATGCGGGAAGGAATCAAGGAATTAGAGAAACCTCAAGAAAACATGCAACAAGTGCCCTTAAACAAGGTAGGAGAATATTGTGAAGGAAAAGATGGAAATACCACGCTCCCACGTGAATTACAAGGTGTCACCACCATGGAAATTCTTGACAGTGGAGCTGGTGTAGCCATCGCAACAAAGAATGTATGCAAGAAATGGAAAAAAACAACTTTGAAAACCACTAGGATGAAGCTGCAACTAGCTGACAGTTATATGGAGAGCCCATAGGGCTTTTGAAAAAAGTAGTTGTTACATCTTGCAGAATTGAGTATGAGCATACGTTTTTGATAGTGGATTTTGGCAAGAAAAATAACTATGACATAATACTTGGGCGACAGTTCATGCGACTATTAAAGATGGTCCAAGATTCGGACTACAATCACATATACCTCAAACACATGGAGACTACTACAAGAATAAACCTTAAATATCATAGCTACAAAGATGTGGACCGAGCCCCGGTAGAGGAGTTTGATTTGGCTACGTTAGTAGGGTCAAAACTCCTAGCCTAGCTAGGTGAACCAAAGGAGTTATGGATGTGTGGGGCATCCAATTGTGGAAGTATAAAACAAGAAGACTGTATTCTAGACAGAGCAATTGAGGATACAGAATACATTTTGGAACCTTTTCTAGAAGAGTCCTTAGAACCTTTAGAATGGACACATATTCTAGCAACCTTAGATGTGTGCGCTATTGTGAAGGAATCGACGACTAAGTTTTGTGACCGAGATGGTTATGATGTGGTTCCATACTACATGGTTGAGTTAGTAGAAGGTGATGATTACCAAATCTCAAGACAATCAAGAAAAATTGAAAATAAGCAAGAAGTAGATGGGGAGTTGTTCCACGATTCTACAGATCATCTTGAACGAGATGATAAGCCAGATAATGAATTTCTGACAACCCCTGTGAACTAGAGGAAATAATACCTGATGTAAGGTTTTACAATTTTCCAAATAAAAAATCTAAACGTCACGCACATTACAAAAAAAAGAAGGGAGGTCACAAGGCAAGAGATAACCTAATGCCCAACATAAAAAGCAGAACAGAATTCTTATCTCTAGTAAAGGCCGAAGACTGCATTAAAAACAAAATATCAGGCCAGTTCTCTCAAGATCAAAACCCTAGGACAAAAGACAGTCCTAGGAATGTAAAAAAACGAACTCAAAATTTGAATGCAAAAACTAAATCCAAAAATAATGGAAATAAAATCGAACAAATTAGATGAACCAAAATTGACGTAAGTTCAACGTAAGAAAAGGTACCAAGAGCTCAAGAAGACTCTGAGGGAAGTATGCACAACCAAAACTGGCAACAGAGAGGATGAGAAAGACAATAGAAAAAACCATATGAGTATACCATCCCATTATAGAAAGTTCACTTTTCAAGACCGAAAGATAGGGGTGACACAGCCCAGAAGAGAATGATGGGAGAAGGAGTCTTATGATGGGCCGGAAGATGCAAAGAAAGTAGACCTTGCAAGACATGGAGAGAAAGCGCAACCCATCTATATAGCCATCGACCTGAGCCAAGAAGAGGAAGAGGAGCTTCTCAGCCTTCTTCAAGAATATAAAGATGTGTTTTCATGGTCTTACAAGGATTTAAAGGGAGTGGATTCGACAATATGTCAGCATACTATCCCTTTAAAACCTGATGCAAAACCTAGCAGACAAAGGCCATACACGTACAATGATATCTTTGCTAAGCGTGTCAAGGAAGAGATTGATAAACTGAAAGAATTGGAGTTTATCTATGAGATAGAACACACTAATTGGGTATCTCCAATTGTTGTTGTACCCAAAAAGAATGGTAAACTTTGAGTGTGTGTCAACCTCGAAAAAGTCAATGCAACCACAATAAGGGATAACTATTCCTTACCAATTACAGACCACATCCTTGAACGAGTGACAAGAAAGCATACATATTCCTTCTTGGATAGATTCTCTGGTTACAATCAGCTTGCAATTGCACCCAAGTACCAATATAAAACGGCATTTGCCACAAAATGGGGTATATATGCATATCGGGTCATGCCATTTGGGTTGACAAATGCACCTGCAACATTTCAAAGATTGATGGCCCATGCCTTCAAGGAGTACTTGGGAAATTTCTTGGAAATCTATATGGATGACCTATGTGTACACTCTCTGCAAAGAGAGGAACATACGGAACACCTCAAAAGGGTATTCAAGAAATGCAGGACATATAGGATTTGGCTTAATCCAAAAAAATGTGTTTTTATGGTAAGACAAAGATGAATCTTGGGGCATATTGTCTCAGAGAATGGTATATCCACATATTTGGATAAGATTAAGGTGATTATCAAAATGCCTAAGCCAATCAATGCAAAGCAAGTACAATGCTTTATGGGACATTGTGGTAATTACAGGAGGTTCATACACATGTATGCAATTATTGCCCAATCCTTGTATAGACTAATAGTGATCTTTGAATGGACAAATGAGTGCAAGGAATCATTTAAGAAATTAAAAGATGCCCTTGTATCCGCTCCGGTGCTACAGGCACCTGATTGGGAAAAAAACTTTCAACCTCATATAGATGCATCTGCATTAGGATGTATTTTGGCTCAACCGGGAGAGGGAATCGTGGATTTCCCAATCAGTTATTCCAGCCAACAACTAAATAGTGCCAAAAATAATTACACCACCACCAAAAGAGAGGGGCTTGGAATGATTTATGCTGTTAAGAAATTTCGACATTATCTCTTCGCAAATAAATATGTGTTTTTTACAGACCATCGAGCCCTTTTATACCTTGTCAACAAACCATGCAACACTGGGTGAATCGTAAGATGGTTCATCATATTGCTGGAGTTTGACCTTATGGTAGTGGTTAAAAAGAGAAAGACGCATCTCAGAACAGACCACCTTTCTTGATTGCCAAATGGAGAAGCTCTAGAGGGTGTGGATGATGATCTCCCGGATGCATATCTCTTCAATATAGAAATGGTACCTAAGTGGTCCCAAGAGATCGTAAAGCTACTATCACAGGGCGGGGAATTCAATAAAATGGACCTAGACCTTAAACAAGAACGATTTGCCAAGCTAAAAAGTTTCAGTTAATTGGAGGACGTTTATATAATTTAGGCTCCGACGATATGCTACAAGTGTGCATAAACCTTGATGAATACGAAACATATTTGTTGGAAGCACATAATCAGGCTTTAATGTTTCATTGTTCGGCCACAAAAAATTTCCAATGACTACGACAGTTAGGAGTGTATTGGCCGACTATGCGTATTGATGATCATGATTATGTAACTAGTTGCACCAAATGCAGATCAAGCCCACCCATCGAACATGCGACATTGTTTCAAATAACACTTACGTCATAATGGAGTCAATACATTGTTGACTTCTTGGAGAAACAGACGTTTCCTGAAAATATCACCAAAGCACGACAGAGAACGACAAAAGGGAAAAGGATAACCAGCTTAGGTTGTGTGCAACAGAGAACATGTACACTTCATAGGCGTCATCAACAACCAACATGCAAGGTCAAACATCAAGAAAAATTGTCGCCGACCGTCTCCTCAGTAAAAGATGCTATTTGAGCGACAAATCGCCAAAAAGGGCATCTGTGAGTTCATGTTGTTCATCATAGCCACATGAGGGTGCCCAGCAGCATCCACATGCAGGGGAATTAAAGATCAAGAAGAATCTTTGCAGGAACACGTCCACAAATGAAGAAATCTCTTTCAGAAACTGAAATGCCAAACATGGAGTTTCAAAGCTGAACAACTGACTTTTAAAAGTGAAAACCAGCTAGTAGGGCTTAGGGCACAATCACAAAACACCTCAAGGCATCAAACCATTTTTTATCACTGAAGACACCATACGTGTATGATGTCTCACAGTCAGATTTGGCATAAGAAGCACTCACATGACTTCACCAAACCATTCTGCATACCTTACAAATGGAGCACATAAGATTTCATCAGATTTGGAGCCAATAAGGATACTCAAGACTCATAAAACGCAAAGTCTCAGCCTAATTTCATTTTTTAGCTTTGGACTTATCAAAAGGGCTTCGAATCATGTGAGATTTCAAATCATGTCATAACCTGCTTTTTATGACCTTGAGCTCAAGAGCACCTATCCAATTTCATGTGCACCTATCAAAGCCATATAAACATCATGAGCAACCTCTCCAACAAGTCTGGGCAAAAAATTTCCAAAATAGACATTATACGTGTATAATGTATTAGCCCTGAATTGATAGGTTGTAATGGTTTTGGAAACTCTAACTCTTTGAACACATCATCATGAGCTACCCAGCACACTTCAATCACAAATGGATGTGTTTAGACCTTTAATCGCTCAAAAGAGTGGAATCATGTGTGAGGACACCTCTTGAAGCCTTTTGACACAATTCACAAGTCCAAATTCATATCAGAGATCATGGACAGCTTGCACAAGCCATACACAACTTGCCTATGGAATTTCAAGTTGTTTTGCATCAGTAGACTTTATACGCGTATAATGTCTCAACTATTATACAGAGGCCAAACCCAACAATTATCAGCACAAGCTTGTGAGCCATGTTGTGTACAAATTATGCCTTCAATTTGGACAAGTTTGGGCTAGGTGATGACCACTTGGAGCACAAATTCGAAAAATCCTACCAAAGGAAGCATTCTAGGTCCCCATTCAGATAACCCATCTCCAAATAAAAATCAAAGTTGATGAAGGGAGTCCCAGTCACCAAAGGAAGCTACATGGGAAGTCTAAGCCAGAAAACTCAATGGAGACATTATACTCATATAATGTCTACCTGTAGACAAATGGTAGTTTTAGGCAAAAAATTCACTTCCAAGGTTTTAACCTCAGTAATTTTAGCCTAAAGCTCAAATAACATCAAGTTCTGTGGCTCTATACCCATCTTAACCCCAATATCGGAATCCAAAGCTCTATGATTCATATTTGACTCCAAGCACATGAGGGGAAGCCCAAATCAAATTGTTATGTCACAAGAGGGTATCCCATGCCAATGACCACTTACACTTCAAGCCTGAGCCATATTTGACAGAGTAGACATTATACGCGTATGATGTCTCATTGAATTGAAAACGAACCTGGAGACTAACTTTAACCCCTCTCAGCCTCCGCAACATAATTATGAGAGCATCTACCTCATTTCATCCCATTTAGGCCTCATATACTCAAAACTAATCCAGAATCCAGCTTCAAGCCTACAGGGGATTCTAGTGGTCACAGCTTGCCCAAATAACATCCAAATTAAAATCCAGGCATATATTCATGAAGTACATGATAAGAGTTGTGCACATGTGAAATATAAGTATGTTTTGAGCACTTTAACATAATATGCGTATAATGTCTCCCAAAAAGCAAACATAACCATGTGCATTGCACCCTTATGCCTTAATTAGCCCGTGTTTCAATTTAAAAGTCATTTGGATAGCTAGAAATTGAGAAAATGTAAGATTAGCTAACTTTCCTACTTGAAGTGCCCGTGGAATCTATGGATAGCAATAAATCACCAGCAAAGAAGAAAATAATGTCTGTGAAGGACATTATTGTAGCCAGGGATCCCTACACACTGCCAGAGGAGACACTCAAGCCAGCAAAGACCTGGGTAGGGCGAGGCCACTCTAGAAAAGGAAGGAGTGGCAGTATACCAAGACACTTTCAGAGACCCATAAGGCAACACACTGGATATCCCAATGAATCCACGAGAGATGTTAGAATTTGCAAATCTAGAAGAAACCCTCAACCAGCTAGAAAGAGAAAACCTCCATAACTTCTTCACAGCACCACCAGCAGGTGTGGATGTTTAGAGAGTCTATGAGCTAGTCAGCTCAATTCAAAAAGACAGCAAGGCAGTGATCACAACCTTGGATGGCCAGAAGACAAAAACTTTGATCACCCCTTAAACCATAGCAGATGCACTTGGGCTCCATAATAAGTGAAGCTCAGTTCGGGAAAGGAGAGATGAAGTAAAGGTCTACGCCCAAAAGAAGCATAATCAAACATTTGAAGACCTGGTGGACCCGAGAGCCGCAAAGATATGCAAGCTCTACAACCAATACTTCCATGTTTGCAGAAAGAGGCCCCAAAAATATACCCCTCCTCCCCATGCACTGACAACAACCATAACCTGGGCATTGAAAAGCATCATGCCCAAAGAAGTGAACTAGGCCCAATACCTACATAAGCAAGTGGTTGGCATGGGCATAGAAAAGCCTAAGTACATTGGAGGAGGGGAAACCTTGACAAAGATTGCATATGAATCCATTGGTGCTAGAGGACAGTGGCCAGATCCACCAACACAGAACGAGTGGTTCAAGCTAAATCCAGATACAAAAGATGAACCGGTAAGTGTAGTCACCACAAGGCTAAGAAGAGGGTTGGAAACAGTGCCTGAAGAAGAGCCTATGGAACCACCAAAGAAAAAAGGAAAAGTAGCAATGGCCAGGGAAACAAGACCCAAGGAAACACACAGCCAAAAAGCCACTCGGATTGAGAGGCTGATTGAGCACTCAGAGCGGAAAGAGCACTCAAAGGGGATTTTGAAGAGTACTGGGTACCAGACCCGACAAAAGTCGGAGGAAGCTCCTCTAGACCACTAGAGGACCAGTTTGATCACTACATTCGGGCGTATGAAGAGATGGAAAGGGTGCTTGAACAATAGAACTTAGAGCCTTTCACTATGGAGGAAGTTCAAGAAATCAAGAAGAAGGAAACGCTAGAACCTTTAGTGAGAACGATCAGGAGGCCGACAGGACGAAAGTTGAAACACCACCACCTTCACCACCAGGCTCTTTCACCCGTCCTCCAAGTCCAAAACCCTCTACACCCAAACCACAATCCTCACCAAGAGCAACAGAAGAGGCCACACTTGCACCTGGGGATAAGGAGAAAGACAAAAGAGACACATATGAAGACCTCATTCAAGCCGGGTACACAATGGCAGAGGCTTCAACATTAGTTTACGGAACTCCTATTCTGCCATGGGCTGCAAAAGAGGAATAAGAGAGACATGAATTCTCTACAGGCCAGTACATCGCCGATAGATCTAAAGAACCAAAGGTAGATCAAGAATCGCAAAGAGTAGCTCCATAAAGATATTCCCCACAACCTGGAGTGCTAGGGTTGGTTCACACCCCTTGTTAACTCTCACGGCTCACGGACACCCCATCACCTACGAAGGACGTGTATTATGTATTTGGTAGAGTCAGGTACCGGGCTTGTCGGACCAATAGGAAAAGGGTAAGAGTGATCGCCGATGAGAGGCGCACTCTAACTGGGACATTCAAGGGATTAGTTGGCTAAGCATGGGCGCCCAAGTGTGAATGGGGTGAGCTCATATAAAAGCCAACTAAACCTAAAATTCACTTATTCTCTCATTTGTGCAATAGAAGAGTGCTCTTGCTCCATCTCCATCTCCATCTTCTTCTTCTTCACCTCCTCGTGTGTGTGTATGTGAGAGAGAGAGAGAGGGAGAGTGTGTGTGTGATCGAGCATTACGAAGGCACGACAGCGGCAAAGCGGTTGAGCGCGGCACGACTGCAGCTTCTTCTTCATCGCGGCGAGGAATCCACCACGAAGGCGAGCATAGAGCGGTGAGTGACACACCCTTTGCTCTCTTGAGCTTGCTAGATTAGTCTTGTTGTGTGCTTGGAGCCATTTGTAGCTTGCACGCGGTGTATCGGCAAGTCCCTTGCTTCGACAGTGCGGCAAGGAGCGTACATTTTTGGCGCCGCTGCGGGGGAATCGCCCTACACTAAGCCCAAGAGGCACTTTGTGCTTCTCCTATGAGTTGTTTGTAGTAGGAAAGAAGAGGAAGAGGAAGAGGAATGAGTTGTTTTTCTGCAAGTTGTTAATTTCTGTATTGTCTGCAAGTTTTGTGATTTCTGCATAATGTTGTGTTTTCTGTTTGCACACAGTCTTTGCACAGTTAGTAGTCGTTAGCTTGTTTGCAGTGAATGAACAAGTGGGAAGGCAGTTAGAAATTTCTGCTTGCACACAGTTTGTACACAGTTTTCTGTCAAGGTTTGCCTGCACACAGTCTTTGCACAGTAAGGTAGTGAGAGAGGAAGTAGGTGGACAGTTAGCTCACTGTCAGTAAGCAGTTAACATATTAGTTAGTAGATTAGTTAGTGGTTAGCAGCACTGTTAGTAAGTAGATAAGGTAGTGAGCTGTCTGTGAGCTATGAGCTGTTGACTGGGAGGGTAGGTAGGTGACAGTGTGTGTGGCCAAGAAAGGGTCACCAAAACCGCGCGCGGTCGTCGCCTCAAAAAAAAATTTAAAAAATTAAAAAATTAAAAATTTAAAAAATAAATAAATAAATAAACAAAAAAAAACCGAAAATATTTAAGCATGAGTGATTGGAGGGCTACACTAAAATTTTGATCGGGATCGGGAAAAACCGAAAATATTTAAGTGTGAGTGACTGGAGGGCTACACTAAAATTTTGATCGGGATAGGGAAGCCCAAGCCCAAGCCCAAGCCCAAGCCTGGGTCCTCAGTCTTGTGATATATACTAGACTCACTCTTATATATATACCCTACCCCCTCAAGAGGGAATGAGAGCATGTGGGGCAAGTCCTCCACTCTCCTCCCTTCTCTTCCCACTTGCACCCTTAGACTTTCTAATTTGGGCCTAGTTCCCCACTAAAAATTGACGGTTTTAAGGATTCCGAGGGCATAAAGTGACCAAACGGAGGGCTGTAAAGCACGGCACGTCCCTCTGACCGAGACGCTCGTTTTGAGCTATCATACGTTCTATTCTATAGCTGGGTCAGAAAAAAAGGACCAAAAAATCAAAAAATAAGAAAAGACTTGGGTTGCAAAACACCCAAAATTACTAGGTGAGCAGCCTTCACGGGCCCTCACTGACACTTCTAGGGGATCCAAGTCATATGAAGCTACGCTCTGGACGAGTGTTAGAGCACGAGCATATTGGTAGTGCCTCCATTTACGCGGGCACCCATTATTCCTCCACCCTAGGTTCTGGACCTTCGGCCGGGACTCAAGGTAGCGCGACCCAAGATCCTCATATCGCGTCTAGTGATTCTTCCTTTGACTACGAAGTCATGGAGGGGTATCCTACACCAAACCCTGATAGTTCAAGTCAAGACATGCATGCCATGGGCCCACGGCCCGAGTCCAGCGTGTTTAGCCGCTTAAAAGAGACCCTTAGTAGAGCTACTCGCTCCGAACATGCGGTTAATGAAATAAATGAAGGGAGTGGGGAAGTAAATTCTTCATTCATGCCTAAAATGGACCCTATGCTTCTTGAGAGTGTGCATGTGAATGTTCCATCCACTGCACCTCCTGATCCTTTAGGACTATCTCCCTCTGAGGTTTAACTACCCGATGGTAGGAGTCTTGCCGAAGTACAAGAGATCAAACGCTATATGCAAGCAACAAGGGAGAGGGAAATTGAGAACCTACGAAGGCTAGAACAAAGTCGAGCCCTGAAAGCAAAGGCTCCTATGACAACAATCATGCCAGCCGAGCAACCGAGTGCTCCCAAGGTAGCAGTCACGGAGGGGCAAGCTATGGGGAGCAATAATGCTTCCACTTCAAGGGAAACCTCCAGCACGCCAGGCCTAGATGGGATATTCCTAAACGAAAATTGGGAGTATGACCTACAAGCAGAAGCTTTAACTAATCGGTACACAGGACACACCTATCATGTGGGTTGGTTAGATGTTCTACAATCCACATCGGGTGCTACTAGCATAGATGAGCAACAACAGAAAGTCTGTGATGTCCTCCATAGAATTGTCGAGTTAGAAAGACAGAACACAGGGATCAACATGCCTTCAACAGGCCTAATGAGATTCTTGGATACGGGAAAGGCCAACCAACCAACCCTATCACAAATGGAGACTCCCTCAGTGAGCCCCATTGATCCTCCATATGTTGTTTCGCCAGGAGCCTCAATACAATCTGAGCCCACAAGTGGCAGCTTTACCTTCCCAGATCTAGCTCATCTTTCTCTTAATGACACTACGGCTACCATGCATATCCCAGTGGTGAGCATGACAAGAAGTACACCATGGAGTTCATTTGTTAATACTACGCCGATGCCTAGTAGCATAGTGCCCCCAACTATACCTACATGTATGTATCAATCATGTGTACCTGTGGTACCTTAGCCTCATGTAGCTCCTACACCTCCGATTATTCCAAGAGCTTACAATCCACAATGGAATTATCCAAGCTCTTATACAAGTGGAGCCATGCCATTTAATAATAACATGCCATATCAGGCACCCCCTATGCCTAGGGCCACGCCTGTAAACTTTGGACCACCGTCTGGTACACCACCATACGAAATTTGGGACCCAAGAGCCGCGCGTATGCCAAGGCCAAGGCCAACTCCCATCTCAGATGTGGTTCCAGGAGCACATACACCCATTATACCTGCTCAAATAGGAGATTTGGCAGCATTTGCTCAAACGATCGGTCGCTCTATTGCGGAAAACATGCGTAGTGCACCTGATAGAGAGCCTAGGAGCAAGGCAATTCAAGTAGCTAAGCTCACACAAAAATTCAGTGGAGACGGAGGTGCTAGAAAGCATATGGAAGTCTTTGAACATGTGTGCGATTCCTTGGAAGAGCACAATGAGCTACATAAGTGTAAGGCTTTGAGTTTGACCCTAAGCGGAAAGGTTGGAGATTGGTATAGAACCTTAAGAGTAGAAGAGAAAACGATCTACTCTACTCTTAGGAGACTGTTCTTAAAAGAATACATACGAGAGGGAGTACTTTGGGGTGTAGCCTCTCAGCTCCAGAAAGCCCAACGAGAAGAAGGTGAATCCGTGAGAGACTTCATTAGTCGCCTAAAGAATTTGAATTCTCGATGCAATCCAAACGAGCGATTCAACAACAACCAATTGCTCGATAGATTCATTAGGGGACTACGACATGAAAGTATCTATAATGGCCTAGTCATTAGAGGTATCACTACTTGGGAAGCAGACACCATGAATGCAATCCAATTGGAGGATAATTTAATGATTGCAGGAGAAAGAGTGTCCGCCGAGCCGAAGTCTAGTAGCTCGCAAGCATCAGGGCATGAGCCAATGAAGATAAAGCCAATCGTGAAAGAGCAAACGATATCTGAGATGACTTTGGCAGATCTCACAAAGGCCATCCAAGAAAGCCTTAGGGGTAATCGTGCTCCACAAAACACTCATATGTATCCAAGAAGGGAGCAACAATGGTGCTCAATTTGCTTGGGCCCACATACTACGAGTGAATGCCCTACTTTCAGAGTAAAGTTTAACGGGACTTGTAACGCGTGTGGTAGGTATGGCCATCAAGCGAAGGATTGCCTAATGCTTAAACGCATCATGGAAAATAGACCGCCTATAGCTTGGGCAGACTCACCTCGAGTTCCTGCATTGATGCCTACCCCACCCATGGAGCAACAGTTGCCATTACAGCACATGGTCCCTAGAACCCAAAATGTGGTCCAAACCACACCGTTGCCACCTCCAGTGCTAGGACCGCAACCCCCTCATCCAAGAGTTACACCTATGAACCAAATAGGTTGCGAGTCATCTAGTACTTATGTAGATTGCGAAGAGGACATAGACTCTAGTATCACCTATGGAGTCGACATGCTTGAGGAGTGTCCCATGTACTATATGGAAGACCATTGGGGACAAATCAAACCGGTATATCAAGCTACTGCGCTAGCAGCAAGAGGCCAAAACATTAATAGTTTTGCCAGGAGACCACCTCTTCAGTGCTACGAATGTGGTGGACCACATCGAGTAGCTGAGTGCCCCATTAGAATGCAAAAGAATGCTGCACTAATGCAAACAAGTCAAGGGAGTGCATTGGAAATGCCCATACTCATTTGTAATCGTTGTGGCATAGATCATTTGATCGCACAATGTCCTAACAATCCAAACGCACCGAAAATCACACCATTGAACTTAATAGAGATTGTTGATGGGACACCACCAACTATAAACATAGCACCAGTGAATGCACTCACACGGTCGGTGCTACAAAAGCAAAATTACATCCTCGAAGAGAGAGATGCTGCATCCATTGGCCGAGCGAGAAAGAAGAAAACACGAAGAAAGAAATCCCTTAATGCTTCTAGCTCAAAACCTAGTTCAAAGACTAACATAGGGACAGGAGAGGATCCCGTGTATGTGAATGACCCTGAGGATGACTCAGATTCGATAGAGACCACAGAGACCAAAACTATTACTGCAAAGGAAAAAGCCACTGAGGAGGATCACGAGAGGGAATTACGACGAACACCAAAAGAGTATTCAAAGTTAAACCACCCAGTTGCGAACCCCCAAGATAAGCCACGAGAGACGAAAAATGAGGATTGCAAGAGAAAAATTGGAACCTATCCAAACCCAACAGTGGAAATTGAACGAGTCCAACAACTGAGGGGTTTGGTGGAAGAAACTCAACGAACATTAGAACCTGAACCCAAACATATCCAGATGTCGGACACAGTGTTTCCCACACAAGTTCAACCTCACAAGAACTACAGGCCGTTAGCTATACCCAGTATCATTCGGGAAGAGAGTGAGGGTAGGACATCTGAAAGTGGACACACACCTTTCCTACTAGAGAGAATGTTTGGTGAGGGAATGCCCGACCCCCTTGAGGAAGTGGAGATTCCATCTTCACCATTCTCTTGTCAGGGTCCTACGTCCCACAAGATGCCATTAAATGTTGCCAAATTGATGGATTTCATGTCTTCAGAAGTTAGAACCACCATCATGTCCAAATTATATAAAGACCCCGAGCTAGTCTCAGCTCTTCGAGCCTTCCTCAATGGAGAATTACAGGCCGGATTACCACAATTTGCACATATGAAATAACCTAACTCGGTAATGAATGATGAGGAACATTTAGCACCACCATCTGACCTAGCGGGACATGAATCTGTAATTGAAGTACCCGTTAACAAGTTGGGGCAATACTTTGAAGGTGATGAATCTAATGCTACTCTGCCAATCACTACTAAAGGATTAACTGTAAAGGGAGTCCTTGACGGTGGTACGGGTGTCAGCATGGTGACAAAGAGTTGTTGGGAGTCTATGGGGCGACCTCACCTTGAAGCCACAAGCGTAGTGGTAAAAATGGCTAATGGATCTATTGTTACGCCTATTGGAATGCTTAAGGATCTCAGGATCAAGGTCTTGGGACACAAGGTAAGGCAGACTTTCATTGTTATGGATTTTTCCAAGTATCCTATGTCATTTGAGATGATCTTAGGGCGTCCATTCATGAGGGAAGCAAAAATGGTGCATGACTGGTCCAAAAACCACGTCTACTTACAGTTCCAAGACTCTGTCATTCGAGTTGATCTTTTAAGTGGTCGAACGCATCCTCTAGGAAATAAATTCATCATTGATAATCGATCAGACACAACAATTCACTCAGCTCCATTACAGTATTGTTACACGTGTAACAAAGACACGGATATTGGGGAGAACGCTCCTTATATGGATATCCTACCCGGAATGGCTGAGTCAGACAATGTCGATTGGGTACACCTAGCGGAAACTATAGATACATGGGGAGCTAGAGGAACAACCTGGGTAACACCAGATGGGGAGGAGATACCACACATTGCACCAGTAAACATGTTAGGTGTAGCGCATGTAACATCCGATGATAAGAAAGAGGCACACCTACCTGAGAGTGAAACCGATGATTCCTCAAAGGCTTCAGGCCAATACACATCAGAAACGGAATCTCAGGGAGAAATGGATTCAGAACCTGAGGAAACATCGAGTGAGCCAAGTATAGAAACTGAACACTCAAGGTCTAGTACGACCATTTATGGTAATTTATATGAGAGTGAAGAAGATACAAGCGAAGACCTATCAAGCGAGTCGAGTTCAAACATTTACCAAAATCAAAACCTTAACAAGAAACAAAGGTCATATAAGAGACGACGGTATCGAGCAAATGTGAGAGCTAGGATAAACAAGGAAAGATCTACTGCATAATGGCTTAGCTATCTAGGGGCATGTGATGCTCATCGAAAGCTAGTAGACAATTGGGGTGAACATCTCTAGAGTGTCATGTGGTGCAGCCCGCGACCCATTGACCTCGCTCAATTGGAGGTTACAGAGCCGAAATTGAGTCGAACTATAAGAAGACGTCAAAACCGAGAGTTAGCACAACAACAAAAGGAGGCAGAACTAAAAGAAAGGTCTCTGTCAGGACAAGAGCCTGCTGACTTACATACGGCTCCTGAACATTTTAAATCTTATACCACGGGGGAGCGAAAGGTTGTGTATGCCAAAGCCCAACGAATACCTACCAATGGAAGCAGTGGAGTCTATGATGGTCCAGCGGTAGTTAAAGAGATAGAATTAGCAGAACCAGGTGAGGAGTCTAAACCAGTCTTTATTGCTCAAGACCTTACCGAAATGAAGAGGCTGTACTTAAGGAGCTCCTCAAGGAATACAAGGATATCTTTGCTTGGACATATCATGACATGAAGGGCGTTCCACCTTCTGTGGTGCAACATACAATTCCCATGATCAACACTACTAAACCCGTCCAGCAACGACCCTATCCAATGAATCCTAAGTACGCCAAAATTGTACAAGAGGAGATTGAAAAACTTATCCAATGTGGATTCATATACCCTATTGAGCACTCAGAATGGGTTTCTCCAATAGTCATTGTGCCAAAAAAGAATGGGAAACTAAGAGTGTGCGTGGACCTCAAGAAAGCTAATGCAGCCACTAGGAGAGATCATTATCCCTTGCCATATTCAGAACATGTGCTTGAAAGAGTTGCGGGCAAGGAAGCTTATAGCTTTTTAGATGGGTACTCTGGTTACAATCAAATCACAATTGCATTAGAGGACCAAGCTAAAACTGCTTTTATCACAGAGTTTGGAGTGTTTGCATTTCGTGTTATGGCCTTTGGCTTAACAAATGCCCCTGCTACATTCCAACGATTAATAAACACTGCGTTTAAAGAATTTCTAAGGGAGTTTTGTGAAGCTTTCCTAGACGACCTTTGTGTTTATTCTTCTTGGGAGAAGCATTTGTTATATCTACGAAAAATATTTGAAAGGTGCAAATTTTATCGCATCTCATTGAACCCTTTCAAATGCCAATTTTGGGTTAAGCATGGAGTCATTCTAGGGCATATAGTGTCCAAGAACGGGATATCCACAGATGAGAGTAAGATTAAAGCCATTGCCGATTTGCCACCACCTACGAACTATAAAGGAGTTCAAAGATTTATGGGCCATGTTGGTTATTATCGAAGATTTATTTTAAACTTTGCCGAGATAGCGCGTCCATTGTACAAGCTTCTTATCGAGTTTCACTGGACGGAAGAATGTCATCAATCTTATGAGTTATTAAAGAAGGCCCTAACAAGTGCTCCAATCCTGCGAACACCTGATTGGAATGTACCTTTTCATGTGCATATTGATGCATCAAATTTTGCTATTGGGTGTGTTCTAACTCAACCAGGAGAACATAAATTGGACTACCCTATTAGCTTTGCAAGTCGCCAATTAAATGATGCCGAGATGAACTACACTACTACAGAGCGTGAAGGTCTAGCTATGATTTACGCAGTAAAGAAATTTCGCTATTACCTTCTTGCTACCAAGTTTGTGTTTTATGTTGATCATCAAGCATTGCTATATTTGGTAAACAAGCCGTGTTCCACAGGTGGAATTACACGATGGTTGTTAATTCTTCTTGAGTTTGACTTCACCGTTGTTGTGAGGCCTGGGAGGAAACATGTCATGGCGGATCATTTATCTCGTATCCCTAATGGCGAAGCTCCTACGGGGGTTGATGATGAATTGCCTGATACTCCTTTGTTCATTGTTGAGACAATGCCTGAATGGAGTGAAAAGATTGTTAACTTCTTAGTTAATGGTTTTCCACCCAAAGAACTGTGAAAAGATATAGCTCGAAAATTAATCAAGGAATGCGAACCCTATTGCTTACTGGCTGGAACTCTCTATAAGAGAGGAAAAGATGATGTTCTTAGACGCTCTGCCCGCGAGGATGAGTATTTATATATTCTACAAGAGGCACACATTGGCGTAGCTGGTGGTCACTTTTCAGGAAAGTTGACTGCCCACTCTGTTAAGGATGCATCACTTTTTGCAAAGGGATGGGATGAATGCCAACGCTTCAACAAGCCACAAAGAAGGGATAGGATGCCTCTACATCCCATCTAGGTAACCCAACCATTTGAAAAGTGGGGCTTAGACTTTGTAGGACCGATTAGTCCGGCCGCACGTAACACGCAATCACGATATATCATTGTCTCTATCGACTATGTAACCAAATGGGCTAAAGCAAAAGCAACACGAAAGGCGAATGCAAAAACAACAGCTAAGTTCCTCTTTGAGAACATTATCACACGTTTTGGATGCCCTTTGAACTTGTGAGTGACAATGGAACTCATTTTATAAATGAAGTAATAAAAGAACTCACATCAAACTTCATGATATCTCACCAAAGGTCTACACCCTATTATCCCCAAGCAAATGGCCAAGCTGAGAGTACCAACAAAACTCTCATCTCCATTTTGACAAAGACAGTTGAGGCTCATCGCACTGATTGGGACCTAAAGCTTACATCAGCTTTATGGGCTTATCGTACTGCGTATAAAGTTGCTATTAATTGCACACTGTTTAAGATGGTGTATGGCCAAGAAGCAGTTATGCCATGGGAGTTTGTCATTCCTAGTCTTCGAGTAGCTTCTGAAGAAGGTTGGGATGGTAACCCCTTAGTGGAGCGATTATATATCCTGGAAAGGCTAGATGAAGAAAGGCAATTAGCTGTGCGAAATGCTCTAGTGGAGAAGGATATGAGAAAGAAGTGGTTTGATAGCCATTTAACGGATAAAGACATCAAGGTTGGTGATAAAGTTCTTATGTACGGGGTACGTAATGAAAAGAAGAAATTGAAATACGCTGGTAAGGGACCATATCGAGTGTGTGAAATTACTCCGCAAGGTACCATTCGTGTGGAGACTCTAGATGGAGTTGAAACCATTGGATTCCTTAATGGGAGTAAATTCAAAAGATATTATGATCCTCTAAGCCAGGAAGAGTTGCAAGCCATCCATCAAAAGAAGGCTGCCAAGGAACAAGCAGAGCTTAAAAAAATCCAAGCAAGAGTTGAGGCTCGAGAACGACAACAACGTCTTAGACACCAACGAGAGGCTAATCTGGGAATCACGCAAGCATTTTTCGAGGACACAGATGACGACTCATTAGAATCTGAGCCACCCCTACGATACCCAATTGAGCTAAATAGCCCCTATGGGAAAGTACTATACAATGCCTTATTAGATACGGGGGCTAAACACAATTTGTTATCCTATGGAGTTTGGTGTCAATTAGGGAAACCGACCCTATCCCCGAGTACGATGCAAGTCAAGGGCATTAATAAAAAGAAAATTGCTATTCTTGGAGTCCTTCAGACCCCTATTGTCTATGACAATGGAAGCATAGTGCAGAGGTTTCTAGTCATGCCCGCAGGAGCTATGGAAGGCAACGTAAACCTAGGACGCACGTGGATGTTGGCAACCAAATGCACTATTGATTGGGATACTGGTAGTGTCACGACGCGACCACCGACTCTTACCCCTATCATTCAAGCAAAGTCACCTACGTTGCAAACTCTAGCAAAGTTGAAGGATAGCCAACATTCACAAGCCAAGGTGGTTAACTCGTCTTTGCCGGCTACCCATGAATCTAGCACTTCAACACTTGTAGTTGCAGCAAGCAGTAATATTGCAAGTACTCAACCTGCACGACCTAAGAGTACATATCAATGGGTCCCCAAGGCCTTACTTCCAACTACCTCAACCCTCCCATCCATTCCAAGAAAAAATTTCCCGGGAAAACCAAGAGCGCGCCCTAGGAGAGTCAAGACCAAATCACGATGGATTCCAAAACAACTATTAGAAGCCCAAGGCTACTATGATGGAAATTAGAAAATTTGTGTACCTAAACGTAAAATGTGTCCTTCCCTATCGACAACAAACCCATATGAGTCAAACAGTGTAACGCTAAAGCCAATGGCAGACCGTGGGAAGGGAAAGATCACAGAATGCTACACACCTAGTCCAGAGATAGTTTGGGCTCCAAGGCAAAACAAATTTCTTCCACCTAGCTCAGGAAGGGGGGAGTTCCATGAAGCTTCTAGCTCCTCATGTAATATATCCATAGAGGTAAAAGCTTCTACACAGCCTCCATCTATAGTAGTGGACCTCCATGAAGCTACAAAAGAATCCACACCTCCCAATGTTCAAGAATCACCTGATGAACCACTTCAAGTTCGATCCTGGGAGAGTACCTTACCACCCTTGCAACTTGACGAGGCACCTAGGGTAATAGAAAACTACTGGCAAAAATCCTCACCTATTACCAACTGGAACAATTGGTTTCAAAGGGTGATGACATCATTTCAAACGGTATAATCTACCCAAGGAAGGGGGGAGTGTTTGTGGACATCCATTATTCACTTGCTTCCCTCTCAACCTTTCTCCCTGACCTCTTAATCTCCAATCTTAGGGAATGTATATATAAAGCCTTATACTCACAAAAACAAGATAAAGAAGTAAAAGAGCAAGAGCCATAACACAAATCATAAAAACAAATTATGCACAAGAACACGACCCTTGTAATATTTGCACTCTAACCATCATCTATTTGCATGTACAGATATGGCTAGTACGCTAGAGTCATCCACTCCTGCCTTGGGTGAGAGGTACCCTTGTTACTTTTCACAAATATTTCACATGGTCTTTCCAGTGCTTGCATGTGAATGGGATTTGATAGGTACGCTAGCATGTGAGAGGAATTTTGAGGAGTTAGAATGGCTGATACGTCTCTTGACCACGTCTGATCCATACTTAGTAGAGAGCGTTTCTCCCATTGCACAAGCCTACCCTTTTGACCAAGATGACTATAGGCGTCTAGTGACCTTCTTAGTAAACATGGGTACCTATGATGATGAAGAAAATTTACAGGACTACACGGATGGCACATATGGTCTCATGGATGATGAATTTGTTTATCTCGACGACGAGGATAGGGGTTTAGCCTTAGGGTTTCCCCCCAACCTCTACAATATCCTATTCCCTTGACTCTCTAGGGGGAGTGCAAATAATAAGGTTAGAATTCCTTATGTTTTTTGTTGTGTTCAATAAGTGTTGGTACCTTTTTCCACTAATGTGCCTCCTGGAGGTATTCCTTTTGTTTCCTAGTGTGTACAGGAGCGTGTTGCTATTGGTAGGATTTGGACCTTCATGGAATCTTTATCTCGACTCACTCTTCAAATCAAGCGCGACTATCGACACAAACAGGTGTTTCTTGTCCATTAGCATTGCCCCTTATCTTTTTTGCATCTATGATTGTCTGCTTTAATTGTGATTGGTAGCCTAATATTCACCACATTTGCTTAGTATCAAACATTTAATTCAATGTAATTTTTTGTCATAATCACTTGTCTAGGTTTAAAAATCAAGCAGTCCGACTAAGCTAGTTTGACCAAGTTAGGTGTTAGAAATCTTCTCTTAATACCATGGGGAATGCCTTCCTAATAATCAATGGTTACTTAGGTTCTTAATCCGATTTAGGCAGCATTGTGTGAAATGTACTAGGGCTTTCTAGTGGGCTTGACCCTATTGACCTTTAGCTTAAGTATTATAAAGGGAGTTAACTAGTGTGATGAGCTTGGGGAGGTATATCAGTGTTATATGACCCCCCAAGTTACAAAATTAAAATGCTGAAAATGAACAAACAAAAAATCAAAGTGCCACACTGTAAAATCTTAAGCTGGAAGAGAAATCTCAGCTTGATTTGGTACTTCACTCACATGTTAATGCTATGTGACTCCAAGGTTGGCCTCTCATTGGCGTCTAATACATTGCTATCGCTCCTTAGCCTCAGCTTGAGCTTGTACAATTTTGCTTGTGCCTTGGCTGCCTTTTTTTTATGGATTGTACTTAGCTCCTCTTGGTTTAAATGATCAAAGTATCTTTTAAATTTACTCCCATTGAAGAATCCAATGGTTTCAACTCCATCAAGAGTTTCCACACAAATGGTACCTTGTGAAGTGATTTGACATACTCTGTATGGTCCTTTTCCCGCATACTTTAATTTTTTCTTCTCGTTACGCACTCCATACATAAGGACTTTATTCCCAAACTTGATATCTTTGTTCTTTAGATGACGGTCAAACCATTTCTTTCTCGTGTCTTTCTCCACAAGTGCATTTTACACAACCAATTTTCTTTCTTCATCTAACCTCTCAAGGATACATAAACGCTCAACTAAAGGGTTACCATCCCAGCCTTCTTTGCGAAGCTACCCGCAGACTAGGAATAACAACTCCCATGGCATAACTGCTTATTGGCCCTATACCATTTTGAATGGTGTACAATTCATAGCCACTTTGTAAGAAGTACGATAAGCCCATAGAGCTGAAGTCAACTTCAAATCCCAATCTATGCGATGAGCTTCCAATGATTTGGTCAAGATAGAAATTAAGGTCTTATTATCGCTCTCAGCTTGGCCATTTGCTTGTGCATAATAAGGTCTAGACTTATGGTGGGCTATCATGAAGTTAGTAGTGAGTTCCTTTATCACTCCATTTATAAAATGAGTACCATTGTCACTCACAATCTCAAAGGGACAACCAAATCGTCTTACAAGGCTCATATTTTTTAGCATAAAAAATGGTTGCCAAAGAAGCTTTAGGGACCCATTTGCATGTTATCTTTGTTAAATTATGATGATTTTTGGGTGTCTCATGCTTTGTTTCAGCTACATAAGTTGAAGCTCTAGAGGGTTGGGCTATAGTTACAGATGGTTCAACCTCTTGGACATGCACTGTTTTGGGTTGTATTTTCTCGGGAGGTGATATCTCAGGGAATATTGCTTGACTGGCAGGGCTAAAAGTTGGTTTCTGTGTTGTGACACTCCTAGTCCCGCAATCAATAGTGCGTTTGGTTGCTATCATCCACGTGCATCCTAGGTTTATATTGCCTTCCATAGTTCCAGCAGGCATGACAAAAAAGTCTTGAGCTACAATCCCATTGTCATAACTGATAGAAGTGTGCCCAAGTTCCAAAAATCATAGTTTTTTTTCTTGTTGATACCCTTGACTTGGATGGCACTCTCAGAAAGAGATGGCTTTCCTAACTGACACCACACTCCATATGATAGCAGATTATATTTAGCACCCGTGTCCACTAAGGTGTTATATGGCACTTTCCTATAGGTGCTATTTAACTCAATAGGGTATCGTAGAGGTGTGTCAGAGTCCAACCAATCATCCTCTGTTTTAACCTAAAATGCATGTGTAACTCCAAGGTTGGCCTCTTGTTGACGTCTAATATGTTGCTGTCGCTCCTTAGCCTCACCTTGAGCTTGTATCATTTTCAATTCTTCTTGTTCCTTGGTTGCCTTTTTTTATGGATGGCATGTACTTCTCTTGGCTTAAAGGATCATAGTATCTTTTAAATTTACTCCCATTGAGCAATCCATGGTTTCAACTCCATCAAGAGTTTCCACACGAATGGTACCTTGTGGGGTGATTTCACATACTCTATATGGTCCTTTTCCTACATATTTTAACTTTTTTTTCTCGTTACGCACTCCATACATAAGGACTTTATCCCCAACCTTGATATCTTTGTTCTTTAGATGACGGTCAAACCATTTCTTTCTCCTATCTTTCTCCACAAGTTCATTTTGCACAGCCAATTTTCTTTCTTCATCTAGCCTCTCAAGGATATATAAACGCTCAACTAAAGGGTTACCATCCCAACCTTCTTGTGAAGCTAGGAATTACAAATTTCCATGGCATAACTACTTCTTGGCCATATACCATCTTGAATGGTGTACAATTAATAGCCACTTTGTAAGAAGTACGATAAGCCCATAGAGCTGAAGTCAGCTTCAAATCCCAATCTATGCGATGAGCTTCCACTGTTTTGGTCAAGATAGAAATCAAAGTCTTGTTAGTGCTCTCAGCTTGGCCATTTGCTTATGGATAATAAGGCGTAGACTTATGGTGGGCTATCATGAAGTTTGTCGTGAGACTCCATTTATAAAATGAGTACCATTGTCGCTCACAATCTCAAAGGGATAACCAAATCATGTAATAATGTTCTCAAAGAGAAACTTGGCAGTTGACCTTGCATCAGCCTTGCATGTTGCCCTAGCTTCCGCCCATTTTGTCACATAGTCAGTGGCAACAATAATATATCGAGATTGAGTGTTACAAAATGCCGGACTAATTGGGCCTATAAAGTCTAAACCCCATTTTTCAAATGGTTGAGTCGCTTTAACAGGATGTAAGGGCATCTTATCCTTCCGTTGTGTGATATTGTAACATTGGCATTCATCACACTCTTTTGCAAAAAGTGATGCATCTTTGAATAAGGTAGGCCACCAATAACTTGATTGCAACACCTTTCTAGCAGTTAGTTCCCCTAAAAAATGTCCTCCGGCTATACCCATGTGGGCTTCTTGCATTATGTATACATATTCATCCTCATGAGCACAATGTCTAAGAATATCGTCCTTTCCTAGCTTGTAGAGAGTTCTTGCAATTAGAGAATAACGTTCACGTACCTTTAATAGTTTCTTACAAAGATCTTTCGGTGGAAAACCATTAACTAAAAATTTCACAATCTTCTCACTTCATTCAGGCATGGTCTCGACTAGGAATAGGGAAGTATCGGGCAATTCGTCATTGAGTTCAATAGGGGCTTCACCATTGGGTATGTGAGACAGATGATCCGCCATGACATGTGTTTTATCGGGTCTCACCACAACAGTAAAATCAATTTCAAGAAGAATTAACAACCATCATGTAATTCTTCCCATGATGGAACAAGGTTTATTTACTAGAAAAAGCCATGAAGTGGGCATCCAAAAAGCCATGAGTAAGAGGGGGGGGGGGGGGGGGGGGGGGGGGTAGAAGAGGGAGGAATGGTGCAGGCAGCGAGGGGCGCAGAGGGAAGAAGGAAGAGAAGCTCAAGGCGGTCGCTACAAGGCCTGGACACAGAGGGTGAAGAAGGGAAAAATGCAGAGCAGACTGGGGCGTTTCGTGTAGTTCGATATCTGGCCTGCCATGTCATAGGGTTGTTCCCATGCCACGTCAGTCACGGTGTCGTGACTGCCATGGAGGGGGATGAAAAAGGAATTTAGGGCAGCTGGGGGGGGGGGGAGGTGTGTTGTGAAGGGGGGTGAAAAGTAAGAGAAGGGAGGAGAAGAAGGTAGGGCGGAGGAGAAAGCTCGCTCCATGGACAAGGGAGCTCTCTCGAGCTTGCGAAGAAGAAGGAAAGGAGAGTCTCTCTCTCTCTCTCTCTCTCTCTCTCTCTCTCTCTCTCTCTCTCTCTCTCTCTCTCTCTCTCTCTTCGACAAGGAGATTCGGGCAAAAGCAAGCAAGTAGAAGTGGAAGAATTCTCTCTCTCTAGATTCTCAACAAAGAGGGAGGGCATTTGAAGATCTCTCTCTCTCTTCTCAAGCTTAGAGCCTACCGATAAAGCACACAAAAACAAGAGAGGGATCTTCCTTGGTGGCTTTGGGACATTGAGGTGGTCATTATTGTGGAGATTAGGCAATACAGGGTGGGATTCAAGGTGTCTTGATCTCCCTCAACAAATCAGGGCAAGTAAGGAGGATTATTGGGAGGTGGGCAGAGCGAAGTTGAACTTAACAAGCACAAGTCAATGAAAGTTCTTTGAAAGGTGAAGCATAGCCGTGATAAAAAAGGGTGTGAAAAAGGGATGTGTTTTGCAAGATAGAGGAAATAGTAGCGGCATAAGGAGGCAAACAAAAGGGCATATAGTGCGATTTTGGCTCTATTGGGAGAATAATTGAAGTGAATAAGTTCTTGGGGATGGCCACAACCGAGGAAATCAATCAGTGCAAAGGGGACGTGTTTTGCCAGTTGAAGAGCAGTAAAAAATCGATCGAGGAGAGGACGACATGGAAAATTTTGGGAATTGAAGAACAAGGGTGTTGTATAGGGTGGGATTTGTTTGGCGATTACAGTTTGTTTCCATCAAGTTGTGGATTTTTTATTATGAATTTGCAAATCAACATGCAACCGGTTTAACAGGGTTTCATATATCAATTTATTAGAAGCATATTCTGACTGCCAACATCAATTAAGTGTCAATAACTGGTTTTGATATAATTTTCACTATTGTTTGTGTTATGAGTCATGATTTTCGGCACTCATTTTTCTTGGTTTGCACCTCGGTTGCTTCTCCGTCTACAACCAGAAGCTCGGTGCTTTCCCGTTCGACTCCGGAGACATGGGCACTCCGAAAATTTGGTGAAATCAACGTGAACTTGATCATGGAGATGGAACCAGGCATGCCAGCAAGCCAAGAGAAAGAGATGAAACAAATTATGGGGTTAATGGATCTTATTTTGCAGCAGTAGTATGTAAGTCAAGTGCAGAATATGAACCAAAATTTGGACACAGGCTTGAAAACGGAGGAGTGGGAGTTGCAACAATCTACAGAAAGTGAACTGGGTGGATTTCAAGAGCACAATAAAACAATATATTTCAAACATCAAAGTCAGAAACGGGAAAGAGGGAATCTAAGGAGCCAGATGACTGGAAGGGAGAGATGTTGCAGCAGCTGGCCCTTGAAAATGCCAAATGCTCAAATTTTTATGAGCACGGGATTTTGATGGTTATGATCTAGTTGGATACTTTGAGTGCTATGATGAGGAGCTGGAGCTGCATGGGGTACTGAAAGAGGACAAGATTCTAAAATTTGATAGGTTTGTGATCCCAGATATTATTGAGAGAGTCCAGGAGCTTCAACATCAACATCTGCATAGCTGGAACAAGTTTAAAGCTGCTGTCATCCGAGAATGATGGGATCCAAGCATGTATGAAGATGATGATGATTATGTTAATGTGTCTACCTATTGAAGGAGTACGAGCGGAAGTGTCACGCGAGAGACAGTGCGAGAAGAAGAGCACGACGATATGGTGAACTCGCTCTACTGTAATGTGTAGAGCATAGTGAGTTCTTATTAGGTTTTTACAAAAGAATATGTGTACATACCTGGCAGCCCGCCCACTTACCTGGGTGACCACATTGGGCTTTATACCCCAACAACCTCCCACTTAAAGTCCAATGTGGTACTTTAAGTGTGAGAGAAGCTACTATACAAGCTAATATACAAGAGATGTAGAGAAGTGATGTACTACCCTACACCTAACTGCTTGCGAAAATGCGCAAAGCTCTCCGAGGGAAGTCCTTTTGTAAGTAGATCAGCAGGATTTTCTGTGGTGTGAACTTTGACAAGCTGAAGTTGCTTATCCTCAAGCATTTCCCTGATGAAATGATACTTCACATCCACATGCTTTGTCTTTGAGTGATAAACTGGATTGCGAGCCAATTGTATAGCACTTTGACTATCACAATATAACACAGGCATCTCTTCTTTGATTCCCAAATCTGTTACTAGTCGATTAAGCCAAATTGATTCTTTACATGCCTCTGATGCTGCAACATATTCAGCCTCTGTAGTAGACTGAGTAACACAATCTTGTAATCTAAAACACCATGATACTGCTCCACCAGCCAATGTAAAGACATACCCTGACGTAGACCTTCGGTTGTCTAAGTCACCTGCATAATCTGAGTCTGTAAAACCCTTTACACTTAGCTCCTGACTCCCATAGCATATATGCATACTCTTTGTAGCTTTCAGGTATCTCAATATTCCTTTCACTGCCTCCCAATGTTTCTTGCCTGGGTTTCACATGTATCGACTTACTACTCCCACTGCAAATGCAATGTCTGGGCGAGTAGCAATCATTGCATACATCAAACTACCCACTGCAGACGCATATGGAATCTTATCCATTTCAGCCTATTCTTCCTCAGACACAGGACAATCTTGTTTGCTAAGTTTCACATATGGTGGCAATGGAACACTCAGTGCCTTTCCCTTCTCCACATTGAAACGTTGCAAAACCTTGTCAATATACTCTGTTTGAGATAACCAAATCAACTTCTTTGATCTGTCTCTCTCAATGCGCATACCAAGTATATGACTTGCCTCACCCATGTCTTTCATGTCAAACGATTTTGCCATCTTTGACTTCAAAGCTGAAATTTCTTCCAAGTGCTGGCCAGCAATCAACATGTCATCCACATACAAAATAAGGATCAGCCAACTGCCATCCTTAGCCTTCTTTGTATATAGACAGTGATTGAACTCACTACGTTTGTAGCCTTGAGAAAGCATAAACTTGTGGAATTTATGGTACCATGCCCTCGGTGATTGTTTTAAGCCATAAAGACTCTTTAACAACTGGCATACCCAATCTTCCTTGCCTTTCTCAACAAACCCTTCTGGCTGCTGCATGCAAATTTCCACATCTAAATCACCATGCAAGAACGTTGTCTTGACATCCATTTGGTGCAACACCAAATCTAATATGGCAACCAATGCAAGAAAGCATCTCAATGTAGTCATCTTGACCACGGGAGAGAAGACTTCATCAAAGTCAATGCCTTGTTCTTGCTTAAAGCCCTTGGCAACAAGCCTTGCTTTGTACTTTGGCTGACTATCATGAGCGGTGATCTTATAACTGTAAACCCATTTACAAAGTAGAGCCTTTTTGCCCTGTGGTAATTTAACTAGCTTCCATGTCTTGTTTTTATGCAAAGCTTTCATCTCTGACTGCATGGCCAATTGCCAATTCCCGGAGTCCTTCATTTGCACTGCTTCCTTGTAACATGAAGGTTCATTGCAATCAATCAACATGACATAGTTCACAGATGGAACAAACCTATCAGGAGGTCGCGTGACACGTCCAGATCTACGCACAATAGGTGGCTCAGGCTCAGCCACAACCTGTGGTGCCACTCTATCCTGTCCTTGATCCTCTTGAGCCCTAACATTTTGTCTTGCACGTGCAGGTCCATCTTCTTGGAAGACAACTCTTCTAATCTCCTCAACCCTCTCTGGTTTAGAATGATATTTGGATTCATTAAAGTGAACATCATTGCTGCGGACAACCTTTCTGGATTCGGGATCCCAAAGTCTGTACCCCATCTCACGAGAATTACCATAGCCTAGAAAGATGCACTTTCTACTCTTTGGCTCAAGTTTGTTCCTAAATTCCTTTGGAACGTGAGTATATGCCTCACAGCCAAAGACTCTGAGATGCTTGTATGAGGGCATTTTGCCTGACCATACCATCTCTGGCACTGAATCCTTCTGCAAAACCTTGCTAGGAGACCTATTTACAAGATGAACAGCTGTTGATACAGCTTCAGTCCAAAACCCATTTGGCAGTTGTGCATTAGACAACATACTTCTGACCTTCTCTTGTATGGTCCTATTCATCCTCTCAGCAACACCATTTTGAGGAGGATTGTAAGGAGCAGTAAGTTCACGTTTTATACCTTTTGACTCACAAAAGTCCTGAAAGGCCTTTGAAACATACTCTCCACCATTGTCAGTGCGTAAGCATTTAAGCTTCTTGCCACTCTGATTCTCCACAAGTGTCACAAACGTTTTGAAAACACTAAACGCTTCATCCTTGTGCTTGAGAAAGTAAACCCATACTTTCCTCGAGTAATCATCTATAAATGTCATAAAGTAAGAAGCTCCCCCTAGAGATAGGTTAGGCATAGGTCCACACAAATCACTATGAACAAGTGCCAACTGTGTATCTCTTCTACTGCTTCTATGCTTATGTGGCTGCTGTGTTTGCTTACCATACAGACAATGTTCACAAAATTCAAAATCATTAAATGAAAAGCCAGGCAAATAACCAGAACGAGACAAGATTTCCATTCCCTTCTTGGACATATGTCCTAACCGGTTATGCCACAAAGAAACGTTCGGCTGCTCGGTTACATTGATTACATTTTTAGAGACATTTGATACATAAATCATGTAAAGTCCTCCAGACTTTACTCCATGTGCTACTGTCATAGAACCCTTGGATATCTTCCACATGTTCTGTCCAAAAATGGTGACGTAGCCAGCATCATCAAGTAAACCTGTGTTGATCAAGCTCTTTGTAATTGCGGGAACATGTCTCACATTCTTCAGCGTGAAAGAAGAGCCATTCTGAAACTTCAATTGAACATCTCCAACACCTAAGATCTCACATGCCTGCCCATTGCCTAGCCGAACATGATCTTTAGTGGTCACCTAAGAAGTAAACCACTCCTTGTTTGGAGACACATGAAGTGATGTCCCTGAGTCTATAATCCAGTCACTCAGTGCATTTCCATCATATGCTGTAAGAAGAGCTGAGTCCATTGTATTCTTCAAGAAGTAGATGTCTCCTGACACTAGACTGTCATCCTCTGCAACAGTGTTTGTCACATTTATTTCTTGAATCTTCACTGAGGACTTGTTCTTCTCACCATGGTCTTCAGCTTTCTCTTTGCCTTTTTCTGCTTTCCATTCTCTGCAGTCTCTTTTCATGTGACCCTTCTTGCCACAATGGTAGCATTCTATGTCACTCTTGCCTTTAGCACTGCGGGACTTGCTACGAGACTGATTCCTCTTTCCACCTTTGTACTTTTCTTTGGTCCTTCCCCTGAAAACTAAGGCTGTTCCTTTGCCTTTGTCCATTGTCTTTCTATTGGTTTCTTCAGTAAGCAGACTTCCTTCTACACCTGCTATGTTCAAACCATCTGGAGGTGCAGAATTACTCAAAGCTGTGCGAAAAGTGTCCCAACTTTTCGGCAATGTGATCAACAGGAACATAGCTCTAACAAGTTCATCAAACTTGACACCTTGAGCTGACAACTGACTATAGATTGTGTTGAATTCATTCAGATGATTGGACATAGGTGTCCCTTCTTTCATCTTCAAGTCAACAAGCTTCTTAAGCCAGTATACCTGTGAAGCTGCACTCTGCTTCTCATAAAGATCACTCAGCTTTAACCATGCTTGATAAGCCGACATCTCGTCTGCTACATTGAAGTAAACGCTTTCTGCCAAAGTCAGCATAATGGTAGAAAGTGCCAATTCATCCATTTCGCTCCATTCATCTTCGTCCATATCTTCTGGTTTTATCCCCTTGAGCTTTATAGGTTTTATCTGCTTCTTTTTTACCAACACGTGCCAAATCTGCTTCTTCCACAATGGGAAATTGGTTCCATCCAGCTTCTCGATATTGTAAAGAGCAGTGTCCTGTGATCCAGCCATAGCTACGCTTCATAGTAGTTTACTTTTCTGGGAAAAATTCGGCAGAGTTTCCCCTGTAAACTGACCTCTGAACCAATATCAACCTGTCAAATGAACCAAGAAATCTTCAGATTCTGCTGAAATTTTGGCAAAGTCTCCTTTGTCAAATGGCTCTTGTGTACTGAAAACAGACCAAAAACAACTCAAAAAACCACTGTCTCTCTAACACTGTAAGCTGTGGGTAAACCTGTCCTGCACCTGTACTGTCTCTGACTGTCCTATCACTGTCCTGTAAGCATAGACTGCGACAATGCCTCAACGGCAGTAAAGCAAAGATGCAATCCCAACTGTCTAACTCACAATCAATACATCCTAGCTGCCTATCTAAGGGTGCTCGAGGGATCGCTCCAAGACCTTTGTCACCGAAAGGATCTCAACATTCGAGAATCCCCCAGCTCAATAAAACCTCACTCGACCTTCAACAAAGGCTGCAGTGAATCTGACAGTACATAGACTTCCCACAAAGTCATACATCCACAAATTTCCCACTGTATGTTGTAACCGCTGCGGCGGTTGTTTGCTGCGTGACTCACAGCCAGCAAACCCTCAACAGACATACATCATCTCTGACAATACATCCCATGTGGAAGTACCTGCAATGTCAGGATGAAATCTGGAATATCAAGCAACAAACACAAGCTACCTGATGAACTAGTGGATGTCGCCTACAGTCTGTGTGTAGATGCGCCTGTGTCGTATGTGACACGCCTCCAAGAACTGTGAGCCGTCCTTCGATGTGTAGACAGCCACAAATCAACACTCTGGGAGTGTCGATATCCTCAGCACCTGCAGTCGTAGGCCGAAAACCCAAATTTGCAGAGTCGGATCTGCACCCGCTGAGATCACGTAGTCGAAAATGGCCTGCGCAGACCTTTGTCGAAGCCGAACGGTGCCCGAGATGACCTCAGAATGAAATTCTGACAACACCGAGCCCTTCGGGCTCACCCACGAGATTGGGGGCCGTGTCTTCGGCTGTCGAATTTCACTCCAATCTAAGATGGTGACTCTAGCCTCCTGCAGTGCTGCCCCGACCTCGATCTGAGCTCTGATACCAGTTGAAGGAGTACGAGCGGAAGTGCGACGCGAGAGAGAGTGCCAGAAGAAGAGCACGACGATATGGTGAACTCGCTCTACTGTAATGTGTAGAGCATAGTGAGTTCTTATTAGGTTTTTACAAAAGAATATGTGTACATACCTGGCGGCCCGCCCACTTACCTGGCGACCACATTGGGCTTTATACCCCAACACCTATGCAAAGGCTTGCAAGCATATTAGGGCTAAGCTTGAAACTATTATTGACGAATGCTTTCTTGAGGATGATAGGCTATTACAGGATAAAGATGATGAAGAGGTTATCCACGCTGTCTATGCAAAGCTTGGAACTGCAGATTCCATTCTAATGGCTGAAGTTGAAGACTTACAGGGTCAAGAAAAGCGTGAGAATTTAGAGGGTCTATACACACATGAGGGTTCACAAGGTATGGATGTACATGAGCATCTACAAGACTTGTGTATATCAGATTTACAGGGTTTGGATACACCAGATTTTAAGGTCTTGGATGAGCAAGGGTATGTGCTTGACGATCCACATGCTGATGATTTAGAGGGGGTGCAGACTCCTTCTTTATCAAGATTTTGTGATGCAAAGCTCTCAATATGGCTAAATAATCGTGAACTCGATGATGCTTATTCAAAGGGGGTGCATAATGAATTGCAATCTTTTGGTGTTGCATATGATTGGGTTCATTGTGCTAATGATATAGAAAAGGACATAGATGCAATTTACAATATGCATACTGAGCTTTGTGCTACAGAAGTTCAAAGATCTTTGGATGAGGGGGAGAAACTTGAACAGCATTCTACAAATAGACGTGTCTTATATGCTTCGTATGTGTGGAAAGCCTAGTTTGCATCCTGAGATGTGCAGGGTAGATGAATGTTCGAACGTGGTGGACATTGAGCTTATGTGCTTATTGGATGAAGCTTTGGAAGGTTTCTCAAGTATGGATGCAAAGGGTACTGAGAAATTTGGTTTCATACATAAGCACGTTTATCCAAATGTGGTTGATGATGACCTTATGCAGTTGTTGGATGATGCTCTATTTGGGTTTGAACATATTCAAACTAGGGGAATGTTTTCTGATGCTTCTCGGGAGTCCGATGAAGAGGATTTCTCTAGAGACTTGATGTATCCAGATATGCATGATCGGAATTCCAATACTAGAGGGGGTGAAGCTGCGTTGCCAATGCTCCTACCTGTGATATATGATCAACAATTAGATGAGTAGGATGCACAAGGGAGATGGAAATATAGAATGTTTCCAGATGCTAGATGGGATTTTGTGTTACCCTATGATTGTAGGGGATGTTGAGCTAGCTTTTGATCCAAGAGGAAACAATTATATGCATGGTCCGGGGCAATTGATTGATAGCCATTTGATCCGGGTGGAGATGTATGTGTTCGTGATTAGGGGTGGTTGACTTATATACCATATGATCTAGGTGGGGTTCATGATGGTTTATGGATTAATTCATGCTTATGCTCTATTGTTGGGAAATTCTTGTGTTTTCCCTATGATCCTGGCAAGATTACTTCATCCTCACCTATATGGCACTTATCGGGGTTGAGTTGACCTCCCATGTCGTAGAGCTTCTTTAAACCTTCTTCTACCCTTTGTAGATGCAATGATTTTGAGCTATAAATACAGAAATCATCAATGAACACCCTAATTGACTTTCCAAAGAATGCTTGAAACACCATATTCATGAAACGTTGGAATGTTGCAGGAGCATTTGTCAGACCAAATGGCATGACTCTAAAAGCATAACAACCCCAAGGAGTGATAAAGGTTGTTTTCAATTGATCCTCCAATGCAATCCCTATTTGAAAGTAACCTGAGTAACCATCGCAGACAGTGTACTTCTCATGACCAGCTACCTCATTTAGTATCTCATCCTGGAATGGGAGGGGAAAGTGATCTCTTTTTGTTGCCTCATTGAGGGGACGGTAATCCACACACACCCTCCACTTGCCATTTTTCTTAGGAGTGACAACAACAGGAGAGACCCACTCTGAATTCTCCACTGGATAAATGAAACCTGCTGCTAGAAGCTTTCTTACCTCCTTGAGTAGAGCCTGCTCCTTAATGACTCCTAGCCTTTGTAGCTTTTGAGCCTTAGGTGTGGCCTCTGGCTTCAACTCAATCTTGTGTTGAACAACATCTACTCCACGCACATCGGTGTAGTCTTTAGCAAAAAGCCTCGGAAATTTCCTTAGCACACATTTGAACTCCTCTCTTTCATCCTTTGTAAGTGTTGTAGACAACATACCTTCTAACATTCCTTCATCTTCCACCTTTTGGTTCTCTTGGGAACCTACCTCTTCCAAACCTTGAGAAGAGGTCTCCTGGTTGTTTGGCTTAAACCTTACCCCCATGACTTCAATGGAGGACTCCTCTTCAGTAATGCTGCCGCTACTTTCTTCTTCTGAAGTGTTTTCAGTCCAATCTTCTTCCGTCTCACTTCGAGATGATTCTTCATGGAGCTCCTCTTGGCGTTGCTCCTTCATGTCAAAGACAACCTTCTTGTGATTGTCATTCCTGCAAATTAGCTTTCCACTCTCCCAATCCTGCAAAGCTCGCATTTTCATTAGCCATGGTCTTCCTAGGATAAATGGGTAACCATTTCCCTTGGTAGACATGACATAGAAATCCACTGCCTTCTTAATGCCAAAGGCCTCCACAAAAACATTTTTACAAATGCCTACGCACCTAGCCTTGCTATTGTTTGCCATTTTCACTTTGATTTCAGGTGTCTCATGGATGTGCATGCCTAGTCTTTGCATGAGCCCTTCTGTCATGATGCAAATTTATGCACCCCCATCCACTAGACCTTTCCTAACCAATCTTCCTTTTATGTAACAATCTAGCACAGGTGTAATATCCTCGTTCATTTTAGCATGTGCAATTTTTACAACAGGAAAACTCTCTTTTACCTTTCTCCTAGTGCTAACTGCCTTTGTTAAATCCCTCCTAACTTGTGGGCATAATGCAAGAAACTGAGGCCATGAGATATCAGGACCCTTACCTCGCATGTCTTCCAACAGGTTGTATGGATCCATACCATGTCCAAGAGGGAAGTCTTGGAGATTGATACGACGTCGAGTCCTCTTAGCTTCCTTGGTCTCCTTTGCCTTCTTGCCTTGTCCATGGTCACTCTGTGATGGGACACCTTCTTTCTCTTTACCTTTTCCTCGGCCACGCTTAATGCCATTGGCTTCCATGTCAACCTCATTTGAATTTGTCACCTCTACCACATGCACATTTGGATCTGGCAAAGGTGGAACTCCTTCTACCCCTTGTGGAGGTGGTCTCAGTCCATTTGGTCTTTGTAGAAGCCTTGGTTGTTGACCAGTTCCTTCACCTGCATTCATCACTGGGTAATTCAAGTTAGGTCTCCCTGGCTCCCCACGGGGCCAAGGACAATTATACATCCCATGTCCAGACTCACCGCAATTCCAACATTGCAAGACTCTCCTAGTTCGTGGCTCTCTCTCTTCTGACTTCTTTGCTTGTCCCTTTGGACCTACAGCTTGTGCAAGGTGAATTGACAGGCTGCTTAAAGATTCATTTAACTTCTCAATCACTTCAGCCGTTACCTCAGGAAGATCCCTAGATGTTGATGCTTGTGACTTACCTTTGGGTCTAAGACCTTCTATTGGAACCTCTCCCCTTAAGCACTTGAGTTTCCTATATTTCTCAGCAGCCCTAGTTTCAGTTGCATCAAAGGTAGCAGGTGCACCCGCCTCAACTTTTACCTTAAGGTCAGGAAAGAGTCCGGCTATGAACCTCTCCTTCTTTAGAAATTCTGCACCATCACCAGGGTTAGCAACATTTCGTATCCATAGAGCCCAAAGACGTAGAAACTCTTGCTTGTACAAGTAGTAGTCATCTAAGTCTTTTTGCTTATGAGAAACAATGTCTTGCCATAATTTTTGAGTGTTTTGGGGATCAAAGAAGTATTTCTTGAAATGATTCAAAACTTCTGTGTAATTCCCCTTAACTTCCTCAGGCAAAGAGTCAAACCAAGTACTAGCATCTTTCCTAAGGACCACCTCAAACATTTCTACACGTTCTTGATCAGTTATTATCCTCTTGATACGGCAAGACATCTTGAAATTTGCTAAAAATAATTATGCATCCTCTCCAGGCTCTCCAAAGAAAAGAGGATATCCAGACATTTGGCGTTGGCTCTCCATTGAATTGATTTCAAAGTGACGCGTTTTTGTTTTTTCTTTCTTTAAAAGATTTACACAATAATATTTTCTAAATTGCAATCTATTCTACAACAAAATAAAAATATTCACATCAAATGACCTATGATAATCAATAAGAGGTAGAATGACAGGGTTTGGTGACGCAAGAATTTCTCCTGCTCTTTGGGCACCAAACATGAATACCATACGTTGTTGAAAATGGATTTTTCTACTAATTGCAATGTTTACTCTAATGTGTGGAGTGAAATGAAAGGGAAAAACCTGTATTCCTGGGCCATTATCCATGGTCTATGCATGACCTAATTTTCAAAACAAAACAAAAATATAGACGTCCAAACTAAGGTCGTACCTAATGAGAGGCAAAATAAAAGGATTTACTGATGCGTTTATCTCTACCAACCTAAGAGGACCTAAAATTCTACAAATTACTCGCTGAAATTGCAACTTAGTACTAACAATTATGTGTACCTTTTGCCTTGCAATGGGAATGAAGGGATCATACAAATTCTCGTGATTCATGCAAGCTACTTGATTATGCTAAAGGTTGAGCCTTCACAAAACATACACAAGCCTGTCCTCAGTGGGGGCACCAATTTGAGGCGGTCCAAGGCGGGCAACAAGAAGAGCAACCTCTAGACACCCTTCAAGGCTCCCGTGCTGCTCAATGGGACTGGGGCACAACACAACACAAACCAAAACAACAAACCCTCAGCCAAATCCCACCTACACAAGGGGCACCACCTAGTTTAAGAGCGAACTAGGACGCAAAAGAGGAGAATTGTTAGAGCAACCCACAAACAAGCAAGGAATTTACACTAACCCTAAACCAATGGAACACTCTCACCCACTAAAACACGAGAGAGAGAGAGAGAGAGAGAGAGAGAGAGAGAGAGAGAGAGAGAGAGAGAGATAGTGCTCGGGCTGCTTTGAAATGTATCGGCAATGATCAAGCAAACACAACTATATATTTAAGAAAGAGAGAGAAAGGGGGAGGGGGTGCTTGTTGCATTAATACCTTCTTACAAATCTGTCATGACAAATCAAAGTGAGATTAGTATTTGTTCAACATAGCTTGCGTAAATTTCACCACAACGCATCACAAGAAAAAACCACCCCAATCACTGTCTTAAGGCCAGGGGAGTCCTCTCCACCCTGTCGCCCTCTTACAGTATGTGGGATTTATGGCTAGATTGATGACAACACCAGAGACAAGCTATCAAGAACTTAACAAAAAACACCAAGACACTTACGCATCATTGTTGTCCATTACTTCACATTGGAAGGGAGACAAAGTATCCAAGCTTAGTCCAAATCCACCCTCCTTGATTCAGCAAATGTTGGGCTTACACTAGTAGGAGAAATGATAGATTTCCTACTCTCAATTGAATGAACACTCTCTCTCTCTTACAAATGGCATAGAGTTCCCTTGCTAATCCCCTATTACAACACATGCACATGCATAAGACAATGAGCTTCCACTCAAGAGCTCCTTCTAGAGAGGTTGAGCTTGGCTTCTCAAGCTATAGCATAGTGCTCTTGCTTATGGCTCCCCCTTTTGTGCTAGCTACACCCTCCTTTTATAGCAATTTTGAAGGCTAGGGTTACTCCTCTAACCATGGTTGGGTTAGATTTTCATCAATTTATCTAATTTCTTTTGCTTGGAATTATCAAGAAGTTGGTGGGGAAAGAGAGAGGAGAGAAATGGAGGTGGTAGGACTTTTCATAGTGGGTTAGTGTTAGTAGAGTTAGTATTAATTTACAAATGGAATTGGATATTTACAATGGGAGTATCCATGTAGGATACAAATAAGGAAGAAAAACTCTTAAGAGGTAAGAAAAGGTGGATTTCTTACAAGGTTGATGCTCCAAGTGTCTTGAGTAGGGCCAATTTTTGACGCTTGTTGACGGTCCACTAGCTTTGACGGTACATTTTTTCTCCACTCTTGACCTTCCTTGAGAGACAAGGTAATTGAAGCTAAGTAATCAACCACCATGATGCGGTCTTTTAAGAGAAGAGGCTGAATTTTGTGGTTTTTTTGATAGATATGGGTAAATTGGAGGAGGAAAAATGAGACTAGGTGGTCAATTTTGGAATGGAATTGTGTGTGGGAGGCATGAGTTCACCATGGTTTCTCTTATTCTTCAAGGTTGAGGAGAAGGTGAGTAGGGTGCAGAGAGGAGTGGTGAGAGAGGTGGGGATGATGAGTGGAGAAGTGTGTGTGAAAGAGGAAAATGATAAAGTGGAAGAGAGAGTGTGGCTGCATAGCATGGGAAACTGGGGTCCACTAATAAAATCATAGCTCACAGCTCGTAGCTCAAAAAAATATGAAAAAATTTGAGGCAAAAGTTCAGCCCACGAGCTACAACTTTTGTTTGTATCACCTTTTCAAATTCGGAGAGCAAGTGAACTTTAAAAATTCAGCAAAACCGACCGTTTTTTTCCATTGCACAAGGTCCTTGTGGGGTCCTTCTTTGGATGATTCTTTTGAATACCTCCAAGAGTGAGCCCTCCATAGTGCATGTATGCATGCCACCTACCCTTGACCTTATTTGGTAGGTCTATAATTGAAGATATTGTTGAGATTATGATATAAGTGAATAGTTCAACTAAGAAAATCAAATATTGAGGGGTCTAAAAAATATGTACATGTCAAATATAAATAATATAAGTGGAAAAAATATAAAGGGGTCAAAAGAAATCTCTCTCATTATGAGGCTACATAAAAAGATAAATATTTTTGGTGTTCTAATTTTTTAGAAAAAAAAACAAAATAGATGTAGGAAGGGAAAAATCACAATAGTGAAAAAATATACACATAAATAAAACTAGTTTTTTTGGATTTTTGTTGGGGTGGAGTTACACCAAATATAAGAGAAGCTTACATGAAAATATTTCTATATGGAATAAAGAATATGAAAAATGGTAAGAAAAATTGTGGTAATGGTGAGGCAATGTACAGAGCATAAATAACACACACCTAGGTAGAAATATTTAAATAAATACCAAAATAATTATGAAAAAATCTTTTATTTAGGCCCTATATACAAATAAATATTTACATACGCATGGGCCATAATATACTTATATTTTTTATTTTTATTTTATTTTTTTGGCTCAACTAGCCCAATGACTAGCTAATTGAGGGTTTTTAAAGAAGATATGGGAAAAGTCCCGTGACTCACGCACGCCTATGTACAGTGAAATGGTAGGGATAGCCACAGTGTTTGGGTGATTTTGGTAGGGTGAGGTAACTCACTGTGGCAATTACAAAGAGCCGAAAAATGGCTATCACCGCCGATGGAAGACAATGGGAAGTATCGTCTTCCAAAGGCACCATGGATCCTATCAAACATTGACCAAATCAAAGTGAAAGAAGTTATTGCTTCCATCAGAACACCTACAGGTTACATGCGGTCTTTAAAGGGAGCATTCTCAAAGACAAAGAAAGGTGATGGCCCTTATTACATGGGTTGAAATCCCACGACTGGCACAAGATGCTCCAGGTGATTATCCACCCTTTACGTTTTATCTTACTTGGATGCTACTCTAATGTTATTACTTTTGAAAACACTATGCAGCTCATCTTACCAATGAGCATCAGTGGATGTGGAAGAAAGAAAGTACGTGATGCTATATATAAGATGGGAGAGCTTGTCAAGTGGGTGATCTCTAAGGAGATTGAAGTTGCATCCATACGAGCTACAAGATTGTTAGCCAAAGAAGCAGTTGTTCTCATTGAAGAGAGCTTTCCCAAGTCCATAGTAGTGAGCCAACTCAATCTTATATTGCATCTTGTGGATGAGGTAGAGGTTTGTGGAGTGGTCCATTCCCGGTGGATGTTCTTCCTTAAGCATTTTCTTAAGATACTCAAGCACTTTGTGAGGCTACGCTCACAACCACAGGCTAGCATGGCCGAAGGATGGATTGTTCAAAAGTTGTTTGTGTACATCTCTGAGTACCTAGCTGTAGTGGATGAAACGATACCACGTTTATGGGCTGATAAAGAAGATCCAAGGATCCACTCTCATATGCCGAATGGGAAGGGGAAGATAAAGCCCATGGAAAGGCACATACGTGATGCAATAAAAAACTACCTTGTCCTTAATGCACCAAAGATGCAAAAGTGAAGAAGATCAAGAAGTGTATAGGGAAATACACTCTTGCAGAAGAAATCACAATGTGGTTTACCCATCGTACCTTGCCATGTTTCCAAAACTTATAAGGCCCGATTGGTTGCATGAAAAAATGACTAAAGCTAAAGTTAATGGTGAGCATGACAGCGATGAGGAGTGGGAGTATCCGCGAGGTTGTCTACCAAAGGTAATTTCTAATCAAACTCATTATGCACAATATAAAGTATTAGTATATAGCTATCTATACTCAAACTTGTACTACTTTCAACTAAGAAACGATGTTCAATTCGATGTGGCATGAAGGAAGGCACTTTTGAAGTGATAATGTAGACAAAAGGTGAACGATAAATGATAGTAGAGTGATGGGCAATTTTGATGCGCAAACTCTAAATGATATGGAAAATAGATATTGTGGACTTATCCAAAGAATCTACCGAGTAGATCTTCAAAATTTTCAAAAGTATGTGTTCGATGTGAAGTGGTTTGCAGGCGTCTCATCTAGACATGCAAGCGGTATCTACATGGTGGACTTACGAGATTCCATACAGGTTGATATTCCTTCAGCAAGCCCCCTTAAAGGTTCTTCTTGGTCATCACTACTTGACTCTTCTTCCTATCTTCCCCTTGCAGCAAACTCTCTCCTCAGTCTAAACCTTGTGCCATATGAGTGTTGTGTTAAATTGGACCCTTGCCCTGACCCACTCATACATGGTTTCTTCTTTCCTATCTTAAATATTGTACCCAACACCTTCCTTTCATATAGACTGTAACATGAATGTAAACTGCATGCCCCAAAAGGTAAAAATGAAGCAAAAGGCAATTTTGATTTCCCATGGCAGATTCGAGAATAACTCCTCTAAGAATTTGTTTGTATATCCCTCAAACTCTTCATGCGGGGTTACCCAATTGGAGAATTCCCTCAGGTGGTCTATGTCCACTTGCATATCAATTCCCTATTTTATTCCTGATTGCCATATGGTTCATGCTGAATTCAAACCGATTGCAGGATCGCCAAAGTGTTAGGGGCTCACAACCCTAACAGGTATTAATTACAAGAAACAGGCAGTATGAAGGAAAACGAAGCAGAAGACTCCACGTTTAATCATAGAACTACAGAGTAGATGAAGAAGAAATGTTACCATATACATGTGGTAGTGATGTGTGTGAACACACTAGGACCGCCGGGGAATTTTTTCCCTCTTTAGGAGGTTTTTCCCCCCGAGCATTGTATATACGCCCATCACTCTCGGGCTATCTATCTTTCCATTGCACACTAAGTAATACACTCTCTATTGTGTGCCTTGAGCTTCCTTCGTCTTCTCCAAGGTGTGTGTGTTTCTCTGCAACCCTAATTCCAACAATTGGTATCAGAGCAGGTCACGTCCTCCTGGGCTTAGTCGCCAGCACACGCCAGCTCACTTTCTCCGATTTCAGTGAGGTTTGGCAAGCGTTCGCAGGTCGACAAATATTTTGGGAAGGCTCGAAGAGCTGGGTCTACTCAGAATTTTGATTTGGGCTCATTTCGGCCTCCATTTCCACTACATGCAGTACTGCACATGCTATTTCGTCATTTTGTGCAAAATTTCTATCAGTGCCATTTTCTGCATAGCAGGTGTCTTATAGTCTTCTACGGTTTGTGCTATATAGCACAGGTTGTTCCCGCTCCGTTTCTTCTATTTTCGGGCAGTTTTCACATCAGGTGCAACATTTACCATGGCTGACAACAACAACACAGATGTGTTCAAGATGTTTGCTGCTGAGGACAGGTTGGATGGGGACAACTACCCTATGTGGGCTTATATGATGCAACATGTTCTTGTGTCAAAGGGTGTCTGGAACATTGTGCAGGGCATTGATGTACGTCCTAGTTCTGAGGATGTAGGCGATGTTGAGGATGTTGCAAGTCTTGCTGCAAGGATTGCAGTTGTTAGAGTTGTTTTGCCTACGGCAGAACAAGCTCGTTGGGATGTTAAGGATATGCAGGCTCATGCATTGATTGCGTTGTCTCTGAAGCGCACCATTGTTCCTCACATCCGTTCAGCAAAATCTGCAAAACAGGCTTGGGATATTATAGCAGGTCTTTATGCAAGCCGCAATGAGGCTAAAATTGCTTTGTTGCGTAAAGAGCTGGAGTCGAAGATTATGCATGAGGAAGATGATATGGACACTTTCCTTGCTAGTGTCAAGGATATCAATGAGCAACTTATTTCTGCAGGTGAAGCTATTTCAGACAGTTCCCTTGTGCAGACTGTTCTTGATGCCTTACCAGATTCTTACCAGACTTTTGCTAGTACTTGGAGACTTATGACCCAAGGAAATCCAGAAGTTGTCAAGTTTGATGCATTATGCACATTGCTGTTGCAAGAGTCACTTTCCGGCAAAAACAGGACTAGACAGCGTGCAGTTGAACAGGCTTTTATTACTTCTCAAAGAAAGGGTGGCAACAGCAATGCAGCCACTTCTTATGGTTCTGCTGCGAGTGGCAAAAATTATGTTCCTAACGCTTCTGCTGGTAGCAATTCGTCTGGAAATTTTGGTGATAAGGCCAAAAAGAAGATGCGGTGCCATTATTGTAAAGCCAATGATCACTTGATCAAGTTGTGTCCTAAGTTGAAGGCCAAAGAGGCTAAGAAGAAAGAGGGTGGTTCCACTGCAAATGCTGGTTCCACTACAAGTGCAGCCATTGTTGAGTCTTCTGTGAAAGGAGACTGTGTTGCTGATGTTCATGCAGAATGGGCTTTTAGCGCAGAGTGCACATACAATCCTGTTGTCCATGATGCATGCTTGTCAGTTGCTACAGATTCACATGTGTGGTATTTCGACGGTGGTGCTACAAACCACATTACCTCACATCGTGAATTGTTTACCTCTCTCGAGTCTGTCCCTCATGGGAATTCAGTCACTTGTGCCAACAACGCCTCTTATCCAGTTCAGGGAGTTGGAAAGATTGTGCTCATTGCTGCTAATGGCAGTTCCTTCACACTTGTTGATGCACTTTATGTACCTGGGATCAAGAAGAATCTCTTGTCTGTATCCGCACTTGCTAGACTTGGACTTGTAGACAAATTTGTGGATGACAGATGTACAGTTCATGATCTCAGTTTTGGTGATGAAATTGTTGCATCTGGGCTTTTGTGCCGTGGGCTGTATAAGCTCACTTTGTATGACAAGTGTGGACAAAATTTTGCAAATGCTGTTGCAGATTCGAGGGCTATTTCAGATGCAAAACTTTGGCATGCACGTTTTGGTCATCTGAATTTTGCCAGTTTGCTGCTTTTGTAGAAATCTGATATGGTTGCTTCTTTGCCGCCTCTTGAAGCACCTGTCAAACATGTTTGTGAAGGCTGTATTTTGGGTAAGATGCAGCGTTCTAAATTTCCAAACGATGGTTCAGTTCGGGCCCATGCAAACTCCGTCCTTGGGCAATTACCTGTACTTCGTGAATTTCATTGATGATTACTCCAGGCATGCATGGGTATTTCCGCTTAAAGCGAAGTCCGAAGTTTTTATGTGCTTCAAACAATTTCTGGCTATGGCTGAAAATGTCTCGAAATGTACTATGGGCACCCTCCCTTCCGATCGAGGGGGGGAGTATATGTCTCATGAATTTAATGCATTTCTGGCTAGTCGTGGGATAAAACACCAATGTACAGTGCCTTATACACCTCATCAAAATGGTGTTGCTGAGAGGAAAAACAGGTCACTAACAGAAATGGCACGATGTATGATCAAAAGTCAAGCTTTGCCGCATTCTTTTTGGCTTGAGGCCATCATGTGTGCCACTTATGTACTTAAAAGGTGTCCTACGAAAGCTTTGCAGTCTATTACTCCATATGAAGCATGGCATGATAGAAAGCCTTCTATTGAGCACATGCGTGTTTTTGGCTGTTTGGCATATGCTTTGGTGCCACAAGTGCAACACAGAAATTTGGATGATAAGGCTGTCAAATGTATTTTTGTTGGTTATAGTGCTGAAAGCAAAGGTTACAGGTTGTATCATCCGCAAACAAAACGTATTCTAGTTTCTCGAGATGTAGTGTTTGTGGAAGATTCTGTTCAGCCTTTGCTGTCATGTACTAGAGACAGTAATGTAAGCTCACAGGACATTTATGAAACTTTGTTGCCTCTTTTCAGTGGTGGAAATACGAATGTAAGGTCCAATGAGGCAAATGTACAGCCTATGGGGGTTTCTGAAAATGTTTTGGATCAGCCTATTACTGATGTAGATGTACATGATGTACTTGATGAGGAAAGGGCTGAAAATGAGCAGGCTAGAGGTATGCCAAAATGGTTGGTGCACACTTTGCGTGACAGTAAATTGGATGCACCTTTGTCTAGTTGTACTCGTTCAGGCTCTCGCCATGCATCTTATGCATCAGATTGTTATGCTTTGGCTGTGTCTAGCTTACATGATGTTGAGGAGCCTCTGTCTTTTGATGAATCACAAAATTCAGAAAATTGGATGGCTGCCATGCAATCATAATATGATGCACTCATAGAAAATGACACATGGACTTTATGTGATTTGCCTCCTAGCAAAAAGGCCATTGGTACGAATTGGGTTTACAAGTTGAAACGCAAGCCGGATGGTGAGATTGATGGCCATAAGGCTCGACTTGTTGCAAAGGGTTATGCACAGCAAAAAGGCATAGATTATGAAGAGACTTTTGCTCCCACTTGTCGTATGACTACTGTGCATTTTCTATGTGCATTGGCAGCTCATTTTGGTTGGGATGTACATCAATCAGACATTGTTACTGCTTTCTTGAATGGTGACATATTTGAGGAAGTTTATGTAACGCAGCCTCGCGGTTTTGGCATAAAAGGACAAGAGGACAAAGTGTGCAGATGTAAGAAGCCTTTGTATGGGTTGAAGCAATCTTCTCGTGCTTGGTATGAGAAAGTTGACACTCATTTGGTCCAACAGAAAGCACATTGTATGTAAAGCGTGAGGGTGATGTACTTCTCATTGTGGTTCTTTATGTTGATGATTTGCTGATCACTGGACCAAATGAGAGACATATTGCTGAATTTAAGGCTGATTTGAATGCTACTTTCAGGATGAAAGATTTGGGGCTGTTGCATCATTACTTGTGTATACAGTTTAAGCAGTGTGATGGTGGTATTGCCTTGTGTCAGAAAAGTTACATAGAGACATTGCTATGTAAGTTTGGACTTGAGGATTGCAAACATATTGCCACTCCCATGGAAACAGGTTTGAAGTTGAGTCTACATGATGCTAGCGATCCTGCTGATGTCACTCTTTACCAAACTGCTATTGGCTGCCTCATTTATGTATGCAACACGAGGCCGGATATTCAATTTGCAGTCTCATAGGTCAGCAGATTTATGCATAGCCCAGGGTCTAAGCATTGGCAGGCTGTCAAGAGGACTTTCCGCTACCTTAGTGGCACTTTACATCTTGGCTTGTTTTATCCCAAGAGGGGATCATTGCCGCCAGAATTACATGCTTTTTCGGACTCAGATTGGGCTGGTTGTTTTGACACGCGAGTGTCCACAAGTGGTTTTTGTTTCATGCTTGGCATTTCATGTATATCATGGTTGAGCAAGAAGCAACCTACTGTGGCCACTTCGAGTTGTGAGGCTGAGTACAGGGCAGTCTTCACAGCTACGGTTGAGTGTGTATCGCTCAGACACCTTATGGCTGATTTGGGTGCTGGATAGGACACTGCCAACACTATCTACAGTGACAGTCAGAGCGCATTGGCAAGTGCGAGGAACCCAGTTTTTCATGCTCGCACAAAGCACATTGAGGTGCATTACCATTATGTCAGGGAGAGGCTCTCAGCAGGAGAGATTAGCTTGGCTTATGTGCCAACACAGGACAACCTTGCAGATCTTTTCACAAAGGCATTGTCTCGTGAGAAGCTTGAAGCTTTCCGCAAAGCTTTGGGCTTACTCCCCTTTGTGGACTGATCATGTCCTCAGGGCATGGCACTTCCCTTTACTCATGTGCTAGCTCTCGTTCACCGCATCACTCCAGAGGGGGATTTGTTACCATATACATGTGGTAGTGATGTGTGTGAACACACTAGGACCACCGGGGCATTTTTTCCCTCTTTAGGAGGTTTTTTCCCCTGAGCATTGTATATACGCCCATCACTCTAGGGCTATCTATCTTCCATTGCACACTAAGTAATACACTCTCTATTGTGTGCCTTGAGCTTCATCATCTTCTCCAAGCTGTGTGTGTTTCTCTGCAACCCTAATTCCAACGAAACACCATATGAAGATAAGAGAGTAATGCATTCACTGTATATTCAATATCACCATTGAACTACATAGCAAAAAGAGTAGTACGACTACAGGGAACTGCCGAGACTGCATATCGGTTACATCTGAAAAACTGCTACACGCCAAATGACCATTCGAATGTTTTAAACTACTTAGGCATAAAGTTCTCGTGTAAATAAACCCCTAAGGCTTAAAGCTAAGACCTTAGTTACAATCAAAAGTAAGTGCCCTGACAGATCAGGCACTAACAGTATGCTCGGTTGTACTTGTGCTTAGCACAATGGTGGTCAGGATGTATGCCAAATGTGTTGTGATTTGGCGATGCTCAATTGGGAATAGTTGAGCTCAACAATGCTTGGGTCGATATGTATGTCAAATGTGGTGCCAAATATGGTACATGGGCAATGCTTTGGATGATTATAAGCCAAATGTAATGTATTTAATGAAACAAATGTTGTGTTCAAAACCATTTGGTCAATATCCAGGCCTAATATGCTGCCTTTTTGGCAATGTTTTAGCGGATATGTATGCTTAATGTGGTGCTTGGCAATGCCAATTGAGATTCTTGGTGGTGTTTGACATTGATATTCATGTTATATGTGATGCTTTTACGAATGCACATAAAGTTCTTGATGGGCTATCAATTTGGAGTGTCGTTATTCAGAATGCACTGATTGCAGTATAAGCCCTACAATGCTATGGAAGGGTATCATTAATCTATTCAAAGTGGATGCTAATGGTAGGTCTTCCTTTGAACGCTCTCATCTATGCTTGCACCTTGAAGGTGAGCGCCTCACGAGGGAGAATTAACGGTATGATTGCAAGTCGGGGTTTTTGAAGAAATATGTCGTGTTCGACAGTGTTTTGATTGCTTAAGTTAAGCCAGTCGGCTGCTATTGGAGAAACCATGTTATGCTAGGCAGTGCCTTGGTTGATGGGTGTCGGAGAAAAATATTGTGCTCGAAAATGCTTGAGCGTGTTTGTGAGGCAATGAGTACTTGAGAATGGCTGCCCAAAAAGCCATGAAGTGGGCGCCCAAAAAGCTGTGAGTAAAGGGGGGGGGGGGGGGGGGGGGGGGGGATGGCACAAGCAGCAAGGGGCGCAGAGGGAAGAAGGAAGAGAAGCTCAAGGCATTCGCTACAAGGCCTGGACACAGCGGGTGAAGAAGGGAAAAATGTAGAGCAGGCTACAACAAAGTTTTTTGGGCCTATTTTCGTCGCGTTTCATGCAGTTCGACATCCGACCTGCCACATCATAGGGTTGTTCCCATGCCACGATACCGTGACTGCTATGGAGGGGGATGAAAAAGGAAATTTTTAGGGCAATCTGGGGGGGGGGCGGTGTTGTGAAGGGGGGTGAAAAGCAAGAGAAGGGAGGAGAAGAAGGTAGGGCGGAGGAGAAAGCTTGCTTCGTGGACAAGGGAACCCTCTCGAGCTTGCGAAGAAGAAGGAAAGGACTCTCTCTCTCTCTCTCTCTCTCTCTCTCTCTCTCTCTCTCTCTCTCTCTCTCTCTCTCTCTCTCTCTCTCTCTCTCTCTCTCTCTCTCTCTCTCTCTCTCTCTCTCTCTCTCTCTCTCTCTCTCTCTCTCTCTCTCTCTCTCTCTCTCTCTCTCGCTTAGAGCCCACCGGTAAAGCACGCAAAAACAAGAGAGGGATCTTCCTTGGCGGCTTTGAGACCTTGAGGCGGTCATTATTGTGGAGATTAGGCAATACAGGGTGGGATTCAAGGTGTCTCAATCTCCCTCGACAAATCAAGGCAAGCAAGGAGGATCATTAGGAGGTAGGCGAGAGCGAAGTTGAACTTAGCAAGCACAAGCCAATGAAAGTTCTTTGAAAGGTGAAGCATAGCTGTGATAAAAAAGGGACGTGTTCTGCAAGATAGAGGAGACTGGAGCGACATAAGAAGGCGAGCAGAAGGGCATATAGCGAGATTTTGGATGGGATAATAATTGAATTGAATAAGTTCTTGGGGACGGCCACAACCGAGGAAATCAATCAGTGCAAAGGGGACGCGTTTTGCCAGGAAGAGTAGTAAAAAATCAACCGAGCAGAGGACGACCGAAATTTTTGGGAATCGAAGAACAAGGGTGTTGTGTAGGGTGGAATTTGTCTGGCGATTATAGTTTGCTTCCATTGGGTTGGAAATTTTTTATTATGGATTTGTAAATCAACAGGTGTACTGACGTTGGAGTATGCAACAGATTTGGAACAGGGTTTCAAATATCAATTTATTTAAAGCATCTTCTGTTTGCCAACATCAATTAAGTGTCAATAACTGGTTTTAATTTAATTGTCACTGCTATTTGTGTTCTGAGTTGTGATTTTATGCACTCATTTTGCTTGGTTTGCACCCCGGCTGCCTCTCTGTCTACAGCAAGAAGCTCGACGCTTTCCCGGTTGACTCCGGAGATATGCCCACTCCGACAACGTGTTTGTGCATTGACATAGTCTCTCCAATCTTCAAGGAGCGCGAAACAAAATTGCTACTTATTCTTTGAGAAGTTGATGCGTTTATGCACCGTAGCTTTGAGATGTAGATTCTAAAACTTCTCCACATGGTTTTGCATGTTCTCTCTGTTAGACTTACACCACTCTGTTGCTTCACAGGTCTAGGGCATACTTGTACGGCTAGTATGTTTCCGGGATGGCCACCCGTAGTCTAGGTTGCTCTTGGTCCGCCACCGACTAGTCGAGTTTGGGGCCGACTGCCCATTTTGTCCGGGCGCCCACATATGTTTCCATATATCATTTTTCTGTTGAGTCGTGGGGATTTTTATCAGGCCTTGCCCTACCTCACCTTGGGCACCTATTTATAGGGCTAGAGGGGTACCCACTTCCAATATACTGATTGTATTGAGGGTCTTCTACTCATGGTAGTCATGGGGGCTAATTGCCCCCTCTTCACCATCTCTGGCGTTTGTGTCTACTCTCTCTCTCTCTCTCTCTCTCTCTCTCTCTCTCTCTCTCTCTCTCTCTCTCTCTCTCTCTCTCTCTCTCTCTCACGCTTCTGCACACGCGCACTCTCACATGGTATCAGTCTCCAGGGCACATGGTATCAGCCACTTAGGCTTTCCATGGCCTGGGACTGCGCATCTCCGCATCAGTTTCTCCTCCCAACATCAACATAACCAGCATTTTCATGCAAATTCTGCCAGTGTTTTGCAACCAACCAGGTGCACGATGAGATATGCATTTTTCACCGCGGAGGATCTCCCTCCATCTGCATTTTTTCAGATCAGGTCAACGTTTTTGCATTAGGCTGCTAGCGCTTTACTTTTGGGACCATTTCATCGTCGAAAACCTCCTCTACTCCATCTGCGTTTTTCAGGTTTTCAACCCAGTTTTTGCGGTTTTATTGGTCACTTTGTGTTGCTGACACCTTTCACAAGTTGCTAGGCACCTAGGGTACCCATTAAGCCTTTGTTTTTTCAACAAACAGAAGGTTTTTGATGCCAAAAAGTGCTGCAAAAGTGGGTTGTAAATTGACTTGCGTTTTTGCAGCAAGCAGGAGGGCAGCGCTTAGCTTCTGGACCCCGGATCTCGCCACCACCTACCCAGCTTTGCATCCGGTGCATTGCCGACAAGTATCCTCTCTGCCTTCATCAGATTTCAACCATTACCCCTTGTTGTTTTATCTGTTTTCAGCCCATCCGTGGTTGTGACAAGGATTCACCATCCTTCCCATACCCCTCTACATTGCTCCGGACCCTGCCGAGAGCGTATGAGCACGCTGAAAATTGTTGGACAACAGTGTTTCCAGCACCTCGCAGTTGTGTTTTTGGGTGGACAATAGCCACATGGCTTGTGTTTTTCACAGAGGATGAAGTTACCTCCTGCCAGGACACCATCCGGTGGTGGTCGTGCGGTCTCTCAGTGACTGTTGCAGTACACAGTATCTTCGACATCAGCTTCATCACCTCTAGGCGTACGATCCTTGGGAGATCCATTCATTCCAACCATCATTCGGCGGTTGCACACTCCAGAGGGGGTGGTGACTTGTGGTTTGCTATGGACACCCCTTTGCACTCATTAGAGGAGTTCACATGAGATATGGCCATGCTCATGGCATATGGGATTGTGACATTCCCAGAGAAGACACCACCATATTGGGTGGACAAACACTTACCACTTGACCTCGACATGTCAGATCACTTGCTTACACAAGAGCATCTACATGGACTTAGGGAGAAGATCTTTAATCTCTTCTTGGACAGGTTCATTGCTTGGATCTACAAACTAGAGTGGGACTTCAGTGCTTTGGACTCTCTTGGAGAGTTTAACCGCGAGATGTGGGAGATCAAGCATCATCCTACAACTACATCCGGAGTCACCCAGAGCTTGTTGGCTTGGATGGTAGTGCAGTTGCTCTTCTACAGTTCGGATCATTTGGATTGCTACCTTTAGAGTTGCTTACACTCACCCTCGGTAACCTTTTAGAAGACTCATCCCCTGACCTGGGCAGTAGGACACTCCCAACTCATTCACCTTGAGAGCCACACCAAGTTGTGGTTTGGTTGCGTTGTTGGCGTGGATTCTGTTTTGGTTGACACTAGAGGATTGGAGGTAGGATATATAGGCAAGATGGTGCAGACAGATTGGTATGGCCTTTCCTCTTCTTAGAGGATCTTCACAACACAGACTTCTCAGTCTGGCTTCCTTACTTCTACAGGATGATTACGGTGCAGACAGCTTGGTATGGCCACACCTCTTCTCAGAGGCCTTTCACAACGCAGACTGTTGAGTCTAGCTTTCCCCTCATCTTGGATTACCCTACCTACTGACAGGACACCATCAGGTGGTGGTCCGTGCGATCTATCGGTGACTGCTGCAGCTTACGTTAGCTTCTATAGTGCATACTATTTAGTATGGCTTTTCTTGATTCAAAGGGAGTTTATGGCCTAGATTACTACATCTGGCCTTCCTGGAGTTTTACACAGCTTAGCCACTTGGCCACCTTGGGTTGTAGGTCCATGCATTGATAGGGTTCTGGTCATTCTCATGATGGTTCTTGGGCTTCTCCATTTTCTCTAGACGGTTTGACTACATACACCAGATATCCTATTGGGCAGGACACTCGCAGGTCTATTGGCACTTCTTTTACAACAAAGAGTTGTTTTCACACTCAGTTTGGGACCTTCACGCAGTATCTTCATCCTGTATCAATGGAGTACAACAGTTTACTACACAAATTGTGACGGCATTTTAACATGGAGATTTCTTGGCGGTCGTGACACCTCAGACTGCTGCTACACTCATGGAGTCTTGTCCTTTAGTGGACATGGTATCAGACATCTTCATCCTTTGCCTCACATCTTTGGCTTCATGTGGTTTGTTCATCATCACGTGCTAAGAGGGGGTGTTAGACTTACACCACTCTGCTGCTTCACAAGTCTAGGACATACTTGTACGGCTAGTATGTCTTCGGACTGGCCACCCATAGTCTAGGTTGCTCCTGGTCCGACCACTCAAGTTTGGGGCCGACCGCCCATTTTGTCCAGGCGCCCACATATAATTCCATATATCATTTTCTGTTGGGTCGTGGGGATTTTATCAGGCCTTGCCCTAACTCCCCAATTTTTCTTCTCCAGGAGAGCTTTTGATTAATAAAACTTACCAATTGCACAAATAAAAGAGACGAAAGCTCTCAAATTCGTTAGAATTTACAATTAGGCTTTTCACTTAAAACACCTTGTTGAACTCAATCGTAAGGCCCTAAACACCTCACGGGTGATAGGATCTACGAGGACTATTCAAGAACGTAAGCATTAAGAAGTAGTAACATGTATAGTTGATTATGCATAAGCTTGAGGAGCCATAACTATACAGACTTGTGTGTGTGAGAGAGAGAGAGGAGATGGAGAGCTTCAACATGGACCTGCCTGTTTGAGAAATTGAGGCTAGATTAGCCTTGCATGAGGCAAATCGATCCCCGCTCTTAGTGCGTGCGTGCGTGCGTGTGTGCGTCCTTAGGCTATTTTGGGAGTAGTTGCATAGCTAGTCCCACTTTGGGAAGTGGGACATGTGGCCAAACTGCCATGCATGAGGAGGAGACACAATTTTATTTTTGTCCGTTCACACCTCTTCGCGAGCCACACAACTTGTCCCCCCTGCCCACATTCCCCCTTCGGAGTGACCATTCAACTTGTTTTCAGAGGCATCTAGAACTCGTTGTTACGGACATGGAAACTCACTATTTTGGTCCCAAAAAGTCCTGTTTGAACCCTTATGGAATTCCGATGGCAATTTTGAAAAATGCATTCAAATTCTGGAACTCTTTAGTTCACAAACACATTCCTTTGTCCATTGTACATACTTGACCCTTCTACTATTTTTATTTTCTCTCACTAGAATGGCCAATTCTAGAGAGAGAAGATCATTTAAGTAGACCACAATGAAATTTGCTGACAATGAAGCACTCTAGTTTGGCATTACAAGAGTTTGAATCGTATAATGTTCGCGGGGTGTGTGTGTGTGTGTGGGGGGGGGGAGAGAGAGAGAGAGAGAGAGAGAGAGAGAGAGAGAGAGAGAGAGAGAGAGAGAGAGAGCTCGCCAAAACAATGATGTTGTGAGACATTTGATTTGGGTGATGTGCAAGTTATACACAACTAAAACTCCAAAGACGTTGATCCTTGCTGGCCGCAAGGTCGACTCCATTTCGAGCAGGGTTTTAAACGAGGAATTCCAAGTGCCTAGATTTGGTGGACTTTCCACACTCTCTCTTCTGCACTATGCCAATCACATGCAACTCTATTTTGTCAGTAGGGTGTAGCGTATCCGTCGAAACCCTCGCGCGCCATTGGAAGATGGGCCACCTTATTTTGGACAAGCGTCTATTTTGTTTTGGCAGTGTGTAAAGGCACTTAGGACGGCTTCACAAACGGGCATCGCTCGTCCCTTATACAGGCCCTACATGGGCGCTCACAGAAGTGAGCACCTTTTGTAGTCGGGCACATATGCATTCACAAACTCACGGACATATGTTTTATTTTTTACGTGATAGACATCGAAGGCAAATGGGTAGGTTGGATAACTTGCTTGAGTTTTCTACACGTGGCGCAAGTTCAAGCTGGATGGACGCATTTCCTGTTTGAAGTAATTATTGGCCCCTTGTTTTATGGGGGGCGCCCATCCCTTGGGTGAGGGGGGGCGGGGAGGGGGGCTCGTTACTAATTGACACCTCCTTTTGGGAGGTGCGATCAATGGCTCACAACCTAGGGAATGCAAAAGATTCCCACTTTTTCAGATTCGGGGCTTGAACCCACTACCCTCTCCCTCATGAAATTGACTCTAACCACTAGGCTATCGCGCTTCGTTGAAAGGTGTGTGTGTGTGGTAAGTTTATAGATCACGGCGTCGCAGACAAGTTTACACCTAGTTCACACCGAGTTCACATTGAGTTCACAAAATTTGGTGTGGTGTACATACCCTCCCCAGTTCACACCAAGCTCATACTTTGTTCACGTCGAGTTCACACCTAGTTCGGTGTGGTGCACATACCTCCTGAGTTCACTCTTAGTTCACACCTAGTTCAAACGGCAATCGGACGGTCCGGATTGCACCCGCCTCGCGATGCCTAATGTGGGCCATTGATCCCACCTCCCTAGGGAGGTGTCAATTAGTGACGGGAGGTCGCTCATCCCAAAAGCCGTGACTAGGCTGTCACGTCCGTGCCAGCAGCGTGCACCCTTGATCATCCACGACACTAAGTGATACAGGATGGGACGTGGGGGCGGGTAAGGAAAAAGGACGGCGAGGGAAGTTTGGCGGGCATCTCGAGGTGGACACGCCTATCCAAAAAATGGGGGCGCCGTTTGGAACCCACGACCTCGCGTCCCTATGCCTTTTGAAGCTTGAGCTAACCACGTCGCCCGTCCACGTGCATGTGAAAGGAATGCCATTTTACATGGTATTATAAACGATAAACTTGGACTGGCTTAGAACTAAACCCGGACAAGCCCCATGTCCGGGTTTAGTTTTAACAAGCGATCTACGGTGCAGATCGCCTCGATGGCTGCACGTGAACTTCCCATTCATTGATCCCCTCACCCCCCCCCTCTTAAATGCTCCGTGTCACTTAGTCATTGAGCTCCGGACACCCATTCGAGTGTGGCGTTCTCCTGTTGGTTGCTTTTTTGTCCCCGACGTCCGGATGTTTGTGAATCCGGCCTTATTTGAAGAGTGTCTCAATTGGCGCCAATCTGTGAGTGCAAGGGTGCCATGGCAGCTGAAGCCGCCGAAGACGCTAAAGGGTGGATGTTTCCGTTGCTCTTCGCAGCCTTGGCCCTCGCTCTTGGAAGCTTCCTATACACCGCGCATTTCAGGCTCACATGGCTCTTTTCTGCTCTTAAGGTAATCACAAAGAGAGAGAGAGAGAGAGAGAGAGAGAGAGAGAGAGAGAGAGAGAATCAAAGCCATTTTGCTCCGTCTTCCTAGATTGTCTCTGCCAACCGCGTGAAACCAGCCTCTGAATGTGGCGGAAGGAACACAAGAGGGGCACGTTCTTTTTTGAACAACGACAGAAGAACAAAGAAACATAAAAAAGCCCTCCCAAACTCGTGCCAAAGCCAATTGGACACATCTCTGGCCATCTGGGAGGCTCTTACCAAGAAGGAGCAAAGTAAGACAAATTTAAAAGCCTTCGATGATCTCCCATCTGGCATTCTTAGGCTGGCTGGTGAGTGTGGCAGCAATGATGCCCAATACAGCCTCAACACCAAACCGGATCCCTATGACAAGTCCAAGCGTCAGGGGTAAGCCTCAATCCTGGTTACAATCATCACATATATTCTTCACTGGTTACAATCATCACATATATCACTTTTATGAATTTAGCTGGACAGTCACTTCAATAAGAGCTTTGCAAATGAATTTAGCTATGGATGTTTAGCTCTTCTATGGCTTAAAACTTTGTATCAAGCTTAAGCAAGGGTAGGTCTCAATTCTTTTTTGCTACAATTGACATAAAATCTCTTGTTATAGAGTGGCTGAAATTTCAGGGTGCTAATAAAGTGCCCCAACAACTCGGGCAACTGAGCATAAAATTAGCTCTATCACTAGCTTTTGCAAACGATGTATATGTGGGGCTAAAACGATGTATATGTGGGTGTTAGCCCTTGCATGACGTTTAGCGAGGCTGTGCCTACATTCCTTGCTTAAGCATTCTAACAGGAAAAGTCCTCAAGTAGATGGGATCAAGTGGCAAGATTGCAAAACAGTTTCTATAAGAGGTCCATGAGGTAAAGTAAGTCATTATGTGTTTTTCAGCTCCAACATAATTCATCATCAATCATGTCAATGAGTAGATAGTCTCCATTGCATTTGGTTTTTGGAGATCAATCTTGATAGACCTTAGAGTTTTTGTGAACGGGATTAGGTTAGCTTTTTGCATGTACATTATTGACATCCTCTAGGTTTTATGGCTAAATATTACCGACTTGCTCTTCTCTGTCTCTCCAGCTTTTTTAGTCTCTGTCGATCTCTCTCATGTGTCCACACATGTTGTCGTGATGTCGTGCATGCTGTCGATCTCTCTCATGTGTCCACACATGCTGTCGTGATGTTGTGCATCCTTAATGTGAAAAATCGGGAGAACCTTTTAGCTGCCAGTTTAGGTTGATTGGTTGATTTAGTCTATTTGTATGCCGAATGTGGTGCTTTTACAGGAGCTTGATGAGGCCTTGCAGAGCCCCTTGGTGGGATTTGCACCTTGGGTGCTGGGGAGCCAGGGTTTTGCATCCCTTATGGGCCCAAGCTTTAGCCAATAAGAGGGTTTATGTGGACTTTGGGGTGGTGCTTGGATGGGAATGCCTCAAGAACTGCCATGTGGAAGGGGAAAGAACCCACGTGCCTTGCTTAAGGTGAAATGTTCATGGTATATTTAATTGGTGTGTGTAACCTCAAAAGCATCTCACAAGGGAGGAAGCTCCTCTTCAGGGAGCTTGAGCTCATGCCCATGGTAGCGGCTTGCTTTGGTGACGTGTGTGCTCGTATATACATGTGGGGTTGTTGCTGTGGTCCCATTGTGAGGCGTTGCTGTGGTTCTTGTCTGTTTTGGTTGATGGTGCCGGTGTTGAGCCCGGTGGGCTGTAGGTTTCACTCCCTATGGGCTGCCTGCTCATTGGTGGTCTCCTCCCCATGGGGCAGAGGCCACACGAATAGTGGAAGTGGCACTCATGCCGCCATGATTGTGGAAAGATGAGCCTCGTGCTTGTGAGTAGACCAACTTTGAAGAGGGATGTGTGCAAGGTGTGCCAAATAAATAAATAAATACATACATACCTACACATAATGTGTCGTGCCCTCTATAGTGGGTGCTCCTCAGTGCAATGTGCGTGAGATCTCATAGAATTCAAATACAGATGATTGAACAACAACAACAACAATACGACTCAATAGAACTTGAACATGAACAGCATGAACATTGACAAACTGAAAGAAAACCAATACAGACTCTGGCATGGCAGCACACTCAGCTCCAACCCAGACCCCGTAGGTACAGTGGGGGTGTCGAGGCTCAACTGTGCAGGGATGGTGCAGACATGCTATGTATGACTCAAGAAAGTAGACTCTAGACGACGGACCACACAAAGGTAGATGATGATGTGTACCCACGACTAGAACCAACCACTCATATGTATCTCCTAAAGAGCCACCAACAGTTGGCAAATATCCCAATCCAGCTAAGCCTATCTCCTAACCGAGGTGGTGATGATCTGGCCACGATGTCCATTGGACCACCATCCGTAACACTTGCCACGTGTCATTGCCCAGGCGAGAGTCCGCCCAATGTGAACTCAAGCTCAACTGCAACTAACTGCTTGTCCCATGCCAGTGACACTGTAGCTGTGCTACAACCTCCTTCACCCCAAAGTCACACACACCCACATACTTTTTTTTGGTGTAAATTTTGATTGACTTTACATGTGGGAAACCTCAAATCAAGGAAAATCCACTACAAATAAGAGGTACAAAAGAAGAAGCACGGATTTGGTTGTAAATTTTTTGGATTTAATATATAATCACCCACTTATTGTGGGTTTTGAAAAAAAAAGAAAGAAAAGAAGCACTGTGGTGTTCCGAAAACTAGAAATAATCAAAGTGAATCCTATAAACTTCGAGAGAGACGTCTCCCACATCATGGACAAAGTGAAGTGCTTGTCCAAGCGAGAACTTGAAGTAAGGGAAAGGGTCAATTTCCATGCCATGAAACATGTGGGAGTTACGTTGATGCCATATGCTTCACATAACCCAAAATCAGACCAAACTAAAGAAAACCTCAAACGAAGCCCGTGGTTGTTGGAGCACTCCAAAAATCCAAAACCGTCTGCGAAAGATGCCAAATGGAAACCGAAGGCGTAACGTAGAGGACACCTGCTTGATGAAAGTCTTGGAGCAGCGGCAATCCCAAAGCAGATGCGTCACCGTCTCATCAGCCACACGACATCGGACACATGAGAGGAGGTGATGTGCCGCTCATGCAACATAGTACCAACAGGTAGAGCCCCCATCATACATCTCCATAAGAAAATGCGCTCTTTGAGAGGAAGACGATTCTCCCAAATGGGAGAAAACGTTCTTTGCCACCATAACTAAGACTTAGAGAGTGACCACAACTGATTTCCATGAGACACAATCCATGCATCGGACTGCAACAAAGCATAAATCGAGCCAGCCGATATGCAATCCAACCTAGTCTGGGCGAGATTCCAATCTGAAGGCCGAGAATCCGCAAGCAATGGAGGCACTTGGGAAAGACCAGCAAGCAACTGCCTAATTTGCCGCCATAAATGGTGATTATGAGGTCCCATCTCATATCGAATAGCGGCAACGGGAAAGGAGAGAACCTGCCTTGAGTCGTCCACCACCCGATCCATTTGACACACCCCTTACTGTGAAAGAAAGCATGCTTGTCGAGGAGAGCGCTGAACCGAAGTGAGAGTGAACGCTTTGCTCCAGTGAATGCTCGCCAACCGAAGGGAGTTACCCTGAGAGGATTGTCGACCATGCTAGGACAAGTGCAAGGTAACAGCCTTCCAATCAGCAACTAGGGATGAAGTAAAGGGACATCCCGTAACATGACCCTCAAGCTGCCCAAAGATGACCTCCCAATATGAGGGGTGCCATTGACCAAAGGAAGACGTGACAATACCACCACATAATTGCAAAATCATAACGCCGAGGGCAGTTGCCGCTCCACCAAAACAGGCAAGAACATGGCTTTCCTGGCGAGAACACATCGACTTAAATCCAAAATATTAAGCCCTCCCAGTCGCTTAGGTGTGCATATCTTATCCATATATAAAAACCACAACCCTTTCTTACGGTCGGACGTGCACCAAAAATGCTCCAGTATGTCAGACATAAGAGACCCAAGGCATCGTTGAGGCCAGGATAAAAGCGGCAAATAGAATTGCACAAAGGCCATCATAATGCATTGGACAATTTTGAGACGTACATACAAAGGCCAGGTTGATTATTCCCAATAGCTAAGCTTTTTGTAAAATCTTTGGAGCATCCAGTCTAACCTTTGTGCTGAAGAGACATTCCAGCCAAGCGGATATCCCAAATGACGAACTATGTCTTGAGGAGGGACAATCTCCCCTGGCCAAAGAAGCTTGTGCCAATCAAGTTCCTTTAAACTTGGATTTACGGAAGTTGACACACACCCACCCACACACCCTTTTTTTTGTAATGTCATTTTGAATTACCAATGGGAAACCTCAAGACGGGGAAAACGCATGAAAAACACTACAAACGGGAAATCAAAAACAGTCGAAATAGAGCTCGTAATGACTGACAAAATCTCATCCAAGTCATAGGCCACTCGGAGAGATTGCAACAGAGATGTCTTTAAGAAGAAAACATGGTCCACTCGCATCTGTTGAAACATGAGGGAATTACGTGCTCTCCACACCGTCCAAAGCGCCGAGAATCTGACCTAGCCAAAAAAGTATGCATACGGCCGAATAAATGGCGGAAGTACTTCAAAGATCGAGAAAGATCTGCCGAAATACATGCCAGGAAAACGCGTGCGAAGAGCAGTAGAGATGTAGTCCACAACCTGTAGCGTATGAGAACAAGACCTCATTAAATGTGGAATGGTCTCAACTGTTGCACCACATCTAACACATTGTGAAGAGGCCAATCTCCTAGAACGTAGAAGTTTGCCAATCGGGAGAACCCCAAGTATGCATCTCCACCTAAACAGTCTCTCCTTCAGAGGCAATTTTGCATGCCACACTTTCATGACCTTACTCCGCCACCAAGTAACACTCTTGTTCATATTCCATACCTTATTACAGTGTTCGTATATTCAAGAGAACGATTGCACCACCCACACACACACACACAAACACGCATTCTGCACCAATTGTTTGATCTCAAGGCCATTATGGTTGCAGGTATTTGTCTTGGGATGATTATTTTATGGCGATAGCATTTTTGTCTGCTCATCGGTCCAAAGATCCTAATCGACAGGTATATGAAGGCAGTATGACATACGTCTGGTGGTTTATAATTTGGCATTTTGTTAAGCTTTGATGTGTGAGCATCATTTTATCAACAAGTATTAGTATGTCCACCAACCATAAAATTTACGGTAGAGCATGTTAACATTATGAAATCATGATGCTCCATTGTTTTAACTTTTTTGAGATCCCTGTTGCATGTGAAACTTTATTATCCGTGCTGCATGTATTGAAACTTTATTATCCCTGCTGCATGTATCGGAACTCTGTAAATGTAGCTTCTTTTTCTTTTAGAAAGAATGAAGATTTATGAATGATAGCCTCTCGTCTCTAAACAGTATATATCTGACTTGCATGCTAAGCATTGGTACAAATATCATTCCATTTGCCAGCTTTTTAGAAGTGTCGAGTGTTTAATGGTTTATAGTTTGACATTTTGTTAAGCTTTGGTTTGTGAGCATCATTTATCAACAAGTATTATTCTGTCCACCAGACCTTTGATTTATCGGAGAGCATGTTAAGATTTTGAAATCATGAGGCTCCATTGTTTTTTGCATGTGAGACTCTATTATCCCTGCTGCATAAATTGAAACTCTATAAATGTAGCTTCTTTTTCTTTTAGAAAGAATTGACTTGCATGGAGCTCTATAAATGACAGCCTTTCTTCTCTAAACAATATCTGACTTGCATGCTAAGCATTGTCACAAATATCACTTCGTTCACCAAGCTTTTCAGACGTGTCATTAGCTGTTAAAACCCTTTCTTATATAGTGTTTGATAGGTTGGTACGCTGTTCTTGCTATGTAACTTTTGCCTGTTACCTTTATTGTTTTAACACAAAACTATCTATTATTGTTTCTTTGTCTTGAGATATAGCCAATGTACCACGGTTCTTTCTATTCAAAACACTTACAGAAAAGGTCATGGATGGGTTTGCAGGTCGGGGCATGCTTGGTAAGTCAAGACAGGGTGATTCTTGGTATGTAATACATCCATGCAGCCGCTCAACTTTTGTTTTTAAGATGTTTTAGGTCGTAATTTTGTTTTTCTTTATCACATGTGGCTATTCTTATGACACCATTCATGCATTATTCCTGAGAAAGAGAATTACTAGCTCTTTGCCAAAGTTAACATCAACCGTTAAAGAGGAGTGACATTATGCAATGTTGATATCAACATTTGCTTAGGTGATTTTTGAAAAGGAGAAATGGCTTGTTCCTAGAAAACTTTTTTATGCATATGAATCTGTCTGTTGCAATTTATTTTGCAGTCTACATGGCCGGGACCCGATTTGAAGAGTCTGATTTGTTGTTTGATCCTACTTCTCTCACTACTATTTGCTATGAAAAAGGCTAGCACAGTGCTTCTTTTTAGGATTTTTACTGCGTGCACAAGAGAGCCATTTATTTGTCACGGGAGCATTGTGGGAATTTCAGCATGGAAAGTTGTCTTGCTAATGTGAAAGGTTGTACCTTATGCTTACTGTGGGCAGTTGGGCTGATCAGGTGAGGACCCCAAGGACTTTACTGAGTGTCCTATTCTAGAGATACCCAAGCACTACATTTTGGCAAGTGAGATTCTCGGTCAAAAATTGATTAGTTAACATCACTTTGGGAGCATCTCACCAGCACCTGACGCACGTCTGTGGGGATGCTGATGCTGCAGATATATACAGGGTGGTAGTTAGCCTTAGAGGGTGTTGACAGGCTGAGACATATGAAGAGATAATCAGCACAATTGAGAGCATGTTGCCAATATTATGAAACTCTAATGTGCTGCTGCTGTGGCAAAACCCTAAGGCCCTTGCTTCTTGCTGCATGTGCTGCTGCTGTTTCCCCTTCGCTGCCGCTGCTGCTGTTGTGAGCTGCTTCCCCATCGCTGCTGCGCCTGCCCGCTGCTGCCCACATCTGCCCGTGCCTGCCTGCTGCTGCCCGTTCCTGCCCCTGCCTGCCCAAACATACCTGCCTGTCGTGCCAGCCGGCACTTTGCATTTTTTCTCCGTCTAGAGCCATCATCCTTTCGTGCATGCGCGCGCGCACACACACTACTCATACTCACAAATACACTTCCACACCCACACACCTCAGTTACTTGCATTTTCACACAAGCATACACCTACATGCACACACACGCATCCTACATACCACACACAATCATACCAATCTACCGAATATTGTACATCTGTACAGTTTTGGTTGCCAGATATGTTGAGGTGGATGGGTTCTATCTTAGGTATTTAATTAATGTGTTTAGTAAAGATCTACACATTTGTGCCATCTATATAGGTGCTACCATTGCTTCCACAGTCTTTCTAGATATCGTCACTTTTGAGTGGAAAGGGGAGTTGCAGTCGTAGAGGATTTTGGTTACGGCGAGATTGAACTAGTGCCTTAGATGCCATGACATGGGGAATTTGGTGAAGGATTTTCCTAGAGGCTGACATTATAGATCTTTTGGTTGTAGGAAGAGGCAGTCCTCACAGTAACAACCCACCCAACAGAGTTCTGCACAACAACAAGGCCTTGTGTGACAGCATGATAGAGATCAGAGGGGCCAGAGTTAGCAAAAGTTTAATGTTGATCAGACATTGAGATAGAGACAGAGACAAGCAAGTTGATAGGTACAGACACAGCCTATGCTTGTTTACAAACAGGTAGTGAGAGTCGAGACAGAGGTTGGGAGAGGCAGAGCAACCCCCAAACAGACCTCTAGAGGAGAGGTTATTAGATTCGGATCTAGAGGAGATCCCAGAGCAGTTGGAAAGAGGGATAAAGCATGAGGACCAACAATTGATGGCAATTGAGGAGCAACCGGAGTTGCCGCAGGATAGGCCAGTTCAACAGACTTTGGATCTGTTGGAGATTCAGTCCTCGCAGGTGCCTCTTACAGTAGGCACTATTGAGGGGAAGCAAGAGAATGAGTCTTCTCAGTTTGCAGAGAAGCTTGATTACACACTAGGAGCTGTCCCTTTCTTTGAGATTTTACTGCTTAATTCTTTATGGTTTGTCCATGGAGATTTCCAAATGTCTCTTTGAGGAGTGGGCTACTAGGTGTTGACATGTTTTGCTTGCAATTGTCAGGAACATGTCACATTTTCCTTGGTCTAGAGAGAGCTCCCATGATCGGATTTAGAGTGCATGTCTTACATGAGGACTTCTTTTGGACAAGGGAGTCTGCATTTGTTTAATTGATACCATATAGGAGTAGACAATGGGAGGCCAACTACTTTATGGTTATTAGACAGTTTGTAGATTTGTTTGAGAGTCAGTTTAGTATGGCCTAAGGGAAGTTGGTTTGGTCAGAGAGATGTGCATCTTGGTACGTTCACTTGGCTTTTGAGGTGGACGACGAGTGGGTCCCTCTTGCCTCTCTTACAGTATGGTTGTGCCCTAGGTCTGCATCCTTTTTTGGGGTACATAATTTGGAAATGTTAAGAGTGGATGCGGATGATTTTGGAGGCATGGCCGAGGGATTTTACAGTCCCTTGGCTTTTGTGAGCTGCTACATGAGGTTTTCTTACAGTGGATGATTTATATCAGTCAGATACACAGTGCTAGACTTTTGTGGTTTTGCTACATCGCTTGAGGTAGACAGAGCTTTGGCAGATTTATGTAGACTTGATCACAATCCAGATAGCTACATTTCACCAGCTAATTAGAGTATCTTTATCCCTAGATGTTTTTTGTGGTTTGTTTTGGGATTTACTCCGCGATCTCATTGTATATCTTTTAAGATTTTTCCCATATTTCTTGTAGATGGACCTATGGTCGATTTCATGTAATGCAAAGGGTCAAAGCCCCACTTTTATTTAGAGAGAGAGAAACGAAATGTTATATTAAACGTCTTCAAAAGGCCAAAATGACCTATGAGACCAAACTGATACAATCTTGGTGGATCTAGTACAGTGTTTGGGTACAAAATAGAATGAAATAAAGTGGAAAACTTAACTTATCATCAATGCCCGAGGATGCCCGACATCGGGCATTGTCTGAGAAAGTATTGCATCCGTCGGTGAAGAGCATCGTCAATTTGTAAATAGTTGTACTGGACGTCTCCCATGTCGTGCTAGAATAGTCTTGATCCTTTTATGGAGCCTCCGTCGATGTCGTGGTCGCCCTCGTAGACGTGGGCGTCTAGCTGTCCCGAGCTTAATGGCTCTATCAAGTAATATACCTCTGGTATAGGTGAGCTCTAAAGTCTGCTGTGAAGCTTGCTCATCTGACTGCTGAGTCCCTACTAGTGATCTCCCTCTGTGAATGTCTCCCATTGAGAGAGAGAAATGAAATGTTATATTAACGTCTTCAAAAGGCCAAAGTGACCTATGAGACCAGAAATTTACAATGTGGTGGATTTGATACAAAGTTAGAGTAACAAGATGACAAAATAAAATACTATGGAATCCTAAACTGCTAGGTGTGAACTAAGCAGCTAGCTGGGATAGCTAGATCACGAGAGATCCAGCATCGGTCGTTGGAGGATCTCATCAATCTCCTTCGTGGTTAGTAATCTGACCGGGCGTCGTGCATGTCGGGCCAAAGTGATCCAAATCCTCTGATGCAGCCTCCGTCGATGCTGTGTAGTCCTACGCAGCAGTGTTAGAAAAAAACCGGGGTACAATGTATTTTAATCGGCTAAAATCATAAAATCTTGGCTAGATTTTGAGCTTGCCTTGAAGAAAACCGGCAAATTTATACAAGTTTTAGTGTAATCACCGGCAAAAGCTTCAAATTTTGACCTGAAAACCGATAGAATTTCGAATTTGCCCTTATTTTCTTCGGTTAGGAAAAATGTATTTTTCTAGCCCTACTCCGCAGTTTTGAGAGAGAGAGAGAGAGAGAGAGAGAGAGAGAGAGAGAGAGAGAGAGAGAGAGAGAGAGAGAGAGAGAGAGAGAGAGAGAGAGAGAGAGAGAGAGAGAGAGAGAGAGAGAGAGAGAAATGAAATGAAATGATATATTAACGTCTTCAAAAGGCCAAAATGACCTATGAGTCCAAATTGTTACAAAATTGTGAATCTGATACCATGTCTAAGTACAAAAAGACTAGAACAAAAATACTACTTGGCTCGAATCCTCTGCTTTAGTCTTCGTCGATGCTGTGTAGCTCCTCTTTTCAATCGTGGCCGTCTGAATCTCCGTAGCTCGAGTGCTCGGTCGATGAGAGTGCCCGTAGTGGTCAAATGAGTGTGGGCCGAGCTCTGCATTGATGGCTGCTTCTCTGGCTGTCCCATATCTAGTGAAAAGAAATCTGTAATCCGTCTCTGGGACTGTCTCTCTCTAGCTCTCCCAAGTAAAGTGTCTCTATATCTATGTAACTCAAGTAGATATAACCCAAGACATCTCTGATCCTCATAACTCATGACCCTAGAGAAAGGCCCAAAACCTTCTCTGAATAAGCAGTGGAAACGGCCCCGAATCTCATAGTACACTGTGCAATGACATATGTAATGTAGCTTTGTCTCTGGCTCTAGCTGGCACAAGTGGCATATCGTGTTGTCTGCTGGTATCCCTTTGAATCTACTAGTCTCAATCTCAAGCTGATGTGAGGATGTGCGTATCTGACCAATGGCACACCGCAAACCATGAGACGCATGTGTATCCATGTAGCTGGGTCAAATCACAAACCCATCTCCTGTGAGGTGGAGAAGATGCTCTCTATAGAAAGCCATCTTCGTGCCCAACTCCTGTGGCGGCTCTATCCATGGCGGCTCTATCCATGTCCTCTTGGTATCCAGCTAGATGAGAGAGAATGAAATGAAATGATATTTTAATGCCTTCAAAAGGCCAAAATGACCTTTGAGACCAATCCATTACAAACAGGTGAATGTGATACCATGTCTAGGTACAAAAAAAGAGATACAAAAATGAATCTAGAAGTGCTACTAGCTGGAACTGTGTGGGGTATGTGTGACCACTGATACAATGGGTGCCCAATACAAGAGGGTGATATTATGGTGGATGTGGAGGTAGTATGGCTCGAATCCTCTGTTGTAGTCTCCATCGATGTTGTGAAGCTCCCCTCCTCAGTTGTGGGCGTCTTGATCTCCCTAGCTCCAATGCTTGGTCAATGAGAATACCGCAAGTGTGAGTATGAGTTGAGCTTTGCAGTGGTGGCTGGCCGTTGCTTCTCTATTTGTCCTGTGTCGGGTGTGAAGAAATCCGTAATCTGCCTCTAGGATTGTCTCTCTCCAGATCTCCTCAGTAAACTATCTCCGTGTATGTATAACTCAAGTAGATAACGTAATACACTGTGCACTGACATACATAGTGCATCTCTGTCTCTGGCTCTATATGGCATAGGTTGCATATCGTGCTAGCCGTTGGTATCCCTCTGAATCTACCACTCTCAATCTCAAGTTGGTGTGAAGATGTCTGTATCTGACCAATGGCACAACGTAACCCATGAGATAGGTGTGTATCCATATAGCTGGGTCAAATCACAAGCCCATCCCTTGTGAGTTGGAGAAAATGCTCTCTATAGAAAGCCATCTTCATGCCCAACTCCTGTGTCAGCTCCATCCATCCTCTTGGTGTCCAAGTGGGTCAGGCCTTGGCGAATGAGTCTAGTAATCTCCACCGTGTAAAAACAACGATGGTGCATCAAGGGAGTAATGATGACATCTATGCATACCAGTATGATGTGTCCCCTTGTAAAGCTAACTGTGTGGAGGACTCAAGGGCCAATCTGGCATATTTGTCTCTGGTAGTATCCCATAAGCTGTGCATAAAGGAGATTGATTTGGTAAGTGCCTCTATCTCCATAGTGGGGGTTGCTAATTCCGCTCTAATGATCTCTTGTGGCACAAAGGCCTTGGCTCTAATTAGCCGAGAGATCATAGATACCAATGGCCTCTCCATACCTCTCCACCCATCCTGACCCACAAAGGGTTCCCAAACGTGAAAGCCATAGAGCATAGCTGAAGCTACCAAGGTATCAGAGCTTTGTTCGAGGTTCCTGGAATTGAACCTGCGAACACATCATTTCCAATCCTCTTAAGGCCGCATACGCTCTGGTCAGTCTTGCTTTGCTGCTCTCTTCAAAGAAAACCTTGGCTCAGTGAAGACTACCCCTAAATAAGTGTATGCATCTGTGTACTCCATAGTCTCCTGACCATAAGTGAATGAAGGTGCCAATCTCCTGATTTGTCACGAGGCTGTGGCAACCACTAACCTTAGTTGGTTTCTTTCCCTTTATTTTTATTTGATTTTTGGGACCCTCTTGTTGAAGTCACAAATGGTTGGACATTGTGTGGCCAGTGTGAAATGGTTGACGTCCGAGAGTTTCACCCGCAGTTGGGAAGCGCAAGTCGCTATGAGATGGTCGGGTCAATCGACACTGAAATTCGAGCAGTAAAAGGATGTCTAGGCTCAGCTCAAAGTCATTTAGGCCCCTCGCTACACCTTATAAGTCGGTGGGTACTAGGAAATTAACTCAAAAGAGGCAAAGTGGACACGTGGTAGTTCCAGGTGATTTTTCCAAGTCTACATGAAGAGGGGGCGCCCAAATTGAGAGAGGAGGCTGATTTGACTTCATAAGTGAACACAAGTGGGTGTGAGTAGTGGGTGCAGGTGATCACAACTTTAAGGGAAAGCTTGCCTTCTCCCTTGTCTAATGTAGCGCGATGATTCCGCTCTCGCACACCTCTCTCTCCCATTGAACACAGTATTGTAATGCCCCGCTCGAGGGCTTTCCATTTGTATGTAGTATGTACAATTGTGCGAGTTCATGCGCGTATGCCGAGGCAAGAGCCTCTTGTCCAGGTACTCGATTAGCTAATTGCTAATCCCTCGTAGGTACACGTGAATTCAGAGAGATTTCACGCGAGAGATCTCGTTCAATTCAAAGGGCAAGTAGCCCTACAGGTGCGGGAGTACGAGGGCTTGCTACGGATGCGACCGGCACCTGAAATGGAGCCCGAAACAGTGAATTACAGCCTGCTGTGTATTTTGGCAGGTTCAAGGTTTTGACCCTAATTGATCCCTAATACCCCAAGGAGCTTCGGGGTAGCGATGGGATCGTTGTGTGGGTGATCTGGGGCATTTTCGAGGGGAAAAACAGAGAATTAAGCTTAATGTGATGATCATCGATTCTTTGGTTAGGATGTATGCCAAATGTCTTGTGATTGGCGATGCTTTGGTTGGTATGTAATCAAATGTAGTGCCCTTACAGAAGCACATTGAGTTCTTCATGAACTCTATTTATAATGTTGTTTATTGGAAACTATTAATATAACAGGAGATGCCCATTATGCCTGTGACATGGAAGTTGCGGGTCGTTTTAACCGAATGCGAAGGGAAGGCCTTTCGCCCAATGCAATCACTTATGCTTGCATCTTGAAGGCGTGTGGCACTGTCCAAGACACTAGTATGGGCAACAAAATTCATGATGATAATGTCAATCAAGGGCTGCTAAAAATTGAATGTCGTGCTGAGAAATGCCTTGGTCAATGTGTATTCCAAGTGTGGTCTATTATGAATGCTAAAGGACCACAAAGGGACCAAGCATGGACCTGTAGCGCGGATAATGTGTCGTGCTCTCTACAGTGTGGGTGCCCCTCAGTGCAATGTGCGTGACAATCTCACTCAAACAAATGGAAACTCTCTCAAACAGATTGAAACACAGAAACAATGGATAACAACAGAGACACAACAGTGGACCAGAACATGTGGACTCAACTAGCTCAAAGAACCATGTACAGACTCTGGCGTGGCAGCACACTTAGCTCTAGCCCAGGACTCACAGGTACAAATGGGGGTGTCAAGGCTCAGATGTGCAGGGATGGTGAAGCAGTGCTCTGTGTAAGACTCACTCTAGACGACTACGTACAAGATAATGCCACTTGGCCCAAAACGACTACTCATATGTACAATCATCAAGAGCCACCAACGGCTCATAAAGAACATCATCTAAGTCTATCCCCAATTTGGGTGGCGGTGGAGACTTGGCCACGATGTCCACTAGACCACCCTGCCACGTGTCTCTGCCCAAGTGTGAACCGACCAGACCAAAGACCAACTGTAAACTAATGTCGTATGAAAGTGAAAGTGACACTGTAGCAGGCTACAGGTTGCCCGCCACAAGACCGCTGCCCGTCTCGGAGAGCGGAACTGAAGAACTACTGTTGGTGGTCGGATGATGGAGGAGGAGGAGGAGGAGGCTGATAGTAAGGTGGGTAAGGAGATGGAGGCCAAGTGTATGGTGAGGGGTAGTGGCTATGAGGAGGGTACATCGGGTATGGCGTAGCCATCCCATGAGTAGCAGGCTGCGTCATCTGAGACGGTTGAGGGTGAGTAGGTGGAGCTGGTGGAAAGCCAGGAAAAGACTGCGCAGGTTGCGAGGGTGGAACAGGTTGTTGGAATCCCGGGAAGCCGTAGAAGTGCTGAGGAAAGGATGGAGACTGGGAGGGGGTTGCCATAGAGGGTCCTTGAAATTGTGATGAGACCGATCCTGTTGGTTTAGACTCCATATTGGTAGGATTTGCTTTCTCTGCTGTTCGAGAATCCCCTGAATGTGCTTTGGAAACGTCCATCTGTGTCGGTACCTGTGTTGCCATAGCAGGAACTTGCTGAGAAACCGGGGTTGTAGTTGTAGCTGTAGCTGGAACTGCCTGTGAAATGGCTACAGCTTGGTATTTTGCGCAAGAAGGACATAGTGTATGTACCACCGGAGAGAGGTCCTGAACTGCTGCTGTCATATCATTTGCCTCTTTTAACTGTTTTTGCTGAGTGTGGACAATATGTTTGAGGTCGACTACCTGTTGAGTTAAGATTCTTATGCGATCTTGAGCTGTAGCAATGAAATTGTCCCTATCCATCGCTCGTTGAAGATGCGTTTGCACTTCCCTTGTCATACCATCATAGCAAGCGCGATGTATCCCGTTGGTACCTTGCAATGAGAGGGCTGCATTGATCATCGTCAAAATAGCTCGTCTGTCTGCCTCTAAAAGTCTGTTGGCCTGAGGCGCAACAATATCATACATGTCATGTGCAGATGTAGGCGCCCCAGAGCTAGATGCCCCTGCAGTATCCCTTCAGTGCCCCAGCAGTAAGAGTAGTATGTGGTGCTGGCGACACAACTGGAGGTTGTGTTTTAGTGACTGCAACACTACTCACAAGAGGTGGTGTGAAAGTGGAGGTGGCCACCGAAGTAGACATACGCACTGCTGGTGTTGTAGTATGGACGTTCGAGATTTTGACTTGTGATTCTGAGAAAGGTAGTGTTGCCAGCTGCTCCGATGAATCTTTTTGTACCTTTGCCCTCTTGCGCAAGATGCCTTTCCCTTTGGCCATTTTGGAACGTTCTTGCTCTTTTGGATCATCTTGAAGGGTGAGAACAATCCGAAAACGCTTTGCCCTGTCCTGTAGCGCTTTAAACAACAAATTGTGAAATGGGTATGGCAGGCAGTGGTAGAGACAAAAAAGAGCATCGCATATTGCTGGAGAACCTGGAGAAGATGGGACCCCTGTTCTTTCAGGTGCTCGCAGTAAAAAATAATACTGTAACACCGAATACAGTTGCTGACTCTTGTGATAGTCTGGATGTGAGTCCGACAAAAGTTCCTGACAAGCATTTGCAGTTTCTTCTGGTGAGAGATTCGAGAAGGTTTTTGTTGCGGGCAGAGGTGCCAACACAGTCAATATTCCCATAGCCTGTCCAATATCCTCCGTTGTAAGTGCAGTAGCATTCAGCTTTGGAAAAGTTAGCAAGAGGGAACATAGCTTGGCAGTAGAGATATTGGGAGACAAATCGGTCTGAGCCAAATTTTGAAGACCCAAGTGTATCAGTTGTTGCTGAGAGAACACCTCCTTGAGTGCTGGATTCGGAGTCTGTAGATGATATATCATTATTAAAGGTACCTTGGAGAGGGCACCAGACGGGCGAGGCACCTGGAGAGTGGTGACTCTGTCAGCAGTGACTGACTGTGGTGAATCTTCCTCTGAAGATTCACTGTGGTGAATCTTCCTCTGAAGATTCGTCTGAAATCTGCTCTGAACTAGGAGTATAGTCTGATTTACTGTCAGAGCTATCCCCAGATGCAGAGGACTCTTCCTCTGATTGCAGATGCTTTTCCCTATTTCGAGTACGAACCATCTTACTAAACTGTGCGGGAACTTCCAGTGAGAAATTTGAGTATAGCAGTGCTCAGGTTTTTTGCTTTTGCTTAAGCCAGGCGAGGGTGAGAACCAAGGCCGAGAATGGAGGCCGAGAGTGGGCCAAGGCCAGGGCGAGGCTAGGGGCGAGAGGATGGGAAGGGGCTAGGGTGAGGGCGAGGGCGAGGTGATGGAAGAGGGCGAGGGAGAACGGGCGCTTTTCAGCTTTTTGTGCTCCAGGCGAGCCGCCCTTTGTTTTCAATCAACAGTCACCGCCGCTCTATGGTGACCTTGGGGCTACAGCTGGAAGCTCGCCGACTTGATGGCCAGCCAACGCACACGTGGCGAGGGGTGGGAGGGTTTAGGCGAGGGCGAGGGACTAGGGTTGGGAGTGGCGTGGGCGAGGGGAAAGGGTTAGGGAGGGCTAGGGGCGAGAGGATGGGAAGGGCCTAGGGCGAGGGAAAAGGCACGATGGCGAGGGGTGGGAGGGTTTAGGTGAGGGCGAGGGTTAAAGGGCAAGGGACCAGGGTTGGGAGTGACGAGGGCGAGGGGAAAGGGTTAGGGAGGGCTAGGGGCGAGAAGATGAGGGGGACGAGGGCGAGGGCGAGGGCAAGGGTGAGAGCGGGCGGGAGGGTGAGGGCGAGGGCGAGAGGGTGAGGGGCGAGGGGTGGGAGGTTTTAGGGCTAGGGGTGGGGGGATTAGGCTAGGGGCGAGGGCTAGAGGGTTAGGGTTAGGGTTAGGGCGAGGGGGAGAGGGTTAGGGTTAGGGCGAGGGGCGAGGGGTGGGAGGTTTTAGGGCGAGGGTGAGAGAGTGAGGGGTGGGGGGATTAGGCTAGGGGCGAGGGCTAGAGGGTTAGGGTTAGGGCGAGGGGAAGAGGGTGAGGGCTAGGGGGTGCGAGGGTTAGGGCTAGGGTGAGGGGGAGAGCGATAAAAGTGTACGAGTAGAGTGTTTCTCGTCTCGAGAGGTCACTTGTGGCTATGTTCCTCAGGAGATAGAGATTAAGTGCAGCATTTTCCAGGAGGAGTTTGAGGAGGCTGGTGAGCTGGGGGTTTTTGAGTGTGAAAGGATGAGGAAGGCCAAGACTAGGGCGAGGGCAAGAGTAAGGGGCACAGGCGAGGAGAGCTGGGATGCGCTAGGGCGAGCATTAGGCTTAGGGGATGGGGTTGAGAGGAGAGACAACCTAGAGAATAGAAAATTAAGGAGGGAGTTTTTAAAGCTTAGAAAACTAACCTAGAGACCTCTAAGATTTAGCTACGACCAGATAATAAGAAGCATTGATATATTCGAGGTTTTCAGAAATGGCAGATAAAACGCAGATAAAATGCGAAACTTTCATAAATCACTACCCCACTCAAAGGTACAGAGGCATTTATGCATACCAAAGAATTGTGTTTCACTTGAGAGGCAAAAGCTAAGAAAAGGAATTGAGTAGAGATTGAGGGTATTTGGTTATGTCTAAGACCAACAGGGATTGAAGACAGAGATAGTGTAGGATAGAGTTGATCCAAATCCAGAATCGAACCTATGAGCGGTTAAACCCTTGAGCGGCTTCTTAAGCATGATAGCATTTGATTCGAGAGCCATTGACTAAAGGGAGAGAAACTCCTTCGAGAGTGGCTAATTGTACAGCGCCGTGGGGTAGAATCTCCATCACCTTATATGGTCCTTGCCATGCTGGGACCAATCTTTGCTTTTTTCAAAAACTTGGCCTGATAAAGTAGCACCAGTGCTCCTTGCGTTATTTGCGGCTTCCTGAGATGGCGATCATGCCAAGCTTTACGACGAAGCTGCTTTGCTTCTAGAGCCAGTGAAGCCAAACCTCGGCTTTCCTCCAAAAGGAAAAGACGAGAGACAGATGCTGACCCCAAATTTCCATTGGCACGAAGACTCCCCACTCGCGGGGATCCTGAGTTGAATTCGAAAGGTGCTATCGCTTCTAAACCGAAAGCCAATTGAAATGGGGTGTGATTGGTTGTGGCTTTGAAAGAAGTTCGATATGCCCAAAGTGTACCGTGGATAGCTTGAGCCCAAGTTGAGGGATGAAGATGACATGCTTTCCGGAGGAGTGCTATCAGAACCTTATTAGTGCTCTCTGCCTGCCCGTTTGCTCTAGGGTAATAGGAACAAGATTTTCTATGAAAAAACTTATAGTTGGCTAGCAAGGTAGAAATTGTTTCATTCACAAAGTGACTACCCCTGTCACTGGTGATTTCCAAGGGACATCCAAACATGCACAAAATATTTTCATAGAGAAACTTGGCTACCGTAGTGCCAGTGCAGTCCGTTGTTGCAAGTACCTCTACCCACTTTGTTGCGTAGTCGGTAGCCACCAAGAGATACTTCCGATTGCCGGGTTGGTCAGAGGGAGTAATTGGGTCTACAAAATCTATGCCCCATCTCTCAAAGGGTTGCCATGCCATAGAGACCTGCAGAGGACGGTTTGACTGTTTGCTTGGTTTAGGGCCACATCGCTGACATACATCACATACCTTTACATAGGCAATTGCAACGCAGAAAATATAGGGCCACCATAAGCCACATTGGAGAATCTTCTGGGCGGTGATGTGACCAGGGTAATGGCCACCAGTGGGACCATTGTGGGCATCCTCCAGAATATGCTCCACCTCATGAGGCGAGACACAACGCTTCAGAACACCATCTGGTCTCGATTTGTAGAGCTGGCCCCCAATCAGAGTGAAAGGCCTGGACTTCAACAACAATCTCCTCTTCTGCAGTGGAGATGCCTTCTCTGGGTACAACCCAGTAGATAGAAAATGTAAGACCTCACCGTACCATTCCGGTGTTGTATCGATTTTAAAAAGACTGCTATGTGGAAAGTCATCCGCAATCCCGGTAGCTTCTTCACCTGTGTGAATGCGAGAGAGGTGGTCAGCCATTACATGATACTTACCAGGATGGAGTACCACTTCAAAATCAAACTCTTGGAATAGGAGGAGCCATCGCCATACTCGACCTGCGCGACCTGTGGCTTATTAAGCAGATAGCGCAAGGCATGGTGATCAGTAATAATTGTGAAGTGGACCCCTAGCAAATAGTGACGAAATTTTTGTAGAGCATACACTATAGCCAAACCTTCTCTCTCTGTGGTGCTATAGTTGCGCTCTGCTTTGGTGAGCAGGCGACTTGCATAATGTACAGGGCGATCCAAGTTGAACTTTTTGCTAGGCTGAGTCAGCACAGCATCCACAGCCAGCAGACTGGCATCTGTATGCACATGAAAAGGTAGGGCTCAATCCGGGGCAACTAGAATAGGCGCTTCAGTGAGGCGTTTTTTGAGGTATGCAAATGCTTCGGCCTCAGGTGTTGACCACTGGAAGGGAACAACAACACTAGTGAGTTGGGTCAATGGTTGAGCCACCTGTGCATACATACGTATAAACCTGCGATGATAGCAGGTGTGGCCCACAAAGCTCTGAACACCTTTGGGATTTATGGGAGGAGGTAACTTCAAGATGGCCACTATCTTCTCTGGGTCAGGTGCTAAACCTTGAGCACACACCACATGGCCCAACAGTGTGCCCTGGGTGACTAAACAATGACACTTGTTCGGATTAAGCTTCAAACGTGCCTCTCTGCACCTGAGGAAGACTGCAAGGAGCTGAGCAAGATGCTCCTTTAGATTTTCTACTGGGGTCGAACATTGAGCACCCGAGAAGGTGGAAAAGTCGTCCATGAATATGCAAAGGTGATCAGTAAGCAGAGGACAAAAGATGAGATATACTATGCGATTGAAAGAAGGCGGTGCATTTTTAAGCCCAAAAGACATTCTAGTGTAGATGAAAATACCCCAGGGAGTCACAAAAGCTGTTTTGACTTGGTCGTCAAGATGTATTCCTAACTGATTGTAGCCGCTGAACCCGTCCATAAAACTATACAGTACATGGCCAACGACATCTTCGAGGACTCTCTCAGTGAAAGGGGTCGGAAATCCATCAGGGATTGTGACCTTATTCAGAGCCCAGTAGTCGACGCAAACTCGAATTTTGTTGGACTACTTCTTTGGGGCAATAACCATAGGGGACAACCATTCTGAGTGCTCTACTGGTACAATAATACCTGCTTCTTGCATTTTTTCCAACTCGATTTTGACTGCTGCATACTTGGGATTTAGTTTGTAAGCCCGTCCTCTAACCGGCTTAGCCCCCTCAACCAGAGGAATTTTGTGGACTCCTAGCTCTGCTGGGATTCCTTCCAAATCGTGGTAAGACCAGGCAAACACATCCTTGAAAGAGCGCATGAAAGAGATTACCAGGTCGAGTATAGCGGGGTGATCCCATAACCAAGCGGCTAACAAGATGGGCTGATGGTTGTCAGGGCTGCCTAGGTTGACCTCTCTGACTGGGTCAGGCGGTGCCGTGGGCGGGGCTTCGTCGAGGAGAGAAGACCGTGCCGCCTTTGTGAGCTTCTGGACATTATGAGCTGGCGTCTGATCAATGTTGAAATTAGCATACTCTTCCTGCAACCATCCTAATGGAAGCTTTGCGAATGGTAAATCCTCAGATACCTCAAAGTGCTCCGGCATGGGTGGAGAGTCAGATGGAGTAGAGGCTAAGGAAGGAGCTAGGGTGTTGGCCAACTCTTGCAAGGGAGACTTTTTCCCCCTTCTATGGTGGGTTATAGGCTCACCCAGCCCGACCGTTTCCATCAAGGGACCCTTTGAAGGATGGTCACTAGAGACCGGTCCACTTGGTTCTGGCGCACTTAGCTGATTGGGATTACTGGCTTCAGGTGTAGGATCAGGGGGAGAGGGTGAATCTGTTGGCAAAGGTTGAAGAGAGACTACATAGCATGGCATCGAAGAGGTAGCTTCTAACCACTGCAGTAAGTCTTCATCGGACCCATCAGGAGGGACCGGCTGCTCCAAGTCAGGGTTGGACTCTACTGACAAAGAGCTATGCTGAACGACCGGATCCATACCTCCTTCGAGACGAATTTGTTGCATTGGAAAGCCAGGAGCATGTATCCACATGGCGTCGTTTTCCCAGTCGTGAAGTGCTTTCGTATGTCGCAACCATGGCCTACCAATCAGCAAGGGATAACCTCCCTCTACCTGGGGAAGATTAACTACCACAAAATCCAAGTTAAAAGTGAAATCTTGTACCTTCAGAGGCACCTTGTCGACTATGCCCACTGGGTAGAGTGTTCTCTGATCGGCCAATGTAACAGTGAAAGGAGCAGGTTGGGTAGGCTTTAGACCTAAGGCCATCATAGTGAATTCGGGCATCAAATTGATTCCAGATCCACCATCAACGATGACGCCGGATAGCTGGTGCCCCAGAATAGATACAGTGAGACGAGGACTTTTATAATCGGTGAGGGGAGCAGTTGGATAGGAAATCAAATAAGACTCTGAGGGCTGTACAGGGAGGTGCCCGCCACTAGGCCCAGCCCCCGGGTACAAAGATTGAATGACTGACAGGGTGTCACTTCTAAGTGTTGCGTCGAGCCTTAGCATGTCGTATAGTGACACCTGTTGAAAAGTATTTTTCAAGATGGCTTCTTCTGCGGGCTTGTCGCCTTCGAACTGGGCTCCCTTTGGGACCTTAATCTGTTCCAAGTCAGCCACTGCTTCCAAGAAGGCTCCATCAATGTCAGATAACAGGGAAGTTGGTTTGCTCTGAGCAATTTTGAAGGACTCGTCCTTTGGGTCAGGTAGACCAGATTGAGGAAGTGGGAACTGGCGAGGTGGTCCTTTGGGCAGACTGAGACCAAGAGTTGCTCTTTGTGCCCGAGTAAGGACACCAGCAGGCTCCTCCACTTGCAGTGGCTTAACCACATGAGTAGCAGGTGATGGTTGAGGCATGGTGTTCACAGTAATCAAATTTATCTTCGGGAAGGTGAAATTTGGCTGGTTCTGAGTCGAGCCTGAAGACGTGGATGCCCTTTGCGTGGGACAATCCTTACTGTAGTGATCCTTTGAATCAGGGCAATGACGACAAGGAGGGGACCCTTCAGGTAAAGGACACTTGCTTTGATAATGCCCATATTCTCCGCATCTGTAGCAGAGTATGGGCCGATTGGAAGGACGAAACGGGGGACGAGGTGGTTGCTGCATGGAGTTGGAGGCTGAAGTGTAGAAGCTCTGAGGGGTTGAGGTGGCATTAGCATTATAAAAACTTTGAGTCGGGAAAGTACTTGCCATACTTTGGACAACAGGGGTATTGAGCAAAGGTGGCATGTAGTTGGAATGGCCGTAGTGGGAAACCATGTTGGATGCTGGTGCTAACCCCTGTTGGAGAGTAGAACCAAGACTTTGCTGTATTTTGTGCAATCCCTTTATATAGTAGCAATCCTTATCTTCATGACCCGATTTTTCGTAGAAGTGACAATAAGAGCGAAGGGGACAGTCCTGTGGAGGGTGTCCTGGAGAGCGGCATGAACTACACCATACCATAGCCTTAATCTCCTGCTGAGACGTGAGCTCTTCTAACTCTCTTTTAAGTTGATTATAAGCCTCTTGATGTGGAGGCTTCTCCTGTCTGAGAGAGAAGGATCTCTCTTGTTGAAGGGCCCGCTGTAACTTTAGGGCTTCCAGTTCCCTTCGTAAAGAAGTCAAGGGGTCTGATGGACTGTCCACGAGTACAGGGGCAGTATCTAAGTGAGGAGAGTCAGCGAACTGCCTTCTTGCTCCCTCTATTCTAGTAGCAGTAGCAACAAAGTCCTCCAGACTGGCTTCAAGACGGAGACTTTCTCTGAGCTTTTGTTGAGAAGTCTTAGGCAGAGCCTTCTCTACCCACTTCTTCACCATGAATTCCCCTGGTTGCTGAGGTAGCTTGGCGACCAGGGACTTTGTTCTGGTCATGAGCTCTGCAAATGTCTCCTTGGGTTGGAGCAACAGGTTGGCCAACTCATCTAGAATCTTCTCTTGATAATCCCCTGGTCGGAAAGCTTCACAGAACTGTTGTCTTAACATGGTCCAAGTAGTAAAGTGGTTTTCAGCAAACTGACTGTACCATTTATCTGCAAGACCATCCAAGGTGGACGGAAAGAGCACCAGGTATGCGTCTTCTCTGTTGAGGCCACGACCTCTGCAAAGAGAGACAAACCTCCGAGCATGGTCGTCTGCATCTTCTGTGGAGAGACCTTTAAAGGTAAGGAACTTGATGTTCACCTTTGCCAGAATACATGTGAGCTCCTCCATGGCCTCTTGCTCCTGAGTCTGTTGCTCACTAGCTTGCTGTAACAAAATGGGGGAGAGCCTTACCGGAGAAGGTGACCTGGAGGATGTAGAACCGGTCGAAGGAATGGAGGTAGCCGTATGAGTAGGTATGGGTGATGGGGTCAATATGCTTCTACTGGGCACCAAGGGTTGACGCCGTCTGTGGTAGTACTTCAGAGGACTCAGTAGTGCACTTTAACGCTCCAATGACCTCCTTGTATGTGTCATGCAGTAACCGCCAACCCCACGAAGCTTTGGGCAAGAAGACCTTCACTTGGGCAAGACAACCTTCACTTGGCTGAACATTGGTCTAGACTCTACTAGACTAGGAAGAGTGACTAGACCACTTGGCCTGGACCAGGACGAGGAAGGACTAGACGAAGGACGAGAAGGACTAGACCAGGACGAGGACTGGGTGGACCAGGGCGAGAGAGGACCAGACCAACAAGGCGAGAGACTAGACCAGCTAGATTAAGCTGTCACGGGTGAAACTGGACCAGACCAACAGGCTGCACAGGCGAAGCGAAGAAACCAGCTACTCAACAGAGTGAGACTTCAGTTGAGGTCCCATCGTGATCGCCAAAATGAGAGCACCTGTAGCGCGGATAATGTGTCGTGCTCTCTACAGTGTGGGTGCCCCTCAGTGCAATGTGCGTGACAATCTCACTCAAACAAATGGAAACTCTCTCAAACATAATGAAACATAGAAACAATGGATAACAACAGAGACACAACAGTGGACCAGAACATGTGGACTCGACTAGCTCAAAGAACCATGTACAGACTCTGGCGTGGCAGCACACTCAACTCCAGCCCAGGACTCACAGGTACAAATGGGGGTGTCGAGGCTCAGATGTGCAGGGATGGTGAAGCAGTGCTCTGTGTAAGACTCACTCTAGACGACTACGTACAAGATAATGCCACTTGGCCCAAAACGACTACTCATATGTACAATCATCAAGAGCCACCAACGGCTCATAAAGAACATCATCTAAGTCTATCCCCAATTTGGTTGGCGGTGGTGACCCGGCCACGATGTCCACTAGACCACCCTGCCACGTGTCTCTGCCCAAGTGTGAACCGACCAGACCAAAGACCAACTGTAAACTAATGTCGTATGAAAGTGAAAGTGACACTGTAGAGCAGGCTACAGGACCGCCCAAAAGCACAAGGATGATTGCTGCCCATAGGCACACAAAGATAGGCCGCCCAAGGACAATGAAAATTGAGGGATTATAGTGTGAATAAGCGAAAATTTAAAAGGAGGGCGATGTCGAATGACAGCGAGCAGAGAAAGGAAAGAGGAAGGAGGAGCTTGTAGCCGGCGCTACGGTGCTCAGACAAAGCCGAGGAAGAAGGCAAAAAAATTGAGCATGTTGGGGCGCCCTTGTTCGTCAATGCTAGCCTTGCAAAATTCAGCGCTCTCGTCCCAAGCCGGCCTGCCACTCAATAGGAGGCTTGTCACGCCGCCGTGACAAGCAAAGAAGGGAATTTTTTTATACAGCCTAAAAATAGGAGAGATGGCATGACGAAGGGCTGGAAGCAAAGGAAGCAACGAGGAGTCATGGAGGAGAGGAGATGAATGACTGGTAGGAGAGGTGGTACGGGCATCAAGGGGGAGAAGGTTGGAAAGATTTCTCTTCCTCTCTCGATTAAGGCCGGAGATTCTCGCCAGGTTTGGGAAAGTGCTCGTATGCGCCGGGGAAGTCACCTTTTGCATGGGGATTTTGTCTGGGAAGCCTCCTATTGCGGTTATGTTGCCGAAATCGAGCTAGAGTAGGCCATTTTCAGCCCGATAAAAGCAGGAGAGCTCGTAGGAACTTGCAGGTTTTCTCCTGAGTTTTATAAGAACAAAGAAATACCGAAAGGGGCACTAGTCTTTGGGGCCTACATGGTGTCATTGTCTGCTTGGTAGCACTCTAGCTGCCGAGCCGTGGTTTGTGTGAAGTGTTAATTCCAGTCATAGGTTTATTCATGAAGTTTTCCTCTGTGTTGTAAAGTCAAGTAAAGTTTATCAAGTAAAGATACGGGTGAAAGATAAAGCGGTACAGGCCGGTTTCTTGGTTCCGTCGCCAGGACAGAATCACTTTTTCCTTAAAGAGTGAGCCTTGATGTTGGTTTACGGCGAAGACAAAAAGCATAGGAACTCGGAATTACACTATGGCTGAGAGGACAAACAACGCCAGGGAAGAGGGTTCCTCTTCACAGGATAGACAAGCTATTCCTCCTCCAGTGTTCGAGCGTGGCGAGAGTTCACTGCCACCCCTGTCTGTACCTTTAGTTGATTTGAATGCTCCACAAGGTCAAGAGTATATGACTGGGCAACTAGACGAGGATGCGTTCAAGACACGGTTGGTTGCCACTGTGAATGTGTTCAATTTGCAGTTTCACAAGTCAACAGATTCATGCATAGCCCAGGGTCTAAGCATTGGTAGGCAGTCAAGAGGATTTTTCTCTACTTGAGTGGCACTTTGCATCTTGGCTTGTTTTATCCCAAGGGGGATCATTGCCGCCAGATTTACATGCTTTTTCGGACTCAAATTGGGCTTGTTGTTATGACACGCGAGTGTCCACAAGTGGTTTTTGTTTCATGCTTAGCAGTTCATGTATTTCATGGTTGAGCAAGAAGCAACCTACTGTGGCCACTTCTAGTTGTGAGGCTGAGTACAGGGCAGTCTTCACAGCTACGGTTGAGTGTGTATGGCTCAGACGCCTTATGGCTTATTTGGGTGTTGGACAAGACATTGCCAACATCATCTACACTGACAATCAGAGCGCATTGGCGGTTGTAAGGAACCCAATTTTTCATGCTCGCACAAAGCACATTGAGGTGCATTACCACTATGTCAAGGAGAGGCTCTCAGCTGGAGAGATCAGCTTGGCATATGTGCCAACACACGACAACCTTGCAGGTCTATTCACAAAGGCATTGTCTCGTGAGAAGTTCGAAGCTTTCCGCAAAGCTTTGGGCTTGCTCCCCTTTGTGGACTAATCCTGTCCTCAGGGCATGGCACTTCCCTTTACTCTTCGTGCTAGCCCTCATTCACCGCATCACTCCCAAGGGGGATTTGTTACCATCATGTGGTAGTGATGTGTGTGAACACACTAGGACCGCCGGGGCATTTTTTCCCCCTTTAGGAGGTTTTTTCCCCCTGTGCATTGTATATACGCCCATCACTCTGGGGCTATCTATCTTTCCATTGCACACTAAGTAATACACTCTCTGTTGTATGCCTTGAGCCTCCTTTGTCTTCTCCAAGTTGTGTGCATTTCTCTGCAACCCTAATTCCAACACCTTCTTCTACACTAGAAGCACTGGGGAGCAAAAGGGTGAAGAACTAGGCTGAATCAATCCTTTCTCTAGCAACTCCTCTACTTGGCCCATAATCTCTTGTTGAGCCGCACTAACCCTGTAGGGAGGCCTATTTGGTGGGCTACAACCTGGCACCAAATCTATCGCATGATCCTCGGGCCTCTCCACCGGCACCCGAGACGGTAACGAGTCAGAAAAACAGTCATTAAAACTCTCGCGAAAATGTTGACCTTTCTTTATCTAACACAGATAAATTTGACTGACAATTATCTAAAACATCAAATGTGCAAAAATCAAGCGCGTAGAAAGATGATTCTTAATTACAGAAGTGATAGCCGAAGCAGATCCAATAGGGACAGACTCCCCTTTAAGCTTTACATCAAGGATGTGAGTTTTGTCCCTATGCTGAAGGGTGATCTTTTTGTTGAAGACATCCAGCACTCTATGTATACGAAACATCCATGGGATTCCCAACAGCGCATCGCACCCTTCCAGTGGCATGATGTAAAATTCCTCTGTGTCCACATATGACTGAATATAGAGACACAGCTTTCCAATGATAGGCGTAACACACTCGGAATGGCCAGGACATGCCAACTCTACCTCTGTTGTGTACCCCATCTCTTCAACTTTGATGCCCAACTTGATGGCCAATTCTGGTGAGATAAAGTTTGCTTTAGCACCTGGATCAAAGAAGATAAGTGTTGTCTGGTCTTTGACGTTACCCCACGCTCTACATAACTCACTGACATCTGAACTTGGCCTATCACCCATCATATATGGCACGAGACCTACAGTGGGTTTGAGCTTCTTGCCTTTCTTGTACCATGAAACCGGCCATTAAAGCCTTCTTTTCCTCGAACGACTTGCGCACAAAAGGCTTACTTTTCTTTTTCTTAGCCTGTCCTTCAGACGTCTTGGCTGAATCCTTGCCTTTGTTTGCCTTTTCTGATCCCTAGGACGCTTAAGGAATCACTTTCACAACGGGCTCCTTTGTTGAATTTTTCTTTTGCTAACCTCCTTTCACGTTGCCTTGAAACCCACTGTCCTCTCTCTTCAACAAGGCAAGACGAGTGTTGGCAACTTCCATAAGTTGAGTGAGAGTAGCCACTTTATTCTTTGTACAGTAATCTCGAAGCCCTTTAGGCAGCCCACAACAATACTTCTCAATCTGCTCTATCAATGGCACAAACCTGTAGGAGGTTACTGAAAGCAACGCTTTACAGAGCCTCCGATTGTACTCCTGTAGGCTCTTGCAAGTAGCCGTAGTGAGTTGATGCCAATTTGTCATGACATCGGCTTCAAAAAATTTGATAGCCATGCAAATGCAAACATTTGCTTGAAGTATACGCATGTGGCAGGTGCATGTCCTTGCATCAAGTGTCGTCCACCATGTAAGTGCATTGCCTTTCAAGAAAGTGACAGCTTTTTTGACCTTGGAGGCCTCTGTAAAATTCCCCCCTGCATAAGCTGTATCAAACTGTTGGAGGAAAGTAAGAACCTTTGTCTTATCTTCAAAGTCGCTGAAAGTATAAAACTTCAGCTGCACCACCTTCTTTGTATGCTTTTGGCTTTTCCAATGCTCTTAAATTATCATAGGGAAGCGTCTGCAACATGGGCACTGTAATAGGGATCATTGGCGCCCCTTGCCCCATTGACATTTTGCGTCACTGGTGCCATATATGTCAGCTGGTCGGAAAAACCAGCCATGCCAAAATTGCCCTGTGGCACTCCAAACTGGCCCTCATTGTATTGAAACCCTTGCTGCATGCCAGTGTCACCATACATGGGATTTGGCATCATGCCTTCCATATCCCCAAACATTGTTCCTCGCATATATTGCTGGTTTCCAAGCGGATAACCATAGCGTGGGTGGCGGGAAAACCTGTCCCAACCACCTATTCGTGGACAGAAGAAAGTTGTCTTGGAGCCCCAACTGACTTCGCCACATGAGAGTGCTGCTTGCCCCACTGAGACGCACAAGGGACTTGGGCTTCAGCCTCAATATGCTCTACTACATGAGACAGTTGGCGCTTGCAGAAATTCCATAAACCTAGGATTCTGCACTGTTGCATACATAAATGAGGCAGCCAACAGCAGTTTGGTAAAGAGTGACATCAGTATGATCACCAACATCATGTAGACTCAACTTCAAACCTGTTTCCATGGGAGTGGCAATAGGTTTGCAATCCTCAAGTCCAAACTTACATAGCAATGTCTCTATGTAACTTTTCTGACACAAGGCAATACCACCATCACACTGCTTAAATTGGATGCCCAAGTAATGATGCAATAGCCCCAAATCTTTCATCTTCAAATCAGCCTTAAATTTAGCAATATGTGCCTCATTGGGACCAGTGATCAACAAATCATCCACGTAAAGAACAACAATGAGAAGTACATTGCTCTCACGCTTGACATACAATGTGCTTTCTGTTGGACTGTTACGAAAGCCTCGTTTGACCAAATGAGTGTCAACTTTCTCATACCAAGCACGAGGAGATTGCTTCAACCCATACAAAGCCTTCTTACATCTGCACACTTTGTCCTCTTGTCCTTTCTTGAAAAAAACCGCGAGGTTGCGTTACATAGACTTCCTAGAAAATGTCACCATTCAAGAAAGCAGTAACAATATCGGATTGATGTACATCCCAAATAGCCAAAAACATGCATGTGCTCAATAGATGGCTTTCTATCATGCCATGTTTCATATGGAGTCATAGACTGCAACGCTTTCGTAGGACACTTGTTGAGTGTATAAGTGGCACACATGACAACCTCGAGCCAAAACGAATGTAGTAAAGCTTGACTCTTGACAATACATCGTGCAATTTTCTTAAGAGACATGTTTTTCCTCTCAGCAACACCATTTTTGCCGAGGTGTATACATCACTGTACATTGGTGTTTTTTCCCACGATTATCCTGAAATGCATTAAATTCATGAGACATATACTCCCCCCTTCGATCGGAACGGAGGGTGCCCATAGTACATTTTGAGACATTTTCAGCCGTAGTAAGAAATTGCTTGAAGCACATAAACACTTCGGACTTAGCTTTCAACCGATATACCCATACATTCCTGGAGTAGTCATCAATGAAAGTCACGAAGTACAAGTAATTTCCCAAGGACGGAGTTTGCATAGGCCCACAAACATCACTATGCACAAGTTGCAATCTGCATGTAGCACGAGCTGACCCATCCTTTGAAAACATAGCACGTTGCATTTTACCCAAAAATACAGCCTTCACAAATATGTTTGACAGGTGCTTCAAGAGGTTGCAAAGAAGCAACCATATTAGATTTCTATAAACGCAACAAACTAGAAAAATTCAGATGCCCAAAACGTGCATGCCACAGTTTTGCATCTGAAACAACCCTTGAATCTGCAATTGCATTTGCAATTTTTTTTTTCCCCGAGAAAAAGACCCTTCTATTAGTTAATGAAACTGTCCATAGGGCTACAACCTCCTCTACAAGAGAGGACTACAACAATCATGATGCAGAGTGTCAGGCCACTAATGAGCTCCCAACATACCTCTCTCTCACTGCACCACTCCTATGGAGTAAGCTCTGTGGCAGGCTGGAGTGTAGGTCGCCCCCCTGCATCACTATCATCCTGCTGGTGGATGATAGCTCAAACTGAAGTGCCGGGCCCGTGAGAGTGGACCAAGCAGCTGCCCCCCAAGTGTATTGCCGAGCGGTGGAAAGAGCGGGCATCAGTCGAAGAACACGCAACCACACCTGCTATGCCAAGAGACAGTCTCAAAGAGGGTGACGGTGATTCTCCACAAGATGGTCACAAGCTGTGCATGTGGACGAGAGACCACTATGCACAAGCCAGCTCCCAACTGCTGTAGCTTTGTGTGCGACCAGCCACTGGAACAAAGTGACTCGGCTTGGCAGTTTGGAGTCCCACAACCTCTCCCAAAAAGCTGCCAAGAACTCAGCTGTGAGACCCTCCTCCTGCCAATGAGGTGCTGCAGCAGGGCGAGCCTCTCTTTGTGCTGCCAGGATGTGATGTCCCAGTCGAACAATGTACTGAAAGAAAGGGACACCTGGGTGGTCTGCGGAAGAGACGGGGTCCCTCCAAAGCCACTCTCCAGGATCCCACTGTACTCATGCCAGTGGACAACATTCCCAAGCCCACAGTCTCCAATGTTTAGTCTCAAGAGCAGCTGGGTCGGATCGATGACACAAGTCCTCCCACAGATGCCCACCACTCGGATCCTCTGAAAACAGCACTCTGCCACCTGTGGGGCCTCTACAACAACTCGCTCTAAGCGTCCCTCACCCTGTAGCTCAAAAAACAGGGAAGGAACAGTCTCTGAGCAAGCCCGAACAGAGATGAGGACCTCCAGTCGCGTGAAGGCTCCCATCCATCTGGGCGCTGTTGACAGGCGTGAGCCACTCAGCTGGTATTGCCTCTGAGATGTCCTGGCACATGCTCTGCACCCCTCTCATGCCCTGTAAGCTGAAGTCCCTGGAGCTCCTCTTACAGGCCAGAAAACTGTAGCCAGTCACCTAAAGAGCGTGCTGGACCCGCTGCCATGGCACACTAGGAAACATGAGGCCGACTACCAACCAAGTGACCTCTCTGAGTGCAAACCATGGGGTTCCAAACAAGGGGCTGTCGCTGACGCTCCTCCGTGCAAGTAGGCCGACACTGCTCCAGGCCTCGCCGCAGGTGCTCTCAAGATCGAAGCAACCCCACAGCGAAGCAATCCTCCAGTCTACTGCTCAAACCAACTCTGCGCATCTCTGTGAAGATCCATCTGGTCGAAGGTTGTGAGGGGCCTCCTGCTTGAGGCACCCTAGCACGAAGCTGCTGTAACAAGAACTCCTTCCAGGGCTCCTTACCTGGAAGAAGACCTCAGACGATGAACTTCCCCAGAAGGGCTCTGCTCTGCTGTGCTGGGTCTATGATCCCTAGCCCTCCCTGTGAACAAGGAAGAGTGATGACCTGCCAAGCCACTTTGGCCCGGGGTGTGAGTGTGTCTCGCCCTGACCAAAGGAAATTCTTGATCAACCGCTCTACCTGGCTGATACAAGAACTCGAGAAGATCCAACAAGAAGTGATGTACCACATAGTAGCCAACAACACCTGGTTGGCCACTGCAACTCTACCAGCCAAAGAAAGTCGTGCGGAGCTCCAATGTAGCAACTTCCTCCTGATAGACAGGAGGAGGGGAGCAATCTACTGCTAGGGAGACAAGTCCAAACCAACCTGACAGCCCAAGTACCGAACTGCAGTCCCTGGGGGAATCCACCTGAAATCCTCACCTGGCATCCAATTGGGTACAGGAGCACTACCAACCGAGAAAGCCACTGTCTTTCTCCAGTTGATCAGTGCGCCAGATGCACAACAGAAGGTCTCAAGAGCCTGCTCACACCTGTGAAGGTTGGCCTCCTGGCCATCCAAGTACAAGGCTGTGTCGTCCAGCAAACTCAGCGTCCAGTAGCTCATCCCCCCGATTAGGGAGTGCTAAGCCTCGTAAACCAACCTGCTGCGACACCAAAAACTTGCTCATCGCCTCAGCATAGAATAGAAAGAGGAAGGGGGCAAGAGGGTAGCCCTGTCTGACCGAACACGTGACCATGAAACGATCACCTCTACCTCTTGACAAAAGTACCTGACTGTGTGCCCGTCTGTACAAAGCTGACACCCCTCTGATCCAAGCATCTGAGAAGCCCATCCTGCGAAGAGTGTCCTTCAGAAAGTCCCAGTCAACTCTGTCGTAGGCCTTCTCAAAATCGAGAAGAAGAATCACCAGATCCTCACCATGGAGCCGCGCTAAGGTAGAAGCCTCTCGAAAAGTAAAGATGTTAAGGATACTGCGTTCCTTGACAAATCCTGTCTGAGTCCCATGTATAAGGCTCTCTAGAAGTGGCTGGATCCTCAAACTCAGAGCCTTGGCAAGAATTTTGTAGGCTGAGTTGAGGATGGTGATGGGGCGACAGTGTCGAATCTCATCCAAGGAGCCACCCTCCTTGGGAATGAGGTAGATCAGACCCTCACTCAAGCTGTCAGGCATCTCTCCTGTGTGCAAGATGTACTGGAAAGCACTAGAGAGATCTGGGCCAAGCAAGTCTTAGTACTCCAAGAAAGATAGCTACCACGGGGGAGTGGCAAGTGCACTAAGAGCCGTGTGCAACTCCTCAAGGTGAAGTGACAGCTCAAGCCTCTGACGCATCTCCTCAGTCACAAGGCAAGGCATCTGTGCCCACTCTTGCTCCCTGCATGCATCCTGACGCTCTAACTGAGACTCTGTTGACAATAACTCACGGTAAAACTCTGTAGCAACTGCACGCATGTCCTCTGGCTCAGAAGCAACTGACCCATCGGGCCTCCTCAACTGACTGACCTTGGCATGCGCATGCCGAGGTCCCACTGCCTCGAAGAAAGTACCAGTCACTCTGTCACCCACTTGTGTCCACTGAGATGCCTGTTGATGGAAAGCAAACTCATGGCGCCTCTCCTTTGTGCTAACAAGCTCCTGGCGAGCTTGCTATAGCTGCTCCTCCAACCAAGGACTGTCTGGATGTTGCTCCTGCATCCTCTGCAAGGAAGCAACGCCTCGTCTGAGAAGCTGCTCCTCCTCTCTCGCTGTAGCCAGGCGAGCCAAAGACTCCTGGAGAAAGAAACGACTAATCTGAGCTAGTCCTGAGGCCACTCTGTCAGCAGGGGAATCCTGCATGTCCAAGCTCTCTCTCCAGAGAGCCTCTACTCACTCTCTGAGTGCAGAGTCCAGCAAGACCCTCTCAGGGATGCGAAGCATCGTGCTCCCCCTCCTCTGCCTGTCTGCCACTGTGAGGATCACTGGTGCATGGTCCGAGAAGGAAGTCCCGGCCAGAATGCCAACTGTCCCACCCAAGTCACTGAAATGGTCACTAGTGTAGAAGCGATCTATCCGCGATAGATTCACTCCTCCCACTCTGCGGTCCGAACGAGAGAAGGCTAGGCTGTCTGGGGGCCTCACAAAACTAGAGTGCTGCCACGCATCCGAGACACTCAGAGTCATATAAAACCTCTCCCAAGCTGCCAGCTCAACTCCATGTATAGTAACATGGCTACCACCAATCCTGTCAGAAGGGTCCTCCAACATGTTGAAGTCCCCCCTATGCACTAGTGTTCTGCCTGCGGCAGAGACTTAACTATCTGTGACCAAAACTCTGCTCGTGCACTCGCCACATTGGGCGCATAGATGTTCAGGAAGCCTACAAGGCAATCCTGAACCTGCATAGTGATCCATTGAGCCCTGCCTGGCACAATAATCCCTATGCCCACAATGGCGTGCTGCAAAGAATCCGCAATAGTCATACATACCCCACCCTTGATGCCTCCAAGTGCAAAATTTGCTGACCAAAAAGTGTCATATCGACCACGCAAGAGCTGACCACAACGTCTAATGCGGCTCTCACACAAATGGTGCTCCTGTAGCATAAGGAGATCAATCTCTCCTCCCTCAAGGCAGCGCTGAAGCTCCTGACGCAGTCGGCCCCGCTGACGTTGAAACTGGGGCCCACCAAGTCCGTGCAGGTTCCATGAGACGATCCTCATGGGGAGCGAGAGAGAACAGATGCTGCCGCAGCAGCTAAACGTGCTATCTTCGAGGCTGGCTTGGATGGGGAGTAATCCTCATCCGAGTGTCGTCTAGATAGGCGTGACTACAACGAGAGCCTGGCCCAAGCCCAAGTAGAGCGAGCCGTACGTAAAGCAACCTCCTTTGTCCAGGAGTCCTCATGAATGTGTACATAGCATGGCAAGCATTACGTATCGGCAAAGAAGTAAACCACAATGTGTCTACATCCTGTTGTATGTGGAGGGGTCACCGCAAACTTGGCCAATGGCCACAAAGTCTGAAGCATGTCTGTAACTCCTAGTTCTCCCATGTGGTGAGAGAACTCTAGGACCTGTGTGTGCAACCACCCCAACACTGAGTCGAGAGTCCACTCAGTCTGGTCCCTGCCGCAAAGGGGAAAAGAGAAGCCAACCGCTGAGTCCAAGGCTTCTATCCCCCTAGTTGCAAGGAACAGAACATGGATCCTGAAGCAGGCTGCCTCATGGTCTGCTGAGGGGTCGCCGAGAAAACGAGTAAAGTCGTAGTCGAAGAAGTCCCATCGTCGCCGAATGTCGATGCTCGTCAGACCACGAGGGATAGTTGTAAGGGGAGACGTCTGTACCTGCAAAGGGGGTCGCAGGGCGGGAGGGGGGGGGGGGGGGGGAGAGGCGGGGGGAGCAGGAGGTGGGGGGGAGGATGATGAGGAGGGGGGGAACTGTGGGGTGGGAGGGGCTGCCGGGGGTGAAGCTCTGGTGGGGGACTGGAATAGGGACCTCATCCTGCTCAAGAGGACCGAAACGGTTCCTTGTAGGAACCTAATGTTGCTGGGCAATCGCTTGAGGATCACTCTGAGTGCCAGGCTGTCGCTGTGGCCCCTGCCGTCGTCGACCACGGACCTACTGCCATCCCTCCTCCGCTGGAGCCCCAGGCTCGGAGAGTGGCTCTGCATGTGTGCGTTGTGCCTCTGCCTCTGCCTCTGGCTGCTGGCCAGCCCTTGCAGGCAAGGGCTGAGTCTGTGGTGTAGGTCAAGGCCTCCTCCGTGGACAGGCCTTCGCAAGATGGCCTATCTATGGACAAATGAAGCATTGGTTCGGGAGGCTCGAATACTCCACGCTCTGTCTAAACCAACCCCCACTCACCCGAGGCAGAAGAATTCTTAGGGAGCGTGCGAGTTTCCTTGACCAAAACGCGAACAGAGGGAATGCCGGCTGCCTTGACAGCTACTGAGGTTGTCGTGCGAGGTGTCTCCAGGACAGTCCCAATCGCTGAGCCTATCCTGGACAAAAGTGGTAAGTACTCTCTCCGCAAACCAGGAAAGCAGACGGAGATGGGGATGTCTGCCTCCTCTACCATAACATCCGAAGCAGGGTCAAAACCATGTCTCCACTGTCGAAAGTGGGCTCGAGTTGCTCGGATGGTCAATGTACTCATGGCGATGACCTTGGACGCCATCTTGGAGGTCTCAAACTCGATCTGATAGTAGCCTCGTCCGAGTATCTGTACGTCCAAGATCTTGCCCACCTCTGCGAGAAGGCGGGCTTGGAAAAGGTCACGCAGCTCTCCTCTGTTGGGTCGGGTACCGAGAATCTTGTAGATGATAGAAGTCGCCTGCAAGCGCTCTACCTCTGTGGCTAGGCTCGCTTGCTCTGTCGGTGAAAGAGCAAGTCAAATGGTGGGCTCAGCGGGGTCGGGCGAGGGGGATTCGGAAGAGTCCCTCTGTGGCGGAGTTGGAGCCTCCATTTGTGTCTGTTGCTGAGTTGAAGAAGGCGAGAAGGATGCGAAGCTCCCAGAAGGCCATGAAGACAGACTCGTGCGAGCAAGGGGAGGGAGTGAGATGACGGGGAGGGGCAGCGGGAAATGACGGGAAGGGAAAGGGGCAGCGCGAACAGGGCGGGAGGAGATAGCGTGAGAGGGGCAGCGGGAGAGTGAGGGAGGGGGTAGCGTGGCGGGCAGGGGGAGGCAACGGGAGAGTGTGGGAGCAGCAAGGCGGGGCGAGGAGGCAGCGAGGCGGGAGAGGAGGCAGCAGGACAGCGGGGGAGGAGGCAGCGGGAGAGTTTGGGAGGGGGCAGCGTGGCGGGCAGGAGCAGGGGGACAGCAGGGGGAGGAGTCAGCGAGGCGGGGCGAAAGAGGAGGGCAGCGAGGCAGGGGGGGGAGCGGTTGGGGGGGGCGGGGCTGGGCTGGGGATAGCGGGCAAAGCAGGCGAGGTGCGGGAGCAGCAACAACGAGCGTCGAGGTCGTCGTACTTGGGCCACTCTTATTATATCTTTCCTTATTCAACCAGCCTTGCATTTGCAAAATTTTGTCCACACTTGTCATACAAAGTGAGCTTATACAGCCTATGACACAAAAGGCCAGATGCAACAATTTCATCACGAAAACTGAGATCATGAACTGTACATCTGTCATCCACAAATTTGACTACGAGACCAAGTCTAGCAAGTGGAGGTACAGAGAAAAGGTTCTTTTTGATTCCAGGTACATACAATGCATCAACAAGTGTGAAAGAACTGCCATTTGCAGCAGTAAGCATAATCTTTCAAACTCCTTGAACATGATAAGAGGCATTGTTGGCACAAGTCATCGTATTCCCATGAGGGACAGACTCAATAGAGGTAAACAAATCACGATGTGAGGTAATGCGCACAATTTTGTAACAGTTTGGTCTCATAGGTCATTTTGGCTCTTTGAAGACATTAATATAACATTTCATATCATCTCTCTCTCTCTCTCTCTCTCTCTCTCTCTCTCTCTCTCTCTCTCCATGGTGGAGATTGATGAGATCCGCTAGCGACCGATGCTGGATCTCCTGTGATTTACCCATCCCAGCTAGTTGTTTAGCTGCTTAGTCCACATCTAGCAGTTTAGGATTCCATAGTATTTTATTTTGTCATTTTGTCATTCTGTCATCTTGTTACTCTAACTTTGTATCTGATCCACCACATTGTAACTTTCTCGTCTCATAGGTCACTTTGGCCTTTTGAAGACGTTAATATAACATTTCATTTCATTTATCTCTCATGGGAAGCAGCGGAGAAGTGCCAATTGCCTTTCCTCCACGTGTAAGAAGACGCATACCCAAAAGAGTATACGCGCGTCGGTCCTGCTGCTCGCTACTGCTGCCCACACCCTCTCCCCCCCCCCCCCCCCCCCCCCCCCCCCCCCCTTTTCGCCATCGCTGCCTGCCCCCTGTCCCTGCGTAGAACTCTCGCCTCACCTCGCGCAGCCCTCCGTGCACGCCCCCTGTGCAGCCCACCCTTCGCAACCAGCCCCTGCCCGCCCCGTGCGCAATCCACCCTCCCGCCTGCTGCCACTCGCTTCCCAGCCCGCAGCCTCCCCTTCCGCTGCCTCTCCCGTTGCCCTGCCCCGCCCCGCCCATTGCCCGCTTCCCAGCCAGGCCACCTTGCCCGCTCCCCCCCCCCCCCCCCCCGGCGCCACTTTCTTCGCTCTGCCTTTCTTCCCGAAGCTTTCCTTCAACTGTCTTTGGCAGTGCTGGTTTTCTGGACAGTGCTCGTCATGGTTTGTTGCAACGAAATTACTCTATCCGCTTCTCCGACAACAATAGACACAGATGGAGGCTCCAGCTCCGCCACAGAGGGACTCTGTCGAAGCCCCCTCGCCCGACCCCGCTGAGCCCACCATTCGACTTGCTCTTTCACCGACAGAGCAAGCGAGCCTAGCCGCAGAGGTAGAGCGCTTGTAGGCGACTTCTGTCATCTGCAAGATTCTCGGCACTCGACCCAGCAGAGGAGAGCTGCGTGACCTTCTCCAGGCCCCCCTTCTCGCAAAGGTGGGCAAGATCTTGGACGTACAGATACTCGGATGAGGCTACTATCAGATCGAGTTTGAGACCTCCGACATGGCGTCCAAGGTCATCGCCATGAGTCCATTGACCATCCGAGCAGCTCGAGCCCACTTTCGAACAGTGGAGACATGGTTTTGACCCTGCTTCGGATGCTCTGGTAGAGGAGGCAGACATCCCCACCTCCGTCTGCTTTCCTGGTTTGCGGAGGGAGTACTTACCACTTTTGTCTAGGATAGGCTCAGCGATTGGGACTGTCCTACAGACACCTCGCACGGCAGCCTCAATAGCTGCCAAGACGACTGACATTCCCTCAATTCGCGTTCTGGTTAGGGACACTCACATGCTCCTGAAGGTCATTCTTTTGCCTCGGGTGAGTGGGCGTTGGTTTAGACAGAGCGTGGAGTATTCGGTCCTCGCGAACAAGTGATTCGTTTGTCGAATGGGCCATCTCGCGAAGGCCTGTCCACGGAGAAGGCCTCGACTTACACCACAGACTTAGCCCCAGCCTGCAAGGGTTGGCCAGCAGCCACAGACAGAGACACATTGCACACATGCAGAGCCACCCTCTGAGCTTGGGGCTCCAGCGGAGAAGGGATGACAGCAGGTCCGTGGTTGACGAAGGTAGGGGCCACAGCGACAGCCTGGCACTCACAGTGATCCTCAGGCGATTGCCCAGCAACAGTGGGTTCCCACGGGGAACTGTTTCGTTCCTCTTGAGCAAGATGAGGTCCTTGTTCCAACCCCACCAAAGCTTCACCCTCGACAATCCCTCGCCCCCAGAGTTTCCCCCCTCCTCATCATCCTTCCCCCCACCTCTTGCTCCCGCTGCCTCTTTCCCCCCCCGTCCCTCTACCTCTGCCGCTCCCCCCGCCCCTCCTCTCCACCTCTGCCCCCTGCTCCTACTCCCCCCCCCTCCCGCTCCAGTTCCACAGCTGTCCCAAGGGGCAGGGCCATCTCCGGCTGCTAGGAGATCTCTTGGCAGCGCCTTAGCGACGAGTCGCTTGGCGAGAGAGGGACAACCTTTCTTGCGACCCCCTCTACAGGTACAAACGTTTCCCTTTGCAGCTATCCATCGTGGTCTGACGAGCATCGACATCCGGCGCCGATGTGCCTTCTTCGACTACGACTTTATTCATTTTCTCGGCGACCCCTCAGCAGATCACGAGGCAGCCTGCTTCAGGGTCGATGTTTTGTTCCTTGCAGCTAGGGGGACAGAGGCCTTGGACTCAGCGGTTGGCTTCTCTTTTCCCCTTTGCGGCAGGGACCAGACTGAGTGGACTCTCGACTCAGTGTTGGGGTGGTTGCACACACAGGTCCTAGAGTTCTCTCACCACATGGGAGAACTAGGAGTTACAGACATGCTTCAGACTTTGTGGCCATTGGCCAAGTTTGCGGTGACCCCTCCACATACAACAGGATGTAGACACATTGTGGTTTACTTCTTTGCCGATACGTAATGCTTGCCATGCTATGTACACATTCATGAGGACTCCTGGACAAAGGAGGTTGCTTTACGTACGGCTCGCTCTACTTGGGCTTGGGCCAGGCTCTCGTTGTAGTCACGCCTATCTAGACGACACTCGGATGAGGATTACTCCCCATCCAAGCCAGCCTCGAAGATAGCACGTTTAGCTGCTGCGGCAGCATCTGTTCTCTCTCGCTCCCCATGAGGATCGTCTCATGGAACGTGCACGGACTTGGTGGGCCCCAGTTTCAGCGTCAGCGGGGCCGACTGCGTTAGGAGCATCAACGCTGCCTTGAGGGAGGAGAGATTGATCTCCTTATGCTACAGGAGCACCATTTGTGTGAGAGCCGCATTAGACGTTGTGGTCAGCTCTTGCGTGGTCGATATGACACTTTTTGGTCAGCAAATTTTGCACTTGGAGGCATCAAGGGTGGGGTATGTATGACTATTGCGGATTCTTTGCAGCACGCCATTGTGGGCATAGGGATTATTGTGCCCGGCAGGGCTCAGTGGATCACTATGCAGGCTTCCTGAACATCTATGCGCCCAATGTGGCGAGTGCACGAGCAGAGTTTTGGTCACAGATAGTTGAGTCTCTGTCTCGCAGACAGAACACTGGTGCATGGGGGGGACTTCAAACATGTTAAGAGGACCTTCTGAGAGGATTGGTGGTAGCCATGCTATTGTGCATGGAGTTGAGTTAGCAGCTTGGGAGAGGTTTTGTACGACTTTGAGGGTCTCGAATGTGTGGTAGCACTCTAGTTTTGTGAGGCTCCCAGACAGCCTAGCCTTCTCTCGTTTGGACCGCAGAGTGGGAGGAGTGAATCTATCGCGGATAGATCGCTTCTACACTAGTGACCATTTTAGTGACTTGGGTGGGACAGTTGGCATTCTGGTAGGGACGTCCTTCTCGGACCATGCACCAGTGATCCTCACAGTGGCAGAGAGGCAGAGGAGGGGGAGCACGATGCTTCGCATCCCAGAGAGGGTCTTGCTGGACTTTGCACTCAGAGAGAGAGTTGAGGCTTTTTGGACAGAGAGCTTGGACATGCAGGATTCTCCTGTTGACAGAGTGGCCTCAGGACTTGCTCAGATTAGTCGTTTCTTTCTCCAGGAGTCTTTGGCTCGCCTGGCTATAGCGAGAGAGGAGCAGCGTCTCAGACGGAGCATTGCTTCGTTGCAGAGGATGCAGGAGCAGCGTCCAGACAGTCCTTGGTTGGAGAAGTAGCTACAGCAGGCTCGGCAGGAGCTTGTTAGCACAGAGCAGCGGCGACATGAGTTTACTTTCCATCGACACGCATCTCAGTGGACACAGGTGGGGGATAGTGTGATTGGTGCTTTCTTCGAGGTAGTGGGACCTCGGCATTCGCATGCCAAGGTCAATCAATTGAGGAGGCCGGATGGGTCAGTTGCTTCTGAGCCAGAGGACATGCGTGTAGTTGCTACTGACTTTTACCGAGAGTTATTGTCAACAGAGCCTCAGTCAGAGCGTCGGGATGCTTGCAGGGAGCAGGTGTGGGCACAGATGCCTTTCCTTGTGACTGAGGAGATGCGTCAGAGACTTGAGCTGCCAGTTCAGCTTGAGGAGCTGCACAGGGCTCTTAGTGCACTCCCCTGGGGTAGCTGTCCAGGTGAGGATGGATTGACTCCAGTTTTTTCTTGGAGTATTGGGACTTGCTTGGCCCAGTTCTCTATAGTGCTTTTCAGTACATTTTGCACACAGGAGTGATGCCTGACAGCATGAGTGAGGGTCTGATTTACCTCATTCCCAAGGAGGATGGCTCCTTGGATGAGATTCGACAGTGGCGTCCCATCACCATCCTCAATTGAGCCTACAAAATTCTTGCCAAGGCGTTGAGTTTGAGGATCCAGCCACTTCTAGAGAGCCTTATACATGGGACTCAGATTGGTTTTGTCAAGGAGCGCAGTATCCTTGACAACATCTTTTCTTTTTGGGAGATCTCTGCCCTAGCGTGGCTTCGTGGTGAGGACCTGATGATTCTTCTTCTCGATTTTGAGAAGCACACGACAAAGTTGATTGGGACTTTTTAGAGGGCACTCTATGCAGGATGGGCTTCTCAGATGCTTGGATCAGAGGGGTGTCAGCTTTGTATAGACAGACAGACAGTCAGGTTCTTTTGGCAGGAGGTAGAGGTGATCGTTTCATGCTCACTCGTTCGGTCTGACAGGGCTGTCCTCTTGCCCCCTTCCTCTTTCTGTTCTATGCTGAGGCCATGAGTAGGTTTTTGGTGTCGCAGCAGGTTGGTCTACGGGGCTTAGCACTCCCTATTTGGGGAGATGAGCTACGGGACACTGAGTTTGCTGACGACTCAGCCTTGTACTTAGATGGCCAGGAGGCCAACCTTCACAGGTGTGAGCAGGCTCTTGAGACTTTTTGTTGTGCATCTGGCGCACTAATCAACTGGAGAAAGACCGTGGCTTTCTCGGTTGGTAGTGCTCCCTGACTGGACGCGAGGTGAGGGTTTCCGGTGGATTCCCCCAAGGACTGCAGTTCGGTACTTGGGTTGTCTGGTTGGTTTGGACTTGTCTCCCGAGCAGCAGATTGCTCCCCTCCTCTTGTCCATCAGGAGAAAGTTGTTACATTGGAGCTCCGCACGACTTTTGTTGGCTGGCAGAGTTGTAGTGGCCAACTAGATGCTGTTGGCTACTATGTGGTACATCACTTCTTGCTGGATCTTCTCGAGTTCTTGTATCAGCCAGGTAGAGCGGCTGATCAGGAATTTCCTTTGGTCAGGGCGAGACACACTCACAGCCCGGGCCAAAGTGGGTTGGCAGGTCATCACTCTTCCTTGTTCACAGGGAGGGCTAGGGATCATAGACCCAGCACAACAGAGCAGAGCCCTTCTTGGGAAGTTCATCGTCCGAGGTCTTCTTCCAGGTGAGGAGCCCTGCAAGGAGTTCTTGTTACAGCGGCTTCTTGCGAGGGTGCCTTAGGCAGGAGGACCCTGGCAACCTTCGACCAGATGTATCTTCACAGAGATGCGTAGAGTTGGTTTGAGCAAGAGACTGGAGGATCGCTTTGCTGTGGGTTGCTTCGATCTTGGGAGCACTTGCGTCGAGGCGTGGAGCAGCGCCAATCTACTTGCACAGAGGAGCGCCTACGACAGCCACTTGTTTGGAACCCCACGGTTAGCACTCAGAGAGGGCACTTGGTTGGTAGTCGGCCTCATGTTTCCTGGGGTTCCATGGCAGCGGGTCCAACACGCTCTTTAGGTGACTGGTTACAGTTTTCAGGCTTGTCAGAGGAGCTGCACGGCTTTCAGCGACAGGGCATGAGAGGGGTGCAGAGCATGTGTCAAGACATTTCAGAGGCAGTACCAGCTGAGTGGCTCACGCCTCTAGAGTCCACAGCACGCAGATGGATGGGAGTCTTCACGCGACCGGAGGTTCTCATCTCTGTTTGGGCTTGCTCAGAGACTGTTCCCTCCCTGTTTTTCGAGCTACAGGGAGAGGGACGGTTACAGCGAGTTGCAGTAGAGGCCCCGCAGGTGGCAGAGTGTTGCTTTCAGAGGATTCGAGTGGTGGGCATCTGTGGAGGACTTGTGTCATCGATCTTGACCTAGCAGCTCTTGAGACTGGACATTGGAGGCTGTGGGCCTGGTAGTGTTGTCCACTGGCACGAGTACAGTGGGACCTTGGAGAGTGGCTTTGGAGGGACCCTTGATCTTCTGCAGACCACCCAAGCGTCCCTTTCTTTCAGTACAATGTTCGATTGGGACGTCACATACTGACAGCATAGAGAGAGGCTCACCCCGCTTCAGAACCTCATTGGCAGGAGGAGGGTCTCACAGCTGAGTTTTTGACAGTTTTTTGGGAGAGGTTGTGGGACTCCAGATAGCCGAGGCGAGTCACTTTGTTTCAGTGGTTGGTCGCACACAGAGCTACAACAGCTGGGAGTTGGCTGGTGCATAGTGGTCTCTCGGCCGCATGTATAGCTTGTGGCCACCTTGTAGAGAGTCAGCGTCATTGTCTTTGGGATTGCCCTTTGGCACAGCAGGTGTGGCTTCGTGTTCTTCGGCTGATGCCTGCTCTTTCCACGGCTCGGCAGTACACTTGGGGGGCAGCGGCTTGGTCCACTCTCACGGGCCTTGCACTTCAGTTTGAGCTATCTTTCACTAGCAGGATGATAGTGATGCTGGGGGGGTGGCCTACACTCCAGCCTGCCACAGAGCTTACTCCACAGGAGTGGTGTAGTGAGAGAGAGGAGTGTTGGGAGCTCATCTGTGTCCTGACACTCTGGTTCATCTGGCGGGCCCGCTGTTTCCGCATCTTGGAGGCTCGCCTTGTACCACCAGCAAGAGACTGTTCGCGATCTTTGGCTAGAGTTGATCCACACTCTTAGAGGACAGCTAGAGAGACTCCAGGGCAGCTCCGACCGCAGGCGGGAGCGTAGAGAGGCCTTCCTTCGACTCTGGCGTCCTAGGCCTTTTTTCACCATGGTCCAGGGAGTACTCAGATGGCACTCCCGTCCACGTGTGTGGCTTTTCCCTCCTCCCATTTCGTGATTTAGCCCCATTGTACATATGCTGTTTTTTCATTGGGAGAGTCTCCCCTTCATGGTTGTTGTAGCCCTCTCTCGAAGAGGTGGTTGTAGCCATGTGGGCAGTTTCATTAACTAATAGAAGGATCTTTTTCTCGGAAAAAAGAAGAAGACGCATACCTGACCAGCCGCCCACAAAGCCTCCTTCATGTAGGCAGGGAAGAGGATGTCGACAATAGAGAAGGAAATGAGAAAATGGAGAAACGAAGTGGAAGAGTGGAGAAAGAAGAGGAGCGCTATTCTTCAAAGATGGAGTGAAGAAAGAGATGGCATGCAAAGGAGGATCACTTCGCTCGAGCAGAAAGTGGTCATCCAAGCTTCCATCATTCAATATTTACAAGGTGAGTTTCTTTAAGCCAAAAATGGGCAACTTGAAGAAGGGAAATTTCAGCCTTCCGTGATGGAGGAGCTGAACACAATCAAAGAACAAGTGCGGGTCATCAAGGAGGAGGAAAATAATTCATCTTGGGTCGAGGTCATCACCCAGACACAAAAGAAAGTGGAGGCAACCGAGAAGTTGGGGGAGTAGGATTCAGAGTGAAACCGGCCCGTAGGCCAGTAGACGTTGGCTTTCACCCGAAATTCTTTACTTTAGACACACACACAGAGCACTTTGCAAAGGAGACCTGTAACGGGAATTAACACTTAATCACACACGGCTCGGAAGCTAGAATGCTCCGAGCAGACGCCGACAACCTGTAGGTCCCAAAATTGGTGCCCCTTTCGGTATTTCTTTATTCTTTAGGAGGGGAAAGTACGAAGAAGAGTCCTGGGAATCCTTTGACTGTATCCCACTAGATACCGCTTGTTTTGGCCAAATTTCGGCAGCATAACAGCCCCTAAACTTGCGCGAAACCAAATTCCCTGTTGGAACTCGCTTCTACTGGCGTATACCCTCTGATTCCTGCCCAAAAACAGTAAATTCAGCACGCTGTATTTATTGGTTTTTGCCCTGTTTTCAGCCCCAAACAGTCCCCTAACTGTCCTCTGCCAGTGGGACACGATTCCCAAAGGTTCTGGCGTCCGTATGGCTGAAAAACAGTAAAATTACAGCACATACACAGCGCTGATTTTGCACCTGTATGGTGAGGTTATGACCCTCACCAGTGCTTGCTTTGGAGTAGCAGCTAGCTACCCTTGTTCCTGCTCAAGGAGGCTCTTGCCTCAACACAAAAGCATGAACCCACACAGCTATACATCAGTCAAATGAGGAGCCCTCTTGTGGGGCATCACATAACTGCACGTAGGGGAGAGAGAGAGCAGTGTGTAGTGTGCAGGGCATCACTCCTAGCACCACACTGTACATGAGAGGGAAAGGAAGCACTCCATAGCTCTTAACATGTGACAAAAGATGAAATGAGGCCTCTCCCAGCTTAAAAATCAGCGCCCATTTTTTTGCAAGGGAAAAGTTCATGAAAAATCGACACTTGGCGCATTTACAAGCATTTGCTCGTTTCGGGTTCGCCGCTTAAAAATATCATGACCGGTTGCCTAGTTGACTTCGCGGCAGAGTTGTGAAACGTTCCCCTAGTCATACCGGAGGTAATGACGCGAACACATTTCACGGCCCAAAATAGCAGTTCCCTAAATTTTAGGAGATGCTTCCGTTGGGCTCCCACTGGTCTTCTAACCATCTATCCTCATTGGGACCGCATCCAAAAGTGCAATGTGGCCCAACTGTCGGATACTTTTTGTTGGTAGTCCCACCTTGACTTTACGCCTTAATTGAGTTCACTTCCTAGTATCCACCAACTTGCTAAGTGCGACGGGGGGACCTATATGATCTTGCTCCTAGCCTAGACATCCTCTTACCATACGAATTCCAGTGCCGACCACTACCCATCTGCGGGTGAAACTACCGTTCACATTGGCCATGCAATGTCCGACCGTTTGCTACTTCAAGAAGAGGGTCTCAAAAACAAAACAAAACCCCTTGGAAAGAAACCAACAACTAAAGTTAGCAATTGCCACGTCCTCGTGACATAGTTAACAGTTGCCACGTCCCTGTGACATACCCCCCTCTTGAAATCGCAAACGTCCTTGATTGCATACCATAAATACACGCCACTGATGATCTTGTGCTATCAACACTCTTTTATCATCGCATGTATCCGCAAGAAAGGTCATAACATATAGATACAAATGACTTAATGAGGCCTTCATACTTTTGTCATTTCCATCTATTACACTGAATTCATAGGTACATTTGATGTGCTAGCTCTATCATTACCCCTCCTTTGCACACGTTGGGTTGGGGCATAAGTAGGCTGCAACCCAAAGGCTTCAAGGTAAAGCTGCAATACATTTGGTGACTTTGACAGTTCATGCTCTTCCATCTACTTTGCATCCATAGGCGGATAGTTCTTGAACTTCACCATATAGCGTCTTGCAACTTGTCCTTTAACTTTTCTGTCCTTATGTGCCAAAACTTGCTCAGGTACCAAGATCTCATCAAGTTTCTCAACTTCTGGCTGATCCTCATCTGGCATATCTTCTGGCACATCACCCACGAAGGGTCTTAGAAGACTCACGTGAAACGCATTATGAATCTTCCATGCATCAGGCAATTTCAGCTTGTAAGCCACATCGTTGATCTTGTCAAGCACTTGAAAAGGCCCGTAGTAACGCATGCTGAGCTTAGGAAACAGCCGTTCCTTGCTCTTCATCTTCTTTAACCTTGCCTTTTCGAACCTTAACAGAACCCAATCACCAGGTGATAGTAGCAATTCATGACGGTGACGATCAGCAGCTTTTTTCTTCTTTGCCCGAGTCTTCTCCAAGGCAACTTTAATCTTTTTATACATCTCATCCATGTTCTCAACATATCGATCTGCCTCAAAGATCTTGTCCTTTGTATGCAAAATGGGAGGAACCTTTTTGCCGCCTTCAACAATCTCAAAAGGCGCTTTGCCAGTAGACGAATGCACCGTATTATTGTATGCATACTCAAGCATAGGCAAATATTGTTCCCACTTGCCCTTATTATCTGACACATAGCATTTGAGCAGATCTAAGACAATAGAATTATCCTCTTCTGACTGTCCATCAGTTTGTGATTGAAACGAAGACGAGAATTTGAGCGTAGTGCCCATGTTCTCAAACAATCCTCTCGAGAACAAACTGGTCATGCGAGGATCATGATCACTGATAATCGATTGTGGCATACCATGGTACTTAAACACCTTGTACATGAACAAGCGTGCCATCTGATCAGATTTTATCTTCTTCTTGACAGGGATAAAATGGGTCTGCTTGCTGAACCTGCAGATAATGGTCCATATACCATCATTCCCTGTTGGCGTCCTTGGAAGATCAAATATAAAGTCCATAGCAATGCTAATGGTCCATATACCATCATTCCCTGTTGGCGTCCTTGGAAGATCAAATATAAAGTCCATAGCAATGCTTTCCCATGGCTTATCCAGAATCGGCAGTGGTTGTAACAACCCTGGTGCCTTTTGCTTGTCAAACTTGACCTTTTGGCAAACTATGCATGCTCGCACAAAGGCATCCACATCTGTCCTCAAGGTAGGCGCCTCTACCGCTTTAACTGTTGCATCAATGCCACGATGCCATGCATACGGTGGGACATGACTCTCTTCCATGACCTTATGTCGCAGTGGCCTAGTGACACAAAGTCTGCCATGCATCATCATAAAACCATCTCTGAGGAGGTAGTGCTCGTGATGTTGCCCGTCTTGTAACTGTTCAAAGATCCTTGCAAAATCTTCATCAGCAGTATACTGTTCCTTCATGTCATCTAACTCATGATGATAAATAATTGACACAGGTGAAATTTGTGGCTTTCTTGATGACGCGTCAGCCACAACATTCTTCTTGCCTTCCACATGCATAATCTGGAAGTTGAACATGGAAAGAATGTTTGCCCATCGCATATGCTTTTCGGATAACTTTGACTGTGTCAAGAAGTATCGCAAGGTCTGATGATTTGTTTGGACAACAAAATCAGCACCTAAGAGGTAGTGCTTCTAGCTAGAAAGCGCATGAATCACTGCCAAGAGCTCTTTCTCATAGACTTGCATAGTCCTCTCTGGCCCTTGCAAAATTCGGCTTTCATAAGCTACTACCCGTCCGCAGGGTGGTCTTGTACGGTCACGTACGTTTTGTCCACGTACGAAGACGTACGGTACTCATCGAACTAGAAAATTTTATGTCGTACGACATGGTTACGTACGTTCAAAAATAAAAACACGCAATTCTTAACCCCAGATTTTACACTTGGGACAATTAGAGAATTGATTATCCCATTGGACAAGAAGGCAACTTGCAAGTCCGCTCTTCGTCGAGCTTCTTGGTGCGCATGTCCGCATAGGATGGACCCGTCCACCCCTCATGGACCGACAGCCGCAATAGCTTTCACGATCCTCTTCCACCCTGTTTACGAGACCACCCTGAAAAGTCCGTCCGAGATCAACGTTTTTTAAGCCGATCAAACAGACTTTATAAAAAATAAAATAAAAAAAATGGCTGGACGGTACGACACCGGACGAGCTGTATGACGGACGAGAACAACCCTGCCCGTCCGTCTCGCATTAGCACTGCTCCGATGCTACTGCCACACGCGTCACATTGGACCACAAATGACTTCCTGAGATCTGGCAAAACAATAATTGGATCTGAAGTCAACTTTTCCTTTAAGAGACTAAAAGCTGAAATCTCTTTTTGGGTCCATCTGAAAGTGACCTCTTTCTTTTGCAATGCGTGAAGAGGCGATGCTATCTCTGCAAAATTTCTGATAAACCTTCTATAGTAGGAACACAATCCCAAGAAGCTTCTGACATCGTGCACAGTCTTCAAGTCTGGCCATGTCTTGATAGTTTCGACCTTTGCGGGATCCATTCTAACAACATCCTTTGAGACTATGTGGCCCAGAAAGTGAATCTCTTCGAGGAAGAATTCACTTTTCTTAGGATTGACAAGTAACTTGTGAGATTGCGCAGCTCTTCGAACACAATGGTCAAGTGACGCCTATGCTCCTCTTCATTCTTTGAATACACTGTCATGTCATCGAAGAACGTTTCAACAAACTGTTGATGCAAGCGGAAAATCCGGTCCATCATTCTGTTGAATGTGGCAGTAGCATTTGTTAGCCCAAACGGCATCACTAGAAACTCATAAAGACTAAATGTCGTTCTAAACGCAGTCTTGTGCACATCCTCTGGCCTTATACGAATCTGATGGTACCCACTCTTAAGGTCTATCCTGCTGAAAATTGTAGCACCCTCTAAACGATCGAGAATATCATCAATTCTAGGAATAGGGAACCTATTCTTGATGGTATTCTTATTCAACGCACGGTAATCAATACACATGCGCCATGAGCCATCCTTCTTTTGCACTAGGAGCACTGGGGAGCAAAAGGGTGAAGAACTAGGCTGAATCAGCCCCTTCTCTAATAACTCCTCAACTTGGCCCATAATCTCTTTCTGCTACGTCGCACTAACCCTATAGGGAGGTCTATTTGGTGGGCTACACCCTGGCACCAAATCTATCCGATGGTCCTCAGGTCTCTCTGGTGGCAATTGCGACGGTAATGAATCAGAAAAACAGTCACTAAACTTTTGCAAAAATGCTGACCTTTCTTTATCTAACACAGATAAATTTGACTGATCACTATCTGAGACATCATGTGCAAAAATCAAGTACACAGAAAGATGATTCTTTATTACAGATGTGATAGCAGAAGCAGATACAATAGGGACTGACTCTCCTTTAAGCTTTACATCCAAGATGTGAGTTTTGCTTCTATGCTGTACAGTGATCTTTTTGTTGTAGGCATCCAAGACTCCATGCACTCGGAACATCCACGGGATTCCCAACAAGGCGTCACAACCTTCCAGCGGCATGATGTAAAACTCTTCAGTGTCCACATACGACTGAATATGCAGACGTAGTTTTCCAATGATGGGAGTAACACACTCTGAGTGGCCAGGACATGCCATCCCTGCCTCTGCTGTGTACCCCATCTCTTCAGCTCTGATGCCCAACTTCATAGCTAACTCTGGTGAGATAAAGTTGGCTTTGGCACCTGGATCAAAGAAGATAAGTGCCGTCTGATCCCTAACTTTACCCCATGCCCTGCATAACTCACTGGCATCTGTGCTGGGCTTGTCACCCACCATGTCTGGCACTAAACCTGCCGTGGGTTTTGGCTTCTTGCCTTTCTGGTCTTCTTTATCCTCTGCGTCAGTTGGCCTTTTCCTTTGTGGACAATTGATAGAAAAGTGACCAGGCTGCTCGCATATAAAGCATTTGTTCTCAGCCATTAGGACCTTCTTTTCCTCCAGCGACTTGCGCACAAAAGGCTTGCTTTTCTGTTTCTTTGCCTGCGCTCCAGAAGTCCCGGCTGAATCCTTGTCTTTGGTGGCCTTTTCTGACCCCTGTGACGCATCAAGAGCTGTTTTCACAATGGGCTTCTTCGCTGAATTTTTCTTTTGCTGCCCTCCTTTGTCACTGCTCGGAAATCCACTGTCCTCTCCTTTCAACAAGGCAAGACCAGTGTTTGCAACTTCCATAAGCTGAGTAAGGGTAGCCACTCTGTTCTTTGTACAGTAATCGCGAAGCCCTTTAGGCAGCCCACAACAGTACTTCTCTATCTGCTCTGTCAATGGCACAAATCTGTAGGAGGTCACTGAGAGTAACGCTTTACAAAACCTCCTATTGTACTCCAACAAGCTCTTGCACGAAGCTGAAGTAAGCTGGTGCCAATCTGTCAGGACGTCGGCTTCAAATTCATTTGATAGCCAAGCAGATGCAAACATTTGCTTGAAGTAAACCCAAGTGGCGGGTGCCTGTCCTTGCATTAACAATGTCGTTCACCATGTAAGCGCATTGTCCTTTAAGAAAGTGGCAGCTTTCCTGACCTTCGAGGCCTCTGTAAAATTCCCTCCCGCATAAGCTGTATCAAACTGTTGGAGGAAAGTGAGAGTCTTTGTCTTATCCTCGAAACCACTGAAGGTACTGAACTTTACCGCTGCACCACCTTCTTTGTAAGCCTTCGGCATCTCTAGTGCCCCCAAGTTGTCATACGGAATGGTCTGCAACATGGGCATTGTAGTAGGCATGATTGGCACGTCTTGGCCATTCACATTTTGCGTCAGAGGTGCGATATTTGGTTGCTGTCCATAGAAACGAGCCATGCCAAAATAACCGTGTGGCACCCCAAACTGGCCCTGGTTGCAGTGGAAACCTTGCTGCATGTCGATACTACCATACATGGGGTTTGGCATGATGCCTTGCATACCCCCGAACACTGTTCCTGGCATGTACGGCTGACTTTCAGGCACATAACCAGCCATACTTTGGAACACTGATCCACCCCCGAAATACTCAGGATGTACCGTGGGTTGTGGAAAAACTGAGTGCATAGCCTGGTATCTAGCTCCCTGTCCATTCAAGACAGCATGCTAGCTCTGAAAGGTGGCGGGCTGAACTGGCATAACCTGTGGAATAGGCGTTCTAGCCACCTGTTCAAGCACGGGAGGAACCTGCTTTGGAGCCCCCGACTCTGCAACATGCGAGTGTTCTCTTTTCTCCAGCGCCACATGAAGTACTTGGGCTTGAGCATCAACAAGCTCTGTACGCGGCGTAGGTTGCCTATTTTGCTGTTGCATTGGTGGCGCTTGCAAGAATTCCATAAACCTCGGATTCTGCACTAGCTGCGAAAAGACATTCACCGTGGCAACTAACTGAGTCTTGAACGCATCATCCTCAAGTTGCCGAGTCATAAAGCCCTGTACTAGTGGAGAGACATTCACGTTGACAGGAGGTACAGACCAACGTCGCCGTGAGCTCTCGCCAATCTCAAAAACCATAGGAATCTCCTGCGTGTCCTTTGAAGAGGAACCCTCTTCCATAATTCCCTTCCCCTTGTCGGCCATAGTGTAATCCCCGCGTTCTTGCACTCTGTGTCTTTACCCTAAACAATCCAGGCTCACTCTTTAAGGAAAAAGTGATTGATGTCTTGGCAACCGAACCATGAAACCGGCCCGTACGCCGGTAGACGTTGGCTTTCACCCGAAATTCTTTACTTTAGACACACACACAGAGCACTTTGCAAAGGAGACCTGTAACGGGAATTAACACTTAATCACACACACGGCTCGGAAGCTAGAATGCTCGGAGCAGACGTCGACAACCTGTAGTTCCCAAAATTGGCGCTCCTTTCGGTATTTCTTTATTCTTTAGGAGGGTAAAGTACAAAAAAGAAGAGTCCTGGGAATCCTTTGACTGTATCCCACTAGATACCGCCTGTTTTGGACAAATTTCGGCAGCATAACAGCCTCTAAACTTGCGCAAAACCAATTCCCCTGCTGGAACTCGCTTCTACTGGCGTATACCCTCTGATTCCTGCCCAAAAACAGTAAATTCAGCACGCTGTATTTACTGGTTTTTGCCCTGTTTTCAGCCCCAAACAGTCCCCTAATTGTCCTCTGCCAGTGGGGCACGATTCCCAAAGGTTCTGGCGTCCGTATGGCTGAAAAACAGTAAAATTACAGCGCAAACACAACGCTGATTTTGCACCTGTATGGTGAGGTTATGACCCTCACCAGTGCCTGCTTTGGAGTAGCAGCTAGCTATCCCTGTTCCTGCTCAAGGAGGCTCTTGCCTCAGCACAAAAGCATGAACCCACACAGCTGTACATCAGTCAAATGAGGAGCCCTCTTGTGGGGCATCACATAACTACACGTAGGGGAGAGAGAGAGCAGTGTGTAGTGTGCAGGGCATCACTCCTAGCACCACACTGTACATGAGAGGGAAAGGAAGCACTCCATAGCTCTTAACCTGTGACAAAAGATGAAATGAGGCCTCTCCCAGCTTAAAAATCAGCGCCCATTTTTCTGCAAGGGGAAAGTTCATGAAAAATCGACACTCGGCGCATTTACAAGCATTTGCTCGTTTCGGGTTCGCCGCTTAAAAATATCCTGACCGGTTGCCTAGTTGACTTCGCGGCAGAGTTGTAAAATGTTCCCCTAGTCATACCGGAGGTAATGACGCGAACACATTTCACGGCCCAAAATAGCAGTTCCCTAAATTTTAGGAGATGCTTCCGTTGGGCTCCCACTGGTCTTCTAACCATCTATCCTCATTGGGACCGCATCCAAAAGTGCAATGTGGCCCAACTGTCGGATACTTTTTGTTGGTAGTCCCACCTTGACTTTACGCCTTAATTGAGTTCACTTCCTAGTATCCACCAACTTGCTAAGTGCGACGGGGGGACCTATATGATCTTGCTCTGAGCCTAGACATCCTCTTACCATACGAATTCCAATGCCAACCACTACCCATCAGCGGGTGAAACTACCGTTCACATTGGCCATGCAATGTCCGACCGTTTGCTACTTCAAGAAGAGGGTCTCAAAAATAAAACAAAACCCCTTGGAAAGAAACCAACAACTAAAGTTAGCAGTTGCCACGTCCTCGTGACATAGTTAACAGTTGCCACGTCCCCGTGACACAGAGAGAGGAGCTATAGCCACTTCTACACATTGTACAAAGAGATGATCATGCTAGATAAATGTGGGTGAGGTTGAGGGCCAACACAGGCTGATTTTTATACATTGACATATGCTACTTTCCCCCTATTGCGTTAGTCTATGCTGGGCCTAGATGGCAATCATCTTTCTTTGTTCTAGACAATGACATATAGGAGTTTTGTAGGGATTGTGACATCCTCCTCCTAGGGAACTTCAATGCCCGGACAAGCAATTCTTAGACAATCTTCTATGACACTTCAGAGAGGATGCTTAGAGAGTTGGATGTAGGAGATTTGGGGCTTGACAGACATTCGCAAGACAAAGTATGGGAGACATCTCACGGAGATGGCGACTACACATGGTCTGGCCATACTTAATGGCCTACAACGTTTTGCTAGAGCGGCCGGTTTTACATGCTTTCCACACAGGCATGGGGCCAGCACAGTGGACTATGTCATGGCATAGCCGAGCTTCATTCCCTGCATTTAGAATCTCACACTAGGACCTAGACCAGTGGGTGTAGTAGTGGATCATGCTCTCTTGACACTTTTGGTCTCCTTCCAGTACAATACAGCCGAGGTATCAAGAGGAAGCATAGATACCTGCTATACATTTACACCAGAGACATACCACTTTACTAACTAAGACATTGTATGATGCAGTAGCAAAGGCTACCCACACACTCAGCCTGATCTTCAGAGACGCCATTTTGGGAGCATGCCTCAGAACAGTTGGTATAACGAGGTGTAGAGAGACAAAAGCACAGCTTCAGAGAGATATTCTCCTAGGGTCATCAATCACAGACACTTGTAGCAAGAAAAGTGAATTGTGCTGTCTATTATGGGTGCTCCTCAGTGTTATATGCATGAAACCTCACCCCAACAGAAAATAAACACTACATAGCAATGAAACAACAACTTAAAGCACAACAACAAACTTAGAACTCAATGGAACTCAACAAACTCATAGAACCATACAGACTCTGGCTTGCAGCACACTCAGCTCCAAGCCGAGGACTCCCAAGTAAAATGGGGGTGTAGAGGTTGCAAAGTGCAGGGAGAGTGCTAATGTGCGGTGTTGGACATAAGACTCAAGACTCACGACGCTAGACCATAGAAGTATATAATGATGCCGTCCCCCTCGACTAGAACCAACTACAAATATATACAATCATAAAGAGCCACCAACGGCTAGCAAAATATCCTAGTCCAGCTAAGTCTATCTCCAAATAATGGTGGTGGTGGTCTGGCCCCGGTTTCCCCTAGACCGCCACTCGTATCACTGCCACGTGTCACTGCCTAGGCAAGAGTCCGTCCAGTGTGAACTCTAGACTAACTATAACTATGCATGTCATGTGCCAGTGACATTGTAGCCGTGCTACAGGTTGCCCGCCACAAGACCACTCACCGTCTTGGTGAGAGAAACACTGAAATTGCAAAAAGAAATCACTAGTGCACTGAAACAGCTGGAAAGAAGGAACTTCATATGTACAATAAAGAGGCTGAGCTGAACATCTTGATCTTGTCACCCAAGAGAAAGAGCCGTCGCCACTACCGCACCCAAAGTATCAACCTCCGGAGGGCCATCAAATCGATGTTGGGAGCTTGCCGCCGGACTATAGGCGTTTGCACCTTGCTCTCTACAAGCTGGCTCTCTGTGAAAGAAGCAGCCATCTGATGTCACCAGATGAAAGCACTTGTACTAAAGTGTACTAAGGCCGCCAATTGACATAGCCATGGCGATGTGCACCAGCAAAGCCGTCGAAAGGAACTCCCCGTGTTGGTTGTATGTGTCTTGTGTGGGCCGACGATCGAAACCCCCGAGGATAGTAGTGGAAAAGCTGAGGTTGAGCACCTCCCATGAACTGTGTAGAAGGTCCCATGAACTGCGGAGAAGAACCTAGATGTGCATACCCTATAGGAGTCTGCACATGAGTCTGTACCTATCCCACTGGACGAGTCCGATACCCCCATAGCAACATGAGGCTACTATACTAGCATCTCCCGAAATCCCTTCACTTGCTCTTTTAGATCGTCTATGATTTGTGAGTTTACTCTCAAGGCCTGGCGCAAAGCAAAAATTGTAGCATCCCAATCCGCTATTGCGCTCTCGGCAACACGCAGGCAACCCTCTATGGTTGCATATGTGGCTGAGTGATGTTGGTGAGTAGCAGCCAACCGCTCGGCTCCAAGCTCAATCATGGCAATAGCGTTCTTTGACTCGTGCAAGTTTCCTTCAGATAGTTGGAAGAGCAAAGTAGAGTCAGTCCCAACCGAAGCAGCAACAGTAGTGCCTGGAAGTGGAGGGCTCTCAAGGGGCACTACATGTGATCAAGTAACATGCTCAGAGGCTGAGCTTGAGATAAGAAATGATGGTTGAGGCGATTGCAAGTGGTGTAAGGTGCAACGAAAGTGAATGTTGATAGTGCTCATGATGAGTGCTCCAAACTGTAAGGTGCAGTGGAAGTGAATGTAGTGCTCAAGATGAGTGCTCCGAATTGTGCTCAAGGGTTCCTTTTGCTTACGAAAGGGAGAGCCTTCCGTTCCTTTTAGAGAGAGAGTGCAAGTGCAATGATCACAAACAAAGTGAACGCTACTGTGAATGAAAGTGCCGAGATGAGAGAGAGAGAAAGATACGACCTCGAGCGGTTCTCAAACCCTCCTCCAAGGGCCCCCCTCTCTATGGCGAGAGAGGTCTATGCTATAGATTGCACAAATCTGGTACAATGGTCTAGATGCAATGGACTTGCCAACGATGTCGATGACTAATATGGTGACGACGAGGACGGACTGAAATCTGAAAATGAAAGGACTGATGCGCTGAATTCTGAAACGCTGGCTGAATTCGGCGACACGATGAGAATCTGCTACAAAGGTGGAAATCTGCGAGGCTGAGGGCTGATCTACAGATGCAGAGGGCTGAAAACTGAAAATGTTGATCTGGTCTACTGCTGCGGAATGCTGAAAACTGAAAATGCTGGTCTAACTCTGCAAGTTAGGAAACTCTAGACTGATCTGTTGAGTTGCAAAAACGTCAAGCTGATCTACAAGTTCAAAAATGCCAGGCTGGTCTGCAAATGCAAAAACATTGGGTACTTGGGCTGAAAACACTGATGGTCTTCTGCAGGCGGTCTTGCTGAGAAGATGCACTGCAAGTTGCCTGAGCTCCTTCTGTTGCTTCTTCTACTTGTACTGAGTGACCATTGGGTTTCTTTTATAAATCCTTAGCAATTTGCCCTACTTACTTTTCCAACAAAAGTCACTTATTAATAAATAAGTGAAAAATGTGTATTTTGCGAAAAAGGGTTCTATGCTTTGAAAAATGTTCCTGATGGGTACCGAATGTCATGCTCATGATCATGATGTGTGCAATCAAAGGATATGTAACTAATCTAAGTGCCTGGACATGCATGGCCTGTGCACAGGCTCACAAAGGTGCCAGAACACTTCCTAGGCTAACTTGAACCCTCGATCTGAGATAGCTTGTCCACATGCACATAGGGTTAGATGTGCACTTGACATACCCTCCTTTTTAAAGTGAGGTACTGGTATCGAGCTGTATGGCGTCGAGGGAGTACGCCAACAACTCCTGGAATCCTGCGAAGACGCTTCGCCGGCCCACTTTGATGCGTGGGTTGTGCGATACTTGAACTTTATGAAGGTTTGCAATGCTTACTTCTTTGGGCCGTGCCAAAAGCGACACAAAATGATCTGTTGCGGCTTCAACCTCCAACTTTGAAGTCGGCCCAATTGAAAGAAAGGGCACGCCTTCCTCGGCTTCCTCTAGGTGCGCGGCCAACTGTGCCTTTTGCCACACTTGGGACCAATTAATGGCATCACCGGCAAGATTCGTGGCTGCCGTCAAAACTTTGCTATTTCCTGTTTTCTTAGTTGTCGCAAAGTAAGCATTAAATTGATGCAACCAAGAATGAATAACATTAGCATCCATCTTACCGTCATACTTACTGAATGTCAACTTCTCAGTGACTAGGTTGTTGGAATCCGCCACTCTACTTATGTTACGTGATGAATCGCCCACGTTCTTGAGTGGCTCGGATTTCGAGGTGAGTGCCTGTAGGACCAACTCTTGCATGCATTGGTCTCTCTGCGCCTCACGTTCTAATTCCCTAGCCGCTCGCTTTTCTTCGGCTGCAATGCGTAGAGCTTTGCGCGCTTGCTCACGCTCACTCTCCAAGGTTGCCTTTCTTTCTTCGGCGCCCAAGCGCGCTTGCTCACGCTCACGCTCCAAGGTTGCCTTTCTTTCTTCGCGGTTGCGATCCATGGCGGCGCGTTGCGCCTCTTGTTGTAGCATCATGTCCATCATCGTCTTGACCAAAGCCTCCATAGGATTTGGTGCAATCCGTGGTGTAGATGGGGATGGGGGAGGATCGAGGAACAATCATCTTGGTGTAGAAACTTCTTCTCCAACTCCACTCTCATCACCTTCACGCAAAGTATCCATTCCGCTTCGGGTGATGACCATACATGGAGATCTTGGGTACTTGGATTCTTGATGGACTTGGGTTCTTGAGGCTCTTGAGTTCCTAGCTTGCAATCGGTGTTTGAGAAGGTTTTTCTTACCCGAGTCGACTCTTCCTTGCGGGCGCACCCCTTGGCGGCCTTGCGCTCACACCAAGGTTGCTTTTTCCCACCTCACGTCGATTGGCTTGCCGCTAAGTGCACGGTCTGCTCTCGATAAGTGAAAAGAGGAACAAGGGGAGACTGGACAAGCCCTTCTTTCTTGGGTTACCTGCCACTCTTCAAAAACACGATTAGGAATCGACACGCCCGAGTGGACTTGGGTTACGTGCGACCACAACAAGCAAAAAAATTTATGTGGTTCTTTCCTTGAGTGATACAGAACACTACCAAAATCCTTTGATACCAATGTAAGGTGTAGCGGAAGTGAATGTTGATCGTACTCAGGATGAGTGCTCCGAACTGTGCTCAAGGGTTCCTTTTACTTGCGAAAGAGAGAGCCTTCCGTTCCTTTTAGAGAGAGAGTGCAAGTGCAATGATCACAAACAAAGTGAATGCTACTGTGAATGAGAGTGCTGAGATGAGAGAGAGAGAGAGAGAGAGAGAAAGATACGACACCAAGCAGTGTCCAAACCCTCCTCCAAGGGCCCCCCTCTCTATGGCGAGAGAGGTCTATGCTATAGATTGCACGAATCTGGTACAATAGTCTAGATGCAATGGACTTGCCGACGATGTAGAAAACTATGATAGCAACGACGAGGACGGACTGAAATCTGAAAATGAAAGGATTGATGCACTGAATTCTAAAACACTGGCTGATTTGGAAAACGCTGGCTGAATTCGGCGACGCGATGAGGATCTGCTACAGAGGTGGAAATCTGCAAGGCTGAGGGCTGATCTACAGATGCAGAGGGCTGAAAATTGAAAACGTTGATCTGGTCTACTGCTGCGGAATGCTGAAAACTGAAAATGCTGGTTTAATTCTGCAAGCTAGGAAACGCCAGGCTTATCTGCTGAGTTGCAAAAACGTCAAGCTGATCTGCAAGTTCAAAAACGCCAAGCTGGTTTGCAAATGCAAAAATGCTGGGTACTTGGGCGGAAAACGCTGATGGTCTTCTGCCGGCGGTCTTGCTGAGAAAATGCATTGCAAGTTGCTTGAGCTCCTTTTGCAGCGTCTTCTGCTTGTATTGAGTGACCACTGGGTTTCTTTAATAATTCCTTAACAATTTGCCCTAGTTACTTTTCCAACAAAAGTCACTTATTAATAAATAAGTGAAAAATGTGTATTTTGCGAAAAAGGGTTCTATGCTTTGAAAAATGTTCCTGATGGGTACTGAATGTCATGCTCATGATCATGATGTGTGCAATAAAAGGATATGCAACTAATCTAAGTGCTTGGACATGTATGGCCTGCGCACAGGCTCACAAAGGTGCCAGAACACTTCCTAGGCTAACCTGAACCCTAGACCTGAGATAGCTTGTCCACATGCACATAGGGTTAGATGTGCACGTGACAGGTGGAGAGTGGGAAGTAGTAACTATGGCAGGGGTGAAGACAGGAGTAGTAGGTAGAGGTGCATGGGAGAGAGAGGCCGCAACTGTAATAGGAAGGGGTGGATCGGGAAGGGCAGAGCTGACTACCTGCTCTGTAGAACGAGGGAGGGAAGTAGAAGAAGAGCGGCATGTAGTGTTTGTCACCCTAGTCTGCTCTCGGAGAATGGCAAAGGAAGTAGTGACTCCGCTATATCTTTCATCACTTGGCCCTATTTTTTTGCTTCTTTTGTGGTCGATTTTCAGCAGTGCCAAGAGATTTTCTTTTTCCTTTGAAAGGCAATTGTTGTGAATCATCCACTTCGACAGGGCTAACGTGGATGTTGATGATCAAGGCCAACATGGGGGCTGCAGAGCAATGAAAGCTGACCAAAATTGATAGCACTTGAGTGTAGTAGCATTTAGCTCGTGACAGTAGAGCAGTGTAGAGTACTTGGTGATACCTACAAGGCATTGCATGCAACCAACAGTACAACGCATCACAATGCTCGATAGTAGTAGGAAAATCCAGCTTCTTCTTTCGCGGCGACTGATTCCACAGTAATAGGTAATAGCGAAACACCTCAAAAACTGCTTAGCTATGCATAAATTTAGAGATGATCTGGCTGTAATAGATCCTAACACGGCTAAATAATAGCCTCTTTTGACAGTCTGAGATACGTGCGGTCTTTGTCACTGGAAGCAGAGGTGTCTGATTCATATTCCTCACAACTTGATAGCTCAGCTATCATCGTTGGGACTCGAAGTGAAGCTACCTTCTTCCTCACTTTCACTAGCAGCAGTAACCTGTGCCTTTAACTTTTGCAATTTGCAAGCACGCACTTGCTGGCGACAGCTAGCTTTGCCAACCATGCTGCCAGAAAAAATCTCTTGTACAATTTGTGTCTGATACTGCACACCTGCACTCACACTGCCACTATATATGTACTGTACACAAATCCTTTTCTTCACAGTGCATACATAGGCTCACAACAACCACATAGTCTCAAAATTTATGTACACCTAATCCCTAGATAACATACACCACTCTTTGCATTTCATGATGCAATCTGTCCAAAGGTATCTATCGCACCTGTCTTTTGCTGATATTTACTTAGATAGCTCCTGCTGATTTTTCAGCATAATAGAGGATTGAATCACTATCACATTGATGGGTGATGCAAATATAACGCACTGAGAGGGCCTTCAATTCTTGGGATAGGGCGAGGGCGACGAATTTTCGAGCAGCAACTTTTGAAAGTTTGAAGGGGTGAAGGGGCGATTGAGGGTGCGGGTAGGGCGGAGTGGGCAGGGGGAGAGAGGTGGGTAGAGGCGGCTAGAGCCAGGGGTGAGAGAGGGGTGGTGAGGGAGGATGATAGTAGGGGCACGAGAGATGTGGGTAGGGGCGACGGTTGAGAGAGGGCTGGGTAGGGGCGAGTGGTGAGAGAGGGGCGAGGAGGTAGGTAAGGAGGGGACGAGTAGCCGTTTAGAGGACGAGTAAGTGGGTAGGGGCGAATAGATGGGCAAGGGGCGACTTGGTGGGTTAGAACGAGTAGGTGGGTAGTCGTCCCCTACCTACCTACTCGTACCCTACCCACCTACTCGTCCCTACCCACAAGATCGCGCCCTACCCACTTGACTTGCCCCTCTAGTGGGTAGGGATGAGTAAGTGGGTAGGGGACGATCTGGTGGGTAGGGTACGGGATTAAAAGAACTATCTAGAAAGAAGAACAGCCACATATGCCTCACTTCGAGGGATAATAGCACTTTACCCTAGAGCCATTTACCAACGGCAAAGGAACACCATCAAGAGTGGCTGATTGCACCGCTCCTTGTGGTAAAATTTCTTGCACTCTGTATAGCCCTTGCCATGCTGGAACCAACTTCTTTGCTTTTTTTTGGTAGTGTGCCTGATAGAGCAACACCAACGAGCCTTGCACTATTTTAGGCTTGCGAAGATGACAATCATGCCATGCTTTGCGACGAAGTTGCTCTGCTTGGAGAGCGAGGGAAGCTAATATGCGGCTTTCTTCTAACATGGATAAACGAGAGATGGGCGGAGGCAATCCCAGCTGTGACACGAAATCTGCAATCGAACCCAAAGCAATGGGTGGAGCAATCGATCATGCTCTCTTGACACTTTCCGTCTCCTTTCAGTAGAGTACAGCCAAGGTGTCAGCAAGGAGGACGCATACCCGCTATACATTTATAACAGAGACTGACTCTGTTTATACAGAGGAGATCTATAGTCGTCTATCATCTATGTATAGCAGCCAGGCTTGGACACTCTGTGGAGATCACCACTTTATTGGCTGAGACATTGCATGATGCAATAGCAAAGGCATACCCACACACTTAGCTTGATCAGAGATGTCGTTCTAGTGTAGATAGACAAGAGCACAGCTTCAGAGGGATCTTCTCCTAGGGGTCATCAATCACAGACAGTCTCGGCGCCTGCGCCCTGTGCAATGGAAGAAGCGAGCGTTTCTAGCTCAGATGGAGCGAGACTTATACCAATTGTTCTTGAGTAGACTCATGAGAGGCATGGCGTTTCTTTCATGAGCACTCCCCTCCCCGTCTGATATTGTGCCTATCTTCAAGGCACGTGACCCTACGGATCTTGGAAACTACCGTACTATTATGATTGGACACACATTGGCACAGCGTATGCATCTATCCTTAAGGAACAGTTGAGCAGATGAGCAAAGATTTAGGGCACACGAGCAACGGGACAAGCCGGTTTCAAGAGAGACTTCTCCACTCTTGACTTTATTCGGACACTTAAAGCCATCATTGAGGAGAGTAGGGCACATGGGAGATGGATTTATTGTAGCTTTGTGGATTTTTAGAAAGCATTTGACATGGTGCCCAGAGCCAGATTGAAGCATAGACTACAAGAGATGCGAGTGCCCATTGAGTTGATTTGTGGGATCATGCCTCTATACAAATTAATAGTGGGACATGTACCCACTCTAGAGGAGATATCTGATTTAGTTCACTCCACTATTGGAGTGAAACAAGGTTGTCCAGTGCCTCCTACTCTATTTGGTATGTATACAAATGAGATTTCCGATTACATTGACAGAGAGGGTGACAGAGGTGCCTAGCTGGGAGGGGCATGGATTCCATTGTTATATGCTGATGATATTGTGTTGATCTCTGACTCATCGGAGGGTATGCAGCGACATTTGGATGCATTACATAGCTTTGCGGAGGATAGTGGATTGTCAGTAAACCTTTGTAAAACCAAGGTTATGGTGTTTAACACCACCCCAGTGGATCATGAAGATGATCTGTCTGGACACTAAAATCAACACCTAACAGGTAGTTCCAACTAGAAAGCGCATGAATCTAGGCCAATAGCTCTTTCTCATAGATTTGCATAGTCTTTTCTAGCTCTTGCAAGATTCTGCTCTCATAAGCTACTACCCGACCACCTTGCATTAACACTGCTCCAATACTATTGCCACACACATCACACTGGACCACAAAATGACTTTTTGAGGTCTTGTAAGACAATTACTGGATCCAAAGTCATCTTTTCCTTTAAGAGATCAAAAGCTGAAATCTATTTTTGTGTCCACTTGACGTGACCTCTTTCTTTTGTAGAGCATGCAGGGGTGAAGCAATCTCAGCAAAGTTCTTGATAAACCTTCTGTAGTAAGAGCGTAAGCCCAAGAAGCTACGGACATCATGCACAATTGTGAGCATCTATCAAGCCCCAAGTCACCCACATCCAGCTCTCTAAGCATCTCATCTGAATTGCCGTAGAAGATTGTCTGAGAGTTGCCCATTCTGGCATTGAAGTCTCCTAGGAGGATGATATCACCATCCCTAGAAAACTCCCATATATCATCATCTAGTGGTGTTGTGTCACATGTGTAATGGGGCGGGGCTATGGGGCAATTGGCTTGAGAGGGGCAAGCTGCTCCCTTCCTTGTAAACAGGGCTTGTCTCGAGCGCTTTGCGACATCCAGAGTGCAGATGAGGATGGATCCATCACCCATTATATCACCCTCTTGTATTGGGCACCCATTGTATCAGTGGTCACACATACCCCACACAGTTCCAGCTAGTAGCACTTTTAGATTCATTTTAGTATCTCTTTTTTTGTACCTAGGTCCTAGACATGGTATCAGATTCACCATTTTGTAACGGATTGGTCTCATAGGTCATTTTGGCCTTTTGAAGACGTTAATATATCATTTCATTTCATTTCTCTATGTAACTGTTATGTTATTTGAGAAGCTTTCATGGTAATCAAATATTTGACTGACATATTTTCCTATTGGCGTTTGGTCGAGTATGGCTTTTGAGGCTTATATTTTTTTGCAGGGATTGGCTACAATGGATTTCCTAGAGGCTGCTCAGATGATGAACTTCCATGGGCAAAGGTTACATCATGTTTCAATAAGAATCTCAATGTCTAGTTTTAAGTAGCATTCTTATTTCTAATTTTGTTCCAGATGGCAGTGAATGGTGACCCACTCCAAACTAAATATCCGTAAGTGACTCATTAAACGTCATGAGCGTTCTGAATTCACTTCCATTGAGGTTGAAGATGGATGCTTCTTTGGCAGGTATGTGTGCCATGCAGAGGTTAATGCCATTCTTAATAAAAATCATGCCTCAGCTTGTGGTCAGGTAAATGCCTCGTCCAAGATTCTCCTTGCTAACTTCTTAGTTTCACTAGATGCGATAGTTCAATACGCTTTGCATGTGCAGGAACATAGTGTCTATTAGAATCAAAACTCAGGATGTTTTACTTGATTGTTTTGCAGCGTTTGTATGTGACAATGTTTCCTTGCAATGAGTGTGCCAAAATCATCATTCAGGTTCGTTCTTTTTTGAGACTTCAAATTAAGATTTGGCTGGCTACATAATAAATGTTGAATAATGAATCCTTGTTTTAGACTGGGTAATGATTTTGACTAAGCTTGTTTCTCAGAAGGTAATCTGGAAGGTTGCATGCAATCCCCATAATATTGCATGCAATATTATGGGGATCAATTTGATTCCCATGCATTACATTTCCCAAGTTATTGTTCAAGTTTCGTCTAAAAACGTAGTGTTGGGCACATGACTTGGACTTCAAGTAGTAATGGCTTCTGTTGCGTTATGTTGGTCGTCTTTTAGTGTGCTGCATGCTGGACTATATGGAGTCAATCCAATCATAACCCCAGAGCTTAGCTTCGTCCTTTTCAAGGGGCCAGAGATTTCATGAGTGTGCTTATGGATTACCAGCTTACGTGGTTCTTGTCAATCTTGACCCTCCAGCAGAGTACTAAGTAGTTGAATGATCCAGTGTACCGTTATGACAGTAACTCAACATCCAGCTGTGAATATCTACGTCTGTATCAAAGGATTTTTCCAAATGATTGCAGAAGCACCCTTTCCATGTTTCCATGATGGAAACGGTGCTTCTGCAATCATATGAGGAAGCCTCTTGGTTTCAAAGCAGAACATGCTCTTGACAGGAAAGCCACATTCACTCTACTTTGGTGGATACTAGCAACAATTCTTTTTTATGATTATAATATAAGAGGGCTAGGCTCTAGCCTTACAGGAAAAAGATTGTAGGGGCTTGGTTTATGCTCTTGAAGTTAAAACATATATATAAGGTGAAAATTTCCAGCATTCATGAGGTTGAAGGTCTTCTTCCATCCTTCCCTTTCTCATGTAGACAAGGTTAAAAGCTGCACAGTTGTAATATAATGGATGTACTATGGCCATGCTGTACATGATTGGCATAAGTACCATAATCTTTAAGATGATAGAAATGCATAGCGGCCTCAAGGGCAGCAAGATGTGGATCACCACAGTTTTTCTTCGTTAGTTATCAACAGACTACACTTTCTCAGAAGGGTAGGCACCCCTAGTGTAGGTTGGGACCGAGCTTAGGGGGCAATTCGTGCCAGCTCAGACGTGTGATTAGAGGATTATTTTGCTACCCATGTGTTATGTCCTGCTCTTGGGAGAGGGGATTTAGCCCAGATGCCGTCGGGATGGGTGTCCAATGTCCGAGCGGACGTAGTGTGAACCCGGCCAGTGTGGCCGGCCATTATTATAAAAGGGAGGCCAAGTCATTTACAGTTATCGACCCCCACTGGCAGAGTGCTAGTGGTTAGCCCGCGAGGCTAGGAGTGCGCGAGGTCACCTCGAGGAGGTGAGGCCGGGTGGTATGGGACGTCGGGTCTTACAGGAGGTCCGTGTAGCCGGGAGATCCACTCCTTGCGTTTGTTTCATGGTATCAGAGCCGGCTTGGCTATGGAATGGACTGTGTGCACACCTACGGGCTGGTTAGAGTCGGATAATTATCTTTTCATGCAATTATTGATGAATTAATTGTTTAATTGATTGTTTTCTTCTCGTGAGCATGTTTGTAGGTGAAATTTAATGAGCCGCTCGTTGATATTTGATAAAATTCAGCAATTTAGCAGGTGGAAGTGCTAAAACTCAGTGGATTTTTATTGCTTTTGCTGATTTTTGATGTAAATCAGTGACTTATTCATTGATTTACTGATTTTACACTAAATTTAGCAAATGAAAGCTTTAAAATCTCTCTGTAATGCTCTTTGTGCGAAGTAGAGAGAGATAGATAGATAGATAGATTGAATTATCGTCCTCGGAGGTCAGATATGACCCATGGGACCAAAATCAAAACATTACAACCGCTTCTTCTAAGTAGGGGCAGTCGATACATATCAGTTAAGGACTGAGGGTCTATCAAAAGAAAAAGAAAAGTCTAAGGGGGGGTCCTATGGATCAGGGGCTAGTTTAGGGGTTCGAAACTCCTGGATGATGGCCTTCCCTCCGCGATATACTGCCCACTTGCCTTTGGCTCGTGCTTCACGTACTTTTTTCAACTCTTCACTTTTGTGCTTGACTTGTGTCGGGGTGAGTTCTTCGGCGATCCAAAACTTGGTGTCTCGAAGTAGACGTGATTGCTGGAGTAGTCGGAGCCGCTCCTCTTTGTCTTTGAACTCAAGAATAGCGTGTCCACTAGGTGTGCGCTTGGTGTTGAACTTGTTGACGATACATTCTACTGCATCGTAGTCGACATGGACCGGTTGGAGAGTCTCATTGAGAAGATCGATTAACTTGCAGAAATCTTGCTGGCACTCATCCCAGGCTTGGGGCAGCCCTCCGATGCGAAGCTTGAGGGCATTCTCTTTTTGAAGCTGATGTTCCCTTATTTCTGTTTTCACACAGGTTTCCACTTTGGCGATTGCGATCGTGTGAACTTGAGTGACCTTTTCTTCGACTTCCTTCACCTTGTCTGTTGTGAGCCCGATCATGGAGTCAAATCGTGCCTCGAGCGTGCTAAGGCGCGCTTTGAGGTCACGATTTTCGTCCATGACCATGTCGAGGGCAGCTTGCAACTGTCCAATGTGATCCGTCTTGCTCGGGGCCGCAAGGGCAGCAGCAAAACTATCCGGTACCCTTCCCAATGGTTTGTTGATCGTCGTCTTTTCCCTTGCTGGATTCTTTGGTGAGAACATACTCTTCCAAAAATCAAATGTTAACTTTAGAGCTTGGGTGGAGTCACAGAGCTCCGGTCGAACAGAGCTTGGATCGGACCAAATAGATTGGGTGAGGTTAGATTGGGCTTGGGTTGAGTGGGCGGCTGATGAGCCAAGCTCGTACCAGATCTTCGCAGAGCCAAGTCTAGCAGAACCGGGTCAGTGTCGTACAGCAGAGGTCGGGGCCATACAACAGCCGAAACAGCCGTGCTGTGCAGAGCAGGGCTTCAAGCTTATGGGCAGAGGTAGCGCTGGACTGAGCAAAGTTTCAAGCTTAAGGGGCAGAGGCCGCGCTGGACTGAGCAGAGCCGAAACAGGCCGCGGCTGTACAGAGTAGGGCTTCGGGCTTCGTTGGACTGAGCAGGGCTTCGATGTTGGAGAGAGAGAGAGAGAGAGAGAGAGAGAGAGAGAGAGAGAGAGAGAGAGAGAGAGAGAGAGAGAGAGAGAGAGAGAGAGAGAGAGAGAGTTTGGCTCTCCTCTCTGTTACCTCCAAGGTGGATCTAAGAGAGAGAGAGAGAAGATCCTTGCGCAAAGTAATTGCTGCCAGCGTTGGCTTCTAGGGTGGGTTGTTTTTTTTCCAGTGTGGTGCTCAACTAGCAACCCATCGTGTGCTTGACACACGCGAGCACAAGCTCTCCCAAGTCATGCGAGTGCGCTCTCTCCTTGACTCCACGCGGCAAGCTGTACGAGCAGCGAACGTTCAATTTTTTAACGCTGCCCCTTTATGAAGTGACCATTTTAATGTTTTCAAATGGCCAGGCCTTTAAAGTGTGGACATCTTAAAATTTTTAAAGAAAAGTGTGAAACCTGCAGACTATTAAAAAACTCTTGTAGAAAGTGAGTTTTTGCCAGAAGAACTCAGTTTTCAGCCCTCTACCTCTCTCCTACCGCTCCTGTCTCTCACCCTCTCGCGCTCCCGCCGTCACCTGCTTGCCTTCAAACGCTCACGTAGACGCGTAGAGCTACTCACAGTACAACTTTTCGCAATCGAAAAGTGCAGAAAAGGTCCCAGCTTCGCGTGAAACCTTCAATTTTCACGGACTTCGCCATGGATTCCTCCAGCTCGGATGTGCAGCGTGACGACGCGCCAGGTAATGTTCAAATTCCGTTCACGCATGTTCTATACACATGGATTACAAGTACCTTCCAGCCCTCCGACTAGCGTGTTATCGCTCTGGAAAACGCGAACATTCAGACGAACATTCGTTTGGCCTCTCTTGAAGGGTTGTGCAAGGGGCTTAGTTCCTGACTTACCGCTCTGGAAAATACGGCTCAATCGACGACTACGCGAATTTCCGAGGGTGAAACCCATCTCCAGCAAGATAAAGAAAAGCAAGGTTGATATAAACGTACGTACGGATCCGATCCGTACCGTACGGCCGTACTGTACGGATCTGTACGCGTACGGATCGATCCGTATGTGAGTTTTTTTTTTCTTGGTTTTCGGGAATTCGCTTGCCAACGAGAGTATTTTTTTAGGGCGCCTATATGATGGGCCTGGCCATTTGATGTTTGGCGAATATTTAAGTCCCAAAGATTACAGAGAGTAGAGTCCTGAGTGTAGATTCCAGACAGTTTGTTATTGCTTAGTCTTTGTTACTTTTGAGTCTTGACATCAGACATTTGTTACTTGTATGCTCTAGTATGAGCCTTTTTTGGTTGACACAGTTTTGTATGTGGACCATGATCCATCTTTTCTCGCAGTATGTCATATGGTACAATGTGCTTTTAGTATTGCCGCTTGCGGCTCAATGCTCGGATTTATAATTTGTGTCAAGTATGATGTATCTGATGTGTGTTTTGAAATTAGTACATGCAAAGTGGTTTGTTTTGGTTCTTGAGTGTTTGAGGTCTCTTAAATGTAGAAAAGTGTTGAATGTCCTATTTTTTACCAATGGTACGTATTTTTACGTACATAAAAAATTTTCCTGTACGGAACAACGTACAGTACGTACATATACAGAACGTACAGTACGTACACATCAACCTTGAAGAAAAGTGTGAACTGCCCACTACATTATCCCATTGGGATGGCCTTTATTGTTTGCTCCACGCCAAACCCTGTGGTTTTCACCAGGCTCTGTTTTCATCGTTACAGTCTAGGGCCAAAAGGTTTCGGACCCAGGTGAGGTCTCTGTAGCTCAGCTTCAAATGTTTCGCAGCCCCTCTCTTGACGTGGGTCATAAGTATACATGTTACACCAGACGAAGTAGATGAGGATACACGAAGTGTGCAAGGGAAAAGGAAATCCTTAAACATTCATGCTGATTCTAAAATAACGAAGAAAAAGAAGATCAAAGCAAAGGTGGCGAAAGATACAGCAGAGTCTCTACTCTCTTTGCCAATATGTGAGAGCCAACAAAGTAAGGTGACACATCTTCCGCGGCGCTCTCAATTGGCCACCATCTCAACTCCTACTCCATTAGTAGAACCTACTCCTAGCGAGCCCCCTGTGCCACTTAGGAGTCCTCCAGTATAATCTTCAGGGGTGGCCGACTCTACTTCTCTGTTACACCTTTCGGAGAAAGTATTACAAGACTTTAGGAATGCTATCGCTACCATAGAGCTTGGAGCGGAACAGTTAGCTGCCACGCACCAACGCAACTCTGCCATACGCAGCTATGGAGAGATCTCTGAAGGTTGTCGAAAGTGCCATCTCGGATCAGGATGCTACGATTTTCGCTCTACAACAAGCTTTGAAAATGAAGTCAGACATCATTGAAGACCTTAAAGCACAAGTACAAGGATTTCGGGAAATGCTTCTACATGGAGATAGGTCTGCTCAAGCTCAGGCTCAGGCTCAAGCTCAGGCGTGGGGTTTGGATGGACTGGATCCGGGCCACCATGGCATACTGTAGGTCCTTCTCAACACTTTATGGGACTCTACACACAGCCTCCAGTTCAGTACTACAGTCAACAGGGGTTTTTAGTCATCGCCATTGTCCCATATGCATAGCGTTCCTTGTTGCGACGGTGTTGCTGGTGCACACCGCCATGGTTGTGTCACTCGTTGTCCTCAGTACACCACCGGACAGGTGTTACCCTTTGCCCTGCAGCAGCTGGCGACTCCTTTCACAGGCGGCCAGGTTATGGACAACGGAGCCCAGCAGCCTCTAGTCCAGCAGCAGCGAAGTTCCACCATTGATTTGATGGCTCCACCTCCGGAGACCGATCCTTCGGGTGCAGTTGTAGCGACTACTCTTTCTCTGGGATGATGATTGACAGTCTTTTCACCATGGCAGTATAGTAGTCATATATTATTGCAGTTCAGTCTTTTAGCAGTTTCGGTGGTTCTCTCACCGAGACGGTGAGTGGTTTTGTGGCGGGCAACTTGTAGCAAGGCTACAATGTCACTTTCACAGGACACACAGTTAGTACAATTGGTCTGGTCTAGTTCACACTGGACGGACTCTCTGGGGTTGGACAGTGATATGTGGCAGGGATACGGACGGTGGTCTAGTGGACATCGTGGCCAGGTCACCACCGCTCAGTTTGGGGATAGACTTAGATGGCTGACATTTATGAGCCGTTGGTGGCTCTTTATGGTTGTACATATGAGGAGTAGCTGTGGGGTTATGATTATCATCTTCTTCATATAGGGTCCAATGTCGTCGTCTAGAGTAGCGAGTCTATACACACAGCACGTCTTCACCATCCCTGCACATCTGAGCCTCGACACCCCCATTGTAACTGTGAGTCTTGGTTTGGAGCTGAGTGTGTTGCCACGCCAGAGTCTGTATCGGTTCTTTGAGATAGTCGAGTCATATGTTTCATATGTTCTGGTTTGTTGTTGTGTCTCTGTGAGCTCAATTGTTATCTATTGATTCTTTGTTTTCAGTCTGTTTTGAGTGAGATTGTCACACACATTGCATTGAGGAGCACCTACTGTAGAGAGCACGACACACTATCCGCGCTACAAGAGCCTAGATTTCCACATCATGCGCTTGGATAGGGCAGATGTTATTTTAGGAATTCCATGGTTTTATGATAAACAAGACTCATTGTATATAGACTATGTACATCACTCTTTTGTTTTTATTAAGCATGACATGCCTCATGTATTTGTGTCACTTTGTAATCAGAATTCTGTAAATAATGGTAAAGTCTGCGTACCGGAAATCGATGAGGTTCGACAAAGGATTTTGTGCGAATGCCACGATGTTCCTACCGTTGGGCACCCAAGCGTTCAAAGAACTTTGGCTTTGGTCAAGGGATATTTCTATTGGCCAAGGATGCTCTCTTTCATAGAGAGCTTGTGAAGAGATGTGCTCAGTGTCAGGTCAATAAAGGAGAGCGCCTTAGGAAAGCTGGCCTGCTACATCCATTGGAAATCCCGGATGCCAAGTGGTAGAGTATTTCCATGGACTTCATCGTTGGTTTGCCAAATACTAGTCCGGGCAATGACGCTATTTGGGTTGTGGTCGATAGACTCACAAAAATGGCGAAGTTTATACCAACGAAGTCGACAATGAAAATCCATGAGTTGGCGGTTTTATTTGTCGATCAGCTTTATTAACTGTATGGTTTGCCAGAGGATATCGTCAATGATCGAGATACTAAGTTCACTGGCCGATTTTGGCGAGATGTATTTGCTCATCTTCAGACGAAGTTGAGTATGTCGTCTTCTGACCATCCTGAGTCCGATGGATAAACTGAGAGGATGAATCAGACGTTAGAGGACATGTTGAGAGCTTATGTCTCCCATAGGCAGTCTGATTGGGAAAGGTATCTTCCACAGTTAGAGTTTGCCTATAATAGTAGCAAGCATTCTGCTACTGGATTCAGCCCATTCATGCTAATGTATGGATTTGAGCCTAAATCCCCAATTGCTATTGGCTTAGAAAAAGTCAAGGAACGCCAAGCTCGTGATTTCCTGTATGACATGCAAGAAATGCTCGAATTGGCTAAAGATAGTATAAGAACAACTCGTGATCGAGTCACTACTTATGCTAATCAAAAGAGATCTCCAAGGACTCTAGATGTGGGACAATGGATCTATCTAAAGATACCCAAGGATTCCAAGACTATGCAAACCGGAAAGCATTATAAGCTTTCAACTAGATATTGTGGTCCGTTCTTGATCACAAAGAAAATTGGCCAAGTTGCCTATAAATTGGCTCTTCCTTTGGATGTTAGTGTACATCCAGTGTTTCATGTCAGCCGCCTTAAAGTAAAATTAGGCGAAGCCAACGTTGTTGTGCCTATCGAGAAAAATGTATGGCAAGATATGCAAACTGAGTATATTCCTCGAGAATGAGAGGTAGTTTTAGCTCATCGTACCCGTCATTCATGCCAAAAAGCTTATGACGAGTACTTAATTAAATGGAAGGGTCAATCTAAAAGGTTTGTTACTTGGGAACCAGTTGGAGCCCTAAAAGCTCAATATCCCCACTTCATTAATGAGGATATCAATGGTTCTTAAGGGGGGAAGTATGTTATGTTCCGCTCTTGGGAGAGGGGATCTAGCCCAGAGGTCGTCGGGATGGGCGTCCAGTGTCCGGACGGAGTAGTGTGAACTCGGCCAGTGTGGCCGGCCATTATTATAAAAGGGAGGCCAAGGCCTCATTTGTAGTTATCGACCCCACTGGTAGAGTGCCAGTGGTTAGCCTGCGAGGCTAGGAGTGCGCGAGGTCACCTCGAGGAGGTGAGGCCGGGTGGTATGGGACGCCGGGTCTTACAGGTGCATGCCTACATCCTCGGACACTGGCCCCAGCACGGGGGAGCTGCCGGATGGTGGCTATGGTCGGGCGCGTGTCTGTAGGAGGTCCGTGTAGCCGGGAGATCCACTCCTTGCATTCGTTTCACCATGCATCTGTTGTTGAAGATCCACACCGTGACACTGACATGTGACTGTTCTTTGATGTGGAGTGAGATCCACAATGAGCCATGCGAGGGAAAGTGGCTATCATCACTAGTTGCTACCCCGTTCGTTGTCCGATTCATCTTTTCCACTGCTATTGACAGTTACTACCCTTACTATCCACCGGCAATGACTCCCATCTTAAATTCTTTAGAAATGAAGGTTCTACTTTCAAATTTGATACCTTCTTTGGAATTAAGAAAGTCATCAAGCTTTATAGCTTTTACAGTTTGATGAGGTCTTCAAACAACGGAAATTATATCAAGGACTCGAAGATTGCTCAAGTTCCTGGATTCTTGAAGGAGGATGCAGTACAAGCACTTATTGCATGCCAAGATGCACCCAAGACTTTGGAATCAATTTCAAGGTTCACCAAGAAGTATTTGAAGGCAATCTTTGAACAAGGCATACTTTCTGCTTGGAATCAGCTTACAACTGTATCCTTAAAGACTTTGGATAGATAAATTCAACCAGAATTCTTGAGATGCATATCTAATAGCATATATATTGAAGGAATGCACTCTTCCTCATCGGTTTGAGAAATATATTTATGGACTACTCTCTCCTTTACAAGCAATAGCTGATGGACCATGTGGCAATAGGATGTCAGATGATGAAAGGAAACCTTTGTTTTGCCAATGGAAAGGCTATAACCAAAACTCCCAGTAGACAATGCACGGATGTTATTCCTGAGCTGTTAAGGCCCTCCTATAGCATCTTGCGGCCCTTGAGGCCACTATGCCCACATCTATAGTGCAATGCGGGCAGCTCAGGATGTGGGCAATGTCACATTTATAAAAAGCACTTCCAACTGCACACATACGGGCACCTTCAAAAACCCGCTAGCTGGCACTATAGCAGCAACTTGCCTTGTATGTCCATGTGCTTGGTACACCAAGCTAAAATATCACAAAACAAAAGCATACACGCTCTCATGTAACTCCATAGCATATCCATATACAATGTTTGCAAAAAAAAAAAAGGGTCTTCAAAATGCGTGCAACACCTAGCCATTTTTGACAAGTCTCATGGATTTTCAATGTATGCCTTGAGTCACATGCAAAAACCACTGTCATCATTGTTTCCAGAGTGGTCACACCTTTTGTATTCGTTCACTAATTAGATTTCCACATCCCACTTCAAATTGACCTCCTCTTAAACAAACTAAACGTTCTATCAAACTCATTATGGATAAGTTAGTGGCTTCTTTTCAAGATGAGTCCTGCAAATTAGAGCTTGGGGACAAGTAAAAGGAAAGAGAGTTTTGATTTTTTTCGATCGAAAAGCTTCAGAGAATCTCCAATGAGAACACTTTGCAGGAGAAATAGACATTGACCATGTCAAACTTGCTCATTCAGTTCCCGTATAATTGGCCACTAGAGATAATGACTCTTGCTTCACCACTGATTGAAATTTGATCCCCTACCAGTTAAAGGACAAGACTATTCTCAAAAGATATTGATCACTTTATTCCACAGCAAGGAAAAACTATGACTTTGGATTTGAAGATGAAACAAGATTCTATTGCTTCTTGACAAATAAAATCCTCTTGGGAACATATTTTACTTTTTGAAAGGTTTTTTTAAATTTCTTCATAATAAAGGAATTTGATTACAATTGCCACTAGCTAGAGTGAGGTCCCGCAAAGACCATGTCTTGACTACTAAGAAGTCCGAATTCTAGTGAAGGCCAATTCTAAGGTTGAAAAAGGGCAGTAGAGCTTGTAATTAAAGGGAGTGACTGTCTTGTTTTAAATGTTGAAAATAGCGGGTGGCCTATCTGTGAAGGCCACCCGCTCATTTTGGCAACTTGCTGGCGAGCGGTAGTTCGGCGTGTAAGAGCCCTTAGCATAGCATTATTGGCTCTGTATGCAATCTATGAGCTCGGCCCCAAAGGTGATTGACTCAAATCACCCAAGCTTTATGTGGCATTGAGCACCATTACCTTGGTTTTATGAGGGAGATTGTAAGGTTTTGCCTCTACAGCAAGGCTCAGTGTCACCTTGCTTGCTATCGTGTGCATAAGTGAGCGGACGTTCTTCACTCCGGCAACTGCATCTGACTTGTACTGCTGGGGCCTGGGTGAGTGTTTTGAAAAAATATCTGTGGCATTATGATGTCTTTTATGTCTGTGTAGTCATTCCAAGGAGGTAATGCACATGCTGATTTTAGCTATTTTTTCACTTTATTGAGTAAAATTTAGGTGGTATATTTCCTTTTCCTCTTGCTTTCAACCGGTATTATTGAATTTTCAAGCGGCACAATTGGTAGTCGGAACATGCTTTTCCCGAACACTGACATGCTACGATGAAATGTGACTGGTAATTCTGTTCATTTTAATGACCTTGTGGGAAAATCAGTTTTGATATCTAAGCAAGTTGCCCATACATACAAGTTTATTTCCTTATCAGGTCTTGAGTTCAAGACTCGTCGGATAGATATTTGAGGTCTCTTGGGATTGTTACACGTACACACACACACACACACACACACACGAGAAGAGAAGTTTTAACGTCGTGGAACAATCCCAAGAGACCCCTCGGATATGTGTGCGCGTACATAAGAAGAGGAAACTGGAATAACCTTTTTATTACCCGACTGTGTTAGATTTGTTATCGTAGTTCCCTCCAGAGTATTAGGTCTTGAGTTCAAGGATCGTTGGATAGATCTTTGGGTGGCTTGGGATTGTTCATACAACATCAAAACTTTCTCTTGGCTCTCTTCTCTTATCGAACATCTGAAATTTGTCTTGTCAAAACAAGTCAAAACAGAGGTTCATTGACTGATGGTTTAGCTTGCAGGCAGGTGTAGCAGAAGTTGTTTACTTCACTGGCAAGAGTTCATCGTCGGACTGCTCGTACATTGCATCACAAAAACTGCTATCTATGGCAGGCATCAAGGTGCGTTTCTCTACTGAAAACAAGACACACACTGCCATGTTGTGGCTGAGATAGCTTAGTTTCATGTGCAATGCAGGTTTGGCAACATCAACCTCAACAAAAGAGACTCATTTTAGATTTTAAATGAATTTTCTATCTACCGACGAGCCTTTTAGGCCCTTGTGGTGCTCCTTCCAGTCCATGAAACTCTGAGACAGAGTTTCCATCACATCCTTTGTTGCCTTACTGGTGTCCCAGAATACATGCTCATCAATCCATGATTATGGGATGCTTGGGGAAATCCCTCAATGGAAAGGGGAACTCAAAGCCTTTTAAAGCTAGGATGAGGTATGGAATCTCCAAGCTTTATTATGGTGGTCAGACATGCATCTACTAACCCATGGCGGAAATTCCGTACGCCAACTCTTTGTATGTATGTATGCTCATTCATCTGTGTGAGTGTCGGGGAGAGCATATATTGATTCCTAGTTCTGCCCTCTTAGGCATTGATAAGGCAAGTGATTTATCGACAGTATTTTGGCCGTGCAAGATTTCACCAGGGATGTTGTAGCATTTAGTCAATACAACCCATGGTGGAGCTGACGGTGGCATCTTCTAGATGACTACCATGAGTCTGTAACTTGCTCTTTCCTTAGTAGCTGAAGCATTCATCCAGCTATCTCTTCATGTGTCTTAGACAAGTTGGAGGTGGTAGGCTAAAGATCAAACCTTGAACAATGGGAGTGCATCTGTGTAAACAAAAAGAAGAGAAGTTTTTAATGTTGTAGGAACAATCCCAAGGAATATTAAAGATCTATCTGTGAACTCAAGACGTGTTATTCAAGAGGGAATTGGATAAACCAATCTATCACACTTCGAATGCCATGTTACGTTTGGCATACAAATCCAAAGGGCCCAATGAGATGGGTTGACTGCTTTTCCTTTCTTTAGTATTTAACTCAGTTATGTCCCTTTGATGATGGAAAACTCTTGGATCCACATGGAGATTTTGTGACTAAGCGAGTCAAATGTGACTGCACTCCTCATCCATGCTTCTCCAGGCGCAAAATCAAGCATCACACACTAAACTTACACCTACAGTTGTTGTAATCTATGCCCTTGAGATCATGTATAGTTTTGAGTAGATCAAGAATGCTAAGGTGAAGACTGGGAATCTCTTTTTGAGTTTTCTGTTTTCTTGTTAGAGGGTTATGCTAAAGCCATATTTTGAAAGTCAATCAATCAAAAGAGGACGATGCTCTACTCACTTATGTTGATACAAGAGAGGTCCTTAGTCCCTTTGCGAGCATTGCGTTCTCTTCTTCTTGAATGGCTTACCTGTCTTCCTCATGCTTCAATTACAAGACTAGGCTAACCATTTGACTCGAGTAGTACTATTTTTTTGGGTTGTGTTGTTTTGATGATTAGCCTCAGTGAGCTTTGCTTTACTAGGTTCTATAATTTTGCTCAAAATTGAAGTAAAATCATAGTATTTTTGGGTGGTTGATTATTGTAGGGTTCATGAGCTAAGTGGTGATGTTGTATACAGCCACAAAAACTTTTTGTTTCCTACTAGTAGTTGACCTATCCTTTGTAACTTCTACTCCAGACATTGTCTTTTATGATTCATGTTTTTTTATGATGGACCTTGCTAGGTTTCCCTTAGTCTTATGTTTACTAGTGGCCGAAAGGAATTGCTGAGGTGGGTTGGTAGTGTAGCTTCTCTACATTCCTTGTTCCAAATAAGTAGGACGTAGCATTGGTATATACCATTGTAACCTGAAACTAAAAAAGTTGCCCTTTCATTTGATTCAATAAATTCAATGCTCCTCAACCTAGTCAATGAACTTGATGCAGTTTATTAAATCCAAAGATAATTAACTCCATTTGAGGCCTATGGAGGGTTCACATCAAATATAACACATACAAAAACCAGCTAAGTTAGTCAACTTTAGTGAATTCCTAAAGCTCAAATTGAATGGTCAAATAAGGTTAAAATCCAGGATATTGGGTTCGATCGGAAGTCCTTGTTAAGAGCAATCCACACACAAGTCAGCAATTGAGAGGATAAGTTGCGAAAGAAACTTGAAATTGGAGATTAGATTGGAAGAAAATTATGTGCACATATGACCCTCAAGCCCCATAGAGTTTGACTCAATGGGGCTATCAAACTACAAAAGCAGTGCACACATGTGGTTTGAAGTAAGCTATACACATTGCTGATGAAATTTAAAGGCTCAATTAGTGAACTTAATGAGATTGCTAAAATGCAATTGCAAAGACTCTCTCTCTCTCTCTCTCTCTCTCTCTCTCTCTCTCTCTCTCTCTCTTATGCGTGTGCGCACACGCACACATTAATTGCTTGCTATGAACATATCCCACATTTATGAGTTGAGTGGGCACTAAATCACAGGAGATGAGTATAAAGGGAGACTAAGTAGAAGTTCTAACTAGAAAGATACAATACTAATTACTAAAGGAAATGCTTTCCTTCAAGCTTTGATACTACTTGCAAGGTTAGGGTGCATTAGTGAGTAGCATTCATGGTTGGTGTGTGCGTGTGTGCATGCACGAGTGTGTGAGATTCGATGCAGATTCAAGTAAGCACTAGACTTTGTAGTAGAAAAGAGAGCTTATGAGCCTTACATAGGCATTCATAGAGTGACATCATGTGGTGAAACCTCACCATATACATCATCATCATAGGTGGAAAGGAGACACATGTCACATGGTTTTCACATGATTTATGTCACATAAGCATTCTAGTAGACTAGAGAAGATACACACCAAAAGGTACAAGGCATAGGACAGTGTAGAAATCCCAACAATTTTCCTAATGGCATTGCTTGTCAAGCATGGCCAAGGAAGCACATGCATGTTTCAAGTGGCATTAAGAGGCATGCTAAAGAACCTTCTTGCACTACTTCTGAGAGTGATCTTGAGATAGACATGTGAGTCTAAAGCCTCCACTTACCAACCCTCAAAGATGAAGATTGACCATCTCCTTATCTATGTCGAGGTGTGGAAAACCATAACCATGGTTTTCCTAAGGTTCGTTGAGGTAACTGTCTAGATTTTAAACTTCACTACTTGTAAATGCTATCATGACCTCTTGTGACTCAAACATCAAGACAATACGGCATATAGCATGATGTGGACGTGTATGCGAACCATTTCAGCACATCATCACCTCCATAGTGTATGTAATCAACCACCATGTCTATGTGTAGTCCCAAGAGAGTTGGTGATAGAGGGCAGCCTTGCTTTACACCCATGGCTCTAATGATGCTATCGGATAGGCCTATGGGGTAGCATACTCTACAAGTGACAATACATATATCCCCCATGTCATCTATAACAAAACTTCCAAAGATAGGAGTTGTTTAACAAATCTCTTGAGAACAATGTCAACAGCTTTACAAGAATCCACAAAGCCCCTCTAAGCTAGCCTTGTCTATCAACATCTAAGTGTGAAGGTATGGTCCTTATTAGAGAACCCATGTGTATCTAACCTCCTCATCTTTGCTCACCGTACTCACCCTTTTATGCAACACTAGATTCAATATATTGGCAATCCCACTAGATCCTTCAAAGGATCCATCTCATTGATTGATCCTTAAGTACTTTATTGTATATCCCCTCTTCAGATGTGTCCACAAGGAATCATCCTTTTTTCATACAGTAAATGTGAGCTCAAGTGGTTTATCCTCGTTTGTCTCATAGACAAAAAATCCGTGTGCAAATGGCATCCCATCAATGTAGACCTTCCCATTTCTATAATAGTCCTTCTTACCTTGCATGATTTCGGCATGGAAGCCTCACTTAGAGTTTTGTGAGATCATCATCCAAATAAATAGGAATTAATGAGAGGCCTCATAGCATTGCCTTCTTGTGTGCAAATGTCACCTCTTCTTCACTCCCAAAGTGAAGGAAGAGATTGCGTTTTTTTCCTTCCTCCTACATCCATCCTCATGTTGTCTTGAGAGTAGCCCAACTTCTTGCATAATTCCTTGGCCTCTTGTTCAAGTGAGGTTCCATAAGCCTTTGATATCCTCATCACTTGCACATTGAGCTTTTAAAATTTCCTCAACCTTTCTTACTTTAAGGTTTCTTTAACCCATATGGTTTCATTGTAGTAGTGGTGCTCCTCTTTCACCTCTGCAATTCACTTTCTTTTAAAGAACATCCATGCGTCCTTCTTTGGTGGCCTTCACTTTAAGCTCAATGGTTTTGGCCAATTTCCTTTTCATCTCCTCTTTTATGGCCTACCAATCAACCTTCTTGATGTCCATTTCTTCCTTCAAAGACTTAAGATCACTAGATTTCAAAAAGCATACAAGTAATGCCACATGGTACATTGAACTTTTTAGGCCCATTGTCCAATGCATGTTTTAGGACGAAATCATGGCTTATCTCAAATAGAGATAAGATCAATAATAGGTATGCTTCTTATGCATAAAACAAGCCCTTCTCTTTGAATCATAGGTTGCTTAATCTAAGATACAAAAAGTGAATTTTTGAATGATTATGCAAGGAAGTGATGTATCAACTCCATATCGATGTGGTAGATAATTCTATTGCAAAGATCGGCTCATGAAAACATGGAGGAATAAGGTTAATGCATGACAATAAGGCATGGCATGGACTACTGACAAGATTACAATTTTATCCATGATAGAATAATTATAGGTCATTTATGTATGGGTCATACACAATCACTAAAAACAAGCATGGTTCATATAGATATTCATGTTCAAGCACTAAGCTCATTAAAATGGCTTCTTACATTGATCTTAGAGGTCACGCTAGTAGGGCTCTTAATGAAAACCTAATTTCAATATAAAGGGATAAATAAAAGTCACATCCTATAGTAGTACACCTCACTTGAGACATGGTTTGAGGTAGAGGCCCAACTTAATTTGACACAAAGATTAAAAAATAAAAGTGTCTAATTTTTGTAGAGCCATGTGCTCAAGTGCTATACAAATATTACTTTTGACCATGCTTCCATTAAGGCATATGGAAAGTGGTGTGTCCACTTTATGGTCTTTGAAACCCCTTTTAATCCCCTTTAAACACTCTCTATAACCCCTTTGTAGGACTTTGACCGAGTTTTCCAAAAAATCCTTTTGACCTTTCTTGTACTACTTTCTTCATGCACTCTTGGTAAGGGGATCTCCAATTGAATAATCTCCAATTGAGCTAGTGGTGACATGAATGAGAAGCAATAAAGCACTTTGCACATTTTGGTTCATATAGACAAAATTACATAATAGACAAAGGTAGTGGTAATGAAATGATGCCTTTATAATAGGTGATGGTACTCATGGGTACATTGTAGTGCTATCAAATATGTCATGAGACATGGTGAAGGCGTAAGATGAATCAGTGTAGTGTTCTAGGGCTACGACAACACCAATGGTAAGAATCACTAAGAGCGAGCCATTTAGGAATCCAATGACCCATTACACATTTAAACGTAGATACCATCATAGATTACTATATTTTCTCCTTATGGTGGTATAGCTACAACAATGGAAATGATAACAATCACTAAGAGCAAGCCCTTAGGAAGGCCACTCATCAGATCACCAACATTTTATGTGTATGTAGCAAATAAGACAATTGGATCCTCTCATTGTGGGGCCCATCGCTATGAACAAGCCCTTTGGAAGGCCACCCATCTATTCACCAACATTTGATGTGTATGTAGGAAAGAAGACGGTTGCTCTCTTTGTGAGGCCCATCGCTTCGCTATGGAAATTGTTCCAAGGGAATAGTGGCAAAAAGAGACCCTTTTTAAATGTGGGAGTGTCCCCCACACTTAAGTGTAGCTTTTGAAACGTTGTTTATTATTCCCCAATTAGTTGTAGTTTCTTGCCCTTAAACTACTTTATCTTCCTAGGGAACATTAAATGATGTAGGTTTTGCTAAGCATGTGGTTACATAAATTTAGCACATTAGCCCTAGCTCTCTACTAGCCAAAATATAGACTAAACATGAATTTTTTAGGGTTATGCAACAATAGACGACTTCAAGGTTTGAGGTGAATATCTTAGCCAACCAATCAATCATGACTTGAAAATTGTCCTCTTATTGTGGGTAGTGCAATTGAATTCACTACTAAAGAGGCTTGTTGATTGTTGCTCCTTAAAAGAAAAATTGCAAGTATCAACATGACATTAAGGAGATGCCATTTTGGAGCTTGACTATCCAAATTTGAGGTCACAATTTTGGTGAATGGTGTTTTATCAATAGTGAATGCTTTCATGTGAGCGCATTTATTTAATGAGCTTCTATTTTCGTGCTTTTTAAACGTTGCGCTATTTTTTGAGCCTTTTAGAGTCGTTTCCTAGTGCAAATATACATGCTCTAAACAATAAATCCAAAACCATCTGACAAGTTTACGCATTAGATCTTGTCTCTTATAGTGCATGCATAAAAAAACAAAGGTATTATCAACCAAAAAAACATACATACATACATACATATATATATATATATATATATATATATATATATATATATATATATATATATATATATATATATATATATATATGTATATATATACACACACACACACACACACACACACACACACACACACACACATATGTGTGTGTGTGCGCGTGTGTGTGTGTGTGTGTGTGTGTGTGTGTGTGTGTGTGTGTGTGTGTGTGTGGAGATACACATACATGTATGTATGTATATGCTGCACCATTTAACATATGAACCACTACAAAACCAGCATTGTGTGATCGAAAACTTGAGAGCATACTAGTTCATTAAATAGGGGGAAGGGGAAAGATGGGGCTGCCTATTTTTTATGTTGAAAATTAAGGGTTCACAGTACAGGGGGTTGTAATACGGGGTTGACTAAGTATGAAGGCAACATCCATCAGGGTCATGGTAGGTTGATGTATTGCCATGTGCTCCTTAAATTACAGGCCCAAGACATGCACATACACATAATACATGTGCTTACAAGCAATAAATGACTTTTGGACTATCACCCTTTTTTGGAAATTTGGACGTGTATAGCTTGGGCTTGCCTTTGATATGAACATCATAATAGCTTTCAATGAGTGTATAGAATACAACATGTTCCTTTGGAATCATGGAGACTTCCTCCAAAAAGGTCGCATCCATCACTTCACTTGTCTCAATCCTTTTCTGTGCTTCTTTTGAAATACCATGCCTCCACTTTCGTCACCTACTACTTTAACATCCTTCTTCACATTGTGAGGAGACCCTACTTTCCTTGCAGTTTGGTTTAGTAATACTAGCCTCTTGAAGACCTGTCATTGTAAGACTAGCCAACTCTTCTCTTGAGACGTTTGTCCCCCTTGGAATGGGCCAGAGTGTAGGGGCAATCGGGAATGCAAGCTAATATGTCATGGATTTGAATCTAAATATGTCATGGATGATCTCAAACTGTGCATTGTTTTAAATCTAATATGTCATGGATGATCTCAAACTGTGCATTGTTTTGACTCCATTACATATTTTGGACGATGAGAACTAACAACATTACTTGCCCCTCTCTTCTTTCGTTGCATGGTTTCCTTGTCACCAAGTAGTGTGGTCTCTTCATGCATTGGGGTGCCTGCGAGACAGCTCCTTGCATCACCCTTGCAATGTTGAACTTGGAGTTTGTTGTCTCTCAACTCTTGAGAGCATATATATATAGAGAAGTGATGTACTACCCTACACCTAACTGCTTGCGAAAATGTGCAAAGCTCTCTGAGGGAAGTCCTTTTGTAAGTAGATCAGCAGGATTTTCTGTGGTGTGAACTTTGACAAGCTGAAGTTGCTTATCCTCGAGCATTTCCCTGATGAAATGATACTTCACATCCACATGCTTTGTCTTTGAGTGATAAACTGGATTGCGAGCCAATTGTATAGCACTTTGACTATCACAATATAACACAGGCATCTCTTCTTTGATTCCCAAATCTGTTACTAGTCGATTAAGCCAAATTGATTCTTTGCATGCCTCTGATGCTGCAACATATTCAGCCTCTGTAGTAGACTAAGTAACACAATCTTGTAATCTAGAACGCCATGATACTACTCCACCAGCCAATGTAAAGACATACCCTGACGTAGACCTTCGGTTGTCTAAGTCACCTGCATAATCTGAGTCTGTAAAACCCTTTACACTTAGCTCCTGACTCCCATAGCATATACGCATACTCTTTCTAGCTTTCAGGTATCTCAATATTCCTTTCACTGCCTCCCAATGTTTCTTGCCTGGGTTTGACATATATCGACTTACTACTCCCACTGCAAATGCAATGTCTGGGTGAGTAGCAATCATTGCATACATCAAACTACCCACTGCAGACGCATATGGAATCTTATCCATTTCAGCCTGTTCTTCCTCAGACACAGGACAATCATGTTTGCTAAGTTTCACATATGGTGGCAATGGAACACTCAATGCCTTTCCCTTCTCCATATTGAAACGTTGCAAAACCTTGTAAATATACTCTGTTTGAGATAACCAAATCAACTTCTTTGATCTGTCTCTCTCAATGCGCATACCAAGTATATGACTTGCGTCACCCATGTCTTTCATGTCAAACGATTTTGCCATCTTTGACTTCAAAGCTGAAATTTCTTCCAAGTGCTTGCCATCAATCAACATGTCATCCACATACAAAATAAGGATCAGCCAACTGCCATCCTTAGCCTTCTTTGTATATAGACAGTGATCGAACTCACTACGTTTGTAGCCTTGAGAAAGCATAAACTTGTGGAATTTATGGTACCATGCCCTCGGTGATTGTTTTAAGCCATAAAGACTCTTTAACAACTGGCATACCCAATCTTCCTTGCCTTTCTCAACAAACCCTTCTGGCTGCTGCATGTAAATTTCCACATCTAAATCACCATGCAAGAACGCTGTCTTGACATCCATTTGGTGCAACACCAAATCTAATATGGCAACCGATGCAAGAAAGCATCTCAATGTAGTCATCTTGACCACCGGAGAGAAGACTTCATCAAAGTCAATGCCTTGTTCTTGCTTAAAGCCCTTGGCAACAAGCCTTGCTTTGTACTTTGGCTAACTATCATGAGCGGTGATCTTATACCTGTAAACCCATGTACAAGGTAGAGCCTTTTTGCCCTGTGGTAATTTAACTACCTTCCATGTCTTGTTTTTATGCAGAGCTGTCATCTCTGACTGCATGGCCAATTGCCAATTCCCGGAGTCCTTCATTTGCACTGCTTCCTTGTAACATGAAGGCTCATTGCAATCAGTCAACATGACATAGTTCATAGATGGAACAAACCTATCAGGAGGTCGCATGACACGTCCAAATCTACGCACAATAGGTGGCTCAGGCTCAGCCACAACCTGTGGTTCCACTCTATCCTGTCCTTGCTCCTCTTGAGCTCTGACATTTTGTCTTGCACGTGCAGGTCCATCTTCTTGGAAGACAACTCTTCTAATCTCCTCAACCCTCTCTGGTTTAGAATGATATTTGGATTCATTAAAGTGAACATCATTGCTACAAACACAGCAAACATTGGTCTGTGTATCTCTTCTACTGCTTCTATGCAGCAGAACAAGTGCCAACTGTGTATCTCTTCTACTGCTTCTATGCTTATGTGGCTGCTGTGTTTGCTTACCATTCCTAACCGGCTATGCCACAAAGAAACGTTCGGCTGCTTGGTTACATTGATTACATTTTTAGAGACATTTGATACATAAATCATGTAAAGTCCTCCAGACTTTACTCCATGTGCTACTGTCATAGAGCCCTTGGATATCTTCCACATGTTCTGTCCAAAAGTGGTGACGTAGCTAGCATCATCAAGTAAACCTGTGCTAATCAAGCTCTTTGTAATTGCGGGAACATGTCTCACATTCTTCAGCGTGAAAGAAGAGCCATTCTGAAACTTCAATTGAACATCTCCAACACCTAAGATCTCACATGTCTGCCCATTGCCTAGCCGAACATGATCTTTAGTGGTCACATAAGAGGTAAACCACTCCTTGTTTGGAGACACATGAAGTGATGCCCCTGAGTCTATAATCCAGTCACTCAGTGCATTTCCATCAGATGTTGTAAGAAGAGCTGAGTCCATTGTATTCTTCAAGAAGTAGATGTCTCCTGACACTAGACTGTCATCCTCTGCAACAGAGTTTGTCACATTTATTTCTTGAATCTTCACTAAGGACTTGTTCTTCTCACCATGGTCTTCAGCTTTCTCTTTGCCTTTTTCTGCTTTCCATTCTCTGCAGTCTCTTTTCATGTGACCCTTCTTGCCACAATGGTAGCATTCTATGTCACTCTTGCCTTTAGCACTACGGGACTTGCTACGAGACTGATTCCTCTTTCCACCTTTGTACTTTTCTTTGGTCCTTCCCCTGACAACTAAGGTTGTTCCTTTGTCTTTGTCCATTGTCTTTCTATTGGTTTCTTCAGTAAGCAGACTTCCTTCTACACCTGCTATGCTCAAACCATCTGGAGGTGCAGAATTACTCAAAACTGTGCGAAAAGTGTCCCAACTTTCCGGCAATGTGATCAACAGGAACATAGCTCTAACAGGTTCATCAAACTTGACACCTTGAGCTGACAACTGACTATAGATTGTGTTGAATTCATTCAGATGATTGGACATAGGTGTCCCTTCTTTCATCTTCAAGTCAACAAGCTTCTTAAGCCAGTATACCTGTGAAGCTGCACTCTGCTTCTCATAAAGATCACTCAGCTTTAACCATGCTTGATAAGCCGACATCTCGTCTGCTACATTGAAGTAAACGCTTTCTGCCAAAGTCAGCATAATGGTAGAAAGTGCCAATTCATCCATTTCGCTCCATTCATCTTCGTCCATATCTTCTAGTGTTATCCCTTTGAGCTTTATAGGTTTTATCTGCTTCTTTTGTTCCAACACTTGCCAAATCTGCTTCTTCCACAATGGGAAATTGGTTCCATCCAGCTTCTTGATATTGTAAAGAGCAGTGTCCTGTGATCCAGCCATAGCTACGCTTCACAGTAGTTTACTTTCCTGGGAAAAGTTTGGCAGAGTTTCCCCTGTAAACTGACCTTTGAACCAATATCAACCTGTCAAATGAACCAAGAAAGCTTCAGATTCTGCATAAACTTTGGCAGAGTCTCCTTTGTAAAATGGCTCTGGTGTACTAAAAACAGACCAAAAACAGCTCAAAAAAACATTGTCTCTCTGACACTGTAAGCTGTGGGTAAACCTGTCCTGCACCTGTACTGTCTCTGACTGTTCTGTCACTGTCCTGTAAGCATAGACTGCGACAATGCCTCAACGGCAGTAAAGCAAAGATGCAATCCCAACTGTCTAACTCACAGTCAATACATCCTAGCTGCCTATCTAAGGGTGCTCGAGGGATCGCTCCAAGACCTGTATCACCGAAAGGATCTCAACATTCGAGAATCCCCCAGCTCAATAAAACCTCACTCGACCCTCAACAAAGGCTGCAGTAAATCTGACAGTACATAGACTTCCCACAAAGTCATACATCCACAAATTTCCCACTGTATGCTGTAACCGCTGCTGCGGTTGTTTGCTGCGTGACTCACAGCCAGCAAACCCTCAACAAACATACATCATCTCTGACAATACATCCCATGTGGAAGTACCTGCAATGTCAAGATGAAATCTGGAATATCAAGCAGCAAACACAAGCTACCTGATGAACTAGTGGATGTCGCCTACAGTCTGTGTGTAGATGTGCCCGTGTCGTATGTGACACGCCTCCAAGAACTGTGAGCCGTCCTTCGATGTGTAGACAGCCACAAATCAGCACTCTGGGAGTGGGAGTGTCGATATCCTCAGCACCTGCAGTCGTAGGCCGAAAAACCCCAAATTTGCAGAGTCGGATCTGCACCCGCCGAGACCACGTAGTCGAAAATGGCCTGCGCAGACCTTTGTCGTAGCCGAACGGTGGCCGAGATGACCTCAGAATGAAATTCTGACAACACCAAGCCCTTCGAGATCTCCCACGAGATTTGGGGCCGTGTTTTCGCCTGTCGAATTTCACTCCAATCTGAGCTGGTGACTGTAGCCTCCTGCAGTGCTGCCCCGAGCCTCGATCTGAGCTCTTATACCAGTTGAAGGAGTACGAGCGGAAGTGCGACGCGAGAGAGAGTGCGAGAAGAAGAGCACGACGATATGGTGAACTCACTCTACTGTAATGTGTAGAGCATAGTGAGTTCTTATTAGGTTTTTACAAAAGAATATGTCTACAGACTTGGCGGCCCGCCCACTTACCTGGGCGACCACATTGGGCTTTATACCCCAACAATATATATATATATATATGTATATATATATATATATATGTATAGATATATATATATATGTATATATATATATATATATATATACACATATACATATATATATATATACAGATATATATATATATATATATATATATATATATATATATATGTATATGTATATATATATAGCACCGTTTAACATTTAAACCACTACAAAACCAGCATTGTGTGATCAAAAACTTGAGAGAATACTAGTTCACTAAATAGGGGAAAGGGGCAAAATGGGGTTGCCTATTTTTTATGTTGAAACTTAGGGGTTTACAGAATAGGGGTTCCAATACAGGATTGACTAAGTATGAAGGCAACATCCATCAGGGTCAGCGTAGGTTGATATATTATCATGTGCTCCTTAAATCATAGGCCCAAGACATGCACATACACATAATACATGTGCTTACAAGCAATGAGTAACTTTTGAACTATCACCCTTTTGTGGAAATCTGGAAATGTACAGCTTTGGCTCATCTTTTATAGGAACATCTTAACAACTTTCAATGAGTATACAAAACACGACATGTTCCTTTGGAATCAAAGAGACTTCCTCCAAAAAGGTTGCAACCATCGCTCCATTTGTCTCATTCCTTTTCTGTGCTTCTTTTGCAATACCATGCCTCCACTTTCGTCGCCTACTACTTCAACCTCCTTCTTCACATTGCAAGGAAACCCTGCTTCTTGCAGTTTGGTGTAGTAATAAGAGCCACTTGAAAACCTATCATTGTAAGACTATCCAACTCTTGTTTTGAGACGTTTTCTCCCCTTGCAATGGGCCGAATTGTAAGGGCAATCAAGAGCTCCTTTACCTGCTTTTTAGCTGCCTTTGTGTACTCCATATCATAATTGCAAAACCATAGCCATTGCGCTATAGTTTTGTCTTTGTAGGATCTTTCTCAACAAATGCATGTTATGACCAAACTTGTGCCACGACTATTAAGAGTGTTATAAAAAAAAATTCTACCCACAACACCAAAAAATTTCTAATACAATGAATTGACATCATGCGCAAAGCCCATTGTTCGCAGAAAACATCAGCTTCCTTTAGGTAGATTGAGTGCTCTTCGTTGCATGTCAAATGATCATTTTTAGGGGTACAATCTTTTTCAATCTCCTCTTCTTCACTATTGCTCAAGTACATGGTTTTGAATCTAATATGTCATGGATGATGATCTCAAACTATGCATTGTTGGATGATGAGAACTAACATCATTACTTGCCCCTCTCTTCTGTTGTTGCACGCTTTCCTTGTCACCAAGTAGTGTGGTCTCTTCATACAGTGGGGTGCTTGCGACAGCTCCTTGCACCACCCTTGCAGTGACGGGTGAACTTGGAGTTTGCTGTCTCTCAACTCTTGAGAGCACAGATCCAAGTGTGGGACCCATGCCTATATAACAACCTAACAAGAATCCAAATGCTTTGAATATTGTATATAGGAGTTTAAAAAATCACTAACGCATGCATCATGTAAGGAAATCTTCCTTCTTTCCCCTTCACCAGCTAGCTAGCTAGAATGGATGCTCTCAGACAAGTTTATGCTTGAAATTTGTGCCTGCTCCAATAGACTTTTATAAGCCTATCCATAAAACTGTAAAGTAATTGAACATGTATTTTCTTGGATCACAAAGAAAGAAAAAAACTTACATTCTTGTTGATTTTTCCACAATGCTCAATCATTGTTCCCACCTCTATGTTCTCTTTTGGGACATGAATCAACCACCAATCTTTGGTATGCCTCGCTTGAATTGTAGCCTCTTCTACAGTTGTTGAGAGTCTCCACGCTTCACATATCCCAATGTGATATTTTTGCCATGGTGCACGCATAAATTTTCTAGTGTACTTTTGCAAGCTTTGCTTCCAATGGAAAAGGAAAGAACGTTTTTTACCTTCTATAATATTGTGTGGGCCTCCATTGTACACTTTCCTTATCGCCAGCCTCTTTGCTCCATTGTACATTGTCCTTATTGCCAACCAATTTTCCCCTTCCCCAGCTGACATGAACTATGCAAAATCAAGAGGTTCTTGCCCACATTGAGCCATGGTAGCATTGAGATTTTCCTAAAACAGTACTTGAGACTCTTCATCCTCCTCTTTTGCTTCACAAATTTCAATAACCACAATGTTTTCATGCTAGCCAAATATGATGCAAATGTTAGGACAAACCTTTTGGAGGACAAATATTTCATATTTCCAATCATAAACAAACATACCCCGAATCATACATGGAATATGATGTTGCCCATCCGTCTATCCTATGCGTATAATTAAAGTGAACCCAAGAATTCCTCAAATCATCTTGTCCAATTTGTCTCATTTGATTGACTAGATCCACATCTCGTGCAAGACCTTTTGTAGACATCTTGAAAATGTAGCATTTTTATCTACCATTGCCTTGTCCTAAGAATCTACTAGCATGGAAAAAGGAAAACATACATCGTTGCAGCTGAAAAATATTGTCATATCCTCACCCATATGAACACCTTGCTTTGCCTCTTCTTTGGTTATTAGACCTTTAAATCTACATGCAATATCTATATCAATGTGAATAACATAAAACACCAAAGGCATATATAAGACACATGAATATAAAGTTGCTTATATTTATTCCACGATACTCGTTTTTCTGGACTAGTGGCATCATCTCCTCCAGAAAACCAAGTAGATCTCTCTCAATTGTGACCTTCACCTCCTCTTGTTAAAGATTTGAACAAAATTTGTCGAGCTACGAGCATTTGTATTTTTCGCAGTCCACCTTTCTCAATTTTAAGAACTGTACAAACCAAATTCTGCACTTTTGTTGGCTCTTAAGGTTCCTAGCTAAACACTGGCGATTGCCAATATGAAGTATCATTTGTGTCAAACTCTCATCCAAAGGGAATACATAGTAAATCATCACCTTGCCAAGAGAGCATCACAAAGCTTGAAGCAATCATGGTTGAGAGTTGTTAGCTATGGAGGACCAAAAATGTGAGAGACACAAAAACAAAAAAGTATTTTGTTCTTTGTGACAAACTCAAAGGACAACATGTTAGTTCATAGATTAAAATGACTGAGAAGATCTCACATAATAAAATGAGTGTGTGTGTGTGTGTGTGTGTGTGTGTGTGTGTGTGTGAGAGTGAGAGAGAGAGAGAGAGAGAGAGAGAGAGAGAGAGAGAGAGGACTAGAAATTAATGGGCATTAACTGTGTAGACGTCCAAAGAAGAAAAATTGAAGTCCCATCCCACACACACACACACACACACACACATACACATAATGATGCTTATAATACATATAGATCACAAAATTTATTTTATTTTTTAATTCAAGAATTTTATTGAGTAAATGTTTAAAGCGTATATTTTTATACATAAATATACAATTATATATATGTATATATATATATATATATATATATATTTATTTATTTATTTATTTATTTATTTATTTATAAACACATTTATACATTTATTTTCAAATATATTTATATACATTTAAATTTATTTATTTCTTTATATTATTTATATTATAATTACGAGTACCACGGCCTATTTCTAGTACGTCTGCATTGTTTTTGGTCCTCTAACATGATATTGCATTAAAAAAATTCTCTACTGTGCTGATTGATTAATGTAAAAAATAGGGGGAGGTTATGTGGTTAATGGTTGTTTGACCATAGTATTATATGGTGATGTTCCTTGCCCCCAAGGGCGTCTGGTTTTTTGGCCCTGGCTTATGTTTAAAGGCTTTAGCCGCTTTGATGTTTGCGTTCTGATGAGACTATATTCGATTGAACTAAGGTCTGGCTGCTTGCAAAATAAGGTTGCCACCTTTTCGAAGCACCTCTGATTTAGGGTTGTTGGCATATGCCGCATTAATTGACTTTGTGTGATACCATTAACTGCCAGGATGCTTATGTGATAAAAATGTAGGCCTTTTTTCTCTTCTCACCAAAATTGGGCCTTTTTTCCTATGACTGAGTAGGATAGCAAGAGTAAAATCTCCTCATTTTTGTGTAACACTTATATAGATGAATGCCAAGGTATGATGAGGATGTCTCTAACCCAAATTAAGGGGCTTTTATCAGTTCCAGTTTTTACTTGATTTAATTAGGTTAAGTCTAATGAGTAATCCATGCAAAGATATAATGTAATAGGTATTCAATACCAAGAATAAGGTCACTTGAAAAAGAGTGTTTTTGAACTTCCTCGACTAAGTAAAAAATTGGACACTGTAAGGCTCATTCTTCTTTGTCGATATAATTATTATTATGACACTTGGATCAGAAGGGGTGGTGGTCCTCTGATCAAAATAATATGTACAATAATATTTATTAAGGTCTATTAAAAAATTAGGGCTATATAGAAACCATATTTTAAATTATCGCCTTAAAAAGAAGAAAAAAACATTTTTAAAATAAATATGAATTATATGAGTACTTTGGAAATTTGTTTTAAAGTTAAAAAAGTTGTAAGTTAGACATGGATAACAACTGATATAGTCCATTGACACCTTTAAAACGCACTCAAGGCTAACGTATATGTTGTCTTGTTTGAATGGATGTAGGTGAGGATTCTATCCTTTCTTGGAATTTTTTTGGCTTGAAGCAAATGTATGGCCTTGACATCACAGGCTCTTACTACTTCTTGGAATATACTTTTTAGATCAGCTATTGTACTTTTACACTAGAATGAGACCTCATTCTTATAGCAACGTACAAACATAATTCTAAGACTGAGTTGTTTGCGTACTAATCATTGTCACTTGTCTAAAGCCACCTGTCTTTTGAGCTTAAAAGTTCATTTGCGTTTTATTATATAAGTAAAATAGCTACACACACACACACACACACACACACATACACATATATATATATATATATATATATATATATATATATATATATATATATATATATATATATATATATATGTATGTATGTATGTATATATATATATATATATATATATATATATATATATATGTATGTATGTATGTATGTATATATACATAAATACATACATACATACATAAAATATATATATATATGTGTGTGTGTGTGTGTGTGTGTGTGTGTGTGTGTGTGTGTGCAAATTTATATATTTTAATATAAATGGGTCTAAAATTATATATTTATAAACAAGCTTACAAATATACATATATCAATTATGTATAAAATATCTAACTATGTTTAAAGCGTATATATTTATACCTAAATATATAGTTTATTTTGTGTGTTTCCTACACACATATATGCACACACTTATATATTTGTGTTTCTTACTATACATATATAAACATTAATAAATCAATACAATGAAAGATTTATATAAAGTTAATAATTTCTATTTTAAATTTAAACCAAAAACATTTTTTATGAAACAATCTGACCGAGTGTACTAGTTTGAACATCCTACTAAACCTAAATCTTTTCTCTTACCTTCTTTATCCTATTCTTCTCCCATGTCGCCACCGTCGTCTCCCCCTCCCTCTTGCGCCCAACACCTCGCTACCTCTCTCCACAATCATCGGCATTACTCCCGGCCCGTTCCCGTTTGCGCCCCTCTCCCCCCGTTCCCTCTTCCAATGCCCCTTGGTTTGCGCCCTCTCAGCCATGTGCTCTCTCTGCCCCTTTGCTCCTACGCCATCTCAATCTTGTGCCCTTGCCCTCTAGCCTTGCCGCCCTGGGAGGATTGAACATTTTCGTCTAGAATTTCCGCCATCGTCAGGCAGAAGCAAGTGTGTAGACCCTAGCTTTGCAAAATTCCTAGCTAAGCGTTATCTCAAAGAATCAATGGCAAAAGAAATGGGAAAAAAAGCCCCCTGGCGTGAACAACCAGGGGGACTCCAATCCCCCCGTTCTTTTCTCCATTAATTCTCTGAGATACGCTTTCATAAGATCAAGCACTTCCAATTTTAGTATGTTAGCAATGTTTTCTATCATAACCATTATATTCCATTGCAATGTTCTCTTGTAGCCTTGCTTGCCATCGTCAACCTCATCATCATTGTTGTGATTGTTCCCCAGGTCGTTTGGCATCTCTGCCCTGGTCTCCACCCATTAGCATCATTGCCGAGCAAGGTATGTGTAAACCGTAGCAAAGCATCAACAAAGAGAAGCGATGGTGAAAAAAAAAAGGGGCGGGGGGGGGGGGGGGGGGGGTTCCATACACGGACGACTGGGGGCTTTGGACTTCCCTCTTTTTGCCATCACTTCTCCGCGCATTGATACTTTGCTAAGATGAAGCATTATAAATCTCCTTGGTTTGCAATGTTATCTTACATAGCAATTATCCTCTTATGCTATTGCACTCTATGAGATATAAGCACACAAGCTCCTGCCCCCCATTTTTCTCCATTTTGTGTGCATAGAATGCAACAAACTTTTGAGCTATTGTGGTTTGTACTAAGAATGTATCAATGGCATTCGAGAGACAACAGAAAAATGCTCATGATCTTCAATAGTTTTTACACAAAAATGTTTAAAAAAAAGGCGGGGGGGGGGGGGGGGGGGGGGGGCTCCGATAGTGTGGGTGTGTGTGTCTGTGTGCGTGCGGACGATAGTGAGGCTTCGATCCCCCTTTTTTTCATCTATGTGTAAAAACTATCGCAGATCATGAGCATTTTTATGGTTATTAATGTTATCTTAAACACCAAAAATTTATGGTGAATAGCGTAATCATGGTTTTGATAAAGCCAAAAAGTGGATGAGTTATGTATTTCATTCAATATGTTGATAAAAAAGGGGACATGAGAATTATTTCAAAATCAAATGAGCATAAACTGAATTTGGAACATGAAGTGGAGTTATTTTGTTGCCTATATCTGCATGCATGCAGATCAGAGAGCGCGAACACCTCATATGATATATTTAACACTGAGAAATGATTTCTTGAAAAAGTGGTTAAATGTCAACATCATGGATAAGTACCAAAGCTCCTTGATCATCCGCATCCATGTGGATGAATGGAGAGCTTTTTTCCACCTTTTAGAAAGGTACTAGTCCAAAAATATGTATTTAATAAGATTTTTGGTGGTATTTTTATCGTAATGAACATCAATCTCTTGTGGAGGCCTTCATGATGAAGGTGGAGAGGGTTTTTTGAGAGTTTTATGCTAAAACAAAGGAGACTCTACCTATTAATTAATTAATTTTATACTTGGATTCTTTTTTGGTTTTGACAAACCAATTTTGTCTTGATTATATGATTTTTGTAGTGTATTTAACAGTGCCCAAGAGGAAGAATACGAAAAGAAAGCTCCATGTCTTTCAACATAATAGCCACCAAGTGTACATGAAACTACGTTCAAGATGTATTTCTAAAAGGATGATAGAACAAGAAGCATCATTACGTGTGCATCCCCTAGACACTACCCCCAAAAAGAAAAGGCCCACATGTGCAAAAAAAATGTGTCTTCATTGATGATGAAGGAGAAATAAATGAAGACTCTAATAATATTGAAGGTGAAGTAGAGCACACAGGTATGTCTAACCCATTGTAATGGTTTATAGCATTGTCTATTTTTCTTGGTTATATTTTGAGACAATCATTATTTTTGGGTTTGTGTAAGTAGAGGCTTATGTAGATGAAGAAGGTCTGGATGAAAATGAAGAGAGTGACTAACCCATTGTAATGGTTTATAGTGTTGTCTATTTTTCTTCGTTATATTTTGAGACGATCATTATTTTTGGGTTTGTGTAAGTAGAGGCTAATGTAGATGAAGAGGGTCTTGATGAAAATGAAGAGGTGAGTGATGATAGTGATCAAGGGGAGAGGAGTATGGTAAGGAAAAGAAACATTCAAGACAGTTAGGCAAAAAAGTGTCTCTTGGGTTGATGCATGATGTGTTGAGCCAATTTTTTGTGAAGAAAAGGACAATGCCTCCTCCCATGCCTCTATGAAGATTGGTGGCTCATGAAGCTGTTAACGAATGATGCACCATGTTGATACCTTCTTTTGATTCATTTGCTTGCCTTGAAACTATGGATCATTTTTATGTTTTTTTTTAGGGTGCTAGAGGAGAGATGATGCGAGTGGTATGGGAAACTTGTTACCATATACATGTGGTAGTGATGTGTGTAGGATCGCCGGGGCATTTTTTTCCCTCACTAGGAGGTTTTTTCCCTCGTGCATTCTATGTACGTCCATCATTCTAGAGCTATCTGTATTTTCCATTGCACACTAAGTAATAAACTCTTTGTTGTGTGCCTTGAGAATCCTTCGTCTTCTCCAAGCCATGTGTGTTTTCATGCAACCCTAATTCCAATAGTTGGTATCAGAGCAGGTTGCGTCCTCCCAGGCTTAATCGCCAGCAGCTCCAACACACACCTGCTCACTTTCTCTGATTTCAATGAGCTTTGGAGAGCGTACGCAAGTTGACAAATACTCTGGGTGCACTCATAGAGCTCAATCTCCTCAGATTTTTTATTCGGGCTCATTTCAGCCTTCGTTTCCACTACAGGCAGTACTACACATACTATTTCGTCATTTTGTGCAAAAATTCTGCCAGTGTCTTCTACGGTTTGTGCTATATAGCATGTGTTGTTCTTGCTTTATTTCTCCTCTTTTCGGGTAGTTTTCACATCAGGTGCAGCATTTACCATAGCTAACAAAAACACATATGTGTTCAAAATGTTTGTTGGGCTGAGGACACATTGGATGGGGACAATTGCCCTATGTGGGCTTATATGATGCAACATGTTCTTGTGTCGAAGGTCGTTTGGAACATTGTGTAGGGCATTGATGTACGTCTTGATTTTGAGGATACAAACGATGTTGAGGATGTTGCAGGTCTTGCTGCAAGGATTATTGATGTTAGAGTTGTTTTGCCTACGGCTCAGCAAGCTCGTTGGGATGTAAAAGATGTGCATTCTCATGCATTGATTGTGTTGTTTGTGAAGCACACTATTACTCCCCACATTCGTTCAGCGAAATCTACAAAACAGGCTTGGGATATTCTGATTGCTCTTTATGCAAGTCGCAATGAGGCAAAATTGCATTGCTACGTAAAGAGCTAGAGTCAAATATATGCAAGGAAGATGATATGGACACTTTCCTTGCTAGTGTCAAGGATATCAATGAGCAACTTTTTTCTGCACTGAAGTCATTTCAGACAGTTCCCTTGTGCAAACTGTCCTTGATGGCTTGCCAGATTCTTGGCAGACTTTTGCTAGTACTTGGAGACTCATGACACAAGGAAATCCTGAAGTTGTCAAGTTTGATGCATTGTGCACATTGTTGTTGCAAGAGTCACTTTCCAAAAAAAACAGGACTAGACATCGTGCAGTTGAACATGCTTTTATTGCTGCTCAAAGAAAAGGTGGTAATAGCAATGCAACCACTTCTCATGGTTCTTTTGCGAGTGGAAAATCACATGTTTCTAATGCTTCTGCTGCCAGCAATTTGTCTGGGAATTTTGGTGATAAGGGCAAAAACAAGATGCGTTGCCATTATTGTAAAGCTAATGATCACTTCATCAAACAGTGTCCTAAGTTTAAGGCCAAAGAGGCTAAGAAGAAAGAGGCCGGTCCACTACTAATGCTGGTTCCACTACTAATGCAGCTATTGTTGAGTCTTCTGAGAAAGGAGACTGTGATGCTCATGTTGATGTAGAATGGGCTTTTAGTACAGAGTGTACCTATAATCTTGTTGTCCATGATGCATGCATGTCAATTGCTATAGATTCACATGTGTGGTATTCTGATAGTGGTGCTACAAAGCACATTACACCACATAGTGATTTGTTCACCTCTCCTTGAGTCTGTCCCTCATGGGAATTCAGTTACTTGTGCCAACAATGCCTCTTCTTTGTTTCAAGGAGTTGGAAAGATTGTGCTTACTGCTACAAATGGCAGTTCTTTCATACTTGTTGATGCACTTTATGTACCTGGGATTAGGAAGAATCTTTTGTCTATACCTGCACTTGCTAGACTTGGACTTGTAGTTAAGTTTGTGGATAACAGATGTACAGTACATGATCTCAATTTTGGTGATGAAATTGTTGCATCTGGCATTTTATGTCATGGCTGTATAAGCTCAATTCGTATGACAAGTGTGGGAAAAATTTTTCAAATGCAATTGTGGATTCAGCAAGGCTATTTCAGATGCAAAACTTTAGCATGCACGTTTTGGTCATCTAAATTTTTCCAGTTTGCTGCGTTTAATGACATTTAATATGGTTTCTTCTTTGCCACCTCTTGAAGCACCTGTCAAACATGTTTGTGAAGGCTGTATTTTGGGTAAGATGCAGCGTTCGAAGTTTCCAAAGGATGGTTCATTTAGGGCCACATGCAGGTTGCAGCTTGTGCATAGTGATGTTTGTTGGCCCATGCAAACTCTGTCCTTGGGAAATTACCTTTACTTTGTGACTTTCATTGATGATTACTCCAGGCATGCATGGGTATCTCTGCTTAATGCGAAGTCCGAACTATTTATGTGCTTCAAACAATTTCTGGCTATGGCTGAAAATGTCTCAAAAAGTACTATGAGCACCCTCCGTTCCGATCGAGGGGGGGAGTATATGTCTCATGAATTTAATGCATTTCTGGCTAGTCATGGGATAAAACACCAATGTACAGTGCCTTATACTCCTCAACAAAATGGTGTTGTTCAGAGGAAAAATAGGTCACTTACAAAAATGGCACGATGTATGGTCAAGAGTCAAGCTTTACCACATTCATTTTGGCTTGAAGCCATCATGTGTGCCACTTATGTACTAAGCAGGTGTCCTACGAAAGCTTTGCAATCTATGACTCCATATGAAGCATGGCATGATAGAAAGCCTTCTATTGAGCACATGCGTATTTTTGGTTGCTTGGCATATGCTTTGGTGCCACAAACGCAGCGCAAGAAATTGGATGATAAGGCTCTCAAATGATATTTTGTTGGTTATAGTGCTGAAAGCAAAGGTTCCATGTTGTATCATACATAAGCAATGTGTATCTTGGTCTCACGGGATGTTGTGTTTGTGAAAGATTTTGTTCGGGCCTTGTTGTCATGTACTAGAGACAGTAATGTAAGCTCACATGACATTTATGACACTTTGTTGCCTCTTTTCACTAGTGGAAGTTATAATGTAAATTTCAATGAGGAAAATGTACAGCCTATGGGGTTTTTGAAAATGTTACAGATCAGTCTATTACGGATGCAGATATACATGATGTACTTGATGAGGGAAGGGCTAAGAATGAGCAGGCTAGAGGTATGCCTAAATGGCTAGTGCATACTTTGTGTGACAATAAATTGGATGCACCTTTGTCTAGTCATACTCGTTTAGATTCTTGCCATGCATCAGATTGTTATGCTTTGGTTGTGTCTAGCTTACATGATGTTGAGGAACCTCTATGTTTTGATGAAGCACAGAATTCAAAAAATTGGATGGCTACCATGCAATTAGAATATGATGCACTTCTAGAAAAGGACACATGGACTTTGTGATTTGCCTCCTTGAAGAAAGGCCATTGGTACAAAATGGTTTTACAAGTTGAAATGCAAGATGATGGTGAGATTGATCACTATAAGGCTCGACTTGTTGCAAAGGGTTATGCACCTCAAAAAGGCATAGATTATGAAGAGACTTTTTCTCCCACTTGTCGTATGACTACTGTGCGTTTTCTATGTCCATTAGCAGCTCATTTTGGTTGGGATGTACATCAATTAGACATTGTTACTGCTTTCTTGAATGGTGACATATTTGAAGAAGTTTATGTAATTAGAATATGATGCATGCAATTAGAATATGATGCACTTCTAGAAAAGGACACATGGACTTTGTGATTTGCCTCCTTGAAAAAAGGCCATTGGTACAAAATGGTTTTACAAGTTGAAACGCAAGATGATGGTGAGATTGATCGCTATAAGGCTCGACTTGTTGCAAAGGGTTATGCACCTCAAAAAGGCATAGATTATGAAGAGACTTTTTCTCCCACTTGTCATATGACTACTGTGCGTTTTCTATGTCCATTAGCAGCTCATTTTGGTTGGGATGTACATCAATTAGACATTGTTACTGCTTTCTTGAATGGTGACATATTTGAAGAAGTTTATGTAATGCAGCCTCGCAGTTTTGTCAATAAAGGACAAGAGCATAACGTGTGCAGATGTAAGAAAGCTTTGTATGGGTTGAAGCAATCTCCTCATGCTTGGTATGAGAAATATGACACTCATTTGGTCAAACGGGGCTTTTGTAATAGTCCAACAGAAAGCACATTATATGTAAAGCATGAGGGTGATGTACTTCTCATTGTGGTTCTTTATGTGGATGATTTGTTGATCACTGGACCAAATCAGAGACATATTGTTGAATTTAAGGCTGATTTGAATGCTACTTCAAGATGAAAGATTTGGCGATGTTGCATCATGACTTGAATATAGAACTTAAGTAGTGTGATGGTGGTATTGCCTTGTGTTAGAAAAGTTACATAGAGAAATTGCTATGTAAGTTTGAACTTGACAATTGCAAACCTATTGCCACTCCAATGGAAACAAGTTTAAAATTGAGTCTTCAATGATGTTGGTGATCATGCATATGTCACTCTTTACCAAATTGCTATTGGATGCCTCATTTCTGTATGCAGCACGAGGCCGGATATTCAGTTTGCAGTCTCACAAGTCAGCAGATTTATGCATAGCCCAAGGTCGAAGCATTGGCAGGCTGTCAAGACAATTTTCCACTACTTGAGTGGCAGTTTACATCTTGGCTTGTTTTATCCCAAGCGGGGATCATTGCCGCCAGACTTACATGCTTTTTCGGACTCAGATTGGGCTGGTTGTTTTGACACGTGAGTGTCCACAACAAGTGCTTTTTGTTTCATGCTTGGCAATTCATGTATATCATGGTTGAGGAAGAAGCAACCTATTATGGCCACTTCTAGTTGTGAGGATGAGTACAGGACATTCTTCACAACTATAGTTGAATGTGTATGGCTCAGATGCCTTATGGATGATTTGGGTGTTGGACAGGATACTATCAACACTATCTACACTACCAGTCAGAGCACATTGGCAATTGCGAGGAACCCAGTTTTTCATGCTCGCACAAAGCACATTGAGGTGCATTACCACTATGTCAAGGAGAACCTCTTAGCAAAAGAGATCAACTTGGTTATGTGCCAACACGGCACAACCTTGCAACAGATCTTTTCACAAAGGCATTGTCACGTGAGAAGTTCAAAGCTTTCCGCAAAGCTTTGGGCTTACTCCCCTTTGTGGACTGAATAATGTCCTCAAGGCATGTCACTTCCCTTTACTCAATGTGCCAGCTCTCGTTCACCGCATCACTCCCAGGGGGAATTAGTTACCATATACATGTGGTAGTTATGTGTGAAAACACACTTAGGACCGCTGAGGTTTTTTTTCCCGTGCATTGTATATACGCCCATCATTCTAGGGCTATCTATCTTTTCCATTGCACACTAAATAATACACTCTTGTTGTGTCTCTTGGGAAAGAGTGGTATGACCTAAATGGTAAGAAATTTTTGGTTTGGGATGGTAACCACAGGTTGAAGACGTGGCGGAGATGCATCAAAGAAATTACATGATAATTTCACATTTTCTCATATCCATGTTCTGAATGATGCTTTTATATCATTCTTGTGTTTGTTGTTCTAATAGGCAGAGTACTCCAATGATGCTAAATACCATGTGAGTGTGTGGTGTCCATTCACTGAAGTACCAAAGACAAAGGAGGTAGAGATCCTTCTCGCGTTAGACACAACTAATGCGTGAATCACTTAACATCAACTTTGCTCCATGGTGACCTATGTTGTGCCTAACTTTTCATGTTACATAATTAATTGTTTTCAATAGGATTCTAGAGCACATGTGACACCAAGCATTTCGTATGAGGTATCCATGTTCCAAAAGTTTGGTATTGCCAACAAAGAATCTATTCTTGATAGACTGACACCAGAAATGAAGAAGTGGATAGAGGTTGAGATGAATGTAGAGGTTCGATATTATCATGGTGTTGCCCCATGGTATAACTCTCCTTGCGGATTGATTTCACAGCCTGTTTGCAAGGTGACTACTCTCCTTATTCCTCCTTTGATTTATAGTTTTTTGTATTACATAACGGTTACATATTCATTTTATGATGTTAGGATAAATTTCAAGTGTTACTCTCAAAGGAAAAGGTAAAGATTCAGGCACTTGGTTTAGATGAGTTCGAGAGGAAGAAATGTTTAGATAAAGCTACAAGAGCATATCAGGAGCTTCTCAAAGACAGAGGCTACAAGTACCTATGCATTGCAAATCCCCACAATGGAGAGGATTTTTTCGAAGTGTTGATTGGCATAAAGTGGGATGATACAAGCATGTACAAAATTACAAGAGACTAGTTGTACTGCCTTACAAGTTCTAAAATCTCTCCTGAGAGGTCATTTGGATGCATTTATGTGTCTATATTTGTTCTTATTCAATGTTTTATTAAAGTTGAAATTCATATGCATTGTAAAAAGAAAATATTACTGCATCTTGAAAAAATCCAAAGACCCCCAATGTCCTCAATTTCAAGATTATAAGGCATTTCGGACCTACGTGAAGAAAGAGACATATTGGGTTCATTTGGACTTTGAGGCCTCACTTTAATCCAAAAGATACAAGTTGAAGGTACACAACTACTCGATTCATTTGATGGTTTTTTTCAAGATAAGCTTTAAGAATCAAGTCGTGTAGGTACACATAATGTGAATGATTAGGTTGAATTGCTGAATATGTCTACATGTAGAATAATTTTGAGATACTTCTATTCAAGCTTTTGTGCATCTTATGGATGGGGTGAAGACTTCTAATGTTGTTGAGAAGATGCTTGAGCTTGTGTTGTCGACGAAACAGGTGGTGTATAGGTTTGACTCTAAGATTACTTCTCTATTGATGGTGGTTTGTATATTGTGATATGCATGCATGAGAAGTACTACTTTGCTTTTAGAATGTTTGTAGCTTTGGGCAATCCCGAAGTAAGTGTACGGAGTCTATGTAGAGGTCCATTAATGTTTCAATATATTATACCTTAAATTCCTCGTAAAAGCCCAAGATAGGGTGGTTTGTTTATTTTGTGACATAGAATCACTAAGACAAAGGAGATAATGTCAAAAAAAATTGTGTCTTGATTTTCTTCATCATTGTATTGCCTTAAATTCCACATGGAAGCCCAAGATAGGGAGGTTTTAGTCATGATTTCTAAAGCAAGAAGACTCTACCGAAAAAATTGTGCTAGGGCGTTTCTTTATGTTGATCAATACTTGTTGTTTGCTTTGTTCTTTGAGAGTTGTTGCAGGTTCTGCGATGTGTAGAAGAAAGAAGATTGGGTGTAGTTCGAGAATTCACAAAAGATTGGGTTGATTTCTACCATAAGAGTACTATGTATTCTCCATCGTTGTTTGAAAAGAATGTGGCGCCATGGGAAGAACACTTATGTCCTTGGTGGCTCAATTACTCGATTGGTATAATCCAAAAGCAAGAGAAATTTCTTCATGAGAGTAAGTTCTTTAAAGCATGAGAACGATAAATTCACGTACATATATAAGATTTTTGAAGCCATGCACATGATGATAGAAACAATGATGCTTGTAGGTTTCAAGCAGGAGACCCATAGTGTTGGAATTAGGGTTGCAGGAAAACACACACAGCTTCGAGAAGATGAAGGAAGCTCAAGGCACACAATAGAGAGTGTATTACTTTTGTGCAATGGAAAGATGGATAGCCCTAGAATGAATCGGCGTATATACAATGCACGGGGGGGAAAACCTCCTAAAGAGGGAAAAAATGCCCTAGTGGTCCTAGTGTGTTCACACACATCACTACCACATGTATATCGTAACAAATCCCCCCTGGAGTGATGCGGTGAACGAGAGCTAGCACATGAGTAAAGGGAAGTTCCATGCCATGAGGATATGATCAGTCCACAAAGGGGAGTAAGCCCAAAGCTTTGCGGAAATCTTCGAACTTCTCACGAGACAATGCCTTTGTGAAAAGATCTGCAAGGTTGTCCTGCGTTGGCACATAAGCCAAGCTGATCTTGTTGAGAGCCTCTCCCTGACATAGTGGTAATGCACCTCAATGTGCCTTGTGCGAGCATGAAAAATTTGGTTCCTTACAACTACCAATGCACTCTGATTGTCAGTGTAGATAGTGTTGGCAGTGTCCTATCCAACACCCAAATCAGTCATCAGGCGTCTGAGCCATACACACTCAATTGTAGGTGTGAAGACTGCCTATGTACTTAGCCTCACAACTAGAAGTGGCCACAGTAGGTTGCTTCTTGCTCAACCATGATATACATGAACTTCCAAGCATGAAACAAAAACCACTTGTGGAGACTCCCGTGTCAAAACAACCAGCCCAATCTGAGTCCGAAAAAGCATGTAAGTCTGGCGGAAATGATCCCCCCTTGGTACACACCTTATCCTCTTGTCCTTTATTGACAAAACCATGAGGCTGCATTAGATAAACTTCCTCAAATATGTCACCATTCAAAAAGCAGTAACAATGTCTGATTGGTGTACATCCCAACCAAAATGAGCTACCCATACACATAGAAAACGCACAGTAGTCATACGACAAGTGCGAGCAAAAGTCTCTTCATAATCTATGCCATTTTGTTGTGCATAACCCTTTGCAACAAGTCGAGCCGTATAGCAATCAATCTCACCATCAGGCTTGCGTTTCAACTTGTAAACACTTTGTACCAATAGCCTTTTCGCCAAGAGCAAATCACATAAAGTCCATGTGTCATTTTCTATAAGTGCATCATATTTCAATTGCATGGCAGCCATCCATTTTTTTGACTTTTGTGCTTCATCAAAAGACAGAGGTTCCTCAACATCATGTAAGCTAGACGCAACCAAAGCATAACAATCTGATGCATAAGATGCATGGCGAGAGCCTGTACGAGTGCGACTAGACAAAGGTGCATCCAATTTACTGTCACGCAAAGTATGCACTAGCCATTTAGGCATACCTCTAGCTTGCTCATTTTCTGCCCTTTCCTCGTCAAGTACATCATGTAGATCTGGATCAACAATAGGCTAATCTGTAACATCTTTAGAAACTCCCATAGGCTGTACATTTGCCTCATTGGAAGTTACATTCGTACTTCCACCACTAAAAAGAGGAAACAAAGTGTCATAAATGTCCTGTGAGCTTACATTATTGTCTCTAGTACATGACAGCAAAGGTTGAACAGAATCATCCACAAACACAACATCTCGTGAAACCAGAATACGCTTTATTTGTAAATGAAACAACCTGTAACCTTTGCTTTCAGCACAATAACCAACAAGAATACATTTGATAGCCTTATCATCCAATTTTTTGCATTGTGTTTGTGGCACCAAAGCATATGCCAAACAGCCAAAAACACGCATGTGCTCAATAGAAGGCTTTCTATCATCCCATGCTTCATATGGAGTAATAGACTGCAAAGCTTTTGGAGGACACCTGTTTAGTACATAAGTGGCACACATGATGGCCTCAAGCCAAAAAGAATGCGGTAAAGCTTGACTTTTGACCATACATCGTGCCAATTATGTAAGTGACCTATTTTTCCTCTCAGCAACACCATTTTGTTGAGGCGTATAAGGCACTGTACATTGGTCTTTTATCCCACGACTAACCAAAAATGCATTAAAGTCATGAGACATATACTCCCCCCCTCGATTGGAATGAAGGGTGCCCATAGTACTTTTTGAGACTTTTTTAGCCATAGCCAGAAATTGTTTGAAGCACATAAATACTTTGGACCTCGCTTTAAGCGGAGATACCCATGCATTCCTGGAGTAATCATCAATGAAAGTCACGAAGTAAAGGTAATTGCCCAAGGACTAAGTTTGCATGAGCCCACAAACATCACTATGCACAAGCTGCAATCTGCATGTGGCCCTAACTGAACCATCCTTTGAAAACTTTGAACGCTGCATCTTACCCAAAATACAGCCTTCACAAACATGCTTGAGGGGTGCTTCAAGAGGTGGCAAAGAAGCAACCATATCAGATTTTTGCAAACACGGAAAACTGACAAGATTCAGATGACCAAAACGTGCATGCCAAAGTTTTGCATCTGAAATAGCCTATGAATCCACAATTGCATTTGCAAAATTTTGCCCACACTTGTCATAAAAAGTGAGCATATGTAGCCCTGGACATAAAATGCAAGATGCAATTACATCATCAAAACTAAGATCATGAACTGTACATCGATCATCCACAAACTTGTATACAAGTCCAAGTCTAGCAAGTGCAGATATAGACAAAAGATTCTTCTTGATCCCAGGTACATAAAGTGCAACAACAAGTGTGAAAGAACTTCCATTTGCAGCAGTAAGCAAAATCTTTCCAACTTTCGAAACCGGATAAGAGGCATTGTTGGCACAAGTGATTGAATTCCCATGAGGGACACATCCAAGAGAGGTGAACAATTCACAATGTGAGGTAATGTGCTTTGTAACACCACTATCAAAATACCACACATGTGAATCTGCAGCAACAACTGACATGCATGCATCATGGAGAGCAGGATTGTAAGTGCACTCTGCAGTAAAAGCCCATTTTGCATCAACATCATCATCACATTCCCCTTTCACAAAAGACTCAACAATGGCTGCATTTGTAGTGGAACTAGCATTTGCAGTGGAACCACCCTCTTTCTTCTTAGCCTCTTTGGCCTTCAACTTAGGACACTCCTTGATCAAGTGATCATTAGCTTTACAATAATGGCAACGCATCTTCTTTTTGCCCTTATCACCAGAATTGCCAGACAAAGTGCTGCCAGCAGAAGCATTAGGAACATAAGTTTTGCCACTCGCAGCAAAACCATAAGAAGTGGTTCCATTCTTGTTCCCACCTTTTCTTTGAGCTTCAATAAAAGCCTATTCAACTGCACGTTGCCTAGTCTTGTTTTTTCTGGAAAGTGACTCTTGCAACAACAATGTGCATAATGCATCAAACTTGACAACTTCAGGATTTCCTTGGTTCATAAGTCTCCAAGTACTAGCAAAAGTCTGGTAAGAATCTGGTAAGTCATCAAGAACAGTCTGCACAAGGGAACTGTCTGAAATGACTTCACCTGTAGAAATAAGTTGCTCATTGGTATCCTTGACTCCAGCAAGGAAAATTTTCATATCATCTTCCTCATGCATAATCTTTGACTCCATCTCTTTATGCAGCAATGTAATTTTTGCCTCATTGCGGCTTGCATAAAGACCAGGCAAAATATCCCAAGCTTGTTTTGCAGATTTTACTGAACGAATGTGAGGAGTAATGATGCGCTTCACAGACAACACAATCAACGTATGAGCCTGTGCATCCTTTACATCCCAACGAGCTTAATCTGTCGTAGGCAAAACCACTCTAAAAGCAGCAAGACCTGCAACATCCTCAACATTGCCTACATCCTCAAAACCAGGACGTACATCAATGGCCCTACACAATATTTTAGACACCCTTTGACATAAGAACATGTTGCATCATGTAAGCCCACATAGGTGTCCCCATCCAATCTGTCCTCAACAGCAAACATCTTGAACATATCTGTGTTGTTGTCAGCCATGGTAAATGATGCACCTGATGTGAAAACTACCTAAAAAGAGGAGAAACAAAGCGGGAACAACACGTGCTATATAGCACAAACCGTAAAATATTGTAAGGGACTTGTTATGTAGAAAACGGCACTGACAAAAATTCTACACAAAATGACGAAATAGCCTTTGCAGTACTGCCTGTAGTGAAAACGGAGGTCGAAATGAGCTCGAATCAGAAATCTAAGTAGGCTAAGCTTTACAAGCTGACCCAAAAGTTTTTTCCACCTACAAACGCTCGCCAAAGCTCATCAAAATCAGAGAAAGTGAGCAGGCGTGTACTGGAGCTACTGGCGACTAAGCCCAGGAGGACGCAACTTGCTCTGATACCAATTGTTGGAATTAGGGTTGCAGGAAAACACACACAGCTTGGAGAAGATGAAGGAAGCTCAAGGCACACAATAGAGAGTGTATTACTTAGTGTGCAATGGAAAGATGGATAGCCCTAGAATGAATGGGTGTATATATACAATACACTGGAAAAAAACCTCCTAAAGAGGGAAAAAATACCCCGGCGGCCCTAAGTGTGTGCACACACATCACTACCACATGTATATGGTAACACATAGTAGTGGACACCTTGATGCACTTACTACGCCCTCTACTATGGAGCATCAAGCGACCAAAAAGGGAGTGGAGGTGAGAACACTCAAGTTAATAAGGATGCCACAAAAGCCACCCAAGGTACACAATCCAATGTGCTGACTAAAACAGTCATTGAAGCTACTTCTACCCCTTTTGTTTGCATTCTAGACAAGAAAGGTAAATGAATTATGGAACCTCCAGGCACCTCAAGCGATCCAAAGTGGATAAATGTGGTTGAGGTCTCTATAGCACCCACTACCTCCTATTGCAGAGTAGTCTCTAGGACCCACTACCTCCTATTGGAGAGTCGTCTCTAGGACGAGTGAGTTGGGAGAGGCGACGTATGACTCGTTTTATTGGTGAGTTGTTTTAAATGAATTTGAATTTTGAGTTGCTTGCATGTAAATATATTTTGAAATTTACCACTATAATGGTTGTAGGATTCTAGTACTAAACTTACATTGATGCTCTACTTGTTGATGTGACCCAAATTGATAGATTTGCTCTAATTAGGTAAACGCAACAATCATGAAACATTACATTTATTATGTTTTTCAATATATCACTATGCATTGGTTTTGAAATAGCATCGACAATTTTTTTTCCACTCAAGAGACACATCTTTATAGCAAAGATGGAGTGCCATGTCAAGAGCTAGCTTGATTGATATTTGCATATTTTCCTACGAGCTTGCTGGTGGACGCCCTTTATCCCATTCCTTGGCTTAAGTGAATTTTATGAAGCAACCTGTGAGTCTACATGCCATACTTTCAATTCTTCTTGAGAGAGCATAGTCGAAGGATCTATTTTAGATTCTTTTTATTTAGGTAGTCGTTAACAAATATTTATTTAAAGGAATTTTTGTTAGGGTTTTTACTTTTTAGAACACCCTTCAACTCTTGTATAGGCCAATATGATAAAGGTGGAGATGTATTTTTCAAAAAAATTATGCTAAGACAAAGGATAACTACGGGTGGAAAAAAAAATTGGCCTATAGTTTATGCGTATGTTTTGTCCTAGACAAGTTATAGTCACTCCAACGTGATTATATGGTCTTCTTATGACTATGTTTGGCATGTGTCTATGTTGGTGTGGGAGTTATATGAGACCACTTATGTGTCTACATGCCTTACTTTCAATTTTCTTAAGAGAGCAAGGGTGCCCCTGGCCCCTCTTCTCTTTGCCATTGGATCGCATCCTTTTATAATGATGCTCGAAGCTTCTGCTGCATAGGAAAAAACTCAAGGCTTAACTTTACCCGGCTACGACTAGCTCTTGGCTAAGATGTTCGCAGACAATTTCCCCTCTTTTTGAAAGCCTGCCCTTAGGTCCTCAGGAAGGCGTTTGAGATTGTGCAAACGTTTTTCGTAACATCGTGGTCAAAGTGTAGTATTGAGAAGTCTAGATTGATCTCCCTTATGGGAAATGACTCATTTGACCCATCAGTTTAGTCAGGGGAGGTTGTGTCTAGAGGAAGGATTTTCGTCATTTGGGCGTCCCCTTGGGGGTGGAAGTTACACACAAGTAAAGGTTCTAGTGGGTCCTAGAAAAGACCCAAAAAATAAAAGAGAAGGTGGGAGTATCTGTTACTTCCCTTCTCGAGTCACTTCTTTAGATAGTAGTTAACAAATATTTATTTAAAGGGATTTTTGTGAGTCTTTTTATTTTTAAGAATGTCCATAATCCCTTGTAGAGGCCTTTATGATAAAGTTAGAGACAGATTTTTTGAAATTTCTAAGCTAAAATGAAGGAAACTCTGGCAAATTTTTTTGGTTTTTTGTACTTGAAAATTTGGTTTTGAATTTATATTGTTTACTTTTAACCTACAGTTTGTGTGCATGTTTTGTCTTGGACAAGTTGAGTTATGCCATGTTGCATTGCAAAAGAACGAAAACATAGTGCTAATTGCAAAAGCATGAAAAAGAAGATCGCAAAATAAAGATCACCCTCACATGATTGAGACTTTGCATGTCCTCCAATGGTTGATTTTACATCTTTGATTTCATCAAAATTGTTTTGGTTTGTCTTAAACGTAAATTATTGTTCATTAACAATCTTTTGAGTGTAGATAGGTCTGCCATCAACAGTTAATTTATTTGTTTTTGCTTGCAAGCATCACATTCAAGACTAGTGCTCACATAACCCAATTTGTAGCACAATTTTCTTGGTCGAAAATGAAATACTTTGGTTATGATTTCATTTGATCTTATTTCCAAGGTCAAAGTTTTGGTCCTAATGAAAAATCGTAGTGAAAAGTCGTAATTTTTAGTAAAAGAGCTAAAAATCTAGCTTGCCTTGTAAATTTTTCCTAAAAAATAAAGGCCAAATATTTTATCGTTGAAGTGACAAGCATTGCTTCAAGCAATAATTGGTGAAAATTCTTTAAATGTTTTTTAACATATCAATAATCCCTGCCTTGTAACTTGTTTGAATTTTATGGGTAGACATATAGGCCTAAACAAAAACTTTTTTATGAGATTTTATGGGGGAGAGAGAGAGAGAGAGAGAGAGAGAGAGCATGTAGGGTCTATATAGACAATTACAAATCTAGAGAAGTTCATATTTGAATGATTCAATAAGTAAACTCAATGAATAATAACAAGTTTACTGCTTGCTTTTGCAAATATAGTGTGGACAATCACTATATCTCGATTTAATAAATATGTTTTGCCTAAAATAATTTACTATGTACATATAAATCACATCTTCGACTCTATTTTAGCCAGATATCCTTCCATTTTAGGGCTATTTAGCGAGAAAAACACACACAATACTATCACGAGATTTTGAGAGAAGACTAAGATGCCAAAGAAATCGATATATATATGAATGAGAGAGAGAGAGAGAGAGAGAGAGAGAGAGGATTCCCCATTTAAGCTCATCTGCAAAGTGAGCACTCAATTTTAAATAGGGTGAAACTAGCAAGGTTATGGATAGTTCACACGATAGAAATCATGCATCGCTCAAGGGCATAATTTCCAAAGCTACTAGAATTTTCGAGGTGCTAGACGCAAACCCTAGAAGATAGAGCCAAGACCCCCACTTGGGTCTAACTTAAAGATCACAAAACTCATCAAAAGATGTAACGGGTTGTCTTACCTCATGCAAGATGCATGGGCAATGTTTTAACCCACTGGTGCTACATGTTAACTATGCACATGCCAAAGGAAAAACTCATCGAAAAAGCCTTCAATCCAATTAGCGCAAGCCATAAACACTGCAAAAAACAATCCTTCAGCTTTTTTCTATGAGAACCACCACCACTTCATACGTCACTTCCCTACCCACTTTGAGAAAGGAGACAATATCAATATGCTCAGTTGCATTGGCAAGGGTGATAGCATTTTCACAAGTTATATGGTGGAACTTCGAGAGTAGCAAGTTGTTGAAACTACAGGCTTGAAGTCTCATGATTGATAAAACAGAATTATAAAATTGCAATTGAAAAAGGAGTTTTGAATTGTTGAAGTTACCACCAAATGTTCTCACAAAACTTGTCCGTATTTCAAATAGGTATCCTAGTGAGATCAAGACAATGCATAAGTATCTGCAAGTCCCAAATCAACAAGGGCAAGAGTTTGACTCAGCCAACTGGGGTTAATGAAGATCTTCAATAGGTTCTTTGGAAGCGACAAATCTTTCAAACGCACTTCTTTCACCATTAACAACCATAGTTTATTCTCGAGAATCTTTCCTTGGTCTCAACAAATTTTCAACATGATTCCATATTTAAGACACCAATATTGGCCATGATTTGATTATTTGGAGTTTACTTGGGATGGAGAGAGAGAGAGAGAGAGAGGTGGGGGCATCATAAGGCTGATGCAAAACCTTCTTGATAACACCACCTCACACATGACTGACAAAGAGCATATGGTTACATAATCACGGCATGACGCGATCAGAATATCATTTTCCTCATGCAAAACATGCCTCCCTTTTTTGAAGAAAGGGGGGGGGGGGGGGGGGGGGGTGGGGGGGGGGGGGGGGGGTCGTTGAGCTTGCTTGAGCCAGAAGGAGAGACACAAAGTGCACTATAGATGCACCCTTCTCTAAAGGGTAAGAGGGGTAAGAGAACACAAAGGCAGCCTTCTTTAATCAGACCTTTACAAGATCCTTGGCCTTTGTGCATATTTTACACAAAGCACCTCTTCAAAACACAACTAACCCCCATGAATCCACTAAGAACATGGGTTGGGTGCACCAAGCACAGTACCCTGCAACAAGACCTAGGAAAACACAAGCAAGATCTAAAACGTACATTTAAAGGTGGAAAAGTAACAATGACACAATTCACCATTTAACCAGCCAAAATCACCCAACAATGATATATCTGTAAGCTCTTGCTATCAAATACAGGAAAAAGGGTCTCTCAATCAAACAAACAAGCGTCCCAGCACTTCTTTGGAAGAAGACCTCCCAATCCCCAGATTCCAACATATAAGGTGCTAATCAAGGGAACAAAAATTACAGGATTCTATGCCAATGGAGCAACACAAGATTCCTCTCAGTAAATCTTGTACAGATCTTTGAGTTCAGGATTCTCTGCCAATGGAGCAACACAAGATTCCTCTCAGTAAATCTTGTCCAGATCTTTGAGTTGCCTAACCGAGTCGCTAAATTTTAGAAAGATAATAAATGGCAATGGACCTTCTTTTAGCAAAAGCTAGCTCCACGCAACAATGAAAGAAAGGCACAGGCCCTTCACTCTCTAAATGAGTGACACCTTGAGGAAAGTTGCACGCAAAACTAACTGATGATATCAGAGACGAGAAGCAAGAGCTGTACCTACATCGCATATACCTCAAACTGTTGTATATAGAAAGTTGAAGCAACGACCATTTCCTTTGATTGGCAAGCCTTTACACCTCCACCTTACCAAGGGACTTCCTGTCTGTCCCATGATGTGAATTTCCCATTGTCCTCTGGTCTAACTTTGTTTATAATTCCTAACAACCTCTCCACTGCATAGTCACATGAAAACAGCTTCATCTTTGGAACATCCTTGGAGTAAGGTTTTGATAGAGTTGTGTTCACAGTGCCCGGATGGAGCAGGCAAGTAATCACAGGATCTCTGCGGCTCATGGCTTCCTGAGCCATTGTCTTCACCACTGCAAAACAAGACTCTCTCTCTCTCTCTCTCTCTCTCTCTCTCTCTCTCTCTCTCTCTCTCACACAATAATCTTCTATTAACTAAACATCTGAACACCTTGAGGGCACATTTGCCATGTAAGGATGCCAATTGTCAGAGTGTGCAGCGGAAGAGAAACATGTACACAGGGACACGAAGGAAAACGCGGGGGGAGAGAAAGAGAGGTAAAGCTAGTAACTCAATGACTCCGGAGTGGACAAGGGTTGCACTTCGGTCAGGCAAAACCTCTAAAAGTACCCAGCACAAAAAATTCACAAAACTTTATAAAATGAGCAAAATGCCTAGTGCAAACCTTTGTGTGTGCCTATAATCCCTACCAAGAGGGTGAAAGGGTGGCGAACCCACAACCAAGGGCTTGGTTCTTGAGTAGTGATTGTCACAAAATGGGAGCGCTCACGAGCCTTAGAAAATCTGAAAATTAAAATACTTTGCAAATGTGAGAGAAGGGAGAAGATCGACTCAGTATTGGGGACAAGAAGATGGCTGGTCCCCCCCCCCCCCCCCCCCCCCCCGTTAAGAGTATTCTTTTATTCAGGGAGAATTCGTATACAAGCACGAGAACCCGAGGAAACCCCTCCGTTCTGTAATCTTAGACCCGAAGGTCGTGCTTTTCCGTAAAGGGCTTGGGCACAAGGCCGTTCCTTCCCGTAAGGGACTTAGGTGCGAGTCGTACTTTCCCGTAAGGGACTTAGGCGTGAAGCCGTACTCCCCGTGAAGGGCCTTCCCGTAAGACGGGAGATTCCTACAAAACAAACCACACAAACACGCGACAACAATTCGTATGGCGAATCCACAGTAGATACCTGTCGCTCTTGCACGGGTAAAGCGACTTCCGTGCTTCGTAGTCTCGCGATCTCTTGCGGCAGAGTCTTCTCTTGCTGACGTTGGTACCCCCTTTGAGTGAGGGCATGTGGTGCTTTTATAGCTCCCTGGCCACGGCACGAACAGCTGCTCGCGTTCTAACCGAAATAGGGAGAGAATTCGCTGACTGGTTTTGTTGCTTTATCTTCTAAGTGGCTGCCCACTTATTAAGTGGGCGGCCGACATATTTTAAAATTGGTCTGAACCTGCCCAAAAACTCAATAAAACCTTATAAGTTAAAACCAATGCATTTCACAACACTTCCCAGGCGTCCTTGGATGCAACCACATGCACGAATGCAATGCAAACATAGATTCCTCGCGGGAAAGCGTCTGCCTTCCCGCGATTGTTCCTGCTTTTCGTAAAAAGCTTCATTGAACCCATCTTTATTCTTGTGCTTGCGTTCTTACGCGTATTTTCTTACTCAGTTCGGATTTCCTCCTTAGCCTACGGGATGCCCCCTTACTGATGCACCCGTCACCCATCATGTGACGCATCAGGGGCACTCGTAACCCGGCCCTTTCCACCGAACGTACGGAAACTCCTTCACGATGTTTACCGTCACCCATCAAATGACACATCAGAGTTGTCCGTTCCTGATGGCAGTTCCTGTAGCTACAATCTTTTAACAGTTCTTAGTGCACATAATAAAATATCATAAAAAGAAAAGATTAATCATTAAAAATAAGAAAATAGTCCAATTAGCAACAGTGATATTGAACACTGCCAAAGAGCTCTCATATCAACGTAATGTGTAGTGGAAGTCTCCGGATGAGAGCTCATTGTGTACTCAAGGTTCCCTTTAATTCATGAGCAGAGTTCCTTTTACTTCATGAGAGATGTGCAAAGACTCGAGAGAGAAGAGAGAATGATAAGGTTCTGTGAGAGAGAGAGAGAGAGTGTGTGTGTGTGTGTGTGTGAGAGAGAGAGAGAGAGACTAAAACCAAATGGGGTCCCAAACCCCCCTCCTATATCACTAGAGAGGTATTTGCTTTAGATTGCACAAATGTTGATACAATGGTCCTAGATGTTGAGATGCTCATAGGATCTTGCTAATGGTGCTTGGATCTGCGAGACTAAAGGCTGAAAACTGAAAGGGCTAGGGATGTTGAATGGGAATTGCAATTGCGACGAGGCTATGGGTTGATCTACTGTCACCGAAAACTGAAAAATGCTGGCTGATATGAGGGCTGAATCTGCAAACATTGGCTGATCTATTGTCTTGGGCTGAAAACTGAAACGCTAGTACTGATGGCTGGATCTGCGACAGTGCAGCGAGGTTATGACTGAAAATTGTAAACGCTGGTGTTGATGGGCTGATCTACTTGGTGCTTGTACTGAGGGTACTCACTTATCCTTGAGAAGTGACCCCTAGGGTCACTTATATACGGAAATAAAGCTGGGTCGGGCAATGCAACTAAGAATCCCACGAATTCTAAAAATGTCCCTTATTAATGAGTTAATTAAACTCGCTTATAAGAGGTGCTTCACATACAGATAAATACCTAGGCTGGATACTAATGCAACTATATGGGAACACTCCCCAATGCCTACACCTAGCAGACATTGGGTGTTCTCATGTGCAATCAGAGGATATGCAAATACTCTAGAGTGCCTAAGCATGCAGGTCTTGCCTACAGGCTCACAAGGGCACCAAAACATCTCCAAACTCCTAGGTTGTCGTAAAACCTTAGAAGTAGGAGTTAGATTGTCCACGTGCACATAGGGTTAGATGTGCACGTGAAACTAACGACCATATAACCAAGCCAAGATCCTGAGCTAAACATGGCTAAACATATCCCGACATGAGAAACAATCTCCCTACCGCCAAGCACAACCACAAAACAACCCTCAATCCCTAACACCTGTCCCTGGGAGAAATTGGGACCGATTGAACAAGACTGGGACCAATAAAAAAATCCAAAGAAATGCAAACTCTAACACACATCTCCTATGTATGTCCTAATAAAGGGGATAAGCCTCCAAAGCAACCTCCTATTAAGAAAGCCAAAATTGCAATAGAACTTGTTCCCAACATTTATGGTATATCTGTTGATGGTTCCAAAGAATTGTGCAAAGCATATGGAAAGATCAATGGCTTCAAGCATTTATCTTCTTCAATCCACACGCCACCAAAAATTTCATCCATCCAGAGTTCCTCAAGCAGATGGACTTCAAATATGATCGGTTTGTTGGAGAACTTGATGCCGAGTTAGCCAAGGCACATTTAAGCAATTGAATAAATATTATTGCTTACATCCTTGGAGAGGGTAATAATTCATAGCAAGATAGCCTAGGCACGTTTAAGCAATTGACAGAATACTATTGCTTACATCCTTGGCGAGGGTTATAATTCATAGCAAACTCATAAAATTGTATTACTCATTGATGCTCTTCCAGCCACGATCCAAGGATACCATGGCAAGGCAAACTTTCACATCATGAAGTTAGGGTGTTGTGACGCTCGTATTGGCATGATGTCGTAGGACAAGAACGATGCTAGCGTTCACATTAAGTGAAAGGATGTGTCTTTACGTCTAAAGTCATGTCTCTTCAACATGAGACGTGTCTTTTCAATTGTAACTCTTCGTCTCCTACATAAGGAGCCTATTGCACTCAGTTTTCAAGCATTCAATCAATCAAACATCAATGTTCTCGTCTCTTGAGTCTCAGTTTGATCTTAAGTATGAAGTTTTAGTCTTTAATATAGGATTAGCACCACTAATCTTCACAATGGTATCAAAGATAATAAAAATCCCGGACCCGAAGGTTGTGAGCCTCTCACCCTTGCCGCTACCCTCTCCACCCTTCTCCCCCTTCCCGGAGTGCATGGAAGCAGGAGAAAGGTCGTACACACACGCATACGCGTATAAGGTAACATGAATCCTTATGTTTCAATCACGTAATAACGGGCAGAAACACAGATATGTGTGTGTGCAACATGCCACGTACGCATTAACTTTCGGGCAAACTTCTGTTGATGACTTTTCGTGTGCCTCTTCGTTGAGTAGCAGCCCTTCGGGATTGCGCTCACACCTATTCATGTGAATGGGCAGCACCTCTTCACCTTGATGGCACCCTTTCGCATGTAGGAATAACGATTTGCGGGTGTGGCGCTCCCTTTGCTGGTGGTTGAATTCTCTTTACTGGCTACTGCATATCAAAAGGGGCACCTCTTCCCGAAAGGGCATCATAGAAGGCACCCCTTCACTTTGGTGGCACCCTTTCCCCAAGGGTTGCACATAAGTGTACCCCCCTTCCACACACCCTTGCGCTGCAATTCTCCACGCTGGCGCTGAAATTTGCTTGCGTTGGCTGCTTTGCGCTGAAATTCCCACACGCTCAAGCCCTTGCTGAATCCATCCCTGGGCTGAAACGCTGAAGTGTTTTGACGCCAAAGGGCCAGCAACGCAAGTCACTTTAACTTGTAAAAAAAACCCCTCTTAATGTTTAAGTGGCCGGCCAGACTTGACCGGCCTGCCCCCAAAATAACCACCTCTGCACCTTATGGGTAAATAACCACCAGCGTACAAGAAATTTTTTTAAAAACAATAGAAGCCAGCGAGCGATTTCTACACCTTACTCCAAATGGAGGAGAAGTCCGATCATTCAAATACAAATCTGGAAGAGTTTCCAATTCTTGGTGATATACAGAAGTAACTGCATTCACGCTAGGCCATCTAGACAATGCCTCTGCAGCCACATTCTTTTCTCCGCGTGAGTGGGTACACCTTCATGCTCTTCCGAAGTGATGGTATAAGACTTGCTTCAAACTTTGCATCTTTTCCTCGTCGGAAATCTTCATGAAGGACGTAACTTTCAGAAGAACCAACCAAAACTTGTCAACATAAGTCGTGACTTTCTCATGTTCCTTCTAGGCAAGCCAGTCCCATTCCTTTCGAATGTCCTTCTCGAAGTTGGGCGGAAGAAATTGTCCATGGAATTCAGCTTTGAATTGAGCCCATGTTCTGGCTTGTGTACCTTCTAGAATCTTGGCTAACCACCAATTGCTTGCTGTCTTCTTGAGATGCATCCCAACATAGCGCAACTTGGATTTTTTGGTGAAGTTCCCGTTGGCAAAAGCAACTTCCAACTGCCTGATGAAAGATAGTGCCTTGGAGATATCTCTCCATCCTGTGTAGTAGTCAAACTTCACGTCCTTGTCACCGGATTTGAAAACCCGCATCTTGTAGTGACACCTGCGGTTATACTTTTTGAACTGGGGCTTTTCTTTAGTATTACGTAGGGAAGTAGTAGGAGTTTTCTTCTTTGGGGAAGACTTATATACTCCATGAGAAGTAGATGTAGTAGTATATTCAAGAGAGTATGATGGAGAAGAGATAGAGACATCCTTGCTTTCGTTAAGCAAAGAAAGTTCTTTTTCCTAGCCCTTGCTCTTGGAAGGTCGTTTGTCCTGATCCGGAGATCCCTTGTGTGCTTCGGCACCTCTTTCCGCACCATCCTCCTGCGGGTTGCTTCCACCAACAAGATTTTCCTAACGCCGATCCCTTGCGGCTTCTCCGATACCTTTTGGACAGCCGGCAACGGAATAAGCTGCTGCAATTCCGCGAGTTGAGCTCGCACTTACTGAAGTTCGTCTTCAACGGTTCTTTCGTGGCTTGTCATGGTTCTTCTCGTTCCTTCCCGGGATTGTCCTCCTTTGCAGAGAAAGAGAGGAATCCGAGCTCTGATACCATTGTCACAAACGGGAGCCCACAAGAATAATCAACAAGCTGAAAATAAATAATCTTTCAATTAAAAGAGTCGAAGGAGAAGATCAACACAGTATTTGGGCCTAGAAGATAGGTTGGTCCCCCCCCCCCCCCCTTTAGAGAGAATCTTTATTAGGGAGAATCTTCTTTTTAACAACCACAAGAACCCGAGTGACCCCTCCGTTCTAGATCTTCCGACTCGATGGTCAATTTCCTTCCCGTGCGGGAATTTCTCGAGACGAGCTCTCAATTTTGTTTCCGTCTGTCCCAGAGCGTGAAGCTCTACAAACTATTCTCGATTCCGTTCCCAGAATCTCTGAGCATAGACCAAGGCCTTACTGATTCCTCTCCATGATGGAGTACCTGCAAAAGCACAAACACGAGACAACAATTCGTATGGCAAAGTCAAAACTGATACCTGTCGCTCCAAGTACGCAAAAGCCAACTCCTGTGTACTGGCTTCGCTCGTTCACTTGCAAATTCTCTGTGGGGTAGACTCTTGCTGCTAGAGCTGGAACATCTGGAAGATTGAGGGAGAGAGCGGATTGTTTTTATAGGCTCTCGTACCCGTCAAGAATAGCCGGTGCGGAGCCGGCTGGAATAGAACAGCAAGTATTGCAAGTGATAGGCGGGGTGCTGCAGGTTGTTTCTGGCGCTATCAAGGGGGGGGAGAGAGAGAGAGAGAGAGAGAGAGAGAGAGAGAGAGAGCGTACGATTTCAGCCAGCCAGCGCTTTGTTTTTTTTTATTAAACCATGCTTTAATTGAAGAGGGCTGCCCACTTACTAAATGGGCGGCCATATTTTTAAAAATTGTGAACCTGGTCAAAACTCCATAAAACTCAATGAGCTGAAAATCGATGCTATGCAATCACATTCCAAGCGGATGCAGTTCTCACGCACAGATGCAATGCAAACACATATTCCTTGCGGGAAAGCATTCACGCTTCCCAGAAAATACTTATAAATATTCCGCTTTTTAGAAAAAACTTCTCAGGACCCATCTTTATTCTTGTGCTTGCGTCTTTACGCGTATTCCTTTTCCGGTTTTTGTTTCTTGCCAGACCAATGGAATATTCCCTTTCTGATGCTCCCCTCACCCATCACGTGACGCATCCGGACTATCTGTTTCCCTGTCTCTCCCACCAAACTAACGGTACAACCCCTTCCCGATGCTTAATGTCACCCATCATATGACACATCAGAGTTGTCCATTCTTGATGGCTTTTAATAATTCCCGTAGATCTACAGCTCCTAGCCTTACGGTTCAAGCGCACACATTTAAATATCCTAATTTCAATAAAAAGAAATTACTCAAAAAAAAAAAAGTCCATTTAGCAACACGAGTTAGGAACCATCTGATTTAACACATCCGTATCTTCTCCACGAGCCATCTTTACGGGACACTAATGGTCATTGTCCGCGTCTGAAGGTGCAGTTTCTGTACCAATTTTTCATTCACAAAATTGTGTGAGCTTCCACTATCAAGGAGTATGATCACGTTGTAATCATTGATCTTCCGAGGGAAACGGAGAAGATCTTGCTTATCAAACACCTTGGTGCTAAAAGTACAATTAGTGCATGAACTATGCGCTAAGTGATGGATTTCAACTTGAATAACATCAGAGTTACCTGAGATCTCATGAATTTGAACCGAAGGGCGTCCTTGCAATTTCTTGGTCTTCTTCTTTGGGTAGTCTTTAATTTGGTGGCCCATCTGGCCACACCCAAAGCAAGCTCCCTTTTTCACTGCATCAACAATAGCAGCATTCCTGAATTTCTTTTGAGCACCACAAGAGGTAACGTCTAGAGAAGGTTCCTTCAACGGCAATTTGGACCTTTGGGGCCGCTTCCTTGAAGTTCCCTCGATGGATTGATGATCAGAACTTTTTCTTCTCATAGTTCGCTCTATTTATCAAATGGAATGTTCTGGCCTTCGCCACAGCATCCTCCACGTCACTCCGAGCTTTATCTTTGATCAAGGCCCAACGGTAGTCCTCACGCAGACCTAACAAATACATATGCACAGCGTGTGTAGAATTCACCTTGCAAAAGGTGAGTGCTTCTTTGAAAGTTGTATACTTATCAAAAGACAGTTTTCATCGAAAGACTCTGCAATTTTGCATAATATTCAAAGGATCCATTTTTGCACAATCCTTCTTAAATTTCACGCAAAAATCAACCCACATCATAGGCTTCTCTGTCATATCACACCACCAGACTAGCGCCTTACTGTAAAAATAGAGAGGAATCGTCTTAAACCTCCGTTCATCATGCTCTCCGTGGAAATCAAAATACGTAGTCCACTGATGAAGCTAGTTATTTACGGCCAATTCCGTACACTGCTCCTCCCCTGAAAAATTGGTAACCTTGTACGGAATTGTGGCAGTGGGATCACCCTATGAGCGCCCAAAAGCAACAATCTACGTCCACAATTGTTGGAGATGGGTATCGTTCTCAGAAATACGCATAGTCGTCGATTGAGCCGTATTTTTTAGAGTAGCAAGACAGGCGTCAAACCCTTGCACGGCGGAGAGAGGAGGTTTGGGAGAGAAACAGGGAGCTCGAAAAAATGAGTCTCTGTGAGTATTTTGCAGACTCTGTACGTGACGTTTTTTTTAATTGCAGGTTTCAAACCTCAACTTTAAAAAAGATCCCTGGCCATTCTCAAAAAACACTTTAAAAAAATACTTCAATGCACGAGAGAGAAGCTGCATTAAAAAAAATCAAACGCAAGGTCATTTGCAAACGCGTAGAGAGAGAAGTATCGCCCCCCTTTGCTCGTGGCCAACCCTGTCGAACACACACCACCAAGTCCACCTTTGAGCCAGCACATCCCCTCCCTCCACGTTGGAAGGTCAGCGCTGCGCAGGATTCCTTCTCTTCTCTTCCCACAGTGCAGAAAGAGGTACTCTCTCTCTCTCTCTCTCTCTCTCTCTCTCTCTCTCTCTCTCTCTCTCTCTCTCTCTCTCTCTCTCTGTGTGTGTGTGTGTGTGTGTGTGTGTGTGTGTGTGTGTGTGTGTGTGCGCGCGCGCGCTTTTCTGCACAAAGGGAGAACACAAAGAAAGATTAAAAAAAGCACTATATGATGAATTTAATTATAAACCAGTAGACTAATGCGTAATTTTCATCAAAAATCAGTAGAATTGACCCAAAAACTTCTGATTTTTACCAAAAATCAGTAAAAGGAGCATTAACTTCACCTACATGCTTATAACGAGAAGAAAAATTAGTAATTTCAGCAATTAGTAATCAAAAATTACACAAAATTGAGGTTATCCCACTCGAACCGATCCATACTTTCTGCAACCAAGCCGGCTCTAATACCATGAAACGAACTCTCGGAGAGGATCTCTCGGCTACACAAACCGCCTATAGACACGCGTTGGACAAACCACTCAACCATAGCCACCATCCAGCAGCATCCCTGTGCTAGGGCCAGTGTCCGAGGACCTAGGCGTGCGCCTGTAAGACCGAACGTCCCACACCACCCGGCCTCACCTTCTCAAGGTGACCTCGTGCACTTCTAGCCTCACGGGCTAACCATTGGCGCACTGCCAACGGTGGTCGATAGATACAAATGTGGCCTAGCCTCTCTTTTATAAAAGTGACCAGCAACACTCACCGAGTTCACACTACGTCCGCCCGGACACCGAACGCCCATCCCGACAGTGTCTTAGACCAGATCCCCTCTCCTATAAGCGTGACATAACAGCACCTCAATCTGAATCGTCGGAATTCTCTGATAAACCATCAATAGATTCTCTTGCTTCGTTGGAACCCTCAGATGCACTTTCGATTGATTCCCTTATCCTCTGATGAACTTTCATCAATTCCCTTGGTTCTCTCTCCTCTGAAAGACTCTTGCCCTATTGAGGTGGACACTAGCTTCTCTGTAGGATAGGTCAATGAGCCGGGATGCATACGAAAACCTTGCTTGGCATGTCCCAGAAGTCTCTGAATAGAGTCAAATTTTTGTTGCAGATAATACCCTCGAATCTCTTTTGGCAATCCATAGCAAAATCGCGCAATCTGGTCCTTCAAAGTGACCCTCCGAAACGAGGACACTGATAGATTGGTATCCCAAAACCTTTGATAGTAGTCATCGAAAGTGTCTTTCTTAGTCATTCTTAAATGATGCCAAGCCGTGATGACATCTTCTTCGTATTCTTCCAACAGAGGTGAAAAATTCTCTTGAATTTTACTTACTTCTTAGATGCTTCTCTGTGTAACAACAAAGTAGACCACAATGTTTGTGCACTTCCTTTCAAGTAAGATGTCGCCCCCCTTTGCACCTTGGAGCATTCCGAGAAACGACCTCCCCATAACTTAGAAGACGATGCCAACTGTTGTATGAATTCAAGGGCTCGATGGGTGGCTTGGTAACCTGAAAACGTGCCAAGCTTGACTGCTTTGCTCCCATCCTTGAACTCCTTGGTCTTCTTGTTCTTTTGCTCATTGTATGAGTTGTTAGTAGAGGACGGAGCCTCCTCCTATGACCTGCTAGATGGCTCCCTGTGTGTTGCTAAATTGGCTTTATCTTACAGAAAAATAATTCTAAATGAATTATTGGATTTATAAGTGAGAGGGTTTTCTCGCTTGGAATACCAAGGAAAAAATAATTATAAATTAATTATTGGAATTTTAAGTGAGAGGGTTTTTCTCACTGGAGACATCCGAGTACAGAGTATTCCTAGTGCGTCATTTAAAGTAATGACGGAAACACTGAGAACGGGAATATCTGTAAGGCCACCAGGAACGGATACTTCTGATGCATCACATCGGATGGGTGACAGGGAGCATCGAAAAGAAGTATCCGACCATCCGAGAACGGACATCTCTGATGCGTCATAGGATGGGTGACATAGAGCATCGTGAAGGAGATTGTATCGTAAGTTCGGTAGGAAAGGACTAGGTGATGGGTATTCCTGATGCGTCACAAGGTGGGTGACGGGTGCATCGGAAAGAAAATATCCATAGTCGGGAGGAAATTCCGAACTGTGTTAGAATTGTGCACAAGGAAAAAGCAAGCACTTGAATGAAGATGGGTTCAGAGGAAACTTTGAGGAAAAACAGATGCTTTCTGAGAAAGCGGGATTGCTTTTCGGGAAAGCAAATGCTTTCCCGCGAGGAAGTCTATGTCTGCATTGCAACTGTGCGTGTGATTGCATCCAGGGACGCCTGGGAAGTGCTGTGAAAGCATTGTTTTTAACTTATAAGGTTTTATTGAGTTTTTGGGCAGGTTCAAACTATTTTTAAAATACGCCGGCCGCCCACTTAATAAGTGGGCAGCCATCTGATAAATAAGGCGACAGATCAGCCAGCGTTTTCTCTCTCTCTTTTTCTGGCAGAACAAAAAAAAAAGAAAAAAAAAGAGAAAAAAAAAACGGCCGCAATCTCTACGCGAGCAGCTATTCGTGCCCGTGGCTAGGAGCTATAAAAGCATCACATGCCCTCACGCAGAGGGGAGGACCAATCTTTGCAAGGAGGAGATGCTGCTGCAGATTTCAACCGTAAAAAAGACGTTGCCGGTGATGCCCATGGCTGCCCCAAGTGTACCAGATGTTGCCAAGACTCAAGGCGCGAGTTCCCTCGCGAAGAAGTGTCTACGAAGCGTGTTTCCATCGCGACAAGTTGCTGTTTTTCTCTGTTTTCAGCCCATAAACGTCGTAGACGGGGCTGATTTACGAGAAGGAACCCGAGAACACACCTCTTTTGTGTGTAGGATTGGAAGAGAGGATTTTCTATGGAGAGATCTCTTCCGGGGAATTGCTTTTCTAGAACGGAGTTGCGTTTCGAGCGTCGAGACTTTGAAGGTAACGATTTTCATGTTCTGATCTGTGAGTATTTGATTGCAGGTGTACTTCCTCTTCGTGAGGGAGTAGGAGCAGAGGAAGGCATGAGCCTCTGCAGGAGAAAAGCGCTCTGAGGAACTAGAGCCAGATCAGCCCAAGGGTTTCGTACCCGAGTTTGGGAAGTAGATCCACGGATCGGAGAGAGGTAGTCTCTCAAGTTGTGATCCGGAAGTTGGGATTCCCAAGTAAGGACTTCGTGTCCGGGAAAGTAGAGTTGTTCTGCGGGAAGAGGACTCTGGAAAGAGAGTTGGAAAAGAGTTGCAGGGATGCCAGGCCCTGAGTCTGGAAGGTGAGATCCAGAGGCGAGAACCTTGATTCTCGAGGAATTGGAATAAGAAACGCAAGTTCCTTGGAATAGGGTTTTGCCCTAGGAATCGGAAGCTGAGGCTTCCAGGAACCATCAAGTCTTATTCTAGAACGAACGTGGTAATACGTTCGGTTCAAGTGCTTGTATAGACTTCTCCTCAGTAATAAAGATACTATTACGGGGGGGACCAGCCCATCTTCTGGTCCCCAGTACTGTGTCGATCTTCTCACTCTCTATCTCTCTCTCTCTCTCTATTTATTTCTCTCTATATCCTCTGGCTTCAATAATAAGTGATAAATCCTATTTATCCGAATGTATTTTATATTGTTATGGGCTCCTGTTTGTGACACTGTGCCTTCTAGAATGTTTCAAAAATCTGCTTTTCTTGCTTTTTCTCCGCTTCTTCCACTTTTTCTCATCTGAACTGTCGAAATTCTGAAGCCGAAAAAAAATTTGGGTCATCCTTGAAACGAGCACGCTTCTTAGATCAGCTTACCACCTCGAAAGTCGACTTTAGAATAACCCGGGAAATCCGTTGATTTTTTTTCTTTTTCCAAAGTGCTTTATGTTAGAGTTCATGTACACCACTCTGCTGCTTCACTCAGGTCTAGGGCATGCATGTATGGCTGGTGTGCCTCTGGGCTAGCCACCCATAGCATATGCATGTAGGCTGCATTGTCCGGTCGTCCACTTCTGGGCCGGCCGCCTTCTCTTATGTCCAGGCGCCCTACACGCGTACATGCTGGGTCGTGGGGCAGTATTTTGACTGATCTACCCCCTTGGGCATTCATATATATGGGGTAATGGGGATACCCACTGCAAACAGATAGCATCTAGCATTTGTACAGGTTTTATGCTCTGGTAGTCAGGGGGGCTGATCGCCCCCTCTTTCCCTACACCAGGGTTTTGTGTTGTGTCTATGGTCTCTCTCTCCTCTCCTCTCCTCTCCTCTCACGCTTTCGCACACATGCACTCTCACATGGTATCAGTCGCCACTATTGTTGGGAGCTTCCTACATCAGCAATCTTAAGTTTATTGGCTAGCATTGGGCACACAATAGCTATTCATCGCAAAGACCTTGCTTTTCAGCCCTCCAACGTTTTAGCCCTAGCGTTTATTGCATTAAACTCCAGTGTTTTCTGCTCTACAAGCGTTAGTTGGATTAAACTCCAGCATTTTTTCCTTAGAGAGACCCATCGTTGATCTGTTGCTTGCGTTTATCGCACTGGGGAGGTCCTTCATCTGATCCCTTCAGAGTTCCCTCTCCATCCCGCATTCCCTCATTGCCTTGACATCAACTAGGCATTTACCTCTTCTGGAGCAGAAGTTCTACTTGCTGCGTTTTCCTACAGCATACGCAGTGAGGATCTTGATCTTGCCTTTCCCCGGTACAATCTACTGCTAGGCATCCCTGCCATTCACAGGTGGTTTCCCTCTTCATCCGGTGCTTTTCTGGACCATTGTTACCTGCTGTTTTTTTCTCGCATTTCAGCCCCTAGACGGCTGAGATACACAGGGAATACCCATTGCCTTCTTCTGCAACACTCCCGTCCCGTTCATTAGCGTACAAGGTTGCTGTTTTTTTCTGTACAGCAGCATAATCAGCCTCTTAGCAGTTTATTTTTGGGTGGACAGCTTGTCGGACTTTCATCCTTTTGCGTGGTTGATACCCGGTGCTTGTCAAGACACCATCCGGTGGTTGATTGAGTGGTTATTTGGACTGCTACAGCTTTGGAGTACATCGTATCTTCGACATCAACTTGATCGTCTACGGGCATACAATCCTTGGGAGATCCATTCATTCCAGCCATCATTCGGCAATTGCGCACTCTAGAGGGGGTGGTGACTTGTGGTTTGCTATGGACACACCTATGCACTCATCAGAGGAGTTCACACAAGATGTGGCCATGCTCATGGCATATGGGATCACGACATACCCAGAGAAGACACCACCATCTTGGGTGGACAAACACTTACCACTTAACCTCGACATGTCAGGTCACTTGCTTACACAAGAGCATCTACATGGACTTAGGGAGAGAATCTTGGATGTCTTCTTGGACAGGTTCATTGCTTGGATCTACAGACCGGAGTGGGACTTCAGTGCTTTGGACTATCTTGGAGAGTTTGCCCGCAAGATGCGGGAGATCAAGTATCATTACGCACCTACATTCGGAGTCACCCGGAGCTTGGCTTGGATGGTCTATTGTCTCTCTCTCTCTCTCTCTCTCTCTCTCTCTCTCTCTCTCTCTCTCTCTCTCTCTCTCTCTCTCTCTCTCTCTCTCTCATCTCCTCTCCTCTCTCAAGCTTCCGCACACACACACTCTCACACTTTAAGCCTTTCATTAGCTGCTTCATCTTCTTTTCAAGAGCTTTGTCAAGCTCTTTCTCCAAGTACAATTTCCACTTTTCTACACTCAGCTTTTCTGTCAGCTTCCTTACCGTATTGAGAGGAGAATCAAAGGCCTCTCGCCATCTCAAGTGAATCCCATCAATCGAGTAATTCTTCACGTGATTCACATATTCAAGTCTTTGGAGTACTTGATCAATCTTTTCACGCGCGTTCAACTTGCAGTTGACGTTTGTACTCCGCTCTATCGAGATGCCCTGCCGGAAATTTGCCAAAATCTCCATTGGTTTCTTTTGTTCCCATGCTACGTTTCAGCTTTTCTTCATCTCCCTGGCAACCAACAGTCGAAGAGGTGTTGTCTCTGTCACATTCTCTGCGAGAACCGATGTGTGCTGTAGAAAGGATTAGATCCTTCGTAGAAGAAGAATCCTTCTAAGCTCTGATATAATTGTTACACGCTTGGACACTCCAAGCGAGAAATCAATAGCAACACGAACAAAAACTACAAAATTACTGAACTCCAAGAGAGAGAGAGAGAGAGAGGATGCAGTGGACTTCCAAGCCAAGACGCACTAGCCCCAAAGATTGTCGCCCCTTTCCATATTTCTTTATTATTACTCTTCGCAAAGGACAACTCCCGAGGGTCCAACTCTCTCCCAGTCTCTGCGTCCAGATGCTCTCAAGAAGAGTGGCCCTTTCGGCACTTAAAAAAATTACAAGGGATGCCCAAAAGCAGAGCCCCAAAGCATCAGGTTCAAAAGCACTACACCCAAAAGCATCTACTCCCAAAAGCCTTGCATAAAAACTGCCAAGGTTGCCAACGCAAACACGAAAATTCGTACAATCTTCCACATCAACATGCCAGCGCAAAATCCAAGCTTGTCGTACAGTGCCACGTCAACAACTGATCCGCGATTTTCGGCGCCGCAAGCCACATCAACATCTCACACAACTTTTGGAGCGTTCTGGGTTACTAGGCCCCTCGGCCATTTGTTCCAAGTTCTTCCAATTGTTAGGGGGCAAGGTTTTTAAATCCTAACCCCTTAGGTCTCTTCAAAAGGTTCAAAACTTCTTATACTCTCGGCCAGTTTCCTTCCAATTGGGCACGCTACGTCATCACTTTGTAACAGAAACATATCTCTTGTTCACTTCAGCATATCATCCACAAAAAATGGACAAACTGAGCAAGTGACTCAAATATTGGAGCAAATGTTACGATATTACATTCAAACTTGACTCAATACATAGGAAGAATATTTGCCTTTAGTAGAGTTTGCATAGAACAATCGCTTCCATTCAACAATTAAAATGACTCCTTTCCAGGCAACCTTTGGACATACTACTTTGGTTCCTATGAATTTGTGGTACAAGACAAATGAAATGCAAGATATTCTTCTTCATATCAAGAATAAATTGGATCATGTTTGACAGACTTATCAAAAGCAAGCAAATAAACATCATCGCCATTCAAAAATTCAAGAAAGTGATTTGGTACTATTATATGTTTCTTCGCATCGTACAAAACCGTAAAGTCTATATTTCCAAAGATACGACCCAAATATTATGGTCCTTTCAAGATTTTGAAGAAGCAATCTATAGTCAGCTACAAACTTAAACTTCCTGAAGCATGGGGAAAGATCCATCCAACATTTCATATTTCTTGGCTTAGAAAATACATTCCAAGAGATTCAGTTACTTCAGATGTGACAGCTTGAGTTCCACAGATTGAAGAAGAACACTTGGTGTTAGTTCCTAAACTTATAATTGATCTTCGTTAGAAGGAGACAAGAAGAAAATCATTACGAAGTTTCTAGTCAAGTGGATGGATCTTGATGAGTCAAATGCTATTAGGCAAACGGACGAAGAAATGCAACAGTATTCTAACCTTCTTGGAGAGAATTTTGATAAACGAATGTCTATACTTTCACACACAAGGTTTTATTTAAAATGGGAGGGAATGTCATGATTGTGACGTATTCTTTGTCTTTGTATCGCCTTCCTTGCTCGTTCCTACTGCAGATATGAAGACGTACTAGATCAAAGACCCCTATTTTCGAAAGGGTGTATCATTTCGCTCAAAGATCACACTTGTTCGGCAAATAGCCATGCCTCTTCAATGAATGGCTGCATCTCTGAGCCGAATGGTCATGACTCTACAACCGAAGGACACACGTATTGGTCTAGAGTTATGTCTCTTGACCTATGTCATGTCTCTTCATCTTCTATATAAAGAACCCATTGTAACAGTTTTGAATCAATCAACACACATTCAATCTCTTGAGTCTCTTGTCTTCGAGCTCTCTTCAAATTTCAATTTTTATCGAAGTATTAGTAATGAATAAACACACATAGTAAGTGTGTTCTTCACAACAACCACGAGTTGCTAAAGCAGTGTCACCCACAACAAGGTAAATGGAATCTCAATCCTGGGCGGTGCTCTGGTCAATAGCTATGCTAGGTAGGTTACAACGCTCTAGGGTCAATTGCTTGTTGGTAATGCCCATTACAATCGTGGTTGTCATAAGTTAGTGATGTGGCAACCCCTAGGGAGCAGGACATTAAAACCCCAACCTTGGACAACCCAGCCAAAAATCATAAAAAGTGCTGATGTGAGACAGTACATACCAGCCCGCATATCACGGAGATTTATGTTGAGGTGGCATTGCACGGATTGTCAGCGCAAATCGTAGAAGCAACTGCTTTTAGGGACCAGAGAGCTTTTGAAAGAACTGCTTTTCATGTATGATGCTTTTGGGCCAATGGCCTTTAAATATGAGCCTTGGAAGCTTACTCTGGCATTAATTTGGCCTTGATATAGGTTTCTTCTTTTCTTTTCTACATGAATGGGCAGTGTGAACACATGCATGCCTATGTTTATCTATTTGTACCCCACATAACGCGTCAAAAACACGCATCATGGACACACAGGGTGTAGCAATAGACAGTCAAATACATTGATCATTAAAGCAACCGAGTAAAAGGACGGCAGAAAGACCCCGATGTCACATCCAAATGATAGAGCTCAGTGACCCAAAGGCAGATACTTACACATGTTGAGGGCAGTCTTTGATCCACGGTAGCCATACCAGGCCGCTAATGTGTTCTCTTTCATGGAAGATGATCTAGTACTGATATGCGCAATGACAGCTCCTGCTCTACCAGTTTTAGTGCCCCGCCCTATCTTCAGCAACTCCCAGAAATGCTGTGCAAAACAAAAACCAAATTAGAAACCATGCCTAATAAAAATGAGTAATTGTTGGCATAAGTGGGCCTTCAGTACCTTGGCAACAATAGCTGGACCAACAGCATTGACTTCAAACACACGCATCATTGCCTCAGGTTCAAGCTGCTCAACAATGGTCTCTGCATTCACAATTATACAGTTACAAAACATGTTTCAAGATACAGAGTAACATTCGCAACTTAAGTTACATGATGTCTGATCAACTGGATAACAACCCCTATCCTCTAATTAAAAGTAGAATACAGGTCCATAAGGATATATTTGACTTGAAATAAATGGCATGACGTTTCAAAGTAACCCGCAGAATGACCTCCATCGGCAAAGAGGACCTACCTGGCTTAATTTCGTTGGGTACGTGCAGGATGCCAGCACAATTTACTATAAGGTCTAACCGACCATACTTCTCATGTATTTCCTTAGCCAGAGCCTGACATTCAAAACACAAGCAACTTCAATAACAATGCTCAGACTCCATAAGCAATAACCGCAGTGGGACCATATTACTTCAATGTAGCAAGCTACGTGATTACAACTCACTAAGTTAGCCAGAAAATAACAGAGTCACTGATTAACTGAAAAGCTTAAGTAAGGAACAGGCCAACACCTCAACTGTTTCCTCTTTCGTCACATCCATCCGAGCAAGTTCACAGCGTATAGGATGCCTTCGCTTCAGAGCTTGGAGACCTTCTGATGCATCTGGATTTCTTGCTGTACCATAGACCACTACACCAGGATATTTTGTAAGGAGTTGTCGAGTCTACACGACGCAAACAAGGGGAAAAAACATTAACTTGGAATTCCTCCAACACAACGATGATTGTGCTGCTTTAACAATCATTGCTGCTTTAGCCTTCTTGTAGCAAACAAGTTTTGGTGTGTTTCTCAAATCAATGTGCAAGTGCACTTCTGCATGTCAATGCAAATTGTGATTGTTGCCTTTCTATACCAATTATTGCAATATTCAGAAAAAATAGCTCATACAAGGAGATAGGACGTGACATAAATACGACATGACAAATAAAAACTGAAGACTTAGTAAAACGAATAAGAACGTGATGCTCATCAAAACAGCTGCAAGTTTGACAATACCAAGCTGCTTCAAAAATCAAAAAGCCAATTCCACATCAAGGTCAAAACAAAGAAATCAATTCCCTCACCTGTATGAAAAAAATACCTTGACATGGCTAGTCTCCCTCACCTTCCTACTGCACACCTTCTAAGAACTCTAGTTGACAAAGTTAAAATTTAAAGATGTCACACATACCACCTCTTGGCACACAGTGTGTGCATTGCATTTTTCAGTTTGGACCTTTTAGACCCATGCGTGCATTTTAAGGGCATTTTTCAGTTTGGATGTACAACACATCATAGAATTACCCAATGAGCTACGTTCTATAAACGATTCATCTAACTCTCAAATTTCCAAATGAAGTTTGGAGACGAGCAGTGTAGGGCCAATGAGGACAATAAAACAATTAAAGGTTCAACATAGTGAATCCCCAACATTCACACAAGCAAATACAAAAATAGAAGCCTTGCGTTTAAGAGTTTCGATCAATAAGCTGTCACAACTTGTTGACATGGCATGATGTCACAAAGTGATGACATGGCAAGACCAACTAGCAGCCAAGTGGACAAGAGAAACTAAACAGACTAACTTGAAGAACTTATGAAGCACCGGTGGCCGTGGGGCCCGAAACCCTAAAAGACAAAAGCTTGAACCCTGAAAGAGATTTTTGTAAAATGCGATGACGTGGCAAATTGGACGAATGCAGACTTGGCAGTGCCGTACGGAATTTCCATGATTTGTGCAGCAGGTACCACATGGCAAGCTATACAGATTTCCGCAAATTATGTTGGCTGCTTTGGGAGTCTTCAATGTGAGCTTTTAAGATCAGCTGCTTTTAGGCTTAGTGCTTTTGAACCTGCTTGCTTTTGGGGCTCTGCTTTTGGGGATCCCTTGTAAGAATAAAAAAGCCCTTGGGGCCTCACTCGGCAAAGTATCTGGTCGCAAAGTCTGAGAGCAGAGGTCCCTCGAGTTGTAATTTGCAACGATCAATGATAAAGAAATACCGAAAGGGGCGCCATTCTTTGGGGCCAATGCTCGTGGGCACGGAACTCCATCGTGCTGTGTCGACTTTCTCTCTCTATCAAAGTTCAATGATTTTAAAGTTTTTTTTTGTGTGTTAATATTGATTTCTCGCTGGGGGTATCCAAGCCTGTTACACGTGACATCACAGCTCAAAAAGATTCTTCAATGGAGGATCCGATCACTTTTGCAGCACACGCAGTTTTTTGTGAAAGAATCTTCATGTCCCAACCCCGGTAGGCACTCCCACCCTTCGTCCATCGCACATCGGGCGCGCTCCCGTCTTCATCGCTCTGTCTTAAAGGACATAAACCATAAAGAACCCCAGGTTACACATGGGATTTTATGGAGAATCTGACAGAGATAACACCTCTCGATGGGCAAGCAAAGAAAAGTTAAAATCCGGCACGGGAATTGAAGAAAGGAATGAAGAATTGGGCAAATTTTTCGGAAGAGAAGTATGCCAGAGTGTAGCACAAACGTCAACTGCAGGTTGACACGTGTGTGAAAATATTGATGAAGTACTTCAGAGACCCAAGATTCCAGAGACACTTGAAGATTTACCCGATGGATGAGATTCACTGTAACAAACTTGGACACTCCAAGTCAAGAATCAATCACGACAGCACCAAATAACCGCTTCAAAACAATTCACAGATCACAATAGATTTGCACTGGCCCGGCGGAGTTCCATGCCTAGAGATATTGGCCCCAAAGACTGGCACCCCTTTCGGTATTTCTTTTTATATTAATCAATCATCAAAGTACAAGAGAGCGGTTAGGGTTTCATTCTCAGACTCTGCGTCCAGATGCTCTGAGAAGTGAGACCCGCACCACTTATTTAAAGGTTACAAGGGATGCCCAAAAGCAGAGCCCCAAAAGCTTTCCAGTTGAAAGCATAAGAGCTCAAAAGCTCTTCTCTCTCAAGCTCTTCTCTTTTTTTATTAAAAAAAAGCATTCTCTTCCTTTCTCTTGCGTTGAGTAAAAAGCAAGATTCGCGTCGCTCATTATAAAAATAAAAATAAAAAGCCTTCGCGATTTTTGAAAATTAGGGTTTCTAACAAAAATTAGGGTTTGCAGGAATTTTAGGGTTTCTGGCAAAAAATTAGGGTTTCTGCTATCCGCCACGTCATCACTTTGTGACATACCCCCCTCTTGAAAGCATTGTAATCGACCGCGATTACGCCTGCAAAACCGACAAAAAACATAAACCGTCTTAGCAGACACTGACTATTAGTACCTACGTACTAGGGACACACATCTAGCACATGTACCAAATCGACAGTCACATCACAGGACATCACATGACATTCAACATTCATTCGGATCTTAGACCATGATTTATCGGCAATGTAGCTAGCAATCACATCTAGGTCCAATCGGGACCTCATCTATGTCCGATTGACTAACCCCTATTGCAACCATGTCTATTCGAGATCAAGTAGACCAAAATGCTGCAATCATTTCGTCTATCAGTTCCAGCACTCAAAAGAAGTAAAGAAACAAATCAGTATCATTATCAGGAATTCCATTTCATAAAGTCATCCAGCAGAATACTGTCAGCTATCAGTATCCCTAAAGCCCAAAGAGACATCAGTGACTTTAGTATCAAAATCGAGGCATCTGTTGACAAGGGAGCAGAGTGACTCCCCTCTTGTGCATCCCATTGCACCAGATCTCCGGCCAAGCTGAATTCTGGGTTCCGTTTGGAGTAGACTATGCTTAACCAAAACATCGAGGTAAAGTTTCACAATCCGAGGAGTATCTACTAGGTCCTCCTCCTCCATCCACTTCGCATCAAATGCAGGAAAGTTCTTGATCTTAACCAAGAACCGCCTTCGGACTTTACCTTTCTTCGTATCGTTATGTGTCGAAATATGTTCAGGAACAAGGATCTCCTCGTTTTCTTCCACTTCGAGTTGCTCTTCAGGCACATCACCCTTAACAGGTTTCAAGTGACTCACATGCAATGCATTGTGAATCCTCCAAGTATCTGGCAGTTTCAATCGAAAGGAGACATCATTTATCGTGTCAGTGATCTGGAAATGTCCGTAGTATCGCATACTAAGCTTTGGAAAAAGCCTCTCCTTTCTCTTTTTCTTTCGTAAGCATACCTTCTCAAATCGTAAGAGCACCCAATCATCCTCCTTCAATTTCAAGTCGCGACAATGGCGATCCGTTGCCTTTTTCTGTCGTTCTTGAGACTCCTGCAAAGTCTCGCGAACCTTGGCAAAAGCCGTTTCCAAATCTCGCGAATATTCATCCGCTTCAAATATCTAATCTTTCATGCTCAGGAAGGATGGAACCTTCGCAGCACTTTCAACAATCTCACATGGCGTCTTCCCAGTCGAAGAGTGTATCGTGTTATTGTAGGCAAATTCCACCAAAGGTAAGTTCTTTTCCCATTGAGTCTTCTGATCCGAGATACAAGACTTCAATAAATCTAAAATCATTGAATTGGCAATCTCAAATTGCCCGTCAGTCTGCAAGTGGAACGATGACGAGAACTGCAACCGCGGGCCAATGTTCTCCCAAATTGCCTTCCAAAACAAACTCATAAGTCTGGGGTCTCTGTCGGAGACAATCGTCTCAAACGTGCCATGTAATCGAAAAATCATCGTGATCATTCTGTGTTCTCGGGAGATCAAAAATGAAATCCATTTCAATATTTTCCCAGGGGTGGGTGGGTATGGGTAAAGGCTGTAACAATCCCTGTGCCTTATGCCTGTCAAACGTGACCTTCGGGCATACTGCGCACAACTCTTCCACATCCTTTTTGAGTCTCGACCAAAAGAAGTATCTCTCTACCCCCTTCATGGTGGTAGCAATGCCGCGGTAACCCATAAAAGGTGGACAGTGGCATTCAGTTATAACCTTTTTCCTCAACGGCTGTGTAACGCACAACATAGTCTTTTTCATCAAGTAGCCTTCCCGAAGGGAACATCCAACTACTGTCTCCCCATCCCGTATCCATGTGAAAATATCTGCAAAATCTGTATCTGTGGCATACTGATCGACTATATCCTCGAAGCTCCTATGATGTATCGCGGAAATAGCAAGAACCAACGGTTTCCAAGACAAAGCATCTACCACCACATTCTTCTGTCCCTGCACATGGACAATCTGGAAGTGAAGACAAGATGTTCGTCCACCGCATCGCTTTTCGGAAAGCTCCTTCTGTGACAAGAAGTAGCGCAAACTCTGATGGTCTGTAAAGACAGTAAAATCCACTTCGAGTAGGTAATGCCGCCACTGAGTAAGAGCATGGATAACCGCCAAAATCTCTTTCTCATATATCTGTGTTGTCATCTCCGGCCTAGAGAACAATCGGCTCTCATAAGCTATGACATGGCCTTCTTGCATCAAGACCGCACCCAGACTACGACCACAAGCATCACAATATACTTCAAATGACTTCTGCAAGTCCGGCACAGTCAAAACAGGTCTTGTAGTCAATTTCGCTTTCAAGGTCTGAAAGGCAGTGACCTCTGTGGATCCCCACGAGAAAGGTACTCCTTTTTGTGTCAAGATATGCAAAGGGGAAGCAACCTCTGCAAACTTTCGTATGAACCGCGCATAGTACGAACACAATCCCAAGAAGCTTCTAACTTCATGGACATTCCTCAAATCGGGCCAATCACGGATAGTCTCTATCTTGGCCGGGTCCATTTGCACTCCTGCTGCTGCTGCTTACACAATGTGTCCCAAAAAGTGTATCTCTGGTAGGAAAAATTCACTTTTCTTTGCATTAATCACTAACATGTGATCTCGTAATGCCTGAAAGACTTGAAGCAGATGATCTCTGTGTTCTGCCTCATTCTTGGAGAAAACAATGATGTCGTCAAAGAAAGTGCCAACAAATAGCCTGTACTCTTGAAAAATCCTGTCCATCATCCGGTTAAATGTCGCAGGAGCATTGGTTAAGCCAAAAGGCATCACCAAAAACTCAAATAACCCAAAAGTCGTCCGAAAAGCTGTCTTATAGACATCTCCTGGCGCTATCCTGATCTGATGATATCCACTCTTCAAGTCAATCCTGCTAAAGCACGAGGATCCCTGTAACCTGTCAAGTATATCATCGATCCTAAGAATCGGAAATCTGTTCTTGATGGTGATTTTGTTGAGAGCGCTATAATCGATGCACATTCTCCAAGATCCGTCTTTCTTCAAAACCAACAACACTGGAGAGCAATACGGTGAAGTACTAGGCTGGACAAGACCCTTTTCCAAGAGGTCTCTCACTAGGTTCATAATCTTTTCATTCTGTACTCGGCTCACACGGTAAGCTGGCAGATTCGGTGGCGTGCTTCCAGGTATCAGATCAATGGTTTGATCTACAGACCCTCTGAAAAGCAATCGGCATGAGTGTGGCGAAAATTCTTGGCGTTCATTTGATCGGGTCAAAACATATTCAACCTTTATCCATCGTTCAGTTCTCTCCCAAAAGAATGAGTAAGAAACTGAAGTTCATCAAGTACAATCTCTAAGCCCTTCATTTATCAAAGTCGCTTTCTCAGCCCGATAGTCAACCACGGCGTAGTTCTTGTGGTACCAAGGGATCCTGAGTAGAACGTCACTCGCGTGCCCTGAACACCCCTGTCATTGCAAACGAAGTTTGCCAATGCTCGGTGTAATGGCAACATCCCATCCGGGTGCCAGTCGAACTACCTCCGCCTCTGGCATCAGTCTGTCGGGCGTAATTCCAAATCGAGCCGCCAATTCCAAGTGAAAAGAAGTTGGCCTTGGCTCCTTCAAAAGAGCTTCCTAATCCTTCACTTTGCCCCAAAAGCGGCAAAGTTTGTACTTTCGTTCATTAGATTCGGTGCAGGTTCCACGCCATGTGGTACCAGTTCTGCTTTTCTATCTGCCTTTTCTGCCACGTTCCTCAGCTGCTCCCGAACTCTCAGGCCTGTCGTCGTTCTTATCATTCTGTTCTTTCTATGCCTTTTTAGGGCACTTCGCGGAGATATGTCCATGTTCCCCGCATCCAAAGCACTTTCCCTCTCTAATGAAGCGAGCTCTCTCCTCACGAGTAAGCTTGGGTCGTGCATCATTTTTCTCTGGGTTGCTCTTTTTCTTTCTACTTTCATTCCCACAAGTCTGTTCGGCTCGTTGTGTCATGGCCTCATCTGTGGGGTAGGTCAGACTGCCAGAGTGCATGGCAAAGCCCTGCTTCGCATGACTCATCAACTCCTGAATAGAAGCTGACTTCTGTTCCAAGCAGTGATCTCGGATCTTTCTAGGTAGACCCAAGGTAAACCGCTCAATCTGTTCTCTGAACGAGATCTTCTTGAATGAAGAGGCGGGTAGAAAAGAGCTCCAGAATCTTTCACAATAAGCATTGATTGTATCTTTCTTGGTCATCCGAAGATGGTTCCAAGCAGCTCGTACATCTCGTTCTTATTCTTGTGTCAACCAAGAAGAAATAAAAAGCTTCTTAAATTTCAGCCATTTAACTGGCTTAGTCTTGTTTAAAAGAAGAGTGGACCACCAAGTACGAGCATTCCCCTTAAAATAAGAGGCAGCTCTCCGAATCTTGGAGTGCTCTGAATAGCGTCCTCTCTCGAAAGCGATGTCAAACTGCTGTATAAAAGACAAAGCCTTCGAAGCATCTGAGTATCCTGAAAAAGTATCAAACTTGATCGAGTGGCCACCTTCCTTAAACTCTCGAACTTTCTTGCTTTTATCTTCGAGAAAGTCATACTGGTTGGCTTTGTAAAAATTCTTCTTGTTCGCATAAAAGTTTCCGTCATCGGAATCTGAGCTCTCTGTAGACGAGTCCTCAGTAGAACTGTCAGTCGCTGGGCGAGATTTAGCCTTCTTTGCCTTTCTCTTGCCCTTTCCGAAGCGTTGCTTCTTGCTTCGCTTTTTACCTTTTCTGTCTTCTTCGCTCAAATCCGAGGAGCTAGAAGAACTGTCAGAAGAAGAAGAAGAAGAAGAACTGGGTACTCCTTCAAATCGAACACGCTTCTTCTGCTTCTTTGCCTTGTCAAATGTCAATTGATGACCCAAATAACCTGGAAAGTCGGAGCTTTTCTTCTGCTTTTTGCCGTGCTTTTTGGCTTTCTTCTGTGCGTCAAAAAGCTGAGCAATCCGTGCATCAACCACCTCTGCTAGTTCCTTCTCTGAATATTGTTTAGCATCAGAAGGTTTCTTGAAAGCAGATTTCGGGGGTGGTGTAGTGGTTTTCTACCACTGTGCATGCACTTCCTGAAAAGAAGTCTCGCTCATATATTTTGCCAATTTCGGATCCTTCGCAAAACTGAGCATCATCTTTGTTGCATCACCGATCAATTGACGACGCTTCATCTCTCTTTACTACGCATGAGTAGGCCGAGGCAGACCATACTCTCTGTCTGAATCTTCGTTGTGATCCCAGCCCGCATCTCCAGATGCAAAGGGAGTCGACTCATCCTTGCGTGAAGCCATAGCTGTCGCGGAAAAAAAAAATTGGGGATCAGATTTCTCGTAGAAGAGAAATCGGCCGTGCTCTGACACCACTGTAACAGACTTGGACACTCCAAGTCAAGAATCAATCACAACAGCACCAAATAACCACTTCAAAACAATTCAAAGATCACAATAGATTTGCACTGCCTGACGGAGTTCCGTGCCTAGAGATATTGGCCCCAAAGACTGGCGCCCCTTTCGGTATTTCTTTTTATATTAATCAATCATCAAAGTACAAGAGAGCGGTTAGGGTTTCACTCTCAGACTCTGCGTCCAGATGCTCTGAGAAGTGAGACCCTCACCACTTATTTAAGGTTACAAGGGATGCCCAAAAGCAAAGCCCCAAAAGCTTTCCAGTTAAAAGCATAAGAGCTCAAAAGCTCTTCTCTCTCAAGCTCTTCTCTTTTTTTATTAAAAAAAAGCATTCTCTTCCTTTCTCTTGCGTAGAGTAAAAAGCAAGATTCGCGTCGCTCATCATTATTAAAAAAAAAAAAAGGCATCCGCGATTTCCAAAATTAGGGTTTCTGGCAGAAATTCAGGTTCATAGGAATTTTAGGGTTTCTGGCAAAAAATTAGTCTGATGTTCGCCACGTCATCACTTTCTGACATTCACTTGAGATGACGTGAGGCCATTGATTCTCCTCTCAAGTCGGGAAGAAAGTTGAAAGGACAGAGAAGTGCAGAAAAGAGGAAGTTGTACTCACAGAAAGAGTTAGACAAAACGCTTGAAAAGAAGATGAACCAGATACTGAAAGGCTTAAAGCACTCTCGAAAGAAAAGAAAATCGGTGGGGTTTCCCCGGTTATTTAAGCCGGAAGTCGAGTTTCGAGGTGGCGAGTAGATCCAAGCAGCGTGCTCATTTCGAGGATGACTCAGATTTTTCTTCGTCTTCAGAAAGTTCCGGCGGTTCTTCACCATCCTCTAGTTCCAAAGAGGATGAGAAAGAGGAGAAAAAGCAAGAGCAAGATTTCTGAAAAAGGAAGGCCATCTGGCAGTTCGGAGGAGAGCTCGTCCTCATTTGACAGTGAGCAGATGAGCAAGAAGACCAAGGAGTTCAAGGAAGGGGGTCAGGCCGTCAAGCTTGAGACATTTTCAGGCTAGCCTTCAAAACCTGAGTTTGTACAACAGTTTGACGTCGCCTTTGTCAGGAGTTGGTTCACAAAACATCCAAGGTCTTACTTGAAAGAAATTCTGTTGTTACGCAGAGGAACACCTGCGACATGGGTAAAATTCAAGAGAATTTTTTAATCAAGTTTAATGTCAGACGAATATGAAAGAGATGTCATCACAACTTAGGCATCCTTTGAGAATGATTATGAAAGATACATTGGATGACTACTGCCAAAGGTTTTGGGATATTTATTTGTCACTGCCTTCATTTCGGAATGTTACTTTGAGAGACCGGATTGAGGGGTTTTGCTGTGGTTTGCCAAAAAAAATCCAAGCGCATTGTCTGTAACAAAAGTCTGACTCTATTCAGAGACTTGTGAGACATGCTGAACAACGATTTGGGATGCATGCCGGCTCATTGACTTATTCTATGGACAGGACAGTATCCACCTCATCAGGGGGAAATTCTTCCAATAAAGAAAATGAATCGGAGGAGCCGAATGACAGATCACCAAAATTCGGGAGAAGTACAAGAATCAGATGATAGTTGTAATAAACTTGGACACCCCAAGGCTAGAATCTATCGCGACACGAGAGAGAATCACTTAAAATACTTCACAACTTTAAAATCACAGTACAATTTGGTCGACACGGCCCGGCATAGGTCCGTGCCCAAAGAGATTGGCCCCAAAGACTGGAGCCCCTTTTGGTATTTCTTTTATATTGATGCTTGATCAAAGTTACAACTCCCATAACTCAAAAAGCAAATTGCCCCAAAAGCAACTGGTCTTGAAAAACTGCCGAAAAGCATCATCGCAAATTGCGAAAATCCGTACAGCCTGCCATGTCAACAACCAGATGAAACACGAAAATCCGTACAATCTGCCACGTCAGCATATCAACGCACAACTCGGAAATCCGTACAATACTGCCACATCAACTGTCAACGCAAAATCAAGAATTTCTATGCAGTCAACCACGTCATCACTTTGTCGTGTGTGTGTGTCCGAGTTGCATTGCCACGACATCAATTTGTGACATACCCCCCTTTTGAAAGAATTGTAATCGCCCTCGATTACGCCTGTAAAACAGACAGAGGCCATAAACTATCTTAGTAGACATTGACTGTTAGTACCGATGCACTAGACACGACATGTCTAGCACTTGTACAAAGACGACACTCACATCACTGCACATGACATCACACGAGATCACATGACAATCAATCACAAAAACATTCATTTCAAATCTCAAACAATGATTGCCAGCAACTTATTTAGTAACCACATCTAGATCCATTCTAGACCTCATTGATGTCAGGTTAACTAATACCATATTGCGATCATATCTATAGAGATTTTCGACTCAAGCACCGTCGTGTGCAAGTAGTCATTCGCCTTAAGCATTGTCGTGTACGAGTATCTGTCGCCTCAAAGCATTGTCATGTGCAAGAATCTGTCGCCTCAAGCACTATCACGTGCGAGAATTCTTTTCTGAGGATCCCAATATATCGTCAAGTTCATACTTAACAGAGTGGTTTAATCATTCATTCAATTGAATCAATCGTGATCCATGATTTGTTATCAAGTTCATTCATGACCTGTTACTGCTCCAAAATCAGCATCTCATTCTTAATCCTGTTATTTGTTCACAAATAGCAGGTTCTTTCATAAAACATTAATTTCACTCAAAATTCATGATACTTATCGGATTCGTTCTCGAGCGGTCATTGCTCCCAATTGCATTCATCATCATCGATTTCACCTGTTATCTGCACACAACTAGCAAGTTCTTCCAGACAACATTAATCTCGTACATAAATCAAAATCATCTTCAAAAGTTCCTATTTCAAAGTTCTTCATTCACACACTTAGTTCATACTGAACACAATATTTCAATCATCTAGTCATCTCATCTGTCCAGAAGTCTTGATGCACCTAGATCCTTGTGTAGTTATCTCATCCGGCAGGAACTCTTCCGGCAGGAACTCTTGATGCACTCACCACAGCATCTAGTCATCTCATTCGTACGAGAATCTTGACGCACTAGAATCATTCAACATGCGTGTCATCATTCATTCGCTCAAATTCATCATTCTTATCTCAAATCGAAAGGATATCCGATTCATTCCTGAGCTATCGTCGCTCTCGATCTCACCATCTCATCCTTGATTTCACTTGCAAAACAGGCAAGAATGACTCACCTCGTTGCAAAAGAGTGGATGTCCAACTCCATGCTTTCGAATCCATACAGATGCTAGTTCCTCGCTCCTATTTCTAGCTATTTGTCACAAGCCACCAGATTGTCAGTACATCAATATCTCTTTCAGTGTCCTTTCCTGTATCAGGTTCATCTTCTGGTCAACAGTTCTATTCGAGCTCTTCCTGCAAGTAAAGCTTCCGCTTTTCTACACTCGTCTGTCCTTTCAGCTTTCGTCTTGTCCTGACAGGGGAATCAATGGCCTCACACCATCTCGAGTGAATCTCATCAATCGAATAATCTTCAAATGTTTCGCAAATCTCGGATCTCTAGAGTACTTCATCAATCTTTTCACACCCATGTCAACCTGTAGTGGACACTGATATTTTGCTCTAGCAAACTTCTCCACCAAAAAAAAGTTTACCGCTTCAGTTCTCGCATCAGATTTCAACTTTTCTTTGCCTTCCCGTTGAGAGGTGTTATCTCCATCAGATTCTTTAAGAGAACCCATGTGTAATCTAGGATTCTTAATGGCTTTATGCCCTGTAAGACAGAGTGATGAAGAAGGGAGCGCGCCCGATGCGCGATGTATGAAGGGTGGGAGTGACTAATAAGTCCGAGGTCGGGACACGAAGATTCTTCAATAACAATTTCCAAAATTGTGCCCAAGTGATCTGTCTGCTCTTTAGTAGGACCGGTATGCTTTGAGAAAAGCACACGCCTAATGCTCTGATACCACTGTAACAAACTTGGACACCCCAAGTCTAGAATCTATCGCGACACGAGAGAGAATCACTTAAAATACTTCACAACTTTAAAATCACAGTTCAATTTGGTCGACATGGCCCGGCGTAGTTCCGTGCCCAGAGAGATTGGCCCCAAAGACTGGAGTCTGGCGCCCCTTTCGGTATTATTAATGCTTGACCAAAGTTACAACTCCCGCAGGGTCCCCCGCTCTCAGACTCTGCGTCCAGATGCCCTGAAGAGTAAGGCCCTTAGGGCTCTTTTATTCTTACAAGGGATGCCCAAAAGTAGAGCCCCAAAAGCAGAGCCCCAAAAACAATAACTCAAAAGCAAATTGCCCCAAAAGCAACTGATCTTGAAAAGCTGCCAAAAAGCATCACGCAAATTGCGGAAATCAGTGTTAAACGTGGAAATCCATACAATCTGCCACGTCAGCATGTCAACACAAAACTCGAAAATCCGTCCATTATAGCCATGTCAGTAGTCAGTGCAAAATCAAGGACTTCTGTGCAGTCAACCACGTCATCACTTTGTCATGTGTGTCCGGGTTACACTGCCACGTCATCAATTTGTGACAATAGCGCATCCAAGGATTCCGATTAACTAAGGGAACCTGATGCAAGGTCATCAAAGGAGAAAGAGGAAAATTATGAACCCAATGAAAGAGCTTCTAGAGAATGGTCTCATTTCGCCCAATACATCACCTTATTGTTTGCCAGTGTTGTCGGTTCTAAGAAAGATGGATCTTGCAGAATGTGCATTGACTTTAGAGCTCTCAACAAAATCACTATCAAGAACAGATTCCCTATTCTAAGGATCAATGATATACAAGACAGACTTCATGGTTCAACTTCCTTTGGCAGAATTGATAAAAAGTGGTTATCACCTAGGGAAGTCTATAAGACAACATCCAGGACGTCTCTTGGCTTGCAGTGATGCCTTTCAAATACTCCCGTAATATTTAACAGGACAATGGACAAGATTTTCAGAGAGTATAGGTCATTTGTGGGCACCTTTTCCGTCGACATCATCGTCTTCTCCAAGAGTGGAAAGAGCACAGACACCATTTGTTACACGTTTTTCCAGGCACTAAGGCAACATCGATTGGTGGTGTATGGGAAGAAGAGCGAGTTTTTCTTACCCAAGATCTGCTTTTTGGGTCACATCATCTCTGCGGAGGGTGTCAGAATGGGACCCGGCCAAGATGGAGATCATCAGAGATTGGCCCGATTTGAAGAATGTCCGAAGCTTTTTGGGTTTTTGCTCTTACTAACGACGGTTCATTCGAAGATTTGTGGAGATTGCTTCTCCTCTACATGCTTTGACACAGAAAGGGGTTCCTTTTGCATAGGGGACCATTTAAGATTGCAACCTTCAAGACTCTCAAAGAGAAGTTGACGGTTGGGCCAGTGTTGGCTTTGCCAGTCTTGTAAAAGCCATTTCAGGTACATTGGGGTCGCAGTCTGAGCTTATGAGAGCCGAACGTTTTTCAGACCAAAACAGGTTGCACAGATTTATGTAAGAGCTTTTGGCAGTCATTCACGCTCTTACTCGGTGGCGACACTTTCCACATGGAGCCGATTTGGCAATGTTCATCGATATCTCGTCTTTGAAACAGCTTTCGGACAAGCAGATGTGGTGGGCAAACACTTGGTCACAATTTCACTTTCATATTGTGCATGATCAGGGACAAAAGAGTGTGGTAGCGAATGCGCTATCTCGTAAGTGTCACAAACTCGTGACGTGGCTGCCCCACAGTAGACACGCACTCCCGCCCCGGTTGGCCGCAGTGCCACGTGGCAACCGTACAGACTTCCAAAAATTCCATCACAAAACGCGCTGACAGGGTGACGTGGCTAAGCGTATGGATTTCCGTGAATACGGGCAGCTGTACAGAAGTGCCGCTTTTGCGCAAGAGAAAATCTACGCAAGATTTTGGAAGAAGCTTTTGAAGTTATGCTTTATTTTTAAGAAGCTTTTGATTTTGAATCTTTTGGGGCTCTGCTTTTAGCATCCCTTGTAAACTTATAAATAAGTGGGCAGGGCTCCCACTCTTCAGAGCATCTGGACGCAGAGTCTGAAAGTGACAACCCTCCCACTCTCTTGTACTTTGAACACAGATTAATACAAAAAGAAATGTCGAAAGGGGCGCCAGTCTTTGGGGCCAATAACTCTAGGCACGGAACTCCGGCAGGCCGTGTCGAAACAATTGTGAACTGTAAACTGTTTTGAAGTGAATTCCTGCTGTGTCGCGGTAGAATCTTGACTTGGAGTGTCCAAGTTTGTTACAGTAAGTCTTAGGTTTTGGCTATTTCAGCGGTTCATCACCACAACTTCGAGGATATGATAGATTAGTTCACCACATATCCAGATTTTGCATACATCTTTGGCCAACGATAGAGTGGGGAAGTGGTTGCGGGCTATCCACCCATGGAAGGCTATTTGATGCGGGGAAAAAAATTTACTTGTGTATGACAAAAGCGTTGAGAAATAAGGTTTTGATAGTGCCACTATCCACCTTTTTCGGGTCACCGCAGCACAGAAACCACCAGTGACAGGTGTGCAGCGGTTCTTCTACGGGCCGAGGATCAAAAAGGATGTGGACGAGAATGTTTGATATGCCAAAAGGTCAAGCTTGACAGGCATAAGGCACCAGGTCTTCTGCAATCTTTATCAGTCCCTAGCAAACCATGGGAAAGTATAGCAGTGGATTTCATCTTCCCAACATTCCGAGTGGACATGATGACATTTGAACAGTCATCGACAGATTTAATAAGCAGGCTCATTTTCTTTCGATCAAGAAGACTATCACAAACTGGTGACGTGGCAGGCCCCCGGATACACACACAACATGCCACATGGCAACAGGCTCGAAAAACGCGACACGTTTTGCGCTGACAAGCAGTACGGACCTCCGCAATATCCGCTGGCTGCTAAGCGGAATTCCGCGGAACACGTTGGCCGTTTTTAGCACTAAAGCTGTTGGGGATGATTGCTGTTGTGTTTGAAGCTTTTGGGGGCTCTGCTTTTAGCAACCCTATGTAATCTTTATAAGTGGCCTTAGGGGCTCACTTCTCAAAGCATCTCAACGCAGAGTCTGAGAGTGAGCACCCGCAGGCTCTCTTTGTACTCTGCACACAAATTAATAAAAACAAGAAATACCGAAAGGGGCGCCAGTCTTTGGGGCCAATACCTCTTGGCTCGGAACTACGCCGGACCATGTTATCGTTTGTGAATCTCTATTGTGTCGTGGTAGAGTCTTGACTTGAGGTGTCCAAGTTTGTTACAATGGTATCAGAGCACAGAAAGATTCTTCTTCTACGGAGGACCCGATCCTTTTTGCAGAGCTCACAGTTTTTGGGAAAGAATCTTCGCGGCCCGACCGACCCCGGACTTATTAGCCACTCCCACCCTTCATACATCATGCATCAGGCGCTCTGTCTTACAGAGCATAAAGCCAAAAAGAATCCCAGATTACACATGGGTTCTCGTGAAGAATTTGACCAAAAAAAAAAATTGACGGACAAGTTTGTCAGAACGCAATACAAACGTCAACTGCAAATTGGCATATGTGTGAATAGATTGATTAAGTACTCTAAGGACCCGAGATTGGCGAAACACCTGAAGAATTACTCGATTGATACGATTTACTTGAGATGGCGTGCGGCCATTGCTTCTCCTCTCAAGTCAGGTGCAACAAATTCCTGACGTGTCAAAGCCTAAAGAATGGAGCCAACTTACAGATGCCGACCGAGGGGCCTAAACCCTAAGAAGAACAAGTAGAAGAAGAAGAAGAAGTCCTATCAACTTATGGGGACCCCGTTCGATGGGGCCCCAAGTGACATAAAGGATTAAAATAAAGCAGGATCCGGACACACGCAAAAACTGATGACGTGGCAGATTTTTGAAAATTGTCGCTGACATGATTACGTGGCAGGCTGTATGGATTTTCGCGTTTTGCGTTGGCTGATGACGTAGCAGGCTGTACGGATTTTCGTAAATTGCGCTAGCAAATTTTTGGCTTTGCTTTTGGACCAGAGGCTTTTGAGTTTTAAAGGCTTTTTATTGTAACTGCTTTTCAGAACAAGGGCCTTTAAATATGAGGTTAGGGCTCATTCTCTGGCATGCTTCCTGGAGAAGGTGCAAGGTCTGGAGTACCGGCTTGTACTGTGTTGATGCAATATAAAGAAATACCGAAAGGGGCGCCAAGGTTTGGGGCCAATACTCTCTGGGGTGGAATTCCGCCACTCCGTGTCGCGTGTTCTCTCTCTCTCAGTTCAATTGTTATTTGAAGTGCTTAAAGTTGTTTAGTCTGTTCTTTTCTATTGGCACGTGGTGCCCGCCTTGTGACATCAAGAGGAAAGCCAAAAGGACAGACGAGTGCAGAAAAACAAAACCTGTACTCGCAGAAAGAAATGGACAACAACTCTTGAAAAGAAGATGAACCAAAGGACCACCAAAAGTGTCAGGTGCAGCGGAATGAATGTTTGCGCTTTGCTAAAGATGAGTTCTCCGAATTGTGCTCAAGGTTCCTTTTTGTTCTTATGGAAGGTAGAGCCTTTCGTTCTTAATGAGAGAATGCTATGATCACAACAAAGTGAATGGACATTGTGCGTGCAAGTGCATGAGACTGAGAGATAGAGAGAGAAGAGAATATGACAACAGAGACTGTTGTAAAACCCTCCTCCGAAGGCCCCACTCTCGTCGGCGAGAGTGGTCTACTTATGATTGCACAAACTGGTACAATGGGAATGCATGTGACTGATGAAAGTCTAGGCTATGTCGACGGGGATGGCGACACCAAACTAAGGGCTGAAATCTGCCATCTTTCATCTACTGTCCAAAAACGCTATGGGCTGAAATCTGCTGTTGCCGAAAACGCTAGGGAAAACGCTGATTCTGCTGGTCTTTAGGGCTGAAAATCTGCACTTCCTTAGGGCTGAACTGCAGGTTCTTAAGGGCTGAATATGTGGTTGCTTCATGGCTGAAAAACGCCAACTGCAATGGAGGGCGATCTGGGTTGAAAAAGCTAGGACTGGATGTGTGTGGGCGATGATCTCCTGATGCAAAAACACCAAGGGTTGGGACTTGCTGGCGATGATGCAAATGCGAGATGATCTACTGCAAAAACGCCAAGGCCTGTCTGCTACAAAAAACGCTAGCTTGGTCTTGATTGGCTGGAAACGCTATGGGATCCTGCCGGTCTTGCTGAGAAGATGACTGTTGAGCTTGGCTTCTGTTGCCTCTTCTGCCATTTAGTGCTAGTCTAGGTTTGCTTATATACAAACTTACTCAATTTGCCCTACCTACTTTCCAACAAAAGTCACTTAAAAATAATAAGTGAAAAATGTCAAAAATAGGTAAAATAGGCTAAATGCACTGGAATAACCCCCTGAAGGATTCTGATGGATTCTGATGGGAATGCTTATGATCATGTTGAGTGCAACCAGAGGATATGCATCTACACTAAGTGACTGGGCATGCACGGTCTACGAATAGACTCACAAAAGTGCCAGATCACTTCTAATCTAGACTGACTGCACTGACTGAACCCTTGTCGTGTTGTAGATTGTCCACGGACACGTGGGGTTGGATGTGTCACGTGACAAGAAGAAGATAAATTTGAGAGTTACAAAGCAACAGTCGAGTGCGGAAGAAAAGGAAAGATGAAAGCAGAATTGGTACCACATTGAGTGGGGCCAAAACCGAATCAGATGAACGAAAGTACAAAACTTTGCCGCCTTTGGGACAAAGTGAAAGATCAGGAATGTACCCTTTCTATTGAGACGATGTGTCTCAGACCCGGCCATATACAGTTTGGCGTCGCCTTCTTTGGAGAGTGGCTCTCAGAACATTCGAGGGAGCGACAGGCGGCATATTACTTCAAAGGAAGGATGCGGATGAATGTCATCACGACTTGGCATCACTTGAAAATGGCTGAGAAAGATACATTGGATAACTACTGCAAGAGATTTTGGGATACTTGTTTGCCAGCATCTTCGTTTTGGAAGATAACTTTGAAAGACCAAATTGAGCAGTTTTGTTGTGGTTTGCTAAAGAGATTCAAGACTATGTTTTAAACCAGAAGTCTGACTCCATTGAGAGACTTATGAGACATGACTAAGCAACGATTTGGAATGCAGGCCGGCTCATTGACTAATGCGAAGGGCAGGATAGTATCCACCTTAAAAAGGCAAGAGTCTGCCAGTAACGAGAATGAATCAAGGGAACCAAATGATAGCTCATCACAGGATTTTGGAGAATTAGAGGCTCCGACAAATTAAGGGAACCAGATGCAAGTTCATCAAAGGATTCCAGAGAGAGCGATGACTCTAACATGCCAAGAAGCGAAAGACGCTACCCGCAGGTCCCAAGGCACAAGGAAAGAAAGGATAAAGGAGATCAATTAGTAGATCATAACATTCCCTAGACACAGGGTAAGATTGAGACTATTCCCGATTAGCCAGATTTGAAGAAAGTTCATGAAGTTGGAAGCTTCTTCGGCTTGTGTTCTTACTATCGGCCGTTCATTCGAAAGTTTGCAAAGGTAGCTTCCCCTTTACACATTCTGACACACCCTTTCTCGTGGGGACCCACAGAGGTGACTGCCTTTCAGACATTGAAAAAGAAATTGACTACTGGACCAGTATTGACTTTGCCGGATTTGCAAAAGTCATTCGAAGTATATTGTGATGCTTGTGATCGTAGTCTGGGAGCGCTCTTAATGCAAGAAGGCCATGTGATTGCCTATGAAAGCCGATTGTTTTTAAGGCCACAATTGATAGCAAATAGATTTATGAGAAAGAGCTTTTGGCAGTGATACATGCTCTTACTCAGTGGTGACATTACCTACTCGGAGTCGATTTCACGGTCTTCACTGATCATCAAAGTTTACGCTACTTCTTGTCACAAAAGCAACTTTTGGAAAAGCAAATGCGGTGGGCTAACATCTTGTCATAGTTTCACTTCCAGATTGTCCATGTTCGGGGACGAAAGAACTTGGCGGCAGATCTTTGTCTCGGAAGCCGCTAGTCTTGGCTATTTCCGCGATTCATCATAGAAGCTTCGAGGACATGGTTGATCAGTACACCATAGATCTAGAATTTTCAGATGTATTCACTAGAATACAAAATGAGAAGGTAGTAGCGGGATATTCCATACGGGATGGCTACTTGATGAAGAAAACGATGTTGTGCCTTACAGAGCCGTTGAGGGAAAAGGTTTTGACTGAGTGCCATTGTCCACCTTTTACGGGTCACAGCGGCATCGACACCACCTTGAAAGGTGTGGAGCGTTACTTCTTTTGGCCAAGACTCAAGAAGGATGTGGACGACTTTGTACGCAATTACTATGCCAAAAGGTCAAGTTTGACAGGCATAAAGCACAGGGATTGTTATAGCCTTTACCCATTCCCACCCGCCCTTGGAAAAGTATTTCATTTTTTATCTCCTGAAGACACGGAGTGGGCATGATGACATTTGGACTGTCATCAATAGATTTCGCAAGTAAGCTCACTTTATTTCACTGAAGAAAACAGTCAAGCCGGATCATTTAGCGAGACTATTCATTGCACAGAGATCTCACACAGACAACGTGAGAGTGAATGGTGCATGAAACGTAGTACTGCATTTAGACGTAAAGCCTGGGAAGTTGAGTACCCATCATAAACACATGCATCCTGCACATCTCTCACAACAGCTTGTTCTGCTGGATGTGTTGCTAAATTGGCTTTATCTAACAGAAAAATAATTATAAATGAATTATTGGATTTATAAGTGAGAGGGTTTTCTTGCTTGGTTACACCAAGGAAAAATAATTCTAAATGAATTATTGGAATTTTAAGTGAGAGGGTTTTTCTCACTGGAGACATCCGAGTACAGAGTATCCCTAGTGCGTCATTCTAAGTAATGACAGGAGCACTGTGAAAGGGAATATCTGTAAGGCCACCATGAACGGGTACTTCTGATGCGTCACAACGGATGGGTGACAGGGAGCATCAGTAAGAAGTATCCGACCATCCGAGAACGGACATCTCTGATGCGTCATAGGATGGGTGACATACAGCATCGCGAAGGGGATTGTACCAGAAGTTCGGTAGGAAAGGACTAGGTGATGGGTATTCCTGATGCGTCACAAGGTGGGTGACGAGTGCATCGGAAAGGGGATATCCATAGTCAAGAGGAAATCCGAACTGGAAAAGAGGAATACGTGTAAAGACGCAAGCACAAGAATAAAGATGGGTTCTGAGAAGCTTTTCTTAAAAAGCGAAAAATTTTAACGAGTTTTCCGGGAAGAGCAAAATCTTTCCCGCGAGGAATCTATGTTTGCATTGCATTCGTGCATGTGGTTGCATCCAGGGACGCCTCGGAAGTGTTGTGAAAGGCATTGTTTTTAACTTATAAGGTTTTATTGAGTTTTTGGGCAGGTTCAAACCAATTTTAAAATATGTTGGCCGTCCACTTAATAAGTGGGCAGCCACTTAGAAAATAAAGCAACAAAACCAGCCAACGAATTCTCTCTCCTTATTTCGGGTAGAACAGAAAAAAAAAAAAACCGGTCGCGATCTCTACACGAGCAGCTATTCGTGCCGTGGTCAAGGAGCTATAAAAGCACCACATGCCCTCACTGAAAAGGAGTTGCCAACGCCAACAAGCGAAGACTCTGCCGCCAGAAGATGCGAAGACTCTACTGCCAGAAGACGGGAGAGATCGCGCGAGACTACAAAGCACGGAAGTCGCTTTTCCCGCGCAAGAGCGACAGGAATCTATTGTGGATTCGCCATACGAATTGTTGTCGCGTGTTTGCGTGTGTGTTTGCAGGTACTTCATCGCAAAGGAGAAGCGAGAAGGCTTCGGCCTATGCTTGGGAATCCCGGGAACGGAATTTGAAAATTGTCTGTGGAGTCTCGACTCCGAGTTCAGACGGAAAAAGGATTGAGAGCTCGTCTCTCGGATTTCCCTTACGGGAAGGAAGGACCATCGAGTCAAAGATTTAGAACGGAGGGGTTTTCTCCAGTTCTTGTGCTTGTAAAAAGATTCTCCCTAATAAAGAATTCTCTTTAAGGGGGAGACCAGCCCATCTTCCGGTCCTCAGTACAGTGTCGATCTTCTCACTCTCTCTATTTATTTCTCTATATCCTCTGGCTTCAATATTAAGTGATAAATTTTATTTATCCGAGTATATTTTATATTGCTATGCGCTCCCGTTTGTGACAGGATGACTTTAAGAAAGAAGTACTGCGAACTAGGAATTTCCGAAATGAATCTGTTACATGTGATCTCTCATGTGAATAGTGTTTGAGTGCATGTTCAAAGACGAAATGACTGCAACATTTCGGTCTTGTTCTCCGGAGAGATGAGACAAACATGATAGTAACCAAATTTAGTCAATCAAGACATCCGCGAGAGATTAACAACAAATCTGGATGTGATTACTAAATATGTTACAATAGATCATGATTTTCATCCAAGATCTCGACAAAGATAGTGATGAGAATGTGATTTGAATGTTCAGTGTGAACTAAGTGTGTGATTTTTGCACAGCATGCTATGTGGATGTATTGTCTTGTGGGGTAGTCATGGGCATGGTTTGCTTGATTGAAATGTGAAAGGATATGACTTTGATAGTAACAAGATTTAGTAGATCAAGACATCTGTGAAAAGATCAATGACAGATCTGGATGTGATTGCTAAATGGTTACAATGATCAAGATTTGTATTTGAGACCCTCGATAGAAATGTGATTGATCAGTGACTAATGTCTTTGTAGAAGTGTTGGATTGGTGAAGTCTAGTGCATGAGTACATAGAGTCAGTGTCTTTTGAAGAAAGTTTGTCACAAATTGCTGTCAAGCCAATAAAGAACAAAGCCGACTTGCAAATCCCCTAGAAGCAGCAAAACAAGGAAGCAACAGAAGAACCAACTTATGGATCCCCGTTCGATGGGGCCCAAGGAGCTAGAAGCAGAACCCACAAAAGATCTAGCATCAAAAAGTGGATGACGTGGCTGTTGTACAAAACCCTCGCAAAACGCGTTGACATGCCGACGTGGCAAGTTGTACGGACAGTCCTGACATCATATACATTCAATGACCTCTCCCAAAAGATGTTATGACACGCAAGTAAGGAGGTAATAGTTCTTGTTCTCCTTCTATTGCTTTCTATCTCTCTCATGTGCAAATAATTTGTCTAATGCTTGAGTACATAGTGTATTTAAGGCACTTCCAAATTCTAAAATGTCTCGAGCAATTTCGGAGTTTCAAGTGTATTTCTTTTCGATTTTCTTTTGGCCAGAGAAGTTGGGTTATATCTTTGTTCATAAGTCATGGAAGTTGTATCATGCACCCTGTTCATGATTTTCTGATGTTGGATGATTTCATAAAATAATCATGACCCATATTCATTCAATCATTGATCACCTTTGCATAGTGTAACTTGATGCCTAGTCAGTATATCAATCCAGTCTACAATGACGAACTCAATGTTTTGAGAACATGTGAGATAGGATTTGTCACTTCACAGATCATGTGCGATAGGACTTGTCACTTAACAGAGGTCTTTTCTTGCTATGTATCATGCATAATGTACCTTGATAATTGTGAAAATAATGTTCCCCTTACCTAGCACTTGCCACACAAAATTGAGATGAGGTCTTTGACTCCATGGTTTTACACCCGTTCTTTTTTTGAAGCAACCCATGTAGCTGACCATCACGACAGGCACGCTAAACAATCAAAGACCAGATAATGAACACCCCCCTTACACTAGTTTACAGCACTCTAGCATAATCAACTAAGATGAGCTCGTCTGTATCCATAGTATGAATATGAAGGCAGGGGAGGAGTACTTACAAACTCAAGGCCCAGTCCACGGGATGCGCCAGTGACGAGGGCAAGAGGCTCGTGGTATTTATTGAGCTGAGCTTCGTCTTCTTCCACTACAGCTTCGTCAGGGTCTGAAAAGAGGCTAGAGAAGGAGGCCCTACAGAGTGGTGCTCTGCTGGAAATGGCCGGCGACACAATTCCCAGGCGCCGTCCCGCACCCGCAAGCTTCCTGGTCAGCATGCCGCACGCCATTTCTATCGCCCTGCTTCTTCAGGGTTTAAGCTCATGCATAGGGTTTAAGTCTCTCTCTCTCTCTCACATCGTTTTTTGCCTCTAAAACAGGCATCCATAGCCCAAAATGTAATTACATCTGTTTGTATTTACCACCTAAAAATGTCTATCAATGGGTTGCCTCTTGCCGATATTTGTGAAATCTCTCTCAATGATGGAGTCTCTCTCATACAAGGGAGACGTATCTCGTTGAAAGTAAGATGTTTAGGCATCTCGTTGAAACTAAGTTGTCTAGGCATCTTCCTCTTAAGACATTGAATAATAGACTAGATTCGTCTACGACATCTATGTTTGGGTCTCATCCCATGTGGGCATGGGTGTTTTGCTTGGACTTAGTGTGATGCCTCTAAAAGATGAATCCCTTTGATGATGTATTCCTCCTGATGTTCATGAAGCTCAAATGGCGCACATTATATGAAGAAATATGTAGAGAGCACAACAAGTGGACTCTAGCAGTGTGCCATCCTCATGATGCGGTTGAGGCCTTTCTATATTTTGTCTTAAAATGTACAATGCGTTAGTTGGTAAACGTAGGAGTACAACATGTATGTTAAACCAGCGGCTTCAATATCTCCCAACATGGATGTATATACGGCAGTTCTTATTAGGAAAGCCCCAACATATAGTCCCAACATGTACAACATGTATGTTAAACCAGCGGCTTCAATATCTCCCCGCATGGATGTGTATACAGCAGTTCTTACTTGGAAAGCCCCAACGTATAGTCCCAACATGCTCTCACTAACCAACTCAAATCAATTTGGAAAACATGGCACATGAGCCTATAGGATAGTTTTGATTACAAATGGTGGCATTCATTTTATCATGTAAAACTTGGCATTTAATGTCACATTGTACAGGTTGACTTTGAGCTTAGAAACAACAGATATTATAACTTTGTAGGTGTTTGTTAGAAGGAAGGCATGTCTACATGGTTGCATAGGGACTATTAGGTTCTTCGAAACCTCAAAAGGTAATAGGTTTTTAAGTATCATATGAATAAATTTATTACCATGTTTTTCACTTACATTGTTGCCATTTTCATCATTAAAGGCGAACCCTTCAAGAACCATAAAACTATCATTTTCCAAAAGTCTTTTTGCTTCAATGTGCCAAAATTGAATATATTGCATATCTTCCTTCTAAATACATGGACTAAAAAATACCCTGACAACAATAGGGATACATGTGCATATATCTTATTCATTGGTGGCGATACACATATGCATCCTATTTCAAATGATCTTTTCATTCTTATGTCGAGTTTTTCTTTCTACCCTCAAAATCTGATGAATGGTAATCTCAATTTCTTTCGTTCAATGAGGTGGTTTACTTTGAATTGTAAGGAAAGCAAGATGAGCAAAAAAGGAATATTATGCCTATAACAAACTAGGATTTTTCATAATTTCCTCTTTGAAAATGGGTCCTAGAGAGCAAGGCACCAAGGCTAAGAGCCCAGATGGCATGCATGGGTGTCATATGTATAAAAGGCTATATATATGGGTGGGTTAGGAGTAATCTGTCTCCAACATTCTTTCGTTTCATTTAGAGGAAAAGTGTGTGGTCCTTCCCCTCCCCTTTGGCACTATTATTGTAACATTTAATGGTCTAGATAGCTTGTAAATAGCGAAAAATAACTTAACATAGTGAGCATTTTATTAAGAGAAAGTTCCTAATGAGCATAGAAGAGTGCTTGGGTGGAGATAACAACATTAGCATAACACCTAATTACTGTGGCATAACAATACTTGAAAGAGGGAACACTTTCCATAAAAAATAGGACTAAGCGTGTAGTTGAACAGGCTTTTATTGCTTTTCAAAGACAGGGTGGTAACAGCAATGCAGCCACTTCTTATGGTTCTGCTGCGAGTGGCAAAACTTCTGTTCCCAATGCTTCTGCTGGTAGCACATCGTCTGGCAATTCTGGTGTTAAGGGCAAAAAGAAGATGCGTTGCCATTATTGTAAAGCTAATGATCACTTTATCAAGTAGTGTCCTAAGTTAAAGGCCAAAGAGGCTAAGAAGGAAGAGGGTGGTTCCACTGCAAATGCTGGTTCCATTACAAATGCAGCCATTGTTGAGTCTTCTATAAAAGGAGACTATAATGCTGATGTTGATGTAGAATGGGCTTTTAGTGCAGAGTGCAATTACAATCCTGTTGTCCATGATGCATGTAACATTTAATGGCTTAATAACTTATGTGTAGCGGAAATTAGCATGAACATAGTGGGCATTTCATTAGAATAGATTCCTAATGAGAATTACAAGAGTGCTTGGGTGGAGAGAGCAACAAAAAGCATAACACCTAGTTAGATAGCATCAACAATACTTTCAAAAGAGAGAGAAATTAAGCTATTGACAACAGTTGAGGACCGGATTTGCATGGAGCCGGTCCCCCCTCCAAAAGGCTTTGTATTATGGTTTCTCCCATCAAGAGAGACATTGTACAATACAATTCTTTGTGTTCCTTCAAGACTAGCTAGTGCAATGAAGATGAAAGCTTCATGCACTAAGCAAAACACTTAATCAAACACAACTTGAATTATCCCCGTTCTCAGACCCAAGACCTCACACACCTTCGAAGATGGTGAGAGCTAGCAGGGTATGAGAGTAGATTGAGAGGAAGAAGGAGTATCTTACGAGAAAGATGTACATCTCCTCACATAATCGCTCATATTAGCATAGCTTAGCTTAGTAATTAGCTTGGTAGAGGAGATGAGCATGCATCGAAGCTTGGCTCTTGGTTGGATTTGCATCCACATGCCAAGAGAGTGTTGATGTAGGCTTCTATCTCACAAGCTTGGAGTAGGTGATGAGTTCTCCATTAAAGCTTGGGAAGAGATAGTCTGCTCTTTCTTCACACATGAGCTTGTGTGAGTGTGTGTGTGATAATGCCTTGCAAAAATCAGCCCCCTCTCTCTCTTGGGCGAGCCCTCTTGCTATTTGCTCTTGCTGAAGCCTCACTGGCTCTCCCCAAGTCAAGCCAATCACATTTAAGCAGCATAAGTGATAGCCTTCTGACATGTGTCCCCCTTTCCCCTTTTGTGAGAGCTTTAGGTAATTAAATAATTAATCTAAACTCTCATTGGACCCCTTTGCCTCCTGGCCAATAGGAATCAGGCAAGCCATGGGGCTCCTGAATGCTCATTGGACCCCTTGGGAGACTGCCCAATAGTCTTCTAGGAGACTTAATTTTCATTGGTTTCTTTTATTAAGTGTTTTTAAATTAATTAAACTAGATTTACTCTAGCTTAATTCTCATTGGTCCACTTCAAGGGTCTTCCAATAGGAATTGGGCACACCTTGTGGGCATCTGGGCTAGGGAGCTGACATGTGTCCCTAATTCCCTTTGTGTAAGGGGAGCCTCTGTGTGTGTGTGTGTGGCTTTCTCTCTCATCCCCTAGAAGAAGGGCTCGCCCCCTCCCATGTAGGGATGTGCAAAGACTTTTAGGGCACACACAAAGCATCCAATTTTCCCTAGGGTTGACCTTTGGACACAACCTTTGAATTTTGGAACCTTAGCATTTTGGAAGTCTTAATGAGCGGAACCTTAGGGTCTTTTTAGCCCATTGTTGCACATGGCTCTTTTGCAAATGGCCCCCCCTTTGGATCCCTATTTTCCCTCCTTTGGATCCCTATTGTGGCCGGTCTGCTAGCTTAACCAATATTCTAGCTTTTTCTCCCCTGGCACTTCCCCACATTAAATGATCAATTTAATATGAGAAAATCATTTAGGAGAATTAGATATTGATTATTATGACAATGCATGCATGTCAGTTGCTGCAGATTCACATGTGTGGTATTTCGACAGTGATGCTATAAATGTCATGCCAAGGGTAGGACTATAGGAGGGCACGGCCCTGGCCAAGGGCCGATAGATACACATGCGGTACAGGGGCTATATATAGGAGGGCCAAGGGCCTATATATAGGTATGGTTGGGTGGCTATTGGCATGTCTATCTTCCTATGTCCGTTCACTAGTATCAGAGCACAGGGGAGAGCATCCATGGAGGGGAGGGGAAGGAGATTTGCATGGCTTCTCTCTCTCTCTCTCTCTCTCTCTCTCTCTCTCTCTCTCATGCGAGAGCAAGGCCTTTCTTCTCTCATGCGAGTTTTCTCTCTCTCTCAAGCCTGGATGGAGGAGGAGACCGTGCTTGCATGCTATGCATGCTCAACTGCAAAGGAGGTCGAGGTCGACATGACAACAAAAAAGCCGTGGCGTGGGCATGGCCCCTTGATTATGCAGAATGAAGGAGGCCGAGTAAAAAAGAAGGGGGTCATGGGAGGCATGGCTTCTAAGAGGCAGCGTGCGCAGGCCTCCTTCACCGAATGGAGCGCAGCTGGGCTCTACGTGTTCGCCTTGGGCCAAGGAGACGAACTCGTCACAGGGTGGGAGGGTATTAACCACTTCACTGCAAGCAAGGATCCCTCCTCTCTGCCTCTGCACGATGTCGAGAAATTTGCGGTCTTGCCGAGAAAGCACCGGGCTTATGGCTGTGAGAGTTTGTGAGAGAACTCAACAAAAACTATATGAAGGAGTTAAACCATGGATGCCATGAAGACTAGGGTTTGGAAAGAAGTGTAATCAAAGAAGACCCACTCTTTCTCTCTTGCACTCACACACACAAAGAAAGAACGCAAAAGAGAATGTCAAAACAACACAAAGATGAAAACATCAAGGCTATGGTCATATCGTATCATGGGTAGTATGAAAGGGTTAATAGATGAGTTAATGGCATTCAATCTTGGCTGACCAAATAGGCTACGAATTGTTCTTTGGAATTGTAGCTTTGCACTTACCATAATATATATATTTTGTTTAGTGATTGGGATTAATTGTACAAATCCTCTTGGTTCATAGCAAGATAACTACGCTTACGTCAAAAGAAAAGTTATAGTCTATGAGAGGTAGTATGATGGGATCCGGTGATAGAAGTACTTCATTACGCCTTTCTGGGCCAAAGAGAAACACTATACGTTGTTGAAAGTGTATTTTACGGCTAATCCATACGTTAATTCTAATAGATTGTACAGAGTGAAAGCGATAGAAATTATCATCATGCGGGTTATTCATCTAGGATAGTATGTGAGAAATGTAGATATGAGAGAAGAGAAGGGAAGAGAAGAGAAGAGAGTTTCCCTCCCAAGCCCCATTCTTGCCTGTAGGCAATAAGGATACTGCAGGGAGAGATGTACCTGTAGCAAGGAGAACCTAAAATTTGTAGAGAGGATGAATTACTAAGAGTGGGAGAGATAGATTTGGTTAAAGAGATGAGATTAGATATATATATATATATGTTGGATTAGAGATGAAAAAGAAAACAACAAGAAATCAAGAAAACATCAATGTAGAACACATCTTACTTGACAAACCCTTCGACACCATTATTGATGGCGAGAGAAGAAGAGGGGAGAACTCCACTTTGATTGATACGCCAAGTGCAAAACCTTCTTTGATTAGAGTTGATCTTCCAAGGATAGAGTACAAGAATGGCTAGTCTTCCTCTAGGAGAAAGTGTAGGCTTGGGCTTATGTTAATGGCTAAGTACAATTAGGCATTACTACTCACTCCCTCAAGAATTCCTCTCATCAATGGCTTGAATGCTTGAGTTCTTTTCAAGGAAGAAAAGGTCCCCTTTTATAGGTGAAGGGAACCCCCAAGGGTTTACACAAGAAGAGAGGAGCCAGTGTGAACAGAAATTGGAAAAGTTGGAAATGAGTTTTCCCTGCATAATGTGGGCAGACTGGGGTCCAGTGTTTTGATCATATCTCCTCAACCGTGGCTCCAAATAAAAACGTAAAAATATGGGTAGAAACTTCAACTCATTAGCTACGATTTTCATTTTAAAATCATTTTCCAATTCGGATTGGAAAATTGTGTAAAAAATTCATCAAAATAGGGTCCATTTCTGGCAGCAAAAGTCTTCCCGTGGTCCCCTTAGCCTAGACTTTCATTTAATTCCAAAGGACACCTCATGCCATATGAAAGCATGACATTGCTCCTTGAAAAAGTTTTGTAATCATGCTTGCAATAATGCATTAAAATAAGTGTATCTTTGAAATCATGCCACCTAGTGTCCCACTAGGATTTGATTCCCTCCTAGTAGCTATTTAAAAAGAAATATAAGAAAAGTATAAAAAATACATAGAATATATATATTGGAGTTTACCCTAGATATAGGATCTAGCTAGGGTGTGAGATGATAATGAGATAGTAGAAATAAAGAATCAATGTTTTTTGCCCCAAGTTAAAGAGGCGGAGCTATTGACGCTTTTCCCATAGTATTTTTTTATGGTAAAGTAAGAATAGGTTACCCTTGAGATAAATAATAGGATGAGATAGAAGGCTTATTATTATACTTAAATATGTATATGTACATTATAGGAAAGATAATTATGTATCTAAAAAATTACAAGATAGATCTTGTAGCATGCGTTCCCACTATGTATGTGTCACAGCACGACAACGGCACATGCAAGCCCGCCATAGATTCATACAATCACAAGTGAATTTAGGTTTTTTTTTTTAATTTGGACACAAGTCCGTTCCCACGGAATTTGTTTGAAGACAACAAGTTACTCGACACGGTGGTAGACCCATGAACAAGGAGGGGTGCCCAAGGTCGGCCCCCCATCCTCTTCTTCCGTGCTTCGACAAGACAGTCAAAACACGCTCTTGCAGAATTTCTGCAACATCGGCAAAATAAAAAAAACTTGAATATGCCGAGCTTGGGTCTTGCACAATCATGCAAGATGGACAAGGGGTACATGTGTCAAAAGGTCGATCACAATCTTCATCGAGCACGGCAAGGTGCTGCATCTTGGCAAGATTAGGACCCATATTCGACAAGCCACCAATTTCCTATAATGCAGAACTTTGAATGCATCATGCATGACAAGGTCGTAGACTCAAGGATTTTTTACAGAATTTCGTACAGGTTGAAGGTTCTTTGGTATATGGGAGATGCTTCATGATACATCCAATAGCAAAGTGTTGACAGTATGGGCATCGCATCGAGGCTTTTGGTCAACTATTCCAAAGGATGCATTACAAGACTACCTATGGGTCAAGTATGACCATGGTCATTATGTCCACTTTTTTTGCACATCGGGCAAGGCCCGACCAGCAGGAGTAGATCATCTATTGCACCAAGCAACAGTGTCTAGAAAATCATTTCTCGTTTTTCGTACTACTCCAAATCATTCGATTTTTGGGACGGCAAGATTGGTCGGTAGGTGTGCTTAATGAGGTACGTAGTTGATTTTTGTTTATTTTCATCTGCATAACTGGTTATACAATTCTGGCCGTATCTCTACATAAGGTAACGTATGAGACTGGCATGTGGCACTTAGCATACATCTTTTGATCGTCGACCATGAATTGAAGTAATAACAACAGGGCTGTCAATTGCTTATGAAGCATTTGACCTAGATGGAGCATGTATCACCTCTATTACATATCTCTAACATGCATCAAAGGTGATGCACTTTCCCCACTCCAAGCACAAGCACGACTTCTGACAGTTCACATAAACACTCAAATTTTGTTGCATACATTAATGGCAAGGGCCAATTTTTAGTATCTCAAGGAGACATGCATGGCCTCTTACTAGACTTGTTGAAGAAAGCAAGTTGCTCGGCATGGACGACTCCTTGTCACGAATTCTACACGCTGACAGAGGATGCTTACCACATAGTACTGGTTAATTTCAATTGAAATTGCTCGACACGGTCGATTATTTTAGTCATGATATCTGCTGCCACATCCGTTGGCTCTCAGCACAAACATATTTATGTGAAGCAAGGCTTCAATTTACCACTCTTGCATCGAGATTTTTTTTTCCGTTTGGTGTATGCTATGAGCAACACCTTTGGGGAATTTCTCCATATGCCTGCAGGATATTTTAGGCTAACTTTCTCTCGCGCAATGGAGATGGTTTTGTTCTACATTTGAGCGAGTTTTTCTTTCGACATCTCCAAACAACTGGTTACAGCAGGATGACCATGTTAGACCATGTTCACTATTGTTTATTTTTCCATGTTTATACATTTACATTTGGAAACTAATGCTTTTGTGCAAAGCAAAGTTCTTTGATAATTTTACATGAAGCAAGGCTTCTCCCTTGTGCCAACGTACTGCCCAATGACTTGGAATCACTGGTAGTGGCACACAAGTTTGGGAAATTGGCAAAATAGGGGATATCACTCCCTACCAATACGTCTGTGCAAGGCACTTATGGTTTTGGGCTCTTACGTTTGAGGCCATCACCTTTGCCAAGGGCTTAAATTTCTACATGCACGGCATGCTAGCTTGGTAGATTCAATTCTACCGCCTTATGCAATATGCTTCCGTTGCAACCCAGACACTTTGTCCTGGACAAGATACCAAGAGTCACACCTTTATGAAAATATTGCATCGGCACTTGTACCCTAACGTTGACCTTAAATTAGAGATGAGAAAAATGTATAGTCGCTATAAAAAAAAGAACCTAAAACTTCGACTTGGTTCACCGGCAAAGTGCCTTATTCAAGTCATCCTCGTACAGTCACAACCCATACACGGTAGATGGTCAAGATTTTACTTGTATTTTCTGTTGCCTCTCTCGATGAGAGCGTCATACATATAGATTGTTGTATGCTTATAGCATAAGCAGCAACCCAGGCATAAGATGCACACGAGCACATGGATTGGGTACGCACTACATTAGGTTAAGAAACCTTCCTCAACCCGCATGCTCTTTTTCTCTCTCTTTCTTATTCCTCTCAAAGAATAATGAAAACTTTCTAAGAAGCTTTTGAACATATTTGTTTGGGAGTCAGCCTGAGCCAAGGTGCTCTAACTCTTAGCTAGAAATAAGGCAAGACGCCATCTACATTAGTCTTCATCGGTTTGTTAATTGAACACTAATGGCCATAAGGGCTATGAGCCACACTATGCGCTCCTTGCCACACTGTCGAAGCAAGGGACTTGCCTAACACTGTGTGCGAGCCACAGACGGCTCCAAGCACACAACTAGCTTAACTAGTAAGCTCAAAAGAGGGCAATGGTGTGTCACTCACCGCTCTATGCTCCTGCCGTGGAGGATTCCTCGCCGCAAAGAAGAAGGAGACGCCGCTACGTCGCGCTCAACCGCTTCACCGCCGTCGTGCCGCCGCAATGCTCGATCTCACTCTCTCTCTCTCTCTCTCACACACACACACACACACACACATACACACACACACACAAGGAGGTCAAGAAGAAGAAGATGGAGATGGAGATGGAGCAAGAGCACTCTTCTATTGCACAAATGAGAGAATGAGTGAATTTTAGGTTTAGTTGGCTTTTATATGAGCTCACCCCATTCACACTTGGGCGCCCATGCTTAGCCAACTAATCCCTTGAATGTCCCAGTTAGAGTGCGCCTCTCATCGGCGATCACTCTTACCCTTTTCCTATTGGACCAACAAGCCCGGTACCTGACTCTACCAAATAAATAATACAATGTCCACCGTAGGTTACAACGTCCGTCTCGTAGGTGATAGGGTGTCCGTGAGCCGTGAGGGTTAACATGCCCCCCTTCCTAATGTAGATTCCGTCCTCGGAAGCTATTGAGTTGAAGCTCGTTGGTCGAGGTGGAAGAGCATTTGAGATGAATGTCCTTAGCCTTCATTAGTCACTGCAAAATCAAACAACATTGCACAGTAATTGCATTTTCATAAGCGATTAAAAAGCATATGCAATTTTAGGCAGACAATTGATTGGTAATAGAATTTTAAACAATTTGTCAGCAATAAGCATTAAATTGCAATGTAATCAAATGCATAAACAGATGTAAAGGTAAAAAATTAAACAAGTCTGGGGTCGCTAATTTAACGGTCGAAAGGCACTAGAGATCGACTATTAATACCATGGGTAAGCTTCTTAATTTTCTCTGGTTAATTAAGTTGTTTAATCGCGAGAGCCAAGTATTTCATGTTCGAGGGCTGACTAGAGGCTATACCTAGAGGACCTTGTAGTTAAGCTACGATAAAAGGAATTTCTCATGAAATCATCGCCTGACTGATTACCTTTTCTTTGACCCCCCAAAGTCTTTTCACAGTGATTCAATTTGATGTGTGTGCTTATTTTGTATGCCTTGGGTTTTTTGCTTTTCAAGGAAAAGCGCCCACACTGGGAACCTCTAGGGCTCTAGTACCATAGGCAATACATGTGAGTGAAGTACCAAATCAAGCTGAGATTTCTCTTCCAACTTAATATTTTACAGTGTGGCACTTTGATTTTTTGTTTTTTCATTTTCAACATTTTAATTTTGTAACTTTGGGGGGTCATATAACACTGATACACCTCCCCAGGCTCATCACACTAGTAAACTCCCTTTATAATACTTAAGCTAAAGGTCAATAGGGTCAAGCCCACTAGAAAGCCCTAGTACATTTCACACAATGCTGCCTAAATCGGATTAAGAACCTAAGTAACCATTGATTATTAGGAAGGCATTCCCCATGGTATTAAGAGAAGATCTCTAACACCTAACTTGGTCAAACTAGCTTAGTCGGACTGCTTGATTTTTAAACCTAAACAAGTGATTATGACAAAAAATTACGTTGAATTAAATGTTTGATACTAAGCAAATGCGGTGAATATTAGGCTACCAATCACAATTAAAGCAGACAATCATAGATGCAAAAAAGATAAGGGGCAATGCTAATGGACAAGAAACACCTGTTTGTGTCGATGGTCGCGCTTGATTTGAAGAGCGAGTCGAGATAAAGATTCCATGAAGGTCCAAATCCTATCAATAGCAACACGCTCCTGTACACACTAGGAAACAAAAGGAATACCTCCAGGAGGCACATTAGTGGGAAAAGGTACCAACGCTTATTGAACACAACAAAAAACATAAGGAACCCTAACCTAATTATTTGCACTCCCCCTAGAGAGTCAAGGGAATAGGATATTGTAGAGGTTGGGGGGAAACCCTAAGGCTAAACCCCTATCCTCGTCGTCGAGATAAACAAAGTCATCATCCATGAGACCATATGTGCCATCCATGTAGTCCTGTAAATTTTCTTCTTCATCATAGGTGCCCATGTTTACTAAGAAGTTCACTAGACGCCTATAGTCATCTTGGTCAAAAGGGTAGGCTTGTGCAATGGGAGAAACGCTCTCTACTAAGTATGGATCAGACGTGGTCAAGAGACGTATCAGCCATTCTAACTCCTCCAAATTCCTCTCACATGCTAGCGTACCTATCAAATCCCATTCACATGCAAGCACTGGAAAGACCATGTGAAATATTTGTGAAAAGTAACGAGGGTACCTCTCACCCAAGGCATGAGTGGATGATTCTAGCATACTAGCCATATCTGTACACGCAAATAGATGATGGTTAGAGTGCAAATATTACAAGGGTCGTGTTCTTATGCATAATTTGTTTTTATGATTTGTGTTATGGCTCTTGCTCTTTTACTTTTTTATCTTGTTTTTGTGAGTATAAGGCTTTATATATACATTCCCTAAGATTGAAGATTAAGAGGTCAGGGAGAAAGGTTGAGAGGGAAGCAAGTGAATAATGGATGTCCACAAACACTCCCCCCTTCCTTGGGTAGATCATATCGTTTGAAATGATGTCGTCACCCTTTGAAACCAGTTGTTCCAAGTTGTTATAGGTTAAGATTTTTGTCAGTAGTTTTCTATTACCTTAGGTGCCTTGTCGAGTTGCAAGGGTGGTAAGGTACTCTCCCAGGATCGAACTTGAAGTGGTTCATTAGGTGATTCTTGAACACTGGAAGGTGTAGATTCCTTTGTAGCTTCATGGAGGTCCACTATTGTAGGTGGAGGCTGTGTAGAAGCTTTTACCTCTATGGATGTATTACATGAGGAGCTAGAAGCTTCATGGAACTCCCCCCTTCCTGAGCTAGGTGGAATAAATTGGTTTTGCCTTGGAGCCCAAACTAGCTCTGGACTAGGTGTGTAGCATTCTGTGATCTTTCCCTTCCCACGGTCTGCCCTTGGATTTAGCGTTACACTGTTTGACTCATATGGGTTTGTTGTCGATAGGGAAGGACACATTTTACGTTTAGATACCCAGATTTGCTCATTTCCATCATAGTAGCCTTGGGCTTCTAATAGTCGTTTTGGAATCCATCGTGATTTGGTCTTGACCCTCCTAGAGCGCGCTCTTGGTTTTCCAGGGAAATTTTTTCTTGGAATGGATGGGAGGGTTGAGGTAGTTGGAAGTAAGGCCTTGGGGACCCATTGATATGTACTCTTAGGTCGTGCCGGTTGAGTACTTGCAATATTACTGCTTGTTGCAACTACAAGTGTTGAAGTGCTAGGTTCATGGGTAGCCGGCAAGGACGAGTTAACCACCTTGGCTTGTGAATGTTGGCTATCCTTCAACTTTGTTAGATTTTGCAACGTAGGTGACTTTGCTTGAATGATAGGGGTAAGAGTCGATGGTCGCGTCGTGACACTACCAGTATCCCAATCAATAGTGCATTTGGTTGCCAACATCCACGTGCGTCCCAGGTTTACGTTGCCTTCCATAGCTCCCGCGGGCATGACTAGAAACCTCTGCACTATGCTTCCATTGTCATAGATAACAGGGGTCTGAAGGACTCCAAGAATAGCAGTTTTCTTTTTATTAATGCCCTTGACTTGCATCGTACTCGGGGATAGGGTCGATTTTCCTAATTGACACCAAACTCCATAGGATAACAAATTGTGTTTAGCTCCCGTATCTAATAAGGCATTGTATAGTACTTTCCCATAGGGGCTATTTAGCTCAATTGGGTATTGTAGGGGTGGCTCAGATTCTAATGAGTCGTCATCTATGTCCTCGAAAAATACTTGCGTGATTCCCAGATTAGCCTCTCATTGGCGTCTAAGACGTTGTTGTCGTTCTCGAACCTCAACTCTTGCTTGGATTTTTCTAAGCTCTGCTTGTTCCTTGGCAGCCTTCTTTTGATGGATGGCTTGCAACTCTTCCTGGCTTAGAGGATCATAATATCTTTTGAATTTACTCCCATTAAGGAATCCAATGGTTTCAACTCCATCTAGAGTCTCCACACGAATGGTACCTTGCGGGGTAATTTCAAACACTCGATATGGTCCCTTACCAGCGTATTTCAATTTCTTCTTTTCATTACGTACCCCGTACATAAGAACTTTATCACCAACCTTGATGTCTTTATCCTTTAAATGGCTATCAAACCACTTCTTTCTCCTATCCTTCTCCACTAGAGCATTTCGCACCGCTAATTGCCTCTCTTCATCTAGCCTTTCCAGGATATATAATCGCTCCACTAAGGGGTTACCATCCCAACCTTCTTGAGAAGCTACTCGAAGACTAGGAATGACAAACTCCCATGGCATAACTGCTTCTTGGCCATACACCATCTTAAACGGTGTGCAATTAATAGCAACTTTATACGCAGTACGATAAGCCCATAAAGCTGATGTAAGCTTTAGGTCCCAATCAGTGCGATGAGCCTCGACTGTCTTTGTCAAAATGGAGATGAGAGTTTTGTTGGTACTCTCAGCTTGGCCATTTGCTTGGGGATAATAGGGTGTAGACTTGTGGTGAGATATCATGAAGTTTGATGTGAGTTCTTTTATTACTTCATTTATAAAATGAGTTCCATTGTCACTCACAAGTTCAAAGGGGCATCCAAAACGTGTGATAATGTTCTCAAAGAGGAACTTAGCTGTTGTTTTTGCATCCACCTTTCGTGTTGCTTTTGCTTCAGCCCATTTGGTTACATAGTCGGTAGCCACAATGATATATCGTGATTGCATGTTACGTGCAGCCTGACTAATCGGTCCTACAAAGTCTAAGCCCCACGTTTCAAATGGTTGGGTTACCTTGATGGGATGTAGAGGCATCCTATCCCTTCTTTGTGGCTTGTTGAAGTGTTGGCATTCATCACATCCCTTTGCAAAAAGTGATGCATCCTTAAACAGAGTGGGCCACCAATAGCCTGACTGTAAGATCTTTCGGGCAATCAACTTTCTTGAAAAGTGACCACCAGCTCCGCCCATGTGTGCCTCTTGTAGAATATATAAATACTCATCCTCGCGGGCACAACGTCTAAGAACATCATCTTTTCCTCTCTTATAAAGAGTTCCAGCCAGTAAGAAATAGGGTTCGCATTCCTTGATTAATTTTCGAGCTATATCTTTTCGCAGCTCTTTGGGTGGAAAACCATTAACTAAGAAGTTAACAATCTTTTCACTCCATTCAGGCATTGTCTCAACAATGAACAAAGGAGTATCAGGCAATTCATCATCAACCCCCGTAGGAGCTTCGCCATTAGGGATACGAGATAAATGATCCGCCATGACATGTTTCCTCCCAGGCCTCACAACAACGGTGAAGTCAAACTCAAGAAGAATTAACAACCATCGTGTAATTCGACCCGTGGAACACGGCTTGTTTACCAAATATAGCAATGCTTGATGATCAACATAAAACACAAACTTGGTAGCAAGAAGGTAATAGCGAAATTTCTTTACTGCGTAAATCATAGCTAGACCTTCACGCTCTGTAGTAGTGTAGTTCATCTCGGCATCATTTAATTGGCGACTTGCAAAGCTAATAGGGTAGTCCAATTTATGTTCTCATGGTTGAGTTAGAACACACCCAATAGCAAAATTTGATGCATCAATATGCACATGAAAAGGTACATTCCAATCAGGTGTTCGCAGGATTGGAGCACTTGTTAGGGCCTTCTTTAATAACTCATAAGATTGATGACATTCTTCCGTCGAGTGAAACTCGATAAGAAGCTTGTACAATGGACGCGCTATCTCGGCAAAAATTAAAATAAACCTTCGATAATAACCAACATGGCCCATAAATCTTTGAACTCCTTTATACTTCGTAGGTGGTGGCAAATCGGCAATGGCTTTAATCTTACTCTCATCTGTGGATATCCCGTTCTTGGACACTATATGCCCTAGAATGACTCCATGCTTAACCCAAAATTGTCATTTGAAAGGGTTCAATGAGATGCGATAAAATCTGCACCTTTCAAATATTTTTCGTAGATATAACAAATGCTTCTCCCAAGAAGAATAAACACAAAGGTCGTCTAGGAAAGCTTCACAAAACTCCCTTAGAAATTCTTTAAACGCAGTGTTTATTAATCGTTGGAATGTAGCAAGGGCATTTGTTAAGCCAAAAGCCATAACACGAAATGCAAACACTCCAAACTCTGTGATAAAAGCAGTTTTAGCTTGGTCCTCTAATGCAATTGTGATTTGATTGTAACCAGAGTACCCATCTAAAAAGCTATAAGCTTCCTTGCCCGCAACTCTCTCAAGCACATGTTCTGAATATGGCAAGGGATAATGATCTCTCCTAGTAGCTGCATTAACTTTGTTGAGGTCCACGCACACTCTTAGTTTCCCATTCTTTTTTGGCACAATGACTATTGGAGAAACCCATTCTGAGTGCTCAATAGGGTATATGAATCCACATTGGATAAGTTTTTCAATCTCCTCTTGTACAGTTTTGGCGTACTTAGGATTCATTGGATAGGGTCGTTGCTGGACGGGTTTAGCAATGTTGATCATGGGAATTGTATGTTGCACCACAGAAGGTGGAACGCCCTTCATGTCATGATATGTCCAAGCAAAGATATCCTTGTATTCCTTGAGGAGCTCCTTAAGTACAGGCTCTTCAGTTTCGATAAGGTCTTGAGCAATAAAGACTGGTTTAGACTCCTCTCCTGGTTCTGCTAATTCTATCTCTTTAACTACCGCTGGACCATCATAGACTCCACTGCTTCCATTGGTAGGTATTCGTTGGGCTTTGGTATACACAACCTTTCGCTCCCCCGTGGTATAAGATTTAAAATGTTTAGGAGCCGTATGTAAGTCAGTAGGCTCTTGTCCCGACGGAGACCTTTCTTTTAGTTCTGCCTCCTTTTGTTGTTGTGCTAACTCTCAGTTTTGAATCTCCTAGAGCGCGCTCTTGGTTCTACAGGGAAATTTTTTCTTGAAATGGATGGGAGGGTTGAGGTAGTTGGAAGTAAGGCCTTGGGGACCCATTGATATGTACTCTTAGGTCGTGCAGGTTGAGTACTTGCAATATTACTGCTTGCTGCAACTACAAGTGTTGAAGTGCTAAGTTCATGGGTAGCCGGCAAAGACGAGTTAACCACCTTGGCTTGTGAATGTTGGCTATCCTCCAACTTTGCTAGAGTTTGCAACATAGGTAACTTTGCTTGAATAATAGGGGTAAGAGTCGGTGGTCGCGTTGTGACTCTACCAGTATCCCAATCAATAGTGCATTTGGTTGCCAACATCCACGTGCGTCCCAGGTTTACGTTGCCTTCCATAGCTCCCGCAGGCATGACTAGAAACCTCTGCACTATGCTTCCATTGTCATAGACAATAAGGGTCTGAAGAACTCCAAGAATAGCAGTTTTCTTTTTATTAATGCCCTTGACTTGCATCGTACTCGGGGATAGGGTCGGTTTCCCTAATTGACACCAAACTCCATAGGATAACAAATTGTGTTTAGCTCCCGTATCTAATAAGGCATTGTATAGTACTTTCCCATAGGGGCTATTTAGCTCAATTGGGTATCGTAGGGGTGGCTCAGATTCTAATGAGTCGTCATCTGTGTCCTCAAAAAATGCTTGCATGTTTCCCAGATTAGCCTCCTCTCGTTGGCGTCTAAGACGTTGTTGTCGTTCTCGAGCCTCAACTCTTGCTTGGATTTTTTTAAGCTCAGCTTGTTCCTTGGCAGCCTTCTTTTGATGGATGGCTTGTAACTCTTCCTGGCTTAGAGGATCATAATATCTTTTGAATTTACTCCCATTAAGGAATCCAATGGTTTCAACTCCATCTAGGGTCTCCACACGAATGGTACCTTGCGGGGTAATTTCACACACTCGATATGGTCCCTTACCAGCGTATTTCAATTTCTTCTTTTCATTACGTACCCCGTACATAAGAACTTTATCACCAACCTTGATGTTTTTATCCTTTAAATGGCTATCAAACCACTTCTTTCTCCTATCCTTCTCCACTAGATCATTTCGCACAGCTAATTGCCTCTCTTCATCTAGCCTTTCCAGGACATATAATCGCTCCACTAAGGGGTTACCATCCCAACCTTCTTGAGAAGCTACTCGAAGACTAGGAATGACAAACTCCCATGGCATAAATGCTTCTTGGCCATACACCATCTTAAACGGTGTGCAATTAATAGCAACTTTATACGGAGTACGATAAGCCCATAAAGCTGATGTAAGCTTTAGGTCCCAATCAGTGCGATGAGCCTCGACTGTCTTTGTCAAAATGGAGATGAGAGTTTTGTTGGTACTCTCAGCTTGGCCATTTGCTTGGGGATAATAGGGTGTAGACTTGTGGTGAGATATCATGAAGTTTGATGTGAGTTCTTTTATTACTTCATTTATAAAATGAGTTCCATTGTCACTCACAAGTTCAAAGGGGCATCCAAAACGTGTGATAATGTTCTCAAAGAGGAACTTAGCTGTTGTTTTTGCATCCGCCTTTCGTGTTGCTTTTGCTTCAGCCCATTTGGTTACATAGTCGATAGCCACAATGATATATCGTGATTGCGTGTTACGTGCGGCTGGACTAATCGGTCCTACAAAGTCTAAGCCCCACTTTTCAAATGGTTGGGTTACCTTGATGGGATGTAGAGGCATCCTATCCCTTCTTTGTGGCTTGTTGAAGCGTTGGCATTCATCACATCCCTTTGCAAAAAGTGATGCATCCTTAAACAGAGTGGGCCACCAATAGCCTGACTGTAAGATCTTTCGGGCAGTCAACTTTTCTGAAAAGTGACCACCAGCTACGCCCATGTGTGCCTCTTGTAGAATATATAAATACTCATCCTCGCGGGCACAACGTCTAAGAACATCATCTTTTCCTCTCTTATAGAGAGTTCCAGCCAGTAAGCAATAGGGTTCGCATTCCTTGATTAATTTTCGAGCTATATCTTTTCGCAGCTCTTTGGGTGGAAAACCATTAACTAAGAAGTTAACAATCTTTTCACTCCATTGAGGCATTGTCTCAACAATGAACAAAGGAGTATCAGGCAATTCATCATCAACCCCCGTAGGAGCTTCGCCATTAGGGATACAAGATAAATGATCTGCCATGACATGTTTCTCCCAGGCCTCACAACAACGGTGAAGTCAAACTCAAGAAGAATTAACAACCATCGTGTAATTGGACATGTGGAACACGGCTTGTTTACCAAATATAGCAATACTTGATGATCAACATAAAACACAAACTTGGTAGCAAGAAGGTAATAGCAAAATTTCTTTACTGCGTAAATCATAGCTAGACCTTCGCGCTCTGTAGGAGTGTAGTTCATCTCGGCATCATTTAATTGGCGACTTGCAAAGCTAATAGGGTAGTCCAATTTATGTTCTCATGGTTGAGTTAGAACACACCCAATAGCAAAATTTGATGCATCAATATGCACATGAAAAGGTACATTCCAATCAGGTGTTCGCAGGATTGGAGCACTTGTTAGGGCCTTCTTTAATAACTCATAAGATTGATGACATTCTTCCGTCCAGTGAAACTCGATAAGAAGCTTGTACAATGGACGCGCTATCTCAGCAAAGTTTAAAATAAACCTTCGATAATAACCAACATGGCCCATAAATCTTTGAACTCCTTTATACTTCGTAGGTGGTGGCAAATCGGCAATGGATTTAATCTTACTCTCATCTGTGGATATCCCGTTCTTGAACACTATATGCCCTAGAATGACTCCATGCTTAACCCAAAATTGTCATTTGAAAGGGTTCAATGAGATGCGATAAAATCTGCACCTTTCAAATATTTTTCGTAGATATAACAAATGCTTCTCCCAAGAAGAATAAACACAAAGGTCGTCTAGGAAAGCTTCACAAAACTCCCTTAGAAATTCTTTAAACGCAGTGTTTATTAATCGTTGGAATGTAGCAGGGGCATTTGTTAAGCCAAAAGCCATAACACGAAATGCAAACACTCCAAACTCTGTGATAAAAGCAGTTTTAGCTTGGTCCTCTAATGCAATTGTGATTTGATTGTAACCAGAGTACCCATCTAAAAAGCTATAAGCTTCCTTCCCCGCAACTCTTTCAAGCACATGTTATGAATATGGCAAGGGATAATGATCTCTCCTAGTAGCTGCATTAACTTTGTTGAGGTCCACGCACACTCTTAGTTTCCCATTCTTTTTTGGCACAATGACTATTGGAGAAACCCATTCTGAGTCAATAGGGTACATGAATCCACATTGGATAAGTTTTTCAATCTCCTCTTGTACAATTTTGGCGTACTTAGGATTCATTGGATAGGGTCGTTGCTGGATGGGTTTAGCAGTGTTGATCATGGGAATTGTATGTTGCACCACAGAAGGTGGAACGCCCTTCATGTCATGATATGTCAAAGCAAAGATATCCTTGTATTCCTTGAGGAGCTCCTTAAGTACAGGCTCTTCAGTTTCGGTAAGGTCTTGAGCAATAAAAACTGGTTTAGACTCCTCACCTGGTTCTGCTATTTCTATCTCTTTAACTACCGCTGGACCATCATAGACTCCACTGCTTTCATTGGTAGGTATTCGTTGGGCTTTGGTATACACAACCTTTCGCTCCCCCGTGGTATAAGATTTAAAATGTTTAGGAGCCGTATGTAAGTCAGTAGGCTCTTGTCCCGACGGAGACCTTTCTTTTAGTTCTGCCTCCTTTTGTTGTTGTGCTAACTCTCAGTTTTGACGTCTTCTTATAGTTCGAATCAATTTCGGCTCTGTAACCTCCAATTGAGCGAGGTGAATGGGTCGCCGGCTGCACCACATGACACTCTGGAGCTGTTCACCCCAATTGTCTACTAGCTTTCGATGAGCATCACATGCCCCTAGATAGCTAAGCCATTCTGCAGTAGATCTTTCCTTGTTTATCCTAGCTCTCACATTTGCTCGATATCGTCGTCTCTTATATGACCTTTGTTTCTTGTTAAGGTTTTGATTTTGGTAAATGTTTGAACTCGACTCGCCTGATAGGTCTTCGCTTGTATCTTCTTCACTCTCATATAAATTACCATAGATGGTCGTACTAGGCCTTGAGTGTTCAGTTTCTATACTTGGTTCACTCGATGTTTCCTCAGGTTTTGAATCCATTTCTCCCTGAGATTCCGTTTCTGATGTGTATTGGCCTGAAGCCTTTGAGGAATCATCGGTTTCACTCTCAGGTAGGTGTGCCTCTTTCTTATCATCGGATGTTATATGCGCTACACCTAACATGTTTACTGGTGCAATGTGTGGTATCTCTTCCCCATCTGGTGTTACCCAGGTTGTTTCTCTAGCTCCCCATGTATCTATAGTTGCCGCTAGGTGTACCCAATCAACATTGTCTGACTCAGCCATTCCGGGTAGGATATCCATATAAGGAGAGTTCTCCCCAATATCCGTGTCTTCGTTACACGTGTAACAATACTGTAATGGAGCTGAGTGAATTGTTGTGTTTGATCAATTATCAATGATGAATTTATTTCCTAGAGGATGCGTTCGACCACTTAAAAGATCAACTCGAATGACAGAGTCTTGGAACTGTAAGTAGACGTGGTTTTTGGACCAGTCATGCACCATTTTTGCTTCCCTCATGAATGGACGCCCTAAGATCATCTCAAATGACATAGGATGCTTGGAAAAATCCATAACAATGAAAGTCTCCCTTACCTTGTGTCCCAAGACCTTGATCCTGAGATCCTTTAGCATTCCAATAGGCGTAACAATAGATCCATTAGCCATTTTTGCCACTACGCTTGTGGCTTCAAGGTGAGGTCTCCCCATAGACTCCCAACAACTCTTTGCCACCATGCTGACTCCCGCACCACCGTCAAGGACCCCCTTTACAGTTAATCCTTTAGTAGTGATTGGTAGAGTAGCATTAGATTCATCACCTTCAAAGTATTGGCCCAACTTGTTAACGGGTATTTCAATTACAGATTCATGTCCTGCTAGGTCAGATGGTGGTGCTAAATGTTCCTCATCATTCATTACCGAGTCAGGTTTGTTCATATGTGCAAACTGTGGTAATCCAGCCTGTAATTCTTCATTGAGGAAGGCTCGAAGAGCTGAGACTAGCTCGGGGTCTTTATATAGTTTTGTTAACCCTCATGGCTCACGGACACCCCATCACCTACGACGGACGTGTATTATGTATTTGACAGAGTCAGGTACAGGGCTTGTCGGACCAATAGGAAAAGGGTAAGAGTGATCGCCGATGAGAGGCGCACTCTAACTGGGACATTCAAGGGATTAGTTGGCTAAGCATGGGCGCCCAAGTGTGAATGGGGTGAGCTCATATAAAAGCCAACTAAACCTAAAATTCACTCATTCTCTCATTTGTGCAATAGAAGAGTGCTCTTGCTCCATCTCCATCTCCATCTTCTTCTTCTTCACCTCCTTGTGTGTGTGTGTGTGTGTGTGTGAGAGAGAGAGAGAGGGAGAGTGTGTGTGCGATCGAGCATTACGAAGGCACGACGGCGGCGAAGCGGTTGAGCGCGGCACGACTGCAGCTTCTTCTTCATCGCGGCGAGGAATCCTCCACGGCAGGAGCATAGAGCGGTGAGTGACACACCATTGCCCTCTTTTGAGCTTGCTAGATTAGTCTTGTTGTGTGCTTGGAGCCATTTGTGGCTCGCACACGGTCTCGGTTAAGCACTTTACGCTTTCTTGTGATGCAATTTCAATTGAAGGATTTGTGAAGAAGGAAGGTGTGTGGTTGTGTGGAGAAGATTTTTGTTACACTGTACTGTCTTTTTTGTTTTCTGTAAAGAAGGAGTTACAATTTTTTGCAATGTATTGTTAGAATTAAGGTATTAGCTATGGAATGTTAGTTCTGTAAGGTTCAATGTTAGTTCTGTAAGGTTAGTTCTGTAAGGTTAGTTTTGTAGATCTGTTAGCTACTGTAGTACTGTGTAAACAGTGTTAGAGTGTGTGTGGCAGTATCTCTATTAGCTGTAAGTAGATAAGTTAGGTGTAGGTTAAGTGTGTGTATGCGCGCGCGCGCGGCGCGGCCGCGGCGACTTTATTTTTTTAAAAAAAACTTTAAAAAAATAAATTAAAAAGAAGGATCGGGCTGGGGATCATTCCCCAAGCTCAAGCCCAAACCCAGACCTGAGTCCTCAGTTTTAAAATATAGTTTATACACCTTTTTATATTTAAAAACTATTTTTAGGATTTCGAGGACTATAAAGACTATTTTTAGGATTTGGAGGGCTTCATGTAGCCGAATAGAGAGCTGTAAAGCACGGCACGTTCCTTTAGCTAAAACGCTCGTCTTGAGCTATTACATGCCATATTTTGTGGCTCGGTTACAAAAAATAACAAAAAATAACGAAAAACTTGGGTTATAAACAACTAAAAAAAAAAAAAACTAAGTGAGCGGCCTTCACGGACACTCACCAACGCGCTTAGAGTGTGGAAGTCATATGAACCTACGCTCTGTACGAGTGTTAGAGCACGAGCATATTGGTAGTGCCTCCATTTACCCGGGCACCCATTATTCCTCCACCCTAGGTTCTGGACCTTCGGCCGGGACTCAAGGTAGTGCGACCCAAGATCCTCATATCGCGTCTAGTGATTCTTCCTCTGACTACGAAGTCATGGAGGGGTATCCTACACCAAACCCTAATAGTTCAAGTCAAGACATGCATGCCATGGACCCACGGCCCGGGTCCAGCGTGTTTAGCTGCTTAAAAGAGACCCTTAGTAGAGCTACTCGCTCCGAACATGCGGTTAATGAAATAAATGAAGGGAGTGGGGAAGTAAATTCGTCATTCATGCCTAAAAGAGACTCTATGCTTCTTGAGAGTGTGCATGTGAATGTTCCATCCACTGCACCTCCTGATCCTTTAGGACTATCTCCCTCTGAGGTTTTACTACCCGATGGTAGGAGTCTTGCCGAAGTGCAAGAGATCGAACGCTATATGCAAGCAACAAGGGAGAGGGAAATTGAGAACCTACGAAGGCTGGAACAAAGTCGAGCCCTGAAAGCAAAGGCTCCTATGACAACAATCATGCCAGCCGAGCAATCGAGTGCTCCCAAGGTAGCAGTCACGGAGTGGCAAGCTATGGGGAGCAATAATTCTTCCACTTCAAGGGAAACCTCCAGCATGCCGGGCCTAGATGGGATATTCCTAAACGAAAATTGGGAGTATGACCTACAAGCAGAAGCTTTAACTGATCGGTACACAGGACACACCTATCATGTGGGTTGGTTAGATGTTCTACAATCCACATCGGGTGCTACTAGCATAGATGAGCAACAACAGAAAGTCTGTGATGTCCTCCATAGGATTGTCGAGTTAGAAAGACAGAACATAGGGATCAACATGCCTTCAACAGGCCTAATGAGATTCTTGGATACAGGAAAGGCCAACCAACCAACCCTATCACAAATGGAGACTCCCTTAGTGAGCCCCATTGATCCTCCATATGTTGTTTCGCCAGGAGCCTCAGTACAATCTGAGCCCACAAGTGGCAACTTTACCTTTCCAGATCTAGCTCATCTTTCTCTTAATAACACTACGGCTACCATGCATATCCCAGTGGTGAGCATGACAAGAAGTACACCATGGAGTTCATTTGTTAATACTGCGCCGATGCCTAGTAGCATAGTGCCCCCAACTATACCTACATGTATGTATCAATCATGTGCACCTGTCGTACCTCAACCTCATGTAGCTCCTACACCTCCGATTATTCCAAGAGCTTACAATCCACAATGGAATTATCCAAGCTCTTATACAAGTGGAGCCATGCCATTTAATAATAACATGCCATAGCAGGCACCCCCTATGCTTAGGGCCACGCCTGTAAACTTTGGACCACCGTCTGGTACACCACCATACGAAATTTGGGACCCAAGAGCCGTGCGTATGCCAAGGCCAAGGCCCACTCCCATCTCACATGTGGTTCCAGGAGCACATACACCCATTATACCTGCTCAAATAGGAGATTTGGCAGCATTTGCTCAAACTATCGGTCGCTCTATTGCGGAAAACATGCGCAGTGCACCTGATAGAGAGCCTAGGAGCAAGGCAGTTCAAGTAGCTAAGCTCACACATAAATTCAATGGAGACGGAGATGCTAGAAAGCATATGGAAGTCTTTGAACATGTGTGCGATTCCTTGGAAGAGCACAATGAGCTACATAAGTGTAAGGCTTTGAGTTTGACCCTAAGGGAAAAGGCTGGAGATTGGTATAGAACCTTAAGAGTAGAAGAGAAAACGATCTACTCTACTCTTAGGAGACTGTTCTTAAAAGAATACATACGAGAGGGAGTACTTTGGGGTGTAGCCTCTCAGCTCCAGAAAGCCCAACGAGAAGAAGGTGAATCCGTGAGAGACTTCATTAGTCGCCTAAAGAATTTGAATTCTCGATGCAATCCAAACGAGCGATTCAACAACAACCAATTGCTCGATAGATTCATTAGGGGACTACGACATGAAAGTATCTATAATGGCCTAGTCATTAGAGGTATCACTACTTGGGAAGCAGTCACCATGAATGCAATCCAATTGGAGGATAATTTAATGATTGCAGGAGAAAGAGTGTCTGCCGAGCCGAAGTCTAGTAGCTCGCAAGCATCAGGGCATGAGCCAATGAAGATAAAGCCAATCGTGAAAGAGAAAACGATATCTGAGATGACTTTGGCAGATCTCACCAAGGCCATCCAAGAAAGCATTAGGGGTAATCGTGCTCCACAAAACACTCATATGTATCCAAGAAGGGAGCAACAATGGTGCCCAATTTGCTTGGGCCCACATACTACGAGTGAATGCCCTACTTTCAGAGTAAAGTTTAACGGGACTTGTAACGCGTGTGGTAGGTATGGCCATCAAGCGAAGGATTGCCTAATGCTTAAACGCATCATGGAAAATAGACCACCTATAGCTTGGGTAGACTCACCTCGAGTTCCTGCATTGATGCCTACCCCACCCATGGAGCAACAGTTGCCATTACAACACATGGTCCCTAGAACCCAAAATGTGGTCCAAACCATACCGTTGCCACCTCCAGTGCTAGGACCGCAACCCCCTCATCCAAGAGTTACACCTATGAACCAAATAGGTTGCGAGTCATCTAGTACTTATGTAGATTGCGAAGAGGACATAGACTCTAGTATCACCTATGGAGTCGACATGCTTGAGGAGTGTCCCATGTACTATATGGAAGACCATTGGGGACAAATCAAACCGGTATATCAAGCTACTGCGCTAGCAGCAAGAGGCCAAAACATTAATAGTTTTGCCAGGAGACCACCTCTTCAGTGCTACGAATGTGGTGGACCACATCGAGTAGCTGAGTGCACCATTAGAATACAAAAGAATGCCGCACTAATGCAAACAAGTCAAGGGAGTGCATTGGCAATGCCAATACTCATTTGTAATCGTTGTGGCATAGATCATTTGATCGCACAGTGTCCTAACAATCCAAACGCACCAAAAATCACACCATTGAACATAATAAAGATTGTTGATGGGACACCACCAACTATAAACATAGCACCAATGAATGCACTCAGACGGTCGATGCTCCAAAAGCAAAATTACATCCTCGAAGAGAGAGATGCTGCATCCATTGGCCTAGCGAGAAAGAAGAAAACACGAAGAAAGAAATCCCTTAATGCTTCTAGCTCAAAACCTAGTTCAAAGACTAACATAGGGACAGGAGAGGATCCCGTGTATATGAATGACCCTGAGGATGACTCAGATTCGATAGAGACCACGGAGACCAAAACTATTACTACAAAGGAAAAAGCTAGTGAGGAGGATCACGAGAGGAAATTACGACGAGCACCAAAAGAGTATTCAAAGTTAAACCACCCAGTTGCGAACCCCCAAGATAAGCCACAAGAGACAAAAAATGAGGATTGCAAGAGAAAGATTGGAACCTATCCAAACCCAACAGTGGAAATTGAACGAGTCCAACAACTGAGGGGTTTGGTGGAAGAAACTCAACGAACATTAGAACCTGAACCCAAACATATCCAGATGTCGGAGACAGTGTTTCCCACACAAGTTCAACCTCACAAGAACTACAGGCCGTTAGCTATACCCAATATCATTCGGGAAGAGAGTGAGGGTAGGACATCTGAAAGTGGACACACACCTTTCTTACTAGAGAGAATGTTTGGTGAGGGAATACCCGACCCCCTTGAGGAAGTGGAGATTCCATCTTCACCATTCTCTTGTCAGGGTCCTACGTCCCACAAGATGCCATTAAATGCTGCCAAATTGATGGATTTCATGTCTTCAGAAGTTAGAACCACTATCATGTCCAAACTATATAAAGACCCCGAGCTAGTCTTAGCTCTCCGAGCCTTCCTCAATGGAGAATTACAGGCCGGATTACCACAGTTTGCACATATGAACAAACTTGACTCGGTAATGAATGATGAGGAACATTTAGCACCACCATATGACCTAGCGGGACATGAATCTGTAATTGAAGTACCCGTTAACAAGTTGTGGCAATACTTTGAAGGTGATGAATCTAATGCTACTCTGCCAATCACTACTAAAGGATTAACTGTAAAGGGAGTCCTTGACGGTGGTGCGGGAGTCAGCATGGTGACAAAGAGTTGTTGGGAGTCTATGGGGCAACCTCACCTTGAAGCCACAAGCGTAGTGGTAAAAATGGCTAATGGATCTATTGTTACGCCTATTGGAATGCTAAAGGATCTCAGAATCAAGGTCTTGGGACACAAGGTAAGGCAAACTTTCATTGTTATGGATTTTTCCAAGCATCCTATGTCATTTGAGATGATCTTAGGGCGTCCGTTCATGAGGGAAGCAAAAATGGTGCATGACTGGTCCAAAAACCACGTCTACTTACAATTCCAAGACTCTGTCATTCGAGTTGATCTTTTAAGTGGTCGAACGCATCCTCTAGGGAATAAATTCATCATTGATAATCGATCAGACACAACAATTCACTCAGCTCCATTACAATATTGTTACACGTGTAACGAAGACACGGATATTGGGGAGAACTCTCCTTATATGGATATCCTACCCGGAATGGCTGAGTCAGACAATGTTGATTGGGTACACCTAGCGCCAACTATAGATACATGGGGAGCTAGAGGAACAACCTGGGTAACACCTGAGGGGGATGAAATGCCTGTACCCTTAAATATGCTACAAGCAATGCATATCGCTTCTGACAAGACTCATCCTAATGTAACGAGGAAAACATACAAGTGGGTCCCTAAAGCTTCTTTAGTGACCATAGCTAGTGCTAAAAAACAGAAGCCTTGTAAGAAACGTACCACTCGCTCCAAGAAAAGTAAAAAAATGTTGCGATGGATCCCTAAACGACTATTGGAAGCCCAAGGCTACTATCAAGGAAATGATCAAATTTGGGTGCCAAAACGTAGATTGTGCTCTTACCTATCACCTGACCCATGTGAGCCCAATCCCGTAGCTCCAAAACGAATCAATGATCATGGAAAGAAAAACGAATCAATGATCATGGAAAGAAAAAAATCACAGAATGCTACACACCCGCTCCCGAGCTAGTTTGGGTACCAAAGAAAGAACGATTTGTTCCACCTAGCTCAGGAAGGGGGGAGTCCCATGAAGCTTCTAGCTCCTCGTGTAATGCATCCGTAGAGGTAAAAGCTTCTCCACAGCCTCCACCTACAATAGTGGACCTCCATAAAGCTACAAAGGAATCCACACCTCCCGGTGTTCAAGAATCACCTGATGAACTACTTCAAGTTCGATCTTGGGAGAGTACCTTACCACCCTTGCAACTCGATGAGGCGCCTAAGGTAATAGAAAACTAATGGCAAAAATCTCCACCTATTACCAATTGGAACAATTGGTTTCAAAGGGTGACGAGCTCACTGTCCACACCTACCTAACCTCTCTGACAACAGCTCACAGCTCGCAGAATGCTCGCTACCTTATCTACTTACTAACGGTGCTGCTAACCCCTAATTAATCTACTAACTAATCTGTTAACCACTCTGCTAATTGCTTACTGACAGTGGGCTAACTGTCCACCTACTTCCTCTCTCACTACCTTACTGTGCAAAGACTGTGTGCAGGCAAACCTTGACAGAAAACTGTGTATAGACTGTGTGCAAACAGAAATTGCTAACTGTCTACCTGCTTATTCATTCACTGCAACAAGCTAACGACTACTAATTGTGCAAAGACTATGTGCAAACAGAAAACACAACATTATGCAAAAATCACAGAACTTGCAGACAATACAGAAATTAACAACTTGCAGAAAAATAACTCATTCCTCTTCCTCTTCCTCTTCTTTCCTACTACAAACAACTCATGGGAGAAGCACAAGGTGCCTCTTGGGCTTAGTGCAGGGCGATTCCCCGGCAGCGGCGCCAAAAATGTGCGCTCCTTGCCACACTATCGAAGCAAGGGACTTGCCTAACACTGTGTGCGAGCCACAGACGGCTCCAAGCACACAACTAGCTTAACTAGTAAGCTCAAAAGAGGGCAATGGTGTGTCACTCACCGCTCTATGCTCCTGCCGTGGAGGATTCCTCGCCGCAAAGAAGAAGGAGACGCCGCTACGTCGCGCTCAACCGCTTCACCGTCGTCGTGCCGCCGCAATGCTTGATCGCACTCTCTCTCTCTCTCTCTCTCACATACACACACACACACACACACACAAGGAGGTGAAGAAGAAGAAGATGGAGATGGAGATGGAGCAAGAGCACTCTTCTATTGCACAAATGAGAGAATGAGTGAATTTTAGGTTTAGTTGGCTTTTATATGAGCTCACCCCATTCACACTTGGGCGCCCATGCTTAGCCAACTAATCCCTTGAATGTCCTAGTTAGAGTGCGCCTCTCATCGGCGATCACTCTTACCCTTTTCCTATTGGACCGACAAGCCCGGTACCTGACTCTACCAAATAAATAATACAATGTCCACCGTAGGTTACAACGTCCGTCTCGTAGGTGATAGGGTGTCCGTGAGCCGTGAGGGTTAACACACACATGCTGGCTAAGAGTCATTGTCAGATCTCGGGTAAGACCCAAATGTTGGCATTCCTTGGGTGATTGTTTTTAAGATTGAACAGATCTGCCCGGTGGAGTACACATCGAACACATCAAAGTTAATGGACAAGCACGAGTCTTGTCATTACGAATGTTTAGGGTGTCATTGTTGCACTATTTTTTTTTTGGTGCGACGCTCAAGTTGAGTTTTTGATAATCTTAAACTCACATCAGCTAATCTATACCACGGAATCTAGAGACAGCATGGTTGTTCATACAAGCTAGGCATCTCACTTGTGTGGATTTCTTGCTCTCTCTATAGCACTATGAGTGTCTAGGGCATCCCAGTTTTGGGGTACGACACAACAGGTCTTTACTAAATCACCCCATAGGCATTGAGGATCACAGTTTGATCTATTCTCGTTATACTTTCAAGGAAAGAGTCCCACAATCTACCACGCGGTAGCGGGCAAATTCAAGGGTCTTGCCAAGGGGTTTGACTACGTAGATTCTAACCAATGGGTTTGGATTGCGAAGGCAACACCCAGGGTTTCCAGTGCATTGTTGCTTCTTTTTTTCACAGGTGGGAGACGTACTCTTGTGCATTTGAATACGGGTAACTGAACTTTCAGTTCAACCCCCAAGGCCATGCCAAGGGCAGGTCGAAACCAGTATTTTGGGCTGTAGTGTCCAATGTACATTATGTTGTTATGAATCCACTTGTAGGATTTGATTTGGCACATGTTGTCACATGGGATACAACATGGTCTAGGGACTCAAGGAGTTTGGTTTAGCCAGTGTGGATCAATGAAAGAGGGTCCCTCTCACTCTTGTCGCGGAGTGTTTAGAGTTACCTCCACACACAAGCACATCTTGTACTTGAAGGATGCTCTTTTTTAAACATCCTTACATGAGACATATTCCACATGTGGAAAATATGAGTCTCTGGATTGACACTGGCGTCATTATTTCAAGTATGTGTCACGACAAAGTCCTTAGGTGCTGGTCACATCTGTTCTCTAGACCATTTTTAGCACGATATATCAGGAGCAATTTTGGTGGCCAAAAATTTTCGGATACTTAGAATGACTTTTTCAGATACAAGTATTGCTAAACAACATTACAGACGGTTGTTTATACATATAGCAAGGCTCTAAGTTGTTAATGAAGAAGTTTCATTGTTTGTACCTAGAAGTGATCAATGTTTCACTTTCTATTATGGTTCACATGTTTCGGAAAGGCTTGCAAATGATTGCAACTAAAAGTATTTAGTTTTTTTTCATAACTATTTACATTCCTCTTCAATGTGCTAGGCGCATCACATTTGCCATAAGTATTGGAAAGGATGATCATGGATATACAGGTTTGGATCTGTTTTTTGCTAAATGCATGCACACTAGGTGTTATGGGCCCTAGTGTTTAGCAAAATTTGATTTGGAACGGCATGCGTATTCATCCAATCGTTGTTTATGAAGCATTTTGCACTCTATGTGCAGTATCTCTATGAGATTACTTTTGAGTCTACTAATCACCAACAGAGGTCATGGTTCGGTTTGGGTGCTTGTGGATTTTTCAAGTTAACCACGATGGTACATTGTTGATTCTTAGTCACCTGGGACGACTGTCTGTAAACCGTGGGGGAAACACACCTCAGTACTGTCTGTTATCCAAGGGGATATGAAAATTCCAAAGTGTAATCTCGTGCTAAAGGATATGCAAAGTGCGTACATTGGCACCACGCAATCCAATTAATAAGCATTTATTGCTCTACTCAGAGTTTGCTTACCATCAGACAAAGCATGTTTGCGATTAGGTTTAGTCTCTTCATGTTTAAATCAGGTTCTCAACCTTGAACACTAGTTATGGTGGGCTTGTTTACTAATGAAATTTGAGAAAAAGTCAAGGACTTATACTTGGCTGATGAGTTATGGTAGCAAGTTACTTTCACGGAAAGTAAAAAGTGGTACTCTTTCAGGTACATCTTTGTTGTGATAACTCGTTTAAGCATGCTCATGTGCATTCTAAATGGAGTTTACACACTAGATGGTTCCAAAAGGACAACAATGTGCAAAATCACGATTTTACTCTTGATTTCATTGAACCTCCTACTGTACCGTGTTTTAATCAAACAAGCTGTTGGATCCATGATGGATACCACTTTGGAAAACATTAGTGTTATTATGAAGATCCTATCACTTTTGTTTTTGTGGACGAAACGCTTCTCCAAGGGGGGAGTAATGTCATGCCAAGGGTAGGACTATAGGAGGGCCCAACCCTGGCCGAGGGATGATAGATACACATGTGGTACATGGGCTATATATAAGAGGGCCAAGGGCCTATATATAGGTATGGTTGGGTGGCTATTGGCATGTCTATCTTCCTATGTCCTTTCAACAAAGCACATTACCTCACATCTTGAATTGTTCACCTCTCTCGAGTCTGTCCCTCATGGGAATTCAGTCACTTGTGCCAACAATGCCTCTCATCCGGTTCAGGGAGTTGGAAAGATTGTGCTGACTGCTGCTAATGGTAGTTCTTTCACACTTGTTGATGCACTTTATGTACCTGGGATCAAGAAGAATATTTTGTCTATATTTGCACTTGCTAGACTTGGACTTGTAGTCAAATTTGTGGATGACAGATGTACAGTTCATGATCCCAGTTTTGGTGATGAAATCGTTGCATCTAGGCTTTTGTGCCGTGGACTGTATAAGCTCACTTTGTATGACAAGTGTGGAAATTTTTTTGCAAATGTAGTTCCAGATTCAAGGGCTATTTCATATGCAAAACTTTGGCATGCACGTTTTGGTCATCTGAATTTTTCCAGTTTACTACGTTTGCAGAAATCTGATATGGTTGCTTCTTTGCCGCCTCTTGAAGCACCTGTCAAACATATTTTATCAAACTTCATCTTTTGGCAAACCACACATTTTGAAACATACTCTTGTATGTTCGCTTTCATGGTAGGCCAATAGAAGTACATTTCTATCCCTCTTAAGGTAGCTTGTAATTCCTCTATGCCCCGCATATGGAGGAGCACGAGATTCATACATTACTTTCTCACGTAGTGAGTTAGTAACGCATAGCCTATTACCATAGAGAAGATAACCATCTTGTAGAGTAAATGGTTCCTCTTTCTTCCCTAGTGCAAGGGCTGACATCACATCTTTAAAATCGGGATTGATAGCGTACTCATCTATCATAGAAGATAGATCATTGTGAGTTGCTATGGAAACCGCATTCACTCTCGATCATCTTGAGAGTGCATCGGCTACTTGATTATGCTTGCCAGCAATGTGAGCAATATGAAAATGAAATTGCGAAAGGAAATTTACCCACCTCATTTGTTTGTGGAAGAGCTTGGTCTGCGTCATGATGTACTTAAGGCCTTGGTGATCCGTTCGCAGAATGAAAGGAGTCCCCAATAAATAGTGCTTCCATGTGTCTACAGCATGTAGAACTGCTAACAGTTCCTTTTCATATATGCTTAGAGCTTGCTCAACTGGGTCGAGCCTTCGACTTTCATATGCTATGGCGTGCCCTTCTTGGAGCAGCATGGCTCCAAGGTAATCACCACAAGCGTCGCATTGGACCTCAAATGGCTTTGAGAGATCCAGTAGTGTAAGCAGAGGTTGAGAGATAAGCTCCTCTTTAAGCTTTCCAAAAGCAATGTTCTCCTTGGTAGACCATGCATACTTTACGTTCTTTTTTGTTAGGTCATGCAATGGTCCTGCTATGAGTGATAATTTTTCTATGAAGCGTCTATAGTATGCACACATACCTATAAAGCTTCTTAATTTATGCAGATTCTTTGGATTAGGCCATGCTTTTATAACTTCTAACTTTGATGGATCCATTTGGATGCCATCTTTAGAGATAATATCACCTAAATACTGAATCTCTTGTAAGAAAAATTCACTTTTCTTTTGATTTATGTAAAGCTTATTCTCTCGTAGAACTTGAAAAATTACATGGAGGTGCTATTTGTGTTCGTCCACGGAATTGGAGTAGACGATTATATCATCAAAGAACACTTTAATGTAACTGTGGTGAGGCCTAAAGTGTTAGACAAGGGGAACTAGAACCTAGGAGTCCACCACCCAACCAGCCACTATATAACATAGCCCCTGGCCCTTTGCTCTAGTTGGACTCCCTTTCCACACTGCCTAGCCCGGCCTTGCCCTTGTCTAGTCCGGCCTTGTCGGTGTCCTGACATTACTCCCCCCTTAAGAAGAGTTTTCGTCCTCGAAAACAAAAGTGGGGAGCTTCTTCTTAAGAACACTAATGTTTTCCCAAGTGGCACCTTCCTCAGGTCGGTCTTTCCACTTGATTAAGGCTTGTTGACGTACATGATGATGTGTACGCAACTCATGATAATCGAGAACACGTTCAGGTTCATGCGGTAAGGTAGGAGGTTCAATGAAATCAACCAAAATCTATTGGTCAATGACATTGCCGTCCCCATGTAACCGCTTAGAGAATCTGAAGGTAGCAATAATTTGTAGGAACGATCACCTACTCGCTTGAGTATTTTGAAAGGCCCACAATATCAGGGAGATTATTTAGGTGTTGGCCCAGTTTTCAGACTTTCTGAATGTTCTGGCACACGTAAAAATACTTCCTCCCCTTCTTCAAAGGTAACTTGCCGACATTTCTCATCATCATACTTCTTATACCGATCATGTGCTTGTCAAACATTCTGATGCACGAGTTTCAACATATCCATGTGGTCTTGGAGAAAATCCTTAACCTGTTGGAGTTTTTTGGTTGCCAACCCCACCGTAATAACTGGTGACCTAGGTTGAAACCCATACATGAGCATGAGAGGACTAAATCCAATTGTGACATGCTTAGCACTGTTGTAGGCAAACTCGAGAATAGGTAAGTATTCTTCCCAGTCTGAATGGTTTTTGCTGACGTATGCTCTTAGATATGTATCCAATCATTTAAACACAACTCTCCAAAACTACTGTTAAACTTGGGATCACGATCATTGACAATGTTACTTGGAAAACCATACAATTTGTATAGATTGTCCACAAATAACTTGGCTAGTTCTGGTGTCTTAACCGTTGATTTGGTTGGAATAAACTTACATAGTTTAGTCAACCGGTCTACGACCACCCATACCGAGTCATGACCTCGTACAGTGGTTGGTAAACCCACAATAAAGTCCATAGAGATGCTTTCCCATTTTCCATTGGGAATCTTCAAAGGATGTAAGAGTCCGCCTGCTTTCAGGCGCTCTGCTTTGTTAACTTGACATTTTTGGCAATGCAAGACATAAGCTTGAACATAGCCATGTATACCTGGCCTGTAAAACTGTCGTCGTACGAGAGCATAAGTTTTTCTAATAATCGCCTTGCACTTGGATTATCATGACATTCATAAAGAATTTGGCGCCGAATGTCTGTGTCCGTCGGTACACAAACTCTCCCTTTATGGAGTAGGTACCCATTGTCGATGGTGAAATGCTTCCATCGCTGTAGTTCATCACTCGATAGAGGAGAACTAGGTGTGGAGGTTAACGTTACACTACCATCATTGGAGTGAGAAGGATCCCTCATTTGAACATGGCTCCACACTTTGGAATATGCTTCATCATGATCATATTTGCCTTTGAGAGAATCCAAAAATTCACTACGAAGTTTCATGAACAAGAGAGAATTGATCTCCGGCATACGACTTAGAGCGTCAGCCACCACATTGTATCGACCTTTACGATATCTTAGCTTGACGTCATATTCCTGAAGAATCTCTCCACCTGGCTTTCCGACCCTTCAAATCCGTTTGTTGTGTAAACCATTTGATGCTTTCATGGTCAAACACAATCTAAAATTGAGCACCATACAGATAATGCCGCCAATTTTTAAGGTAGACACTATTGCATAGAGTTCATGCTCATAAGCAGAGTAGTTCTGCTGAGCTGCATCAAGCTTCTTGCTTTCAAATGCAATCGGCCGTCCGTCTTGTAAAAGGACTGCTCCAATAGCATGGTCACTGGCATCCGTTTCCAAAATGAATGGTTTCAAAGGATCTACAACAGCCAGTATGGGAGTTGTAGCTAATGCATCCTTGAGCGTATCAAAACTGTGCTGTTGAGCGGATCCCCACCGAAAAGCTTTGCCTTTGCCTTTTAGTTGATCCGTCATGGAAACAACAATATTAGCATAGTTTTTAACGAACCTTCGGTATAAACCTGCAAATCCCAGAAAAATATGTAACTCTTCCAGATTTTTAGGAAAAGGCAATTTCGGATGGTATCCACTTTGGATTGATCCATATATAGCCCATTAGCTGAAATAACATACCCTAAATAGTAATTTTCATCTTTTAGAAAATCACACTTAGATTCCTTGGCATATAATTTGTTTGTTCGTAACAACTTAAACACCTGCCTGAGATGTTGTAAGTGTTCTTCTTCAAAAGCACTATAGACTAGAATGTCATTGAGGAAAACAACGACAAATTTGCCCAAGTACGGCTTCAAGACACTATCCATAAGTGTCATGAATGTTGCGGGCACATTCGTTAACCCAAAGGGAATCACCAAGAACTCGTAGTGTCCAAACCGTGTTCGGAATGCAGTTTTGGATATATCGGCAAGTCAAATACGGACTTGGTGATATCCTAACCGCAAGTCTATTTTTGTAAAAATGCGAGCATGAGTGAGTTTATGAAACAACTCATCTACTCGAGGCAATGGGTATTTGTTCTTAACCGTAACCGCATTTAAGCCACGGTAGTCTACGCACATGCGCATACTGCCGTCTTTTTTCTTCACTAATAGGATAGGAGAGGCCCATAGTGAAGAACTGGGTTGTATATACCCTTTGCTAAGGTAGTCAGCAAGCTTACGTTCCACCTCAGCAGCTTCAAAATAACTCATACGGTAAGGCGGTTTACTGACAGGTTTACAGCCTGCAGCCACGTCAATGCTATGTTGCACCGATCGTGTCGGCGGTAATCCTGGTGGTAAATCATTAGGAAAAACATCTTGAAATTCCTTTAATAATTTATGTAACTCACTAGCAATGTTTGCTTGTTTAGAATTAGCCATTGGTGGAAGAGATGAAAGAGAAGCATGCGGCGTTGAGGAATGTTCAATAGATTCAATGTTAGAAAGAAAATGAGACAGTGAGTAACACAAGAAAACTTGATCTATTTCATTATCAAAAACGAGCTGCATAAGCTCAACGATACAAATCAATGGTGATGAAGGTATATCCTTCTCTCCTAACAACAACACATGTGCGCCATGGGATTCAAACATCAAGCTGTTGTGTTCATAGCTACGCTTCAGTGATGGTCCTAGGCTATGCAACCACTCCCTACCAAGAACCACATCTGCCCTTTCCATGTTCATAACCTGAAAATCCAAGCATGTGGAGTAACCTTGTACTTCCAACGGAACAGCTCGGCATTGAGTATCCCAGATTTTGGTATCATGTCCATTCATCATTGCTACCTTGTAGTGGTGAGTACTTGAAGTTTGAGCAATTTGAGTTCTTTTACCAATCCATAATTGATGAAATTGTGAGTAGCACCGTCATCTACCAAGATGCACACCTTGTGGCCTTGCAGAGATCCATGCATACGTACTAACTCATGTGGTCCAAAGGTTTGTTGCCACATGGAAGCTGTGAGACAACATTCATGTACCACCTCTGTATGTGCTACTTCCACTGTAGAGAAGCGTGAGGAAGACTCAAGAGGTAGCAGTTGCACCGTGTGCACTGGTTTCTCCTTGCCATGAGCAGCAGATTTCCCCTTGGGACAATCCTTTTTTCCATGACCGCTTCCTAAACATTCAAAACATAATTTTTCTTTCTTAGCTTCATCAAAGTCCTCAGGAGAGAGGGGACCCCTGGACCCCTTCGGTTTTTTAGATGCATCTGAATTGGCAACTATAAATTTCCTTTTATTGTGCCCATATTGAGCGCGTGTATTACCATGTGTATTAGCAAGCACGTGACTATTATGTGCTTTCTTTTCATCTAGATCATAATGATATGTGCTTTCACTATGGCTTCCTCAAGTGTTTTAGGGTCTTGGGTCTTGACGTACTTCTTAAGCTCTAGTGTCAAACCTCGTACAAACCCCCGTACTTATTGAAAGTTATCTAAGCCTTCCAATTTGAGGATAACATCCCGATAGTGAGAGATATATTCAAGCAATGATGGGTATTGGCGCATGGAACATGTGTCCCAAGCCGTCAAATTCCAATCTGCCTCATTTGTAGGCAAAAATTCTTTGCTAAACATAACTTCGTGTGCAGAGCTTTGATAGTGTCCGGAGTACGCCGTAAGGCGTGAATTCCATCCCACTTGCTGAGAAAGATATTCACTGCATCCTTATTGCGGTCTCGGTCTTCTCCCTTGAAAATTGATGGTTTGGTGTTTTTCAACAATTCATCCACCTCTTTTGCAGTGAGAGTATGCAACGTATCAGCATTTGGGGCTTGCCCTAGATTAGAAGTGCCTTGCCCTTGTGTAGCAACGTGCTCATGCATGTGCTATCAGCAGGACCCTTGGATTGTTGTTGCAATAATTGAATTACTAATATGGATAGTTTAGTAACATTTGCATTTAAAGCTTTAAAATTTTCATCCATGACTGTCATGCATGTCTAAAGTGCACAAAATTCTTGAATATCGAGCAATTCGTAAGTGTCATCACTTGCCGTAGTGTCGCGGGTACTTTCCTTGAGAGGATTCGGCCACGGGCCATCATGGGCAGGATCAAGCGTACTTTGCTCAAAATCAAATGTCATATTGATATCCGAATCCATGGCGACATAGTGCGGTGCAAGGAATAGTAAAAACAAATACATGAGATTGAGAGCACTTGCAAAGTGTAATTAGCCTTGCTAATCCCGTCAAAATCGATACTATCCCGGTGGAAATCGATTCGAATTGTCCACCGTATAGGGAATTCCGCAATTCCTTGGTAGACGAATCAATTATACTTGCAACCGTTAATTGATTACTCCCGTCGGAATGCTTGTCTTAAGTCTCTGAGTTTCTGCCGGTAATACGCGGAGAATTTGGTGCTAGAAGTTTTTGCTGGCCGTGTCGAGATGCCGCACCTTGTCGGACCTTGCCAAATCCGCACACGAGGGAGGGGGTGGGGTACCCCACTGTGGGTACCGCCCCTTGTTGTTGAAAAAATTTATGGCCACTAACCCTCAAGGGGGTTGGGCGCCCTTGTAGTGTGAAAAAACGAGCACATAGCGGCTATGGCTGCTTACAGCAGCGCGCGAGCAAGGAAAGGGTCCATGGCGGCCACTGAAGTGAGCAAGGGGCTTCGGCCCAGGGTCGTGAAACGTTCCCCCGCCCAGCACAATGCCGTAGAGCCCGCAAGGGGTGAATTTGGTGTAGGTCCGCCTCGACGGCTCCTCCTTGCAAGGGGGGTTGCCCACGGATTGCCTGCTTGTTGTCCTCCTCACAGGAGAGGTGTTCCACGGTTTGGTGACCTCGACATGCAACTTGCTCATGCAAGTTTGTGTGGCTCCCCTCCTCCATGGCTGTGCCTTTCCCAAAAAAGAACCAAGCTCTTGATACCAATGTTAGACAAGGGGAATTAGAACCTAGGAGTCCACCACCCAACCACCCACTATATAGCATAGCCCCTGGCCCTTTTCCTTAGTTGGACTCCCTTTCCACACTACGTAGCATGGCCTTGCCCTTGTCTAGTCCGGCCTTGCCGGTGTTCTGACATAAAGAGCTTCTCCATCATGCGGTTGCATGTATTTGGTGCATTGGTCAAGCCAAAAGGCATGACAATAAATTCGTAGTACAGACCAAACGTAGTGCAAAATGCGGTCTTTACAATGTCTTGATCCACTATCCTTATTTGGTGATAGCCATTTTTTAGGTCAATCCTATTGAAGTAGGTCGATCCTTGTAGCTTATCAAATAGGTCTTCTACCCACGAAACGGGAAACCTATTTTTGATAGTGATCCTATTTAGTGCTCTATAGTCGACACACATACAATATGTGCCATCTTTCTTTTGCACTAATAAAACTGGTGAACAAAATGGAGATGAACTAGGCCTAACCATTCCTTTTTCAACCAACTCATGCATTTGCCGCATAATTTCCTCTTTTTGAGCTTGAGAAACTCGATAAGGAGGTTTATTAGGCAGTGAGCTTCCTGGAAGAAGCTCAATTGCATGGTCATCATCCCCTCGTTTTGAGGAAATTCATTAGGGATGTCATCAATAAAAACATCTTGGAATTCATTAAGGAAATTAGATAACCCTAATTCTTTTTTATTCCCTTTATTTTTATTTGACAAAATATTAGGTTCATTTTGAGAGTCTTTTACAAATATCATGTACACGGAAATAGAGCTCTTTATTGACTTATCAAAAGCTTGCTTATGTACAAGAGGTATAGTGTTACCTGACTCATTAGCATATATGTACATGTCTTTGTCCCTGTACTTAAAGTAAATTTGCTTTTCAGGGAACTTGATGTTGGCCGCCATGCGATCAAACCATGGTGCCCCTAGGATTACGTCCTCATGCTTAAGGGGAGAGATGAAGAAATCCTCTTTGTCCACATAGGTTTGGACATGAAGCCTCAATTTCCCAATTAAGGGAGTAACTGGGACTTCTTCTCCCTTGAAAGAACCATCGGCTGATAGGGTAATTCCCATCTCAAAGGCTTGGATGCCATGGATATGAAATTGTGAGTAGAGCCATTGTCAAAGAGAATGAAAGCATCATGTTCTCTTACCTTTCCCCAAGCATGGCATAGAGAAGATCCTTTGCGATGAGCATCTTCTTCTTGAACTTCAACTATGGAAGCTCTAGGAGGTTCATTGTGTGTATTCTTTTGTGGGCAAGCACAATAAGCATGCCCTCGCTCCCCACATTTGAAACAATGGTTATCCTTGCAATAACGCTCTAGCTCTTCAGGAGAGAGTCTATTTTTGCCTTTGTAGACTCCCTTCTCCTTAGCTTTGTTGTTGTTTAAGTTGCCCTTGGGAGACTTTTGGACATGGTCCTTCCCCTTAGGCCCATTACGGTCTTTGCGTTCCATGGGCTTAAGATTTTTCTTAGCCCCTTGTTGGAAGTTTATTTGTGAAGCCACCATAGTATGGTGTATGACCGCTAAAATAGTGCGAGGCCTTTGGGAGTTGACATACTCCGCCATATCTTCAGATAAACCCGCACAAAATCATTGTTTTTGCTCTCCAAAATCTATCTTTTTGTAGACAGTGGCTTTGAGATGTAAATCCCAAAACTTTTCTACGTATTTGTGAATAGATTTGTAGTAAGAGAGAGCTTCAAGCTTCACCATTTGGTGAGTACTTTGTCTTTGGCATCGCTAGCCAAAAACTGCTTCATAATGGAAGCTCTTAAAGCTTTCCATGTTCGTGGAGCTTCATTGTGTGCTCGTAGGCTGGACCTGTCGTGCCAAGGGCAATGCTCGGTGGTCAAGGACCAGGTCCAAGGGGCCGGCTGTGAGTGTGGATAGGGAATGAGGCCCAAGGGGCTATTTAAAGGGAGGTTGGGAGGTTCATTCCAGGTAGTTCCACCCCGGGTAATTACATTGGTATCAGAGCTCAAGGGAGGAGAGCTATGGAGGAGAGGGGAAGATGGCTTTGCATTGCTTTGTGCATCTCTCTCTCTCTCTCTCTCTCTCTCTCTCTCTCTCTCTCTCTCTCTCTCTCTCTCTCCCCCCCCCCCCCCCCCCCCTTGAAGGAGGAGGAAAAGATAAGGGCATACTTTCACGATTTTTAGGATTTGCATAGCAAAGATGAGGATGCAGAAGAGGGTCGTGGTGTTCTTGGCATACAATTGCATGATGCATGCAAACCTTGGCCCATGAGAAGGCGAAGCTCGGCGTGTGCAGTGCTTCTTGCAAGGCAGTCGACTAAGAGTTGCGTGTGCAGAGCCTCTTGAGGCGAGGGGAGAGGGTGTTCCGATCGAAGGCAAACACCGCAAAGGCAAGGCTTGACGGGTGTGCGCCATCGAGCCAGGGAGTTCTCGTCACGTGACCGAAGCCCGAAAAGTTTTGCACAGAGCGCTTCCTCGTCTGCAACCTCTGCGCGTTGCTCCCTGTAATCTCCATTGTTATGCAGGCAATAAGTTTTTTCAATTTCTTTGTTGTGTTCTCACACTGGCCGCCCACGGTGGCAGACCCATGAGCAAGGAGGGGTGCCCACGGTTGGCCCCCCATCTTCTTCCGTGCTTCGACAAGACCGTCAAGGCACGCTCTTGCAAAATTTTTGCAACATCGGCAAAATCAAAACAATTTTGAATATGCCGAGCTTAGGTCTTGCACAATCATGCAAGATGAACAAGGGGTACATGCACCATAAGGTCGATCACCATCTTCATCGAGCACGGCAAGGTGCTGCATCTCGGCAAGATTATGACACATATTCGACAAGCCACCAATTTCCTATAGTTGCAGAACTTTGAATGAGTATCATGCACGACAAGGTCGTAGACTCAAGGATTTTAGACAGAATTCCGTACATGTTGAAGGTTATTTGGTATATGGGAGATGCTTCATGGTACATCCAATAGCAAAGTGTTGACAGTAAGGGCATCGCATCGAGGCTTTTGGTCAACTATTCCAAAAAGGATGCATTAAAAGGTTTGAAATTCACCTTCTTGTTGTTTTCATAGCTTTCTGTATATGATTGTATTGCAAGAGCGTGTCATTATTTTAATCTTGGCCATGGTGCCCTGAGAGACTACCTAGGGGTCAAGTATAGCCATGGTTAGTTCATTCCATCCGATTAAGATGGTTGTTCCTACAATTAGGACTAAGGAGCAAGGCTCCAACAACGCTAACTCATACAAGGGCATTATGGTGCTCCAACAAGGCAAGGTTTCCTAGAAGTACAAGTAACATAGGCCATGCTGACAAGGTCGATTCTAACAGGGTACCTCAATCATGTTTTACCCAGGGAGCAAGGCTCCGTCCACCAAGACTACCATGGACTAAATTCCTATCTCTATATATCTTGGGTGCCTGATCATTGCACCCCATCATCTATAGCTTGCAGGGGAAAATTCCATAGCTATGAGCTAAATCCCACGTCAACGACCATACTATAGGATGCTATGACTTTCACTGCCAAGGGCGGTCAATAGGTACATGTTTGCTATGAGCATTCAATGTCAGTTCTATCTCATCTTACTGATAGACTTCTAGGAAGCAAGGCTTCGCTCTCCGACATAGTGCATAGCAGTTTCCAAAGTTCGGCATATGTTATCAACATACGAATTCAGGAGTCTTTGCAGCATGTTTGCAACTTTTCTCAATAGACATCACCCCAAACCAAGTCAAGACGGCATTTGTGGGACATCCCACACCTCTCAAGTTATTCACCTATATGGCTATGAGCGGGATTCGCGTGAACTCTTAGAAACCTAGACACAAGTGGGTGACAAGGTTAGTCAATTTCAAGTTATGCTTGTTTTTGTCTATGTTTTACGTTTCTTTTTGGATACTCTCTCTCTGCTGTGCAAAGCAAAGTGCTTGGGCAGACTCCATACGAAGCAACTCTATAAAGCAAAGTGCTTTACCTGTCTTCATGTGAAGCACTACTTCTCTTATGTGCCAAGGTATTATCGATTGACTTCAAGTCAATGATAAGGGCACACATATTCGGCACTATGTGGATATAAGCTCATAGTTTTCGCAACGGTGCACTATGATGTATCCATGCCAGTGTAATCGTGCAAGGCATGTATACCAGCGGCTCACATGGTTGAGCCTCTCATTGAAGCCAAGGGCTTATCATTCCATTTTTTGATATGTATGCATGGCATACTCGTATGATGGACGTACACAAGCCATCATTGCATACGCTTCCGCTATAGCACTAGCCACTCTGTCAAGGACAAGCTCAGTTGTTGTTGTTTTTAGACATTTTATTTTTTTGTTTATTCAAAGGCAACATGCCATACATCTGCATCATGATACACTCACACTCACATACAAGGTAAGAGGGTCACAATGTGACTTTTGGTACCTCTCTCTACGAGGGCATACAACACGTTGGAATACGGGGATTTCCCCAGCTCACATTCTCTCTCTTTCTCTCTCTCTTTCCAACTTCTATGCGGGAAAGGTGAAACTAGACACAATTTTATTAAACTCTTTCTATGATAACACAGTAACAAAAAGGGCTATGAGCCAATAGGAAGGGCTATGAGCCATCACTTACCACCTCTTTGGGCATGGCTAAGAGCCATCTATTTGTAAATGGACAAGCAAGAGTCTTGCCCTTAGTGTTTTTTTGGAAATTAATTTCGCACTCCACACTTTAAGTGTGCAAGTCAAGTTGAGTTTTTGAACGTCTTAAACTCATCCGAGTGTCTTTCTACCAAGGTGTATAGATGAAGCAAGCAATTCAGACAGCACGGTTGTTCACAAAACTCCTCGATTATGGATTTTGAGTCTAGACAAGATCCGATGGTGAATATGACTCCAACTTGAGTGGATCTTCTATTTTATCTACAACACTAAGAGTGTATGTACGACTCCAGTTTTGGGGTAAGACCCAACTCGTGATTATTAAATCACATATTAAGTGTGATGGTTAATTATTGGAATCTTCACACCTATACTTCCAAGGATAGAAATCCATAAGCTGCCAGGGGCTCGTGGATAATTTCAGCTTCCAGAGCTGACTTAGAATACTATCGGCTGCTAATTGAGCAGTTTTCCTGCAACGTTTAACCAAGGGGTTTGACATTGCTGATTTATACCAAGGGATATGGTTTGCAAAGGCAACACCCTGGGTTCTATGTGCAATACTACTTGCCTTTCACTAATTTTCAATTAGTGTTCCTAGGCCTTTGCCGGCGGGATATTTGAGTAGGTGCTTTTCACTCCGCTACAGGTACGCATTTGCTTTGGTTTTGTTTATTTTGGTTTGCTTTTTCTACGTAGGATGCATATCCATTTTTGCTCTTCAGAGAGATGACAAGGTCATGTAAGAGCCAAAGACATTTGGGCTATAGTGTCCCAAATAAGTTTTTGCATTATGTAGTAATAGACCCACTTGTAGGGTTTATTTGGCACATGTTGTCACATGGGATGCACCATGGTCTAGGAACTCAAGGAATTTGGTTTAGCCAGTGTGGAGCAAGGCTAATGAGGGTCCCTCTCACTCCCATCGTAGAGTGTTTGCAGTTACCTCCACACACAAGTACATCTTGTACTTGTAGGATGTTCTTTTTTTAGACATCCTTAGTTGAGACATATTCCACATGTGGCGAATATGAGTCTCTGGGACTGGGACTGGTTCCCCTATTTCAAATATGTGTCACGACAAAGTCCCTAGGTGTTGGTCAAATCTGTTTTCTAGACCATTTTCCACATGACGTATCAGGAGCAATTTCAGTGGCAAAAAATTGTTGGATACTTAGACTGACTTGTTAAGGTACAAGTGCTGCTAAACAACATTACAGATGGTTGTTTATACATATAGCAAGGCTATGAGTTTCAAACGTTTCAGCAAGGCTTGCAAATGATTGCAATAGAAAGTATTTAGTTTCTTTTTACAACTATTTATACTCCTCTTCAATGTGTGCTAGGTGCATCACATTCGCCACAAGTAGTGGCAAGGATGATTATGGATATACATGTTCGGATATATTTTTGCTAAATGCATGCACACTAGGTGTTATGGGCCCTAGTGTTTAGCAAATATTGATTTGTAATGGCATGTGTATTCATTTAGTTGTTGCTTATGAAGCATTTTGCATTCTATGTGCAGTATCTCTATGAGATTACTTTTGGGTCTACCAATCCCCAATAGAGGTCATGGCTCAGTTTGGGTGCTTGTGGACTTTTCAAATTAACCACGATGGTTATTCTGGACATTGTTGATTCCTTAGCAATGTTGTACGATACAGTGATCCCCGTTTACCAGTCATCTGGGAAGACTATCTGTAAATTGTGGGGGAAACACACCTCCGTTCTGTCAGTTATCCAAGGGGATAGGCAGATTACAAAGTGTAATCTTGTGCTAAAGGATATGCAAAGTGCATACAATAGCACCAATCAATCCAATCAATAAGCATTTAATGTTCTACTTGGAGTTTACCTACCATAAGTTAGCCTCTTCATGTTTAAGTTAGGTTCTCAACCTAGAACACTAGTTATGGTGGGGTTGTTTACTGATGAAATTTGCAAACAAGTCAAGGACTTAAATTTGGTTGATGAATTATGTCAGCACGTTACTTTCACGAAAAGTGAAAAGTGGTACTCTTCCGGACACATCTTTGTTGTGATAACTCGTTTAGCATGCTTATGTGAGTTCTAAATGGAGTTACTATGATTGGACAAGAACTGGTACCACAAGATGGTTACAAATGGACAACAATATTAAGATGTTAATCTTGGTTTCATTGAACCTCCTACTAAACCATGTTCTGGTCAAGCAAACAGCTAGATCCCTTAAGGATCCCACTGTGAAAAACATTAGTGTATCATCTCTTTTGCTTTCGAGGACGAAAACACTTCTCCAAGGGGGGAGTAATGTCATGCCAAGGGCAATACCCGATGGTCAAGGACCAGGTCCAAGGGGCCAACTGCAAGTGTGGATAGGGAATGAGGCCCAGGGAGGCTATTTAAAGGGAGGTTGGAGGTTCATTCAAGGCAATTCCACCCCGGGTATTACAAGACCACCATTGCCTAGCGGACTTTTGGAAATGCATAGCTACATGGAGTAGCTTAGAGGACTCCGTGAAGCCCTCATCTCCAAACGTCGCATCAAATTGTTGGATGAAGGCCAAGACTTTATCCGTAGCACCAAAGGTGCCATCGTAGGTAAGTAAAGAGATACTCTTTCCTCCCTCTTTGAACTGTTTGAGTTTGGACGACCTCTTCCAAGCGGCATAGGATTTCCTATGGCCACTCCTTTTGAGCTCTTTGGGAGCTGCACCATCACTTCCTTCAGAAGAGGAAGAGGATGATGAAGATGGAGAAGAGGGTGACCTCTTTCTTGCCGTTTTCTTCTCATACTTCCTTCTTCCAATTATGCTGAGAAGGACTATGCGATGGTCTTCTCCGTTTAGGGGGAGTGTTCTGCCTGCCGTCTTCGTGGTGCCATCTCCGCCGAGGTGGCAGGAGATTCACTTCTTTCTCGTTCTTTCGGTAGGGGCTCTACCGTTGAGATTTGGGCTCTCCTTTGTGCGGGAGTTGCCCCATCAACTTGTAAGATTTTGAGCCCTTCGTATGGGTCCTCCTCTTCTCACCGTAGAGAGCCCTCTTTTAGAAATCTCACTAGGAGCTTTTATAGGCACTCCCTCTTCTAGGTGAGGAGATTGGAGAATCCCATGGATGCGTAGTTGTTGTTGCACTTCTCCTTGGAGGGATGGGTTGCCCATGGCTTGTTGAAGCCTAGTAACAAGATAGTTCACAATCATAGGAGCATCATTAGTAGCTTGATCATTAGCAAAATAAAAGCCATCAACATTAATTTCACTCTCTCTACTATTGTCAGCCATTCTAGCTAAGTTTTAGGTGTAAATTTTTATTTTTGCTTTGGCACTTCAAGCCCTAGTTGCTACTCCTCTTTACTTTCAAAGATAAGCACTCAAGCATCTATACCCGTGGCTCAAAATATCATTAATTGCAAGGAATAGAAGAGAGGGTTTATCATAACCCAGTCGGCACTGGTTCCTGTCAAGCTTCTAATAGCTCAATAATGGTTAAGCCGTAGGCAAGCCCCTTGGGACTCCATTATTAAGAACATAGCTCTCGACGGTGATACCCCGTTAATTGCACGAAGCAGGCGCACCTCAAGGATGATAAATCCCTATTCTACTTACCCTCATGAAATTAATAATACCAACCATTTGTAGCAAGCTTGAGGACCTCTCTTCTTGAGCAAGAAAAGAGAAACCGATAGCTCTGATACCAATGTAACATTTAATGGTCTAAATAGCTTGTAAATAGTGGAAAATAACTTAACATAGGGAGCATTTCATTAAGAGCAAGTTCCTAATGAGCATAGAAGAGTGCTTGGTTGGAGATAAGAACATTAACATAACACCTAATTAGTTTTGCATAACAATACTTGAAAGAGGGAGAGAAATAGAACAATTGACAACTATTGAGGACCGGATTTACATGGACCGATCCCACCTCCATTAGGCATTTTTATTATAGCTTCTCCCATTAAGAGAGACTTTGTACAATACAATTCTTTGTGTTCCTTGGTGGAAACTCGTTGGTGCAACGAAGATGGAAGCTTCATGCACCAAACTTCATACCAAGCACGAGAAGATTGCTTCAACCTATACAAAGCCTTCTTACATTTGCACACTTTTTCCTCTTGTCCTTTCTTGACAAAACCATGAGGCTGCTTTACATAAACTTCCTCAAATATGTCACAATTCAAGAAAGCAGTAACAATGTCTGATTGATGTACATCCCAACCAAAAGGAGTTGCCAATGCACATAGAAAATGAATAGCAGTCATACGACAAGTAGGAGCAAAAGTTTCTTCATCATCTATGCCTTTTTGCCGCGCATAGCCTTTTGCAACAAGTCAAGCCTTATGGCAATCAACCTCACTATCCGGCTTGCATTTCAACTTGTAAACCCACTTTGTACCAATGGCATTTTTGCCAGGAGGCAAATCACGTAAAGTCCATGTGTCATTTTCTATAAGTGCATCATATTCTGATTGCATGACAGCCATCCAATTTTTTGAATTATGTGCTTCATCAAAGAGAGAGGTTCCTCAACATCATGTAAGCTAGACACTGCCAAAGCATAACAATCTAATGCATAAGATGCATGGCAAGAGCCTAAATGAGTACGACTAGACAAAGGTACATCAAATTTACTGTCACGCAACTATGCACCAACCATTTTGGCATACCTCTAGCCTGCTCATTTTCAGCCCTTACCTCTATTACTGATGCAGATGTACATCATGTACATCTGCATCAGTAATAGGTTGACCAGTAACATTTTTGGAAACCCCCATAGGCTGTACATTTGCCTCATTGGAATTTACATTCGAACGTCCACCACTGAAAAGAGGCCACAAAGAGTCATAAATGTCCTGTGAGCTTACATTACTGTCTCTAGTACATGACATGTCGCAAGGGCTGAATAGAATCTTCCACAAACACTACATCTCGTGAAACCGGAATAGGTTGTGGATGATACAACCTGTTACCTTTTCTTTCAGCACTATAACCAACCAAAATACATTTGATAGCCTTATCAACCAATTTTCTGCGCTGTGTTTGTGGCATCAAAGCTTATGCCAAACAACCAAAAACACGCATGTGCTCATTAGAAGGATTTCTATCATGCCATGCTTCATATGGAGTAATAGACTGCAAAGATTTTGTAGGACACCTGTTTAGTACATAAGTGGCACACATGATGGCCTCAAGCCAAAAAGAATGTGACAAAGCTTGACTTTTGACCATACATCATGCCGTTTCCGTAACTGACCTATTTTTCCTCTCAGCAACACCATATTGCTGAGGCGTATAAGGCACTGTACATTGGTGTTTTATCCCACGACTAGCCAGAAATGCATTAAACTCATCAGACATATACTCCGCCCCTCGATTGGAACGGAGGGTGCCCATAATACATTTTGAGACATTTTCAGCCATAGCCAAAAAAAATTTGAAGCACAAAAACACTTTGGACTTTGCCTTAAACGGATACGCCCACGCATGCCTGGAGTAATCATCAATGAAAGTCATGAAGTACAGGTAATTGCCCAAGGACGGAGTTTGCATGGGCCCACAAACATCACTATGCACAAGCTGCAACCTGCATGAGGCTTTAACTGAACCATCCTTTGGAAACTTAGAGCACTACATTTTACCCAAAATATAGCCTTCAGTTTGATAGGTGCTTCAAGAGGCGGCAAAGAAGCAACCATATCAGATTTCTACAAACGCAGCAAACTGACAAAATTCACATGCCCAAAACATGCATGCCACAATTTTGCATCTGAAACAACCCTTGAATCTGCAACTGCATTTGCAAAATTTTGTCCACACTTGTCATACAAAGCAAGCTTATACAGCCCATGACACAAAAGGCCAGATGCAACAATTTCATCACCAAAATTGAGATCATGAACTGTACATCTGTCATCCACAAATTTGATTACAAGTCCAAGTCTAGCAAGTGCAGATACAGACCAAAGATTCTTCTCGATCCCAGGTACATAAAGTGCATCAACAAGTGTAAAAGAACTACCATTTGCAGCAGTAAGCACAATCTTTTCAACTCCCTGAATCGGATAAGAGGCATTGTTGGCACAAGTGGCTGAATTCCCATGAGGGACATACTCGATAGAGGTGAACAATTCACGATGTGAGGTAATGTGCCTTGTATCACCACTGTCGAAATACCACACATGTGAATCTGCAGCAATTGACAAGCATGCATCATGGACAACAGGATTGTAAGTGCACTCTGGACTAAAAAGTCCATTCTGCATCAACATCAGCATCACAGTCTCCTTTCATGGAAGACTCAACCATGGCTGCATTTGTAGTTGAACCAACATTTGCAGTGGAACCACCCTCTTTCTTCTTAGCCTCTTTGGCCTTCAACTTAGGACACTGCTTGATCAAGTGATCATTAGCTTTACAATAATGGTAACGCATCTTCTTTTTGCCCTTATCACCAGAATTTCCAGATGAATTGTTGCCAGCAGAAGCATTAGGAAGAGAAGTTTTTCCACTCGTAGTAGAACCATAAGAAGTGGTTGCATTGTTGTTACCACCCTTTCTTTGAGAAGCAATAAAAGCCTGTTCAACTGCACGTTGCCTAGTCCTGTTTTTTCTGGAAAGCGACTCTTGCAACGGCAATGTGCATAATGCATCAAACTTGACAACTTCAGGATTTCCTTGGGTCATGAGTCTCCAAGTACTAGCAAAAGTCTGGTATGAATCTGGTAAGGCATCAAGAACAATCTACACAAGGTAACTGTCTGAAATGACTTCACTTGCAGAAATAAGTTGCTCATTGATATCCTTGAGACACTAGTAAGGAAAGTGTCCATATCATCTCCCTCATGCATAATCTTCGATTCCAGCTCTTTACGCAGCAAAGCAATTTTAGCCTCATTGCGGCTGGCATAAAAACCTGCTAGAATATCCCAAGCCTGTTTTGCAGATTTCGTGGAACGAATGTAAGGAGTAATGGTGTGCTTTTACAGACAACACAATCAACGCATGAGCCTATGCATCCTTTACATCCCAACGAGCTTGTTCTGTCGTGGGAAAAACAACTCTAACAGCAGCAATCCTTGCAGCAAGACCTGCAACATCCTCAATATCACCTACATCCTCAAAACCAGGATGTACATCAATGGTCTCCACGATATTCCAAACGCCCTTTGACACAAGAACATGTTGCATCATGTAAGCCCACATAGAGTAATTGTCCCCATCCAACCTGTCCTCAACAGCAAACATCTTCAACACATCTGTGTTGTTGTCAGCGATGGAAAATGTCTCCACCTGATGTGAAAACTACCCAAAACGAGGAGGTGCAGACCTGCCTATAGTGGAAACGGAGGCCAAAATGAGTCCGAATCAGAAATTTGAGCAAACCAAGCCCTACAAGCTTTCCAAAAAAATTTGTTGACCTGAGAACGCTCACCAAAGCCCACTACGATAGGAGAAAGTGAGCAGGCATGTGCTGGAGACTAAGCCCGAGAGGACGCAACCTGTTGATACCAATTGTTGGAATTATGGTTGCAAAGAAACGCACACATCTTGGAGAAGATGAAGGAAGCTCAAGGCACACAACGGAGAGTGTGTTACTTAGTGTGCAATGGAAAGATAGATAGCCCTAGAATGAATGGGCGTATATATCATGCACGTGGGAAAAAACCTCCTAAAAAGGAAAAAACCCGGCGGTCCTAGTGTGTTCACACACATCACTACCACACGTATATGGTAACACATAAATGAGGCAGCCAATAGCAGTTTGGTAAAGAGTGACATCTGCAGGATCACTAGCATCATGAAGACTCAACTTCAAATTACCATGGGACTGGCAATAGGTTCGCAATCCTCAAGTCCAAACTTACATAGTGAGGCGGTCCGGGGCGGGCAACAAGAGAGGCGACCTCTAAACACCCCTCAAGGCTCCCGTGCTGCTCAATTGGGGCTGGGGCAACCACAAGCACAACACAACAACAAACCCGCAGCCAAACCCAAACAAGATAGGGGCACCACCTAGTTATGGTATGTGAACTAGGACGCAAGAGAGATTTTGGCACAACCAAGAAGATGCACCACACAACATACACAAGCAACCTCACACCAAGACACACATGAAATGGACCAGAGAGAGCTAGAGTAAAGGGAAGAGAGAGAGGAAAGGATCTTGCGTAATACCTTATTTGTGACTTGCAAATGGAGATGGTTCGTTATGATGCTATCATAGAACTTGTACAAACTCACTCAATGCTTAGTGATTGCTAAACATTGCCAAAACACACACACACACACTGTCTTAGGGTGTGGGAGACCTCTCACCACAATACCCTCTTACAATGGATAAAAAAATGGCAATGAAAAACACACTAAAACACTTTCTAAAATCAAGATCAACCGATAAAAACTCAAAATACACAAGTCACCTTGAATTCACCAAACCGTATTGCACAAATGGAAGGACAAAGATTTGAACGTCGAATCACTCCTTTGATGCACCAAACCTCAATTTATTGATGATGAAGGAGCATATACAACAGTGGTTTTGAGATTTGTGGAACTCACGCTCTCTCACTTGCAATGTGTAGCTTGAAGGCTTCTCTCACACCAAGAGTGAAGCTCACAAGTGGTTGCTACACCTAAGTCTCTCCTCACGCATAGAGTGTTGGGGTGCTATGTGAGATATTGGAGGTTGTTTTACAAGAAGGAGAGGGGCCTATTTATAGGTTGGAGACCCCTCATTAAAATTATTGGAAATCCTAATTTACAAGCTAACAAATCAGGATTATGATTTTTTGAATATCAAAACATTGCGGGCCTTCTTTGTCTGCTTGAGTCATGGGTGTGGGCTCAAAAGAGAGCATTATTGATGGTAGATAAGGTGAAAGTAAGTTTTAAGGAAGGGGGGAGAGAGAGAGAGAGAGAGAGAGAGAGAGAGAGAGAGAGAGAGAGAGAGAGAGAGAGAGAGAGAGAGTTACTATACATGTCTTGAGGTGAGGTGTCTTTTATGGTTAGGTCAATGCTATTTTGTGTTAGTATGTTAGTCGTTAGTAATCACTAGAAAGTTAATGTTACATTTACAATGGGTAGAGTGAGTTGATTTGATGAAGGAAGAGGGGTGAATTAAAAGAGAATCATTGAGATGGTGAAGCTTTGAAGAAGCTTGAACTCACCCTTGTGTAGATTGTGGAAAAAATGACCGCTGGTCTTCTTCTTCTTCTTCGCTTCTTTACGCCGCCGCCACGGTTGACCACCACGATGAAAAGAGGATTTGTTGATGAAAAATCCTCAATTTGCAGAAGTTATCATGGTTAAGATGCTGAATTTTAGATATTTTAGGAGAGGTAAATGAAATTGTAACATAGAAGCAATAGAGAGAGACATGGAAAGGGTGTATGTATGTAGAGGTTCATAAAAGAACTATAGGGATGAGAGAGAAGGGTAATGGTGAAGAGGGTGGGAGAAGCCATGGAAATTGCAGGTTTGAGTGCGGGAAGGAGAGGGAGGGATGTGTAAGAGTGAGTAGGTGTGTGGAAGGGTGAGAGAAGACTAAGGGCTACTTGTGAGAAAAGTGGGCAGACTGGGGTCCACTCAAAAAATCATAGCTCACCGCTGGTAGCTCCAAAAATCATGAAAAAATTTGAGGTGATTGTTCAGAGCGTGGGCTACATTTTCTCTTTTGACCACCGCTCCAAATTCGGAGTGGAGATAGGTGCCAAAATTCTCACCAAAAAGCCTGTTTTTTATGCCTGCAAAAGTCTTTTAGTGGCCCCCTCCTTTGTTGAATTTGTACAATGCATCCAAGAGTGAGCCCCTCCTTTGTCATATTATAATACAAAGCATTCAAGTTGCCCTTGACCCATGCATGGAGGAGGATTATTGGTGAAATAAGAAATATATACATGGTGGGACTAGTGTATGGACTATTCATGGACTTTAGCTCAATGAGCACATGGTGTTAGAATAATGAGTAAAAATAATAATAAAAATATGGAGGAGTTATGGATATGGAAAGATATTGGAATCATATGATATGATCCCTCCTTGAATTATTTTGGGTGAAAGAGGAAAAGGTATGCAAGTAAATAATATAATAAAAGTAACCAATGAGTAGAAATCAATTTTTTGTTTTCACGAGGGTGAGGGTGAAAATGTGGGAGTGATTTGTATAAAGGAAAAATATGAGGTTAGAGTATGTACATATTGGCAAAAAATATAATTATGGTGTAAGAGGATGAAAGAAGGTGTACATAGGTTTAATAAAACACACACCTAAGTAGAAATATTTAAATAAAATACCAAAATAATTATAAAAAATCCCTATATTTAGGCCATATATACAATGAAATATTTACACACAAAGAGGCCATAATATACTTTTATTTTTTTATTTTTTTTATTTTTTGTGGCTCACCTAGCCCAGTGACTAGCTAGCTGAGGGTTTTTTAAGAAGATATGGGAAAAGTCCCGTGACTCACGCACGCCTATGTACAGTGAAATGGTAGGGATAGCCACAGTGTTTGGGTGATTTTGGTAGGGTGAGGTAACTCACTGTGGCAATTACAAAGAGCCGAAAAACGGCTATCAATAGCAATGTCTCTATGTAACTTTTCTGACACAAGGCAATACCACCATCACACAGCTTAAAATGTATACCCAAGTAATGATGCAACATCCCCAAATCTTTCATCTTGAAAGTAGCATTCAAATCAGTCTTCAATTCAACAATTTTTCTTTCATTTTGTCCAGTGATCAATAAATCATCCACATAGAGAACCACAATGAGAAGTACATCACCCTCACGCTTTACATACAATGTGCTTTTTGTTGGACTGTTACATAAGCCTCGTTTGACCAAATGAGTGTCAACTTTCTCATACCAAGCACGAGGAGATTGCTTCAAACCATACAAAGCTTTCTCCTTTCTTGACAAAATCGCGAGGCTATGTTACATAAACTTCCTCGAATATGTCACCATTCAAGAAAGCAGCAATAATGTCCGAATGATGTACATCCCAACCAAAATGAGCTGCCAATGCACATAGAATATGCATAGTAGTCATACGACAAGTGGGAGGAAAAGTTTCTTCATAATCTATGCCTTTCTGTTGTGCATAACCTTTTGCAACAAGTCAAGCCTTATAGCAATCAATCTCACCATTTGGCTTGCGTTTCAACTTGTAAACCCACTTTGAACCAATGGCCTTTTTTCCAGGAGGCCAATCACATAAAGTCCATGTGTCATTTTCTATAAGTGCATCATATTCTGATTGCATGGCAGCAATCCAATATTTTGAATTCCGTGCTTCATCAAAAGACAGAGTTTCCTCAACATCATGTAAGCTAGACACAACCAAAGCACAAAAATCTGATGCATAAGATGCATGGCAAGAACCTGAATGAGTATGACTAGACAAAGCTGCATCCAATTTACTGTCACGCAGACTGTGCACTAGCCATTTTGGCATACCACTAGCCTACTCATTCTCAATCCTTTCCTCATCAAGTAGATCATGTACATTTGCATCAGTAATAGGATGATCTGTAACATTTTCAAAAAACCCCATAGGTTGTACATTTGCCTCATTGGAATTTACACTTGAGCTTCCACCACTGAAAAGAGGTAACAAAGTGTCATAAATGTCTTCTAATCTTACATTACTGTCTCTAGTATATGACAGCAAGGGATGAACAAAATCTTCCACAAACACAACATATCGTGAGACGAAGATACGCTTTGTTTGTGGATGATACAACCTATATCCTTTGCTTTCAGCACTATAAAAATATTAATTACATTTGACAGCCTTATCATCCAATTTCCTGTGCTGCATTTGTGGCACCAAAGCATATGCCAAACAACCAAAAATACGCATGTGATCAATAGAAGGCTTTCTATCATGCCATGCTTCATATGAAGTCATAGACTGCAAAGCTTTTGTATGACAAATGTTTAGTACATAAACTGACACACATGATGGCCTCAAGCCAAAACGAATGCGGCAAAGCTTCACTCGTGACCATACATCGTGCCATTTTCGTAAGTGACCTTATTTTCCTCTCAGCAACACCATTTTGCTAAGGCGTATAAGGCACTGTACAGTGGTATTTTATCCCATGACTAGCCAAAAATGCATTACACTCATCAGACATATACTGCCCCCCTCGATTGGAACAAAGGGTGCCCATAGTACATTTTGAGACATTTTCAGCCATAGCCAAAAATTGTTTGAAGCACAAAAACACTTTGGACTTTGCCTTAAGAGGATGCACCCATGCATGCGGGAGTAATCATCAATGAAAGTCACGAAGTAAAGGTAAGTGCCCAAGGACGGAGTTTGCATGGGCCCACAAACATCACTATGCACAAGTTGTAACATGCATGCGGCCCTAATTGAACCATCCTTTGAAAACTTTGGACGCTGTATCTTACCCAAAATACAACCTTCACAAACATGTTTGACAGGTGCTTCAAGAGGTAGCAAAGAAGCAATCATATCAGATTTATACAAATGCAACAAACTGACAAAATTCTGCATCAACATCAGCATCACAGTCTCCTTTCACAGAAGACTCAACAATAGCTGCATTTTTCGTGGAACCAGCATTTGCAATGGAACCAGCCTCTTTGGCCTTCAACTTAGGACAATGTTTGATTAAGTGATCATTAGCTTTACAATAATGGAAATGCATCTTCTTTTTATCCGTATCACCAAAATTTCCAAATGAATTGATGCCAACAGCAGAAGCATTAAGAAACAGGTGATTTACCACTCGCAGAAGAACCATGAGAAGTGGCTACATTGCTCTTGCCACCCTTTCTTTGAGAAGCAATAAAGGCATGTTCAAATCCACACTGTCTAGTCCTATTTTTTCTAGAAAGTGACTCTTGCAATAGCAATGTGCATAATGCATCAAACTTGACAACTTTAAGATTTCCTTGGGTCATAAATCTCCAAGTACTAGCAAAAGTCTGGTAAGAATCTGGCAAAGCATCAAGAACAGTCTGTACAAGGAAAGTGTTAGTAATGAATTCACCTGTAAAAATAAGTAGCTCATTTATATCCTTGATACTAGCAAGGAAAGTGTCCATGTCATCTTCCTCATGCATTATATTTGACTCCAGCTCTTTACGCAGCAATGCAATTTTTGCCTCATTATGACTTGCATAAAGACCAGCTAGAATATCCCAAGCTTGTTTTGCAGAGTTTGTTGAATGAATGTGGGGAGTAATAGTGCACTTAAAAGACAACATAATCAATGCATATAAGTCCACATAGGGTAATTGTCCCCATCCAAAATGTCATCGACATCAAACATCTTGAAAACATCTGTGTTGTTGTCAACCATGGCAAATGCTGCACCTGAAGTGAAAAATGCCCGAAAAGAGGAGAAAGAAAGCGGTAACAACACGTGCTATGTAGCAAAACCATAGAAGATTGTAAGGGACCTATTATGCAGAAAACGGCACTCACAGAAATTTTGCACAAAATGACAAAATAGCCTGCACAGTATTGCCTGTAGTGGAAATGGGGGCCACAATGAGCCCAAATAAAAAATTGAGCAGAGCTAGCTCTATGAGATTTGCCATAAAATTTGTCGACCTGTGAATGCTTGCCGATGCTCACAAAAATCAGAGTAAGTGAGCAGGCGCGTGCTGGAGCTACTGACAACTTAGCCCTTAAAAGCTCAAGGCACACAACAAAGAGCGTATTACTTAGTGTGCAATGGAAAGATAAGATAGCCCTAGAGTGATGGACGTATATACAATGCACAGGGGGGGAACCTCCTAGCGAGACCACATGTATATGGCAACATTGCATGGGATAAGTTCTCTATGCATCAGCATAAGACACTGCTTGAGTATCACTCACACTATCATGATGTGATCATGAAGCTGAAGGGCTTAGCCACCTTCTCGCAGGTGCATGGGTTCATCAGTGGGTTAACACCAAATCTTAAGAAGCATGTTAAAACCCAAGATCCCAAGACGCTAGAGGAAGTTATAGTGCAGGCTCATATTCATGATGATCTAGATGAAAAAGCATTGCATGGCCATACACGCCTAACACTTCAATGCAAATGCAAGTGCATCTGATGGTCACAAGAAGAGGAAATTTATTGTAGCTACATCTGATGAATCCAAAAATCCCAAGGGGCATAGGGGCCATCTGTCTAGTGAAGAGTTTGAGAAAGCAAAGAAGGATAATTTATGTTTTGATTTCTTAGGAAATGGACGTGAGAAAGCGGTGCACTTGGTGCAATTGATTTCTCTAGAATCCTCTTCTCAATTTTTGAATGTGGACATAACACATATCAAAGCAGTTCATGGATGTTGTCTTATGGCATTCGTGTGGCACCCAACCTTTGGTCCACATGAGCTAGTGCATATGCATGGGTTTATCCAAGGTCACAAGGTGAGAATCTTGGTAGATGGCAGTGCCTTACACAATTTCATCAACTATAAGTTAGTGAAGCAACTCAATTTCCCCCAAACACCTAGTTTCCACCACTACAAGGTAGCCATGATTAACAGTCATCATGTTAAACCGTGGGATACACAAGTAAAGGTTGTACCTGTAGACATTCAAGAGTATCATACATCCTTGGATTTTCAAATTATGAATATGGGTTGGGCAGATGTGGTACTAAATTGGGAGTGGTTGTACGGGTCAGGGTCCTCGTTAAAGTGTAGCTATGAGCATAGTAGTTTAATGTTTGAATCGAATGTTGTGCACATGCTATTATTGGGGAAAAGGGGTGTGCCTTCCTCACCACTTATTTGTATAGCCGAGCTTATGAAGCTCTCTCCTAAAGATGAAATAGAAGAACTCTTTTTGTGTTATTGGGTGTGTCATTTTTTGTCAAATATCAATAACAGTTTAATAAATGACAATTTCTCAATGCTGCATTCTTGTGTCTCTTCTCTTCCATCTCTTACTACTCCTTTGTCACCAGAATAAGAAAATGTTGTTACTCAATCAAAAGAAATTTTAATGGAATACAAAGATGTGTAAGTTTTATAGGGATATTGCCGGCTCATTTTGTGCAACATGGCATAGATGTGGTTGCAAGTATGTTGACTGCTGCGTCAACAAGACAACATAACTCAAGTTTCGTACCAAAGTCTTATCTTTTGCGAGTTATGAAATGCTGCGGATTGTGGCTATAAACGTCATTTGTAATGAGTAGTTATTCTAGTTTCAGAAGCCGGGGTGCAATGGCACTTCCAGATTGTAAATAGAAAGCCATTTGACCCTTTCAAACCCATTTTTGGTTAAACCTAAGGTAGCCTTAGTATATAAGGTACCTAGGTCATTTTGTAAGAGGAGACTTTAATCATAATCAGAACTTTAGCGCTGCCGTCTACTGTGTGTGAGAGAGAAAGAGAGTGAGCGTGAGCTTTATCCTCTAGCTACGCCCGGCTCGCTCAACACATTGGAGATCCGACTGCACCATTGCTGTAGGCTCGAGGAGAGCTACGCGACAACGCCAAGCATTCCACGCGAGACGAAGCGCACACACCAACGCTTCTACGAGCTATTTGTGGCCGTAAGTGTATTAACCGATGTCTGTTTTCTGCGTGCTAGTAGTCTATAGAATCGTGGCGACATAAGCTACGCATAGGTACTCATAAATTTCAGTTTCGGGCACTTTCAAAATTCTGCTTTGTCATCGTACGTGTTTTTCGCAGATGGGTTTAGAGTGAGGGTTTTGAGTGTAGAAGCTTAGGGACAGGTGTATCCTAGTGAGGGGATGGTGTTCCTTAAGTTTCGTACAAATCTGGCATGATTAGGTGAGTTACCTTTCGTATGTGTGTATGTGGCTAGGTGGTGTAGTTGAGAGCAGTGAGGTTCTTGATTGTGGTATAGTTGGCCTTCCAGAGTGTTGTATGTGTAGGATGGTCTCAGCCTGACAAGCTAAAGAGATTTCCTCCATGTGCCTATCGTGTCATCTGTGCCCTCGATTGACATTATGTTGATCTAGGTAGTGTTTGCATGCACTTCATGGGTGTGTGAGTCGCTCCCGCAACATTGGCGCCGCTGTCGGGGACACAAGGACCTAAGTAGGCTTCCTACTAACACTCGTGTGATGGTTGCTTGATTTAGTTTCGGCTAAAGAAAGCGTTTTTCTTAAGTGGATCCGGAAGAGGATATTCCGCGATCAAGTGGATAGCCAGGAAGCGTGTGTCTTGCCGAGGGTCTGCGAACTGATAGGTTTAGTTAGGATGTGTGTATTGGAGTAGGTTGTGGTGTAGAGAGTAGGAGTTGAAGTGGTAGATGTGGTGGTAGGTTGACTTGAGAGTCCGTGTGAGGCTAGGAAGCAACCAAGACATCAAAATCACCATCTCACATTGATAAGTAGGAGTAGGGTAAGTAGGATATCTTGATTACTGATCTAGAGTACTTTATGCATGTCTTATTTGTTGTTAGGCTCATCAGACAAGTGGAAAACGCTAAGTAGGAAAGACAGTAACTTGTGTTTGGAAGCTGATTTGAAGTCCAATAGTTTCTGTGATTATTGCTGAGAGCTCTATAGAGCATAGGGAATACTACTGCAAGAAAAAAATTGCATTTTAAGACAGTAGACATCCTACACGTAGGATGTCTCCAGGGCACTTTTGGCAGGGAATTTAGGGAAACTGAGGTTACCATTGGGTTCAGAGGGTAGGTTTTACCCTAGTAACGTATTGACTTGGGTGTTTTTTCCTATTTTTGTTGACCAAAAGCCAAAAGGCGGAGTCAGAAAACGTAAAATTTCAGAAAAGGCTTAAATTGAGTGATTTTTGCATGTTTTTGCAATTGTGAAGCATACTTGCACTTGCTGAGAGCATAAGGAAGCATCAGGGACACTTCAGTCTGAAAAAATAAGCAGTAGACATCCTACGCGTAGGATGTCTACAGGGTGATCTGGGCATTTTTTTGAAAATTTGAGGTTACCAGTGTGTTTAGACGGTAGATTTTACCCTATTTTCACCCGAAAAGTGGAAATTTGACCAAATTTTGACAGATCAAAGCCAAAAGACGAGAATTGCCAAACATCCTACCCAAATTGTGTCCAAGGCCTAATTTTGAGACCAAACCATAGGATGACTCCATAGGCATGTTCTGAATGTTGTATTGAGTGCATGTGATAAATTTCATCTCATTTGGGTCAGTGAAAGTGAAGATTGAACAGAATTTAGCGTTTTTGGACATACAAAAGGCAAGAATAGCTAGTTTTGGGGTCTTTTGAGATCCAAACTCAAATCTAAGCATACCAGTGGGTTGCTGAAGACTAGGGGGATCTTTGGTCCAAGTTTTGGTTCCTTCTGAGCAAAAAGACATCCTACACGTAGGATGTCTACTGCATGATTCTGAGACCAAAATTCTCCTGTGACCATACCATACTGTCATATAGCCTTAGATAAGCCTCCTAGGCAAATTTGGTCCAATTTGGAGTTGATTTGACTTGGGAATTCATCAGAACAGACATCAGGCTTTTGGAACAGATTCTTGATCATTTGACCAACCTATAGGTGTCAGAATCAAAAAGTAAAAATAGCTGTGAGTTTAGCATATCAAGGGGAAGCTACAGTGCAAGTTTGAGCTGAAACAGAGCAAAAAGACATCCTACGCGTAGGATGTCTCCAGGGTCATAAAGTGGTCAAAATTCTAATGTAGCCATATAGGGAGGTTCTAAGCGTCTCAAGGATTCCAGATCTTTTTTCAAAAGTGAATTTGGACCTTGTTTGGCCTATTTACCAAGCAAAGACAAGAATTGTCAGACATCCTACTCTTGGAGTGCACTAGAAGCTTATGCAGCCCAAATCTTGACCTATTGGCATCCAAATCAATTCTAAGCGAACCATTGTGTTGCTGAGCACTAGAAGAATCTTGGGATCAAGTTTGGACAAAATCTGAGTAGTTAGACATCCTACGCGTAGGATGTCTCCAGCTTGATTTATGACTCCAAACCAACCTATGAGCACACCACTGTGATCAACACATCAAGGAGAATCTGGGGTGAAAATTTCAAGTCATTTTGAGCAAAAAGACATCCTACGCGTAGGATTTCTCAAGGCCATTTTTAGGTCCAAATGAAATTCTGAGCATACCATTGTGTTGCTGGACTTAAGGGGAGTCTCTGGACTAAATTTTGTTAAATTCTGAGCATATAGACATCCTACGCGTAGGATGTCTCTAGGCCAGTCTTAGGGTCCAACTATAATTTTGACCATACATAAGTGTTCATAGTGTCACAGAGATCCCAAATCTTCTTTTAAAATTGAATTTGGACTCATTTTGACCATTCTAAACTGCATTTCACTATTTTGGCCATAACTTTCACAAACGGTATCGGATCGGAAAAGTTTTTATATCAAAACGTAGCCTGAGAGCGGCTCTATAGATCTTAGAGCAAAACTTGAACTTAATGCATGCCTATGGCAACCATTTAGTTCAACTTTGAAAAAAACAACGTTTGAGGCCTCAAAATACATCCGCAAGTTAGGGGTGTCTGAAAGCGACAATTTGCGAGAATTGTGACGAAACGGTTGCGGTTTTGGACATAGTTTCGACTTTTCCCTAACCAAAGAACTTGAACACAGTGGACTAAGTCTACTTGAACCAAGCAAAAGCTCTTAAGCCCAGAAATTATGTCTACCCTAGATTCAAACGCAGCTTACACAAGCTTGGAGATCCCTACGATAGAGGAATATCCTCCCACAATGGATCTTCCAAACTTGCAATTGATAAAGATCCATCCGGTTGAGAGAGTTTGGATGATTGGTCATGAGAGTGAAGGACTATATAGATACATTGACGACAATGAGGTCAATCTTTATAGGTGCTCAGATCCATACCTAGAAGAGATAACGGATTACAAGCTCTTATATGTCTACATATACGAAGTCGACTGTCAATGGAGATCTATAGTTGTCGACAAGTATGGACGAGAATACAGAGGTGTAGAAAGCACAAATCCACAGACTGTACTAGAAAGAGGTGGATATTTGGTCAATGAAGGACCACAAATGCGTCCACCAAACACAAGAATTCCTATAGGAATTCCAAGAAGAGAGCCACCAGGATTCCCTTCAAGAGCGATAACGAAAGGAGGATTGGGAGAGTCTCTGGTTAGACTTGTAGACAATCGACGAGTTAGACCATCCCAAGTCTAGAAATGGGTAAACAGAAAATACTCTGGAGCTAAAGATCCGAGAGATCACATAACGGCTTTTCGAAGAGTGATTAGAGCAGAGGAAGTTTCAGATTTTGCGACACAGTTTGCGGGATTTGGATTGACTCTAGAAGATGATGCAGCTACATGGTTCGACTCGGTGGAAAAATGGGATTTTGAGACCCTAGATGAGCTGTTTGAGGAGTTTATTGAAGAATTCTCACCAAAAGGCATTGCTCACAACACAGTCTCGCAAATCAATAGATTCAAACAGAAAGAGGATGAATCAGTACGCAAAGCATCATTACGGCTCAAGAGATATGTTAAGCTCTGTCCGAGAGAGGAATTACCTACGCAAGCACGATTGATGCTGATCTTTATCTAGGGAATGAGACATGTGGGCCTTCAGAAGGATCTGCATATGATAAGGAGGATGACGCTAAACGAGTTGATCAAAGAAGCTCTTTATCTAGTGGATAACTGTAAGGCATACAAAGAAAAGGACTTAAAGAGTCAAGGAGATGACACATCCTCTCAGCACAATGTTTCACAGATAAGTGAGTCCATTGCCAAGCCAATGGCACCTATTGATCAAGAAAAGCTTATCGACGACTTGGTCAAGAGGTTGATTCCTCTTGTAAGGTCTGATTCGGGAGAGCCGAAGTGGTGTGAAATTGAGAGAAAATGGATGAACCATACAGGGGAAGAGTGCTATTATAGCATGGAAAATGCTAGGGAGAGGTATGTACAACCTGTTCCAGAAGCACCTACTCCACCTAGATACATTACGGGGAATGCGCCAAGACCAGTAGGAATTTTAAGGCCACAGCTTGTCTTAGGACAACAACCTCCGCTGCCAGGTGCTAGAATGCAGGTAGACATGAGATACATGCCAATGATGAAAGCATCAAATAAACCAACGCCAATACCAGCTACAATGTGGTATAGCAACAAAAGTGAGTACTACCCTTTGGAGCAACAAAATGTGAGAGAAACACATGGAGTGGTGAGGCCGGTACAACCTCCACCTCCTAGGTTTTAGTCGAAAGAAAGAAGGTATGAAATGGATGAAAGGACATTGCGATTCATTGCAAATAACGGCTTATCTAGGTCAATGCTTGCTTATAGCTAAGAGGAAATGCTCAACTAGAGACAGATTGTCACAAAAGTCGTGACAACCACTTGGTCAAACAATGTCCTCATACGGAGATCACTGAAGTAAATGCCTATTGTCTTGAGTGTGGCATCACTCACTTGATCCCCAATTGCCCGAAAAACCCAAACCAAATCAGGAAAATCATGACAAATGTATTAAGGATTGTTCAGCTCCCTAGTAGCTCAGAAAATGAAAATGTTGTACCAGTTCAAGTAGTTACGAGAGCAGAAGCTCAAAAGAAAGCTGATGAGAATCCAGAGACAAAGAACACGGAAAGTGACATGAGTCCAAAGAAAGATGATGGACCAAAGACAGACGCACCTAGTCAGAAAACCAAGAGCAAATGAAATAGTTGGAAAGCTAGAAAGACTAGGATGAAAGCACGCAGGGAACGAGAGCAAAAATCCCTAGCTGAGAAGCTTACCAAAGCTGAGGAGAAGATAAAACAACATGCGGAAAAGGAGGCACCTTCTCTTACACAGATGGTTAAACCTCTAGAAGAACCATCCACGGATGAGAAACCGAGAAGTGCTAGTTCAGGAGGATCTGTGTTGGCAGAGAAGGTTAATGAGACATTAGATGCCCTCTTGAAAGCCTATGATGTGAGACTCAAAAACAACCAAACCCAAGAACACAGGTGGATGACATATCCCTATGCGGAACTAGAAAAGCAAAGGTTTGAAATGTGCCAGAAAATGATTCAAACAGCCCAAGCTTTACTAGAACCACCAGTTGCAAAACCTGAGGATGTGATCCATGTCCTGCCTACACAAGTAATCCCACCAAACCAGGAACTAAAAGAGCCAGCAGATCCTAGTCAATAGCACAGACCAAACCTCAAAGACCCAGCATTAGAACCAAGGATAGTACTGAATACCACGGATAACTCTTTCGAGGGATTTCACCAAGCTATACTTGAGGATTGTAAAGAGATAGATGGTCTTGACGAATTGTGGAAACAAGTCAGAGAGGCCAATGAATCCAATGACCTAAGAAGACGAGTAGACAAGACTGGTGATGAATGAGGAGTGTTTCTACCACCAATAGAGGAATTTGAGACTGGATCTCAAATGAATCTAGACGTGCGATCGTATTGGGGTGACAAAGGATCTGTACAATCTATGGATAGTCAACCCCATTCGCTAAGAACACTACCGTCCTACATGGGAGAGTACGAGACCAAGTCAGATGTGGTTGCAGTCCCATCACAGAGACTGTCTCCCAACAAGGCCATCGATTCAAAGGGGCTAGTAAATATTCTATCTACCCCAGTCACCTGTACAATAATGTTAGCCGAGTTGCTCAGAATAAGACCAAACATGTGGGCTAATGTGGGTAAATGTCTAGAGAAATTTGGTGTAAAAACCCCAATGACTCAAATCGAGGAAGGCATCAAAGAGCTTGAAATGCCTCAACTAAATACTAGGCCAATGCCATTAAACAAGGTAGGCGAGTATTACGAAGGAGAAGATGGAAACACCACCCTTCCTATGGAATTCAATAATGTAAAAACCATGGCAATCCTTGACAGTGGAGCTGGTGTGTCCATTGCAACCAAAGAGGTTTGGAAAAAATGGGGAAAACATCCCTTGATATCCACACGAATGACCTTGCAGCTTGTAGACGGACACAAGGAAAAGCCCCTAGGATTGCTAGAAAAAGTACTTGTTACTTCTTGTGGCATTGAATATGAACACACTTTTGCTGTTGTTGACTTTGGCAAGAAGAACAACTATAACATCATTCTGGGAAGACCATTCATGCGACAATTGAAAATGGTCCAAGATTGGGGTTATGACCATATATACCTGAGACATGTGGAAACCATAACAAAGATAAACTTGAGGGACCATAGCTATAGGGATGTGACGAGAACACCAGTTGAGGAGTTTGATTCTGCCACAGTAGCAGGATCATAACTTCCAGCTTCGTTAGGTAAGCCTAAAGAACTATGGATGTGTGGAGCTTCACAATGTGGCAGCTTGAAACTTGAGGAATGTATCCTAGAGCGGGTTATAGAGGATATGGACTATATCCCAGAACCATTTTCTGAAGAAGAGTTAGAGCCTTTTGGATGGGAAAACATCTTGGCTATGCGCTGTGGAGGATGCTCCCACAACAAAGTTTTGTGATGAAAATGGCTATGATGTCATTCCTTATTTTGCAGTGAGTGTAATCCAGGAAAACAAAGAGAACCAGACATCAACAAGCTCTTGAAATAAGGAGCAAACAAAGAAATGTGAAGAATCAAAAGATGAAGAAGACGACGAGTTCTATGACTCTATAGAACACTTCGAGCTTCCAGAAGATCAACGACCCGGGAATCAATGTCATCGCTACACGAATAAAGTGTATCAAAAGTGGATTCCAAAGTCCTCGGTGAAGACACAGCCATTACAAGCATCCTCATACAGGGCTCCCAATAAGGATGCAAAGGCTCAGCTAGGAGGAATACGACCAGAGCAACGAGCTAACAATGCTCTAATCAATGGGCTAGAAAAGTCCTCCAAGAAACTACCACCCACGAGCAAACAGACAGTAACTTTCCACTACCAGCCAAAAAATCAAGGGAAAGTACAAGAAGTCAACCTTGCTGAGGATAGTAGCGATAGTGATGAATCTTACGACATCCCCTATCATCAACTCAGGCTATCACTATCACCAACCCCTTCAGCAACAACCATGACAGGTCAAAAGAACAGGACAACAAGTCAAAGCGAAAAAGCTCGACAAATCTGGATACCAAAAAGCCAGATCGGCCAAAAACAAATATGGATCAAGAAGACAAAGATCTCTAATGACAAATCACAAGATCCAACACCAAAACAAAAATAAGGAAAGCGTGCACGAACCGGTAAGAATATCACAAAGTCGCAAGCTTTCACAACTCGGGTTTGGGCTCCAACGAAGTTGATTCAAGCACAAAAAAGTCAGGAATTCATTTGGATTCCAAAACAACCACAATATCAACTTTCAAAGCCTGAATCCCATCCCCAACCAAGCGTACAAGGGCTGAAGCAAAGACCACTGTTGACTCACACAACAAAAAGGTGGATCCCAAAGAAGTCTCTTCAAACACAAACGAAGCACGGGCAAGTATGGGTTCCCAAACGAGAGCCAGCAACAAAACAACCAATAATCGCAAAGAAATGGGTCCCAAAGAAGAACAACAAAACTGCTGTCAGTGCATCGCCGCTTGAATTCTTACAATTCTTCCTAAGATTACAGTACAGTTAGAAGAGAGCAAGTCGCTTCAATCAAGCAACGATACAGGAGCTTCAAAGACCATTACATTGCTTAGAATAGGAAGCCTCGCCAACAAATGCCAATAAGCAAATTGCTTATACCCACATCTTGCACAACATAAATCTTTTCCATGCATTGATTGTGTATGCATAATAGGGCTACATTACAAGGCCTGCATAGGCACAACTTTTAATTGCCCAAGCACAACACATACCCTTTGCGATACCCTGTCATAAAAGATGACTCCAAATAGGAAGGGGGGAGGCATTCTGAATGCGGACCTAACATTATGACTATTAGAGGGCAATGTTTTGTGAGAGGCATTGAATTTTTGCGTTTTATTGTGATAATTTTTTGACGAAATTTAGAGTATATGCCCTCATAGTAGTTTTACAGAGGAGTATGGGGACAAAATACATATATGAGCCCCTAGGGACATGTGTATGGTGTACATAGCATTTAGATTTCTATTTGAATGATTTTTCTTTCGTTAAGTTTTTTTTAAAGATTTTCTTTGTTTATTATTAAGAAAAAAATAAAAAATCCATAATCCACATGAAGAAAAGACTGACGAGAGGCCTGAGCACTACAAAGAGAAGAAGGTACAGGGAAACGATGAAACTTCACGAAGTATGTCTCAGCAGCCACTACAACAGCCGAAGAACTTATCACAAAGCAGTGTCAACATGCAACCGACAAGTCATAAAAGTCAGAGTCGAGTAGCTAAGCCACAAAATGAGTGAGGTGTTAGTCCCAAAGCTTCAAGTAATATTCTCTGTGGTCTAAGCGTCTTAGCTATTCTAGGTACTGCTCAAGCTGGAAGAGTTGAGCATATTTACGTTGTGTCGCTCATGCTGGTATAGGTGAGCAAAAGAGTCGAAGTCTAAGTACTTAAGTCTGGTGAAGTGAAGGAGAAGGTCCAAAAGACACTCACGTACTGAGCACAGTGAGGTACGAGTGGAGAAACTTCTACATCAACAACCCTTCTTGGAAAGGTGGAAGCTATTGAGACATCTTTTGATGTCACATGTGCTACATTTATTCCTCGAAACACCCATCATCTCCTTCTTTCACATTGCATGCTTTTGTCGACAAATTTCTCATATGCATATAGAGTGTCCCATAATTGGCACTTGCATCAGGCACTCTTTCCGTGTTTCACCCAAGAACTCACCTTTCATGAACATGTACTTCACGTTCAACTGCTCAACTCCAATAAGAGCGTATACCAAAGGCATTTTTTTTCCCACCGGGTTTTTCCCTTTGGTCATCCAGGTTTTAGACCCTAATCTAAAGACACCTATCACCATCCTCTTGTACATATTCCTTCTACATCAACAATAAGGAAATGCTACTCAAATCAATTGACAAATGAATTGAAGCACCAATTTCTGATCATAGCATACTTCTCCTCAATGGCGAGTCGAATAATGGCCTACAATGACAAAGCTGCAGACAACACTAACAACAGGATTGCATAGGAACAAAGAAGTCCCCAATGAAGAAGATCAGACATAAAAGTAATCAGAGGATCTCAAAAGATGAATGGTTATGATGATAGATGTCCGCTCTAATGGATCATAGTTCTTGTTGTGGTTCGACAAAGTTACAAGCAGTGCAACAGATGAAGCCAAAACGACAGCAAAGACCACATCGCCATCGACAATCAGGTCATGTCGGGGACGACATGAACGCGGAAGGGGGGAGTGTTGACCGTTGGGTCAACAACACAACATAACTCAAGTTTCGTACCAAAGTCTTATCTTTTGCGAGTTATGAAATGCTGCGGATTATGGCTATAAACATCATTTGTAATGAGTAGTTATTCTAGTTTCAGAAGCCGGGATGCAATGGCACTTCCAGATTGTAAATACAAAGCCATTTGACCCTTTCAACCCCATTTTTGGTTAAACCTAAGGTAGCCTTAGTATATAAGGTACCTAGGTCATTTTGTAAGAGGAGACTTTAATCATAATCAGAACTTTAGCGCTGCCGTCTACTGTGTGTGAGAGAGAAAGAGAGTGAGCGTAAGCTTTATCCGCTAGCTACTCCCGGCTCGCTCAACACATTGGAGATCCGACTACACCATTGCTGTAGGCTCGAGGAGAGCTACGCGACAACACCAAGCATTCCACGCAAGACGAAGCGCACACGCCAATGCATCTACGAGCTATTTGTGGCCGTAAGTGTATCAACTGATGTCTGTTTTCTGCGTGCTAGTAGTCTATAGAATCGTGGCGACATAAGCTACGCATAGGTACTCATAAATTTCAATTTCGGGCACTTTCAAAATTCTGCTATGTCATCCTACGTGTTTTCCGCAGATGGGTTTAGAGTGAGGGTTTTGAGTGTAGAAGCTTAGGGACAGGTGTATCCTAGTGAGGGGATGGTGTTCCTCAAGTTTCGTACGAATCTGGCATGATTAGGTGAGTTACCTTCCGTATGTGTGTATGTGGCTAGGTGGTGTAGTTGAGAGCAGTGAGGTTCTTGATTGTGGTATAGTTGGCCTTCCAGAGTGTTGTATGTGTAGGATGGTCTCAGCCTAACAAGCTAAAGAGATTTCCTCCGTGTGCCTATCGTGTCATCTGTGTCCTCGATTGACATTATGTTGATCTAGGTAGTGTTTGCATGCACTTCATGGGTGTGTGAGTCGCTCCCGCAACAAAGTAGTAAGCGTGTTAGTAAACCACCCTACAGAATGAGTCATTTTGAGGTGGAACTTAAGCTTGCTAGCTCCCTCAGTAGAGGGTTCATTCAACCTACCATGTGCATCTCCATTCTACTAGCAAAGAAAAAGGACGGTAGTATGTGCATGTACGTAGACTATCGTGGTCTAAACATGGCTACTATTAAAAATAAGTATCTGATACCACGAGTGGATGAGTTATTTGATAAATTCACCCATGCTCATATTTTCACGAAAGTATAATTGCAAGTAGGGTATCATCAAGTATTCATTAGGCTTGTTGATATACCTAAAATTGTTTTTTGAACAAGATTTAGACACTATGAGTTTTTGGTTGGGTTAACCAATGTGTCAACTACTTTCATTACGCCTATAAATAGTGTCTTGAAACCATATCTGAGAAAATTTGTCATTGTGTTTCTTGATGACATTCTAGTGTACAATGCCTTTGAGGAAGAGCATTTGCAGCAGGCGTTTGATTTACTGCGGCAACAAAAATTATACGCAAAAGAATCAAAGTGGGATCTTTAAAAAGAAGAGATCCACTATTTAGGGTATGATATTTTGGATTTTGGCCTTCATATGGATACATCCAATGTGGATGCCATTTGTAAGTGGCATTTGTGAATGACCTTCTCCCAAAAATCTAGAGGAGATTTAGATTTTCTTGGGATTTGTAAGGTTTTAGGGACGATTTGTTAAAAACTATACTCGAATTGTTGTTCCTATGACAGATCCACTGAAAGCCAATGGAAACAAAATTCAATGGGAAAAAGCTCAATAGAAAAACTTCAAAGAGGGTAGATATGAGCATGATGATTCATGCTTCAAGTTGTGGAGCCATGTCAAAACGAGGGATATAGATGGAAGATTTTTTCCATAAATAATGGATACCTGCTCCACAAGGGGAGAGTCTGTGTACTGACAACAGACAGCCATTTGGTGCCAAATAATTTATGAATGTCATGATAGTCCTAGTCCAGGGCACCCAAGCATAAAAAGAACTTATAGACTCGTACGATGATAGTTTAAATTGGCCAAGTTTACATGGATATGTTCAAGATTATGTCTTGCATTGCCAAAAAGTTCAAGTTAATAAATCATAGCGCCTAAAGGCAGGAGGTCTCTTGCATTCTTTAGAGATTTCCAAAGGTAAATGGGAGAGTATCTCTATGGACTTTATTGTGGGTTTACCAATCACTAGACGAGGTCATGACTCGGTATGTGTGGTGTTCCATCGATTGACTAAACTTTGCAAATTTTTTTCATCCAAGTCCACTATTAAGAATCGAGGGTTAGAAAAAATATTTGTTGACAATCTATGCAGTTTATACAGACTGCCTGGCAGTATTGCGAGTGATCGTGACCCCAAGTTTAACAATCATTTTTAGAGGACTGTGTTTTAACGATTGGGAACACAACTCAACCTCAGCATTGTAGATCATTCAGTGATGGGTGGTCCGATTGAACGTGTTAATCAAGTATTAGAAGATATGCTAAAAATCAATCTGATTGTAAAGATTATCTCCCTATTTTAGACTGCTTAAAATAGTGCAAAGCATGTTACGACTCGTTTTAGACCTTTCATGCTTATGTATGGATTTCAACCTAGATCACTAATTACGATGGGGTTAGTGACTGAAAATCTTTAGCAAGTCAAGGACTTTCTCCAAGATCATACAAATATGCTAAAACTTGCTTGTCAAAATGTCCAACAAGCATAGGATAGATATAAAAAGTACACTTATGAGAAATGTTGGCAAGTAACCTTCATGGAAGGAGAAGAGGTATTTGTATGTGTGCCAGAGCATTCAACAAGTCTAAAAACTAGGCCAACACCTAAATTATCTCCTTGATATTGTGGGCCTTTTAAGATACTCGAGCGAGTTAGAGATATGGCTTACAAACTTTCTTTGCTTGGGCACTCTCGTATTCATCCGATTTTTCATGTAAGGCATTTACATAAATGCTTGCATAAGGATGACAATGTCATTGAGCAACAAGCTTTGGTTGATTTCATTGAGCCTCCAACCCAGCCGTATGAAATTGAGTGCATTTTAAACTATCATGATTTACGTACTCATCATCATGTGCATTGTCAAGCATTAGTTAAGTAGAAAGACCAACCTGAAGAAGGTGTCACTTGAGAAAACATTAGTGTTCTTAAGAAGAAATATCCCACTTTTGTTTTTGAGGTCGAAAACACTTCTCCAAGGGGGGTTAATGTAAGTGTGAAGCTAGCTTGGAGGTTGTCTATATATTGACATATGGTTGGGTGACGAGCTAGGCTTCACTGCTCTAGGACTTGAAGTATTTGTGTGTGGATTACCATAGGTTGAACTTGGTGACTATCAAGAATAAGTATACCCTACCACAAGTAGATAGATTTTTCAATTATTACAAGGGAACCCTATTTTAAAGAGTTAGGTATGTGCTCAAGATATAACCAAGCTCACATAAGTCGTACAAACATACCCAAGACTACCTTTAAAACACGATTTGATCATTATGAATTTTTTGTTATGCCATTTGGGTTGACCAAAATCGTGCCACCTTTATGGAACTCATGGATAGTATCTTAAAATTTTATTTGGGCTAGTTGTTATTGCATTTTGAGATGACATTCTTGTCTATGTGCTACCCAAGAGTAGTAATTGCCACAACTTAAATAGGTGCTTTATTTGCTTTTCAAACACAAGATTTATGACAAGGAAAGTAAAACTGTTATGGCAAATTGAACCTGCAATGGAAAATTCTATTTGAGGTTCTTGATGCAACTAGAAATAATGGTTTTTGGCTTCACAAATTACGTGCACCTGTAAGTGCACACAACCCATAAATTGTAAGGTATGAGCATTGTCCTAGTGTCCTAGAGTATGAGTCAAGGAGAGGAAAGGTGGAATTATCCCACATGCAGTGGTGCAAGGTTGTAGAGCTACTTAAAGCTCATTTCATGAATGAATAAAGCAAGTCTATTTTGCATTACATCTCTCTTGTTTATAGTGAATTTGTGATGGCTTAGCAAATACTCAAGATTGTGTTTATGATTCCAAGTTAATTGATCTTGGAACCTATTTCGCTCGAGTGATAAACTAGCCAACACACACACAGTTGTCTGCACAATGTTTCTCTTTCATCCACCCTAGCTAGTACGATCCCATTCCTATCAAGTGGTATCAGAGCACCAGCTTATGCTAGCTAGGTTTGCTATTATTGTTAACCCTCACGGCTCACGGACACCCCATCACCTACGACGGACGTGTATTATGTATTTGGTAGAGTCAGGTACCGGGCTTGTCGGTCCAATAGGAAAAGGGTAAGAGTGATCGCTGATGAGAGGCGCACTCTAACTGGGACAATCAAGGGATTAGTTGGCTAAGCATGGGCGCCCAAGTGTGAATGGGGTGAGCTCATATAAAAGCCAACTAAACCTAAAATTCACTTATTCTCTCATTTGTGCAATAGAAGAGTGCTCTTGCTCCATCTCCATCTCCATCTCCATCTTCTTCTTCTTCACCTCCTTCTGTGTGTGTGTATGTGAGAGAGAGAGAGAGAGAGAGAGAGAGAGAGAGAGAGAGAGAGAGGGAGAGTGTGTGTGCAATCGAGCATTACGAAGGCACGACGGTGGCGAAGCGGTTGAGTGCGGCACGACTGCAGCTTCTTCTTCATCGCGGCGAGGAATCCACCACGAAGGCGAGCGTAGAGCGGTGAGTGACACACCCTTTGCTCTCTTGAGCTTGCTAGATTAGTCTTGTTGTGTGCTTGGAGCCATTTGTGGCTCGCACACGGTGTATCGGCAAGTCCCTTGCTTCGACAGTGCGGCAAGGAGCACACATTTTTGGCGCTGCTGCCGGGGAATCGCCCTGCACTAAGCCCAAGAGGCACTTTGTGCTTCTCCTATGAGTTGTTTGTAGTAGGAAAGAAGAGGAAGAGGAAGAGGAATGAGTTTTTTTTCTGTAACTTGTTAATTTCTGCATAATGTTGTGTTTTCTGTTTGCACACAGTCTTTGCACAATTAGTAGTCGTTAGATTGTGTTTGCACACAGTCTTTGCACAATTAGTAGTCGTTAGATTGTTTGCAGTGAATGAATAAGTAGGAAGGCAGTTAGCAATTTCTGTTTGCACACAGTCTGCACACAGTTTTCTGTCAAGGTTTGCCTGCACACAGTCTTTGCACAGTAAGGTAGTGAGAGAGGAAGTAGGTGGACAGTAGTGAGAGAGGAAGTAGTCGTTAGCTTGTTTGCAGTGAATGAATAAGTAGGAAGGCAGTTAGCAATTTCTGTTTGCATACAGTCTGCACACAGTTTTCTGTCAAGGTTTTCCTGCACACAGTCTTTGCACAGTAAGGTAGTGAGAGAGGAAGTAGGTGGACAGTTAGCTCACTGTCAATAAGCAGTTAACAGATTACTCAATGGTCAGCAGCACTGTTAGTAAGTAGATAAGGTAGTGAGCTGTCTGTGAGCTGTTGACTGGGAGGTTAGGTAGGTGACAGTGTGTGTGGCCAAGAAAGGGTCACCTAAACCGCGCGCGGTCATCGGATCGGGATCATTTCCCCAAGCCCAAGCCCAAGCCCAGGCCTCAGTCCTCAGTCTTATGATATATACTAGACTCACTCTTATATAATACCCTACCCCCTCAAGAGGGAATGAGAGCATGTGGGGCAAGTCCTCCACTCTCCTCCCTTCTCTTCCCACTTGCACCCTTAGACTTTCTTATTTGGGCCTAGTTCCCTACTAGAAATTGACGGTTTTAGAGATTCCGAAGACATAAAGTGACCAAACGGAGGGCTGTAAAGCACGGCACGTCCCTCTGACCGAGACACTTGTTTTGAGCTATCATACGTTCTATTCTATAACTGGGTCAGAAAAAAAGGACCAAAAAATCAAAAAAAAAAGAAAAAGAAAAGACTTGGGTTGCAAAACACCCAAAATTACTAGGTGAGCAGCCTTCACGGGCCCTCACTGACACTTCTAGGGGATCCAAGTCATATGAACCTACGCTCTGGACAAGTGTTAGAGCACAAGCATATTGGTAGTGCCTCCATTTACGCGGGCAACCATTATTCCTCCACCCTAGGTTCTGGACCTTCGGCCGGGACTCAAGGTAGCGCGACCCAAGATCCTCATATCGCGTCTAGTGATTCTTCCTCTGACTACGAAGTCATGGAGGGGTATCCTACACCAAACCCTGATAGTTCAAGTCAAGACATGCATGCCATGGGCCCATGGCCGGGGTCCAGCGTGTTTAGCCGCTTAAAAGAGACCCTTAGTAGAGCTACTCGCTCCGAACATGCGGTTAATGAAATAAATGAAGGGAGTGGGGAAGTAAATTCGTCATTCATACCTAAAATAGACCCTATGCTTCTTGAGAGTGTGCATGTGAATGTTCCATCCACTGCACCTCCTGATCCTTTAGGACTATCTCCCTCTGAGGTTTTACTACCTGATGGTAGGAGTCTTGCCGAAGTACAAGAGATCGAACACTATATGCAAGAAACAAGGGAGAGGGAAATTGAGAACCTACGAAGGCTAGAACAAAGTCGAACCCTGAAAGCAAAGGCTCCTATGACAATAATCATGCCAGCCGAGCAACCGAGTGCTCCCAAGGTAGCAGTCACGGAGGGGCAAGCGATGGGGAGCAATAATGCTTCCACCTTGAGGGAAACCTCCAGCACACCAGGCCTAGATGGGATATTCCTAAACGAAAATTGGGAGTATGACCTACAAGAACAAGCTTTAACTGATCGGTACACAGGACACACCTATCATGTGGGTTGGCTAGATGTTCTACAATCCACATCGGGTGCTACTAACATAGATGAGCAACAACAGAAAGTCTGTGATGTCCTCCATAGGATTGTCGAGTTAGAAAGACAGAACACAGGGATCAACATGCCTTCAACAGGCCTAATGAGATTCTTGGATATGGGAAAGGCCAACCAACCAACCCTGTCACAAATGGAGACTCCCTCAGTGAGCCCCATTGATCCTCCATATGTTGTTTCGCCAGGAGCCTCAGTACAATCTGAGCCCACAAGTGGCAGCTTTACCTTCCCAGATCTAGCTCATCTTTCTCTTAATGACACTACGACTACTATGCATATCCCAGTGGTGAGCATGACAAGAAGTACACCATGGAGTTCATTTGTTAACACTGCGCTGATGCCTAGTAGCACAGTGTCCCCAACTATACCTACATGTATGTATCAATCATGTGCACCTGTCGTACCTCAGCCTCATGTAGCTCCTACACCTCCGATTATTCCAAGAGCTTACAATCCACAATGGAATTATCCAAGCTCTTATACAAGTGGAGACATGCCATTTAATAATAACATGCCATATCAGGCACCCCCTATGCCTAGGGCCACGCATGTAAACTTTGGACCACTGTCTGGTACACCACCATACGAAATATAGGACCCAAGAGCCGCGCGTATGCCAAGGCCAAGGCCAACTCCCATCTCACATGTGGTTCCAGGAGCACATACACCCATTATACCTGCTCAAATAGGAGATTTGGCAGCATTTGCTCAAACTATCGGTCGCTCTATTGCGGAAAACATGCGTAGTGCACCTGATAGAGAGCCTAGGAGCAAGGCAGTTCAAGTAGCTAAGCTCACACATAAATTCAATGGAGACGGAGATGCTAGAAAGCATATGGAAGTCTTTGAACATGTGTGTGATTCCTTGGAAGAGCACAATGAGCTACATAAGTGTAAGGCTTTGAGTTTGACCCTAAGGGAAAAGGCTGGAGATTGGTATAGAACCTTAAGAGTAGAAGAGAAAACGATCTACTCTACTCTTAGGAGACTGTTCTTAAAAGAATACATACGAGAGGGAGTACTTTGGGGTGTAGCCTCTCAGCTCCAGAAAGCCCAACGAGAAGAAGGTGAATCCGTGAGAGACTTCATTAGTCGCCTAAAGAATTTGAATTCTCGATGCAATCCAAACGAGCGATTCAACAACAACCAATTGCTCGATAGATTCATTAGGGGACTACGACATGAAAGTATCTATAATGGCCTAGTCATTAGAGGTATCACTACTTGGGAAGCAGTCACCATGAATGCAATCCAATTGGAGGATAATTTAATGATTGTAGGAGAAACAGTGTCTGCCGAGCCGAAGTCTAGTAGCTCGCAAGCATCAGGGCATGAGCCAATGAAGATAAAGCCAATCGTGAAAGAGCAAACGATATCTGAGATGACGTTGGCAGATCTCACAAAGGCCATCCAAGAAAGCCTTAGGGGTAATCGTGCTCCACAAAACACTCATATGTATCCAAGAAGGGAGCAACAATGGTGCTCAATTTGCTTGGGCCCACATACTACGAGTGAATGCCCTACTTTCAGAGTAAAGTTTAACGGGACTTGTAACGCGTGTGGTAGGTATGGCCATCAAGTGAAGGATTGCCTAATGCTTAAACGCATCATGGAAAATAGACCGCCTATAGCTTGGGCAGACTCACCTCGAGTTCCTGCATTGATGCCTACCCCACCCATGGAGCAACAGTTGCCATTACAGCACATGGTCCCTAGAACCCAAAATGTGGTCCAAACCACACCGTTGCCACCTCCAGTGCTAGGACCGCAACCCCCTCATCCAAGAGTTACACCTATGAACCAAATAGGTTGCGAGTCATTTAGTACTTATGTAGATTGCGAAGAGGACATAGACTCTAGTATCACCTATGGAGTCGACATGCTTGAGGAGTGTCCCATGTACTATATGGAAGACCATTGGGGACAAATCAAACCGGTATATCAAGCTACTGCGCTAGCAGCAAGAGGCCAAAACATTAATAGTTTTGCCAGGAGACCACCTCTTCAGTGCTACGAATGTGGTGGACCACATCGAGTAGCTGAGTGCCCCATTAGAATGCAAAAGAATGCTGCACTAATGCAAACAAGTCAAGGGAATGCATTGGAAATGCCAATACTCATTTGTAATCATTGTGGCATAGATCATTTGATCGCACAGTGTACTAACAATCCAAACGCACCGAAAATCACACCATTGAACATAATAGAGATTGTTGATGGGACACCACCAACTATAAACATAGCACCAATGAATGCACTCAGACGGTCGATGGTCCAAAAGCAAAATTACATCCTTGAAGAGAGAGATGCTGCATCCATTGGCCGAGCGAGAAAGAAGAAAACACGAAGAAAGAAATCCCTTAATGCTTCTAGCTCAAAACCTAGTTCAAAGACTAACATAGGGACAGGAGAGGATCCCGTGTATATGAATGACCCTGAGGATGACTCAGATTCGATAGAGACCACGGAGACAAAAATTGTTACTACAAAGGAAAAAGCCAGTGAGGAGGATCACGAGAGGGACTTACGACGAACACCAAAAGAGTATTCAAAGTTAAACCACCCAGTTGCGAACCCCCAAGATAAGCCACGAGAGGCAAAAAATGAGGATTGCAAGAGAAAGATTGGAACCTATCCAAACCCAACATTGGAAATTGAACGAGTCCAACAACTGAGGGGTTTGGTGGAAGAAACTCAACGAACATTAGAACCTGAACCCAAACATATCCAGATGTCGGACACAGTGTTTCCCACACAAGTTCAACCTCACAAGAACTACATGCCGTTAGCTATACCCAGTATCATTCGGAAAGAGAGTGCGGGTAGGACATCTGAAAGTGGACACACACCTTTCCTACCAGAGAGAATGTTTGGTGAGGGAATACCCGACCCCCTTGAGGAAGTGGAGATTCCATCTTTACCATTCTCTTGTCAGGGTTCTACGTCCCACAAGATGCCATTAAATGTTGCCAAATTGATGGATTTCATGTCTTTAGAAGTTAGAACCACCATCATGTCCAAACTATATAAAGACCCCGAGCTAGTCTCAGCTCTTCGAGCCTTCCTCAATGGAGAATAACAGGCCGGATTACCACATTTTGCACATATGAACAAACCTGACTCGGTAATGAATGATGAGGAACATTTAGCACCACCATCTGACCTAGCGGGACATGAATCTGTAATTGAAGTACCCGTTAACAAGTTGGGGCAATACTTTGAAGGTGATGAATCTAATGCTACTCTACCAATCACTACTAAAGGATTAACTGTAAAGGGGGTCCTTGACGGTGGTGCGGGAGTCAGCATGGTGACAAAGAGTTGTTGGGAGTCTATGGGGCGACCTCACCTTGAAGCCACAAGTGTAGTGGTAAAAATGGCTAATGGATCTATTGTTACGCCTATTGGAATGCTAAAGGATCTCAGGATCAAGGTCTTGGGACACAAGGTAAGGTAGACTTTCATTGTTATGGATTTTTCCAAGCATCCTATGTCATTTGAGATGATCTTAGGGCGTCCATTCATGAGGGAAGCAAAAATGGTGCATGACTGGTCCAAAAACCACGTCTACTTACAGTTCCAAGACTCTGTCATTCGAGTTAATCTTTTAAGTGGTCGAACGCATCCTCTAGGAAATAAATTCATCATTGATAATCGATCAGACACAACAATTCACTCAGCTCCATTACAGTATTGTTACACATGTAACGAAGACACGGATATTGGGGAGAACTCTCCTTATATGGATATCCTACCCGGAATGGCTGAGTCAGACAATGTTGATTGGGTACACCTAGCGGCAACTATAGATACATGGGGAGCTAGAGGAACAACCTGGGTAACACCAGATGGGGAAGAGATACCACACATTGCATCAGTAAACATGTTAGGTGTAGCGCATGTAACATCCGATGATAAGAAAGAGGCACACCTACCTGAGAGTGAAACCGATGATTCCTCAAAGTCTTCAGGCCAATACACATCAGAAACGGAATCTCAGGGAGAAATGGATTCAGAACCTGAGGAAACATCGAGTGAGCCAAGTATAGAAACTGAACACTCAAGCTCTAGTACGACCATCTATGGTAATTTATATGAGAGTGAAGAAGATACAAGCGAAGACCTATCAAGCGAGTCGAGTTCAAACATTTACCAAAATCAAAACCTTAACAAGAAACAAAGGTCATATAAGAGACGACGATATCGAGCAAATGTGAGAGCTAGGATAAACAAGGAAAGATCTAATGCAGAATGGCTTAGCTATCTACGGGCATGTGATGCTCATCGAAAGCTAGTAGACAATTGGGGTGAACATCTCCAAAGTGTCATGTGGTGCAGCCCGCGACCCATTGACCTCGCTCAATTGGAGGTTACAGAGCCGAAATTGAGTCAAACTATAAGAAGACGTCAAAACCGAGAGTTAGCACAACAACAAAAGGAGGCAGGACTAAAAGAAAGGTCTCCGTTAGGACAAGAGCCTGTTGACTTACATACGGCTCCTGAACATTTTCAATCTTATACCACGGGGGAGCGAAAGGTTGTGTATGCTAAAGCCCAATGAATACCTACCAATGGAAGCAGTGGAGTCCATGATGGTCCAACGGTAGTTAAAGAGATAGAATTAGCAGAACCAGGTGAGGAGTCTAAACCAGTCTTTATTGCTCAAGACCTTACCAAAACTGAAGAGGCTGTACTTAAGGAGCTCCTCAAGGAATACAAGGATATCTTCGCTTGGACATATCATGAAATGAAGGCTGTTCCACCTTCTGTGGTGCAACATACAATTCCCATGATCAACACTGCTAAACCCATCCAGCAACGACCCTATCCAATGAATCCTAAGTACGCCAAAATTGTACAAGAGGAGATTGAAAAACTTATCCAATGTGGATTCATATACCCTATTGACTCAGAATGGGTTTCTCCAATAGTCATTGTGCCAAAAAAGAATGGGAAACTAAGAGTGTGCGTGGACCTCAAGAAAGTTAATGCATCCACTAGGAGAGATCATTATCCCTTGCCATATTCAGAACATGTGCTTGAAAGAGTTGCGGGGAAGGAAGCTTATAGCTTTTTAGATGGGTACTCTGGTTACAATCAAATCACAATTGCATTAGAGGACCAAGCTAAAACTGCTTTTATCACAGAGTTTGGAGTGTTTGCATTTCGTGTTATGGCTTTTGGCTTAACAAATGCCCCTGCTACATTCCAACGATTAATAAACACTGCGTTTAAAGAATTTATAAGGGAGTTTTGTGAAGCTTTCCTAGATGACCTTTGTGTTTATTCTTCTTGGGAGAAGCATTTGTTATATCTACGAAAAATATTTGAAAGGTGCAGATTTTATCGCATCTCATTGAACCCTTTCAAATGCCAATTTTGGGTTAAGCATGGAGTCATTCTAGGGCATATAGTGTCCAAGAACGGGATATCCACAGATGAGAGTAAGATTAAAGCCATTGCCGATTTGCCACCACCTACGAAGTATAAAGGAGTTCAAAGATTTATGGGCCATGTTGGTTATTATCGAAGGTTTATTTTAAACTTTGCTGAGATAGCGCGTCCATTGTACAAGCTTCTTATCGAGTTTCACTGGACGGAAGAATGTCATCAATCTTATGAGTTATTAAAGAAGGCCCTAACAAGTGCTCCAATCCTGCGAACACCCGATTGGAATGTACCTTTTCATGTGCATATTGATGCATCAAATTTTGCTATTGGGTGTGTTCTAACTCAACCAGGAGAACATAAATTGGACTACCCTATTAGCTTTGCAAGTCGCCAATTAAATGATGCCGAGATGAACTACACTCCTACAGAGCGCGAAGGTCTAGCTATGATTTACGCAGTAAAGAAATTTTGCTATTACCTTCTTGCTACCAAGTTTGTGTTTTATGTTGATCATCAAGTATTGCTATATTTGGTAAACAAGCCGTGTTCCACATGTCCAATTACACGATGGTTGTTAATTCTTCTTGAGTTTGACTTCACCGTTGTTGTGAGGCCTGGGAGAAACATGTCATGGCAGATCATTTATCTTGTATCCCTAATGGCGAAGCTCCTACGGGGGTTGATGATGAATTGCCTGATACTCCTTTGTTCATTGTTGAGACAATGCCTGAATGGAGTGAAAAGATTGTTAACTTCTTAGTTAATGGTTTTCCACCCAAAGAGCTACGAAAAGATATAGCTCGAAAATTAATCAAGGAATGCGAACCCTATTGCTTACTGGCTGGAACTCTCTATAAGAGAGGAAAAGATGATGTTCTTAGACGTTGTGCCCGCGAGGATGAGTATTTATATATTCTACAAGAGGCACACATGGGCGTAGCTGGTGGTCACTTTTCAGAAAAGTTGACTGCCCGAAAGATCTTACAGTCAGGCTATTGGTGGCCCACTCTGTTTAAGGATGCATCACTTTTTGCAAAGGGATGTGATGAATGCCAACGCTTCAACAAGCCACAAAGAAGGGATAGGATGCCTCTACATCCCATCAAGGTAACCCAACCATTTGAAAAGTGGGGCTTAGACTTTGTAGGACCGATTAGTCCGGCTGCACGTAACACGCAATCACGATATATCATTGTGGCTACCGACTATGTAACCAAATGGGCTGAAGCAAAAGCAACACGAAAGGCGGATGCAAAAACAACAGCTAAGTTCCTCTTTGAGAACATTATCACACGTTTTGGATGCCCCTTTGAACTTGTGAGTGACAATGGAACTCATTTTATAAATGAAGTAATAAAAGAACTCACATCAAACTTCATGATATCTCACCACAAGTCTACACCCTATTATCCCCAAGCAAATGGCCAAGCTGAGAGTACCAACAAAACTCTCATCTCCATTTTGACAAAGACAGTCGAGGCTCATCGCACTGATTGGGACCTAAAGCTTACATCAGCTTTATGGGCTTATCGTACTCCGTATAAAGTTGCTATTAATTGCACACCGTTTAAGATGGTGTATGGCCAAGAAGCAGTTATGCCATGGGAGTTTGTCATTCCTAGTCTTCGAGTAGCTTCTCAAGAAGGTTGGGATGGTAACCCCTTAGTGGAGCGATTATATATCCTGGAAAGGCTAGATGAAGAGAGGCAATTAGCTGTGCGAAATGATCTAGTGGAGAAGGATAGGAGAAAGAAGTGGTTTGATAGCCATTTAAAGGATAAAAACATCAAGGTTGGTGATAAAGTTCTTATGTACGGGGTACGTAATGAAAAGAAGAAATTGAAATACGCTGGTAAGGGACCATATCGAGTGTGTGAAATTACCCCGCAAGGTACCATTCGTGTGGAGACTCTAGATGGAGTTGAAACCATTGGATTCCTTAATGGGAGTAAATTCAAAAGATATTATGATCCTCTAAGCCAGGAAGAGTTGCAAGCCATCCATCAAAAGAAGGCTGCCAAGGAACAAGCTGAGCTTAAAAAAATCCAAGCAAGAGTTGAGGCTCGAGAACGACAACAACGTCTTAGACGCCAACGAGAGGAGGCTAATCTGGGAAACATGCAAGCATTTTTCGAGGACACAGATGACGACTCATTAGAATCTGAGCCACCCCTACGATACCCAATTGAGCTAAATAGCCCCTATGGGAAAGTACTATACAATGCCTTATTAGATACGGGAGCTAAACACAATTTGTTATCCTATGGAGTTTGGTGTCAATTAGGGAAACCGACCCTATCCTCGAGTACGATGCAAGTCAAGGGCATTAATGAAAAGAAAACTGCTATTCTTGGAGTTCTTCAGACCCCTATTGTCTATGACAATGGAAGCATAGTGCAGAGGTTTCTAGTCATGCCTGCGGGAGCTATGGAAGGCAACGTAAACCTGGGACGCACGTGGATGTTGGCAACCAAATGCACTATTGATTGGGATACTGGTAGAGTCACAACGCGACCACCGACTCTTACCCCTATCATTCAAGCAAAGTTACCTATGTTGCAAACTCTAGCAAAGTTGGAGGATAGCCAACATTCACAAGCCAAGGTGGTTAACTCGTCTTTGCCGGCTACCCATGAACTTAGCACTTCAACACTTGTAGTTGCAGCAAGCAGTAATATTGCAAGTACTCAACCTGCACGACCTAAGAGTACATATCAATGGGTCCCCAAGGCCTTACTTCCAACTACCTCAACCCTCCCATCCATTTCAAGAAAAAATTTCCCTGTAGAACCAAGAGCGCGCTCTAGGAGATTCAAAACTGAGAGTTAGCACAACAACAAAAGGAGGCAGAACTAAAAGAAAGGTCTCCGTCGGGACAAGAGCCTACTGACTTACATACGGCTCCTAAACATTTTAAATCTTATACCACGGGGGAGCGAAAGGTTGTGTATACCAAAGCCCAACGAATACCTACCAATGGAAGCAGTGGAGTCTATGATGGTCCAGCGGTAGTTAAAGAGATAGAATTAGCAGAACCAGGTGAGGAGTCTAAACCAGTCTTTATTGCTCAAGACCTTATCGAAACTGAAGAGCCTGTACTTAAGGAGCTCCTCAAGGAATACAAGGATATCTTTGCTTGGACATATCATGACATGAAGGGCGTTCCACCTTCTGTGGTGCAACATACAATTCCCATGATCAACATTGCTAAACCCGTCCAGCAACGACCCTATCCAATGAATCCTAAGTACGCCAAAACTGTACAAGAGGAGATTGAAAAACTTATCCAATGTGGATTCATATACCCTATTGAGCACTCAGAATGGGTTTCTCCAATAGTCATTGTGCCAAAAAAGAATGGGAAACTAAGAGTGTGCGTGGACCTCAAGAAAGTTAATGCAGCTACTAGGAGAGATCATTATCCCTTGCCATATTCAGAACATGTGCTTGAGAGAGTTGCGGGCAAGGAAGCTTATAGCTTTTTAGATGGGTACTCTGGTTACAATCAAATCACAATTGCATTAGAGGACCAAGCTAAAACTGCTTTTATCACAGAGTTTGGAGTGTTTGCATTTCGTGTTATGGCTTTTGGCTTAACAAATGCCCTTGCTACATTCCAACGATTAATAAACACTGCGTTTAAAGAATTTCTAAGGGAGTTTTGTGAAGCTTTCCTAGACGACCTTTGTGTTTATTCTTCTTGGGAGAAGCATTTGTTATATCTACGAAAAATATTTGAAAGGTGCAGATTTTATCGCATCTCATTGAACCCTTTCAAATGACAATTTTGGGTTAAGCATGGAGTCATTCTAGGGCATATAGTGTCCAAGAACGGGATATCCACAGATGAGAGTAAGATTAAAGCCATTGCCGATTTGCCACCACCTACGAAGTATAAAGGAGTTCAAAGATTTATGGGCCATGTTGGTTATTATCGAAGATTTATGGGCCATGTTGGTTATTATCGAAGGTTGGGATGGTAACCCCTTAGTGGAGCGATTATATATCCTGGAAAGGCTAGATGAAGAGAGGCAATTAACTGTGCGAAATGATCTAGTGGAGAAGGATAGGAGAAAGAAGTGGTTTGATAGCCATTTAAAGGATAAAAACATCAAGGTTGGTGATAAAGTTCTTATGTACGGGGTACGTAATGAAAAGAAGAAATTGAAATACGCTGGTAAGGGACCATATCGAGTGTGTGAAATTACCCCGCAAGGTACCATTCGTTTGGAGACTCTAAATGGAGTTGAAACCATTGGATTCCTTAATGGGAGTAAATTCAAAAGATATTATGATCCTCTAAGCCAGGAAGAGTTGCAAGCCATCCATCAAAAGAAGGCTGCCAAGGAACAAGCTGAGCTTAAAAAAATCCAAGCAAGAGTTGAGGCTCGAGAACGACAACAACGTCTTAGACGCCAACGAGAGGAGGCTAATCTGGGAAACATGCAAGCATTTTTCGAGGACACAGATGATGACTCATTAGAATCTGAGCCACCCCTACGATACCCAATTGAGCTAAATAGCCCCTATGGGAAAGTACTATACAATGCCTTATTAGATACGGGAGCTAAACACAATTTGTTATCCTATGGAGTTTGGTGTCAATTAGGGAAACCGACCCTATCCTCGAGTACGATGCAAGTCAAGGGCATTAATGAAAAGAAAACTGCTATTCTTGGAGTTCTTCAGACCCCTATTGTCTATGACAATGGAAGCATAGTGCAGAGGTTTCTAGTCATGCCTGCGGGAGCTATGGAAGGCAACGTAAACCTGGGACGCACGTGGATGTTGGCAACCAAATGCACTATTGATTGGGATACTGGTAGAGTCACAACGCGACCATCGACTCTTACCCCTATCATTCAAGCAAAGTTACCTATGTTGCAAACTCTAGCAAAGTTGGAGGATAGCCAACATTCACAAGCCAAGGTGGTTAACTCGTCTTTGCCGGCTACCCATGAACTTAGCACTTCAACACTTGTAGTTGCAGCAAGCAGTAATATTGCAAGTACTCAACCTGCACGACCTAAGAGTACATATCAATGGGTCCCCAAGGCCTTACTTCCAACTACCTCAACCCTCCCATCCATTTCAAGAAAAAATTTCCCTGGAGAACCAAGAGCGCGCTCTAGGAGATTGAAGACCAAATCATGATGGATTCCAAAACGACTATTAGGAGCCCAAGGCTACTATGATGGAAATGAGCAAATTTGGGTACCTAAACGTAAAATGTGTCCTTCCCTATCAACAACAAACCCATATGAGTCAAACAGTGTAACGCTAAAGCCAATGGCAGACCGTGGGAAGGGAAAGATCACATAATGCTATACACCTAGTCCAGAGCTAGTTTGGGCTTCAAGGCAAAACCAATTTATTCCACCTAGCTCAGGAAGGGGGGAGTTCCCTGAAGCTTCTAGCTCCTCATGTAATACATCCATAGAGGTTAAAGCTTCTACACAGCCTCCATCTATAGTAGTGGACCTCCATGAAGCTACAAAAGAATCCACACCTCCCAATGTTCAAGAATCACCTGATGAACCACTTCAAGTTCGATCCTGGTAGAGTACCTTACCACCCTTGCAACTTGACGAGTCACCTAGGGTAATAGAAAACTACTGGCAAAAATCTTCACCTATTACCAACTGGAACAATTGGTTTCAAAGGGTGAGGACATCATTTCAAACGGTATGATCTACCCAAGGAAGGGGGGAGTGTTTGTGGACATCCATTATTCACTTGCTTCCCTCTCAACCTTTCCCCCTGACCCCTTAATCTCCAATCTTAGGGAATGTATATATAAAGCCTTATACTCACAAAAACAAGATAAAAAAGTGAAAGAGCAAGAGCCATAACACAAAATCATAAAACCAAATTATGCACAAGAACACGACCCTTGTAATATTTGCACTCTAACCATCATCTATTTGCGTGTACAGATATGGCTAGTACGCTAGAGTCATCCACTCCTGCCTTGGGTGAGAGGTACCCTCGTTACTTTTCACAAATATTTCACATGGTCTTTCCAGTGCTTGCATGTGAATGGGATTTGATAGGTACGCTAGCATGTGAGAGGAATTTTGAGGAGTTAGAATGGCTGGTACGTCTCTTGACCACGTCTGATCCATACTTAGTAGAGAGCGTTTCTCCCATTGCACAAGCCTAACCTTTGGACCAAGATGACTATAGGCGTCTAGTGACCTTCTTAGTAAACATGGGCACCTATGATGAAGAAGATAATTTACAGGACTACACGGATGGCACATATGGTCTCATGGATGATGACTTTGTTTATCTCAACGACGAGGATATGGGTTTAGCCTTAGGGTTTCCCCCCAACCTCTACAATATACTATTCCCTTGACTCTCTAGGGGGAGTGCAAATAATTAGGTTAGGGTTCCTTATGTTTTTTGTTGTGTTCAATAAGTGTTGGTACCTTTTCCCACTAATGTGCCTCCTGGAGGTATTCCTTTTGTTTCCTAGTGTGTACAGGAGCGTGTTGCTATTGATAGGATTTGGACCTTCATGGAATCTTTATCTCGACTCACTCTTCAAATCAAGCGCGACCATCGACACAAACAGGTGTTGCTTGTCCATTAGCATTGCCCCTTATCTTTTTTGCATCTATGATTGTCTACTTTAATTGTGATTGGTAGCCTAATATTCACCGCATTTGCTTAGTATCAAACATTTAATTCAATTTAATTTTTTGTCATAATCACTTGTCTAGGTTTAAAAATCAAGCAGTCCAACTAAGCTAGTTTGACCAAGTTAGGTGTTAGAAATCTTCTCTTAATACCATGGGGAATGCCTTCCTAATAATCAATGGTTACTTAGGTTCTTAATCCGATTTAGGCAGCATTGTGTGAAATGTACTAGGGCTTTCTACTAGGCTTGACCCTATTGACCTTTCGCTTAAGTATTATAAAGGGAGTTTACTAGTTTGATGAGCCTGGGGAGGTGTATCAATGTTATATGACCCCCCAAAGTTACAAAATTAAAATGCTGAAAATGAACAAACAAAAAATCAAAGTGCCACACTGTAAAATCTTAAGCTGGAAGAGAAATCTTAGCTTAATTTGGTACTTCACTCACATGTATTGCCTATGGTACTAGAGCCCTAGAGGTTCCCAGTATGGGCGCTTTTCCTTGAAAAGCAAAAAACCCAAGGCATACAAAATAAGCACACACATCAAATTGAATCACCGTGAAAACACTTTGGGGGGTAAAAGAAAAGGTAATCAGTCAGGCGATGATTTCATGAGAAATTCCTTTTATCGTAGCTTAACTACAAGGTCCTCTAAGTATAGCCTCTTGTCAGCCCTCGAACATGAAATACTTGGCTCTCGCGATTAAACAACTTAATTGACCAGAGAAAATTAAGAAGCTTACCCATGGTATTAATATTCGATCTCTAGTGCCTTTCGATCGTCAAATTAGCGACTCCAGACTTGTTTAATTTTTTACCTTTACATCTGTTTATGCATTTGATTACATTGCAATTTAATGTTCATTACTGACAAATTGTTTGAAATTCTTTTACCAATCAATTTGTCTACCTAAAACTGCATATGCTTTTTAATCACTTATGAGAATGCAATTACAATGCCAATGTTGTTTGATTTTGCAGTGAGTGAAGAAGGCTAAGGACATTCATCTCAAATGCTCTTCCACCTTGACGAACGAGCTTTAACTCAATAGCTTCCGAGGATGGAATCTACATCAGGAAGGGGGGCATGTTAACCCTCACGGCTCACGGACACCCCATCACCTACGACAGACATGTATTATGTATTTGGTAGAGTCAGGTACCGGGCTTGTCGGTCCAATAGGAAAAGGGTAAGAGTGATCGCCGATGAAAGGCGCACTCTAACTGGGACATTCAAGGGATTAGTTGGCTAAGCATGGGCGCCCAAGTGTGAATGGGGTGAGCTCATATAAAAGCCAACTAAACGTAAAATTCACTCATTCTCTCATTTGTGCAATAGAAGAGTGCTCTTGCTCCATCTCCATCTCCATCTTGTTCTTCTTCACCTCCTTGTGTGTGTGCGTGTATGTGAGAGAGAGAGAGAGAGGGAGTGTGTGTGTGTGATTGAGCATTACGAAGGCACGACGGCGGTGAAGCGGTTGAGCGTGGCACGACTGCAGCTTCTTCTTCATCGCGGCGAGGAATCCACCACGAAGGCGAGCGTAGAGCGGTGAGTGACACACCCTTTGCTCTCTTGAGCTTGCTAGATTAGTCTTGTTGTGTGCTTGGAGTCATTTGTGGCTTGCACACGGTGTATCGGCAAGTTCCTTGCTTCGATAGTGCGGCAAGGAGCGCACAATTATGCATTTGTGTGTTAGTAATTAGCATCTCCATTAGAGTAATTAGTATTTCTTAATCCTTCTAATCGTTCCTTGATTTCCAAACATTGGGCATGTTCTTGGATTAAGTCCCTGGGCCACTACCCTTCTTGATAATCGACAAAGATTAGTGCTTTTACGTAAATATATAATTACATTACTGCATTAAGTGTATTCTTGCTCATCTTGCATCAAAAAATTGCTCCTCACTTGAGGAAAAATTGTATTGATTGATTAGTGTAGCCCATCCTGAGAGCTTTCATTTGAGCCTATGTATGCCAAATTTGAGTTAAACCTCAAAGATTTTCATGTCCCAACCCCATCAGGTGGCCTCGTTGCTTAACTCCTCACCTAATCGATCGCGATGATCGACGCTCCTATTCACCCCGAACGCGACCACCTGCGGAACTGACCCAAGCGTCAAACTACATTTGAAAGACCCTTCGGGTTTGCCAATGACCGCCGCTCCCACGCAACTTCCCATAGCCTGTAGCCCACCTCCACCTCATCACTCCCCACAAGGTGGGTGCTCCCACCCTATGGAATTAGCTCCCTCAAAAGGGAGCAATATTCAAGCTTTCCAAAAGGCATTCAAAAGCGATTTTTTACACAAATGTCAAAGCTTTATCAAAACCATTCAAAACCAAACCTCAAGGCTTCATCGAATTCAAAGGCTTCAAAAGCAACCAAAGATTGTGAAGAGGAGCTTCACAAAATATCAAAGGAATTCTCTCTCTCTCTCTCTCTCTCTCTCTCTCTCTCTCTCTCTCTCTCTCTTTCTCTCTTTCTCTTGCTATTAACCTTAAAATTTTGCAATCCAAGCACAACAACTTTTGCAATGTATATCAAAATCTCATTTAGGGGGATGATCTTTTAGTTGTGCTCACATGTAAAGAGGTAGACAGTGACTAGGAGAGTCTAAGACCCCTCTATTAGCACAATGGAAGAGAAGGGGCTAGGAAATTTAACGGGGAGGGCTTTCATACTTGGAAAACCAAGTTGAAAGGCTACTTAATGAAAAAGCAGTTGTGGGGAGTAGTCAAGCCAATAATCACTGATCTGACATCTACTGATGGTGCACACATATTGACACAAGCTATGAGTGCACAAAATCAAGCGAAGGATGAGCAGGCAATATGAATCATAATCACTACACTACATGACAATTATGTACACTTTACTGATGATTGCGAAACCTCATTAGCTGCATGGGAAGCACTAGAAAAAAAATCTGGAGCTAGGAAAAAGAAGAACAAAGTGAGCTTAAAGAAGGATCTATACAAATTAAAAATGAGCATAACAAAGATATCACAAGCTTGATCAATTTCCTTAAAAGCATGACCACACAACTAGCTTATGTAAACAGTACAGTACCAGAGGAAGACAAAATTGCAGTTCTTCTAGCAGCCTTACCACCTAGATTTGACCATATCATGACCATCGTTGAGGAGAAGGATCCCGCACCAGATTTTCAAGATGTAACACTCTTGTTGTTCTGGAATCTTCTTTGCCAGTGTTTTTGTAATTTTAACTCCAAGCTCTCGCTTCTCTTGCCATTCATCCCACTACCTTCTCTTTGCCTTTTGCCTTCCATACAACTCGTTGCTGCTCTCACTTCTTGGTTTCAGTCATTTGCTTCTTCTCAGGTTCATTTGGGATTTCTTCAATTATGACACCTTTACTTCTGGTGACGACTCTGGCTGGCACTGGTTCTGGTGCCTTTTGTTCATGTCGCTATGGTTTGGCAGCATCAGGGCACCATGCTACAAAATGATCGTATTTTCCACGTATAACAATTCAAGATTCTTTTTTCAAAGTCTCTTCCACCTCTACCCCAACCTGTACACCCCCTGGTATTTGCCTTTGCCATTACTAGTACTTGTATTTGTTTCAATTTCTTTGGAACCACTTATTTTGTTTGCCTTCATTGCCTCAGGATTCGTCAGTGCAATGATTGACATATATTTTCCCTTCCTAAAATGATGAATCATAATGCCAGAATTTTTCCTTACATGGCCATAAGCCTTGTACACTACGAGAATACATCAGATATGTGGTCTCTGGATTTGCATTTTGAACACCAAATCTCCATCTTTTTGACTAAAGGCCTCATCTTAGCTATTTCAGCAATTTGCTTCACATATCTTCCAGCTTTATGGTCCATGATCCCTTCTTGGTTTTAACCTTTTCATATGACATGAGCTGGAAGTAATGCTGGACTCTGACTCTTCGGTTGATGACTCACTGTCTGGATTATCTTGTTACCATACATGTGTGGTAGTGATGTGTGTGAACAAACTTAGGACTGTCGGGGAATTTTTCGCTTCAGTAGGAGGTTTTCCCCCCCATGCATTGTATATACACCCATCATTCTAGGACTAACTTATCTTTTCATTGTGCACTAAGAAATATGCTCTCTGTTGTGTGCCTTGAGCTTCTTTATCTTCTCCAAGATGTGTGTATTTCCTTGCAATTCTATTTTCAATAATTGGTATCAGAGCACGTTGCATCATCTTGAGCATAGTTGCTAGCGACGCCAGCACCCGCCTCCCCACTTTCTTTGATTTTGGTGAGTTTTGGTCAGCGTCAGTAGGTTGACAAATACTTTGGGATAGCTCGTAGAGTCTCGTCTACTCAAATATTCCATTCAGGCTCATTTGGGACTTTGTTTTCATTATAGACAATATTGAGCATGCAATTTTGTCCTTTCGTGCAAAATTTTGGTCAGTGCAATTTTTTGCAAAATAGGTCCTTTACAATCTTCTTTGGGTTGTGCTATATAGCACATGGTGGTGCTACTTTGTTTTACCTCTTTCCGGGCAGTTTTCACATCAGGTGCAGTCACTTGTCATGGCTGACAACAACACAGATGTGTTCAAGAAGTTGGTTGTTGAGGATAAACTAGATGGGGATAATTACCCAATGTGGAATTACATGATGCAACACGTTCTTGTGCCAAAGGGCGTTTGAAATGTTGTGCAAGGCGTTGATGAATTTCCACATTCTGTGGATATAGGTTTTGTTGAGGATGCTATAGGTTTTGGTGGTAGCATTGCTACTAGTAGAGTTGTTTCGCCTACGACTGAGCAATCTCATTGGGATGTTAGAGATACGCAGACTCATGCATTGATTGCATTCTATGAAGCACACTATTACTCCTCACATTTTCTCAACTAAATCAACAAAAGAGGCTTGGAAAATTATGGCTGGTCTTTATGCAAGTTGTGATGAGGCTAAATTGCATTGATGATAAAGAGTGGGAAGTTGAAGATTATGCATGAGGAAGATGACATGGAAACTTTTCTTGCTGGTAGTGAGGATATTAGTGAACAACTCATTTTTGCGAGCGAAGTCATTTTTGACAGTTCCTTGTGTAGATTGTTCTTGATGCTTTGCTAGATTCTTACTAGATTTTTGCTAGTACTTGGATACTTCTCATGGTTCTTTAGTGTATGGCAATCACATGTTCCTAATGCTTCTGCTGGCAACACCTCGTTTGGGAATTCTGGTGAAAAGGGCAAGAAGAAGATGCATTGCCATTATTGCAAAGCTAATGATCACTTGATCGAATAGTGTCCTAAATTGAAGGCAAAAGAGGCCAACACCCAGGTTTTTCCAATTGTTTCTTTAGTGTAGGTGACTACTGGTAAGTGCATGTTATGGTCAACCTCCAGGTATGCATATGATTTGGTTTTATTCTCCTTTTAAATATGCTTTGCTTGACTTTCTCAAGTCAAAAGAATAAGCTTGAATGATTTCATCTACTTTGCTCTTCAGAGACATGACAAAAATGTTTCTAAATTCACTATGGACACCCTCCATCCAAATCAGGGGGGGGGGGGGGGGGAGTATATGTCTCATGAGTTTAATGCATTTTTGGCTAGTCATGGTATAAAACACCAATGTAAAGTGATGTATACACCTTGAAAAAATGGTGTTGCTAAAAGAAAAAACAGGCCGCTTAATGGAATGATGTATGGTAAAGGGTCAAGCTTTGCCACATTTGTTTTGGCTTGAGGCCATCATGTGTGCTACTTATGTACTCAACAGGTGTCCTACAAAAGATTTGCAGTCTATGACTCCATATGAAGCATGGCATGATAAGAAGCCATCTATTGATCACATGCATGTTTTTAGTTGTTTAGCTTATGCTTCGGTCACTCCTGCCACAAATAGAATGCAAAAAATTGGATGATAAGTCTATTAAATGCGTTTTTGTTGGTTATAGTACTAAAAGCAAAGGTTACAGGTTGTACCATCCACATAATAAACTTATCTTGGTTTCACAAGATGTTGTGTTTGTGGAAGATTGTGTTCAGCCTTTGATGTCATGTACTAGAGACAATAATATAAGCTCATAGGACAATTATGACAGTTTGTACCTCTTTTTAATGGTGGAAACTTGAATGTAAATTCCAATGAGAAAAATGTAGAGCCTATCGGGGTTTTTGAAAATGCTATGGATCAGCCTACTACTGATGCAAATGTACATGATGCACTTGATGTGGAAAGGGTTGAGAATGAGCAGGCTAGAGGTATGCCAAAATGGCTGGTGCATACTTTTGTGACAATAAATTGAATGCACCTATGTCTAGTCATACTTGTTTAAGCTCTCACCATGCATCTTATGCATCAGGTAGTTTATGTGATGTAAAGGAACCTCTGTCTTTTGATGAAGCACATAATTCAAAAAATTGGATTGCTACCATGCAATTAGAATATGATGCTTTTATAGAAAATGACACATGGACTATTTGTGATTTGCCTCCTGGAAAAAAGGTTCATTGGTACAAAGTGGGTTTACAAGTTGAAATGTAAGCCAAATGGTGAGATTGATTGCTAAAAGTCTCAACTTGCTGCAAAAGGTTATGCACGATCAAGAGGCATAGATTATGAAGAGACTTTTGCTCACACTTGTCATATGACTATTGTTTGTTTTCTATGAGCATTAGGCAGCTCACTTTGGATGGAATGTGCATCAATCAGACATTATTACTGCTTTCTTGAATGGTGATATTTGAGAAAGTTTATGTAACGTAGCCTCGCAGTTTCGTCATAAAAGGACAAGAAGATAAAGCGTGCAAATGTAAGAAATCTTTGTATGGGTTGAAGCAATCTCCTCGTGCTTGGTATGAGAAAGTTGACACTCATTTGGTTAAACGAGGATTTCGTAACAGTCCAACAGAAAGCACTTTGTTTGGAAAGCGTGTGAGTGACATACTTCTCATCATTGTTCTTTATGTTGATGATTTGCTGATCACAACACCAAATGAGACACATATTATTGAATTTAATGCTCATCTAAATGATACTTTAAAAATGAAAGATTTGGGATCGTTGCATCATTACTTGGGCATACAATTTAAGCAATGTGATGGTGGTATTGCCTTGTACCAAACAAGCTACATAGAGACATTGCTATGTAAGTTTGGACTTGAGGACTACAAACCTATTGCTACTCCCATGGAAATAGGTTTGAAATTGATTCTTCATGATGGTGGTGATCTTATCGATGTCACTCTTTACCAAACTACTATTGGATGCCTTATATATGTATGAAATATGAGGCCCAATATTTAGTTTGCAGTCTTATAGCAGGTTAGTAGATTTATACATAGCCTAGGGACTACGCCGCATTGCCAGTCTATCAAGAGGATTTTTCACTACTTGAGTGGAACTTTACATCTTGGCTTGTTTTATCCCAAGGGGGGATCATTGCTGCCAAATTTACATGCTTTTTTTGGACTCGGACTGGGTTGGAGTTTTGACACGTGAGTGTCCACAAGTGGTTTTTGTTTCATGCTCGATAGTTTGTGCATATCATGATTGAGCAAGAAGCAACTTATTGTGGCCACCTTTAGTCGTGAGGTTGAGTATAAGGCAATCTTCATAGCTATACAATTAAGTGTGTATGGCTCAAACGCCTTATGACTAATTTGGGTGTTAGTCAAAACACTGCCAACATCATCTACACTAATAGTCAGAGTGCATTGGAAGTTGCGAAGAACCCATTTTTTCATGCTCACACAAAGCACATTGAGGTGCATTATCACTATGTCAGAGAGACTCTCAGTAGGAGAGATCAGCTTGGATTACATGACAATCTTGCAGATCTTTTCACAAAGGCATTGCCTCGTGAGAAGTTTGAAGCTTTCTGCAAAGCTTTGGGCTTAATCCCCTTTGTGGATTGATCATGTCCTTAGGGCATGGCACTTCTCTATACATATGTGCTAGCTCTCGTTCATCGCATCACTCCCAATGGGGGATCTGTTACCATACGCATGTGGTAGTGATGTATGTGAACACATTTAGGACCGTCGATGCATTTTTCCCTCACTATGAGGTTTTTCCCTCGTGCATTGTATATACGTCCATCATTCTAGGGATAACTTATCTTTCCATTGTGTACTAAGAAATATACTCTCTTGTGTGCCTTGAGCTTCTTCACCTTCTCCAAGTTGTGTGGTTTCCCTACAATCCTATTTCCAACATGTCTTTTCTTGTGGCCCTTCTCCTTTTCGGCTTGCTGCTCCAATTTTAGTGCTCTTTGAACCAGATCATTAAATTTTTTGGTGGGTGCTAGAACTCCTTTCCTTAACTTCTTGCTTTGAAGACAATTAAGAAACCAGGCTAGCATCGTTTTTTCTAGTGGAGGCTCAAGCAATTGTCCGGTCAATTCCTTTATCTTCTCCACATAGTTTCTGATCGACAATTTGCCCTGCTTGATTTTTTCCAGTTTGCATAGTATGTCCTCATCTCCCCTATTATCTAAATACTCCAAGCAAAAATATATAATCAGGTTATTGTAAGATATAAGTTGGCAAGCTGGATAATGTTAGTACCATTTTCTAGCTGCCTTCTTTAGTGTCCGAGAAAATATTCCCTCTATTCATCCTCATCAATATCCTTGAGTTCAACTAATTGCTCAAAGGCTTGGATGTGGACATCTGGGTCATCTTTCTTTTTGCTTTGAAAATTGAAAATGAGATTTTCAGGTCAATCGAACGTTCATGATGACTGGTTTTGGTTTTGTGTCTTTGGATCTTCTTTTTCTATGATAGTCAGTATCATCTTCCCAATCATTGTCTTTTTCAGTCTCAATCATTGTGTCTTCTTCCATCTTCTTTGCTGGTTTATGTCCTGTTGATCAATGACTTTGCTTGTTGCTACCCTCACTGTCCTCAGAATGTTTCTTGCTACGGTAAGATCCATGAGATCGGTTCCATCTTTCCGCTCTTTCTGTATGTCCTAGTTTTGGAGGAACGTCTATTGCATTCTCAGGTTCTCTATCACCATTAGAGCCTTGTTTTGACTCTTCCTAGATTGGGCTGACACCGTCCATATCATCTATGAATCTTGTAGTTGGACTTCTGCCATGTGCAACTCTTCTGGGTGGCATGATTGATTTCTGATAGCTCTGACACTGATTGGGAGATAATTCGATTGTCAAGAACAACTTGTCTCAAGCCACCGTGATCACCAACATGGAATGAGTTGAACACTTACTACATATATTCTAAGTTGGTAGTTAGAGTTAGTTCAGATTTGATCACGACTTCAGATCAAACAAGACACTAGAATGAAATGTAAGGACTGGAACTGAAATATAGATTGAACTAGAAAATGATATTGGAAACTAAAAATGGAGACTAGAACTGGAATGTATTCAGATTATGGTAAATCAATACAACAATATCAGCCAAGTCTGCTCAAAGCTCAATTGGGTTACAAAGATACAAAAGCACAGAGAGCTCTACGATACAGAGCATTAGTCGAGAATAGATAGAGATCCCTCAAAATAAATTAGTGAGCCCTATATATAGCCGTCGGACTAGACCTCTGATTGACTGTCCATTGTACCAATTATCATAGTAACTGCATTTAAAAATTACCAGCCCGCCATCTACACAAGCTTTCCATGATACCTTCCAAACCACAAAATCCTTGCTCAACATCTTCTTTGCACTAGAAAACACTCAAAATCCAACAGACTGCAGATATACCTGGACAATAATAGGATACCATCTGATCGAGAAGGGGATTCAACTGACATTGATAATCCTTTCAATGAATATGTGGAAAGCATATAATCAAAAGAAAGACGAATCATTGGAAAAACGAAAAGGCGGTGGACTAATTTGGTTATTACCAAAAGACCAAGTAATAGATGAGTGGAATCTAGGTTTAGAATCAAATCCTAAAATGATAAAAATCAATAAACATTCAAAACCAGAGATAAAGGAAAAAGGCAAGTGGTTGTTTCTAAAGTAGCATGACATTTTCACATGGGAGCATATGGATCTAAAGGGTGTCGATCCCAAGGTATGCTAGCCTTGGATACCACTAAAACCAGATGCACAACTAGTATGAGTTCAATGGTACATTATGAATCTGAACTATGCAAAGAAGGTTAAGAAGAAATAAAAAATCTATTGAAGACGAGATTCATTATTGAGTTGGCCAGTAGTGATTGCTTGTTTTCCTATAGTGATAGTCCTAAAAAAGAATAGGAAAATAAGGATTTGTGTGGACTATAGGAAATTGAATGCTTAGTTGGGCATGAAATGTATAGTTTCGTAGATGGTTACGATGAATACAATGGGCTAAAGATAACACCAAAGGATCAGACAAAAAAAGCATTCATCACTATATAGGGAGCTTTCATGTTTCTAGTAATGCCATTTGGCTTATGTAATTCTCCAACAACCTTTCAACGATGTATGATGAAGATCTTCAGTGTGAGTTTTGACTCAGATTTGTGTAATATTTGTGGATAATTTCACAATTTTTTCATCTGAAGACATGCATCTCCTACTTTTGGAGATGGTATTTGAGAGATGCAGAGATAAAAGTATTTATTTAAATCCTTTTAAGTCAATATTCATGGTCAAGAAGGGACAACTATTGGGACATATTGTGTCCAAAAATGGCATAGAGATGACTGAATACAAGATCCAAAGTGTCTAGCAAGCCAGAGCATCAATGACCATGTGTGAATTGAGTTCATTCCTTGAGTACATCAACTTTTATCGAAGGTTTACTCATATGATCACCACAAAGGCCATTCCACTACATGAATTAACTCAGAAGGGAGATACATTTGTCTAGACCCCAAAAAGTGAGGCCATTTTCCAATCTCTCAAGGATGCTATTAGCATGAAGCCGACAACCAGTTTGGGATGTTACTTTCATGTTCATGTGGATGCTTTTGGTACGGTGATGGGAGCTATTTTGACACAAACAAATGGGAAAATGGACACAACCCAATGGGGAAATGGATTATCCAATGTACTTTTCAAGTCAAATATTCAAAATGATAGAGGAAGGGTATTCCACAACAGAAAAAGAGGGAGAGGAAATGGATTTTAGTGCCACAAAATTCAGGCATTATTGGTTGGGAACATTGTTTCATTTTTATGTGGACCATCAGGTGTTACTCTTTCTCATTTACAAAATGGTTATTCAAGGAAGATTAATTAGATGGATGACGTTCCTGCTGGAATTTGAATTCAATATCTTCCACAAAACTTCTAAAACTCACTTGGTGTAGATTTCTTATTCACAAGCATCAAAGGTATCTCATCAAAATCATTAAGGGATGAACCAGTGCATATTGAACTATTTTAGACAATGACAACAAACGGGCCAAATTCAGAGTGGCAGGATGTATACGACTTATGGTGGTATGGCATAGTTTTAGAAGACTGGACTCAGTCTAGCAAAAAGGTCCTTATAATCAGAAGTCTAAAATTCATTATTATAGCCGGATCTTTGTAGAGACTAGTTATTGATGGTTTTTTGAGGAGATGTGTACCCATGCAAGGAAGGATGCAAGTGGCCGTTGGATCTCACAATGGAAATTCAAGGGGACACTTTTCTAGTGAAATCACCTATAAGAAGATCTTGCAACAAGTAGGGTTATGCTGGCAAATTATGATGTCAAATGTCAGAGCCTTTTGTAAACATGTGATATTTTCCAGAGAATGGGCAGATCCGCAGCAGCAGACATGACATCTCTAACCACAATACAACCATTAGGAATATTCATGAAATGGGGTCTCAATTTCATGGGACCATTTAAGAAGGTTACTCCAAGAAAGAACAAGTACATAGTCATGGCTACATGTTATGTAAGTAAATGGGTGGAAGTTTAAGGCATTGCCCAACAACATAGCTAAGTCCATGGTCTGGTTTTTTTATGAACACATTGTATGTCGATATGGCTATTAAATTGAGATAGTTTTAGATCAAGGAGCCCATTTCATTAATGAAACCATTCAAATTGTACCCAACTTTTTTTCAATTAAGCATCAAAAGTTTGCACCGTACTATCCTAGATGCAATGAAAATGTTAAAAGCAAGACTATTATGACCAATCTGACTAAGATAGTTTAGAAGAAACCGCACACCTAGGATGACAAGCTTCACACAACACTCTAAACGTATAGGAAAACATATAAAATTACAACTGGCATGACACCATTCATAATGGTGTATGGCATTGAAGCATTGATACCCATTAAATTTGGTGTTCCCAATCTTTGATTGGCTATAGAGCATGATATGGATTACAACCCAACTCTAAAGAAAGAGATTAGATGAGCTACTAAAGCTAGATGAAATTAGACAAAGAGCAATGCTAGAACATGAAGTTTGAGAAATGTGATGTGGTGTTCCTATGTTAGTCAAAGTTAGGCCCAAATAAACCCAATCTGAAGATAGCATGGTCAAGACCGTATGAAGTAGACTGGGTTTATGGTAATTTATCGGAACTTTAAAGTTCATACAGGACATGCAACCAGTAAATGAGGCAACAACCCAAAATGTGGGTATAGGTCTAATTGTGGATGAGTTTGCTAAAGCCTTTGTACAAAGGGCCATCTAGTTTATGGGTTGTGCGCGTATGTTGCACGTGTCAATGCAAGGAACTTGTTGATACACCGTGTGCGAGCCACAAATGGCTCCAAGCACACAACAAGCCTAAACTAGTAAGCTCAAAGAAGGCGATGGTGTGTCACTCACCACTCTACGCTTGCTTCGTGGAGGATTCCTCGCCGCGAAGAAGAAGGAGACGCCACTACGCCGCGCTCAACCGCTTCACTGCCGCCGTGGCGCCGCAATGCTCGATCGCACACACACACACACTCTCTCTCTCTCTCTCACACACACACACACACACACACACACACACACACACACACACACACACACACACACACACACACACACACACACACACACAAGGAGGTGAAGAAGAAGAAGATGGAGATGGTGATGGAGCAAGATCACTCTTCTATTGCACAAATGAGAGAATGAGTGAATTTTAGGTTTAGTTGACTTTTATATGAGCTCGCCCCATTCACACTTGGGTGCCCATGCTTAGCCAACTAATCCCTTGAATGTTCTAGTTAGAGTGCGCTCTCATCGGCGATCACTCTTACCCTTTTCCTATTGGACCAAAAAGCCCGGTACCTGACTCTACCAAATAAATAATACAATGTCTGCCGTAGGTTACAAGGTCCGTCGTAGGTGATAGGGTGTCCGTGAGGGTTAACATGCCCCCCTTCCTGATGTAGATTCCGTCCTCGAAAGCTATTGAGTTGAAGCTCGTTCGTCGAGGTGGAAGAGCATTTGAGATGAATGTCCTTAGCCTTGTTCAGTCACTGCAAAATCAAACAACATTGGCACTGTAATTGCATTCTCATAAGCGATTAAAAAGCATATGCAGTTTTAGGCAGACAAATTGATTGGTAACAGAATTTTAAACAATTTGTCAGCAATAAACATTAAATTGCAATATAATCAAATGCATAAACAGATGTAAAGGTAAAAAATTAAACAAGTCTGGGGTCGCTAATTTAACGGTCGAAAGGCACTAGAGATCGACTATTAATACCATGGGTAAGCTTCTTAATTTTCTCTGGTCAATTAAGTTGTTTAATCGCGAGAGCCAAGTATTTCATGTTCGAGGGCTGACTAGAGGCTATACCTAGAAGACCTTGTAGTTAAGCTACAATAAAAGGAATTTCTCATGAAATCATCGCCTGACTGATTACCTTTTCTTTGACCACCCAAAGTCTTTTCACAGTGATTCAATTTTGATGTGTGTGCTTATTTTGTATGCCTTGGGTTTTTTGCTTTTCAAGGAAAAGCGCCCATACTGGGAACCTCTAGGGCTCTAGTACCATAGGCGACACATGTGAGTGAAGTACCCAATCAAGCTGAGATTTCTCTTCCAGCTTAAGATTTTACATTATGGCACTTTGATTTTTTGTTTGTTCATTTTCAGCATTTTAATTTTGTAACTTTTGGGGGGTCATATAACACTGTTACCCTCCCCAGGCTCATCACACTAGTAAACTCCCTTTATAATACTTAAGCTAAAGGTCAATAGGGACTAAACCCTCTAGAAATCCCTAGTACACTTCACACAATGCTGCCTAAATCGGATTAAGAACCTAACTAACCATTGATTATTAGGAAGGCATTCCCCATGGTATTAAGAGAAGATCTCTAACACCTAACTTGGTCAAACTAGCTTAATCGGACTGCTTGATTTTTAAACCTAGACAAGTGATTATGACAAAAAATCACATTGAATTAAATGTTTGATACTAAGCAAATGTGATGAATATTATGCTACCACTCACAATCAAAGCAGAAAAACATGGATGCAAAAAAGATGAGGGACAATGCAAATGGACAAGAAGCACCTGTTCTTGTTGATGGTCGTGCTTGATTTGAAGTGTGAACAAGAGAAAGATCCCATGAAGGTCCAAATCCTAACCACAACAACACGTTCCTGTACACACTAGGAAACACAAAGAATACCTCTAGGAGGCACATCAGTGGGAAAAAGGAACTTTGATAATCACTCAACTCTAAAACAGAAACACTCCTATTATATTAATCGTACCTACCCTCCATCACTTGACTGATGAGGATCAAAGGTGTTTGATGACAGAGGTTTCTGTTTCAGTGTATCGGATGTGAATGTGTAGGTCTAGGTCAATGTTTTGACTTTTATTGTGCATACTCGTTTGCTAATTGCTCTTGCTCTTTATTTATTTTTTATTATTTTTGTGAGTATAAGGCTTTATATGTACATTCCCTAAGATTGGGAGATTGAGAGGTCAGGGAGGAAGGTTGAGAGGGAAGCAAGTGAATGATGGATGTCAGCAAACACTCCCCCCTTCCTTGGGTAGATCATGCCGTTTGCCAGTAGTTTTCTATTACCTTAGGTGCCTCGTCGAGTTGCAAGGGTGGTAAGGTACTCTCCCAGGATCAAACTTGAAGTGGTTCATCAGGTGATTCTTGAACACTGGGAGGTGTGGATTCCTTTGTAGCTTCATGAAGGTCCACTATTGTAGGTGGAGGATGTGGAGAAGCTTTTACCTCTATGGATGCATTACATGAGGAGCTAGAAGCTTCATGGGACTCCCCCCTTCCTGAGCTAGGTGGAACAAATCGTTCTTTCTTTGGTACCCAGACTAGCTTTGGAGCGGGTGTGTAGCATTCTGTGATTTTTTTCTTTCCTCAATCGTCGATTCGTTTTGGAGCTACGAGATTAGGCTCACATGGGTCAGGTGATAGGTAAGAACAAAATCTACGTTTTGGCACTCAAATTTGATCATTTCCTTGATAGTAGCCTTGGGATTCCAATAGTCGTTTAGGAATCCAGCGCCACGTTTTCTTACATTTCTTGGAGCGAGTGGAACGTTTCTTACAAGGCTTCTATTTTTCAGCAGTAGCCATGGTCGCTAAAGAAGCTTTAGGGACCCAATTGTAAGTTTTCTTCGTTATATTAGAATGAGTCTTGTCAGAAGCTATATGCATTGCTTCTAGAATATTTAAAGGTACAGGCATTTCATCCCCCTCAGGTGTTACCCAGGTCGTCCCCCTATTTCCCCAAGTGTCTATGGTTGCTGCTAGGTGGACCCAATCCACATTGTCCGACTCAGTCATCCCAGGTAGTACATCCATATAAGGAGAATCTTCACCAACATCAATGTCCGCTTTACATGTGTAACAATACTGCAATGGAGCCTAGTGAACTGTTGTGTCATATCTATGATCAATTATAAACCTATTTCCTAGAGGATATGCTCGACCAGTCACAAGATCCACTCGAATGACAGAATCTTGAAACTGCAGGTAGACATGGTTTTTAGACCAGTCATGCACCATTTTTGCTTCCCTCATGAAAGGACGTCCTAAGATCATCTCAGATGCCATAGTGTGCTTGGAGAAATCCATAACAATGAAGTAACCCTTATTTTATGTGCAAACACCTTGATCTTGAGATCTTCTAGCATCCCAATAGGTTTAACAATAGACCCATTGGCCATCTTCACTACTATGGTTGTGGTCGCAAGGTGAGGTCTTCCCATAGTTTCCCAACAATTTTTAGTCACAATGCTAACCCCAGTGCCACCATCAAGGATTCCCTTCACAGTTAATCCCTTAGTAGTGATTGGTATAGTCGCATTGGATTCATCACCCTCAAATTATTGTCCCAACTTGTTAACAGGCATTTCTATAACAAGGTTCTCATCTAGGTTGGGTTGTGGATCTATGTGGACATGATGGTGGTTCTAACTTCTGAAGACATGAAATCCATCAATTTGGCAATGTTTAACGGCACCTTTTGGCCTTGAGTCCCTTGACGTGTGGAAGATGGGATCTCGATTTCTTCGATAGGATCAAGTAGTCCCTCTGTAAACATTCTTTCCATCAAGAAGTGAGTACGCCCACTTTCCCATGACTTTAAGTCACTTTCTTCTTGGATGACACTAGGTATGTCCAAGGGTCTATGGACTTGGTGAGGTTGTTGTTGTGTAGGGAACACGGTGTCTGTAATCTGGATCTTCCTAGGTGCTGGTTCTAGATCCCTTTGGGTATCTTCTACCAAACTTCTTAAATGCTTGACTCGCTCAATCTCCTCTGTACGGTTTGGGTAAGTTCCTATCTTCTTTTTGGATCCTAGCCATTGTGGCTCATGAAGATCTTCCTTGTTGGTTTCTATGTTAGTGGTCGTTTTGGTCTCCATGGTTTCACCTGAATCAGAATATTCTTCAGTGTCGTTCATATATACGAGGTCATCACCAGTCCCTATGTTGGTCTTTGAACTGGGGTCTGGCTTCGCTACTTTTTGCGATCTCTTTCTTCGTGTCTCTTTCCTCAAGAATATAATTTTGTTTTTGGAGCATCGATCGTGTGAGTACATTTACTGGTACCACAGGTGTACTTTGTGATGGCTCCTCGGTAACTTCAATCAAGTTTAATGGCGTGATCTTCGGTGCATTTGGATTATTTGGACATTGGGCAATCAAATGATCTATGCCACATCGATTACACATGAGTATCGGCATTGTAGACGTGCTCGCTTGATTGGTTTGCATTAGTGTGGCGTTCTTTTGTAGCCTAATAGGACACTCGGCTACACGATGTGGACCTCCACACTCATAGCATTGAAGAGGTGGTCTCTTAGCAGTGTAATCGATATTTTGGCCTCTTGCCGCAATAGCAGCTACTTGATATATAGGTTTGACTTGTCCCCAATAGTCCTCCATGTAGTATTGTGGACTTTCTTCAAGTACATCCATCCCATATGAAATATTAGGATCTATATCTTCCTCATAGCCTTCCAAACAAGAAATAGATGACTTACAACCCACTTGATTCACAGAAGTGATTCTCGGATGTGGTGGTTGCGGTCCTAGCACTGGAGGTGGTAAGGGTGTTGTTTGAACAACATTTTGGGCCCTAGGGACCATGTGTTGTGTTGTTTGTTCAAGAGGTGGGGCTGGCATCAATGCAGGCACTCGAGGTGTGTCTGTCCATGCTAAGGTTGGTGTATTGGCCATCGCGCGCTTAAATACTATGCAATCCTTAGCTTGATGACCATACCTTCCACATGCATTGCAGTTCCCATTGAATTTTACTCTAAAAGTAGGGCATTCATTGGTACTATGCGGTCCATAGCATACTGAGCACCATTGTTGATCCCTTCTTGGATACATATGATTGTTTTGCGGAGCACGATTGTCTCTAAGACTCTCTTGAATAGCCTTGGTGAGATATGCTAAAGTCATCTCAGATATCTTTGGCTCCTTAGCAATAGGCTTTAGGGTCATTGGCTGATGCCGCGATGCTTGTGAGCTAATAGATTTAGGCTCAAGAGACACTCTTTCTCCTTGAATCATTAAATTATCCTCCAATTGGATCGCATTCGTGGTGACTGCTTCCCAAGTGGTGATACCTCTAATGACTAGACCATTGTAGATATCCTCATGTCGTAATCCCCTAATGAATCTATCAAGAAATTGGTTATTGTTGAAGCGCTCATTTGGATTACAACGAGAATTCAAATGCTTCAAGCGACTTATAAAGTCTCTCACCGACTCTCCTTCCTCTCGTTGGGCTCTGTGGAGCTGAGAGGCTACACCCTAAAGCACTCCGTCCCGTATGTATTCTTTCAAGAACAATCTCCTAAGAGTAGGGTAAATCGTTTTTTCTTCCACCCTTAGGGTTCTATACCAATCCCCAGCCTTTCCACTTAAGGTTAGGCTTAAAGCATTGCTCTTATGTAGGTCATTGTGTTCTCCTAGAGAATCGCATATTTGTTCAAACACTTCAATATGCTTTCTCACATCCCCGTCTCCACTAAATTTTTGTGTGAGCTTGGCTATTTGTACTGCCTTACTTCTAGGCTCTCTATCAGGCATGTTACTCATATTCTCAGCAATAGATTGACCTATAGCTTGAGCAAATGTTTCCAAGTCACCTAAGTGAGCAGGTACCGTGGGTGAAGGTGCTCCAAAGACTACATGTGGAGTAGGTATTGGCATTGGGCTTGGCGCATAGGAAGCCCTTGGGTTCCCCATTGGGTACGATGTTGTGCCATGTGGTGGTCCATAGCTCATATGAGTGGCCCTAGGCATAGCAGACGTCGGATGTGACATGCTAATGCTAGTCGGTATAGTCCCATGGAAATAAGAACTTGTGTATTGTGGTTGTGGAGCATAGGTAGTTGAAACAATGGGAGGGGTAGGGACTACATGAGCGTGATGACCCATAGGTGCATACGATTGGTACACACTTGTAGGTACTATTGCAGGCATTGAGCTACCATGTAGCGGTGCTTTACTAACAAACGAGGTCCATGGTGTGTTTCTTGGCATGCCCATCATTGGGGTAGGCATGGTAGCCGTGGTGTCATCAAGGGAAAGATGAGATAGACTTGGAAAAGTAAAGCTATCACTTGTGGGCTCAGATTGCATTGAGACCCCTGGCGAAACAACATATGGGGGATCGATGGGACTCACTGGGGGAGTCTCCATTTGTGATAGAGTGGGTTGTTTCCCTTTGCCTGTGTCTAAAAATCGCATAGGACTCGTCGAAGGTATGTTTATTCCTCGATTTTGCCTCTCGGACTGGATAATCCTATGGATGACATTGCAGATCATGTGTTGTTGTTCCTCTAGACTAGTGGCACTAGATATAGATTGTACAACTTCTAACCAACCCACATGGTATGTGTAGCCCACGTATAGGTCGGTCAAAGTCTCCGTGTGTAGGTCATATGCCCAATTTTCATTGAGAAATACCCCGTCTAAACTTGGTGTACTAGAGCGTTGCCATGAAGTGGATGCAATGTTGCTTCCTGTGTTTTGACTTTTAGTCACCGCCGCTACCTTAGAGGCGACTTTGGAAGGTGGTAGCTCGGTAGGGCCCTCATTAAATGAGGTAGGTAGAATGTCCACGTGGACACTCTCAGGGAGTGTGGGGTCTACAGGAGATGTGAATGGTGATTCTACTTCCCCACCCCCTTCGTTTACTTCACTAGCCGTAGGTTCAGAGCGCGTAGCTCTACTAAAAGTTTCCATCAAACGGCTAAAAACACTAGTTCCAGGTTGTTGGGCCCAGCTAGGCACGGTTTCATTTGTTCCCCCGGGGCTTTGTGTAAGATGCTCTTCCATAATATCGTAGTCAGAGGAAGAGTCGCTAGCCGCTATATTTGGGTCTTGGGTTGCACTACCTTGGGTCCCCGCCAAGAGCGTAGACCCTAGCGTGGAAGGATAGTGAGTACCCCCGTAAATCGAAGCACTAGCTAGTTGTTCGGACTCTAGCACACGACCAGAGCGTAGATACATGTGCTTTGGGTGCCCTACAAGTGTCGGCAAGTACCCTCAAAGGTTACTTGCTTTATTTTGTGGGTGTTTTGCACCCCGTTTTCTACTTGATTTTTTCTTGTTTTTGATGTTTTTTTAATGTTTTTTTTTTTTATTAAAGTGTGTGATAGCTCGAAACGAGCGTATCACTTAGAGGGTCGCTGTGTGCTTTAGAGCACAATTTTCGGGCATCTGACGTTCCGTTGGTCCTCAAAAAATCAATTTTTAGCTACGTGTGAAGCTACAATTCGTTTTTTTAAAAGGCGACTGAGGCCTAGGCCTGAGCGTGAGCTTGGCTTGGGTTTGGGAGATATTCTCGATCCCGGTCCTACCTTTAATTTTTTTTTAAAAAAAATTTATTTTTTTTAAAAAAAAGGATAAGGTCGCCGCGGCCTGCGCGAGAGCACACACACACTCTACCTACCTACTTCTAACTAATACACCTACTCTTACACACTAACACACTCTATTAACTCTCACTAATCTACTTCCTACTTATTGTACACAGAAAACTAACTACCTTAATAAACAGAGAATAAACATAGAACCTTTGAAATCTCCATTAACAGAGAAAACTAATTACCTTAATACACAGAGAATAAACACAGTACCTTTGAAAACTCCATTAACAAAAAAAACACACAGTATAACACCAAATCCCTCTTCTCAACACACACACACACTCCTTCCCTACCTTTCCTATAATTGAAATTGCACCAGGGAGAAGCACAGAGTGCTACTCGAGCTTAGTGTATGGCATTCCCCGGCAGCGGCGCCAAAAATGTGTGCGTATGTCGCACATGTCAATGCAAGGAACTTGCCGATACACCGTGTGCGAGCCACAAATGACTCCAAGCACACAACAAGCCTAAACTAGTAAGCTCAAAGAAGGCGATGGTGTGTCACTCACCGCTCTACGCTTGCTTCGTGGAGGATTCCTCGCCGTGAAGAAGAAGGAGACGCCGCTACACCGCGCTCAACCGCTTCACCGCCGCCGTGCCACCGCAATGCTCGATCGCACACACACACACACACACACACACACACTCTCTCTCTCTCTCTCTCTCTCTCTCTCTCTCTCTCTCTCACATATACACACACACACACACAAGGAGGTGAAGAAGAAGAAGAAGATGGAGATGGAGATGGACATGGAGCAAGAGCACTCTTCTATTGCACAAATGAGAGAATGAGTGAATTTTAGGTTTAGTTGACTTTTATATGAGCTCGCCCCATTCACACTTGGGCGCCCATGCTTAGCCAACTAATCCCTTGAATGTTCCAGTTAGAGTGCGCCTCTCATCGGCGATCACTCTTACCCTTTTCCTATTGGACTGAAAAGCCCGGTACCTGACTCTACCAAATAAACAATACAATGTCCACCGTAGGTTACAACGTCCGTCGTAGGTGATAGGGTGTCCGTGAGCCGTGAGGGTTAACATGGGTGGTCTTTCTGTAGGTAATGATTAGTTTCAACTTTGGAGAGCAAGGATCTTACCACTATGCATACACCCCTTGGGTTGTTAAGAATGTGCACTCTACCACAAGATGTTATATTGCTCATATGATGAACGGTATGAATAAAATGTTGAGGGATTTTATTCCTCATGTTATTATGCCTTTCACCGATAATTTGCCAATCAAAGGATGTGAATAAGGTTCCAAAGATGAGATAAAGGATAAGAGGGAGTGCTAAAGGCTGTTGTTTAACAGATGCTGATCATGATGCAATTTCATTTAGGCTTGAAGAAAGTTAACTTGACATTTTTAGGGGCTAAAAATTATTTTTGGTGCTAAAGAAGTAATGATTGTAGGGCATATGTGTGGTCCACATGGAACAAATCCAAGTTCAATGAAGATTGAAGCTATCCAAAAGATGAAGGAGATATGCACATCAATTACTAAAGATTGTTGATTTTTGGGTGCATGTATGTCTTATCTTATTTGGTTACTTCACTTTGCTCATGTCGGAGAAGTACATCACCAGCTGTTACAAAAGCTTATTATCAAGAGATTAAAGAAGATGCTTCTTGAGGTACTTACCTTGAGAAAAGTTGACTATAATTGTGGAAGATTGATGATCTTGATAGTTGACACTAGCCCTATAGGAATTGGGTGAGCTATAGGTTAAGATGATGAAGAAGGTCACATGTATGTAGTTCAATTTGGGGCTAAAATGTTTAATGCTTGTCAACATGGGTACCCATAAGCTAGGAGAGAGCTTTGGGTGTCGTTATTGCCCTGAGATCTGACAAGAGTATTTTATTGGAGCTTTAGTTGTGGTAGAGTCAGATTGCTTCCCATTGATAGGGATGATTGCAAACTTCTTTACTGTAGACATTGCTATGCTATAATGAATAGCTTATATTAAGTCTCTTAATCATGAGTTTTGTCATATTACAAGTAGAGATAACCCTGTTTACAGATATGTTGTCAAGAGTCACCAGGTATGAAGATGAAGAGGAGATGCTTACCAAAAGTGATGATGTGGGTTTAAAGTTATATAGCTCTTATTATCTACATGCAAGTTGTGGTGCTCTTATTCAAGTACTTGATTTCTTTTCTGAAGAGATGTATGATGGAGAGTGGCTCTTGATAGGGAACTATCTTAACGCTCTTACCTAGCAAGAAGGATGGAGTGATCAAGAGTATAAGAGGATTAAAAAAAAGGATTGTGGTTACTTTCTTAGAGAGTGCCATTTATGGAAGCAACCAAGCATCACAGAGGGGTACTGCATAGGATATTTGTGATAAAGTAGCTCAATAGCAAGTTTCAGGTAAGTTTGTGGGCTGAAAAAAAGAGGGGTATGAGAAATTTTTGTCAAAATCAAAGACCTCTATTGGTGGAAAGGTATGTACAAAGATGTTGTTGAATTTGTGGTGACTTTCTTGGTACGCCAATGTATGACATCGAGATGGATTACATCCTACTATCCATTAGCTATGCATTACAAGTGGGTTGTAGATTTGATTACAATGCAGCTGAGGTATATTGTAATTTCTAGAGAAGACCTCACTAACCAGGTTGAAGGGAGTGCTTTGCGTACCAAAGCTACAAGTTTTCTATGCAAATTTTTGCTTGAAGATGTAATTTTCAGGTAAGGTTGTGTTGGAAAAATCATTGTTGATAGGGGAGATCTGGATGTAATTGAAGCTTGTGAGTATTTTGTTCGTTTGGGCATCAAATTGGGTCTTACTACAACATATAATCCAATAGTCAATGGAGAAAGTGAAAGAGGACATCACCTATTGTTAAAGCTTTAGCAAAGGCATGCCAAGGGCATATTGGTGATTGACCTAACCTTTTACTTTATGGATTGATCAAAGTACATATAGTTCTATTACACATTTTATGCCATTTGAATTGATGTATGGAGAGAAACCCAATATGCCTATAGAGGAGGTGTTTATGTCTTATACAATATTGCAATGGTAAACATGTATGTTTACAGAGGATTTGCTTTCTTTCTGTATTCGCCAACCTAAGCAACGTCAAGAAGACATTGAGTATGCCAAAGTAAAGCTCAAGGAGGCACGTTGAAGAATAAATTAGCATTTTTTGAGAAGCATATGTTGCCGCTTTATGCTATCAAAGATGGCAATTGGGTACTTGTTTATGATAGTAGCTTGGAAAACCACTACTCTGCTATGCGTAACATGGTCAAACATTTCTTTGGACCGTATGTTGTACTTCATGATTACGATAATGCACCAGATAAATTATGTGAGCTCGATGGCATTGAGCTTAGAGTGCCTATTGTAGAAAAAAGACTCAATTTTTTAAAAAACATCCTTGAAGGTTGCCCAAGTCTGTGGTATGATGCCCTTCTCCTTGAGCGATATCCACCATTTGTTGGCCTTACCCTCTAGTGGCATACTTGTTTATAGTGCCTTGACTGCATGTGGAGTGCGTCTAAGATCATGAATCCCATCCCATTTTCTCAAGAATATATTCATCGTATCTTTTTTGCACTCCTTTTCCTCTCCTCTAAAAATTGGTAGCTTGATATTCTTTAAGAAGTCATCCACCTCTTTTTGAAAAAGAAGGTGCAATCCCTCTAGATTAGAGCCTTGCTCCTATAGACCAAGGGTGATTCCACCAGGCATGGATGTGGTAGAAACCCTCGCCTTCTCATTAACTTGGCCCTTGGCCAATTGTTGCATGAATTTCAAAAGCATACCAGACACTTTATTGACATTTGCATTCAACTATGCAAAATTAAACTATAAAACAATAATGCATGTTTGCAGTGCTCTAAACTCTTGAATATCAAGCAATTTGATGCTATCATCCGGCCCCATTGTTTCCATGTGGGCACCCTCCATGAGAGTAACAGACCAGGGGGCAGGAGCATGCAAAAATGGTGCAAGATTTTCAAAATCAAATGTTTGTTGGATGTCAATATCTGAATCCATGGCATAACTTGCTATGCTAGTGAGAGAAAAGATGTACCTTAGACAAAAAGTTGCCTACCAAAACCAAACCGTAATTGGCTATGAGCAACCGTAAACAAAATCAATTAACCTTGCTAAATTGATATCGCCAAGGCGTAGTCAACTGTCGGTGGCAACCACAAACATCATAAAGCAACCTCTAGTCGTCGACACTTGAAAGCGCGTTGGAAAAGACCATGTCCAATTCAAGAAAATAACCCATCAATTTGTATATAGCAAAAGATTTTGCTAAATATTACTGGCTTTGTGTGGTGTAACCCTTTGTTTATGCCGCTTTTCTAGTTGAAAGATTTTCCATTAAAAGAAGATCAAAGAGATGCTTAATTTTAAATTCTTTGAATTTTATAGAACTTCCTAAATTTGCAAAGCTTCAACAACATTGCTTGCCTCGAACTCTTCTCACACTTTCAATTGTGTGGACTTGCACTATTCTTATGAGGAGAGGAGGTGAGGGGGATAGGACATGGAAACTCTCCCTTGGGAGTTTTTATTTTAAAAATCAAAGGGCGCCCTTGGCATTGGGTTGGCACCCACATGCAAACACAATGACCTCCAAGTGATGAAGCCACTGTCGTGCAGTGCAACAAAAATAAAATCCACCATAGCTCCTCATACAAAGATCAAGAAAGTGAGCCAAAGAAACATGAAATGCTGTCTGCTATTGTGCCACGTCAATGGGTCCAAGCTTGCATTGTTTTTGTGTAGGTCACTTTGACCTCTCCATCCCCTCTAAGCGGCCATGCCTGCGTGTGCAAGCTTTGTCACACACACACACACACACAGAGAGAGAGAGAGAGAGAGAGAGAGAGAGAGAGAGAGAGAGAGAGAGAGAGAGAGAGAGAGAGAGAGAGAGAGAGAGAGAGAGAGAGAGAGAGAGAGCGGATTTATGTGGAGCCAGTCCCCCCTCCAATAGGATTTTTTTTTATAGATTCTCCCATCAGGAGAGACTTGGTACAATACAATCTTTGTGTTCCTTGTGACCTAGGTGATGCAATGAAGATGGAAAGCTTCATGCAACACAAGCATAACATAGACTTTGTAAAAAAACTTAACTATCCCCAGTCTCAGTCCCAAGACCTCAAACACCTTCAAAGGTGGAGAAAGCTAGCGGGGAATGAGGATAGGGAAGAGGAAGAAGAAACATTCATAGGAGAAAGAAATAGTTCCTCACTTATCATCACTCTTCTTACTAGCATACCTAATGGCATAGTAATGAAGATGGCAAGCTTAAGCATTGAAGCATGGCTCTTGGTTGGATTTGCATTCCATAGCCAAGAGTGTTGGTGTAGGTTCTCAACTTCTCTACTAGCTTGGAGAAGGAGATGAAGCTCTTGCACTTTTCACTTCCACAATGAGAGAGTGTGTGTGTGTGTGTGTGTGTGTGTGTGGGAGAGTAAACCCCCCATGTTAGCCCCTAGCTTCCTTGGTCGACCCCCCTCTTCTAGCTCATGAAAGAAGCTCATTGGACCCCTTCAAGCCTGACCAATCACATGCAGGGTGCATATCAAGCAAGCATGCTAGCCATGGGACAAGTGTCCCCCTTTCCCCTTTGAGGGAGAAGACTTGATAAATGCATAACCATTAATTAAATTAACTAAATTATCATTGGACCCCTTGGGAGGCCAACCAATAGGCTTTAGGCACACCATGAGGGCAACATGAGGAGGAGCTTGACAAGTGTCCTAGATGCTTTCTTTTTACCAAGCTTGACTTGTGTGAGGGTGTGTGTGTTCTCTCTCTAGCCCCTAGAATGAGGGATTGCCCCCCTTGTGTAGGGATATACATTGACTTTGTGGAACACCTTACCCTCAAGTACCTTAGTCATGGAGCACCTTAGCACCTTAGGCATTGAGCACCTCAAGAACCTTAGTCAGCAAGCACGAGAAGCACCTCAAGCTTGGGCCGAGTTCCCACTTCAAGAACAGTCCTAGCTTACCTAAGGTCAAAGGAATTTTAACACTAAGCTTTGGAGGTCTTTAATGAAGCTAACCCTAAGGTCTTTAAGCTCCATTAGCTAGCCTTGCTCTTTGATAGATCATCTATCATTGGATCCCTATTGGCCCCGTGTTGAGACAGACCCAAAAGCACATGTCTATATTTAAACCCTTGTTCTCGTCTATTCTCCCACATCAAATGATCAGTTTAATATGATAAATTTGTTTAGGTTGGTTAGATATTAGATTTTATGACATTACCTCGCTCTTGAAATCATAGTCCTCTTGCTCTTAGCTACATATAGCCCCTGTACTGCATGTGTATCCGTCGGCCCTTGGCCAGGGCCGTGCCCTCCTATAGTCCTACCCTTGGCATGACAGCATGTAGAACAACTAAAAGCTCTTTCTCATAAATGCCCAAGACCTATTCATCTGTATTGAGCCTTTAGCTTTCATATGCTATGGCATGCCCTTCTTGAAGCAAGACTGCTCCAAGGCAACTGCCACAAGCATCACATTGGACCTCAACTGGCTTTGAGAGATCCAGAAGCATAAGGACCGGTTGAGAGGTAAGATTCTCTTTGAGCTTGTCAAAAGCATTTTTCTCCTTAGCAGTCCATGAGTACTTACTGTTCTTCTTTGTTAAGTCATGTAATGGTCCTGTTATTTGAGAGAATTTGCTATGAAGCGCCTATAGTATGCACACATATCAATAAATCTTCTTAGCTCATGTAGATTCCTTGAATCAGGCCATGCTTTTATTACCTCCAATTTTGATGGATCCATACAGATACCATCTGGAGAGATTATATTACCTAAGTATTGAATCTCTTGAGGAAAAAATTCACTTTTTTTTTAAATTGAGAAAAAGATTGTTCTCCCTCAGTGCTTGAAAAATCACTTGGAGATATTGCTTATGTTCCTCCAAGGACCTCCAAGGACTTGGAGGAGATGATGATATCATCAAAGAACACTCCAATGAATTTGCGGTAGGTCTAAATATTTTCTCCATTAGACGATTGAACATGGATGGTGCATTAGTCAAGCCAAAAGGCATGACTAGATATTCATAAAGGCCAAACGTTGTACGAAACACAGTCTTTAGGATATCTTCTTCCACTATCCTTATTTGATGATAGCCACTTTTAAGGTCAATCCTACTGAAGTAGGTAGAGCCTTGTAACTTATCAAACAGATCTTCTACCCGAGGCATGAGAAATTTGTTTTTGATAGTGATTTGATTTAGTGCTCGATAGTCCACACACTTGTCGTATGTACCATCTTTCTTTTGTACAAAAAGGACTGGAGAACAAAAGGGAGAGGAGGTAGGCCTCACCATCCCTTTGTCTACCAATTCTTGTACTTGCCTCATGATCTCCTCTTGTTGAGCTTGGGAAACTCAATAAGGAGGTTTCATAGGTGGTGAGCTTCCTGGTAGGAGCTCAATTTGATGGTCATCATCCCCTCGTTAAGGTAAGTCCATAGGGATATCATCGATGAACACATATTGGAATCCTTTTAGAAAATTAGACAAGTCTAACTCTTCTTGATTCCTACCATTTACATTTGATGAAACATTAGGATCTTTTAGGGACTCTTTGACAAAAATCATGTATGCAAAAACTGAGCTCTTCATTGATTTATCAAAAGCAAGAGGATTTACAAGTGGTATAGTGCGACCAGACTCACTAGCATTTATATACATACTCTTTCCCTTGTAGGTGAAGTAGATTCTCCTTTCAGGGAATTTCATGTTGGCAGCCATGCGGTTGAACCATGGTGCCCCTAGGATAGCATCCTCATGTTGGAGAGGAGAGATGAAAAAGTCTTCTTTGTTGACATAGCTTTGGACATGAAGCCTCAACTTACCAATCAAGAGAGTAATGGAGGCTTGATGTCCCTTGAAAGTGGTGTTGGCAGTTACATTATCTCTCATCTTGAAAGCTTGAATGCCCAACTTGGTGGCCAACTCCATTGATATGAAGTTGTGAGTAGAGCCAGGGTCAAACAAGATGAAGGAATCATGTTCCCTTAACCTTCCCCAAGAATAGCAGAGAGGTGATCCTTTGCAATGAGCATCCTCTTTTGGAGATTGGATAGTAGAAGCTCTAAGAGTCTCATTCCGGGCATTTCTCTTGGGGCAAGAATGATAGCCATGTCCTTGCTCCTCACACTTAAAATATTTGTGGTCCTTGCAAAAAGCCTCAAGCTCTTCAAGAGAGAGTTTATTTTTACCTTTGTAAACTCCCTTCTCCTTGGACCGATTATTGTTGTTGTTGTTGTTGTTAGAATTGCCTTGGGAAGAATTTTGGGCATTGGTTTTTCCCTTTGCATCATTTTTGTCTTTGCTTTCCATGGGCTTGACATTCCTTCTAGCCCCTTGTTGGAAATTGATGCGCAAAGCAACCATAGTGTGGTGGATTACTTTGGTGATAGAACCAGGCTGTTGGGAGTTGATATACTCGGCCATCTCTTTAGGTAATCCCGCACAAAATGGTTGCTTTTGCTCGACAAAGTCTATCTTTTGAAAGACAGTAGCCTTGAGATGTAAATCCCAAAACTTGTCCACGTATTTGTGGATAGATTCATGAGAGAGAAGCTTCAAACTCCGCCATTCGGTAAGCACTTTGTCCTTTGCATTGCTTGCAAGGAATTGCTTCATGATGGAAACTTGTAGAGTTTTCATGTCTTTCGGGCTTCACCATTGCCACGAAGGCTAGCCCACCATTGACGAGCCGATTTTTGGAAGTGCATAGCTACATGGTGTAGCTTGGAGGACTCCGTGAAGCCTTTCCTCCCTCTTTGAACTTCTTGAGCTTTTGGGACCTTCACCATTCAGAATAAGATTTGCGATGTCCTCCCCTCTTGTATTCTCTAGGAAAATAGTCATAGCTTTTGTCGAAAGAGGAGGAAGGTGAAGAAGAAGGAGAAGAGGGTGACCTCTTTCTTGCCCTTTTGTTCCTTTGTTTCCTCTCTTCCCTTTTGGAGTGATGAGGAGAAGGACTATGGGTTGACCGTTTCCTCTTCAAAGAAGTAGGCAATCGTCTAGACTGCCATCTTTGTGGAGCCACATATTCAGAGGAACTTAGGGATTCATTACTTTCTCGCTCTTTGGATTCCTCCTCTCCTATGGGAGAGAGTCTTCTTTTGGGGGTCTCATGAAGAGGCCTCCTAAGATCTCTCTGCTCTTGGAGAGGAAGGGAAATCCCATAAGCTTGCTTGCAAAATTTCATCTCATTTGAACACATACATTTTCATTTAAAGAGATTTTTGCAGATACAAGAAGGCAAAGGGGAAAAAGTGGTGATTTTGAGCAATTTCGACATCCAAAGTTTGTTTTAATCACATATTCTTGTTGTATGCATCAAGGAGTACCTTGGATAAAAATCTAAGTGAATTATGAGCCAGTAGACATCATACGCGTATGATGTCTCATAGGCCAGATTTGGGTCAAATCAGACATTTGAGTATACCCTAATGTCCTAGACCATAAAAGAAGTCCCTAGCCAAAATTTCATTGCATTTGGAGCTCACTTGAGCTTGTAAATGCCAGAAGACAGATCTAGATATATTCATGCTCGTAATGATCATAACTTACTCAAAAAATGTCCAAATTAAATTCTGAAAGTTGCCCAAGTGATAAAGATCCTCTGGAGTAAAAATCACTTGATTTGGCCACAATAGACATCATACGCGTATGATGTATCTAGCCCTAATTTGGAGGTGAAAACTCACATTGAGCTTCTAGAAGTGTTAAGCACTGTAAAGTAAGCCTAGTGCACTACCAAGTTTCAACAAATTTGCGTCACATTTGGTCAAGATACGAGCAAAAATCCTTGCTTCTGAAACTGTTTTGAGTGTTGTTTCAAGTGCAGTTCACCAAAACTATCTGAATCTTGATAGAGAACTCCAAATTGAGTCAGATATAGCTAGGAGAAAAGCTTGTGAGCTGAATTTTCCCAGGTTTCCTAAATCCAAACTTTTAGGGTACCCAGAACTAGTTTCCAGAGACCAAAAGAGTCACAAATTCCTGACTTCTAAGAGACCTGATCAAGGGCAAAAAGGGATAAGTTTCACTAAGCCAAGGTGGTCTTGTTAAGGACTATCTTGAAAGTATTGAGTGGGCCTGACATTAAGAAAGCAATGATCATCAAGATGGAAAACCAATCTACCAATCCTTTTGTAGATATGACCAGAGGTATGGCAAGCCAAGTTAGAAGTGTTGAAAAGCCAATCTATCCACATTTTTACACAAGCCCAACTACATTGCCACCATGGCTGTACCCATATGTAACCATAGAACATGACTTTTATAGAGGTGGAATTTGTTGGAATTAGGGTTGCAGAGAAACACACACAGCTTGGAGAAGACGAAGGAAGCTCAAGGCACACAATAGAGAGTGTGTTAGTTAGTGTGCAATGGAAAGATAGATAGCCCTAGAGTGATGGGCGTATATACAATGCACGGGGGAAAAAACCTCCTAAAGAGGGAAAAAAATGCCCCGCCGGTCCTAGTGTGTTCACACACATCACTACCACATGTATATGGTAATAAATCCCCCCTGGAGTGATGCGGTGAACGAGAGCTAGCACATGAGTAAAGGGAAGTGCCATGCCCTAAGGACATGATCAATCCACAAAGGGGAGTAAGCCCAAAGCTTTGCGGAAAGCTTCAAGATTCTCACGAGACAATGCCTTTGTGAAAAGATCTGCAAGGTTGTCCTGTGTTGGCACATAAGCCAAGCTGATCTCTCCTGCTGAGAGCCTCTCCTTGACATAGTGGTAATGCACCTCAATGTGCTTTGTGCAAGCATGAAAAACTGGGTTCCTCGCAACTGCCAATGCGCTTTGACTGTCAGTGTAGATAGTGTTGGCAATGTCCTGTCCAACACCCAAATCATCCATAAGGCGTCTAAGCCATACACACTCAACCGTAGCTGTGAAGACTGCCCTGTACTCAGCCTCACAACTCGAAGTGGCCACAATAGGTTGCTTCTTGCTCAACCATGATATACATGAACTGCCAAGCATGAAACAAAAACCACTTGTGGACACTCGCGTGTCAAAACAACCAGCCCAATCTGAGTCTGAAAAAACATGTAAGTCTGGTGGCAATGATCCCCCCTTGGGATAAAACAAGCCAAGGTGAAAAGTGCCACTAAGGTAGCGGAAAATCCTCTTAACAGCCTGCCAATGCTTAGACCCTGATGCATGAATTTGCTGACCTGTGAGACTGAAAACTGAATATCTGGCCTCGTGTTTCATACATAAATGAGGCAGCCAACATGAGTTTGATAAAGAGTGACATCAGCAGGATCGCCAGCATCATGTAGACTCAACTTCAAACTTGTTTCCATGGGAGTGGCAATAGGTTTGCAATCTCAAGTCCAAACTTATAGAGCAATGTCTCTATGTAGCTTTTCTGACACGAGGCAATACCACCATCACACTGCTTAAACTGTATACCCAAGTAATGATGCAACAACCCCAAATCTTTCATCTTGAAAGTAGCATTCAAATCAGCCTTAAATTCAGCAATATGTCTCTCATTTGGTCCAGTGATCAGCAAATCATCAACATAAAGAACCACAATGAGAAGTACATCACCCTCACGCTTTACATACAATGTGATTTCTGTTGGACTATTACGAAAGCCTCGTTTAACCAAATGAGTGTCATCTTTCTCATACCAAGCACGAGGAGATTGCTTCAACCCATAGAAAGCCATGTTACATTTGCACACTTTTTCCTCTTGTCCTTTTATGACAAAACCGCGAGGCTGCGTTACATTAACTTCCTCAAATATGTCACCATTCAAGAAAGCAGTAACAATGTCTGATTGATGTACTCCCAACCAAAACGAGCTACCAATGCACATAGAAAACGCACAGTAGTCATACGACAAGTGGGAGCAAAAGTCTCTTCATAATCTATGCCTTTCTGCTGTGCATAACCCTTTGCAACAAGTCGAGCCTTATGGCGATCAATCTCACCATCCGGCTTGCGTTTCAACCCTTAAACCCATTTCGTACCAATGGCCTTTTTGCTAGGAGGAAATTCACATAAAGTCCATGTGTCATTTTCTATGAGTGCATCATATTCTGATTGCATGGAAGCCATCCAATTTTTTGAATTCTGTGCTTCATCAAAAGACAGAGGCTCCTCAACATCATGTAAGCTAGACACAGCCAAAGCATAACAATCTGATGCATAAGATGCATGGCGAGAGCCTGAATGAGTACGACTAGACAAAGGTGCATCCAATTTACTGTCACGCAAAGTGTGCACCAGCCATTTTGGCATACCTCTAGCCTGCTCATTTTCAACCCTTTCCTCATCAAGTACATCATGTACATTTGCATCAGTAATAGGCTGATCTGTAACATTTTTAGAAACCCCCATAGGCTGTACATGTGCCTCATTGGAACTTACATTCGTATTTCCACCACTGAAAAGAGGCAACAAAGTGTCATAAATGTCATGTGAGCTTACATTATTGTCTCTAATACATGACAGCAAGGGCTGAACAGAATCTTCCATGAACACTACATCCCGTGAAACCAAAATACGTTTTGTTTGCGGATGATACAACCTGTAACCTTTGCTTTCAGCACTATAACCAACCAAATACATTTCACAGCCTTATCATCCAATTTTTTGCGTTGCACTTGTGGCACCAAAGCATATGCCAAACAGCCAAAAACATGCATGTGCTCAATAGAAGGCTTTCTATCATGCCATGCTTCATATGGAGTAATAGACTACAAAGCTTTCGTAGGACACCTGTTAAGTACATAAGTGGCACACATGATGGCCTGAAGCCGAAAAGAATGCGGCAAAGCTTGACTTTTGACCATACATCGTGCCATTTCCGTAAGTGACCTGTTTTTCCTCTCAGCAACACCATTTTGCTGAGGTGTATAAGGCGCTGTACATTGGTGTTTTATCCCACGACTAGCAAGAAATACATTGAATTCATGAGACATACACTCCCCCCCTCGATCGAAACGGAGGGTGCCCATAGTACATTTCGAGACATTTTCAGCCATAGCCAGAAATTGTTTGAAGCACATAAAAACTTCGAACTTTGCTTTACGCGGAAATACCCACGCATGCCTGGAGTAATCATCAATGAAAGTCACGAAGTACACGTAATTGCCCAAGGACGGAGTTTGCATGGGCCCATAAACATCACTATGCACAAGCTGCAACCTGCATGTGGCCCTAACTGAACCATCCTTTGGAAACTTAGAACGCTGCATTTTACCCAGAATACAGTCTTCACAAACATGTTTGACAGGTGCTTCAAGAGGCGGCAAAGAATCAACCATATTAGATTTTTGCAAACGCAACAAACTCGAAAAATTCAGATGACCAAAACGTGCATGCCAAAGTTTTGCATCTGAAATAGCCCTTGAATCTGCAACAACATTTGCATAATTTTGTCCACACTTGCCATACAAAGTGAGCTTATACAGCCCACGACACAAAAGGCCAGATGCAACAATTTCATCACCAAAACTGAGATCATGAACTGTACATCTGTCACCCACAAATTTGACTACAATTCCAAGTCTAGCAAGTGCGGATACAGACAAGAGATTCTTCTTGATCCTAGGTACATAAAGTGCATCAACAAGTGTGAAAGAACTGCCATTAGCAGCAGTAAGCACAATCTTTCCAACTCCCTGAACTGGATAAGAGGCATTGTTGGCACAAGTGACTGAATTCCCATGAGGGACAAACTCGAGAGAGGTAAACAATTCACGATGTGAGGTAATGTGCTTTGTAGCACCACTGTCGAAATACCACACATGTGAATCTGCAGCAACTGACAAGCATGCATCATGGACAGCAGGATTGTAAGTGCACTCTGCGCTAAAAGCCCATTCTGCATCAACATCAGCAACACAATCTCATTTCACTGAAGACTCAACAATGGCTACATTTGCAGTGGAACCAGCACTTGCAGTGGAACCACCCTCTTTCTTCTTAGCCTCTTTGGCCTTCAACTTAGGACACGACTTGATCAAGTGATCATTAGCTTTACAATAATGGCAACGCATCTTCTTTTTGCCCTTGTCACCAGAATTTCCAGATGAATTTTTGCCACTCGCAGTAGCAAAACCATAAGAAGTGGATGCATTATTGTTACCACCCTTTCTTTGAGAAGCAATAAAAGCATGTTCAACTGCACGCTGCCTAGTCCTGTTTTTTCTGGAAAGTGACTCTTGCAACAACAATGTACATAATGCATCAAACTGGTTTCCTTGGGTCATAAGTCTCCAAGTACTAGGAAAAGTCTGGTAAGAATCTGGTAAGGCATCAAGAACAGTCTGCACAAGGGAACTGTCTGAAATGAATTCTCCTACAGAAATAAGTTGCTCATTGATATCCTTGACACTAGCAAGGAAAGTGTCCATATCATCTTCCTCATGCATAATCTTCGACTCCAACTCTTTATGCAGCAAAGCAATTTTAGCCTCATTGCGACTTGCATAAAGACCAGCCAAAATATCCCAAGCGTGTTTTGCAGATTTTGCTGAACGGATGTGAGGAACAATGGTGCACTTCACAGACAACGCAATCAATGCATGAGCCTGCGCATCCTTAACATCCCAACGAGCTTGTTCTGTCGTAGGCAAAACAACTCTAACAGCTGCAAACCTTGCATCAAGACCTGCAACATCCTCAACATCGCCTACATCCTCAGAACCAGGACGTACATCAATGCCCTGCACAATGTTCCAGACGCCCTTTGACACAAGAACATGTTGCATCATATAAGCCCACATAGGGTAGTTGTCCCCATCCAACCTGTCCTCCGTAGCAAACATATTGAACACATCTGTGTTGTTGTTGTTAACCATGGTAAATGCTGCACCTGATCTAAAACTGCCCGAAAATAGGAGAAACGGAGCGGGAACAACACGTGCTATATAGCACAAACCGTAGAAGACTATAAGGCACCTGTTATGCAGAAAACGGCACTAACAAAAATTCTGCACAAAATGACGAAATAGCATGTGTAGTACTAGTAGCCTGTAGTGGAAACAGAGGCCGAAATGAGCCCAAATCAAAAATCTGAGCAGACCGAGCTCTTCGAGATTCCCCAAAAAATTTGTCAACCTGCGAAAGCTTGCCAAAGCTCACTGAAATCAGAGAAAGTGAGCAGGCGTGTGTTGGAGCAGCTGGTGACTAAGCCCGGGAGGACGCAACCTGCTTTGATACCAATTGTTGGAATTAGGGTTGCAGAGAAACACACACAGCTTGGAGAAGACGAAGGAAGCTCAAGGCACACAATAGAGAGTGTGTTACTTAGTGTGCAATGGAAAGATAGATAGCCCTAGAGTGATGGGCGTATATACAATGCACGGGGAAAAAAATGCCCCGGCGGTCCTAGTGTGTTCACACACATCACTACCACATGTATATGGTAACAGAATTACGGTCACACAGACCATATATACCATCACCACCCCCTATAAAACTTACTCCTACCCATATCAGAGCAGAACCTTGAGAAGATATGATACTGAGAGTGAGAGTGACACATCTTCTCAGAGGAGTGATTCACCAAGAACCCAACCCACATTAAAGCCAGAGATATCTGGAGAGCAAATGAAGCTTATAGAAGGATTAGCTTAGAGACTTGCTCCTCTAGTTAAATCTGACCAGAGAAAATGGACAAACCATACGAGAGAAGAGTGTTACTATGGCATGGAATATGCTAAGGAGAGGTAGGTACAACCTATTCCAATAGCACCTCCTCCACCTAGATATGCTACGGGGAATGCACCTGGACTGGTAAGAGTTGAAGTCGCGGAGCGGAGCGTGGGTCGACTCTCTCTCTCACACACACACACAGTGAGCTTACACAGTACAGTACGCAGAGAGATGTTAGAAGGGTTATCTCCCAAATCCTTAGTATTCACAAAGAATATGTTAGTATATACAAAGAGTTAGAGGTAAGTGAGTTAGGCGGGCGGCCGGCCATATCCGCATAAGAGGCCACTTGGGCTTTAATCCCAACAACCTCCCACTTAAAGTCCAATGTGGCACTTTAAGTAACTGTAAATCTATGAACATAAATGTACAAAGATTTACATGGCTGCCATCTATCCAATGCCCAATAACTCACGACAATGCACAAAGCCCTCTCCTGGAAGTCCCTTTGTGAGTAGATCAGCAGGATTGTCCTTGGTGTGGATCTTCAGCAGTTGTATCTGCTTGTCTTCAAGTACTTCCCTAATGAAGTGATACTTCACATCAATATGCTTAGTCTTCGAATGGAACACTGGATTCTTTGCCAATTGTATAGCACTTTGACTATCACAATATAACTCTGGCATATCTGCATTGATTCCCAAGTCTGCAACCGATCTACCAAGCCAAATAGCTTCTTTGCATGCCTCATTTGCTGCAACATACTCAGCTTCTGTAGTAGACTGCGTAACACAATCTTGTAATCGAGATCGCCATGATATGGCACCTCCAGCCAATGTAAAGACATAGCCTGATGTAGATCTCCTCTTATCCAAGTCTCCTGCATAATCTGAGTCAGTGTATCCTCTGACACTCAAATCCTGACTACCATAGCATATGCGCATACTCTTTGTATGTTTTAAGTATCTCATGATACCTTTCACTGCCTCCCAATGTTTCTTGCCGGGATTTGACATATATCTGCTAACCACTCCCACTGCAAATGCAATATCCGGACGTGTAGCAATCATTGCATACATCAAACTACCCACTGCAGACGCATATGGAATCTTATCCATTTCAGCCTTTTCTTCCTCAGACACAGGACAATCTTGTTTGCTAAGTTTCACATATGGTGGCAATGGAACACTCAATGCCTTTCCCTTCTCCATATTGAAACGTTGCAAAACCTTGTCAATATACTCTGTTTGAGATAACCAAATCAACTTCTTTGATCTGTCTCTCTCAATGCGCATACCAAGTATATGACTTGCCTCACCCATGTCTTTCATGTCAAACGATTTTGCCATCTTTGACTTCAAAGCTGAAATTTCTTCCAAGTGTTTGCCGGCAATCAACATGTCATCCACATACAAAATAAGGATCAGCCAACTGCCATCCTTAGCCTTCTTTGTATATAGACAGTGATCGAACTCACTACGTTTGTAGCCTTGAGAAAGCATAAACTGGTGGAACTTATGGTACCATGCCCTCGGTGATTGTTTTAAGCCATAAAGACTCTTTAACAACTGGCATACCAAATGTTCCATGCCTTTCTCAACAAACCCTTCTGGCTGCTGCATGTAAATTTCCACATCTAAATCACCATGCAAGAACGCTGTCTTGACATCCATTTGGTGCAACACCAAATCCAATATAGCAACCAATGCAAGAAAGCATCTCAATGTAGTCATCTTGACCACTGGAGAGAAGACTTCATCAAAGTCAATGCCTTGTTCTTGCTTAAAGCCCTTGGCAACAAGCCTTGCTTTGTACTTTGGCTGACTATCATGAGCGGTGATCTTATACCTGTAAACCCATTTACAAGGTAGAGCCTTTTTGCCCTGTGGTAATTTAACCAACTTCCATGTCTGGTTTTTATGCAGAGCTGTCATCTCTGACTGCATGGCCAACTGCCATTTTTTCGAGTCAACCACTTGTAATGCTTCCTTGTAACAAGATGGTTCTCCGCAATCTGTGAGCATGACATAATTTAGAGATGGCACATAACGATCAGGTGGTTTGGAGACACGCTCAGAACGTCTCACCACAACTGATTCTGCCTCTCTAGCCACTATAGGCTGTTCCTGAGCCTGACCATGCTGTCTTGATGTGCTAGCACTAGGTCCATCTTCCCTGAAGACAACTCTTCTGATCTCCTCTGTCTTCTCTGGCTTAGCGTGAAACTTGGCTTCATTGAAATGCACATCATTGCTACGAATAAGCTTTCTGGACTCAGGATCCCAAAGCCGGTAACCCATCTCGCCCGATTCTCCGTAGCCAAGAAATATACACTTCTTGCTCTTTGGTTCTAACTTATTTCTGAACTCCTTAGGAATATGGCTATAAGCTTCACAACCAAAGACTCTGAGATGCTTATACGAAGGTGCCTTGCCTGTCCATAGCATCTCGGCCACTGCACTCTTATCCAGAACCCTACTAGGAGACCTGTTGATCAAATGGACTGCTGTAGCCACTGCTTCCGCCCAAAATCCATCAGGCAACTCAGCATTTGACAACATGCTTCTGACCTTCTCTTGTATGGTCCTATTCATACGTTCTGCAACCCCATTCTGTGAAGGATTATATGGTGCAGTAAGTTCCCGCTTAATCCCTTTTTCTTGACAAAAGTCTTGAAAAGCTTTGGAAACGTACTCTCCACCATTGTCAGTTCTCAAGCACTTCAGCTTCTGACCACTCTGATTCTCCACCAGCTGCAAGAATGTCTTAAAGACCTTGAGCACCTCATCCTTGTGCTTCAAGAAGTAAACCCATACTTTGCGAGAATAGTCATCTATGAATGTACAAAAGTACGCTGCTCCCCCTAGTGACAAACTAGGCATTGGTCCGCATAGGTCACTGTGTACAAGAGCTAACCGTTCGTCCCTACGATTCCTCTTTGATCTGTGCGGTTCCTGTGTTTGCTTACCATAAACACAATGCTCACAAAACTCGAAATCTTGAAATGAAAAGCCAGGCAAATAACCATAATGAGAAAGTATTTCCATTCCTCTTTTTGACATATGTCCCAACCTACGATGCCACAGTGACACACTTGGCTGCTCAATCACATTAATTACATGGTTTTTAACCTCTGAAACATGTAAAGTGTACAGAGTTCCTGACTTGCTGCCATGTGCTACAGTCATCGAACCTTTGGAGATCTTCCAAGCGCTGTTCCCAAAAACTGTCACATAACCCGCATCATCCAACTTCCCTGTACTAATCAAGCTCTTTCGGATTGCTGGAACATGTCTGACATTCTTGAGCCATAAAGAAGAGCCATTCTGAAACTTCAACTGCACATCTCCCACTCCAAGTATGTCACAAATCTGCTCATTGCCAAGTCTGACATAGTCTTTAGTAGCCACATATGATGTAAACCACTCTTTGTGCGGAGAAACATGTAAAGATGCCCCTGAGTCGATAATCCAATCACTCATAGCATGTCCATCCTCTGCAGTCAAGAAAACAGAATCAAGATTGCTTGTAAGGAAGATGTCACCAGCTGCTATACCAGAATCACTGTCTGAACCAGATCCTGTGACATTCACCTCTTCAATCTTCACTGAACTCTTCTTTTCATCTTGCTCAAAACTCTTTGTTTTGCCTTTTTCTTGTTTCCACTTCGTACAGTCTCGCTTCATGTGACCCTTCTTGCCACAATGGTAGCATTCTATGTCATCCTTTGACTTTGAATCACGAGACTTACTTCGGTTTTGTGCCTTCTTACCCTTCTTCTCTTTAAACTGTTGTCTCCCTCGAACGACCAAAGCACTATTGCCTTTGCCTTTGTCAATGTTCTTCCTGTTCACTTCCTCTGTGAGCAAGCTGCCTTCTACATTGGCACTTGTAAGACCTTCTGGCGCGACAGAATTACTTAACGCTGTACGAAAAGTATCCCAACTGTCTGGCAAAGTGATTAAGAGAAACATAGCCTTCACTGAATCTGGAAAGACTATCTCTTGTGCTGTTAACTGGCTGAAAATTGAGTGAAATTCATTCAGATGATTTGACATGGCTGTCCCTTCCTTCATCTTCAAATCCACCAATTTCTTGAGCCAGTAAATCTGAGAAGCAGCACTTTGTTTCTCGTACATATCACATAGCTTTTGCCATACGCCATACGCTGTAGTCTCTTCTGCTACGTTGAAGTAAACATTTTCTGCCAGTGTCAGCATGATTGTGGAACAAGCTAACTCGTCAAGCTCTTCCCACTCATCTTCAGCCATAAATTCTGGTCTCTCCCCTTTGAGCTTCAGTGGCTTCACTTGTTTTTTCTGCACCAAAACCTGCCAAATCTGCTTCTTCCAGAATGGAAAGTTTGTGCCATCCAGCTTCTTTATGTTGTAAAGAGTCTCACTGTGAGAAGATGCCATATCTGCCAAATTGTTTACTCCTGAGAAAAATCCGACAGAGTTTCCCCTGTAAACTGGCCTCTGTACACAGTAAACAAGCTGTAATCAACAAGCTGAACACCTCTCCTCAGGAACTGTCAGTATTTTGAAAATTTTTGACAGAGTCTCCCCTGTAAACTGAGCTCTGGGAACCAAAAGATAGCTCAAGAAACAATCATAAATAGCTGACCAATGACAAATCTAAAAAATCCCTGTAATATGCTGTCCTGTAAGCATACACTGTCTCCTCTCTGGGCGATGACAGAACCTGTATCTGTCTCAAGACTGAACCCTGAACAATGCCTCAACTGCCTGACGCATAAGATGCAATCCAGTGTCTACACAAAGTCATACATCCTAAGGGATAAAAGTCGCCGAAGAGGATGCGTGTAGAGGGGAACTCCAGCAACCTAATCCACCTCACACTGGGTAACCCAGCCCCCAGTGCTTGGCTTCAAAAAACCTCACACACGACCCTCTCAGATGGCTCAGCAAACTGCCCAGAACTAGCATACATCCTATAATAGACCAATCACTGTCCTATGACCGCTGCGGCGGTCTGTCTGCTAGCGTGACTCACAACTAGCAGACCCACAATCACAGTACATCAATCTGCAATACATGCCAGTGGTGTCAAGCCGTCGTATGGCCACACCTCCCCTGGAACCTGGCAAGCACAAGAAGTAGCAATGCAGACTGCAATATATATATCTGATGATATATATGTGTACCTGGTCTATAGATGATGCTCTGAAGACGAATAAGTGATGTATGTTGATGTCGATATTGATGTCGACCACCTCCTGCTTGCCAATCTACACAAGACGGATTTCTTTGCGGCTGAAATCTATCTTCTGCTGTAGTGCTCAGAACGAAATTCTGAGGGCATAAACGGCTTCGAAAGGGGGGTAAAACCCCAGGTCGCCTACTGGAAACGCTCCCGGAACGCCGAGTGTGAATTTTCGAACTCCGGATCCAGAATCTGCCGGAAAAGTGCGCGCGCGCGCGATTGCGCAAATCCGCACTGAACCAAGGCTCTGATACCAATTGAAGTCGCGGAGCGGAGCGTGGGTCGACTCTCTCTCTCACACACACACACAGTGAGCTTACACAGTACAGTACGCAGAGAGATGTTAGAAGGGTTATCTCCCAAATCCTTAGTATTCACAAAGAATATGTTAGTATATACAAAGAGTTAGAGGTAAGTGAGTTAGGCGGGCGGGCGGCCATATCCGCATAAGAGGCCACTTGGGCTTTAATCCCAACAAGAGTTTCAAGGCCACAACTTGTCTTAGGACAACAACCTACACTGCGAGTTGTTAGAATGCCTATAGACACAAGATATACGCAGATGATGGGACCGTCTAATAAACAAGCGCTAGTACCAACTACAATGTATCAGAACAACCAAAGAGGGTACTGCCCTTCAAAGCGATAAAAAATGAGAGAAACAAATGGAGTGGTGAGGCCGATACAACCTCCACCTCTTGTGTTTCAAACTAAAGAAAGAAGATACGAGATGGACAAGAGGACATTACGGTTCATTGCTAATAGAGGCTTAGCAAGGTCAAAGCCTGTTTACAGCCAAGAGGAATTGCAAGAAGAAGCTCCTCAACCAGAGATAGATTTGTTACAAGAGCCATGACAACCACTTGGTCAAACAGGCTCCTCAGAAGGAGATCACACGAGTAAATTCCTATTTTTTAGACTGTGGTGTCATTCACTTGATCCCCAATTGTCCAAAAAACCCAAACCAAGTCAGAAAGATCACAACGAATGTCTCAAGAATCGTTCAGCTACCCAGTAGCTCGAAAATGAAAATGTCGTACCAATTTAAGTAGTTACGAGAGCGCAAGCTCAAAAGGAAGATGAGAACCCAGAGACAGAGAAAAAAGAAACTGAGGTAAGTTTAGAGACGGGTGAACCAAAGACCAACGCACCTGATAAAAAAAACAATAGCAAACAGAATAGCTAGAACGCTAAAAAGGCTAGGATGAAAGCACATAGGGAACGAGAGAAAAAATCCATGGCTGAGAAGCTCACCCAAGCTGAAGAGAAGATGAGGAAATGGTTGCACCTTCTCTTATGCAGACAACCCAACCTCCAAAAGAACCATCCACATATGAGAAACCAAGAAGTGCTAGTTCAGGAGGATCAGTGTTGGTCGAGAAGTTTAATGAGCATTTAGATGCCCTCTTAAAAGCCTATGAAACACAACTCAAAAACAACCAAACAACCCAAGAACAGAGATGGATGACATATCCATATGCGGAACTAGAAAAGGACACGCTTGAAATTTGCAAGAAAATGATTCAAATAACCCAAGCCTTACTGGAACCACAAGTCGGAAAACCTGAGGGTGTGATCTTTGTCCCACCTACACCACTAATCCCACCAAACCAAGAACGAAAAGAGCCAGATTTCAGGCACGAGCACGTATAAAAGCTGAAGGACCCCGCATTAGAGCCAAGGATAGTGTTGAATACCATGGATAACTCTTTTGAGGGGTTTAATATAGCTATATCTGACAGTTGTGAGAAATAGATGGTCTTGACGAATTGTGGAAACAAATTAGAGAGGCCAATGAAGCGAGTGAGATAAGCAGACGAGTAAACCAAACGGGTGATGGAAGAGGAGTGTCTCTTCCACCAATAGAGGAATTTGAGGCTGGATCTCATATGAATCTAGAAGTGGAATCGTATTGGGAGACAAAGGATATGTACAATCTATGGACAGTCAACCCCATTCACAGTCAACCCCATTCGCTAAGAACACTACCATCCTATACGGGAGAGTACGAGGCTAAGGCAAATGTTGTTGTAGTCCCATCAGAGAGACTGTCTCCCAACAAGGTCATTGATTTAAAAGGATTAATAGACATTTTGTCAACACCAGTCACTTGTATAATAATGTTAGCCAGGTTGCTCAGAATAAGACCAAACATGTGGGCTACTATGGGAAAATTCCTAGAGAAATTTGGTGTAAAAAAACCAATGACTCAAATCGAGAAAGGGATCAGAGAGCTTGAAATGCCTCAACTAAACACTAGGCTAGTGCCTTTAAACAAGGTCAATGAGTACTATGAGGGAGAAGATGGGAACACCACTCTTCCTGTGGAATTTCAAGGTGTAAAAATCGTGGCAGTCCTTGACAGTGGAGCCGGTGCTTCCATCGCAACAAAAGAGGTCTGGAAAACATGGGGAAAACCAGCAGTGAGGGCTACAAGAATGAAACTATAGCTTGTAGACGGACACACAGAAAGGCACATAGGACTACTAGAAAAAGCAGTTGTCACTTCTTATGACATTGAATATGAGCAAACCTTTGCTCTTGTTGACTTTGGCAAGAAGAAGAACTATGATATCATTCTAGGAAGACCATTCATGAGACAACTGAAAATGGTCCAAGATTGGGGATATGACTATATCCACTTGAGACATATGGAAACAATGACAAGGATAAATATGAAGGACCGTAGTTATAGGGATGTGACGAGAACACCTATGGAGGAGTTTGATTCCGCTATTGTAGCAGGATCAGAACTTCCAACATGGTTGGGTAAGCCTAAAGAACCGTGGATGTGTGGAGCTTCGTAATGTGGAAGTTTAAAGCGAGAGGAAGGCATCCTAGAAAGGACAATTGATGATACATATTACATCCCAGAACCCTTTCCTGAGGAAGGGTTAGAGCACTTGAATGGGAACACATCTAGGCTACTCTTGATGTGTACGCCATTTAAGACGATCCAACAACAAAGTTTTGTGATGAAAATGGCTATGATGTCATTCCTTACTTTGCAGTGAGTGTAATCCAAGAAAACAAAGATGAAGAAGAAGCTGAGTTCTACGACTCTAAAGAACACTTGGATCTTCAAGAAGATGCCGACAATAAAAAACCAAACAACCCAGCACGTGACATGAACAACACTTTAATAAATGCACGGTTTTATGATTGTCCAGATCAAAGACCCAGGAAACAATGTCATTGCTACAAGAATAAATTGCATCAAAAGTGGATTCCAAAATCCTCGCTGGAAACGCAACTGCAACAAGCATCCTTGTACGTGGCTCGGATACATGAAGAAGAAACTCAACCAAGAAGAACACAGCCATGTCAACGAGCTAGAAATGTGCTAATCAAGTGGATAGAAAAGTCATTCCAGAAACAACAACCCAAGAGAAAACAGATAGTAGCTTTTCATAACAAGCTAAACCACAAAGAGAAAGTGCTAGAATGCAACCTTGCTGATGATAGCAGCAATAGTGATGATTCTTATGACATTTCTTACCAGAAACTCAGGTCGTCACTATCACTAGCAGCTTCCATAACAACCAAAGAAGGCCAAAAGAAAAGAATGAGTCAGAAAAAAAAAAAGTTTGACAAATTTGGATACCAAAGAGCCAGATTGGCCAAAAACAAGTATGGATCAAGATGATAAAAATCTCTGATGAAAAATCACAAGATCCAATGCCAGTAAAAAAAGAGTCGAAGCCTGCAAGAACATCTAGGAAAAACACAAAGTCGCAAGCTTCCACAAATAGGATTTGGGCTTCAAAGAAGTTAAGTCAAGCACAAAGAGGTCAAGAGTTCATGTGGATTCCGAAGCGGTTAAATTGTCAACTCCCAAAGTCTGAATCTCATCCTCAACCAAATGTACAAGAGCTGAAGCAAAGACCGCTGAAAACTCACACAAAGACAAGGTCCTTTTTCCCAAAGAAGTCTCTTTAAGCACAAACAAAGCAGGGACAAGTATGGGTTCCCAAACGAGCAGCATCAACAAAAAAGCCAGTTATGACAAAGAAATGGGTCCCAAAGGAAATCAATAAAACTAATGTTACTGCACCGCTGCTTGAATTCTTTCAATTCCTCCTACGATTACATTACAGTTAGAAGAGAACCCACTTCGAGGAACAATGCCAAATACGACAACCAACCACAAGGCTAAAATGGATCCCAAAGAAGCATCAAACAGATAAGTAAGCCTTTGAAAAAGCTCTACGACCTTCAATCAAGCAAAGTGGCACAGGAGCTTCAAAGAACAATTGCTTCGAATAGGAAACCTCGTCATCAAATGCCAATAAGCAAATTGCTTATACCCACATCCTGCACATCATGAATCTTTTCCATGCATTTACTGTGTATGCATAATAGGGGTACATTACAGGGCCTGCATATACACAATTTTTGATTGCCCAAGCATAACATATACTCTGGTAATACCGTGTCATCAAGGAGGACTCCAAATAAGAGGGGGGGAGGCATTCTAAATGCGGACCTAATATATGAATATAAGAGGGCAATGTTTTGTGAGTTGTATTGAATTTTTGCATTTGATTGTGATAGTTTTTTGACAAAATTAAGAGTAAATGCCCTCATAATAGCGTTACAAGAGGAGTATAGGGACAAAAGCCGTATATGAGCCCCTAGGGACATGTGTATAGTGTACATAGCGTTTAGAATTCTATTAGAATGATTTTGGTTTTTATTGAGTTGATTTTTGGTTTTATTTAGTTTTTTTTTGAGATTTTCAAAAACAAAAGGAAGGAAAAATTTTCCATAATCCAGTGAAGAAAAGACTACAGAGATGCCTGAGCAGTACAAAGAGAAAAAGATCCAAGAAAATGATGACACTTCACGATGCATGTCTCAAACACCATACACAGAATGGGTAATGTCAGAGAATGGACTACAAGGACAAAGGAAGTTGGTGATGCGACTAAACGAAAGCACCCAACAAGTGTAAAGTTGCCTATCAAACATGTCATGCGACTACAAGGCCGTATATAGGAAGTAGATCTTTATACTATAGATCTTCTATCTTGTATGTGACTTAATGAAGCCTAACAAACAAAAGGGACTAACAGTACTGACAAGAACAAAAGGGACAGAAATGACAATTCAGTCATCTATTGTGATTGATGTCTACAGAAGCAACCAAGGATCAAGCCCAATTCTGATCATCATCATTGGTTCTACAAGTGTTTGGTAGCCAGAAGGTTCCAAAGATACCCATCAATCGTTCTTGAGACTGAAATCCAAAAAGTTAGCTTGTATGTCAAATACAAGCCCAAATCAAGCTGTTGTACCAATAAATGTAGTCACACGGTCGATGCTCCAAAACCAAAATTATATTCTTGAAGAAAGAGACGCATCATTAATTTCCCAATCTCTAAAGAAGAAGAAAACAGGAAGGAAGAGATCACAAAAAGCAGGGAAGTCATACCCAGTTCAAAGACCAACATAGGGACTAGTGAGGACCCCGTGTATATGAACGACGCTAAAGAGGATTTTGATTCGAATGAGACCATGGAGACTAAAACGGTCACTAGGAAAGAAACAAAGAAGGAAGATCATCATGAGCCACAATGGCCAAGACCCAAGGAACCTAAGAAGAAGATAGGAACTTACCCAAACCCTATAGAAGAGATGGAGCGAGTCAAGCAATAAATGAGTTTGGTAGAAGAGACCCAAAGGGATCTCAAGCCAGCACCTAGGTAGATCCAGATTACCGACACAGTGTTCCCTACATGAAATCAACCTCACAAAGACCATATACCACTAGCCATACCTAGTTCATCCAAGAAGAAAGTGACTTTAAGTCATTGGGAAGTGTGCATACTCCCTTCTTGTTGGAGAGAATGTTTACAGAGGGATTACCTGACCCTATCAAAGAAATGGAGATCCCATCTTCCCCAAGGGACTGAAGCCCAAAAAGTGCCGTTAAATATTGCCAAATTGATGGATTTCATGGCTTCAGAAGCTAGAACCCCCATCATGTATAAACTATATGGAGACCCCGAGCTATTCTTAGCTCTTCGAGCTTTCCTCAATGGAGAACTGAAAGTCGGGCTAGCACAATTTGCACAGATGGATGGAGCTAGGCAGGTGCCAATAGAGGAGGAACACTTAGATCCACAACCCAACCTAGATGAGAACTTTGTTGTTGGAATACATGTTAAACAAGTTGGGACAATACTTTGAAGGTGATGAATCCAATGCAACCATACCAATCACGACCAAGGGATTAACTCTGAAGGGAATCCTTGATGGTAGCGTTGTGGTTAGCATTGTAACTAAAAATTGTTGGGAATCTATGGGAAGACCTCACCTTGGGACTACAAACATAGTGGTAAAGATGGCCATTGGGACTATTGTTAAACCTAGTGGGATGTTAGAAGATCTCAAAATTAAGGTCTTTGGACACAGAATAAGGCATACTTTCATTGTTATGGATTTTTTCAAACACACTATGTCATTTGAGATGATATTAGGACGTCCTTTCATGAGGAAGAAAAAATGGTGCATGACTAGTCTAAAAACCATGTCTACTTACAGTTCCAAGACTCTATCATTCGAGTCGATCTTGTAACTGGTCGAGCACATCCTCTAGGAAACAGATTAATAAATGATCATGGATCTGACACCACAATTCACTCGGCCCCGTTGCAGTATTGTTACAGGTGTAAAAGGACACTGATGTTGGGGAAGATTCCCCTTATATGGATGTTCTACCTGGGATGACTGAGTGTGACAATATGGATTGGGTCCACCTAGGAGCAACTGTAGACACTTGGGGAAATAGGGGGACGACCTGGGTAACACCCGAGGGGGATGAAATTCTACAACTCGTACCTTTAAATATGATAGGAGAAATGCATATAGCTTTTGATGACCTACCAGATAAAGGCTTGACTAACATTGGAACCAGAACTAATAGCGACTCAAAAGACTATAGCTCACATGATTCAAAGTCTAGATCATCGGTTGAAACCAACTCTCATGACGAAGAATTTGAGTTAAATCTTGGTGCAAATATGGAGACAAACCATTCAAGGCCCATTGGCACCCTAGATGACAATCTATTCGGGAGAGGAGAAGGATCTGAGTTAAATCTTGGTGCAAATATGGAGACAAACCATTCAAGGCCCAGTGGTACCCTAGATGACAATCTATTCGAGAGAAGAGAAGACACGAGTAGCGATTCATCTAGTGACCCTTCACTAAAGATCGGCCATAATAAAAAATTAGACAAGAAGAGTAAGTGATATAAGAGGTGACGATATCGAGCAAATGTGCGTGCTAGGATAAATGAAAAGAAGTCTACCATAGAATGGCTTAATTATGTGGGGGCATGTGATGTTCATTGTAAGTTGGTAGATAATTGGGGTTAATACCTTCAAAGCATCATGTGGTGCAGTCCACAACCCATTGACATCGCACAACTAGAAGCTACAGAGAAGCCAAAGTTGAGCTCTACTGTAAAGACACGACAAAATCAAGAGCTAGCTCAACAATAAAAGGAAGCGAAAAAAAAATCACAGTCCACAAAACAACAAGATCGTCCACAAAACAACAAGATCCCACATATTTACATCCTACACCTAGGCATTTCAAATCCTACACCACGGAGGAGCGTAAGGTTGTGTATACAAAGGCCCAAAGAACACCTATTGATGGAAGTAATGGAGTCTATGATGGTCCAGTGATAGTTATGTAAATAGAGTTAGCAGACCCAGGTGAGGTAGGTGAGGAGTGAAAACCCGTTTTCATTGCCTAGATGTGACAGAGATTGAGGATATGTACTTAAGGAGCTTCTCAAGGAATTCAAGGATATATTTTCTTGGACATATCAAGATATGAAATGTGTTCTACCTTCCATGGTGCAACACATAATTCCCATGAATAACATGGTTAAACCAGTCCAACAACGACCCTACCCAATGAATCCTAAGTATGCAAAGATTGTTCAAGAAGAGATTGAAAAGCTTGTCAAATGCGGATTCATATACCCTATTGAGCACTCAGAATGGGTGTCTCTAATAGTTATTATGCCAGAAAAGAATGAAAAACTTAGAGTGTGCATGGATCTCAAGAAGGTCAATGCCGCCACTAGGAGAGACCATTACCCCTTGCCATATTCAGAACGTGTGCTTGAAAGAGTTGCAAGGAAGGAAGCTTATAGCTTTTTATGGTATTGTTGATATAATCAAATCACAACTAGAGGACCAAGCTAAAACTGCTTTTATAATCGAATTTGGAGTGTTTGCATTTCGTGTTATGGCTTTTGGATTAACCAATTGCCCCTGCTACCTTCCAAAGATGAATAAAGACAGCTTCTAGGGAATATTTGAGGGGGTTTTGTGAAGCTTTCTTAGATTACCTTTGTGTTTATTCTTCTTGGAAGGAACATCTATCATGTTAACGAAAAGCGTCTGAAAAGTGCAGATTGTATCGCATCTCATTAAACCCTTTTTAATGCCAATTTTGGGTTAAACATAGAGTCATTTTAGGGCATATAGTGTCCAAAAATGGGATTTCCACAGACGAGAGCAAAATTAAAGCCATTTCCAATTTGCCACCACCTACAAACTATAAAGGAGTACGAAGGTTCATGGGCCATGTTTGTTATTACTGGTGGTTTATTTTAAACTTTGTTGAGATAGCTTGCCCATTGTACAAGCTTCTTATTGAGTTCCATTGGACCACGGAGTGTGACCATGCTTATGAGTTATTAAAAAAGGCCTTGGCAAGTGCTCCCATCCTATGAGTACCCGATTAGAATGTAATTTTCCATGTGCATATTGATGCATCAAACTTTGCTATTGGGTGTTCTCTAGCTCAACCAGGAGAACATAAATTGGATTACCCCATTAGCTTTGCAAGTTGTCGATCAAATGATGTTGAGAGGGACTACACCACTACAAAGCGAGAAGGTTTAGCTATAATTTACGCAGTAAAGAAATTTTGCTACTACCTTCTTGCCAACAAGTTTGTTTTCTATGTGGATCATTAAGCGTTGTTGTATCTAGTGAATAAACCTTGTTCCACGGGCAGAATTACACAATGGTTATTAATTCTTCTTGAGTTTGAATTTCGTTGTGGTGAGACATGGTAAAAGACATGTCATGGCTGATCATTTGTCTCGCATACCCAATGATGAAGCTCCTACTGGAATCGATGAAAAACTGCCCGATACTTCCCTGTTCCTAGTTGAGACCATCCCTGAATGGAGTGAGAAGATTATGAACTTTTTAACTAATGGTTTTTCAACCAAAGAGCTTCGTTAAGGATATAGCTCAAAAACTATTAAAGGAATGTGAACCTTATTCTCTAATTGTATGAACTCTCTACAAACTAGAGAAGGACGATATTCTTAGACGTTGTGCTTGTGAGGATGAATATTTATACATACTGCAAGAATCCCACATGGGTATAGTCGAATGACATTTTTCAGGGGAACTAATTTCTAGAAAGGTGTTGCAATCAGGCTATTGGTGGCCTACCTTATTCAAATATGCATCACTTTTTGCAAAAGGGTGTGATGAATGCCAACGTTACAAGATCACACAACGAAAGGATAACATGCCCGTACATCCTATTAAAGTGACTCAACCATTTGAAAAATGGGGTTTAGACTTTGTAGACCAATTAGTCCCACAGCTTGTAACACTCAATCTCGATATATTATTGTTATCACTGACTATGTGACAAAGTGGACGGAAGCCAAGGCGACACGCAAGGCTAATACAAGGTCAACTGCTAAGTTTCTCTTTGAGAACATTATTACACAATTTGGTTGTTCCTTTGAAATTGTGAGCGATAATGTCACTTATTTTATAAATGGAGTGATAAAGGAACTCACGACAAACTTCATGATAGCCCACCATAAGTCTACACCTTATTATCCACAAGCAAGTGGCCAAGCTGAGAGCACTAACAAAACTTTAATTTCTATCTTGACCAAAATAGTGGAAGCAAATTGCACATAATGGGATTTGAAGCTGACATCAGCTCTATGGGCTTATTGTATGGCTTACAAAGTAACTATTAATTGTACACCATTCAAGATGGTGTATGGCCAAGAAGCAGTTATGCCATGGGAGTTTGTCATTCCTAGTTTGCAGGTAGCTTCACAAGAAGGTTGGGAGGATGGTAACCCTTTAGTTGAGCATTTATATATCCTTGAGAGGTTAGATGAAGAAAGACAATTGGTTGTGCAAAATGCACTCGTGGAGAAAGATAGGAGAAAGAAATGATTTTACCGTCATTTAAAGAACAAGGATATCAAGGTTAGGGATAAAGTCCTTATGTATGGAGTGCGTAACGAGAAGAAAAAGTTGAAATATGCAGGAAAAGAACCATATAGAGTATGCAAAATCACCCCACAAGGTACCATTCGTGTGTGAAAACTCTTGATGGCGTTGAAACCATTGGATTCCTCAATGGGAGTAAATTTAAAATATACTATGATCCTTTAAGCCAAGAGAAGCTACGTGCCATCCATAAAAGAAGGCAGCCAAGGCACAAGCATAATTGAAAAATATACAAGCTCATGTTGAGGATAAGGAGCGACAACAACGTATTAGATGCCAATGAAAGGCCAACCTTGGAGTTACACATGCATTTCAAGTTGAAATAGAGGATGATTGGTTGGACTCTGACACACCTCTACGATACCCTATTGAGTTAAATAGCACCTATGGGAAAGTGTTATATAATGTCTTATTGGACACATGTGCAAAATATAATCTACTATCATATGGAGTGTGGTGTTAATTAGGAAATGTATCTCTATCTGAGAGTACCATCCAAGTCAAGGATATCAACAGAAAAAAAACTAATGTTTTTGGAACCTGGCACACTTCTGTCATTTATGACAATGGGATCATAGCTCAAGACTTTTTGGTCATGCCTGCCGGAACTATGGAAGGCAATATAAACCTAGGATGCAAGTGGATGTTAGCGACCAAATGCACTATTGATTCAGGGACTGGGAGTGTTACAACACATAAACCAACTCTTAGCCCTACCACTCAAGTGATAGTCCCCGAGATATCACCTCTTGAGGAAATACAACCCAAAACATTGCATGTCCAAGAGGTTGAACCATCTGTACCTATAGCCCAACCCTCTAGAGGCTCAACTTATGTAGTTGAAACAAAAGCATGAGACACACAAGACTCATCGTAATATAATAAAGAAAACATACAAATGGGTTCCTAAAGCTTCTTTAACGACCATTTCTGATGCTAAAAAACAGAAGCCTTGTAAGAGACGCCCCACTCGCTCCAAAAAATGTAAGAAAACGTCTCATTGGATTCCTAAACAACTATTGGAATCCCAAGGCTACTATGAAGGGAATGATCAAATCTGGGTGCCTAAACATAACTTGTGTTCTTACATGTCACCTATAGACTTATGTGAGTCAAATCCTTTACGATAAAGCCGATTGAAGACTGTGAAAAGGGAAAGATCATAAAATACTATACACCTAATATAAAGTTAGTTTGGGTACCCAAGCGAGAAAGATTTGTATCACTTGGCTCAAACATAGGAAAAACAAATGAAGCTTCTTGCTCTTCATGTAGTTCTTCTACAGACTTCTTCACAACTACCACCTACCACCAAAATTGTATAGAAAAACAAGGAAAGAATAGCACCTCCTATTGTAAATTCATCACCTAAAACAACGTTTCAAGTAAAATCACATGGGAGAGTACCTTACCACCCTTACAACTAGATGAAACTCCTAGGGTGGTAAAAAACTATTGGTCAAAGTCTTCACCCATTACAACTTGGAACAATTGGTTTCAAAAGGTGACAACATCGTTTAAAAAGGTATGATCTACCCAAGGACGGGGGGAGTGTTTGTTGACATCCATCATTTATATAGCCCTATACTCAAGAAAACAAAAATAAAAAAGTAAAAGAGTAAGATCCACCAAACAAAAAGCTGGAAACCTACAAATTCTAGTACACGACCCAAAAATCATAATAACACCTTATGCACAAGGACACGACCTTTTGGCATGACCCTTATAATATTTGCACACTAACCAGAATCTACATGTATGTACAGATATGGCTAATATGCTAGAGTCATCCACTCCTACCTTGGGTGAGAGGAACCTATTTATTTTTCACAAGTGTTTCACATAGTCTACCCGATGCTTACCTGTGAATGGGATTTGGTAGATACACTAGCGTGCGAGAAAATTTTTGAGGATTAAGAATGGCCGATACGTCTCTTGACCACGACTAACCCCGACTTAGTAGAGAATGTCTGCTCGATTGTACAAGCTTACCTTTTGAGCATAATGACGATACACGCCTAGTGACATTCTTAGTGAACATATGTGCATCTAATGATGACAAAGATTTACATGATTACACAGATGGCACGTATGGTCTCACTGTTGATGACTTTATTTTTCTTGATGATGACGAGGATAGGGGTTTACACTTAGGGCTACCCGCCCATCTATACAATATCATGTTCCCTTGACCCTCTAGGGGGGTGCAAATACTTAGGTTAGGGTTCTTTATGTTGTTTTGATTGTGTTCAATAAAGGTTGGTGCCTCTTCCCACCGATATGTGTGCGCGTCTGTCGCACGTGTCAATGCAAGGGACTTGTCGATACACTATGTGCGAGCCACAAATGGCTCCAAGCACACAACTAGACTAATCTAGCAAGCTCAACAGAGCAAGGGTGTGTCACTCACTACCCTATGCTCGCCTTCGTGGAGGATTCCTCGCCGCGAAGAAGAAGGAGCCGCCGCTGCGCCGCGCTCAACTGCTTCACCGCCCGCCGCCTGTGCGCTCCTTGCTGCACTGTCGAAGCAAGGGACTTGCCAATACACCGTGTGCGAGCCACAAACGGCTCCAAGCACACAACAAGCCTAAACTAGCAAGCTCAAGGAAACAAAGGGTGTGTCACTCACCGCTCTACGCTCGCCTTCGTGGTGGATTCCTCGCCGCGATGAAGAAGAAGCTGCAGTCGTGCCGCGCTCAACCGCTTCGCCGCCGTCGTGCCTTCGTAATGCTCGATCGCACACACACTCTCCCTCTCTCTCTCTCTCTCACACACACACACAAGGAGGTGAAGAAGAAGAAGATGGAGATGGAGCAAGAGCACTCTTCAATTGCACAAATGAGAGAATGAGTAAAAATTAGGTTTAGTTGGCTTTTATAGGAGCTCACCCCATTCACACTTGGGCGCCCATGCTTAGCCAACTAACCCCTTGAATGTCCAAGTTAAAGTGCGCCTCTCATCGACGATCACTCTACCTTTCCCTATTGGTCCGACAAGCCCGGTACCTGACTCTAAATAATACAACGTTTATAGATCATAGGGTGTCCGTGTGCCGTGAGGGTTAACATGCCCTCCTTCCTGATGTAGATTCCGTCCTCGGAAGCTATTGAGTTGAAGCTGGTTCGTCGAGGTGGAAGAGCATTTGAGATGAATGTCCTTAGCCTTCGTCAGTCACTGCAAAATCAAACAACATTGGCACAGTAATTGCATTCTCTTAAAAAGCATATGCAGTTTTAGGTAGACAAATTGATTGGTCAAAGAATTTCAAACAATTTGTTAGCAATGAACATTAAATTGCAATGTAATCAAATGCATAAACAGATGTAAAGGTAGAAAATTAAACAAGTCTGGGGTCGCTAATTTGACGGTCGAAAAGCACTAGAGATCAAATATTAATACCATGGGTAAGCTTCTTAATTTTCTGTGGTCAATTAAGTTGTTTAATCGCGAGAGCCAAGTATTCATGTTCGAGGGCTGACTAGAGGCTATACCTAGAAGACTTTGTAGTTAAGCTACCATAAAAGGAATTTCTCATGAAATCATCGCCTGACTGATTACTTTTTCTTTGACCCCCCAAAGTCTTTTCACATTGATTCAATTATGATGTGTGTGCTTATTTTGTATGCCTTGGGTTTTTTGCTTCTCAAGGAAAAGCGCCCACACTGGGAACCTCTAGGGCTCTAGTACCATAGGCGATACATGTGAGTGAAGTACCAATTCAAGCTGAGATTTCTCTTCCAGCTTAAAATTTTACATTGTGGCACTTTGATTTTTTGCTTGTTCATTTTCAGCATTTAAATTTTGTAACTTTGGGGGGTCATATAACACTGTTACACTCCCTAGGCTCATCACATTAGTAAACTCCCTTTATAATACTTAAGCTAAAGGTCACTAGGGTTAAGCCCACTAGAAAGCCCTAGTACATGTCATACAATGCTGCCTAAATCGGATTAAGAACCTAAGTAACCATTGTTTATTAGGAAGGCATTCCCCATGGTATTAAGAGAAGATTTCTAATACCTAGCTTGGTCAAACTAGCTTAGTCAGACTGCTTGATTTTTAAACCTAGACAAGTGATTATGACAAAACATTACATTGAATTAAATGTTTGATACTAAGCCAATGCGCTGAATATTATGCTACCAATCACAATCAAGGCAGACAAACATGGATGCAAAAAGATAAGGGCAATGCTAATGGACAAGAAACACCTGTTTGTGTTGATGGTCGCGCTTGATTTGAAGTGTGAATCGAGATAAAGATTCCATGAAGGTCCAAATCCTATCAATAGCAACACGCTCCTGTACACACTATGAAACACAAACAATACCTCTAGGAGGCACATTAGTAGGAAAAGAGATCTTTGCTAATCACTCAACTCTAAAACAGAAACACTCTATCGTACTAATCTTACCTACCCTCCATCACTCAAGTGATGAGGATCAAAGGTGTTTTATGGCATAGGTTTCTGTTTCACTGTACCAAATGTGACATGTGTAGGTCTGAGTCAATGTTTTGACTTTTAATGTGCATGCTCGTTTGCTAATTGCTCTTGCTCTTTATTTTTATTTTTTTGTGAGTATAAAGCTTTATATGTACATTCCCTAAGATTGGAGATTAAGAGGTCAGGGAAAAAGGTTGAGAGGGAAACAAGTGAATGATGGATGTCCACAAACACTCCCCCCTTCCTTGGGTAGATCATACCATTTGAAATGAGCTTGTCACCCTTTGAAACCAATTGTTCCAGTTGGTAATAGGTGAGGATTTTTGCCAGTAGTTTTCTATTACCCTAGGTGCCTCGTCAAGTTGCAAGGGTGGTAAGGTACTCTCCCAGGATTTTATTTGCAACGTTGTTGTAGGTGGTGAACTTACCCCGGAAGGTGCAAACTCTTTCGTGCTTGGATGGATATGTACAGTGGTAGGTGGAGGTTGTGTCGAAGCTTCTATTTGCATATAGGAACTACATGAAGAGCAAGAAGCTTCATTTGATTTCCCTATTCCTGAGCTAGGTGGAACAAATCGTTCTTTCTTTGGTACCCAAACTAGCTCTAGAACGGGTGTGTAACATTCCATGATTTTTTCCTTTCCACGATTTTCAATTTGTTTTGGAGCCACAGGATTGGGTTTACATGGGCTAGGTGACAGGTAAGAGTACATTGTACGTTTTGGCACCCAGATTTGATCATTTCCTTGATAGTAGCCTTGGGCTTCCAATAGTCGTTTAGGGATCCATCGCAACATTTTCTTACTTTTCTTGGAGCGAGTGGTACGTTTCTTACAAGGCTTCTGTTTTTTAGCACTAGCTATGGTCACTAAAGAAGCTTTAGGGACCCACTGGTATGTTTTCTTCGTTACATTAGGATGAGTCTTGTTGGAAGCGATATGCATTGCTTGTAGCATATTTAAGGGTATAGGCATTTCATCCCCCTCAGGTGTTACCCAGGTCGTCCCCCTATTTCCCCAAGTGTCTATGGTTGATGCTAGGTGGACCCAATCCACATTGTCTGATTTCGTCATACCCGGTAACACATCCATGTAAGGAGAATCTTGGCCAATGTCTGTATCCTTCTTACAAGTGTAACAATATTGTAGTGGGGCCGAGTGAACTGTGGTGTCAGAGCGATGATCAATAATGGTTTTACTCCCTAAGGGGTGTACCTTACCAGTCACCAAATCCACTCTAAGGACAGAGTCTTGGAATTGCAAATAGACATGATTTTTAGACCAATCGTGAACCATTTGTGCTTCCCTCATGAATGGTCGTCCTAAAATCATTTCATATGACATAAGGTGTTTAGAGAAATCCATTACAATGAACGTATGTCGTACCTTGTGTCCTAGAACTTTGATCTTAAGATCCTTGAGCATCCCCATAGGTTTGGCTATGGTACCATTTGCCATCTTTACCACAATGTTAGTAACACTGAGGCGGGGTTTTCCCATGGATTCCCAACAATCTTTTGTAACGATGCTAACTCCCGCACCACCATCAAGAATTCCCTTTATAGTTAATCCCTTGGTAGTGATGGGTAGGGTCGCATTAGACTCGTCGCCTTCAAAATACTGCCCTAATTCGTTAATGGGTACCTCAATCACAGACTCGTGTCCATCTAAGTCAAGTGATTGCACATGATTTTCCTCATCAATCATAATCGAGTCAGGCCTATTTGGTTGCGCAAACTGCGGTAATCCCGTTCGTAGCTCTCCGTTAAGGAATGCTCGAAGTGCAAGGAATAACTCAGGATCTCCATACAGCTTTGCTATGATCGTGGTTCGGACCTCAGAAGACATGAAGTCCACTAGTTTGGCAACATTCATTGGCGTTTTGCAGGGTGTAGGTCCTTGACTAGGAACTGGTGAGGATGGAATCTCATATTCCTCAATGGGATCAGGTATTCCTTCGTTAAACATCCTTTCCAACAAGAAGGGTGTATGCTCACTTTCTGATGTCCCGTCCTCACTCCCTTCTTGGATGATACTAGATATGGCTAACGGTCTATGGTTCATGTGGGGTGGATGAACTTGCGTGGGAAACACTGTGTCATGAATTTTGACCTGCATGGGTTCTGGTTCTAGTTTCCTTTGAGTCTCCTCCACTAAATCTCTTAGATGTTTCACCTGCTCAATCTCGTCTACTGGGTTTGGGTACGTCCCAATCTTCTTTTTACGATTCTTCCCTTTTTGCCCCTGCGGTTTATCTTGGGGGTCTTGGATTGGATTTGGAAACACTTGTGGTGTTTTCAGAGGCTCTTTATGATTTTCTCTTATTCGGTTTTCATTTGGTTCCATGTTACGGTTTTCTTTGTCGGTCTTTCTCTTTGTGGTATTGGTTCTAGTCTCCATTGTCTCGACTGAATCTGAATCATCCTCGAGGTCATTCATATACACGGGGTCATCTCCTGTTCCTATGTTTGTTTTGGAACTTGGCTTTGAATTTTCCGTATTCTGCGACTTCTTCCTTCGTGTCTTCTTTTTCTTTGCTTGGATAACTGACGCGGTATCTCTCTCTTCGAGGATATGTCCTGGCCCTTGAAGCATGGACCGTGTAATCGCATAAGCGGGTGCGACGGGTGGTATTGGCGATGTCACACTAGCAATTTCGACCAAATTCAGGGGTGTGATTTTAGGCGCATTTGGGTTATAGGGGCATTGGGCAATCAAGTGATCTATGCCACAACGATTACATGTGAGTATTGGCATTGCAGACGTGCTCCCTTGATTCATTTGCATCTGTGCAGCATTCTTTTGCAGCCTAATAGGGCACTCAGCTGCTCGATGTGGTCCACCACACTCGTAGCATTGAAGAGGTGGCCTCCTAGCCTGGGTGTTGATATTTTGACCTCTGGATGCGAGAGCAGCAGCTTGATAAACCGGCTTGACTTGTCCCCAACAATCTTCCATGTAGTATATAGGACACTCTTCCAATGTATCAAGTCCGTAGGCAATACTAGTGTCTATTTCCTCCTCACAACCATCTGCATAAGCATTAGATGGCTCGCAACCCACTTGGTTCATAGGGGCGACTCTTGGATGCGGGGGCTGCGGTCCTAGCACAGGAGGTGGTAGCGGTGTAGCTTGTACAACATTTTGAGATCTAGGGACCATGTGTTGCGGTAGTTGCTCAACAGGTGGAGTAGGCATCAATACAGGAGCTCGAGGCGCATCCGTCCAGGCTACAGGTGGTCTATTTGCCATCATACGTTTGATCATTAAACAATCCTTAGCTTGGTGACCATACCTACCACATGCGTTGCAAGTTCCATTAAATTTTACTCTAAACGTAGGGCACTCACTAGTGCTATGTGGACCTAAGCAAATGGAACACCATTGTTGCTCCCTTCTTGGATACATGTGACTATTTTGAGGGGGTCAATTATCCTTAAGAGACTCTTGGATTGCCTTGGTGAGGTCTGTCAAGAATGTCTCAAATACCTTTGGCTCATTGGCAATGGGCTTTGCAGTCATGGGTTCATACTCAATGGCTTGTGAGCTAGTGGATCTCGTGTCGGTAGACACCCTCATGCCTGCTATCATCAAGTTGTCCTCTAATTGGATTGCATTGGCAGTGACATCTTCCCAGGTTGTGATACCTCTAATCACTAGTCCATTATAGATTCCTTCATTCCTCAACCCTCGAATGAATCGATCAAGCAGTTGGTTATTTTTGAAGCGCTCATTTATAGGGCAACGAGAGTTTAAGTGCTTTAGACGACTAATGAAGTCCCTTACTGACTCTCCTTCCTTACGTTCGGCCTTCTGTAGCTGAGATGCTACACCCCAAAGCACACCTTCTCGTATGTACTCCTTTAGAAACAACCTTCGAAGGGTAGGGTAGATTGTTTTCTCGTCCACCCTTAGGGTCCTATACCAATCTCCAGCCTTCCCACTTAATGTCAAGCTTAAGGCATTGCACTTATGTAGTTCGTTGCGTTCCCCTGAGGAATCACATACTTGTTCAAACACTTCAATGTGTTTCCTAGCATCTTCATCCCCATTGAATTTTTGCGTGAGTTTGGCAATTTGTACTGCCTTACTTCTAGGCTCTCTATCAGATGCATGACGCATATTTTCCGCGATAGATCGACCTATGGTTTGAGCAAACGCTGCCAAGTCACCTATGTGAGGAGGCAGGCCGGTGGAGGTACTCTTGGAATCATATGTGGGAGAGGAACGGGTACCGGTCTTGGCATATGTGTGGATGATGCAGGATATGGAACATAACCGGGCATAGGTCCACTCGGATAAGAGCTAGGGAGCGGCACTCGAAGAGCATAAGCAAGTGGTACAATTGGAGGTGTGGGGGCCATGTGTGCATAAGGGGCTAGAGGCACATATGGTCGAGGCCCCATATTAGGTACTACAACACTAGGTAGTGGCACTGCGCTAACCGTAGATGTCATCGGTACATTCTCTGTTAGGCTTATCCCTGGAGTGAGCACTGTGTTTTCCTTGATAGAGGGTTGAGCCAAGTTAGGGAAGCTAAAGTTTTCGCTCGGAGGCTCAGATTGCATAGAGACCCCAGGTGAAATGACGTAAGATGGGTCCATGGGGCTCATTAGAGGAGTCTCCATTTGTGATAGAGTAGGCTGTTGAGCCTTGCTCGTATCCAAAAATCTCATGGGGCCAGTTGAGAGTATATTTACCCCTCGGTTTTGCCTTTCTGATTGAATAATGCCATGGATAACATTACAGATCATTTTCTGTTGATCTTCGATGCTCGTGGCACTAGAGGTGGATTGTACAATCTCTATCCATCCTACATGGTGGGCGTGGCCAGAGTGTAGATCCGTCAACACCTCAGTGTGGAGGTCGTATGTCCAATGATCATTAATGAACAATCCTTCTAGAGTCGACGTGTTAATGGTTTCTTGTGAGGTAGAAGGAATGTTGCTCCCCGTGGTTTTACTTGTTAGCAACGGTACTCTAGAGGGAACTTCTGAAGGAGGCAGCTCAACAGGGCCTTCTTGGTAAGAAGTTGGCAGGATATCCACATGGACACTCTTTGGGGGTGTGGGGTCCACGTGCGATGTGAAAGGAGAGTCCACTTCCCCACCCCCTTCGTGTGCTTCATTTGCATCAGGTTCCGAGCGAGTAGCTCTACCTAATGTTTCCATGAAACGGCTAAACATACTAGTACTAGGCTGTGGAGCTTCGGGAGGTGCATGGCCTTCTCTCTCAGTGTTTTGGGTAGGGTATGCTTCCATGATTTATGAGTCGGAGGAGGAATCACTAGCGGCTATTTTAGGGTCTTGGGTGGTGCTACCTTGTGTCCCCGCTGAGGGTCTAGAGCTTATCGTGGATGGGTAATGGGTGTCCGTATGAACAGAGGAACCCTCAATATGCTCGTGTTCTAGCACCCGCCCAGAGCGTAAGTGCATGTGCTTCTGATACCCTAAGGTGTCAAAAAGCTGCTCTAGGAGGCCTTGTGACTAGTTTTTAGCGTGTTTTTTGTTTGTTTTTTTGCTAGATTTTTTAAAGCGTGTCGTGGCATGGGCCGTGTGATAGCTCGAAACGAGCGTATCGGTCAGAGGGTCGTGCCGTGCTTTACAGCCCTCCGTTTGGTCACTCTATGCTCTCGGAATCCCTAAAACTGTCAATTTCCAGTAGGGAACTAGGCCCAAACTAGAAAGTCTAAGGGTGCAAGTGGGAAGAGAAAGGAGGAGAGTGGAGGACTTGTCCCACATGCTCTCATTCTCTCTTGAGGGAGTAGGGTATATATATAAGAGTGAGTCTAGTATATATCATAAGACTGAGGACGGAGGCCTCGGCCTGGGCTTGGGCTCCCGATCCCGATCCCGATCTATCTTTTATACAAACCAACCCCTCCGTTTTAAGAGTCACGTTTTTTATTTTCGAAAAATTTAGCCGCCCGCTCGCTCGCGTTTTTGATTTCCGATTTTATTTATTTATTTATTTATTTATTTATTTTTTATTTTTTGGAGAAAAATAAAAAAAATTTATTTTTATTTTATTTTATTTTTGGTGCAAAAAATACAGAAATTGAAAACGCAGATATGCAGAAATTGCAGAAATTGAAAATGCAGAAATGCAGGAAATTAAAAAAACGCAGAAATGCAGAAAATTGCAGAAATTGAAAACCCCGAACTTGAAAATGTAGAAATTGCAGAAATTGAAAAAACGCAGAAATGCAGAAAATTGCAGAAATTGAAAACGCAGAAATTAAAAAATACAGAAATTGAAAACGCCGAACTTGAAAATGCAAAAATTGTAGAAATTGAAAAAACGCAGACAATAACAGAAATTGAAACTTGGCAAAAAATGCAGAAAACGCAAAAAACAGAAATCTCCACACACTCCTTCCCTGCCTTTCCTATGATAGAAACTGCACCACAAGGAAGCGTAAAGTGCTAACCGAGCTTAGTGTAGGGCATATCCCCGGCAACGACGCCAAAAATGTGCGCTCCTTGCCGCACTGTCGAAGCAAGGGACTTGCCAATACACCGTGTGCGAGCCACAAACGGCTCCAAGCACACAACAAGCCTAAACTAGCAAGCTCAAGGAAACAAAGGGTGTGTCACTCACCGCTCTACGCTCGCCTTCGTGGTGGATTCCTCGCCGCGATGAAGAAGAAGCTGCAGTCGTGCCGCGCTCAACCGCTTCGCCGCCGTCGTGCCTTCGTAATGCTCGATCGCACACACACTCTCCCTCTCTCTCTCTCTCTCACACACACACACAAGGAGGTGAAGAAGAAGAAGATGGAGATGGAGCAAGAGCACTCTTCAATTGCACAAATGAGAGAATGAGTAAAAATTAGGTTTAGTTGGCTTTTATAGGAGCTCACCCCATTCACACTTGGGCGCCCATGCTTAGCCAACTAACCCCTTGAATGTCCAAGTTAAAGTGCGCCTCTCATCGACGATCACTCTACCTTTCCCTATTGGTCCGACAAGCCCGGTACCTGACTCTAAATAATACAACGTTTATAGATCATAGGGTGTCCGTGTGCCGTGAGGGTTAACACCGCCGTGCCGTCATCGCAATGCTCGATCGCACTCTCTCTCTCTCTCTCTCATGCATACACACCCACACAAGGAGATGAAGAAGAAGATGATGGAGATGGAGCAAGAGCACGCTTCAATTGCACAAATGAGAGAATGAATGATTTTTAGGTTTAGGTGTTTTATATGAGCTCGCCCCATTCACACTTGGGCACCCATACTTATCCAACTAACCCTTGAATGTTCCTGTTAGAGTGCGCCTCTCATCGGCGATCACTCTTACCCTTTTCCTATTGGACCGACAAGCCCGACCCATGACTACTAGAAGTGGACGCCAGTGGTTAACATGCCCCCTTTCCTGATGTAGATTCCATCCTCGGAATATAATATTGCAGCATCGAGATCCACAATAGAAGTACTTGTGTCAAAAGAAAAAACAACATTGTGAAAGCTCAAAGGCAGCATGTACAGGTGTGTAATAAGTGAGATGCATACATGATATTCTAGGAAATGCAAAAACAAATTCATGAATTGTAACATTGCCAACTAGAACAAGTGTAGTACCTAAATAAAATGCAATTGAGTTAGGGTCTATTAGGTCGACTCTAAGAGAAGTACACAAGAGCTAGGGCTAAAGTAAGTACTAGATTGACCAACGTTAATTAAAAATTGTCGACTAAAGAGTAGTTAACCTTAGGAATGCTCGTTGGGGTCTAAGGACTAGTGGTCTTGTCACTTATACCACTTAAGTGTGATCCACATAAAATACAAGGAAGTTTGTGCTATTTTCTTTGTCTTTTCTTTGTTTTCTTTTTTGTTGTTGTCATAGTTGCTACAAGTAGATGGGGGACTTGAGGTCTCAAATACCAGTAGTTGGGGGACTCGAGGTCTCAAATACCAGCTGTTGAGCCAGTAGAGGATCACACCCACATTTTTGCTCACACCCATCATTTTGTAACCATTGATTGTAATAAATGTCTTTCCGACATTAATTTTGATTTGAGCCATTCATTAAGTAACGGGACTCAATTGAGTTTCCAGCTTGTAATCCCGAAGTAATTTCACCTGTTGATGTAAATAATTAGAGATGTTCTCACCTCCAAAGCTGAGGTATATAAGCCAAAGTTTTGTAACCTAAAGGAGATTCAATTATTAATCAAAGTGAGTTTTTGAGCGCCGTGACTGTGTCTGAGAGAGAGAGAGAGAGAGAGAGAGAGAGAGAGAGAGAGAGAGTCTTATCTTCTTGCTACGCGAGCTACGGGGCCGCCATTGGAGAAGCGACACCACCATTGTGTTAGCAACGGTGAGAGCTACGCACAGATACCAAGAGTGCGTGCTATCGGCTTCTATGTGTGGTAAGCTCCTACGAGCTTCGGTGCGAGTTTTCTTCCAACTCGTGTGTCGGAATAGAGCGTGCAGCATATCTATAGAACCACAACGAGTAGAGCTACACATTAGTACCATCGGGGTCAAGTTTCGGTCACCTGTATTTTTCGGCCTGTCTTCATACGCGTTTGCCGCACGGAGTGGTTATAGGTTGCTTTTGCAGTTCAAGGCTTTAGGGTGTTGTTCTTACCTAGTGCATAGACTTCCCCTTGAGTTTGAGATCGATTCGATGATTCTAGATCCTGTTTCATATAGCATTCGTTCGTAGTACGGATTTCAGTCACTTGCGTGTTTTAGAACTTAGATTTGATTTCCTTAGTAGTGATTGTCATTAGAAGGTCGAGTAGGTGATTTGACACCCACCTAGTTGTTTCCATGCGCCTGCGGGTCAAGCTTCGTCCTCGTCTGACAAATTCTGTTGTTGGTTGAGTTCTCGCTATTTAGCTTCCGCTAGCGGCGTAACCGCCTTAACATTTGGCGCCGTTGCCGGGGACGAGAGCCCTAAGTAGGTGACCTTAGACTAATCCTACGAGGTGAGTTGTATAAACTACTTTGTATACTTTAGTTAGAAAAGATCTAGGAGTGGTGGACTCCGAAGGTCTCGAGAGATACTAGGAAGTGGGGTATTCCTGGGTCTTCCGTGTTGACAGTATTTTTAGTTTAGCTTAGATTAGATTGTTTTTGATGGTGTTTAAGTGGTTGTTGACATAAAAAGCATTTGCTACTCCTTGTGTGGTAGTAAATCTCTTTATATTTTCAATTGCAAAAAATCCATTTTATGATTAGAAGTAGCTTAGGTAGGGCCTGATTTGATCCTGATCCAGAGCTATCAATTGGTGTTCTATTTGCTTGATGTGTTTGATTGCATGTTAGATCACTAAAAAAGTCGCTTTGGTAGTGAAATATGCAATAAACAAAGTTCAGAAAAATTTTCTGTGTAACTGATTGTTGCTGAGCACTTAAAAGAGCTATTGGAAGAGTTCTGTGCTGAAAAACTGGAAATCTGCAACTTTAGACATCATACGCGTATGATGTCTTAGGACCTAAACAGAGACTAAAATTGAAAATTTGACATTGCCAGAGTGTTTAGAAGGGGGGTTTTACCCTAAGATCAACTTAAAACAAGAGCATTAACACTCAAAGAAACCCAAAAAGACAAGTCGGAGTCCAAGAAATGCAAAGAATAGGAAATTTTGGATTCAAATCTTGTTTTTACATTCAAACCTGACAAAAACACTTGAAACTCAATTATAAACATTGGAGAAGGCTTAAAACCAAAAATAGTCAAAATCTGGGACAAAAGACATCATACGCGTATAATGTCTTTGGGCACATCCACTGCTTATTTTTTATATCTGACCTGACAAGATTGTTACAGGCACTGTAGGAAGCATAAATATCAAGTTTGGACCCAAATTGATGAAAAAGACATCATACGCGTATGATGTCTTTGACCTAATTTTGGACATATTTTGATACATTGCTAACACAGATCCATTGTAATAGCTGTCTAGAGGTTATATTTCAAGTTTCATCCCATTTGGATAACAATTGACCAAAAAACAAGTCAAAAGCAGAAAATTGCCAAGAAAAGCCTGAACTAGCCATAACTTGCTCAAACAGAGTTCAAACTGAATTTTGTGAGTGAACAGAGCATAAAGGGGCCACTGAGAGTGAGCATAACCAAAATAGTCAAATTCTGTGAAAAAAAAAGACATCATACGCGTATAATGTCTTTTTCAGCATAACAGTAACAAAATTCTCACTTGATGAAACAGAAGATGTCCAACTGACAAGATTAAACAATTGACCAAGTATCAATCAGCTTGGATCAATTCTGACCACAAAAACTTGGGGAAAACAAATTGCCGAGACGGAAAAGTTACAGTCCTTTAGGGGAATTGATGAATTTGAGATCGGGCAGGAATCTCCGGAATAATCAACCAAAACAAGGGGAACCAGCAAGTGTCATATCAACCGAGGGAAGTGTAAACCAAAGTTGGGTGCAACCAGTAGAGCCGATCTTTGAAGGAAGTGTTTCTGATACTTCTTCGGAGAGGTCTTACGAGATTTTCACCGAACACTCGAACAGGAACAACAGAGAAAATATGGCAGCAGGATCATCAAACCCTTCCGCCACAATGAAGCTATTGTTCATAAAATATCAGTATGACAATGAGCAAGGTGCAAAGATCTACAAAGACGGAATGGACCGCTATTGTGTAAAGATAGAAGATAGACCTAGTGAGTTCAAGGACTTAGTGCCTGTGAGCTATAGCGGAGATAGATATCTAGATGACGAGGGTACCATGTACTTGGTAGTCCCAAACCCTAACATTGTGGACAAGTGGGGATTGATGGGCACCAAAGCCAAAATAGATGAAGAACTCGAGGAGAAAGCACCAATAATGAACTTCCCTAATGCGAGGTTAAGAAGAGAGAATGAAACTACAAGGATCAACACTGATAACATCTATGTGGGGCTATACAAATATAATAATGGGGAGCAAGATCTCTATTATAGATGTGAAGAACCCTACACCGGAGAGTTGATAGACAAAAAAAGACTCTATGTCTTTACCTACACAGAAGGATCGGAAGTGAAAATTGCTGCTTACGATAAGTATGGCAGGCAATACTCAACAATGGGCAAGAAAGAATTAGAAGGATATACATACTTTGGGGGACCACTACATCAGTATTATGTTACTTCTAGCTCACATAGACCAGCACCAACAACTGGAGTGCAAAACTCTAGGACAACAGGAGGACAAAGAACTCAAGTTGCTGACTCTTTCAGTCAACCGTGGGACTCGAAGCTCGGACCAATGGGATCATTACATTCCAGAGAGTCAATGGAGACGAATCGAGGTAGTGCAGTTCCAATCCCCACCTATACCACTCCAGGTCCAAGGTTTGAAGCGGAACCATCACATTTACCTCCCAGTAGTAGATTCAGGGTAGAGGAACCGACAAGGGTAACCCATGAAGTCCACGATGCTAGAGAAAGCTTTAGCCGAGACACAAGAGCAATGAGATTGGTAGCAGATCATAGACGTATGAGACCATCTCAAGTAGCCAAGTGTATGCCAAAGAAGTATGGTGGTTCAGGAGATCCGTATGCACATGTGTCACTCTTTAAGCAAGTCTTAAGAGCTGAGCAGATAACAGATTTCCATACACAATACGAGGGATTTGGTCTTACTCTAGAAGGTACTGCATTGACATGGTTTCAACCAATGAACATAGGGGGATTCCATGACATTGACCATTTGCTAAGAGAGTTTGCTGAGGAATTCTCAAAACGAGGGATTAAGCACAATACGGTCTCACAAATATATGCTTTTAAACAGAGAGAACACGAAAAGGTGAAGGAAGCTTCACTTCGCTTCAAACAATACATTGAGAGATGTCCAGTACGTGAACGACCACAAGATGACAGACTATCTATTCTCTTTATTGAGGGACTGAGGAACAACACTCTCAAGAAGGACTTGCACTTGAAAGCTTGTACAAGTTTCGAGCAAGTAACGAGAGAGGCATTGTACTTAGTGGATAACTGTACGGTTTATGGAGAGGTGTCAGAGGATACAGATTTTGCATCCAGTAGCTCCTCCTCCGTAGTGAGCGAGACTACCACTAAAAAGAATGTTCAAACAACAACCATGCCAAATGTAGAGCAAATGATAGAAGATGCTCTAAAAAGGATGGCACCATACCAAAAACCATTGCCAAAACCACTGAAATGGTGTGCTATTGAACAAAAATGGACAAATCATCCAACAGAGGAGTGTTATTACAACAAAGGGTATGTAAGGGAGCGCCAGTATGCACCTCCTGCTCAATTAGCACCACCTCAGATACATCCAGTACCTCGATACCCAACGGGAAATGTACCGGGACCTATGGGGATAGAAAGACCGCAACCGGTATTGGGACAACAACCACCTTTACCAGGAGCAAGACCAGTGGGCATTAGATATGCACCAACCTTAGAGAATAAGGAAGATCAAGCCTTAGTGCCTATTCAAGCCTATTACGAAGAATCGGGTGCACACATGTCTCCGACAGTGTATTACCCACCAGAAGAACCAAAACAACCAGAACCATGGGGCATGATGGGGAATGTTGGAACACCAACAGTTACAAGTGCTTCTGATGAAGAGAGATACAATATGGACGCAAGAACCTTGATGTTCATAGCTCATGGAGGGTTAGCAGGACAGAGACCATCCTATCCACAAAGGACGAATCAAATGGGACCAAGACCAGCACTAGGACCCTGTTACAAGTGTGGAGGTGACCATCTGATGAATGTTTGCCCACATACGGAAATCATTAAAATAAACGCTTATTGCACTGAGTGTGGGGTTACTCACTTCATTGAGGATTGTTCAAAGAATCCAAACAAAGTGCAAAAGACGACATTGAATATGTTAGAAACTATTCCTACCAGCAGTGGGTCTGAAAATGAAACTCTGATACCAACGCAAGTTGTTACTAGAGCTCAAGCTAAGAAAACCACTAGAGAACCTGAGAATGGAAAGTTAGCGACTGAAGTGGTTAGTCAAGGACCGCGGATTCAGAAAAACACATGGAAAGCTAGAAAAGCACGCATGAAGTTGAGAAAAGAACGTGAAGACGCTATTCTAGCTGAGGAACTAAAGCAAACTAAAGCTAGATTAGAAAAACTTGAGAGTCAAAACGGGAAACGAGAGATGAGCCCGGAAAGAACGAAACAAAAGAGTATCAAAGAAACAACGAGCTTAAGCTCAGGGGGATCAGTGCTAGTCGACAAAGTACACGAACCATTGGACGCACTGATGAGAGCTTACGAAGCTAGGTTAAAGAACAACCAAACACAAGAACAGAGGTGGATGACATACCCAAACGTGGAATTGGAAAAGCAGAGACTTGAAATGTGCCAGAGAATGATCGAGACTGCACAAGCCTTATTAGAACCACCAAAAGAAACAATGAATTGTGGGAAGGAAAACCCAATTCAGCAAGAGACTATCGTTTCACGGGTAGCTGAAAAGACTCCCAGTGCACAAAAGCCTGAAAATACACAAAAGGATGACCGCATAGTATTGAACACAACCGATCAGGAGATAGAGAGTTTTCATCCAGTCATACAGAGGTCTTACGGAAGAGATGATGATTACAATGAATTTTGGAAACAAGTGAGAGAGGCAAACTTTGCAAACGAGCTAAGTTGCCAAGCTAATCAGACAAATTGGGAAAAGGACATCAGGAATCCTCCCATAGTGGAATTTGAGGCAGGATCCCAAGTGGACTTGGATCTGCAATCTTACTGGGGAGATGGGGGCTCTGTTAGAACAATGGAGAGCAAACCTCATTCACTGAAAACCTTACCTTCATACTTAGGAGAGTATGAAGCAAAATCCGAGATTAGAGCAATTCCCTCACGAAAAATCTCATCAGAAAAAGTCATGGACTCGCAAGGATTGATAGAGATTTTGTCAACACCAGTGACATGCACTATCACTCTAGCTGAGCTTTTGAGGCTAAGACCACATATGTGGACCACTGTAGGAAAATGCTTGGAAAAATTCGGGATAAAAGATCCAACATCGAGATTGCAAGAGAGCATAGAGGAGCTGAGCAAACCACAAAAGAACGCTAAGCCTGTACCCTTAAAGAAGGTCGGAGAGTATTGCGAAGGTGAAGAGGGGAATACAACCTTCCCAGTTGAATTCCAAGGAGTGAAGACGATGGCAATACTAGACAGCGGAGCAGGGGTAGCCATTGCTACAAAAGAAATCTGGAAAAAATGGGGGAAACCGGCAATAAGGAAGACTAGGTTGAAACTCCAATTAGCAGATGGACACATGGAGAAACCTATGGGGGTATTAGAGAAAGTTGTAGTGACTTCTTGCGGCATTGAATACGAACATACTTTTGCTATTGTCGATTTTGCCAAGGAGAATAACTATGATATCATATTGGGAAGACCATTCATGAGACAGTTGAAAATGGTCCAAGATTGGGGCTACGATCACATATACTTGAGAAATATGGAAACCACTACACGTGTGAACCTGAAAGACCATAGCTACAAAGATGTGAACCGAACACCGGTAGAGGAGTTTGATTCAGCTACTTTGGCGGGATCCGAATTTCCAGCTTGGTTAGGTAAACCCAAGGAGTTATGGATGTGTGGAGCTTCGAAATGTGGAAGTCTGAAACGAGAAGAATGTGTTTTAGAAAGGGCTATCGAAGACGAAACTTATGTAAGAGAACCCTTTCCAGAGGACACGTTTGAACCATTAGAATGGACACACATTCTAGCAACCCTAGATGTTTGTGCAATTCCGGATGGTCCCACAACAAAATTTTGCGACAAGGACGGGTACGACGTGGTTCCGTATTTCATGTTGAGAACTGTACTCGAAAAAGAAACTGAAAAGAACGATACACTGGAAAAAGAAGATGAAGAAGAGGTGTTTCACGACATTCCCAATCATCCAGAGTGGGGAAATGAAGCAGACAACGAGTCAACGGACAATTCAAGCGGAAACGAAGAAACTATAACGGATGTCCGATTTTATGATTTTCCGAACCAAACTAAACAACGCCAGAAACACTATAGAGCAAAGAAAAAAACAAAAGGGGTTAGAACCAATCCGATGCCTAGAATAAGAGGAAAAAATCAATTCCTAATGCTAGTAAAGGCTGAAGATTGTGTTAAGGATAAGATTTCTGGAAGAATGAGAGGCAGTGATCAAAAGAGCTTACGAAAAGACAAAAGAGGCTCAAGAAATCAAGTTCAAAAGAATGGAACGAAAACTGAAACAAAAAAATCAGAAAAGAACAAGCGCAACAGAGAATACACGGAGTCCAAGTTAGAACGTAGAAACAAGTACAGAGAGCTCAAGAAAACTCTGAAGGAAGTTTGGACGACAGAAATTGAGAGTGGAGAGGACGAAAACGTCAAAATCAAGGAAAACATGGATGTTCCCTCTCACTATAGGAAATTCACAATAGAGGATAGGAAGGTGATATTAACCCCACCTATTCGAGAGAGGAAGGAGAACGAATCTTATGACGGACCGGAGGATGCAAAAAGAGTTGATTTAGCAGCTCCAGGTGAGATGCCTAGACCGGTGTACATAGCCACAGATTTGTCTCCAAGCGAGGAAGAGAGACTTTTGAGTCTTCTCAGAGAGTACAGGGATGTGTTTGCATGGTCTTATAAGGACTTAAAGGGAGTTGACCCATCGATATGCCAACACTCAATCCCACTGAAACAAGACGCAAAGCCTAGCCGACAGAGACCATACACATATAATGATACTTTTGCTAAGCGAATCAAGGAGGAGATAGATAAGCTAATGGAAGCTGAATTCATATACGAGATTGAACACACTGATTGGGTATCTCCGATTGTGGTAGTACCTAAGAAGAACGGAAAACTCCGAGTGTGTGTCAACTTAAAGAAAGTGAATGCTGCAACAATCAGGGACAATTATCCCCTGCCGATAACTGATCATGTTCTAGAGCGTGTATCAGGGAAAACAGCATACTCCTTTCTTGATGGTTTTTCAGGATATAACCAGCTAGCCATAGCACTGGAAGATCAACATAAAACAGCTTTTGCAACGGAGTGGGGAATTTATGCTTATCGGGTTATGCCTTTTGGTCTAACCAATGCTCCCGCAACCTTCCAGAGGCTGATGACGCATGCTTTCAAAGAATACTTAAGGCTGTTTCTCGAAATATACATGGATGACTTATGTGTACATTCTCTACTGAGAGATGAGCATCTAGAACACCTAAGAAAAGTATTTGAGAAATGTAGGACATATCGCATTTGTCTCAATCCTGAGAAATGTGTGTTTATGGTCCGACAGGGCAGAATTCTGGGACATATTGTCTCACAAAACGGAATATCCACGGATTTAGAGAAGATAAAAGTTATAGTGGATATGCCTAGACCAACCAATGCGAAACAAGTACAGAGCTTTATGGGACATTGTGGATATTATAGACGATTCATTTACATGTACGCTATAATAGGCCAACCACTTTACAGGCTAATAGTGAACTTTGAATGGACAGAGGAGTGTGAGGAATCGTTCAAGAAATTGAAAGAGGCACTCATTACTGCTCCAGTCTTGAAATCACCAGATTGGGAGAAGATATTCCATGTGCACATAGATGCTTCAGCATATGCAATAGGATGCATTCTGGCTCAGCCAGAAGAAGGAAACATGGATTTTCCTATCTGTTACGCCAGTCGACAGCTCAACCATGCAGAGAAGAATTACACCACAACAGAGCGAGAAGGATTAGGAATGATCTATGCTGTGAAGAAATTTCGGCATTATCTTCTAGCCAACAAGTTTGTGTTTTTTACGGATCACCAAGCCTTGCTCTACCTAGTGAATAAACCATGCAATACCGGGAGAATAGTGAGATGGTTCATTATCTTACTGGAATTCGACTTCACGGTAGTAGTAAAGAAAGGAAAAACACATCTTAGAGCTGATCATCTTTCGCGATTGACGAATGGAGAAGACCCTATAGGAGTAGATGACGACATGCCAGACGCGTACTTGTTCAACATAGAAATGATACCTAAGTGGTCTCAAAATGTCGTTAACCTATTAACCTATGGAGGAGAGTTCGATAGAAGAGAATACAACCTGAAACATATTGCTATTCAGCAATCCAAGAATCTTCAATTGATTGCAGGAAGGTTGTATCAATTGGGAAATGATCATGTTTTACGACTATGCATCAATCCTGAGGAATATAATATATATCTGCGCGAAGCACATGTTCAGGAATGTGCATTTCATTGTTCAAGAAGGAACACATATAGGAATTTGTTACAATTGGGAGTCTATTGGCCAGGAATGAAAGAAAGCGTACATGAATATGTCACTGTATGTATTGTATGTTCATCAAAACCGCCAGCCGAGTATTCGACATTATATCAGATAATGATCGCTCCAGAATGGAGTCAGTATATTGTTGAATATCTCACAAATAGAACTTTCCCAGAAGGAACGTCAAAAGCTCGTCAAAATCTGTAGAGACAGAAGCTAGAGATTACGCTTTAATAGGAGATCAACTCTATAAGAGAGGTAAAGACAACCAGCTTAGGATTTGCGCATCAGAGTCTGAGTATGTGATAATCCTGGAGCAAGCTCATGGAGGAGTAGGTGGAGGCCATTTCTCAGGTGATAAGACAACAAAACTTGTCTTAGCCGCAGGAATATGGTGGCCAACATTACATATGGACGCTGAGGAATACGTTAAACGGTGTGATGACTGTCAGCGGACCAAAGTACCACTTAAAAGAGATGATATGCCGCTTAGACCAATGATGGGGGCAAGAGCTTTTGCAAAATGGGGGATTGATTATGTCGGACCCATTTCACCTCCTGCATATAAGACTCATGCACAATACATCATTGTGGCTACAGACTATCTAACAAAGTGGGTCGAAGCAAAGGCAACTCAAAAAGCAGATGCCAGGACCACGGCACAATTTCTATATGAATACGTCTTTGTACGATATGGATTGCCAATAGAAATTGTGAGTGATCGAGGCACACATTTTATAAATGAAGTGATAAAGATCCTTCTAGATGAATTCATGGTAATCCATAGGAAATCAGCCCCGTATCATCCACAAGCAAACGGACAAGCTGAAGCAACAAACAAAACCATATGCACGGTCCTTACGAAGATTGTATCTGAATCGAGAACTGACTGGGACCAGAAGTTGCATTCAACATTATGGGCATATAGGGTAGCATATAAAACATCAATAGGAACGACCCCATATAACATGGTTTTTGGGCTAAATGCTATCTTACCAATAGAATTCTTGATTTCAACCTTAAGGGTGGCTAAGGATCTAGAGTGGACAGGGCACGAGCTCTCTGATAGAATAGATGACCTGGAAAAGCTAGATGAGCTTTGCCTAAAAGCAGTAGCTTCCATCTACGCTCAAAAAAGGCGACAAAAGGAATTTTTTGATAAGCATGTGCGGACTAAAGAGTTTAAAGTTGGGGACTATGTCCTAGTTTACACTCTGAAACAGCATGCTAAGAAGCTTAAAAAGCGAGGGATGGGACCTCTGGTGATTAAAGATCTATCACCAAGTGGAGCCGTCAAGCTTGCTACATTAGACGGAGAAGAAATGCCCAATTGGATTAGTGGATGCAGAGTGAAAAAGTATCTGTTGCCGCTAACACAAGACATGATTCTCAAAATACATCAAGAAAAGCTGCGTGTCCAAAAAAAGAAAAAGATTGTAGAGGAAGCGCAAGCTGAGGCGAAAGAAAGAATGGAGAAAAGAAGACTACTGCGTCAGAAACAGCGCAATGAAGGAGCAATATGAATAAACGCAGTCAGTATAACAGATATGGATAATGACAAAGAAGAACCCATCGTTGAATGCAAAGTAGGAACCAACCAAATCAAAGCCAGAGCACTATTGGATTCAGGAGCTCAAGCTAACCTACTTTCACTCAGTTTGTATAGACAATTGACAAATGACACGAAACTACAAACTGCCAAGCAAGAGTTAAAGAGTTACTCTGAGAATTCAATCAAAACTGTCGGATGCACAGTTTTACATATACAGATTAACCAATATGTGTATCCTCATATGTTTTACGTGGTTGAAGACCAAGCTACACAACATCCATTATTGCTAGGACAACCATGGCAGAAGCAATACAATGCAATGATTGACTGGAGTTCTAAATCAGTGCTTATCAAATACGAAGGTGAAAGTCAATCAGTTAAGTTCACCAAAGGAGCAGAGCCAACTCCAAAGGAAGAATCCACGGACAAGGGCAAACAACAAACAGAGAAAAAGAAGAAGCAATGGCAACCAAAAGTTTCTACACAACTGGATTGCTCGTCGACGAGGAACTCTCAACAGTGGATAAGGAAGACAAGCAATAATATAACAGCTCAACCTTGGGATAAAACGGAGTCAACGTTGGTATGGAGACCAAAAAAGGTGGTGCCAGAAAACACAAACAGAGTCTTCAATACCAGACAACAGAGTGATCCCCGACAATCAAGGACAGTGAAACAGATCTGGATTCCAAAGAAGTTCATGACGGCACAAAGCTATAGCAAGCAAATTTGGATCCCAAAGATTTGTAAACAGGAACTCCCTTCAATACAATCAACGGAAACTCCTAGGTATTTCAAGGCGAGGAAATCAACACACAGAACAAAGCAGGTTTGGGTCGCAAAGAGTTTGTGGCAAGCACAAGCAAAGCGGAAGCAGATTTGGATTGTGAAAAAAGACAACAAGGTAACGAAGAATCCATCTACTGATTCTACTACGAAGTGCCAAAACCAACCCAAAACCCGACCACCAATCCTTCAATCAAACAAAGAGCAGCTTTATTGGAAAGACTGTTGTATCATCGCTCTACAATTGCATTGGGAACTTATGACCAAAACAACTACAATGCTTCACCCACAGACACTTCATAGTCGTCCGAGAGGACTCAGACTAGGAGGGGGGGAGGTATACAGGAGCTACAAAGCAGCTACAAGCGGAAAAAACAAAGAAAAACAAAAATTATATTACAAGGGCAGTGTCTTACATGATTTTGCAATTTTTTATGTTTGATTGCGGATATTGATAATATTTATGCCCTTATATACCTTGTTTTGCAACAAGAAGAGATCAAATGATGAATTTGGGTCTCTAGATGTGTAAATATCACTAAATAAGAGTGTTTTTGGAGCTAAAAAGTGGAAAAAAGTGGTAATCCAAGTCCAGAAATCACAAAGAAGTGTATATTCATATACACAGGGTTACCAGCTATTTATTGTGTATGTTTGGAATTTTTTGGCTTCAATTTGCTATTTTCTTTTATTTTTTATGATTTTCTTAATAAAAATAAAAAAGCAGGTGAAATGAGATCGGAAAAAAGAAAAGAATAGACGGTGATGGTCCTAATGACAAGGGTAACCCAGGATAAAAATTGGGTACAATTCTGAAAAAGTTGCGGAAAGCCCGAAATGACAGAATTTTGGCAAAGTGGACAGATTTCTCAGAAACAGGTCAAACGGAGTCCAAATTGAGAAATTTCAAATCCTAAAGTGCATTTCACGACGAGATAGGAGCACATGTCAAATTTGGTAACAAGTGATCCGGGAAGTCCGAAGTTAAGTATTTTTCACTTCACTATCAAGCTCATTTCCACTATTACCTTCTTGGAGAGAGCAAAGAGCACAAAGGAGCATCCGACCTTCTACCGCCTTCTACGACTGCTACGAGAGCTCAGAGGACACCAGACATGAGAGGTAGACTCGTTGCCATAAGCTTTTGATGCTTATCGTTAACTTTTGTCGCGAAAATTCACCAAAACCAAGAAACAAGAGCAGACGGGGAATGGGGAGGAACGCTAGGTAGGAGCACAACCGCCTAACCAAACCTTGCAAGAACTTAGAGGTGGGTTACCCTAGTATAGGAGATGAGTTTCTAGCACTCAATGCTCGAGAAAGAACGACTGGAAAAACCCTAGGTCAACAGAGCCTGCAAGAGGCAAACAGAAAAAAGTTGTCGGAACGACACAAAACTTCTCAGGAAGCTTAACAACATTGAGGTCAATGCAACCATGGAGTATCTCCGGGTTTGGATCACCAAAAGTAGGTCGGAACAACCGATTCGGCTGCGGATACACAAAGCGTCATTTTGGCATAACGGCTAAAATTGACGACCAAATGACATGAAACTTCACAAGCAGCTTCAAATATACATGGATGACTTATGTTTGCAAGCAAAACCCAAAAGAAAGCTGATTCACTTACCGATGGTGAAAAAGACGCTTTCGGGCAACCAAATGGAGAAAGATAGAGAACGGGGATCCAAAGTCAAGTTCAACCAAATAGGTGGCTTCACAACATATCCAATGAGCTGGAAATGCAACTCTCGAGAAGAAAAGTTGAAGAAATTCAACTCCAAAGCAAAAAGACGACTTTGGAGACTGAAATGCCTATAAGGGGGCTTTTTAGCTAAACTGATGACTTTTTAAGTTGAAAACTAGTTAGCAGGGCTTAGGGCACTAGCACAAAGCATTCTTTGCACAAAAAGACCAACATTTCAAAAAAGACATCATACGCGTATGATGTCTCACAGCATGATTTTCACATCCATTTCAACATTTGAGTGCATAGCCTCATTCCACATGTTAATCACATCCTATGAACCAAGTATCATGAGAATTGGAGTTAGAAAACCCAAAGAAAGCCAAAAAGACGCAAAGTAGGCCATAAAATTGATTTTTGGTCCTAATTTTGTCAAAATAACTCCAAACTCATTGAAACTTTGTAGGATTGTTGATTAACACATCTACAAGCTATCTGGAACCAAAAAGCACCATTTTGACACAAAAGACATCATACGCGTATGATGTCTATTTGCACTTACAGAGCAAAAAATGCTCATTTGTCATCATACATCCATTATATATATCTAATACATGCTACATATGAAGTTTGGAACCATTTGGTCAGGTGGATCACCCCATTAGCCCAATTAAGAGAAAATCCTTCATACAAAGCCTATTTTTGTCCCAAATCCAACATATTCAAGTCCAAACCAAGATTTGAGTATAAACAGTCCTTCACTAGCACATGGAGAGTCCACAGAACCAATCCCATGAAAAATTGACAAAAAAGACATCATACGCGTATGATGTCTCCAGAGCCATTTTTAGTCCAAATTCTATCCAAACTTGATAAATCCACTGAATAAGCCTATCTAAAGCCAAAACCAAGCTTATAGAGAAAATTGGTCCAAAAATGCACCAAAAGACATCATACGCGTATGATGTCTCACTATGTGATTTTGGCACCTCAGGGCTTCAACCACCAAACAGAAGTGATCTACATGCCATTTGAAGGTGAACCACCAAGTTTTATCCAATTTGGATCATAAAATCCATTTCCCTTTCAAAATTTTGCCAAGAGCCTGAACTGGACTGAACTGGCCAAAACTTGACCAAATGGGATCCAAACTCAAATCCAAGCATATGACACTCATGTATACACTATCAGCTACAAGCACAACCAATATGAAGTCATTCTGACACAAAAGACATCATACGCGTATGATGTCTCAAGCATGTTTTTGAGCCCAGTTTGCATATTTTTTCACCTACATTGCATCCTTAGGCCCTGAATAGCTCATGTTTCAATTTTCAAGTCATTTGAATAGTTAAAAGCTTCATTTCGGCTTTCAGTACTAAAAAGACGCTAACTTCTGTAATTGGAGTTACAGGATCCATGGATTCCGCTAAGTCATCGGCAACTAAGAGAAAAAGACCAACCATCAAGGATGCTCTTGCAGAAGCAGAACCCTTTGATATTCCAACAGAAACCCTCAAGCCAACCAAGACTTGGTTGGAGGAAGCAATACTAGAAAAAGAGGGAATAAAGATCTACCAGGGGACTTTCAGAGATCCTCAAGGGCAATCGGTCGGTGTACCTATGATCCCACGAGAATTAGTGGATTATAGCAGATCAGAGAACATCAGCAGATACCTGGAAAAGGCTGACTTACACAGGTTCTTCACCTCGAGACCATCAGGTGTAGACACAAGAAGAGTGTATGAATTGGCAACATCCATTCAGAAGGATGGGAAAGCCACGTTGACAGCCATGGATGGAGAAACAGTTGAAGTACAGATCACTCCACAGCTCATTGCAGATGCATTGAAGCTGCACAACAAAGGGAGTTCTGTCAGAGAAAGAAGGGAGGCCATAGAGGTCTATGGATCAAAGAAACAAAATACAACCTACGGAGATATGGCAGATCAACGAGCGGCAACCCTTTGCCGATTATACAACCAGTTTTTCCATGTGTGCAGTAAAAGACCGCAGAAGTATACTACACCACCCCATGCCATTGCGACAACCATCACATGGGCACTGAAGAGCAACATGCCAAAAGAGGTGAATTATGCTCAATACATCCACGAGCAAGTAATCGCCATGCACAACCAGAAGCCAAAGTACATAGGAGGAGGAGAAATCCTAACAAGAATAGCTTATGAAGCTATTGGAGCTAGGGATCAAGGCCACGGGTTCCCTCCCAGAATGAGTGGCTTAGAGAAGCCGATGAAGAGAAAGAACAGCAAGAAGTATCCAAGAGGGCGTCCACAAGAGCACGCCGAAAACTAGAAATAGTTTCAGAACCTGAAGAGGCTGTGGACGAGCCGCTCAAGAAGAAAGCGAAGAAGAAGGCTGATCCCAAGCAAACCAAAAGTCAAAAAGCCGCAAGAATGGAAAGGCTGGTGGAGCAGTTTAGAGCGGAAAGAGCTCTAAAGGGGGACTTTGAAGAAATGTGGGTGCCAGACCCCACTAAAGTCGGAACCAGCTCAGCCAGGCCACATGTTGATCAATATGATCAATATATTAGAGCTTATGAGGAGTCGGAGGCCATACTGGAGCAGCAACCTGTCGAGCCTTATACTGAAGAGGAAGTACAGCTTTTAAAAGCTGAGCTGAAAAAGGACGACAAGGAGAAGAAGGAAGTAGATGAGTCTACTGAAATTCGAGAGAAAGACGGGCAAGCAAACAAAGGGAAAGCCAAGATGACTGAGGAAAATCAGCCCTCCTTTACTGATGTACCAAGCCCGAAGAAGACGAAAATTATTGTGGAGGAGACCACAATAGAAATAGAAACAGAAGTTATGGAAAAGCCGGAGGCCGGGACCAAGGAAAAGGAAATAGATCCAGTTCAGCAAAAGAAAGATGATTATGAGGATCTGGTAGCGATCGGATACAGTGAAGAAGAGGCCCTGGAGGCAGTTTATGGGATATCCCTACGAAAACAAGATGATCGGAAAGGGACGAAGGAAAAGACAAAGGGTACAATGGAGAGTGAAGAGAAAATGGACGAACAGAACATACTAGAAGAGCCGAAGCCATTGGAGGTGGTGGCAGAAAGAGCTGTCAAGTTGACAGATGAAGATGAAAAAGACATGCACATGGTGCATGAACTGCTCAGCAAGATTAAAGAAAGATCCAGAGCAAAGGAAGTAGCAATTGAGACAGCAAAACAAAAGGAAGCAGAGTTGCAGAAGAAGTTAGAGAATGCTATGACTGAATCTGAGAGTCATAAAGCATCACTCTACGACGCAGAAAACGAGAGAGACGGCTTGATACTCCAACTAGCCGAAGCTTCAAGAGAGGTAACAAGTTCACAGGAAGCAAAGGAGCGAATAGAAGATGAGCTGGAGGCAGCCAAGGATGAGCTCATTGAGCTAAGGGAAAGAGTCGAACTTCAAGAAAGGACAATCACGAGACTCAGGACCACCCCTAGAGCTAGCAGAGCAGGAACAGAACAAGAGGGAGCCCTCGTACCAGCTCTGGAAGATCAGGTCAGAAGTTTGCAAAGAGAGCTAAGGTTAGAGCAAGTGCAAAGATTGCACATGGCGGAGGGATCATTGGCTGCAGAGGAGAGGCTCACATCAGAAAACCAAACACTAAGGACAGAAAATGAGACCCTCCGCAAACAGCTCCAAGACCTCCAAGAGCAACAAAGAAGAGAAACAGAGCCACCACAAGAAGAAGCAGGGGAAGCAGCCATAGAGCTACCAGAAACTGGAGAGGCAACCACAATTGAAGATCCAGCCCCAGTTCAAGAAGTGGCCTCGACTTCAGGAATCTCTGAAGAAGAAGAACAAAGGCTCCAGGACCAAATAGAAAAGTCAACAGAGGAAAGTGCCAAGGCGGAAATGGAATGGGAAAGGAGACTCCTCATCTCCATTAGACTTCAAGGTTTAGACACAAAAGTGCTCCATGAAGAGTGGATGCAACCCAGCCTGCCTTTCCCTCTGATGAAATTTGAAGTGATAAAGACGAAAAAGAGAATAGAGGAGGAGCAGTATGTCGCTCTTTACGAAGGCGACATCACAAAGGATGAACAATCAAAGAAGATTGTAGATTCTCAACCTAGATGGAGGAAAGGTTGGCTGAACAAATACCCAGCCTACCTCATCTACTTGGTAGAGGCTCCAAAGGAGATTCGGGAGGATGCAACCTTCTGCCCGGCGCCAAGAGTCAGAAGCTGGAAAGAGCATGGCAGGATTGCAGAAAAGAAGCCAAATTGGCTTAATTACCCAAGGATGCCAGGACCAAAGGCAGGCGAGAGAATAGGTAAAGCCTACATGGTGAAAACCCTAACGGGCACCATCAAACTCTTTACTGGCTCTCCTGACCTTTCGTGTCAGATGCTAAAGAAAATCTACAGGACTCTCTTAGCATGCATTGAAGTGTTCGCGCCAGATAAAGCCACTACCTCGAGTCTACTATCGACGGCCGACACAGTGACGGATATGATGTATGATCTTTCATTGCAGCCATCACCAAAGGTGTTACATCTCTTATACCAAAGAATTATGTTTTTGCCTAGCTTCCACATGCAAACATTCGAAGAAGCTTTCTACACCGGCTTTTTCACTCACGAAAGCAAAATATTCGGCCCAACCTTGACCATCGGCAACCTACGCTATGAATCACATTTGCAGATGCTCAAGACGACAGGACTCTATTGACCAAGCCTAAAAGTCATGTCAGGGACGACATGAACGCGGAGGGGGGGAGTGTTGAGCCAGCAGAGGATCACACCCACATTTTTGCTCACACCCATCATTTTGTAACCATTGATTGTAATAAATGTCTTTCCGACATTAATTTTGATTTGAGCCATTCATTAAGTAACGGGACTCAATTGAGTTTCCAGCTTGTAATCCCGAAGTAATTTCACCTGTTGATGTAAATAATTAGAGATGTTCTCACCTCCAAGGCTGAGGTATATAAGCCAAAGTTTTGTAACCTAAAGGAGATTCAATTATTAATCAAAGTGAGTTTTTGAGCGCCGTGACTTTGTCTGAGAGAGAGAGAGAGAGAGAGAGAGAGAGAGAGAGAGAGAGAGAGAGAGAGAGAGAGAGAGAGAGAGAGTCTTATCTTCTTGCTACGCGAGCTACGGGGCCGCCATTGGAGAAGCGACACCACCATTGTGTTAGCAACGGTGAGAGCTACGCACAGATACCAAGAGTGCGCGCTATCGGCTTCTATGTGTGGTAAGCTCCTACGAGCTTCGGTAATCATGTAAATCTTCTTCTTCATCAGAGGCACCAATGTTTACTAAGAAGGTCACTAGAAGCCTATAGTCATCTTGGTCAAAAGGGTAGGCTTGTGCAATGGAAGAAACGCTCTCTACTAAGTATGGATCAGTCGTGGTCAAGAGATGTATCAGCCATTCTAACTCCTCAAAATTCCTCTCACATGCTAGCGTCCCTACCAAATCCCATTCACAGGCAAGCACCGGAAAGACCATGTGAAACATTTGTGAAAAGTAACGAGGGTACCTCTCACCCAAGGCAGGAGTGGATGACTCTAGTGTACTAGCCATATTTGTACACACAGATAGATGATGGTTAGAGTGCAAATATTACAAGGGTCGTGTTCTTGTGCATAATGTGTTTTTATGAGTTTGTGTTATGTATAGAACTTGTAAGTTTCCACATTATTGTTTGGTGGCTCTTGCTCTTTTACTTTTTTATCTTCTTTTTGTGAGTATAAGGCTTTATATATACATTCCCTAGGATTGGAGATTGAGAGGTCAGGGAGGAAGGTTGAGAGGGAAGCAAGTGAATGATGGATGTCAGCAAACACTCCCCCCTTCCTTGGGTAGATCATATTTTTTGGAAAGATGTTGTCACCTTTTGAAACCAATTGTTCCAAGTTGTTAAGGGTGAAGGCTTTAACCAGTTTTCGATCGCCCTATGCGTTTCATCTAGTTGCAAGGGTGGTAAGGTACTCTCCCATGATTTTATTTGCAACGTTGTTGTGGGTGGTGAACTTACAACGGGAGGTGCAAACTCTTCCTTGTTTGTATGGATATGTACAATGGTGGGTGGAGGTTGTGTCAAAGCTTCTATTTCCGTATAGGGACTACATGAAGAGAAAGAAGATTTATTTGACTTCCCTGTTCTTGAGCTAGGTGGAACAAATCGTTCTTTGTTTGGTACCCAAACTAGCTATGGAGCTGGTGTGTAGCATTCCGTGATTTTTTCCTTTCCGCGATCTTCAATTCATTTTGGAACACAGGATTGGGCTTACATGGGCCAGGTGACAAGTAAGAGCACAATTTACATTTTGGCACCCAGATTTGATCATTTCCTTCATAGTAGCCTTGGGCTTCCAATAGTTTTTAAGGAATCCAATGCAACATTTCTTTACATTTCTTGGGGCGAGTGGGACGTCTCTTACCAGGCTCCTGTCTTTTAGCACTAGCTATGGTTGCTAAAGAAGATTTAGGGATCCACTTGTATGTTTTCTTTGCTATGTTGGGATGGTTCTTATGTGTCTCAAGCTTTATTTCAACTACATTAGTTGAAGCTCTAGAGAGTTGGACTATGGGTACATATGGTTCAACCTCTTGGACATGCAATGTTTTGGGTTTTATTTCCTTAAGAGGTAATATCTCAGGGACTATGGCTTGAGTGGCAGGGCTAAGAGTTGGTTTCTGCGTTGTGACACCCCCTGTTTCCCAATCAATAGTGCATTTGGTGGCTATCATCCACGTGCATCCTAGGTTTATATTACCCTCCATAGTTCCAACAGGCATGACCAAAAAGTCTTGAGCTACAACCCCATTGTCATAACTAACAGAAGATTCCAAAAACTGCAGTTTTTTTCTTGTTGACACCCTTGACTTGGATAATACTTTCAGATAGAGGTGGCTTCCCTAATTGACACCACACCCCATATGATAGCAAATTATATTTAGCACCCGTGTCCAATAAGGTGTTATATAGCACTTTTCCATAGGCGTTGTTTAGCTCAATAGGGTATCATAGAGGTGTGTCAAAGTCCAACCAATCCTCGTCGATTTCAACGTGGAATGCATGTGTAACTCCAAGGTTAGCCTCTCGGTGGCGTCTTATGCGTTGTTGTCGCTCCTTAGTCTTAGCTTGAGCTTATATCTTCTTCAATTTTGTTTGTGCCTTGGCTGCCTTATTTTTATGGATGGCGCGTAGCTCCTCTTGGCTTAAGGAATCATAGTATCTTTTAAATTTGCTCCCATTGAGGAACCCAATGGTTTCAACTCCATCAAGAGTCTCCACACGAATGGTTCCTTGTGGGGTGATCTCACATACTCTATATGGTCCTTTTCCCACATATTTCAACTTTTTCTTTTCGTTACGCACTCCATACATAAGGACTTTATCACCAACAATGATATCATTGCTCTTTAGATGACGGTCAAACCATTTCTTCCTCCTGTCTTTCTCCACAAGTGCATTTTGCACAACTAATTTCCTCTCTTCATCTAGCCTTTCAAGGATATATAATTGCTCAACTAAGGGTTACCAGCCCAATCTTCTTGAGAAGCTACTCGAAGACTAGGAATGACAAACTCCCATGGCATAACCACTTCTTGGCCATACACTATCTTAAATGGTGTGAAGTTAATGTCAACTTTGTATGCAGTACGATAAGCCCATAGAGCTGATGTAAGCTTTAAATCCCAATCTGTGCGATGAGCTTCCACCGTTTTGGTCAAGATAGAGATTAAGGTCTTGCTGGTGCTCTCAGCTTGGCCATTTGCTTGTGGATAATAAGGTACGGACTTATGGTGAGCTATCATAAAGTTGGTAGTGAGTTCTTTTATTACTCCATTTATAAAATGAGTACCATTGTCACTCACAATCTCAAAGGGACAACCAAATCTTGTAATAATGTTCTCAAAGAGAAACTTGGTAGTTGACCTCGCATCGGCCTTACGTGTTGCCCTTGCTTCCGCCCACTTTGTCGCATAGTCAATGGCAACGATAATATATCAAGATTGAGTGCTACGAGCTGCTGAACTAATTGGGGCAAACCCCATTTTTCAAATGGTTGAGTCACTTTAACAGGATGTACGGGCATCTTATCCTTTTGTTGTGTGATCTTGTAACGTTGGCATTCATCACATCCTTTTGTAAAAAGTGATGCATCATGAATAAGGTAGGCCACCAATAGCGTGATTGCAACACCTTTCTAGCTGTTAGTTCCCCTGAAAAATTTCCTCCGGCTATACCCATGTGGGCCTCTTGCAGTATGTATAAATACTCATCCTCACGGGCACAACGTCTAAGAATATCATCCTTCCCTAGCCTGTAGAGAGTTCTTGCAATGAGAGAGTAAGGTTCACATTCTTCTAACAGTTTTCGAGCTATGTCCTTACGAAGTTCTTTGGGTGGAAAACCATTAACTAGAAAGTTCATAATCTTCTCACTCCATTCAGGTATGGTTTCGACTAGGAATAGAGAAGTATCGAGCAACTCATCATCGACTCCAATAGGGGCTTCACCATTGGGTATGCGAGACAAATGATCCGCCATGACATGTCTTTTACTAGGTCTCACCACAACGGTAAAATCAAACTCAAGGAGAATTAACAACCATCGTGCAGTTCTTCTCGTGGAACAAGGTTTATTTACTAGATACAACCTGGTGATGGACAGTCCTAGCATTGAAATCCCCCAAGATAATAATGTCGCCATATCTGGAAAACTCCCATATATCATCATCCAAAATAGAGAAAGGGGACTATCCTCTAGCTGATGCATATACTGACGTACTAGGAGGGAAATAGCAAATAGCAATGTAGAGGTATATGCATGTCTCTACCTTCAGTCTCACCCACATGTACCTAGCATGCTCATCCCTCCGAGCTATATGTATTAGAGACTATAGCTACTCCCTGAATAAGACTGCCACTCCTCTTGAACCTCATCCTCTGTGCTCTGATCGAGTCTCCTGTCTGCAAGTTGTCTCCCATATGTATCAGCTCACATGGGGCATGGACTACCCCGGGCATTGACTATTGGTCGTCGTGAAAGTGCATCGACCACTTGATTGTGCTTACCAGCAATGTAAACATATATGAAAACAAAATTGAGAAAGAAAATTTGTCCACCTCATTTGTTTGTCGGAAAGCTTGGTTTGCGTCATAAAGTACTTGAGACTTTGGTGGCCTGTTCTTAAAATGAATGGAGTCCCCAATAAATAGTGCTTCCATGTGTCTAGGGCATGTAGAATAGCTAAATCTCTTTCTCATAAATGCCCAAGACATGTTCATCCGTATTGAGCCTTCGGCTCTCATATGCTATGGCATGCCCTTCTTGAAGCAAGACTACTCCAAGGCAATCACCACAAGCATCACATTGGACCTCAAATGGCTTTGAGAGATCCAAAAACATGCATTTGTGGGGGTGGAAGAAGAAGCCATGTGTGCAACATGGCAAGAAAGGGAGGATTTCTTTAAGGTCAGCGCACAAACAATGAGAGAGTAAGGAGAGAGCAGGTTTGGAAGGATACGTCCTATTTCCTCTAGTCATACATTTCATGTACAGGAAACTCCCTCCAATTCTAGGACGTTCACTAAATGCAACTGAAAATGATTTATTCTTCAATCATCACGGCCGTTATGACACTGTGGCAAGAATCTACTTGTAAGTACACTTTTTGAATGGTTATTCCAACTTTACATTTGCTTTTACCACACCTATTTTCTAGAGAGAGAAAAGTCAAAATTCTATTTTTCTTAGAAGGCCCTCCAAATGACTTCCGAAATTTCCTAATGCTACTCGCAAGGCAAGGGACCTTCACGGTGTCAAGGCTGAAATGATTAAATGGACAAGCAAGAAAACACGATATTGGATACGCGATATGTTTAACCTTGCACTTCAGCATGGCATGCCTCATGATTGGAGTGAAAATTGGATCAAACATGGACCATTTTGCTCATAAAATCCACCATTTTTCATCAAACATGGACCATTTTCCATCATAAAATGGTCCCATCAAACCTTTGCTCATAAAATCCGCCACCGAATCATGGTTATTAGCAAGAGAAGCTCTTTACAGGCCGCAATATTGGCCATATTATCTATAGAGTATCTGCTATCCCACCGAGTTGTTGAATGGACAGCATTGAACTGCTCCTGGAGGCTAATAGGTGCTGACATATTGGTATGCTTGTCTCCGAAAATGCTATTACTCCGCAGTTCGTGTTCGTCAGCTTCTCCAGCATCAAATCTCTTTGTGTGGAAAAAAGAATTAGCTTCTGCTTCTGCTCTTTGACTATTCTTTTCATCCTGATCAGCAGCGTAGGCACCTGCATGATTTACTACTGACTTCCACTGCAATACTGTTGCATCTCCTTGCAGCTACACATTAACCAACTCACGTGGACACCATATTTTGCGTTGAATTGTTCATGAGAGTTGTTTCTGTTTGTCTGTAGATTGTTCCGAAATGCTCACCTCATCAAAGTTTCAGATAGGCTATCAATAGAGTTGGACAAGGAGTGCAACTGAAGTTAACGGCTCATCAGACCATGACTTGCACTAGTGGCAATATTCCCCAATGCCTTTCTCTTGACATTGAGTTGTCTGCTACTAATCCCCTCACACACTCTGCTAAAAGTTCAAGAAGCTAGCACTAAAGCCACTGGCTTATAATTCCTTGAGGATAACCATCAGAAGCTTTGGTGTGATCGATCATGTTATGCTTTTCTATCTCATGTCCACTTTGACGTTTACTCATTCCATTTCTTTTGCCTCTGCCGTCTGCATCGCCAACAACTTGATAGAATCAGTAGAAAAATGTGTTGAACGGGCTTCGGAAGCCAATGAGTGTTGGTGATTCGACTCCAGATTAGGCCAATTGATCATTGATTGAAATCTGATATCTTCTATTTCAGTAGCACTGGAAGAGAGACCTCTGCCATGAGTTGATCGCATGAAATATCTGAGGGCTCATCACGTTGGCAAGCATCTAACATACCCTTCAACTTGATGATCTATGACTGCAACACAACTACAACGCAGAGTGAGCTTTTTATTTTATTCACCTGGTAGCTTTTCACGACGAAGTTTTGTAGCGGTGTTTTTTTTTAATAAATTTAAATATAATGCCACGTGGTGGATGTTGTGTTCATATATCGGAAAAAGAGCCTTGGGCTCACCAAGTAAACACTTACTTTGATAAATTCAGCCCCATTAGACTATTTCATCTAGGTTAGGCATAAAGGCTACAAACTAATGATGAGATTTTTGAGTTTCCCGGTAATGTGTGGCTTGTAACGCTATACTCTGAGAATAAGTGGCTCTTAAAATATATATAAAAGAAAAGTTATTAGAAATTTTGAAAATACTTATTGCAACATATATTACTTATCTAGATTAAACAATAGTAGCTTCCTAACTAGGATATACAATGTCTACCCTTTAACTATCCTACTTCCTTTGCTAGATCTAGAGGTTTTTAGCCTTCTAAAGGGACAAAGTGTAAGCTAAGATGCAATTTTAAGGAAGGCTTGTGAGTTTTTCCTGCATGATCTTTTGGAATCGCCTTGTTTTTTATGCACCCATGATAGGGTAGCTTTTTTCCAGAGGAAACTAGTGACAAAAGCATCTACCTTTGGTTTCTGGGTGCATAGTCTTGGTCGTTCTTCTTGTATACCTTTTTTGGTGTATGAGGGGAGCGGCTGGGCGTGCCCTACCCGACTTCAAAAACAAAATAGGGTAGCTTTTGAAGTTGTAGCTTGATGTAGGATCCTGCTTTTCTTTTGCTCAGTCTCGCCCCCTCTTTTCTTTTCTTCTTCTTCTTCTTCCTTTGTTCACATATCCTACTAGTACGGCCGGCCGCCTTCGGCGGTCTCTCTCTCTCCCCCTCTCTCCCTCTTTCGCATGCAAAGGGGCTTTTTTTAGTTTTGGACTTTAGCCTTCAGGTCGCAGATTGCGACACGTGTAAAGGGCTTCCCCTTCTGCCATATTATGTTAGTAGATGTTTACAGTGCGCTTTGTAAAGCTCTCAACCTTGAGTTGTGTCCCACAATTTATTTAGGAATTTGTTGATTCTTTTTTGTTTTTTGCTTTTAAAGGGGGTTGTTGGGGTGGGGGGGGGATGGTAGCATAGCAAAACCATGAGAGGAAGGTAATGCAACATAAGAGAATGAGAGAGGATAAGGTGGAGTTGCACACAATGGGAGAAAATGAAAAGAGAGAGTTGACTTAGATTTTGTTGGTGCCTTATGTAGGCTCTTACATGTTCACATGTACATGGCTACCCAAGTTGGGCTAAACCTAATGGGGGGGGTGGGCTTGGTTGCCCATGTAAGTGTGGGTGAGTTGTGTATGCACATGCACTTAGTGCCACATGGTGGTAGCACTTGTGAATCCTAACATGTGGTTGCCCATGTAAGTGTGGGTGAGTTGTGTATGCACATGCACTTAGTGCCACATGGTGGTAGCACTTGTGAATCCTAACATGTGGATCTATGTGGGTGTGTAATGCTTGGCCTTGAGGTTGGGTGTACCACCTTGAAACTCTCCTACAAGGAGAATGTGCACCTAGCTACAAGAGTGGACATCTGGAACCTCGCTTACTCCTCCGTGCTTGTGCTTCAAACCACGCTCCTTGAGTTGTTGCAATCACAACGGGTTGCTTGTTTTGATGTAGGGAGTATTGAGCACCTTTTGCTTAAGCGGTGTTCTTCATAGCCAATATCAGAAATTTTCCCCTCTGTTTCTTCCACCTACAACACCTAATGCCAAAAAAGGCTTGTTTCGTATTTTTTGCTTGTTTTGCTTTTGCATTCCTCGTCTCTTTCATTTTCTTTGTTGTCATTTTATGGTTTTTGTCCTGTTTTCCTCACAATGTGGGGTGGCAGTTCTTTCCAAAATATTTATCAAAGCTCTCCTTCACGGCATGTATCCTCTCTCTCCTTGTCTTCAACATCTCTTGTAGGTGGAATATCCCCTTTGCTAAGTCTTTTGCCAATCACCTTGCACAAGCAAGTCACCTTGAGCAATCAAACTAACCTAGATCTGTTAGGGCGACCATGGTTGTGTGTAAACAAGATGCAAGTCCCCCCAAAGAGTCTTCGAACAATTTGGTCTCACTAAATGTGACCAACAACAAGGCAAGGAAGTTGCAACTAAAGAAAACACTCCATATTGTGCCAAAAAGGGCATGCCTTTGTGAACACGACCCTACAATAATTTTCACCTCTCCTAGGGTTGTTTGAGATTTGTGAGATTCGGCTTTCTCCATCATTGGTAAGATCTTTTGCAAATCTTTAAAATGCTCCTAGAGGAGAGCACTTGGATTATTATCGATATCTCATGCTATTTGAATCAATCAATAAAATGATTGGTTCAAAAGGATGCAACAACTTCTCCAAACTTGTTTATGAAGCTTACCAGAACTAAAATCTGCAACAATGTGCAAGAAAAGAGAGGACATAACTACCCTCATCCACCAAATCCGCTACATAACAATGCCGAGGTTCATTAGATTATACGCTTTGATGGGCTCCATAACTACCAGAGGTTCTTGAAATTCTGCACTCCACTGCAAGCTACACAAGCATGCATGCACGCGTACGTGCACGCGCACGCACACACGCACACAGAAGGAGTTAAAAGTCCTAGGAACAATCCAAGAGACCTCAAAGATTTATTCAATGAGTCTTGTACACAAGACCTCTTGTTCAAGAGGGAAGGGGAGCATTGAGGAGCGACAAGGAGAGCGTAGTGGGTCAGTGTCGGGTGGGTTGGTTGACTTAAGTATTATGGGACCATTTTTCATCATATTAGAAGAGCTTGAACACAAGATCGATGGTTGTATTGAGATTCTCTTTTAAAGAGGTGTAGTTGACTGCCAAGTAAGATGCCCCTATGCTTGGATCAAGATCCGGGGGTGGCTGGCGTACAATTTAGCCGATTCAAATGAGGGCACAATAGAGGATGTCATCCTAAGGGGCAGAGATATTTTCATTGTTGTTTTTGCATCACGAGCTTGCCTTTAGGGCCGTTAGCCACACTCCTCTTGCTCTTGCGAGACATATTGATTTTTTTTGCTTCCATTGTATGAGAATTTTTCATTAGCTGCTTTCAAGGACAGATGCCAAGTCTCGAAGCACACTATAAACATTAATTTTTCAAAGCTACCCATACAATTTTGGTTGCAAGATATGTTGAGGTAGATGGTTCTTTTTGTGGCATACCATTCATGTGTTAGATATCTCTCTCATCTATAAAGATGTCTATCACCCCTTCCATTGAGTTTCTGAATTTCATCACTTTTGAGTGGAAAGGGGTGCTATACTCGCAGAATATTGTGGTTACCGATAGACCAAACGAGCGCCTTAGATGTCATGAGATAAGGCATTTTGGTGAGGGATTGCCCTTGAGGGCGACAATAGAGACAAAGTGGTCGCAAGAGGGGACCGGCCTCATTGCCACAATAGACCCGTTACAACAATAAAGACCTACATAATAGCATGATAGAGATCAAAGGGAACAACAACATAGTCTTGATCAAACACATAGACAGATACAAAGACATGCAAGTAGATAGGGACAAGTATAACCCATCCTTGTCTACAGACGGATAGTGACACAAAGGTTGGATGAGTCAGAGGAAACCCTAGATAGACCTCTTGAGGAGAGAGTACCAGATAATGATCGAGTTAATGTCCTCGAGCAACTGGACAAATGGATAGATAGATAGAGCATGAGGAACGTCATTCAAAGGCAAGATAAGCCAATTTTCAACAAGCTTTGTATTCCTTGGAGATTTAGTCTTAGGTGCCACTTAAGGTAGGCATTATTGGGAATGAGCATGAGAGTGACTCTCCTCAACTTGTAGAGGAGTATGACTATTTATCAGATTTTGCATTACCAAAAATTCCCTGGTATCGGAGATCTTGCATGGCTAGTTCTTTGTGGTTGGACCATGATATTTCTAAATGTCTCTATGAGGAGTGGGCCACTTTGCACTAACATATTTTTCCCACAGTTGTCAAGAGGATGTCACATTTTCCTTAGTCCAAAGAGAGCTCGCATACTCAGACTCAGAGTGCAAGTTTTGCATGATGGTTTCTTTTGGATGACGACGGCTAATGATACTACACAAAGCAGTCAATGGGTGAGGCCAACTACTGAGAGTAATGTTAAGTGAGGCCTTGGGATAGTTGATTTGGTCAGAGAGATGTTCATCTTGGTAGTGGCTACTTTCCCTTGGCTTTTGTGGAGGACGATGATTGGGTCCCTCTTGCCTCTCTTACAAGTTACAATATGGTTGTGCTGGATATGTATCCTTTGTTGAGGTATCACATTGGGAAATCCTAGAGGGGAGGCGGATGATTTTGGAGGCACAACCGAGGGGTATCACAATCCCTTAGTTTTTGTGAGTTGTTACAAGAGGTTTTTACAATGGATGTTTTATATCAACTGGATACATAGCGCACTGGACATTGTGGTTTCTTCTACATCACCTAAGATGGATAGAGATTTGGGTAGATTTGTGTAGGCTTATCACAAGCCATATAGCCACATTTCACTTCTTGATCAGAGCATATTTATCTCTAGGAATATCTTGTGGTTTATTTGCAACATTTTCCCATTATTTCATTGTATATTTTTTAGGGTTTGACATATGGTCAATTTTATCTCATGAAAAGAGTTAAAAGCCCCACTTTTGTGTGTGTGTGTGTGTGTGTGTGTGTGTGTGTGTGTGTGTGTGTGTGTGTGTGTGAGAGAGAGAGAGAGAGAGAGAGAGAGAGAGAGAGAGAGAGAGAGAGAGAGAGAGAGAGAGAGAGAGAGAGAGTTTTTATTATCGTCCTCAAAGGTCAAATATGACCTATGGACCAACAATACATGTCATGTACAATGTGTGAAGCTGATAAGTGATTCTCGATGCTCAAGGTTGATGGTGATGAGAATCGCAATGGAGAGCTCAGATTGTGGTTGGGAGAGGAAAGTGCGTAGGTCTAAATCATGGCTGAATATGTGAGGGAAGCAAGTTGGATGTGACAAAAAGTTAACACACTAATAGTGTGTGGTACTCAGATTCTTGAACTTACAATGAAATGACACAATGTGCATAGTCGATGGGACTCTTCTCTGTTACCACTTGTCTTGTAACAAAGGGAGTGGGAGCTAAGCCAAATGGATGTAATAGTGCATATATCCAACAAGGGGATAGCTTCAAGCATATAAGGCTGAGTATGGTTTTCTCTTTTAAAAAACAACATGGTTTTGTAATTGGAGGAAATTGGGTCGTGTAATGTATGAAACAAAACCCACATTGGTGATGAGAGCCGTTTTTCAAAAATGTAGATAAACCAATAAGTTAGGGGTAGACCCCCAATAGTTTCCCTTCTAAAGTTATAAATAGGGGAGAGGAATATAAGTCTCACTTGAGGGGAGTGTAACATGCTATAGTATCACTTGCACAAGACATGAAATTATAGTTGGTCTTGGGTAGTCTCTCACCTGGACAATGACACGTAGAACAGGGAGTGGTGGTCGAGAGGACACCGTGGCCAGGACAATGAAATTACTATTATAATTCCAAAGCAGTTCGTTGCCACCACAATTTGGAGATAGTCATAGAAGGGCTTTCATAGATATTTGTGTTAGCCATTGGCTGCACTTTATGGTAGTGGTCCCAATGGTGACCATTACCATGATCCCATCACATTACTGAAAATTATATAGAGTGGCTTATCGTGTCTCTATGTGTTTAGGGATGCAATTGCTTATGTGAAGGTTTACAATGTGTGTCAGAGTTGTGCACCTAAATCTACCAGGTAAGCCAACCACCCTTTACAAGTCTCCGTTGCATGGTTTCCCTTCAAAAGATGGGGTTTGGACTTCGTTGGTCCAATATTTCGCACCAATTCAACCAAGCAATCGCAAGTATCTTCTCCTGGCTACAACTTATGCAACCAAGTGGACGAAAGTAGTGGCCACTATCGATTGGACAACTACTAAAACAGTGACAAGGTTCGTATAAAGTTCTTGTACAAGTATATTTTGCACGTTTGGTTGCCCACTTGACATCACTAGTGATAGAGGCAATCACTTTGTCAATGAGTTGATCTAGACCCGCATGTCCAACTACAGGATCTTCCATTGCAAGTCTTACTTGTACTACCCAAGAGCAAATGGGCAAGTGGAAAGCACTAACAAAGTTCTCATCGCCTTCTTTTGAAAAGCGCGGCATCTACATCTGGCTTCATGGATGCAGACAATCCTCGGCAACCTATGGGCATATTGTCCTTCCTTCAAAGAAACAACCATCCAGAGGGTGAAAGCATGTATATGTGGTACCACTTTTTGGTAGTATCCTTTAGAAAAAGTGGGGACTGGTAAAATTTTTGCAAAAAAAATCAAAACTTGTTGGACTTTATAGTTTTAGATTCTACATGAAAAAATATATCCATTGATATATAACATGCTAGTTTATTTTACATGCAACACATGAAGATGGGGCTTATAAAGTGCTACCAAAGGACTATCCAAGACACCCCTTTTTGGTACTACTAATACATGCTTTGGCCCCACACTCCCTTTCAGGTGAGAAGAAATATTCCGTTTGAATTCAACTATGGATCATCTAGAGTTGGAAGCCTTCAGATCGATGTTGGTATATTGAGTCTGCATATATCTCTCTCCTCTCTATGTTGGAAGAGAGCAGAATGTTAGCTTCTAGCACTATCCACGGAGAGTAGCTTGGTCACAAATCTTGGTATGAATGTCATCTTCTTGAGCCTAAAATATTGCAAAGCTCACTGGTGCTCCTCTATCAAGCTTGTTATCAGAAAAAAGCCAAGAAGCTCACCCTTGATTTGCAAGGACCATATAGAGTGCAAGAAAGTTTACCAGAATGAGCTGCACAATTAACAACCTTGGACGGTGTTCCTCTGCCCCTTGTAAATGGATCTAAAGTAAAGTGCTATCACACTGCCACTTGAGAAATCTCTCTTAGCTCATAATCTCCCCAGATATGCACCTCGCAAATATAGCATCTACCGTAATCAACCATAGCCAACACTCTGTATTGAGTGCTCTGTGTTAATTTCATGTCTCTTTTCCTAAAATGGGTCACTCTTAATTTTTGCTATTGTATTCAGTAGCAATTTGCACCCTTTTTGCAGGTCATTGTGTTGAATCCGCTGTTTATATTATGTTTGATCCTCCAAACTATGTGCACTTCTTTGTTTTATGAATGTTTGACACATGTCCGCTAATCTTGTGACACTCCTATTGTGGTACACACTACTACTCCTAAGTTCTCTTAGCTTTGTCATGTACACACTCTTCTCATGCTCCTCTTTGATGTAAGAAAGGGGGGCTTGTGGGAGGGTGATAGCACGCCTATTGTGATTTGCACTACTACTCCTAAGTTCTCTTAGCTTCATGATGTACGCACTCTTGTCATACTCCTACTGCCATGCACTGCGACACAGAGTACTAACAAGTCCCACCTTTTTGGAACCAAGGATTTAATATTTACATAATTACCACAAACTTTGTGTCATCACAAGGTCTTATTGACACATTTACAAAATCACACTTAGCATGATCACAAAGAAGCCGGTTAAGAGCAACTTGGAAAACCACAAAAAGCCCGTCGAGAATTTTTGTTTTTCGTATGGACCCCCCTGGAAACCCAAGAAGCCTGGCGGGGCCGCAAAATCATATATATAGGGCCTCAATCGGGCCCGCTGGGTGTTATTCCTTGAGCCATCTTTTGAGAGAGAGAGAGAGAGAGAGAGAGAGAGAGAGAGATTGCAGGTACGTCGAGAGGGGGTCATGTGGGTGCGTGCTCTGTGTCGCAGTGCATGGCAGCAACGGAGTACCTGACCACACGACCTGGATATGTGTTGTGTGTGTGTATGCATTGTGTGGTAGCGTGCCTTTTGTCGTACTGCACGGTAGTCATAAGGTACCTTACCAAACAATGGGATTGTGTGTGTGTGTGTGTGTGTAAGATGTTCTATGGAATAATGTTTACCACGGGGGTATCACCTCGGTGACGCGGGGAATATGGTGTCCTTGTAGTAAGTATTGGCTCACTGTCTGGGTACTATGTCGATAACGCAGCGATTCTAGTATCCTTATGGTGAGTCAACTTCCCTTTCCCTTTCCAAAAAAACATATGGGCATCGATCGGTAACGCGGCTATATGATGCTCGTATGCAAGCCATTATTTCTCCTTAGATTTGGGCGACACTCGATCGCGGTAACGCGGCTAATTGAGTGTCATTTGTCAGAAGCATCTGTTTTTGCATAAATGTAGTGTTCAGGTCATTAACCCAACCATACAAACGCCATATAATTTTTATATGCATGTGGAATTTATTTTTTATTAAGTATATGCAATCCTTGGTCACGGTAACGCGACCGTGAAGAGTATTTCATATACAAATGTTTGAACTGTTTGATATTGTTGTTTTTAAGTGTTCTTATGAAAATATATACTAGCTAATCATATTCAAAAGAATGCTTTATTCATGTATATGCACATAATTTGCATGTTAAATATTCATTTTTATATTTTTAAAGAGTAAGACGTTCTTTGCAATTTCCTAGCCCGGTTTTTATACTTTCAATGTTTTAAATGAGCTAAAAATAAATTGGCAATATGTACATCATGATGCATGTATCTTTTAAGAGGTATTATTATTGAAGTGAATCGTGATAACGTGCAAAATATAAAATCAGGTATTTTGTTCTATTGGAAAATTTTGAACTGTTTTGAGTTTTTAACATGTTCTGTTAGATCTGGATAATTTTATTAGGAGTGCCCTATTTTTATTGCATTTTGCACAAGTAAACATACCATTTTAAAGTCAAAATATTATCAACCTGAATAAATATTACCTTGCACAATTTTTTGAAGTCTTTAAGTCAGTGTATGCTTTGTTTGATCTAGTGTGAGAGTGCACGGTGAAAAATATAAGTTATAAATTCACAATATGGTGAAATGTTTCAGATAATACGTATTGTTTTATCTGGATGAAGTTCTTAAAAACTACTTGTTTGCTCTACATTTTACACGAGTAAACATTGCACTTTAAAGTGAAAATTGTTTGCAATGTTTATCAATATATTCGTGCATATTTCTTAAAGTTTTCAAGTCATGGTTATGGTTTGTATGAACTATTGTGAGAGTGTTAGTGCAGTGTGCAACCATGAATTTGTCTTTGATATGTTGTTTTTTATTGTTCAGTGCTAAAATGACGCGAGATCAAAAGAAAATTATTATGCTTGCCATTCAAAAAGAATCTATTTTGGCAATATCATCATGTGCAGATGGTCGCATACAACAGATTAGTGAAAGCGGCGTCTTCATTTAAGACCTCACTAGCGCTATAAGGGAGAACACATAGCCTAGGCTGTGAGGTGAAGGCCAATATGAGTTGCTGATTCTAATAGGGATTCGAGAACCCCCACCACAAGGTTAGGAAAATGTTGGGCAATATGAAAGTTTGTTGCAGAGACTTAAAGGAAGATATCCCTCCTGCCTGCGATATGACAAAATTAGAGCTTTGGGACAAATTATGGGAGGAACAGAAGGTCAAGATGAATTGGGTTAAATCTCGGGACTAAGCTTCCTTATCCAAGAGATTGAAGATTACCCAAGATGCGCAAGCAGCTATGGGTGGCCGATCAGATGCGAGCGGCACCGGCACAATCATGGGCACGACATTGAATACCAAGTGCACTCATCTAATTGGCATTCTCCACATGGCCTTGGTAGAAGTTACAAGGGTTGGAGCAGGCTCTTTTGGTGTGTGCACATTATACACCATCAAATCAAAGGCATCTCTTTCTTTCTAGAGCACATTACATATGTGGGAAAATGCTACAAGGGAGGGAGTGAGGCAAAATTTGATAGCTTCCAGACAGAGCAAGGAATGCAAATAGTTCACCCCTCCATTGTAAGATGCATTGGCTTTACCAACGAAGCTCCCTGGATCACAATATTTCCATACTACAATGGGAGCACCTTGGGGGACATGATGTGCCATTTCCCATTCGCCCACGGAGCATTTAGATGCCACATGCACAGGCTACAACACGGTTAGAGGTCTACAACACGGTTAGAGGTCATTGCCACCAAAAAATTAGCGCTTACCAAAGATAGAGACAGCATGAATCCAAGCAATGGTTGAGTAGATGCCAGCAATATGTGACGCCTTAATTGATGGCGTTGTGGCTGCTCACTCAACTGATATAGTGCACAGCGACCTGCACCCTTTCAACATAATGTTGGACTTCACTTGCACGAATAAACCCCACGTTGGTATCATTGATTGGGGAATGATGCTTAGAACTCCAGCTAAGCGCGTGTCAAATAATTATCTGCATCCAAGCGGACAGTCAAACCCTGCAATTTTGGAGGCACAAAAAGCAGGGAAAGGAGAGATTGCAAAGCGATCGTGGATTGCTCCAGAACTATACGATCCATGATGTGTAGATGTGTACACAATATTGAGTGACATTTATGCATTAGGTTATCTATTCGACATGTTGATAGATTTTTGGAGTGCAGCCATGAAAGTTTATTTCCCAGAAGAAGTATTTTACCACCCCAACCAAGATGTTATGAGGGCTATTCAGATAAAATTAAAATGTTGGATGAAGTTAAGAGAGAAAAAAAATAGAAAAAATGCATCTGATCTTTTGATATTTTTCAAAGAACATTTAAAGACAGACCCTAATCTTGTCCAACCACCGCTTGTTGAACTTGCGCCATCTTTTAACTCGGTCTAAACATCATTGTGATATAGATTTGTCTTGTTGTCTGGGGTATTTCATTTGTATTGAAGTGTGTGGTTTGGGGTGGTTCACTTCATTGAGTCATGTAATTTGCCTTGTGGTTCAAAGTGGTTCCATCAGTTGTGATATTGTTTAGTCGCATCATTTAGTCGGCCTAGGACGTCTTATGTAGTGGATGAGATGGATCTACTTTGTGTATCTGTGAGACTGTTGAATTGTGAAAATATATTTTTGTCAATGATATTGAATATTTGTCTGTTTGTCCATTGCAGCTCTATGATAAAATGATAGATGAAAAACAAGTTTGTGGTACCCAATCAATGCCTGATGATCAACAACAAACGGTTATTAATGCATTTTAGCGCATGAAATCTCTAGCGCGGTATGTTGACATAGCAAACGATGCGCAGTGCTCGAGGACTTTCAAAATGGGTAAATACAAACCACATGCAATGGAAAGAGATCAATAAAGAAGTGACCAAGGACATGATCAAAACAATATGGCCATGTGAGGACGTGGAGATAAAGAAAGGACGGTGGAAGGTATCGAAGTGCATCCACAAAGCAATCAAAGAAAACGCTGAGAGGATCTACTTGGAAGTTTATGGCCATCCACTGCACAATGCAAATTCTGCGTTATATTTTGCAGAAATGGTATATGTTTATTTTGTACGTGCAACATCGACCAATAGAATTTTTGTCGAAGGAGACAACTATTGCCACCCTGATATCAGGGAGAGTTGTGTCACTTTCACCCAAGATGAGCTCGCATCGATAGTTGAAGGCATTGAAAAATATTTCACAAGGAATATATGCTATGTTTGGCATGGGAAATGAGTATAAATTCAAGCAAGCCCACCAGATACCCCTAGCACAATTAGAAATATGTTTGGTGACCAATATGTTGGTTCTGAGCATAACAATTAAGATCGACAAACAATGTATAATTGCGAATATGAAGCATTGTATATGATCAAAACACATTGAATGCAAGCTCTTTCATTATGGTTTTTGACACAATCTTCATTCTACTCTCAATCTATATTGAATCCGTGAAGTTGTGATCTGGTTCTAAGTGTGAGTGTTGTGGGTCTCCTTGTAATTCAACTTCCACATCTATTATCTGATTCTCTTCTATTTTGTCTATAGTACATTGAGATACACCAACATTGAACTCTTCTTCGTCTTCGTTTTGACAATCATACAACCAGGTTGACATTTCCTCCTCAAATTAGTGTATATATCTTTTCGTTGCAAAATATATACACTAATTTTTTTGCTCTATCTGCTAACAGTCTTTTGCGAATACTGCTATGAACATACTTGTACATACTTGAGTTTGTTGAATATTGTGCCAGTACTTTCATTGCAAGGGGATGTAAGGTCAAGTAATGCTCTCCACCATCATCATCCACTACTTCCATTCAGGTTGCTCTTTTGCCTTTGATTGTACAAAGTCATTCACAAAAGGACCTTCTTTTAATCTAAATGCACTCATTTCTTTGATACAATCAACTCGGTCCTGAAAGTTGGAGTAGAACGTGTTTACCACGTGATAGCAATCATTGACCATCTCTGTATTGGACATCAGATCTAAATTCCAATACTCTGGATCGAGCATGTAAGCCACACTATGGAGTGAACTATGAGCACTCTTCCATCTTGCATGAAAATACTTGGCCACACTCCTATTGTGATACGCACTACTACTCCCAAGTTCTCTTAGCTTCGTCATGTACACACTCTTTTCATACTCCTACTACCATGCACTGCGACACAGAGCACTAACAAGTCCCACCTTTTTGGAACCAAGGATTTAATATTTACGTAATTATCATAAATTTTGTGTGATCACAAGATCTTATTGACGCATTTACTTAATCACACTTAACATAATCACAAAGAAGCCGGTTAAGAGCAACTTGGAAACCCACAAAAAGCCCGTCGATAATTTTTGTTTTCCCAACCCCCCCCCCCCCCCCCCCTCCCCCCCCGGAAACCCAAGAAGCTCGACGGGGCCGTAAAATAATATATATAGGGCCTCGATCGGGCCCGCTGGGTGTTATTCCTTGAGCCATCTTTTGAGAGAGAGAGAGAGAGAGAGAAGAGAGAGAGAGAGAGAGAGAGAGAGAGAGAGACGAACGACGACTTCGCAGGTATGTCGAGAGGAGAGAGAGTGAGAAGGGGGTCATGTGGGAGCATGCTCTATGTCGCAGTGCATAGCAGTAGCAGAGTACCTAACCACATGACCCGGATATGTGTTGTGTGTGTATATGCGTTGTGTGGTAGCATACCTTTTGTTGTATTACACGGCAATCATAAGGTAGCTTACCACACAATGGGAGTGTGTGTGTAAGATGTTCTATGGAGTAGTGCTTACCACGGGGGCAACACCTCGGTGACGAGGGGAATATGGTGTCCTTGTAGTAAGTATTGGCTCATTGTCTGGGTACTACGTCGATAACGTGGCGATTCTAGTATCCTTATGGTGAGTCAACTTCCCTTCCCCTTTCCAAAAAACATATGGGCATCGGTCGGTAACGCGGCTATATGATGCTCGTATGCAAGCCATTATTTCTCCTTAGATTTGGGTGGCACTCGGTATCGGTAACGCGGCTAATTGAGTGTTGTTTGTTAGAAGAACCCAACCGTACAAACGCTATATAATTTGTACATGCATGTGCAATCATTTTTTAAAGTATTAAGTATATGCAATACTTGGTCGGTAACGCGACCGTGAAGAGTATTTCATATACAAATGTTTAAACTGTTTGATAGTGTTGTTTTTAAGTGTTCTAATAAAAATTTATACTAGCTAATCATAATCAAAAGAATGCTTTATTCATCAATCATCGTTATTTTAAATGTTACATTTACATAAATTCTATGTAAAAAAGTATATGCACACAATTTGCATGTTAAATATTCATTTTTATCTTTTTAAAGAGTAAGACGTTCTTTGCAATTTCCTAGCCCGATTTGTATACTTTCAATGTTTTAAATGAGCTAAAATAAAAATCAATAGTACAAATTCTATGTAAAAAAGTATATGCACACAATTTGCATGTTAAATATTCATTTTTATCTTTTTAAAGAGTAAGACGTTCTTTGCAATTTCCTAGCCCGATTTGTATACTTTCAATGTTTTAAATGAGCTAAAATAAAAATGGCAATATGTACATCACGATGCATGTATCTTCCAAGAGGTCCCAATAGGTTTAACAATAGACCCATAGGCCATCTTCACTACTATGGTTGTGGTCGCAAGGTGAGGTCTTCCCATAGTTTCCTATCAATTTTTAGTCACAATGCTAGCCCCATCGCCACCATCAAGGATTCCCTTCACAGTTAATCCCTTAGTAGTGATTGGTATGGTCGCATTGGATTCATCACCCTCAAAGTATTGTCCCAACTTGTTAACAAGTATTTCTACCACAAGGTTCTCATCTAGGTTGGGTTGTTGATCTAAGTGTTCCTCCTCTATTGGCATCTCCCCAACTCCATCCATCTGTGCAAACTATGGTATCCCAAACTTTAGTTCTCCATTGAGGAAGGCTCAAAGAGTTGAGACTAGCTCAGGGTCTTTATATAGTTTGGACATGACACTGGTTCTAACTTCTGAAGACATGAAATCCATCAATTTGGCAATGTTTAACGACACCTTTTGGGCTTCAATCCCTTGACGTGGGGAAGATGGGATCTCCATTTCTTCGATAGGATCAGGTAGTCCCTCTGTAAACATTCTTTCCATCAAGAAGTGAGTACGCCCACTTTCCCATGACTTTAAGTCACTTTCTTCTTGAATGACACTAGGTATGGCTAAGGGTCTATGGACTTGATGAGGTTGTTGTTGACACGGTGTCTGTAATCTCAATTTGCCTAGGTGCTGGTTCTAGATCCCTTTGGGTATCTTCTATCAAACTCCTTAATTGCTGACTCGCTGGATCTCCTCTGTAGGGTTTGGATAAGTTCCTATCTTTTTCTTGGATCTTGGCCACTGTGGCTCATGAAGATCTTCCTTGTTGGTTTCTATCTTAGTGATCGTTTTGGTCTCCATGGTTTTACCTGAATCAAAATCATCTTCAGCGTCGTTCATATATACGGGGTCGTCACCAGTCCCTATGTTGGTCTTTGAACTCGGGTCTGACTTCACTGCTTTTTGCGATCTCTTCCTTCGTCTTTTCTTCTTTTTTTGAGATTGGTCAATTGATGCCATGTCTCTTTCCTCAAGAATATAATTTTGTTTTTGGAGCATCGATCGTGTGAATACGTTTGCTGGTACCACAAGTGTACTTTGTGATGACTCCTCGGTAACCTCAATCAAGTTTAATGGCGTGATTTTTGGTGCATTTGGATTATTTGGACATTGGGCAATCAAATGATCTATGCCACATCGATTACACACGAGTATCGGCATTGTAGACGTGCTCACTTGATTGGTTTGCATTAGTGTGGCATTCTTTTGTAGCCTAATAGGACACTCGGCCACACGATGTGGACCTCCACACTCATAGCATTGAAGAGGTGGTCTCTTAGCAGCGTAATTGATATTTTGGCCTCTTGCAGCAAGAGCAGCTACTTGATAGACATGTTTGACTTGTCCCCAATAGTCCTCCATTTGGTATTGTGGACTTTCTTCAAGCGCATCCATCCCATAGGCAATATTAGGGTCTATATCTTCCTCACAGCCTTCCAAACAAGCAATGGATGACTCACAACCCACTTTCACATAAGTGATTCTTGGATGTGGTGGTTTCCTAGCACTGGAGGTGGTAAGGGTGTTGTTTGAACAATTTTGGGCCCTAGGGACCATGTGTTGTGACGTTTGTTCAAGAGGTGGGGCCGGCATCAATGCAGGCACTTGAGGTGTGTCTGTCCATGCTAAGGTTGGTCTATTGGCCATCGCGCGCTTAAATACTATGCAATCCTTCGCTTGATGACCATACCTCCCACATGCATTGCTTTTCCCATTGAATTTTACTCTAAAAATAGGGCATTCATTGGTACTATGCAGTCCATAGTATACTAAGCACCATTGTTGCTCCCTTCTTGGATACATATGATTGTTTTGCAAAGCACGATTGTCTCTAAGACTCTCTTGAATGGTCTTGGTGAGATATGCTAAAAGTCATCTCAGATATCTTTGGCTCCTTAGTAATAGGCTTTAGGGTCATTGGCTGATGCCCCAATGCTTGCGAGCTAATAGATTTAGGCTCACAAGACACTCTTTCTTCTTGAATCATTAAATTATCCTCCAATTGGATCGCATTGGTGGTGACTGCTTCCCAAATGGTGATACCTCTAATGACTAGGCCATTGTAGATATCCTCATGTCATAATCCCCTAATGAATCTATCAAGCAATTGATTATTATTGAAGCGCTCATTTGGATTACAACGAGAATTCAAATGCTTCAAGCGACTAATAAAGTCTTTCACCGACTCTCCTCCCTCTTGTTGGGATTTCTGGAGCTGAGAGGCTACACCCCAAAGCACTCCCTCTCGTATGTATTCTTTTAAAGAATAGTCTCCTAAGAGTAGGGTAGTTTGTTTTTCCTTCCACCCTTAGGGTTCTATACCAATCCTGAACCTTTCTACTTAAGGTTAGGCTTAAAGCATTACTCTTATGCAGGTCATTGTGTTCTCCTAGAGAATGGCATATTTGTTCAAACACTTCGATATGCTTTCTCACATCCCCGTCTCCACTAAATTTTTGTGTGAGCTTGGCTATTTGTACTGCCTTACTTCTAGGTTCTCTATCAGGTTGTTATGCATATTCTCAGCAATAGATTGACTAATAGCTTGAGCAAATGTTGCCAAGTCACCTAAGTGAGCATGAACCGTGCATGGAGGTGCTCCAGAGACTACATGTGGAGTAGGTATTGGCATTGGGCTTGGCGCATAGGAAGCCCTTGGGTTCCAAGTTTGGCACAGTGTTGTGCGATGTGGCGGTCCAAAGTTCATATGTGTGGCCCTAGGCATAGCAGATGTCCGATGTGACATGCTAATGTTAGCTGGTATGGTCCCATGGAAATAAGCGCTTGGGTGTTGTGGTAGCAAGTAGTGAACGATGGGAGGGTAGGGTACATGATGAGGCAATACAGATTGTAGGTACTGCTGCAGGCATTGAGCTACCATGTAGTGGTGCTTTACTAGCGAATGAGGTCCATGGAGTGTTTCTTGGCATGCCCATCATTGGGGTAGGCATGGTAGCCGTGGTGTCATCAAGGGAAAGATGAGCTAGACTTGGAAAAGTAAAGCTACCACTTGTGGGCTCAGATTGCACTGAGACCCCTGGCGAACAACATATGGGGGATCCATCGGACTTACCGAGGGAGTCTCCATTTGCGATAAGGTTGGTTGTTTAGCCTTCCCTGTATCCAAGAATCTCATGAGACCCGTTGAAGGCATATGGATCCCCTTGTTCTGTCTCTCTAGCTCAATAACCCTATGGATGACCGCACAAACTCTTTGTTGTTGATCCTCCACACTGGTAGCACCTGTTGTGGATTGTAGGAAATCAAACCAGCCCACGTGATAGGTTGACCTGTGTATAGGTCGGTTAGAGTTTCCGTTTGTAGTTCGTACTCCCAGTTCTCATTTAACAACGCTCCATCTAGGCTTGAGGTGCTAGGGGTGTCCTTTGAACTAGATGCAATGTGGATCTCTATGGCTTGAACCTTAGCGGTTGCTAAGTCAGGAGCACTCAATTGCTCTCCTAGCAAGGATATTGACATAGAAGCTTTCGCTTTTAACTCTCTTCGTTGCTCCGCCTTCTGTAAGCTCTCAATTTCCTTTTCCCTAGCCGCAATGATATATCGCTCAACCTCTTGCACTTCGGCAAGGCTTCTACCATCAGGTAATATAACCTCGGAGGGAAATAGCTCTGAAGAGTCAGGGGGTGCAGTGAATGGAGTATTCACTGCAAACTCTCTAAGAGCATAGGGTCTACATTGGTCATGACTGGCGAATTTACTTCCCCACCCCCCTCATTTACATCGTTAGCTCCATGGTAGGAGCGAGTGGCTCTACTAAAGGTTTCCTTCAAGCGGCTAAGCACGCTCGTGTTATATTTGTTACCATATACGTGTGGTAGTGATGTGTGTGAACACACTAGGACCGCCGGGGCATTTTTTCCCTCTTTATGAGGTTTTTCCCCCCGAGCATTATATATATGCACATCGCTCTAGGGCTATCTATCTTTCCATTGCGTACTAAGTAACACACTCTCTATTGTGTGCCTTGAGCTTCCTTCATCTTCTCCAAGCTGTGTGCGTTTCTCTGCAACCTTAATTCCAACAATTGGTATCAGAGCAGGTTACGTCTTCCCGGGCTTATTCGCCAGCTGCTCCAACACACGCCTGCTCACTTTCTTCGATTACAGTGAGGTTTGGCGAGCATTCGCAGGTCGACAAATATTTCAGAGTGCTCGTAGAGCTTAGTGTGCTCAGATTTTTTATTCGGACTCATTTCGGCCTTCGTTTCCACTACAGGCAGGCCTGCACAGGCTATTTCGTCATTTTGTGCAAAATTTCTGTCAGTGCCATTTTTTGCATAACAACAAGTGCCTTATAGTCTTCTACGGTTTGTGCTATATAGCACGTGTTGTTCCCGCTCCATTTCTCCTATTTTCGAGCAGTTTTCACATCAGGTGCAACATTTACCATGGTTGACAACAACACAGATGTCTTCAAGATGTTTGCTACTGGGGACAGGTTGGATGGGGACAATTACCCTATGTGGGCTTATATGATGCAACACGTTCTTGTGTCAAAGGGCGTCTGGAATATTGTGCAGGGCATTGATGTACGTCCTGGTTTTGAGGATGTAGGCGATGTTGAGGATGTTGCAGGTCCTGCTGCAAGGATTGCTGCTGTTAGAGTTGTTTTGCCTACGGTAGAACAAGATCGTTGGGATGTAAAGGATGCGCAGGCTCATGCATTGATTGCGTTGTTCGTGAAGCGCACCATTGTTCCTCACATCCGTTCAACAAAATCTGCAAAACAGGCTTGGGATATTCTAGCAGGTCTTTATGCGAGCTGCAATGAGGCTAAAATTGCTTTGCTGCGTAAAGAGTTGGAGTCAAAGATTATGCATGAGGAAGATGATATGGATACTTTCCTTGCTAGTGTCAAGGATATCAATGAGCAACTTATTTCTACACGTGAAGTCATTTCAGACAGCTCCCTTGTGCAGACTATTCTTGATGCCTTACCACATTCTTACCGGACTTTTGCTAGTACTTGGAGACTTATGACCCAAGGAAATCCAGAAGTTGTCAAGTTTGATGCATTATGCACATTGCTGTTGCAAGAGTCACTTTCTAGAAAAAACAAGACTAGACAACGTGCAGTTGAACAGGCTTTTATTGCTTCTCAAAGAAAGGGTGGTAACAGCAACGCAGCCACTTCTTACGTTTTTGCTGTGAGTGGCAAAACTTATGTTCCCAATGCTTCTGTTGGCAGCACTTCGTCTGGCAATTCTGGTGATAAGGGCAAAAAGAAGATGCGTTGCCATTATTGTAAAGCTAATGATCGCTTGATCAAGTCGTGTCCTAAGTTGAAGGCCAAAGAGGCTAAGAAGAAAGAGGGTGGTTCCACTGCAAATGCTGGTTCCACTACAAATGCAGCCATTGTTGAGTCTTCTGTGAAAGGAGACTGTAATGCTGATGTTGATGCAGAATGGGTTTTTAGCGCAAAGTGGAGTTAGGTCTTCGAGCGAGCTTTTTTATTATTATTATAAAGGACTGCCGTCCCTACCTCGCCTTCCTCCTCTCGCCGCCCATGTGCTTCCTCCTCTTCCCTTGCTCCTCCTCCTCAACCTCCTCCTCCAACATCCTCCACCTCCTCTCCCCATCTACTCCTATAACTGCCTTCCCTTCCTCCATCTTGTCCTCCAGCAACCCGCCTCCCTTCCACAAGGTCCGCCACTCCCTTCTTCCTCTCTCTTTTCATATCATTCTATACTCATGCCCCCCCCCCCCTTCTCTCTCTCTCTCTCTCTGCGCCCCCACCTCCCCTCACCCTTTGTGTGTGTGTGTGTCCACCCCTCTCTCCCCCTGTATTCCGCCCCTCTCTCTACCTGCCGCCACCTCTCCCCCCCCCCCCCTTTGACATGGATAGATTACTCCCTTTCCAATTATACACTGGACGCACCCTCCTTGTCTCTCACACAAATCGAGATCACGTAGCTCATTAGACATGACTTGATTCAATTAGACACTAGGAGGACATGGATACAGCCTATGCGTGTGCTTGGCACGAAGATGGCTACAGAGAGCATCTCCTTGAGCTTACAGAGGATGGTTTTGTGATCATACGTGCCTACATGAACACTCATCTATCCCATGGATTACGTGTGTTATTCAAACAATGCACACATCATCACATCATTTAGAGATTGCGGCTAGAAGATTTAGAGAGTACCATAAGAGGTTAGGGTTGAGAGAGATCAAGATGTGAGAGAGAGAGAGAGAGAGAGAGAGAGATGGGGGGGGGGGGTAGTAGAAATTGTGAGAGGGAGAGAGGGGAGAGGGGGGAATGCCTTTTTTTTTTCTTTAAAAGAGGGAAAGAGTGAGGGGGAAGAGGGTGCTTTAGAAAAAAATCGAAAAAAAAAACAAGCCCAAGCAATTACCATATAGCTAATGCTTGGGCTTGTTCTTGTTTTTTTTTTCCTTTTTTTCCTAAAGCACCCCATTCCTCCCACTCTTTCCCATTTCCTTTTTTTCCTAAAGCACACCCTTCCTCCACCTCTTTCCCTCTTTTTAAAAAAAGAAGAAGAAGGTATCCACCCCCCTCCCCTCACAATTTCTACCCCCACCCCCCCCACTCTCTCTCTCTCTCTCTCTCTCTCTATGCCACACCTCGCTCTCTCTCAACCCTAGCCTCTGATGGTACTCCTCTAAATTTGCGAGCTTCATTCTCTAACTAATCTGATGATGTGTGCATCTATCCAATAACACATCGGAATCCATGGGATAGATGAGTGTTCAATCAGGCGAGTCTGGTCACAAAACCATCCTCTGTAAGCTCAAGGAGATGCTCTATGTAGAAAGCCCTCTTTGTGCCATGCACAACCATAGGATGTATCCATGTCCTCCTAGTGTTTAACTGAATCAAGTCCTCTCTGATAAGCTGAGTGATCTCGATCCGTGTGAGAGACAAGGAGGGTGTGTCCAGTCACATAGAAAGGGGGTAATCTATCCATGTCACAGAGAGAGAGAGAGAGAGAGAGAGAGAGAGAGAGAGGGAAGATATGGAGGGAGGAAAAGGAGTAGAAGAAGAAGAAGAGGATTTAAACATCGTAGGAAACTATCCCAAGAGACCTCAACAACGGGAGTTGAATTGAAGATTTGTTATTCAAGAGGGAAATGACATAACCAATCGACCACACTTGGCTAATAGAAAGGTTATATTGTTTTCCTCTTTTTATTAACACGCACACACACACACACACACACACACCCGAAAAGAAGAGGATTTTAACATCGTAGGAAACTATCCCAAGAGACCTCAAAGATACGAGAGTTAAACTCAAGACCTGTTATTCAAGAGGGAAATGAGATAACCAATCTACCACACTTGGATGATAGAAAGGTTATACCATTTTCCTCTTTCTATTAGTGGTGCGTGCACACACACACACACACACACGAGAGAGAGAGAGAGAGAGAGAGAGAGAGAGAGAGAGAGAGAGGAGGGGGATGGTATGGGGAGATAAAGATGAGGGATGGAGAGAGAAGCGAGAGGGGAGGGGCGGATGTGTGTGTGTGTGTGTGTGTGTGTGTGTGTGTGTGTGTGTGAGAGAGAGAGAGAGAGAGAGAGAGAGAGAGAGAGAGAGAAAAGAGGGGACAGTAAGGGGATGGGTTAGAGGGATCATGAGAGGGGGAGGGGGGAGAGAAAGAAGGGAAGGGGCCAACTGAGAGAGAGAGAAAGAGGGGGGGGGGGGAGGGTAGGGGCTGATACACACACACACACACACAAGGAGGAGGAGGAGATTCTTGGCTACGTCATTGGAGGGAGGGGCGGTAATAGGCTATGGTTGTAGGATTAGGGGCGGCACATATAGTGGTAGTAAGTTAGCACCACTAACCACCAGTGGTGGGCTAAGTTGGTGGTGGCAATGGGTGCTAAGGGGAAGCAATGGGAGGTAGTGGTGGTGGGATGGAAAAAGAAAAAGCTCGCTCCATAACCGTCCCCCGCAGAGTGCACTTACAATCCTGTTGTCCATGATGCATGCTTGTCAGTTGCTGCAGATTCACATGTGCGGTATTTCGGCAGTGGTGCTACAAAGCACATTACCTCACATCGTGAATTGTTCACCTCTCTCGAGTCTGTCCCTCATGGGAATTCAGTCACTTGTGCCAACAATGCCTCTTATCCGGTTCAGGGAGTTGGAAAGATTGTGCTTATTGCTGCAAATGGCAGTTCTTTCACACTTGTTGATGCACTTTATGTACCTGGGATCAAGAAGAATCTCTTGTCTGTATCCGCACTTGCTAGACTTGGACTTGTAGTCAAATTTTGTGGATGACAGATGTACAGTTCAAGATCTCAGTTTTGGTGATGAAATTGTTGCATCTGGCCTTTTGTGCCGTGGGCTGTATAAGCTCACTTTGTATGACAAGTGCGCACAAAATTTTGCAAATGCAGTTGCAGATTCAAGGGCTATTTCAGATGCAAAACTTTGGCATGCACGTTTTGGTCATCTGAATTTTTCCAGTTTGTTGCGTTTGCAGAAATTTGATATGGTTGCTTCTTTGCCACCTCTTGAAGCACCTGTCAAACATGTTTGTGAAGGCTATATCTTGGGTAAGATGCAGTGTTCTAAGTTTCCAAAGGATGGTTCAGGTAGGGCCACATGCAGGTTGCAGCTTGTGCATAGTGATGTTTGTGGGCCCATGCAAACTCCGTCCTTGGGCAATTACTTGTACTTCGTGACTTTCATTGATGATTACTCCAGGCATGCATGGGTATTTCCGCTTAAAGCGAAGTCCAAAGTTTTTATGTGCTTCAAACACTTCTGGCTATGGCTGATAATGTCTCGAAATGTACTATGGGCACCCTCCGTTTCGATCGAGGGGGGAGTATATGTCTCATGAATTAAATGCATTTTTGGCTAGTCGTGGGATAAAACACCAATGTACAGTGCCTTATACACCTCAGCAAAATGGTGTTGTAGAGAGGAAAAACAGGTCACTTACAGAAATGGCACGATGTATGGTCAAAAGTCAAGCTTTACCGCATTCTTTTTGGCTTGAGGCCATTATGTGTGCCACTTATGTACTAAACAGGTGTCCTACGAAAGCTTTGCAATCTATTACTCCATGTGAAGCATGGCATGATAGAAAGCCCTCTATTGAGCGTATGCGTGTTTTTGGCTGTTTGGCATATGCTTTGGTGCCACAAACACAGCGCAGAAAATTGGATGATAAGGCTGTCAAATGTATTTTTGTTGGTTATAGTGCTAAAATCAAAGGTTACAGGTTGTATCATCCGCAAACAAAACGTATTCTGGTTTCACTGGATGTAGTGTTTGTGGAAGATTTTGTTCAGCCCTTGTTGTCATGTACTAGAGACAGTAATGTAAGCTCACAAGACATTTATGACACTTTGTTGCCTCTTTTCAGTGGTGGAAATACGAATGTAAGTTCCAATGAGGCAAATGTACAGCCTATGGGGGTTTTTGAAAATGTTATAGATGTAGATGTACATGATGTACTTGATGAGGAAACGACTGAGAATGAGCAGGCTAGAGGTATGCCAAAATGGCTGGTGCACACTTTGCGTGACAGTAAATTGGATGCACCTTTGTCTAGTCGTACTCATTCAGGCTCTCGCCATGCATCTTATGCATCAGATTGTTATGATTTGGCTGTGTCGAGCTTACATGATGTTGAGGAGCCTCTGTCTTTTGATGAAGCACATAATTCAGAAAATTGGATGGCTGCCATGCAATCACAATATGATGCATTTATAAAAATGACACATGGACTTTATGTGATTTGCCTCCTGGCAAAAAGGCCATTGGTACAAAGTGGGTTTACAAGTTGAAACGCAAGCCGGATGGTGAGATCGATCGCCATAAGGCTCGACTTGTTGCAAAGGGTTATGCACAACAAAAAGGCATAGATTATGAAGAGACTTTTGCTCCCACTTGTCGTATGACTACTGTGCGTTTTCTATGTGCATTGGCAACTCATTTTGGTTGGGATGTACATCAATCAGACATTGTTACTGCTTTCTTGAATGGTGACATATTTGAGGAAGTTTATGTAACGCAGCCTCGCGGTTTTGTCATAAAAGGACAAGAGGACAAAGTGTGTAGATGTAAGAAGGCCTTGTATGGGTTGAAGCAATCTCCTCGTGCTTGGTATGAGAAAGCTGACACTCATTTGGTTAAACGAGGCTTTCGTAAACAGTCCAATAGAAAGCACATTGTATGTAAAGCGTGAGGGTGATGTACTTCTCATTGTGGTTCTTTATGTCGATGATTTGCTGATCACTGGAACAAATGAGAGACATATTGCTGAATTTAAGGCTGATCTGAATGCTACTTTCAAGATGAAAGATTTGGGGTTGTTGCATCATTACTTGGGTATACAGTTTAAGCAGTGTGATGGTGGAATTGCCTTGTGTCAGAAAAGTTACATAGAGACATTGCTATGTAAGTTTGGACTTGAGGATTGCAAACCTATTGCCACTCCCATGGAAACAGGTTTGAAGTTGAGTCTACATGATGCTGGCGATCCTGCTGATGTCACTCTTTACCAAACTACTGTTGGCTGCCTCATTTATTTATGCAACACGAGGCCAGATATTCAAGTTTGCAGTCTCACAAGTCAGCAGATTTATGCATACCCCAGGGTCTAAGCATTGGAAGGCCGTCAAGAGGATTTTCCGCTACCTTAGTGGCACTTTACATCTTGGCTTCTTTTATCCTAAGGGGGGATCATTGCCGCCAGACTTACATGCTTTTTCGAACTTAGATTGGGCTGGTTGTTTTGACACGTGAGTGTCCACAAGTGGTTTTTGTTTCATGCTTGGCAGTTCATGTATATCATGGTTGAGCAAGAAGCAACCTACTGTGGCCACTTCGAGTTGTGAGGCTGAGTACAGGGCAGTCTTCACAGCTACGGTTGAGTGTGTATGACTCAGACGCCTTATGGATGATTTGGGTGTTGGACAGGACATTGCCAACACTATCTACACTGACAGTCAAAGCGCATTGGCAGTTGCGAGGAACCCAGTTTTTCATGCTCGCACAAAGCACATTGAGGTGCATTACCACTATGTCAAGGAGAGGCTCTCAGCAGGAGAGATCAGCTTGGCTTATGTGCCAACACAGGACAACCTTGCAGATCTTTTCACAAAGGCATTGTCTCGTTAGAAGCTTGAAGCTTTCCGCAAAGCTTTGGGCTTACTCCCCTTTGTGGACTGATCGTGTCCTCAGGGCATGGCACTTCCCTTTACTCATGTGCCAGCTCTCGTTCACCGCATCACTCCAGGGGAGATTTGTTATATTTGTTACCATATACATGTGGTAGTGATGTGTGTGAACACACTAGGACCGCCGGGGCATTTTTTCCCTCTTTAGGAGGTTTTTTCCCCCGAGCATTGTATATACGCCCATCAGTCTAGGGCTATCTATCTTTCCATTGCATACTAAGAAACACATTCTCTATTGTGTGCCTTGAGCTTCCTTCGTCTTCTCCAAGCTGTGTGCGTTTCTCTGCAACCCTAATTCCAACAGCTCGGCCCGGACCGTGGACCCACGGCATGCATGTCTTGGCTTGAGCTATCGGGATTAGGCATTGGGAAACCCTCCATGACGTCGTAGTCAAAGGAAGAGTCACTAGCCGCTATGTTTGGGTCTTGGTTTGTACTACCTTGGGTCCCTGCCGAGGGCCCGGAACCTAAGGTAGGTGGATATTAAGAACTCGCGTAAATTGAAATGGTCTCTAGTTGCTCGGTCTCTAGTACACGACCAGAGCGCAGATGCATGTGCCTTTGGCACCCTACAAGCGTCGGCGAATAACTTCGAAGGTTAACCGCTTACTTTTTTAGGCGTCCGTTTTCATTCGTTTTGTTTATGTTTTTTAATGATAGGTTTTTGGATTAGAGTGTGTGATAGCTTGAAACGAGCCTATCGCTCAGGGGGTTGTGGTGTGCTTTACAACACATTGTCGATTATCCGAAGCTCCGTTGGTCCTCAAAAAGGTCGATTTTAACCTACACGTGAGGCTAAAATACGTAATTTCAAAGGGGGACTAAGGCCTGAGCCTGAGCGTGGGCTTGCGCTTGGGTCTGAGGGATATTCCCGATCCCGGTCCTACTTTTTTTGTGTGGATAAGATTGGCCGCGGCCGCGCTCTGCGCACGAACGCACACACCTCTAACCTACCTACTTACAACTAGAGCTAGTGTTACACATTAACACACTACTATAACAACTCATTAGCTAACAAAACTACTTACTGTACTTTACACAGAACTAACATTATGAATCTACTACCTTAATCCTAACACCTTATCACAGAGAAAATACCTTATGAATAGAAAAAACACAGTACCTTTCAATACCTTATTAACAAATACATAGCATCAAAACAAACTCCTTCTCAACACACACACCTTCCTTCTCTACCTTTCCTACATTTCAAAATGCACCACAAAGTAGCATAGAGTGCTACTCGAGTTTAATGCAGGGCATTCCTCGGCAGCGGCGCCAAAATGTGCACGTCTGTTGCACGTGTCAATGCAAGGGACTTGCCGATGCACTGTGTGCGAGCCACAAATGGCTCCAAGCACACAACTAAACTAATCTAGCAAGCTCAAGAGAACAAGGGTGTGTCACTCACCGCCCTACGCTCGCCTTCGTGGAGGATTCCTCGCCACGGAAAAGAAGGAGCTGCCGCTGCGCCGCGCTCAACCGCTTCACCGCCACCGTGCCGTTGTCGCAATGCTTGATCGCACACACTCTCTCTCTCTCTCTCACACACACACACACACACACACACACACACACACACACACACACACACACACGCACACACACACATGCGCGCGCATACACACCCACACAAGGAGATGAAGAAGAAGATGATGGAGATGAAGCAAGAGCACACTTCAATTGCACAAATGATTTTTAGGTTTAGGTGACCTTTATATGAGCTCACCCCAGTCACACTTGGGCGCCCATACTTAGCCAACTAACCCTTGAATGTTACTGTTAGAGTGCGCCTCTCATCGACGATCACTCTTACCCTTTTCCTATTGGACCGACAAGCCCGACCCATGACTATTAGAAGTGGATGCCAGTGGTTAACAATGTACCTCTTAGAGGTATTCCTTGTGTTTTCTAGTGTGTACAGGAATGCATTGCAGTAGCTGAGATTTTGAACTTCATGCAATCTTTGTCTAGTTCACTCTTCGATCAACACGAACAGGTGTTTCTTGTCCATTATCATTGCCTCTTGTCTTTTTTAGCATCCATGTTTGTCTTCTTTAACTGTGATTGGTAGCACAATATTCAACACATTTGCTTAATATTAAACATCAGATTCAATATAATTTTATGTTATAGTCCCTTGTCTAAGCTTATGAATTAAGAAGTCTGACTAAGCTAGTTTGACCAAGATAGGCATTAGAGATCTTCTCTTAATACCATGGGAAACACCTTCCTAATTGTCGATGGTTACTTTATGTTTTTAATCCGATATTATGAAGCATTGTGTGCAATGTAATAGGGATTTCTAGTGGGCTTAATCTCTCTTGACCTTTAGCTCAAGTATTATAAAGGGAGTTTACTATTGTGATGAGTGTGGGGAGGGTAACAATGTCATTTGAACCCCCAAAGTTACAAAATTGAAATGCAATGAAAAAAACAAAGAAACAAAAGTACAAAAATTGTAAAATGATAAGCTGGAAGAGAAATCCTAGCTTGATTTGGTACTTCACTCACATGTATTGCCTATGGTACTAGAGCCCTAGAGGTTCCCAACGTGGGCACTTTTCCTTGAGAAGCAAAAAGCTCAAGGCATACAAAATAAGCACACACGCCAAAAATTGAATCAATGTAAAAAACACTTTGGGGAGTCAAAGAAAATGGAATAATTCATGCGATGATTTTATATCCAATTCCTTTTATCGTGGCTTAACTACAAAGTCTTCTAGGTATAGCCTCTAGTCAGCCATTGGACATGAAATACTTTGCTCTCGCGATTAAACAACGTAATTGACCAGAGAGAATTGCGAAGCCTGCCCATGGTATTAATAGTTGACCTATAGTACCTCTCGACCGTTAGATTAGCAACATAGACTTGTTTATTTTTTGACCTTTACAAGTGCTTATGCGTTGATTCTATGAAATTTGTTTAATATTCTGTTACTAATCAATCCGTGTGCCTATTCATTGTATATGCTTTTTCATTATATATGTTTTATGAGAATGCAATTATTGTGCTATTTTTGGTTGATTTTGTAGTGTTTGAAGAAAGCTAACGACATTCAATCTCAGATGCTCTTCCACCTCAACGAACGGACTTCACCTCACTATCTTCCGAGGACGGAATCTACATTAGGAAGGGGGGCATCTTAACCATTTACAGTTATCCTATCACCTTTGACGGACGCCTTATCTCTTTATTTGAGTCATGGACCGGACCTGTTGATCATATAGGTGCGCAAGTGATCGCCGATGAGAGGCGCATCACTTATCTCATTTTTACAAATTTCTTGCAATGATCGTTCACTGTGGACGACCATGTGTAAATGGGTCAGATTGATATAAAAGGTCCATTTTGACCTAAAATCCTCATGCTTGAGGTGCATGCTAAAGAAGTGCTCTTGCTCCACATCTACCTTCTTCTCCATCGTGTGCTCACGAGTGTGTGTGTGTGTGTGTGTGTGTGTGTGAGAGAGAGAGAGAGAGAGAGAGAGAGAGAGAGAGAGAGAGAGAGAGATTGAGCATTGCGGCAGCATCGATGACGGCGTCTCCCTTTTCTTTGCGGCATGGAAACCTTCATGACGGTAAAGCATTGAGCGGTGAGTGACACACCATTGCCCCTTTGAGCTTACTAGGATAGTCTTGTTGTGTGCTTGCAGCCATTCGTGGCTCGCTCGCAGTGTTCGACAAGTTCCGACAAAAGTGCACACACACATGTACGAGCGCGCGCGTGCACACACACACACACACCATGACACTAAGTAGCACGGAGCATTGAACGAGGGACGGTAAGGGGATCGACACCCCGAAAGTCCAAGGCGGACTAAACCCGTGCATCATGAAAATCGGGGCGAAACTAAACTCAAGTAGCTCAAAAAATTAGGGCCCCACCACAAAGTTTTGGACCCACAAGCTCACACCCGTGGATTTGAGACACATGGACTAACCATCTCACCCACACACACATGTATCCTTGACCGTTTTTGTAAATCTTTATTGTAAACCAACATGCACTGCCTGGGTTTAAGGGTTTAATTTGTGACCTGGTTTAGTTTCAATGGGACGTCTGCGGCTGCGATTTCTCTGGTTTTCGTGCTTGCACCTGGGTGCCGTGGATCCCCTCACCACGCCTCAGTAAATGAGATGTGTTATTTAGTCATGAGCAACATAGGCACACACCCAACATCATTATGATTTTAGAGGAATTTTGGATTTCAACACAGTATGTAATAGTAAATGTATGCTTAAACCCTTTGTGCGAGCTTCCAGCTATGGCGTCTGCACGGCTGCGGAAGAGAGATGCCAGTACAGCGTGGTAAAAGTTTGGCTGCGTTCCTAAATCTTCTCGGCGTTCACCTTTTATCGCGGTATGCCCAGCTATTCTTCTGTCCCCGGCCTCTTGGCCTCCTACCCCTCCTCCTCCTCTACCGTCCACCTCCTGCGACACACCTCCCTTTCTCCCTCCAGAAGCTTTTGCTTTCCAGCTTCTGCTGCAGCTCGACAAGTAGGTTCCACTCGCCTCTCTTATCCTCCTTATTCCTCTTCTCTTCTACGCAGCATGTACCGACAGCTTTCTGTCGAGCGCCCCCGTTCCAGTCACCGCATGCACGATGTCTTCTACTCTCCTATCTCGCACTGCAGGCCAGCCCTTCCTCCCCTCCCCTCCAAGCACCTCTCCAGCAGACTCTTTGATCCAGGTTCCTCATCTGTACATAAGACCTTCCTGCACGGGACAGCATCCTTTTCCCACAGCACTACAGCTCCAGTCCTCGCAGAGAAGGCCAAGCCGATTTCCTACCCCATAGCTTGTGAGAGGGAAAGCGTAGAGCCGACAGTGTTATCCTCTTCTGGAACGTGTGAAGGAGGAAGCCAGAAGCTGAAGCTACTCTCTCCTACAACGTCTCTGCATGAGGGGTTGGAAGGCTGTACAGAAGCAGAAAAGTCCGGAGTTAACAGAGTTGAATCATCTCCTCCTTTAGTGGAGGATGCACCAGAAGCCTGCTTTGAGGAGGGTGCAACTCCGTTAGTTTCCAGTTTCATATCTGAAGACGCAAAGCTCTTGGGTGGACGTTGTAGCAGAAAGCTCAGTGCAGACACAATTGTCAGCAGAGCTCGAAACCGCACGGAGAGGAGTCGGAAAACAACCGCCTTTACCAGGAACATTCAGAACGAGCTGCCTGACCTCCTCGCGGTGCCAGGTATTGGCCCCCGAAATTTTGAGAAGCTAGTAGCAAAGGGTATTGGAAAAGTTGCAGAGCTCAAACAGCTATATCGTGATAAGGTACCAAATATGCTTGGCTTTTTCCCTTGGCACACAGCCTCTGGAGCCCCAGGGTTGTCAGTTATTCTTTGAAATTATATCGTTAATGGGGGTGAAGGGCATGCATTTGTGGGAGTTTACTGGCAGTCGGTTTATAGAGAGAAACTTTACACATTTGGAGCTGTGTCTCTACTGAAACATTGTCCAAAATGCTGTAGGATCAAGCGTACAAGCTCATTGTGGTGCTATGGTTTGAACGAATCGATATTCTACATAGCTATGTGATTATACCATTTGAGTGATGAAATCAGAGATGCTTGAGGAATTTTCTTGGGGAATGAGGGGGGTTTGGGTATCCTAACGGGCTCACATATTCTAGCATTTGTTTATACTTTAGTGGACTAGTTATTCTGACAGTAATTACTTCCATGCTGGTTTTTTTTTGTAGTTCATTAATGATGAAAGCCAGAAAATGGTGGAGTTCTTGCAAAGCTCAGTGGGTATTGTGCACAAGAATCATGCTGAGAGCATAACTTCGTATGTCAAAAACTGTGTGGATGAGGAGCAAAAGGAACAGTCAAGTGCGGGGAAGGAAAGCAGCAATGGGCAGAAGAAGAAAGTAACTATTTGTGTCGAAGGAAACATAAGTGTCGGGAAGACTACGTTTCTTCGAAGAATTGCAGGTGAAGTCATTGAGTTGAGGGACTTAGTGGAGATTGTTCCAGAGCCTGTTGACAAGTGGAAAGATGTTGGTCCAGATCACTTCAATCTTCTTGATGCATTCTACAATGAACCGGAAAGATATGCATACACCTTTCAAAATTATGTTTTTGCTACAAGGCTTATGAAAGAGCAAGAGACTTCAAAAGGGATGAAGCCTTTGAGGCTAATGGAAAGGAGTATATTCAGTGATCGCCTGGTACGTGATATTGCTCAAGTTAATTGCCTGTCTTAGTGGATGGTAGGTAACAGCTTTTTCTTACTTGTTGGCAAGAGTTAATTTCTTTCAGGCTATTTCTACAGGTGTTCGTGAGAGCTGTCCATGAAGCGAAGTGGATGAGTGAGCTAGAACTGCGCATTTATGAATCATGGTTTGATCCATTCATATCTGCTTTACCAGGTCTCGTCCCTGATGGGTTCATCTATCTCAGGGCCAGTCCTGACACATGTCTCCAGAGGTTACACCTGAGAAACAGGCCAGAGGAGCGAAGTGTAACATTGGAATATCTCAGAGGGCTTCATGAAAAACATGAGCAATGTTTTTTCCCTTCTGAGAGAACTGGTGGAATTTACGCTCTGAATCCGATGCCATCGAACCCTCATAGGTCTCTACCGCCGCCAAGGATAAGAGATCGAGTTTTCTATCTTGAAGGGGACCATTTGCATTCTTCGATCAGAAAGGTAAAGTTTTTTGTCAGTGGTCTCTCTTGTTTAAAGTTAATATTTTGAGTTTCCATTTTTGTTACTTCCAGGTCCCTGCCCTCATACTGGATTGCGAGGCTTCAATTGATCTCAATAAGGATCTTGAAGCCAGAGCTGAGTAAGAGTTTTCACAATGTCTTTGCCCTGTTTTCTCCTGACAGAGTTATTTCTCTGTTAGATAGTCTTAGGTTTGCGCTTTTCTTGCAGATATGCTGAACAGGTTGCAGAGTTTTATGAGTACATCAGAAGCAACAAAGACCTTGAGATGAGCGAGCCAGCCTTGCCTGGGAATGGCAATCCATTTTTGCTACCTTATACTGGAGGCCTGTTTAAACCTGATGGTAGTCCATTCTTGCGTGGCCATGGCTTGGATGTTCTCAACTTTGGGCAGCGGCCTTCAACTTTTGTGGCGTAATTTTGTAGTTAAGGTATCCACGCAATGTGATGGTCAAGGAAATCCAACTACAAACCCCTTCACTGTAGGATGTTCTGGACTTTGTACATGCTGTACATTTTGCGGCTAATTCCCTCACTCAAAGAGTGCTTCTTCTTCCTTTTTGAATTCTCGGCTTGGGTACACTGCCAGGGAATTTGGTTTGTATGTTAGAAACGTTTTGTGTAGAGGGCCTTTAAACCCTTGCCCTCTTGAAATGGATTTACCACATGTTATAATCTGTTTGGGTGGACAATCTGCTGGGAGGATCCTCCGGTTGATAGCTTAAGCCTAGGAAAGCCTTGATGGAGTGGTGAGTTGAAGCCTGTGCCAAAGACAATCGTGCACGTGCACGTGCTTTCAGTAGTGGTATTGTTTTGACAACAGGTTGTAAAGGTTCTTGGGATGCTGGCCTTTATTTTTGTGGGTTTGGCTACACTGTTACGTGGAAATACTGACAATTCGATCTGATTATCCTACTTTGGGACTGAAATTCTGTGTAAAATGGTTTGCAAGATCTGAAATTTATTTACCAGTTTGTATAAGTGGCCTAAGATTTTGGGTGCTTTCTTAAGTTGCATGAGAATCAGCTTACAAATGGAGATTGAGACTAATTTTTTTTTGAGCTTGTTGAGTATCGCATGCATAGTGAGCTCATATGGCACCGGGCTCCTGCACATTGCATGCATAGTGAGCTCATATGGCGCCGGGCTCCTGCACATATATCTTGCTTTAGAGGTGCTAGTACTTGAAGTGCTGTGAAGGGAAGTCACAGCCGCTACTGGGACCCGGCCATTGAACTCTTAGCAATTTCGAAAATGGAGTTAGAAAGACCCTATTGCCTTAGTCCCATGCAGTGACCAGGACATAAGTTATCTGTCCGCCTCGTAGCGGCCATTGAACTCTTTGAAATTTTGGAAACGAAGTTAGAAAGGCCCTATTGTCTGAGTCCCATGCAGTGGCCAGGACGTAAGTTTTCTGTCCGTGCTTGTTCTCGGTTGCTCACATTTTACTGTAATGTATTTGCACGTTTTCCATCACACCCGTTCAGTTTCGGTATGCTGAGGGGATATTTGAAATGCAATGCCAGAGTTGAATTACTCGTGTGAATATTGGATTATGATTTCACCTATGCAAGTAGCATATTTAGTGTGTTTGTTTTTGTGTGTGTGTGTGTGTGTGTGTGTGAGAGAGAGAGATTCATTCTCCTTGATGTTGAATGGAAAGGTTAGGAGTGCGAAAGCCTCACGAAACAGGTTTTAGGTCCACTTTTCTTGTATGATGCTTACGACTCCTAAAGCCTCAGTGGTTTCGACTGTTCTGTAGAGGTGTGCTTTCTCAGCAGATCAAGCTTTATTTGCCACATAATAGAGATGGCCTTATTCCTGTAAGAGCATCTCAACGAGCTATTCAAAGATGAAATATGCGACGAGAGAAATAGCCCAATACTGCATGCAATGCCCTACTTTGATACCAATTATTGGGTTCTTGGTTAGAAGATTGCACTTAAGCAAAGCACAAATCACACAAAACAAGGACAATATGCTCGAAAGTGCATGATACAAGATTGGTAGCACTTCGTGGATTGACTACAAAAGGGAATGGGATCGCACCTCGTGTGCATCTTATTCCTCACAAGTAGGGCATAGATTTCTCCTATCACAACGCAAAAAAAAGAATAAAAATTAGACTTAAAGTTGTGTCAATTTTGACTATGATTATAAGCTTAATATGCATAGATTGATAATTAGCATTGCATAAGTAGGCTCAAAAGAGTTGTAAAATTTACATGGCCGAAAAGGAGGATGCAACAAATAGTGATTAAGTAGTTTGTTGATTATATCTAGCAAGAGATGTAGGGTCAGCCAATTAGAAGGCATGTTTTTAAGCAATAAGATATCTATAAACAAGTAAATATGCTGAATGCACAGTTTGCAAATGTCTTGGAAAATGAAATATAGACACAAGAACATTTTTAAAGATCCTTAGATATGGATAGTTACATAAAAGAGAGAACAATGGCTATGTAGACTAAATAGATTTGCTGCAACATTTTCTCAATGTTTTTGAAATGAAAGATAGAAGAAGAAGAAGAAGAAGAAGAAGAAGAAGAAGAAGAGAGTTTTAACTTCGTAGGAAACTATCCTAAGAGACTTTAAATATCTAGGCGACGAGGAGAGTTGAACTCAAGACCTATTATTCAAGAGGGAAATGGCATAACCAATCTACCACACTTGGGTGATAGAAAGAAGGAAGTAGCTGACAAGATATTGATAGGTATGTAAATAGAGAGAACATTGGCTGCAGAGGAAAAAATTTAATGAAGTGGATGCTGACCTAGATATAAGTATTTAAATACTGGTACATGTACAACTTGAGGCGGTAGATAGAAAGAAGAGGGTAGATATTTCATGAGAGAGAGAGAGAGAGAGAGAGAGAGAGAGAGAGAGAGAGAGAGAGAGAGAGAGAGAGAGAGAGAGAGCCATAGATACATGTACAATACAATATATGATCTACATAGAAAGAGAGCTTTTAACTAGTAGACATTGAGAGACAAAAATGGTAAAAATGACAATAAACAAAAAAGCAAGCAAACACTTTCAAATAGGTGCTAGAAACTACACATAATTTTCTTGTAAAAGTAGTGGACTTTGACGGAGGAAGGAAAGACTTGTGAGATTTGGAAAGTCGAGGGTCAAAAGAAGCGATTCGGAACAGTATTATGTGGCAAGAATCCTTGGGATGGGCTGGAAAGGACCGCAATTATTGAGCTATCTAGCTAAAGAGGCACAGGGTGACACCACCTACGTAGATGGTGCTACAAGAGTAGCTAGTGGTGACATGGTTGGTCAAAATGGGAAGTGGACAAGACAAGGTACAAGTGGCATCATTTGTGGCAGGCTCTAAGAGCAAGATGTCAATAGTCTGTAAATGGGATCGGGGCAAGGTCAGTCTTTGGCAACATGGGTTATAATGGGTGCATTGATGCAATTACAGAATGGGGCAAAGCTGGAGACCTGCATGGTGGCTTGGAGTGGGTAATGAGTTGTAGTAAGGGAAGCTTAAGTCAGTTGCTATAGAGCAGCCAGTGATTAGGTTTCCCTAGTCTCGAAAAAATAAAAAATCTCTCAAAACTTATTAAGTGCGTAAGTGAAGGGTGAGCTTAGGAAATGAAAAGAAAGATGAAGGTGGAAAGTCAAAAGACCTTTTGTGTCCATATAAAGAAATGGTCGACATTTGTGTTTCTCTTCTCTTTTATTTTCCCTTTAGTGTTTTCTTCTCTTTAAAGTGTCCTCTCTCTCTCTCTCTCTCTCTCTCTCTCTCTCTCTCTCTCTCTCTCTCGCGTATCCGTTCTTCTCACGTCCAACTGCTACTGTTGCAAATCTAAGTGCTTCGTCATTGCTTGTTGTAGAGTGCTATAGATTAACACATCGTTTTTGTTGTTATGGTAGGAAGATTTGAATCTAGAATACCTTTAAATATTTTTGAAGCCATTAGGAATACCTTTTAATCCTAATTTTTAAAATAAGAAATCTTATAAAACCTATTAAGTGAGCTTGGGAAATGAAAAGACACATGAAGGTGGAAAGTCAAGAGACTTTTTGTGTCCATAGAAGAAGAGGTGTTCGAGTACACTTTGGTAGATTTCTGCTTCTCTTATTTCCATTCAATGTTTTCTTCTCTTTAGAGTGGCTTTGACTATTTAAGTAGTGAATATGATTTTTTTGAAGCCATTAGGAAGACTGAGTAGATGAAAATGTGTTCGAGGGGGAAACATAACATGATGGCATGGGAGGAAGTACACAACATTATAGAATGTAGCACATAGGGAAGAGACATACACAGGTTGTGGCAGAAGAGGTTGGCTGCCTAGCGCAATAGGGCAATGAAGAGGAGGGGAGCAAGCTTAAAGGATCTTGAAACTAACGAATCAGTTTTATTTTTTTTGAAGCCATTATTAGGATCGAGTGATTGATCAACATAGATAAACAAAAGGAGGTAGAGGTGGAACTAACAAGGGAATGGAGTGATTGGTCAACATAGATAAACAAAAGGAGGTAGAGGAGGAACTGGAGTGATTGGTCAACATAGATAAACAAAAGGAGGTAGAGTCTTGAAGAAGAGGACCTGGAGTAAAGCAAACTCAGGAGGTTGAGGAGATCCTAAGAGTGTCATAATTTTGTCCTAAATCTGCTTGAAAGCCACTATTTTGGCTCAAAGTGGTTGTAATTACCCAAAAACCTATTTATCTCCTTTTTTTGATCCAAATAGTACCTTTGGATCAAGATTCCTTGAGAGAAAATTAGGCAGGGTGGAGTTGTTTAAATGTAGTTTTCCTCCCATAGCCCAAAACTTGGTAGCTGAACTAATTGTACCCTAATTGGACAGGTTTAACTATGGACACCCTAGTTTGTAAGCTTAGAAGCTTTGTGGACACCAAGTAGCTTCATAGCTTCCATCTCCATTGTTGAGCTCTACTCCTCTTGTATTTTTTGACCCCCTTATACTCCCTCATGCATTGTGGTTGAGCTACTTGAACATAATCAATATCTTGATCTCTATTTTTGTTGTTGTTGAAGTGTAGTGCTGTAGATAATCAAGAAATCTTGGTTATCTTTGTGCTTAATCAATGTTGTGTTGCCATTTAAAGTCTCTATTTGTCATTTAGCTTGTGCATTCCAATAGGAGTAGAGTAGAGAGTGGCTATTAAAATTTCACCTTGTGCACACAAATTGGCTCTCTTTGTATTCAAAGAGAAGCTATGTCTCTTTTTTGGTGCCTTAGGTTGACTTGCATTAAGCATTGAAATATAAGGATTGCATAGTGTTCAAAGGTAGAAGGCATAAGTGATTGAGCTTGCAAAGATTGACTGGTGACAACACTCTTGAAGCCTGCACTGTAGTGGATGGTTGAATTGGTTTTGCTAAAGACACCTCCCGCCAAGCATGAGTCTCCTAGAACCAAGTTGTCCACCACATCGAGCCGTCCACCAAGATCACCCCAAAATGGTGCTTTACCCATATTTTGCCTACATGTCACCATTGTCACTGCCAAGTCACAGGCCACTAGCTTCATATTCATGTTTTCTATAATGCTGCTGTCTGGAGGTTCTTACTAGTGCTACATGATTTAAACCTCCAAAAATCCTTTAAATGTGTGGGCTCGTAGCATTTCTTGACAATTTTATTGGACGAAAGATCAAATGCAGTGCTTGGAAATGGGAATCTAAATGTAGATTTAGGAAATGAAAAACTAGATGCATGGTTGGTTGGTGGTGTTCCTCCCCTTGCAGATTGATTTTTCTTTTCTGTCATAATGTTAGACGAAGCAATCTTATCACTTGGAGACTCTTCAACGATAGTGTTTGACTCCTCACAGCAGCACACGGTGATGTCATCTCTGCAAGTGAGAGTTTTGGCATACATTCAGTTGGTTGTGCTTTGGATGCAAAATTTTTAACTTGAATGTCATAAAATCTAATATCTAGCTAACCCAAATGATTTTCTCATATTAAATTGATAATTTAATGTGGGAGAATAAACGGGAACAAGAGTTAGACCTATCTAGACCTATCTCAGCAGGGGACCAAGAGGAGAGATGGTTACATCTCAATAGGGGTCCAAAAAGAGATGGTCTACCAAAGAGCAATGTGTAATAAGTGCTTCTAAACTTATCTCAGCAGGGGACCAAAAGGAGAGATGGTTGCATATCAATAGGGGTCTAAAAGGAGACGGTCTACCAAAGAGCAATGTGAGATAAGTGCTTCTAGACTTATCTCAGTAGGGGACCAAGAGGAGAGATGGCTACATCTCAATAGGGGTCCAAAAGGAGATAGTCTATCAAAGAGCAACGTGCATCTAATGGAGCTTAAAAGACCTTAGGGTTAGATTCACTAAAGACCTCCAAAGGTTATGTTAAAAGTCCTTAGACCTTAGGCAAGCTAGGGCTGTGCTTGAGGTGGGAACCAGCTTGAGGTGCTTGTCATGCTTGGTGACTAAGGTGCTTGAGGTGCTTGTCATGCTTGATGAGTAAGGTGCTTGTCGTGCTTGCTGACTAATTGTCATGCTTGATGAGGAAGGTGTTTGAGTAAAAAAGAGACCCTACAAAGGAGGGGGAAAGCCCCAAAGTTAGGGGAATCTTTGACTTAACCTCCCACTCACCCAAAGGGTACCTGCTTTCTCAAGGGGCACATGGGCACATGTCAGGATCTCCCTATGTTTAACCACATGGTGTGCTTGAATCCTATTGGCTAGACTAAAGAGGGGTCCAATGAGTTGCAAGTTCAATTTAACAAATATCTAGATATTTCAAGATCTCTCTGTCAAAGAGGTAAGGAGGACACTTGTCCTAATGCTACTCATGTTGCTTGAAATGCATTATGCATGTGATTGGCTAGGCTTAGAGGGGTCCAATAAGCTTCAAACTTGAGCTACAAGGAAGGGGTGTTCTTGGGGGTATACACTCTCTCACACACTTCTCACTTGGTGAAAGTGGAAGAACTCCATCTCCTTCTCCAAGCTTGTTGAGAAGTTGAGAGCCTACACGAACACTCTTGGCTATGGAATGAAAATCCAACCAAGAGCCATGCTTCAATGCTTAAGCTTTCCATCTTCTCCATCTTCATTACTATGCTATTATGCTATGCTAAGCAATGTTGAGATGTCGAGCTCTACACCTTGAGCTGGCATCCACTACGGGTCTTGGCCGCTTACGGCATTTACTCACTGGCGCGTTAGGTGACCGACACGGAGGATCTCTGCCAGTGATTCTACAGCTGGACTACACTTATAGTGCCAGCCTAGTACGCTTCTAGCGAGTTCACACTTAGTGACCGCATGTACATATGTGCTACTTTTCAGGTTTAGCACTTAGTCATTTTGTATTCTCTTTTCTGTGAAGAAGAAGAAGAAGCTTTCCATCTCTGTGTGCTTTGTGCTTGTCTTGTGTAGCTCTCTTGCATCCTCTTTCTTTACATGGTATCAGAGCCTGGTGCAGGCAAGAGAGGCTAAGAGAGCAAGAGCATCACAATCCCTTCGTTCGCAATCCACGACCATAATTTTTAGGGGTTTTTCGCACAAGTTTCTGAACAGGTCTCCAAAGTGCAGTATACAGAGATTTACTGTACAAGTACAGTGGTTGTATGTACGCTTGATTGTGGACACTCGTTGAGTGTAGAAAGCGTTACAGGTACCACGATAGCAGGTTCAGCAGATTTGCAGGTTTTTGCAGGTTGCAGCTATTTTGTCTTAGTGCTTCAAGATGTCTTACGGTTTCAGTCAGATTGTTACTGAGAAGCTTGAGAAAAATAACTACCCTGCATGGAAGTTCAGAATAACAAATTTCCTAAAAGGAAAAGGTTATTGGGACTATGTAGAAGGAGACAATGAAAAGGAACCAGAGATTCCCGAGGCAAATGCTACAGCAGAACAAAGGAAAGCTTTGAGGGACTGGCAACAAGGCCATAGCAAAGTGATGTATTAGCTTTCTATGAGCATCACAGATGGAATGATGGGCTATCTACAGGATGCTGAAACCCCCGCCATTGCATGGAGAAACTTAGGCAGAGTGTTCGAGGTGAACACCAAGGCCAGGAAGCTTCAACTAAAGTCGGAGCTAAATCAGGTTAAGAGGAACAACCTCTCAATCAATGATTATGCCTTGAAGATCAAGAGTATCATTGAGGCTCTTGGATCTATTAAAGTCTCAGTGGAAGACGATGACATTGTCCGTGCATGCTTGGATGGTCTAGGAGATGAGTATGTACATTTTAGGTCTTCTATGAATACAAGAGACGACATCCCCGTGTTCCAAGATTTGATTTCTATGCTTATTCTTGAGGAGAAGAACCTTGACACATCTTCTTCTCATGGCAGAAATAATTCTGAACAGGCCTTCTATTCTAACTCCAACAGAGGTAGAGGTAGAGGTCGTGGTCGAGGCCCAAGGGGTTGCAGGGGCCAATTTCTGGAAGGTCAATCAAATCAAAACAATACAGGTGGCAGGGGAAACCAGTCTCAAGGCAGGGGGAGTCAAAGAGGTCGTGGTGCAGGATCAAGCAGGCAGCAACATAGTCCAGATAGCAGAGAATGTTGGACTTGTGGTGAAAGAGGTCACATGTCACGTGACTGTCCAAAGGGAAAAGCAAGTGGAAAGAGAGAACAGGGCAACTATGTATCTACTAGCAGAGATGCAGATGATAGCAAAAACGAGCGCATGTTTGTTATGCAGCATGTAATGAATACAAGGACTGCAGAGAATTCCACCCAAGATGATGTTTGGTATGTGGATTCAGGTGCCTCTAATCACATGACGTCTCGTGGAGAGTGGTTTAGAGATATGCGCAAACCAGATGTGTCAGGCTATGTGCAGACAGGAGATGACACAACTCACCCCATTGCTCATGTAGGGGACATACCTCTAAATACGAAGAGTGGGAAATCAAAGTACTTAGCAGATGTACTTCATGTCCCAAACATTACAAAGAATCTTGTTTCTGTTGGACAAATGGTTGAGCAGGGTTTGCAGGTTCGCTTCAATCCAAATGGCTGTTATGTAGAAGATTTCTAGAATGGCTGTAAGCTGATCACAGAGGGCAAATGTGTGGGCATAATGTTTACGCTGAATGTAGACATGTTTGAGGTAAAAGCTGCATTATTTGCACAGGGCACAGGTGTTGTGGCTGATGTTGACATTTGGCACAAACGCATTGGCCATGTCAATGAGCAGAGATTGCGCAGCATGCAATCAAAACAGATTGTAAAAGGTTTGCCCAAATTCAAGGTGGATGGTATGCATAAAGTGTGTGCAGCATGCCAGTTTGGAAAACAGTCAAAGGGCTCATTTCCACATGAGCGCAATGTATGTAAAAAGACACTTGAGGTGGTGCACATAGATGTTTGGGGTCCAACCGATACTGCAAGTATACATGGTTGCAGGTATTATGTCTCTTTCATTGATGACCATACAAGGAAAGTATGGGTCTACTTCATGCATAACAAAAGTGAAGTGTTTGGTCACTTTCAAGACTTCAAAGTCATGATTGAGAAGGAGACAGATATGCAAATCAAGACATTGAGGTCAGATGGAGGGGGAGAGTACTTCTCCAATGATTTTTTAGATTTTCTGCGAAAGCATGGTATACGCAGGCAGTTTACATGCAGATATACTCCACAGCAGAATGGGGTCGCAGAAAGGAAAAATAGGCACATTGCAGAAGTTGCACATGCATTGATGAATGAGAAGAACATGCCTCATCATTTCTGGGCTGAAGCTGTAAATACAGCTGTGTACATTATGAACAGGACACCTACAACTGCGGTGCATGATGTAACACCTGAGGAAAAGTTTACAGGTACAAAGCCTGATTTGGCACACTTGAAAGTGTTTGGCTGCATAGCTTACGTGCATGTACCAGATGAGTTGCGTAGGAAATTGGATCCTAAAGCAGAGAAATGTATTCTTGTGGGATATTCCCTTGAACAAAAGGGGTACATGTGCTACAATCGTACTACACGAGAATTACGAGTGAGCAGAGATGTAGTCTTTGATGAGATGAGCAGCTGGTACAGTAATGCACATGGCACTATTGGGGCTGATGTAAAAGATGATGTGGTTGTACAAAATGTGAGGCCACAGTCACACATTTTGAGTGGACCACAAGAGTCCTCTTCTCGTGGCTCTGTTGAGAAACCATGGAATGGTAGACTACGTACGTAGGTTACTCCACCAACAGGTACAGGGAATGTATCACGAAAAGGAAAGGAAAAGGTTGATGAACCTCCCTTTATGGCTGATGCATCATCAGGTTTTTCACATGTAGACATGGATTCAGATGGTTCTGAACAAAGTCTTGATGAGGAATTTGGAATTTCGGCTGTCAGGACACCTGGTGTAAGGAAAGTACAAGAAGATGCTAGAGGGCAAAGGAGTGACCCAGGACCGCGTAGATCTAATAGAGTCAGAAATCCAGTTCAGAAATTGACTTATGATGGGTATTTAGCGCATCACCAAGCCTACATGGCTAAGGTGATACAGGATGTGGAGCCCACATGTTTTGAGGATGCAGTTGGAAATGTGCATTGGGATGATGCAATGAATGAAGAGATGGCTGCATTGGAAGCAAACGACACATGGGAGTTGGTGCCATTGCCAAGTGGAAAGAAAGCTATTGGCTGTAAATGGGTGTATAAAACCAAGCATAAGGCTATCGATCCAGGTTACCCAGATTATGTATGCAGACTTCTCAAAGCTTTGTATGGTTTGAAGCAGGGCTCTAGAGCATGGTATGACAGGATTGCCAAGTATCTTGTCAGTATTGGTTTTAGGAGAGCTCATGCTGATCATTCACTCTATGTACATGAGAGTGATGTGGGGATTGTGGTCATTACCATATATGTAGATGACCTTATTATTGTTGGTGACAATGCTATGGAGATTGACCATGTGAAGGGTCTTCTCAAACAGGAGTTTGAAATGAAAGATTTAGGCGAGTTGCGCTACTTTCTTGGCATTGAGGTGATTAGGACTCCAGAGGGTGTATGGCTGTCACAGAGACAGTATGCTTTGGACATGTTGTCAAAGTATGGTATGGCTGATTGTAAGCCAATTTCTATTCCCTTGGATGTGAATGCAAAGCTGAGTGCAGAGAAGGGTGATGTTGTTGAGGATGTCAACATGTAACATTGAGCGTCACAAGGCAAGGCTGGTCGCAAAGGGTTATGCACAGACGTATGGCATAGACTATGAGGAGACCTTTGCTCCAGTGGCAAAGATGACGACTGTAAGAGCTGTCATAGCAATAGCTGCATCTAGAGGATGGATTATGCATCAAATGGATGTAAAGAATGCCTTCTTGAATGGTGAGTTGCAAGAGGAAGTGTATATGGATCAGCCACTTGGTTATGTCGATCCAGGTTACCCAGATTATGTATGCAGACTTCTCAAAGCTTTGTATGGTTTGAAGCAGGGCTCTAGAGCATGGTATGACAGGATTGCCAAGTATCTTGTCAGTATTGGTTTTAGGAGAGCTCATGCTGATCATTCACTCTATGTACATGAGAGTGATGTGGGGATTGTGGTCATTACCATATATGTAGATGACCTTATTATTGTTGGTGACAATGCTATGGAGATTGACCATGTGAAGGGTCTTCTCAAACAGGAGTTTGAAATGAAAGATTTAGGCGAGTTGCGCTACTTTCTTGGCATTGAGGTGATTAGGACTCCAGAGGGTGTATGGCTGTCACAGAGACAGTATGCTTTGGACATGTTGTCAAAGTATGGTATGGCTGATTGTAAGCCAATTTCTATTCCCTTGGATGTGAATGCAAAGCTGAGTGCAGAGAAGGGTGATGTTGTTGAGGATGTCAACATGTACAAGAAAATTGTGGGTATTGTAATCTACTTGACTATCACGAGGCCAGACTTGAGCTACACAATAGGCTTGGAGAGTCAGTTCATGCAGCTTCCGAGGAAGCCACATTTGGATGGAGTAGGACGCACACTTAGGTATGTGCAAGGGACTCTTGACTACGCATTGTTCTATGCAGCAGATGCACCATTAGCATTGTATGGGTATACAGATGCAGATTGGGCAGGTAGCATTGTTGATAGGAGATCTACGAGTGGCTTCATGTTCTCTTTTGGGAGTGCTGCTGTTACTTGGAGCAGCAAAAAGCAGCCTACGGTTGCTTTATCGAGCACAGAGGTCGAGTACAGAGGTGCAACAGTTGTGGCGTGCGAGGTAGCTTGGCTACGCACATTACTTGAGGACTTGGGAGTGCAGGTGGAGCAGCAGATTTTCATCCATTGTGACAACCTCAACAGCATGCAGTTGGCTAGGAACCCAGTGTTCCATGCTAGGACCAAACACATAGAGGTCCATTACCACTACGTTCGAGAGCGAGTGTTGGCGGGCGACATCGACTTGGTCTACGTCAGCACAGAGGAGCAGATAGCGGATATCTTTACCAAGGCCCTCGGAGCTGAGAAGCTTCGATATTTCCGGACTATGCTTGGACTCTGCGACATGCAGAGCTCGGGGGAGTGTTGAGATGTCGAGCTCTACACCTTGAGCTGGCATCCACTACGGGTCTTGGCCGCTTACGGCATTTACTCACTGGCGCGTTAGGTGACCGACACGGAGGATCTCTGCCAGTGATTCTACAGCTGGACTACACTTATAGTGCCAGCCTAGTACGCTTCTAGCGAGTTCACACTTAGTGACCGCATGTACATATGTGCTACTTTTCAGGTTTAGCACTTAGTCATTTTGTACTCTCTTTTCTGTGAAGAAGAAGAAGAAGCTTTCCATCTCTGTGTGCTTTGTGCTTGTCTTGTGTAGCTCTCTTGCATCCTCTTTCTTTACAAGGAAGAAGAGTAATGATAAGTGAGGAAATACTTTTTTCTCCTATGAATTTTTCTTCTTCCTCTTCCCTACCCTCATTCCCCGCTATCTCTCTCCACCTTTGAAGGTGTTTGAGACCTTGGGAGTGAGGCTGGAGATGGTTAATGCTTTTACAAAGTTTATGTTATGCTCGCGATGCATGAAGCTTTCCATCTTCATAGCATCACCAAGGTCACAAGGAACACAAAGATTGTATTATACCAAGTCTCTCTTTATGGGAGAATCTATAATACAAAATCCTATTGGAGGGAGGACCGGCTTCACATAAATCCTGTCCTCAATTGTTATCAAGCTCTCTAATTCTCTCTCTCTCTCTCTCTCTCTCTCTCTCTCTCTCTCTGTCTCTCTCTCTCTTGCAAAAGTATTGTTCATACCAAGCTATTCAAGTACTATGATTATTAATCAACTTCACCCTCTATGTTCTCAAAGTATTCAAACAGATAAGCTCTCTTTAATTCTCCTGATTTTGCTTTTCTCAAAGTTCAAAGGCTATTTCCATTATGTAAGGTCTCTGACCCGACCCAAAAAGAGCACCATTGTACCATGAAATGAACATAAGGAAAAAAGTTACTATTTTTAGCAGTTTTCCAAATTCTGTCAGTGCCATGATGTTTAGAATGCTTTAAAGCTTCGAAATGCGAATTAAAATAATTTTTGTTAATTTTTTTTTCCAAAAATAGTAAGTTTTTGGTCACTCGACCCGTCCAGTTTTGACCGTCTCGAAAAACTGCACCCGTACCCCGAATTTGAAAAAATGCATTTTTGGACCCCACGGGGGGGGGGGCTAAATATGGCAAGTACTCCGCCCAGTACGCCTTATTTAGGGCTTGGTATAGCAATTTTCAGCATCAAATTCCGACTCGTATGGCCCGTTTTAGCCTAAAACCAAATTTTCCAAAAATTGCCCGGGGAGGCACCGGGGCTCTTGGCTGTGTGGGAGCGGGTTCCAGGCCACTTTGAGTCAGCTTTAGCAGCTAGGGGTCGCCCTCTTGCCTTGTGGGAGTTGTAGGAGAGCTTCCATGATAGAGAGTGGGTGTGAGAGCCAGTTAAACTGATCAACTGGACACTTGGTGGGTAGGCAGCTAGACTTGCCAATGCATTAACTGAGTGCTCACTCAGATGCTTATAGCAACCCATATCAATTTTCATCCTTGAGGAGCCTATTTAAAGGTGTGCTCTCTCTCTCTCTCTCTCTCTCTCACACACACACACACACACACACACACACACACACACACACACACACTCAGTACACACACACACACACACACATACACACACACACACACACACACACACACACACACACACACACACACCTACACACACCTTGGGGAGGTGCTGCCGGTACACACACAGTTTTGAAGGAGAAGCAAGGAGGGAGGTGCTGTCGAAATTCTCATCTTGAGGATTCATTGGATCAGAAAATCAAGAGGATTCTCAGCCCTAATCACGGTAATCATGGTTTAAATTCTGCTCTTCTTTTCTCATCATTATTCTCCAAATTCCTCGTCTACTATACTTAATCTTAGCTATAATTCCCAATAGCTGCTCTCTACGTTTACATAGCTATACTCCATTACATAATCATCATTCAATTAGCTAATTTATGTAGCCATTCATCATTCTTAATCAATGATTAATACATGATTAGGAGAGATTTCTCTCTCTAGGCAGCATAGTTAATAAATTGTCAGCCGGTAATAATGTAGATTTGATGAAATTCATTCTTTTACCACTCAATCGTGTTATAATTAAATTATATTAAATTTTCTCACACATTAAAATGTAATTAAGGTAAAATTAATCCTTCATTAGACCACTAAGAAGGAAATTTCCTAACACCTATGCATGCGGTAACTCTGCATCTTTCTTATTACACTAGTAAAGTGATTGAGCTTGCTTAATCCATCTCTCTTGTAAATAAATTAGTAAAATTCTGAATTTCTTAATCATCTAAGTCAAGTGATTAACTTTAGAGAAGGTTCCCATAGGGCAAGTAAAGTATTAACCATAAAATTGTTAGGTCTCGAAGGAAAAATCTAACCCTCTTGCATAAGGAGGATTGTTCAATGATTTTAATCTGCCATTTGGTTTGTGATGATGCTCTCGGACTTTAGCTCTTTTCTTCAAGTTTATCATTTAACTTGTAGTGAGTATAAAATGGCCCCGGTTAAGAGAACTCGCTTCGGTGGTGCCCACGATCGCGAGGCGGGAACGAGCAATGTGAATGGAAAGGGAAAAGCTTCCATGGACGAACAAGCACCTGCCATCTCACGGGCCATTGACGAAGAAATGGAAGAGGTAGGTCATAATTTCATTCAAGTTGTTTAATTTAACATTGCACACGTTTAGCTAGGAAATAACATATCCCCAAACATGTTGGAGAAATCCGACGGAAACCTCGGCATTGAATTCATTTGTACATTAAAGTCTAAAGTAGGAAAGAAATGATTGATGGGTATGCTGTTTGCAATAGGAAAGAATGTCTGCTAGGGAAAATTTAGCTCGACATGTTCATTCTATTTCCAATGTTGAATCAGTCCTGATCCCCCTACTGATCACAGGGGGCGCCTTGCGACGATTTCGCAGTAGCTAGAGTTACTAGCTTAGGGCCTTTACCCACGACTTGCTTTCTATGCGGTGGGAACCCACGTCTTGCTTTCTATGCGGTGGGAATGTCCATGTCGTGCTTTCTATGCAGTGGACATACCTAGTTGTATGGGCAGCTAGGCAACAACGGGAGGAGTAAACTCTCGCTGGAGGGGGGATGCTGTACCTCCAGAACATTGGAATTTTAATGAATAAGTTTGAGTAGAATTTTTACTAGAATACTGTCTTGGTGCCGCTTTGCAATACTGGTTGAAGGGCTATCTTAACGAACATTGCGATTCGTAATCTAATCAAGGAATGTTTATTTTGAACAATCAATGTGGTAGTAATTAGGAAACACAAGGAAGTGTGAGTGTGGGGGTGGAAAGTGGGGGCTTGGCTCAGGTTGCCAATGCCTATGAGAAGGGTGGTCCCGATTGGTCGGGAACTCTCTGTCCCCTTAAAGGGAATTGAAACATATTTCTATTGGCCTACCATGAAAGTGAGCATACAAGAGTATGTTTCTAAATGTGTGGTATGCCAAAAGAAAAAATTTGATAGAGGGAAGCAACTTGGATTGCTTCAACCCTTGGCAATCCCTAATTCACCATGGGAGAGCATATCCATGGATTTTATCTTTGGATTGCCTAAGTCTATCCATGGGAATACGGGAATATGGACGATAGTAGACAGGTTCAATAAACAAGCTCATTTTATACCTGTCAAAAAGACTATCAAAGCCCATCAAATGGCAACCCTCTTCATTTCACAAATTTTCAAGTACCATGGCTTGCCAATGTCCATAGTGTCAGATAGAGATCCTAGAATGACCAGTAATTTCTGGAAGGGTCTCTTTGAGAATTTAGGGACAATGCTAAACTTCTCTTCGGCCTATCATCCACAAACGGATGGCCAAAGTGAAATAGCTAAGCTAACCATTCTCGATCTACCAAAAGCCTATGTAACGGAAGTAGATCAAAGATCCCAATGGGAGAAGTACTTACCCTTAGTGGAGTATGCCTACAATAACACTGTACATACTTCCACGGGAAAAGCACCTTTCGAGGTAATTGAGGGAAGATCAAAAAGTCACTTGCTACTTAAAGTACATGGGAAGATCTTCGCTGCAGATGAGTATAGCCGAGACCTACAAGAATCTTTCCAAAAGATTAAGGATGCTATCTCTATCTCACAGCAAAGGCAAAAGGCTGCTGCTGACAAGCACAGAAGAGCCCAAGCCTTTAAAGAAAATGATTGGGTCTTATTAAAGTTTCCCAAGGCTCGATTAAGGCACACGACGGGCAAGAATCCTACGGGCCACCAAAAGTACTATGCTAAACTAGCAAAAAGTTACTATGGTCCCTTCCAGATTCTTAGGCTGATCAATGAGATGGCCTATCAACTCAAGTTGCCCAATCATTGGCTCATACACAATGCTTTCCATGTGAGCCTATTAAAGCCTGACAAAGGAGAGCCACCTCAAGAACCAACTATTGAAGACCCACCGGAGATCGAGGACCAAGAGGAGGTGCTGCAGCCCGAGTCCATTCTCCGACATGAAGACAAGGTACTAAGAGGCGGTAAGACTATCCGACGATATCTTATTAAGTTTAAGAATTATCCTTTTGAAGATGCTAGATGGATGCAAGGCATACAATTAAAGGATAACCTAAACCTTGTCAATGCTTACAATGCTTCCCAAGAGTAAGCAAATGTACAAAATGTTAAAAAAATGAACAAAGTTTTTTTTGTCTTATAAGACTCTCTATTTTTTTATTGTGCATAAAAATGAAGTAGTATGCATGCTTAGATCAAGTTTGCGGAGACGACGTCTCCCAAACACCAAGTAGAGCTTGTCACTCTACTATGGAAGACTGATAGGACTAATGTGCAGAAATGCTTGCGGCAGCCTCAGGCTCTCAAGTGCCAAATGGACTAGTCATCCATTGTGGAATGATGTCGTAGGGTAACATAGGGATCCTCTACCCGCTAAGAAAAGGACTCACGAATATGCTTTATCTTCTCTACACCATAGTTGAGGACGAGTATGATTTCAAGAGAGAGGTAATGTCATAATAATCAATATCTAATTCTCCTGAATGATTTTCTCATGTTAAACTGATCATTTAATATGGGGAAGTGCCAAGGGAGAAAAAGTTAGAATATTGGTTAAGCTAGCAGACCGGCCACAGTAGGGATCCAAAGGGGGGGCCATCTGCAAAAGAGACATGTGAAACAATGGGCTAAAAAGACCCTAAGGGTCAGCCCATTAAGACTTCCAAAATGCTAAGGTTCCAAAATTCAAAGGTTATGTCCAAAGGTCAACCTTAAGGAATTGGATGCTTTGTGTGAGACCAAAAAAGTCTTGCATATCCCTACATAGGAGGGGGCGAGCCTAGCAAGTAGGGGATGAGAGAGAAAGCCACACACACACACACACACACACAAGCCCCCTTTACACAAAGGGAAGGAAGGACACATGTCAGATGCCTAAGCTAGTTGCTCCCAAAGTGTGCTCAATTCTTATTGGATGACCCTTGAAGTGGACCAATGAGAATTAGGCTAGAGTAAATATAGCCTGATTAATTTTAAAACACTTAATAAAAAGAACCAATGAAAATTAAGTCTCCTGGATGATTATTGGACAGCCCGTGAAGGGGTCCAATAGGAATTGAGCAGCCCAATGGGCTACTTAATTCCTATTGGTCAGAATGGGGAAAGGTCCAATGGGGATTTAATTCATTTAAATCAATTAAGTTTAATTGATTAAGCTCTCACAAAAGGGGAAAGGGGGACACTTGTCAGAAGGCTATCACTTATGCTGCTTAATTGTGATAGGCTAGCCCTGGGGAGGTCCAATGGGGAGCCTGCAAGAGCAAATAGCAAGAGGGCTCTCCCAAGAGAGAGAGGGGGCACATTTTTGCAAGGCATTATCACACACACACACACACACACACACACTATCTCATGTGTGAAGAAAGAGAAGACTATCTCTTCCCAAGCTTTAATGGAGAGCTCATCACCTACTCCAAGCTTGTGAGATAGAAGCCTACATCGACATCCTCTTGGCATGTGGATGCAAATCCAACCAAGAGCCAAGCTTCAATGCATGCTCATCTCCTCTACCATGCTAATTACTAAGCTAAGCTATGCTAATATGAGTGATTATGTGAGGAGATGTACATCTTTCTCGTAAGATACTCCTTCTTCCTCTCAATCTACTCTCACACCCTGCTAGCTCTCACCATCTTCGAAGGTGTGTGAGGTCTTGGGTCTGAGACCGGGGATAATTAATGTTGTGTTTGCTAAGTGTTTTGCTTAGTGCATGAAGCTTTCATCTTCATTGCACTAGCTAGTCTTGAAGGAACACAAAGAATTGTATTGTACAATGTCTCTCTTGATGGGAGAAACCATAATACAAAGCCTTTTGGAGGGGGGACCGGCTCCATGCAAATCTGGTCCTCAACTGTTGTCAATAGCTTAATTTCTCTCTCTTTTGAAAGTATTGTTGATGCTATCTAACTAGGTGTTATGCTTTTTGTTGCTCTCTCCACCCAAGCACTCTTGTAATTCTCATTAGGAATCTATTCTAATGAAATGCCCACTATGTTCATGCTAATTTCCGCTACACACAAGTTTTTAGGCCATTAAATGTTACATACCGCGCAATTTCGAACCCTACCCTTAGGATTCTTTTATGGGATACTAGGGATGGACTGGCTAAAGAAAAATAAGGCCCATATCCATTGTGCACAAGGGAACTTTACCTTTATAGATAACTTGGGTAATGAAGCCTTAATCTAGGGGGAAAATGGGAGACCTAGGGCTACTCTAGTTAAGGCTAGCAGACTCTTGAAGGGACTAAGAAAGGGACAAAAAATTTACGCGGTAAAACTCAACAAGGTGGACCAATCAGATATCTCACTTCGACCAAACTGGTTGAGGGAGTATGATGATGTATTACCTGAAGACCTTACGAATCTTCCGCCACATAGAGAGGTCAATCATGAGATTGAGACTATCCCTGGATGTGAACCTATCTCAAAAAGACCTTACAAAATGTCACTCCCAGAGGTCATCAAACTCAAGGAACAACTTAGGCAACTCATTGAGCAAGGATTCATTCGACCCAGTACTTCTCCTTGGGGTGCTCCAGTTCTTTTTCAGAAGAAGAAGGATGGAACCTTAAGGCTATGCATAGATTACCGTGGACTGAACCAAGTAACTGTCAAGAACAAGTATCCAATTCCAAGGATCGACGAACTCTTGGACAGGCTCCACGATGCCAAAATGTTTACAAAGATTGATCTAAGGTCAGGATATTACCAAATCAGGATCAAGGAATCAGATATTCCAAAGACGGCTTTCAACACTAGGTATGGACACTACGAATTCACAGTAATGTCTTTTGGTCTAACAAATGCTCCTGCAAGCTTCAATCGACTTATGCAGGATATTTTCAGACCTTACCTGGATGATTTTGTCTTGGTTTTCTTTGATGACATTCTGATCTATTCTAAGAATGAGACAGATCATGAAGAACATGTTTGCAAAGTACTTGATCTTCTTCGGGAACACCAACTTTACGCTAAAGAGAGCAAGTGCACCTTTTGCTCACCAAAGGTCAATTATCTTGGATTTGTCATATCAGCCGAAGGGATTCAGTGGATCCAGACAAAGTCAAGGATATCGTTGATTGGCCTCAACCATCCACCATGAGCGAAGTAAGAGGATTTCTTGGAATAACGAGATGGTACAGGATTTTTGTCAAGGATTATGCACGTATCACTGCACCTTTGACGGAACTTCTGAAGAAATGAACGAGGATGGAATGGAAGACCGAGGACGAGTCTAGCTTTGCTAAGCTAAAAGAATTCTTGGTCTCAGCTCCTATTTTAAAGCTTCCAGACTTCAGTAAAGAATTTGAAGTAGCGACCGATGCTAGCAAATTTGCTCTAGGCAGAGTTCTTACTCAAGAAGGGAGACCAGTGGCGTATACTTTGCAAAAGCTGAGGGATCACGAGAAGAATTATCCTACTCATGATACGGCGAATCTAATGGTGAACCTGGTGGCCACTAGATCTATAACGGTGTCAGGAGTTTTTTGGAGCAATTGATTGTGCATATGTACATACCCATGCATGGTGCATCGAATAAAGGATTGCCCATTTTCCAGAGCCAGGTGGTTACGTGGGGCCCACATGTGTACAGGTAGGACAGCATGTACATAGTGCATCGATTTTCACTATCACCAGTACCAGTGTGTTTTTTCTACAATAAGGAGGAGTTGGTAGCGCGTAAAACTTCTCGAGGAAGCTTTCCGCGGGCCGAAGACATGAGGTAAGCAGGTGCGTCAGATGGCATCTAGTGGCGTCAAGAGGGCGAATGGGGTCAATACTTGCACGTGGAGAAGTACGGATACAAAGTGGGTGTTTCCTTGTGATAATTATGCAGAAAGGTCATCATGAGGACCATATTTTGGGGCCACTTCACGTGGTGGTGGGATGCATTATTGGAAAAAGTTGAGTGCCAGGTGTGCGGATGATGCAAAAAGGTGACAACTATGCACTGCGAGGTCAGTTTTTGGCCTGTTCGGGGTCCGTTTGAGGTCATCTAAAAGGCCAAGGGTGCCCAAGTAATAAATCTAAGTGTGGGAACTGAAAAAACTGAGAGAAGACCAGAAAAAACGTGGAGAAGAGAGGAGGAACAGCCGCAACTGTGTTTTTGGGGTTTTTGGAGCCTGTTTTGGCCGTAAACTGCTCATCCGAGGTCGGATTTGAGCACTTTGACATTGTAGACTGGGGTTTTGGGCTGTTCCGGATGCGATGGTGCTGTCCATTTTGCCAAATTCCTCACTATTTTTTTACTGTTTTGGCTGTGTAAGTCTCTCCTATGAGCGAAGCTTCTGCTCCAGTTTGTGATTGTATCTGGCTTATTTTACCCATACTGTGTGAGCTATTTGCCCCATTGGTGTTGGCCCAAGCTCTATTGTATCTAAACATCAAAAATTCTCCTTTTTTGAGCTGAGTTTTTTTTGGGGGGGGGGTGTGTGTGTCTCTGTGTGGAGTGGGCAAGTGGATAGTCTCTCTCCTCTCACTCCATCGGTGTGTGTCCTGTCTCGGCCAGGTGTGTTGTGTAAGCCGAGTGGTGCCCCCTAGTGTGTGTGTGTGTGTGTGTGTGTATCATTCCAAGAGTGTGTGTCAGGTCGTTATAGAGGCGTTCTGTGTGTTTCCATCCCGCTCATATTCTTTTGGTGCCCCCACTGAGGATCTTCTTCGAGTACCTTCTGCTTTGAGCTTCAAGCTTCGAGATTCGGGATTACAGGTTGCAGGTGGCAGATTATAGGTTACAGGTTATAGGGACAGGTACAAGTACAGGTTATTCACACAGGTACAGGTAGCTGGAGTACAGTGATATACTAGCAGTGATGTCACTTGCAGTTGTTGTGGGTATGCATCAGTTGGTGCCTGTTTGAGCCCATTGTCTGTTGGTACTGTACGTTACTTGTGGAAACTGCCATTGTACGCCTTTGTGGAACCATACTTGGTTTTATTTGGCAGTCCCAGCCATTTCTGAGACTTGGTCTGGAAGATAGTCATTTCTGAGACTTGACTATACGCGATTTGCATTAGCCTTTGTGTGAGGGTCGATAGCGTGAGGTTTTATTGAGCTGGGGGATTCTCAAATGTGGAGATCCTTTCGATGATACAGGTAGCTGGAGCACCCTTTTTGTGACCTCACCATAGGCTATGTACTAGTGATTCTTAATTGATGCTCGGGTTCTATTGTTGGCAATTTATGCATACATATACACTCAAAATTTTGGGTTCTTACGGCTCTACTTCTGGGGAAACTCTGCCAAAATTTTTCCAAGTTATGATGGCTAGTTTTTTGGTCTTTTGAGCCATTTATGCTGTTATGCTGCTGAAATTCTGGCAAAATCAAAGGATAAGACAGGTGTGCTTTCTTGGGAGCTGCATGGTTGACTTTAATGGATGATCAAAATGGCCCTCAATTCACTCCTTTTCATTTAACTCAGAGAATCCAGATAAATGTTCATGTGTCCAGGAAGATTTTTTTCCAGCAGCGCATAGTCTTTATGTTTGGGCCAAGAAGATTACGAGAGATCCTAGAATGTCCTTTGCCTGTTGTAATTCCAATGATTAACTATGAAAACTCATTTGATGTGCATGTGTTTGTCCTTATCTAAAGCTGAGCTCCATTGAAGTTTCTGGGGATTGGGTAGTGAAAAGTTGTGGGTTCTTGCACGTGTGTTCGAAGGGGTTCTCAAAGCATCGTAACTTGGGTAGCCATGGCTTTCTCTTATTGGGAGTTTCATGGAAGAAGTGATGAAGATGTGGAAGACTTTTTGGAAAAGATGGAGGTTGCCTGCATTAGCAACTAGATTCATGACCCGGCACAGATGTTACGTCTTCTCCAAATATGTTTGAAGAGTGATGCATGAGTTTGGTCCAAAGCATTTGAAGAAGAGTTGTGTGGGGCTGATCCACCTGTAAGATTGAGTTGGGACAATCTAAGGCATGGATTGGAAGTGGAGTTTGTGAAGATAGAAGATCCCGACAAAGTGTGCAAGAAGTACAGGCTTTGGTGCAAAAGGAAGGTGAGCCAGTAGATGCGTACATACGTAAGTTTTCATTGGCATGGGAGCGGATGTGTAAGGCCTTAGCACCACAAGTACCCCCTCCTGACATGATGAAAAAGGACAGGTTCTTGGATGGTCTTTGGGAGAATATACGTTGGAGAGTGGAGCTAAAGAAGCCTAGGACATATGAAAATGCACTAGAGGTAGCAAGGAACAAAGAGTGGAAGTTGAGGAAAATGAGCCAGTTAGGGGTGGAGTCTTTGCCCATGAGGTCTGAATTTCAGCCTATGGATTCTTCGCAAGGTCGGGTTCATCATGAACCGGTGGTTTCTGTTACTCCTCAGGTTATGCCAGCAGTGGTCACTACAGCAGTGCAAGATGATGGGTTAAGGCAAGACATGAGGAAAGTGGTAGATTTGATGAATAATCTCAGCCTAAACATGCTTGGTCAAGTGGGAAATAATCAAGGTTGAGGGAGGTTTGAAAATCAGCCAAGAGGTGAAGAAAGGCCTAGGAATGGTGTTGGACAAAGCAATGGTAGGTACTGGAGGTAGACGCCCACATGTTATAATTGTGGAGAGTTGGGTCACATCAGCCCGCAATGTGATAAGCCACCAAGGATGGGGGGAGACATGTATCCATTTCCAAGACAGGTGCTAACTAGGTCAAATGATTATGGCATTGAAATTAAGGGAGATGAAGGAACCAGTGGATTAACCCAGGAGGAAAAGGGAAAGACAAAAGTGCTAAGTGTAGTCACCTTGGAAAAGGCATCAAAGCTAAAGGATACATTAGTGATGCCTATTGGGAAGAGGACCACAGAGGATAAGGAAGGAAGAAGTGCCCCAGGTCCTAGTAAGAAGAAGGGAAAGAGTCATGAAGGCGAGGATGTCAAGGCCAAGAGGAAAAGAAGGGCTCGTCGCAAGTTTCATGTTTCAGATTTTCCACTAGGGGATGGGCAATTAAGCTATGGCTTGAAGGAGGATCTGACGAGCAGGAAGGCAGATGTTACTTTTGAGCAGCTTATAGAGATGGTGACTAAGCTAAAGCGACAGTGGAAGAGGATGGTTAACCCAATGGAGAAAGAGCCAGAGAGGGGTTCAGTGAAGGTGTTTGCAATGGATGAGCTACCAGACATTTGTCCAATCGTAGATGTGTGGCATAAAAGAAAAAATTTGGGACAAGGTTATGTGGATGGTGGAGCCCAAATATGTGTCATAACACACTTATGCGTTGAGAAGATGGGTCTCACAGTGACTGGGGTGTCACGCTTTCGGATTAGATTGGCAAACCATCAAAAAGTAAAATGTTTGGGTGTTGTAAAGAGCTTAGAAGTGGAGGCATATGATGCAAAGGCGGTGGATGATTTTCATGTGATGCCAGCAGGGTTGGGAGCATATCCTATTATACTGGGTAGACCATGGTTACGTGCAGTGGGAGCTGTTCAAGATTGGAGACGTGATACGATTAGCCTCTATGGAAAGACAAGTGCCAAGAAGCTTTATAATATGGACACAAGGAAACAATTGGAGGATCTTTATGAAGATGAGGATGAGTCTAGTGAGGAAGACTATTCCATAGTGACTGAAGAGGACAGTGATAGTACTACCAGCAGTGATGAGGATGCTGATGTTTCATTTCTTTTGATGAACAAAGGAATCCAGGAGTCTGGTTTAGTCGCATTTGCAAATGAGGTTGAAGATGAAAGTGAAGGGCCGTATGAAGTGATTGAAGGGCTGATGCAAACCAAGGGTGAATTGTCGAAGAAGCAAGAATTGATGACACAAATGATCAGTGGAGACATCTCAGCTATGGAGAAGGAGATATATTTGCTCATGATTGATGGTTTTCTTGATGTAAAGTTGATATATGGCATCTCTACGGGTTTTCCTTGGGAACCAGGTGGAAGCTTGAATAAGCTCTTGATGCAAGGAATGCCAAGTGTTTTTGTGTGGGATCCAAGTGGAATGAGCATCTACTAGTGTTGTTGCTACTGACCATGAATGCTCTAGCAGGCTAGGGGATGGGCAAATTATGTCAGTAGTTTTTGGAGCAAGTGATTGCGCATATGTACATACCCATGCATGGTGCATCGAATAAAGGATTGCCCATTTTTCAGCGCCAGGTGGTTACGTGGGGCCCACATGTGTACAGGTAGGACAGCATGTACATAGTGCATCGATTTTCACTATCACCAGTACCAGTGTGTTTTTTCTACAATAAGGAGGAGTTGGTAGCGCGTAAAAATTCTCGAGGAAGCTTTCTGCGGGCCGACGACATGAGGTAAGCAGGTGCGTCAGATGGCATCTAGTGGCGTCAAGAGGGCGAATGGGGTCAATACTTGCACGTGGAGAAGTACGGACACAACGTGGGTGTTTCCTTGTGATAATTATGCAGAAAGGTCATCATGAGGACCATATTTTGGGGCCACTTCACGTGGTGGTGGGATGCATTATTGGAAAAAGTTGAGTGCCAGGTGTGCGGATGATACAAAAAGGTGACAACTATGCACTGCGAGGTCAGTTTTTGGCCTGTTCGGGGTCCGTTTGAGGTCATCTAAAAGGCCAAGGGTGCCCAAGTAATAAAGCTAAGTGTGGGAACTGAAAAAACTGAGAGAAGACTAGAAAAAACGTGGAGAAGAGAGGACGAACAGCCGCAACTGTGTTTTTGGGGTTTTTGGAGCCTGTTTTGGCCGTAAACTCCTCATCTGAGGTCGGATTTGAGCACTTTGACATCGTAGACTGGGGTTTTGGGCCATTCCAGACGCGATGGCGCTGTCCATTTTGCAAAATTCCTCACTATTTTTTTGTTGTTTTGGCTGTGTAAGTTTCTCCTATGAGCGAAGCTTCTGCTCCAGTTTGTGATTGTATTTGGCTTATTTTACCCATACTGTGTGAGCTATTTTCCCCATTGGTGTTGGCCCAAGATCTATTGTATCTAAACATCAGAAATTCTCCTCTTTTGAGCCGAGTTTTTTGGGTGTGTGTGTGTGTGTGTGTGTGTGTGTCTATGTGGAGTAGGCAAGTGGATAGTCTCTCTCCTCTCACTCCATCGGTGTGTTTCCTGTCTCGGCCAGGTGTGTTGTGTAAGCCGAGTGGTGTCCCCTAGTGTGAGTGTGTGTGTGTGTGTGTGTGTGTCTGTGTGTATCATTCCAAGAGTGTGTGTCGGGTTGTTATAGAGGCGTTCTGTGTGTTTCCATCCCGCTCACAACGGAAGGAAACAAAGTGGTTCAGGGTTCAACTAGCGGACGATCTCTCATCACAAAGTGAGTCGAGTTCGAGCCTACTAGCAATGAGATCTAGCTCCACCTCGCAGGGGAAGCGTACTTAAACTATCTAGCGATCCTAAGACCCACCTTCCAAGAGGAGAGAAAACCTGAGTGCCTTTTTCCCCATGTTTCAGAGGCACGTACACTTGAGACTTCGCCGCTCTAGGGGCAATGAGTATTACTAGTGTTGATTTAAACACTATGGGGATAGAGAGTTCCCGACCAATCGGGACCACCCTTCTCATAGGCATTGGCAACCTGAGCCAAGCCCCCACTTTCCACCCCCACACTCACACTTCCTAGTGTGTCCTAATTACTACCACATTGATTGTTCAACATAAACATTCCTTGATTAGATTCCGAATCACAATGTTCGTTAAGACAGCCCTTCAACCAGTATTGCAAAGCGGCACCAAGACAGTATTCTAGTAAAAGTTCTACTCAAACTTATTCATTAAAATTCCAATGTTCTGGAGGTACAACATTCCCTCTCCAGCGAGAGTTTACTCCTCTCGTTGTCACCTAGCTGCCCATACAACTAGGTATGTCCATCGCATAGAAAGCACGACATGGACATTCCCACCGCATAGAAAGCAAGCGAGCCGCCCCCTGTGATCAGTAGGGGGATCAGGATTGATTCAACATTGGAAATAGAATGAACATGTCGAGCTAAATTTTCCCTAGCAGACATTCTTTCCTATTGCAAACAGCATACCCATCAATCATTTCTTTCCTACTTTAGACTTTATGTACAAATGAATTCAATGCCGAGGTTTCCGTCGGATTTCTCCAACATGTTTGGGGATATGTTCTTTCCTAGCTAAACGTGTGCAATGTTAAATTAAACAACTTGAATGAAATTATGACCTACCTCTTCCATTTCTTCGTCAATGGCCCGTGAGATGGCCGGTGCTTGTTCGTCCATGGGAGCTTTTCCCTTTCCATTCACATTGCTCGTTCCCGCCTCACAATCGTGGGCACCACCGAAGCGAGTTCTCTTAACCAGGGCCATTTTATACTCACTACTTTAAATGATAAACTTGAAGAAAAGAGCTAAAGTCCGAGAGCATCATCACAAACCAAATGGCAGATTAAAATCATTGAACAATCCTCCTTATGCAAGAGGGTTAGATTTTTCCTTCGAGACCTAAAAATTTTATGGTTAATACTTTACTTGCCCTATAGGAACCGTCTCTAAAGTTAATCACTTGACTTAGATGATTAAGAAATTCAGAATTTTACTAATTGATTTACAAGAGAGATGGATTAAGCAAGCTCAATCACTTTACTAGTGTAATAAGAAAGATGCAGAGTTACCGCATGCATAGGTGTTAGGAAATTTCCTTCTTAGTGGTCTAATGAAGGATTAATTTTACCTTAATCACATCTTAATGTGTGAGAAAATTGAATCTAATTTAATTATAACACTATTGAGTGGTAAAAGAATGAATTTCATCAAATCTACATTATTACCGGCTGTGACAATTTATTAACTATGCTGCCTAGAGAGAGAAATCTCTCCTAATCATGTATTAATCATTGATTAAGAATGATGAATGGCTGCATAAATTAGCTAATTGAATGATGATTATGTATTGGAGTATAGCTATGTAAACTTAGAGAGCGGCTATTGGGAATTAAAGCTAAGATTAAGTATAGTAGACGAGGAATTTGGAGAATAATGATGAGAATTAAGAAGAGCGGAATTTAAACCATGATTACTGTGATTAGGGCTGAGAATCCTCTTGATTTTCTAATCCAATGAATCCTCAAGATGAGAATTTCGGCAGCACCTCCCTCCTTGCTTCTCCTTCAAAAACTGTGTGTGTACCGACAGCACCTCCCCAAGGTGTGTGTGTGTGTGTGTGTGTGTGTGTAGTAGGTGTGTGTGTGTGTGTGTGTGTGTGTGTGTGTGAGCACACCTTTAAATAGGCTCCTCAAGGCTGAAAATCGATCTGGGTTGCTATAAGCATCTGAGTGAGCACTCAGTTAATGCATCGGCAAGTCCAGTTGCGTACCCACCAAGTCTCCAGTTGGTCAGTTTAACTCGCTCTCACACCTACTCTCTAGCATGGAAACTCTCCTACAACTCCCACAAGGCAAGAGGGCGCCCCCTAGCTGCTAAAGCTGGCTCAGAGTGGCCTAGAACCCGCTCCCACATAGCCTCGAGTCCCGGTGCCTTCCCGGGCAATTTTTGGAAAATTTGGTTTTAGGCTAAAACGGGTCATACGAGTCAGAATTTGATGCCGAAAATTGCTATACCAAGCCCTAACTAAGGCGTACTGGTCCGAGTACCTGCCATATTTAGCAGCTCCCCTCGGGGTTCGAAAATGCATTTTTTTCAAATTCGGGATACGGGTGCAGTTTTTCGAGACGGTCAAAACTGAACGGGTCGGGTGACCAAAAACTTACTATTTTTGGATTTTTTTTTACAAAATTTATTTTAATTCACATTTCAAAGCTTTAAATCATTCTAAACATCATGGCACTGACAGAATTTGGAAAACTGCTAAAAATAGTAACCTTTTTCCTTATGTTCATTTCATGGTACAATGATGCTCTTTTCATACGGCAGGGTGGGTACCTCACACATTACATAGGTATCAAAGCTATTGGTTCCCTCTTCTTGCTTAAGAAGAGAGGTCCTTAAGTTGTTCATGAAAGGTTGGGCCTGTTTATTGCAATAGGATAAGTGGGACAGGGATATTTTATCTTGGTTGAGAAGGACTTAGTTGGAGGTACACCGTTGGGAACTATAGTCTTAATAATGGAGTCTCTTGGGGCTTGCCTTTGGCTTAACGATTGTTGAGCTACTAGCAAGCTCAACAGGAACTATAATCAACCAACAATGTTAGACTCTCTTCACTAGTCTTTGCAATCAACAGTGTCTAAACCACATGTGTGGCTACTTGAGAACTAATTTTCAAAGGTAAAGAAGAGTAGCGACTAAGGTTTTTAAGGGTACCAAAGGACAAAGTAATTTTATGCTTAAGTTTGATTAGCATGGCTGACAATAATCAAGAGAGTAGAATGAATATTGACAACTTTGATTTTGCACATGAAGGTGCTCATGATGATGCCCCCATGTTTGTTAATTATTTTGTTACTAGATTGCAACAAGCTATGGGCAACTTTGCTTTGCAAGCCAAAGTTACTCAACACTTCGTGCTTATGGGATTTCCTTTCCTTTCCAAGAGGAGAGCGAGCTTAGGAGGCCTCTTGATGAGACCCCCAAAAGAAGACTCTCTCCCATACGAGAGGAGAAATCCAAAGAACGAGAAAGTAATGAATCCCTAAGTTCCTCTGAAGATGTGGCTCCACAAAGACGGCAGACTAATTGCCAACTCCTCCCAAGAGGAAATGGTCAACCTATAGTCCTTCTCCTCATCACTCCGAAAGGGAAGAGAGGAAACAAAGGACAAGAAAGAGGTCACCCTCTTCTCCTTCTTCTTCACCTTCCTCCTCTTTCGACGAAAGCTATGGCTATTCTCCTAGAGAATACAAGAGGGGAGGACATCGCAAATATTACCTTGCATGGCGAAGGTCACAAAAGCTCAAGAAGTTCAAAGAGGGAGGGAAGAGTATCTCTTTTCTCACCTATGATGGCACCTTTGGTGCTATCGAAAAAGTATTGGCCTTTATCCAACAATTTGATGTGGCTTTTGGAGACGAGGGCTTCACGGAGTCCTCCAAGCTACATCATGTAGCTATGCACTTCCAAAAATCTACTCGTCAATAGTGGGCTAGCCTTTGTGGCAACGGCAAAGCCCCAAAGACATGGAAAACTCTACGAGTTTCCATCATGAAGCAATTTCTTACAAGCGATGCAAAGGACAAAGTGCTTACCGAATGGCAGAGTTTGAAGCTTCTCTCCCATGAGTCTATCCACAAATATGCGGACAAATTTTGGGATTTACATCTTGAGGCTACTGTCTTTCAAAAATAGACTTCACCAAGAAAAAGCAACAATTATGTGCAGGATTACCTAAAGAAATGGCCGAGTATGTCAACTCCCAACGGCTTGGTTCTATCACGGAAGTAATCCACCACACTATTGTAGCCTCACGCATCAATTTTCAATAAGGGGCTAGACAGAATGTCAAACCCATGTAAATCAAAGATAAAAGTGATGCAAAGGGGAAGAACAATGCTCAAAATTCTTCCCAAGGCAACTCTATCAACAACAATAAAGCTAAGGAAAAAGGAGTCTACAAAGGCAAGAATCAAATTTCTCCCAAGGAGCTAGAGCGTTATGGCAAGGATAACCAGTGCTTCAAGTGCGGGGAGCAAGGACAAGCCTATCGGGCTTGCCCCCAAAGAAATGTATGTGTACAATGAGCCGCTTAGAGCCTCTATGGTTGAAGCTCCAAAAGCGGATGCTCATTGCCAAGGATTTCTCCTTTCTTATGCTTGGGAAAAGATGCACGAGCATGATACCTTTATTTTGTTTGACCCTGGTTTAACTCACAACTTCATATCCACGGAGTTGACCACCAAGATAGGCATACAAGCCCTTGAGATGGGAGATACATTGAAAGCCAACGGAGCTATCAAGGGACAAGACATCTCAGTTACTTAATTGGAAAATTGAGGCTCCATGTCCAAAGCGATGTGGACAAAGAGGATTTCTTCATCTCCCGTCTCAAACATTAGGATGTTATCATTGGGGCACCATGGTTTAACTGCATGGCTTTCAACATGATGTTCCCTGAAAGGAGAATCTACTTCACGTATAGGGAAAAGAGCATGTACATAGATGCTAATGAGTCAGGGAACACCATATCCTTGCTAAATACGCTTGCTTTTGTTACGTCAACAAAAAGCTCAATTTTTGCGTATATGATTTTTGTTAGAGAATTTGTAAATGATTCTAATGTTTTCACAAGTAGCAATAAATGGAATCAAGAAGAATTAGAGTTAATTTCCTAAATGGATTCCAAGATGTTTTCATTGATGACATCCCTAGTGAGCTACCTTCAAAATGAGGGATGATGACCATGCAATTGAGCTCCTACCAAGAAGCTCACCGCATAACAAGACTCCTTTATTGAGTTTCCCAAGATCAACAAGAGGAGATAATGAGGCAAGTGCAAGAATTGGTGGAAAAAGGGATGGTGAGGCCTATCTCCTCTCCATTCTGTTCACCAGTACTTTTAGTGCAAAAGAAAGATGGCACATATCACATGTGTGTCGACTATAGCGCATTAAATAGGATCTCTATAAACAAAAAGATTTCCGTGCCGCGGGTAGAAGATCTATTTGAAAAGTTACAAGTTTTGGCATGAAAAATGCTCCAGCCACATTAAAACTCATGATGGACAAAAAATATTTTGGCCACTCAAATTCTCTTGAAGAGTACAAGCGACACCTCCAGGTAATCTTTCAAGTTGTGAAGAGAATAAACTTTTCATTAACAAAAAGAAAAGTGAATTTTTCCTACAAGAGATTCAATATTTAGGTCACATTATCTCTAAAGATGTGGATCCAACAAAGTTAGAGGTAATAAAAGGATGGCCTAATCCAAGGAATCTATAGGAGTACGAAGCTTTGTAGGTATGTGTGCATACTATAGATGGTTCATAAATTATCGCTAATAGCAGGCCCATTACATGACTTAACAAAAAAGAACGTTAAGTATTCATGGACTGCAAAAGTGCAAGAATATTTTGAGAAGCTTATCTCTAAATGTGTGCTCACACTACTAGATCTCTCAAAGCCGTTTGAGTCCAATGTGATGCTTGTGGTGATTTTCTTGGAGCTACTTTGCTTCAAGAAGGGCATGCCATAGCATATGAGAGTCAAAGAATCAACTCTGATAAGCGAATATTGGGCAAATACAAAAAAGAGCTACTAGCTGTCCTATATGCCCTAGACATGTGGAAACAGTATCTCTTCGGGACTCCATTCATCCTACGAATGGATCACAAAGCCTCAAGAACTTCATGACGCAAACCAAGATTTCTAACAAACAAACAAGGTGGGAAAATTTTCTTTTGCAATTTAAATTTCATATTGCTCACATTGCTAGCAAGCACAATCAAGTGGTCGATGCACTTTCACAACGGCCAAGGGTAAATGTGGTGTCTATAGCAACTCACAATGATCTATCTTTTATGATAGATGAGTATGCTACCTACCGAGACTTTAAGTACATAATTACATCCTTTGCATTAGGGAAGAAAAAGAACCATTCAACTTGGAGGATGGTTATCTTCCAAACGCTAATACGCTATGTGTTACTCACCCATACAATAAGAAAGTTGTGTATGAATCCCATGCTTCTCCTTATGCGGAGCAAAGAGGGATTCCATAATCTACTCTTCAAAATGTAGAAATTTATTTATGTTGGCCTACCATGAAAAGTAAACATACCATGAAGATTATGTTTCAAAATGTGTGGTATGCCAAAAGTCAAAATTTGACTGAGGGAAGATTGATTGTTTCACTTGACAGGCTTAACAAGAAAACACACTCTATGCCCGTCAAAAAGACTATCAAGGGACATCAAACAAAAACCTTCTTCAGATCTCAAATTTTCAAGGATCATGTCTTGCCAATGTCCATAGTGTCGGACAAAGATCCTAGAAGAACCAGTAATTTGTGGAAGGGTCTCTTTGACAATCTAGGATGTAGATCAACATTCTCAATGCGAGAAGTATCTACCTCTTATAGAGTATGCGTACAATGACAATGTACATACTTCTATGGGAAAAGCACATTTCGAGGTTAAAGAGGGAAGATCCAAAAGTCCCTTACTACTTAAAGTACATGGGAAGATCTTCGCTATATTGATGAATATAGCCAAGACTCACAAGAATATTTTCCAAAGATTAAAGAGGTTATATCTATCTCAAAGTAAAGGCAAAAAGGGTTGCTGCTAATAAGCACATAAGAGCCTTAACCTTTGAGGAAAATGATTGGGTCTTGCTAAAGGTTCTCAAGGTTCATCTAAGGCATACTACGGGCAAGAATCCTACGGGCCACCAAGAGTATTATGCTAAAAATGAGATGGCTTATCAATTAAAGTTGCCCAACCATTAGCTCATGCACAATGTTTTCCATGAAAGCCTATGTGGCCTTACAAAGGAGCACCACCAAAAGAATCAATAGTTGCATACCCTCCAAAAATCGAAGATCAAGAAGAAGTACTTCAAACTGAGTCCATCCTATGACATGAAGACAAGGTAATAAGAAACGGTAAGATTATCTGAGGATATCTTATTAAGCTAAATAATTATCCTTTTAAAGAGGCTAAATGGATGCAAGAAACCTAGCTTAAGGATAATATGAACCTTGTCAATGCTTACAATGATGCCTTAAAGTAAGCTTATGAAAATTCATTTTAAATTAACAATGTTTTTGTCTTATAAGAATAGTTCTCTTTATATTGTGCACAAATTTAAATAGTATGCATGCTTAGGATCATGTTTGTGGTGACGATGTCTCCAAAACACCAAGTAGAACTTGTCATTCTACTTTGGAAGTGTGATATGGACTAAAGAGCAAACATGCTCGTGGCAGCTAAGTCTCCCGAGCACCAAATGGATTAGTCATCCATTCTGGAATGATGTCGTATTGTAAAAAGGGATCCTCTACCTGCTAAGAAACATGGACTTATGACTAGGCTTTATGTTCTCTATCTCATAATCGAGGACAACTATGACTTTAAGAGAGAGGTAATGTCATAAAATCTAATATCTAGCTAACCCAAATGATTTTCTCATATTAAATTGATTATTTAATGTGGGAGAATAAACGGGAACAATACTTAGAATAGATACATAGGCTTCTAGACCTATCTAAATAGGGGTCCAAAAGGAGATGGTCTACCAAAAAGCAATGTGTAATAAGTGCTTCTAAACTTATCTCATCAGGGGACCAAAAAGAGAGATGGTTGCATCTCAATAGGGGCCCAAAAGGAGATGGTCTACCAAAGACAAAGGCCAATAGTAGATTGGGATCTGCAGGTTGAATTGTGGAAGCCTTTAAAGGCTTGAAGCGATCAAGCAAGATACATCAAACAGACATCACTGGTAGCACTATTGAGAGAGCATGGGAACAAGTGAATGAGGAGCCGAGCTATGGGAAAAGCAAGCAGAACACAAGGCTGATGGTAATGGTGGTTGAACACCCACAGCCACACACTCCCCATTCCTACTCGGCCTCGCTGGTCAGTCTGCAATAATCCCGCGAGCATCCTTGAAACCCCGATTCCCCACTCACCTACACTCCCGAGAGCTTGAGAGATAGCAAGTGTGTGTGTGTGTGTGTGTGTGTGTGTGTGTGTGAGAGAGAGAGAGAGAGAGAGAGAGAGAGAGAGAGAGAGAGAGAGAGAGAGAGAGAGAGAGAGAGAGAGAGAGAGAGAGAGAGAGAGAGAGAGAGAGAGAAAGAAGGGCTTCATCTTGGCATTGGAGACTTCCGTCCGATGGTGGGAGGTGGCCTCAACATTGATGATTAGCCATTTTGACACTGGTTTCATCACCATTCTTGTGACTCAACGACCTCAACACCTTTGACCCAGTCAACAAGCTAGCTCAAGACAGCTAGCACCTCTGCCCAATGGTAGAGGCACGGCACAAGCACCGGATTCAACTCCAGTTTTTTCCACAACATCTCTGGAGCACTCATAGCTTGGAGATTGCTTCCGTCCGGTGGTGAAAGGCGACACCGAATTCATTGACGATGTACCGAGATGACCTTTTCTTGGCGTGCACGGGAAAGGTACCTCTGTCATAAAGGAGTGACGTTCGACACCCGCATCGAGCACTCTTGGTGGCCACTCAACTAGCACATGTCCACTCGGTGGCAGAAATCGGCATCGACATTCCCATATCGACATCAAGATGCAGGTGTTACACGGGGATTTTGAGCCAAGATACACACCGTTTCTCCAGGTTTCTAGACACATACAGACACAATGCTTTTCAGAAATTTTGGCAATCATTTTGACAACAGTTTCTTTGCGGACAGAGCCGTTGACAAATGCATGTTTTCTTTAGCACACCATAGTGCTATTTAGATCTTTTGAAAGCAGATATCCCTGCAGGGATCACTTTTAGTGCATGCAATAGTTCTTGGCGCCTGTGTGAGCCCGATCGCTCATGTACGTCGAGTTGCGAATACTACCTATTGTATTACGTGTGGTGGAGCCATTTTTGGCTATTTTGGCAGTTTTCTTGACTGGTTTTGAAACTCGGACTAGAAGGACCCTTTTTGAGACTGTGGCTAGTTGTTTTGTGTCTGCTTTAGCCTTTGGAGGATTGTTGCGTGAGGTTTTCTTTGAGCTGGGGTATTCTCAAATGTTGAGATATCTTCGATGATACAAGTAGCTGGAGTTTCCCTCTTAGGATATCCTCACCATAGGATATATATTTGGGCAGTTTTTTGTGCTTTTGACGCCGAGTTGGTGGTCGCAAAGCGTTGGTTTTGAGTAGTTTATGCTTGATGGTTGTTTTAAGCAAAGTTACTTTTGTCCTCTCGTGTTTGAGAGTTAGCTCCCCGTATAAGGAGACTCTGTCAAATTTTTCCCACAAGTCTATTTTTTGTATTCTTGGCACCCTTCAGCAGTTCTTACACAATGATTTCACTACATTTGGTTTGAGTTTTTGCTTTTGATATAGAGAAAACTTTGTCAAAATTATCCCAAGAAGTTCGCCATAAATTTTTGGCTACATTGTCTTGAGTCATGGGTGTGAGTAGTGCTTCCGAAAGAGAAGAGTACTATATCAAAAATTTTGATGGCACAAACTTTGCTATTTGGCAACAGCGTATGCAAGATGTTTTGATCAACAAAGGCTTGATAGCACCCTTGCGTGAAAGAAGAGAGAATGTGTACATTGATGATCAGTGGGATAAGCATGCTATGGCGACCAATTGCCTACACCTTGGTGAATCCATTTACTGTACCATAATGGATAAGACCAATGCCAAAGATTTATGGATGCTCTATGTGCAGCATGGGATGACAACAATGCATCGAACAAGGTTTTCTTGGTGAAGAAGCTTATGCCCATGAATATGAAAGAGGGCACTAATGTTAGTTCTCAGTTGGACCTATTTTCTTTCTATATTTGCTACCATCATTATGGGATACCTTCAACACAGCCATAAGCAATTATGCTCCTAATGGAAAGCTAGTTTTCAACAATGTTTCTAGTGTGTTGCTCATTGAGGAGATTTGACATCAATCGCGGCAAAGACATGAGAAATGTTGAGTGTTACTATTTCCATAAAAAGGGACTCTTGAAGAATTGCAGCGTGATAAAGGCAAGGAGAAAGAGAAGTTTGACAAACTCTAAAGCAATGTAAAAATTGAAGAGCTTAATGTGGTTGAGTATCCAGCCACTGAGACAGTTTCTGACGTGCCAAATGATGTGTTGAATTTCACATCAGATTTGTGTCCTGATGCATTGTTAGCTCTTGACGAGTGTTATGTGCATAATTGGATCGTGGACTCATGTGCTATTTTTCATGTGACTCCTCACAAGGAGTGGTTTTCTACATACACTGCCACACATGGCACAGTGAAGCTAGGAAATTCTTATGAGCTTGATATATGCGGTGTGGGCAGCATCAAGTTTTCTATGCGTAATGACACTGAGTTTATGCTGCATAATGTCAGACATGTCCCCAAATTGACAAAGAGCTTGGACAACTGGATGATTTGGGTTCCACTACCATATTTGCTCATGGTTCTTGGATTATCAAGAAGGGAAATCTGGTCATGTTTACAGGCCATAAGTTTAGCTCATCATTAGGAGAAAGTTGGATTCACTTTTAGGCCCTGTAAGAAGTTCCACGTCGTCTTAGAGAGAGAAAATGAAAATGTTAAATTGTGCATTTTATGTGATACTTTTTTGCACCAACAAAAAGCCAAAATGACATTCTTTGGTAGGTAGCCTCCGTCTTTATCATTCTTATCCTTCGTTCTCTTATCAGGAATCCACCTAACCATATGACTAATGATTTGAAATGCCAACTTACAAGAGTTCCCTCTAGAAACATAAGCCACACGAACTCTATCAACTCTAAACACAAGAATATGGCCTTCCCTCCCAAAACCTGAGATATTTCATGAGTTTTGAGTGTTTGTATATTTCTCTCTATCAACTCTAGGAATGGAGGAGGCTTCTTTTTCTGATGAAAACACCAATTTGAACTTGCAATCCTCAACCCCTTCATCTTCAACACGTACCCAAAGAAAGAACACACATCATCTTCATGTTAATGTATTGCAAGAGTACGCACCATTGCAAAAATGTAGGAGGGAGTCTTTCTTATCTCAACGGGAGAAAGAACTTAGAAGGACAAACAAGGAGCATCATTTGGATTTGTGGACCGGTGGGTCTATTTATCCAAAGGATCCTACAACAAATGCGCTACCTCCCTTTGCTAATATCACTAACCTCTTACATTTCACAAGCGATGGCAAGGATGGGTTATTGGGTTACACCAAACATTTGGAAATGAGAGGATTGAATGCGGGAAGGCAAAGAAAGCTCCTGGTGATGGAGAACATGCAGCTGAAGAAACTTAATGAAGCATGCTCTCGGAAGATTTCATCAAACAAAGAGACAATCCAAAGCCTTGAGAAGAAGATCACAAGTTTGCGAGAGAAAGACACCGTCCTTGGTAGTCGGAAAAGAAACGAGATCTGTGCAACATTGAGAACATGAAGATTTGTAGTGGTGGCCTGAAAGAAAAAATACGAGCTTTAAGGTAACTCGAAGTTTGTTTTTGCTTTTGTATCTTCAATCCGCTTCACTAAGAAATGGATACACTTTTCTATACATGATCATAACGCATGGTGCTTTTTTGGCAGGTCTTTACTGCATCCAAACTTGAACGGTGTAGGCTTCAATGCTGGAGTGCATTACAACCGTCTAGTTCCAAAAGAAGTAGTTGAAGAGATGATAACTCAAATTTTCTTTTGTAAGTTGAAAGGGAGGCTCCTTACCTCCTTCATGAACGAGAATCAGTTGGAACCAATGGAAGTGCAAGCATTACTTGATGAGAGTGGCATCTCGCAGATCGGATACAGGGCACTCTTCAAAGAATTAGCCAAAAAGTCTCAAAACAAACTACAGAGAGGATCATTGCTGCCAAAGCCATCACATGTAAAGGATGCTTGCCAGTACATAAACGATGAGGTGTTTGAGAAACTTGGGTCACCATTCCATATTGAAGCCACGTTCTTAGGCAAGGGTGGCAGAGAGGTACAATTATTTTATGAGCACAACAACCTCTTTGTTGATCTTGAAGCATTGCAAAGGTATGTAGTTCACTTATTTGACATCAGTCGAGAGGAGTGCGGTGGGGTTCTCAAGTTTGTTTTGAAGCTCGACGAGTGCAAGGTCCTAAAGAACAAGAAGTTGGAGAGAGTCACCATTACCCTCATGAACAGAGCTCTGGATCCATCAATAACAAAAGTGGATCCATGATACTTCAACGTGCAATCCGAAAACAACATTCTAACTCTAGGATCATTTCCAGTATACTTAGTTCACTCTATAATTACAAAAATATTGATTATTTGGTTATTGATTTTCTGTTTTCATTTTTCATTGCAGGTTGATAAGGAAGATTTTGAAATCCTCGATTGGGTTTTTAGTCAAACCCAAATTCCTTCTATCATCAGTGAACAAAGAAACGGAGTCGTTATTTTAGTGGAAGGATTTGGTGACTATACAGTGGAATGGCACATGGTAGGTGACTTAAAGACTCTTAAGTGTATATACAACATAACACACGAAGCAGCTATGGCAAATCCATGCTTATATTGCATGGCTAATGCACATTCTCTTGAGAGCATGCAATGGAATAGAGCTCCCAACAGACATCTTCACGATAAAACCTTTAGGCGAAGGCTTGATATTCCTCTGAGTAGAGTTCACATTTTTACACTTCATGCACTCTTTCAAATAATTGAAAAGGTGGTTCATTTGTACATATGTTTTTCATGGACATTAAAGCTAAAGAGTGAGTCAAAAAGAGTGATCAAAGCATTAGAGGGAGTGCTCTCAGACATTTGTTTGCATGGAGGCAATGTCAAAATCGAAGAGGACCCTAAGATGTCTCAAAGTCGTTACAAGGTACCTAGGAAAGCATCAATAGGCAGCGTGAAGGCCATAAGGTTTCTTGGGTTTAGCCTCAAAGATTTAGATAGAGTGTAATGGAAATGGCCTATGAACTTTGAGAGTAGCAGAATTAGAAAATTAGATGAAGCACTTTTGTGAGATTACTTTATGAGCATAGCGGGTGAACTTAATCGATGGTAGCAACATAAACATGGTACTTAGTTAACTTGGCATGAACAATACTTTTGCAAGAGAGAGATTCTAGAGAACAATTGAGGACCGGATTCATACGGAGCCGGTTCCCCCTCCAATAGGCATTTGTATTATAGTTTCTCCCATCAAGAGAGACTTGGTACACTACAATCTTTATGTTCCTTGTGACCTGGGTGATGCAATGAAGATGGAAAGCTTCATGCATCACAAGCATAACATAAACTTTGTAGAAAGCATTAAATATCCCAAGCCTCAGTCCCAAGGCCTCAAACACCTTTGAAGGTGGAGAGAGCTAGCGGGGAATGAGTATAGGGAAGAGGAAGAAGAAACATTCCATAGGAGAAAGAAATAGTTCCTCACTTATCATCACTCTTCTTGCTAGCATACATAGTAGCATAGTAATGAAGATGGAGAAGATGGCAAGCTTAATCATTGAAGCATCGATCTTGGTTGGATTTGCATTCCATAGCCAAGAGTGTTGTTGTAAGCTCTCACTTCTCACAAGCTTGGAGAAGGAGGTAGAGTTCCTCAAATTTCACCAAGTGAGAATGATCCACAAAATGAGTGTGTGTGTGGTGTATATCCCCCCGGCACCCCCCTTGCTTTCTTAGGGCAAGTTGTAGCTTTTACACATGTTTCAAGCTCATTGGACCCCTCTCCCCCCTAGCCAATCACATGCAGCATGCATTCAAGTACATGGGTAGTCTTTGAACAAGTGTACTCCTTACCCCTTAGAGAGAGAGGAGAGCTTAAAAATATCTAGATATTTATTGGATGGAACTAGAAACTCATTGGAACCCTCTTTAGCCCAACCAATAACATTCAATCACACCATGTGGTTAAGCTTAGGGAGAGTCTGGCATGTGTCCCAAGTCCCCTTTGGGTGAGTGGAAGGTTAAGTCAAAGATTCCCATAACTTCGGGACTTTCATGCATAGGAAGCTTCTCAAGCACCTTCCTCATTAAGTTTGTGGGTCTCTTTTTGACTCAAGCACCTTACCCCCCAAGCATGAGAAGCTTCTCAAGCACCTTCCTCATTAAGTTTGTAGGGTCTCTTTTTGACTCAAGCATCTTACCCCCCAAGCATGGGAAGCTTCTCAAGCACCTTCCTCGTTAAGTTTGTAGGGTCTCTTTTTGACTCAAGCACCTTAGTCATCAAGCACGACAAACACCTCAAGCACCTTAGTCATCAAGCACGAAAAGCACCTCAAGCACCTTAGTCATCAAGCACGAAAAGCACCTCAAGCTTAGGTCGGGTTGCAACCTCAAGCTCAACCCTAGCTTGCCTAAGGTCAAAGAACTTTTAACACTAACCATCGGAGGTCTTTAATGAAGCTAACCCTAAGGTATTTTAAGCGCCATTAAATTCACATTGCTCTTTAATAGACTACCTCCTTTTGGTCCCCTATTGAGATGTAACCATCTCTCCTCTTGGTCCCTTGCTGAGGTAAGTCTAGAAGCACTTATTGCACATTGCTCTTTGATAGACCATCTCCTTTTGAACCCCTATTGAGATGTAACCATCTCTCCTTTTGGTCCTGTGTTGAGATAGGTCTAGAAGCACATGTCTCTATTCTAACTCTTGTTCACGTTTATTCTCCCACATGAAATGATCAGTTTAATATGAGAAAATCATTTGGTAAAGTTAGATATTATATTTAACGACATAGAGAAGAGAGAAGAAACCTGTTCAATAAATGGAAACAATTACATAAAGTGGTTAAAGACAATGCTGGTGGTGGGGCAATCCAAAATCACAAGGAGAATGTGTGAAAATCACTAGATAAAAATTTCCACTACGTTGAGCAGCATTCTTGGGACCAAAGTAAGCTCACATCATTTCAAGTAGCCTTGCTGGATTGGAAGAAGGCTTACCTTACAGGGTGGGGTGGAAAATATATCACACATTACATGGTGGGTTAGCATTCTACGTATACAAAACAAAATTTTAAATTGTACTCTAATCACCATTTTGTTTTATTTCAATGTAGCACATATTGTTCAACCATGGTCCATATTTTGCAAAGACATACGGCTCAATATTAATATGGTCCACACAAGGCATGGAGAAAACCCACTACATGGCAAGGACAGGTTACTTTAAGCACACTAGACATGGGGGAGGAAAGGATAAGGCCAATAGCCTATTAGAGTTACACCAATGGACTTATAGACGACTAATTCATAGAGCAAGGCCGAAGGAGCTTCTTAAGAGTTCAAAAATTACACGGTCTTTACAACACATCCACAAAGAGAAGAAACAAATGGCTTGGGGAAATTCAAATGCAGGGGAGCGTCATGCGAGGTGGGGACAGTCATGAGTCAAGAGCGGGAGAAGATGGACCTGAGGGAGAAGATTGACCTGAGCCCATTGTTTTTATCCTCTTCGATGCACCTACTTCTTCCTCACTTTGTACCTCTTTCATGTGCAAGCTCTGTAGACGAGCTCGTTCCTCTATTGATGGAAGCATTCCCATGGGCATCAGGCATCTTCTTTCCCTTAAAAACAACCGCTTGTTGTATGGATCTAAGGTCTCCGGGTCGTTAACCCCTGTAGCCAGAGCCTGAGCTGTGTAAGACATGAAATAGGGGGCTTTGAGTGCTTGTCACCCATACCCAATGCCAAAGACGCGTAGAGCAAATTGTTTCTCAATCAGAATTAGTCTTTATATATTTAGTGGGAGGGGGTGCCCACCACACAATCTTGTAATAACTTTCATTGCAAACAGTGGGAACTTTGCATTGTCCTCGGAGTATTCCTTGTGGTATATTATGATCTACAAAACAATAGTAAAACATTTATGGGCCGTAAGTGAGATGAGTACAATTGCCAAGTACTTGAATTGTTTCTACAAACCTTTTTGTGGTTGAAACGCCCGATGTAGTGAGACAATGCCACATCCTTGCCATGTACTCCAGTGACAAGCCCTTGCCGTGAGTCTCCCGCTATTCTATGGAAACTATCGTCATACACTAGCACATGTCAACAAAAAGATTGATCATGATATTTTATCACTGGGCCATCTCTAATACCATCTAAATGCCTTTAAAAATTACCATATGATTCTCGTCTATTTCTAGCATCGACCTTCTCCACAAGTGAATAGACTGGCTATTCATTACCTGAGCTCTGGGTGCCATGGGCCTACCCATGTTTTCCAAGCCGAGTTGTTTTCTTGTAAATTGAAACTGCTCATCTGTTGGCAAATTGGCCTCTGCAGACTTTGCTTCATTGAATGTATCTTTGATTAGTTGCCACCCTGAAGTGAAATGTGAGTCGTGGATAGTTGTGTCAGCAATAAGATGTTGGTCCACTCAATCATCATCCACAATCCCATGTCTCCCTCACAAAAATTTGCAATTGTAGCTAGGTAGTAGTCCTCCTGTATATTCAGCTCATGCATGATATCTGTGAGCAGAACGTAGTGGGTGTCGCCCTCCAAAGCAAAGCTGGGAGCGCAATTTAGAGGCAAAGTCACTTCCTTATTTGGGCTTTCTTGCTTGCACTCTAATGCTGCATCCGCAAGAGAAGCAAGAGTTAAGCCCGCGTCAAATGTTTCCTTTAATACCTCTACCCGCTCTTCTTCTGGGTCAAACTGCACCTCCACATCCTCTACCTCTTCCTCCGGTGCCAATGGACAACTACCGAAAGTTGTTGACTGGGAAGTCTCTGACTCACCATCCGTTTGCAAGTACAAGTAAGAGACAAACCCGTGGTAGAATTCCACTAAGAGACTTTTTTAAGTGCTTCATACACTTGTCTTGTACAAGTAGTGCATTAGAGTGACACTTTTCTAGACATCGATTCAGTCTCCTTGCGGCGCTCTTGTCAGGGTTAAGGTCGGTTGGGTGCACATATCGCATGCCATCAATTGTCATGGAATTGTCACAAATGACTGCCTCATACTGTTGCAAATGGGTTTGTAGGTACTCAAATGAGTAATTTATGATCCTCTGTATAGAAAAATCTGCATTAAACATTCCTGATAGTTCTGTGCACGGTGATGAGCACGGATGTTGTATAAGAACGTGAATATTTTTCTTCACATGTATCCTCACCCACATTGTCTGTCTCCAGGACTATGATCCCCATGACTGAAAGACAAAGCAAGCCAAAACTACTATTCAAAATTGTTATGTATTTGGTGTCATAACCAATCGAATATTGAGCCTGGAGTATCCCTCAAGGTCTCTATTCGCTTAAATCTGTCCCGTACGCTAATGTCATAATATGTGACATCACTTGAGTCAGAATGAGGCGAATAGGGGCCCCAAGAATCTTCGAAGGGCCCTATTTTCTTGGTTTTGACCCAAGTTGAATTTATGCTGTACCCATCCATTGGGAACAGGTGGGTTGGAACAGAGCATTTAATGTTATCAGTAAATGCTCTGTATCCTTGCCCACATCGTCTGTCTCCAGGACTATGATCCCCTTGTCTGAAAGAAAAAGCAAGCCAGAAATACTATTCAAAATTGGTATGTATTTGGTGTCATAACCAAGTGAATATTGGGCCTGGAGTATCCCTCAAGGTCTCTATTTGCTTGGTTCTATCCCAAGTGCTAATGTCATAATAGGTGACGTGACTAGAGTCAGAACCAGGCAAATAAGGGCCCCAATAATCTCTGAAGGGCCCTATCCGCTTGGTTCTGACCCAGGTTAAATTTACGCTGTACCCACGTCCATTCAGAACAGGTGGATTGGAACAGAGCATTTAATGTTATCAGTAAAAGATATATAGGACTACTCACTCACTATGCCCAAACATAACATTGAATAACAACTCATGCACGTTCACATAAGGAGTAATTATTCCAACCATGTGGTGTGAGACTTCTAATCTTACCCTAACGTCCACTCTTGGCCCTTGGAGTGTTGTTCCCCTTGTGCTCTAACCCCATAACGCAGTGGCTTCGGTGCACACACAGTTAACAACACACAGGCAGGGGGGGGGGGAGAGAGAGAGAGAGAGAGAGAGAGAGAGAGAGAGAGAGAGAGAGAGAGAGAGAGAGAGAGAGAGAGAGAGAGAGAGAGAGAGAGAGAGAGAGAGAACCTATCTCTGCAATATCCAATGGCACTGAGTTGGATGGTTATGTCGCAGGTCGCTGAGAGAAAGAACTAGAAGGTGGCCAGGAAGAAGAGGACAAAAAGGTGAAGGCAAGGGCAACGGCGACGCGGCAGCAAAGGATTCAAACCAGTGGAATTTTCTCAATGCAAAATCGTGAGAGGTGGCCAAGGGGAACAGCGCAAAAAAGGCAAAGGCAAGGGCGATTTTCTTGTTCTACTTGGAGATGGAGATGTCGACTGCAACAACGATCGGTATCTGACTCTAAACAGTCACTCAAAAAAGGCACGTGGGTTGTGCTCACAAGGACAACCATTTTGGGAGTAATCATGCACACAAGTGAAGTTGTCACCCTCGTCGAGGTAAGCTTTTTAAGTTTAGAGGTAGTACCCCTACCAAACATTTTAACTATACCCTTGTCCGAGATGAGCGCTCATGCATTGAGAAAACAGTAAAAGCTTGAGTGCTCTTCTACCTCTTTTTGCATCCTCTACTGCCCAACGTTTTAACTCTGTCGCCGTCGACGCTACGCAGTAAGAAAACCATCTCTTTTGTGCTCCCAAACCTTTTTGCGCATCTCCTCTTACTCTCTAGTGCTCCTCCTTTTTGTGCATCCTCCTCTTACTCCTATTTTGCAGCACTTTAGTGACGTAGAACTCTACACATAGTGAAGAGGTATGCTACTACACTTTTGTGCACTGTATTTTGTGAGGTCAACACCAAGCAAATAAGGGAACGCAAACTCTATTCATTGCACCTATTTGCTTGGTATTGACCATCGTCTTTATTAATGATGTTTGCTATTATACTTTTTTGAGGTCAGTACAAAGCGAATAAGGGAAGGCAGACTCTGTTTGTTGCACCTATTCGCTTGGTACTGACCATCATCTTTATTAATGATGTTTGCTATTATACTTTTCTGAGGTCAATACAAAGCGAATAAGGGAAGGCAAACTCTGTTTGTTGCACCTATTTGCTTGGTACTGACCATCGTTGCACCTGTTCATCGGTACTGACCATCATCTTTATTAATGATGTTTGCTATTATTTTTTTCTGAGGTTAGTACAAAGCGAATAAGGGAAGCAAAACTCTGTTCGTTGCACCTGTTTGCTTGGTACTGACCATCGTCTTTATTAATGATGTTTGCTATTATACTTTTTAGGTCAAGACCAAGCGAATAAGGGAAGGCACACTCTGTTCGTTGCACATGTTCACTTGGTACTGACCATCATCTTTATTAATGATGTTTGATATTATACTTTTTTGAGGTCAATACCAAGCGAATAAGGGAACGCAAACTCTCTTTTTTGCACGTGTTCGCTTGGTACTGACCATCGTCTTTATTAATGATGTTTGCTATTATACTTTTATGAGGTCAGTACCAAGCAAATAAGGGAAGGCAAACTCTGTTTGTTGGACCTGTTCGCTTGGTATTGACCATCGTCTTTATAAATGATGTCTGCTATTATACTTTTTTGAGGTCAGTACCAAGCGAGTAGAGGCAATACAACCGTATTTGGTGCACTTCTTCGCTTCGTGCTGACCCTAGAAATCTTAAGTTCCTTGTGCAACAACTGACATGTAGTTTTCTATTATGCTATTTGTAGAGATGCCTTGTGCAAAGGCCATGCCTAGAGGGGAAACAAGTGACTCTTTGAATGCTCAAGCAAGAAGACATCGATATGAGGTGCACAGAGGTGTCCTACAAGAGCTGCAAAGGATCGAATGACACATGCAATCGGCCATTCCACGTCTTCCTTTCCAGCGAGTAGTGCGAGAGATTTGCAAGCATTGGAGAGTGGGCATGCGATGGGCCAGCAGTGCGCTTATCTGCTTGCAAGAAATTGCAGAAGACTACCTCATTGAATTCTTTAGCGATGGATATATTCTGGCTGCCCATGCACATCGCGTTACTATCATGCTGCGGGATTTTGACACTCTTTGAAGGCTGCACTTCTGCTACGATGGGCTGCTTCAACCAGTACCAATTCGGGATAGTATAACCATGGATATTCTTAACATCCCCCCTCTCCATCCTCGTGCACGACAGACAGAGCCTTCTAGGGCTGGATTAAACAGCAGAAGGACACAATGACGGGTCGAGAGAAATTACACAGATGGGCAGGCTGAGCCATCCGATGAGGGGCATGAGAGGGCCAGGGTGGACCTTAAGGCGGTCATTGAAGAAACATAGGTAGTTATGGAGGAACCAGTTTTGAAGCAAAATGAGCAAGGTATGGAGGATCCGGAGCATGTGCCTGTAATAGAGGATCTTGTGCCTGTAAGAGAGGAGCCTGTGCTTGTAAGGGAGAATCCTGTTAGGGAGGAGCCTGTGCCAGTAAGGGAGGAACCTGTTAGGGAGGAGCCTGTGCCATTAAGGGAGGAGAATGAGGTAGCCAGAGATAAAGCTCAAGAAAGGCAAGGGAAAGGCTCTGGTTCACAAGGGCCAACCAACGAGGAGCCTTTATCAGAGGAGTTGATTATTTTAGAGAAAATCAACAAAGAAAACAAAGAGAAGTTGCAAGTTCTAATCAGCGCAACACCTCTACATGCACAGGTACTGCTTCCTGGAAGGTCAATGGAGGCCTGCATTTTCAACCTCGATCAACAAGACTTCCTGTGCATGGGCAGCTTCTCCAACTCCAACGCAACGGATGCAATCGTCAACATTGCTATGTGGTACTTCTCAAGCTCTTTATAAGTCACGCTTGGTTCATTAAATGGCTCACTTTCGCTAAGACATGTGTCAATACCAAGTGAGTTAGTGGCTTATGGAATTGGATAGTTATACCACTCGCTCGGTATTGACCCATGTCTTAGATTCAGTCATCAACGTTGCTATGTGTTACGTTGTGAGCGGGTTGGAAACACACACAAAGCCTCTATGATAAGCCGACACACACTCTTGGAATAACACACACACAGACACATTATGGGGCACCACTCGGCTTACACAACCCGCCTGGCCGAGATAGGAAACACACAGATGGAGTGAGAAGAGAGAGATTTCCCACTTGCCCACTCAAAACTCAAACATACACACTCACACACACACTATCAATCCAGCTCAAAGGAGGAAAATTTCTATTGTTTAGACTCAATGAAGCTCAACCCAACACCAATGGGGCAAATAGTTTACACAGTATTGAGGAAATATACCAGATACAACCACAAATAAGTTAATTAGAGGCTTCACTCAACAGAGAAGATTACATAGAAAAACAACAAAAAGTTTGTGAGGAATTTGGAAAAATGGACAACGCCATTGCATTCGGAATAGCAAAAAACCCCACCCTACAATGTCACAGTGCTCAAATCCGACCTCGAATGAGTTGTTTAGGGCCAAAAAGTGTTCCAAAATGAGCAAAAACTGAGCTGTGGGTATTGCTCCTCTTCTCCATGTTTTTTCTGGTATCTCTCTCAGGTTTTTCAGTTCTCACACTTAGCTTTATTACTTGGGCACTTTTCGCCTTTTAGTTGACTTGAAACGGACCCCGAACATGCCAAAAAGTGGCCTCGCAGTGCATAGTTGTCACCCTGCTGCATCCATCCGTACTCCTGGTCCTCAACTTTTTCCAATAATGCATCCCACCACCATGTGAAGTGTCCCCAAAATATGGTCCTCATGATGACCTTTTGCATAATTCATCACAAAAATAAAGCCCCGCTGTGTCTTCACTTACCCACGTGCAAGACTTGATCCCATCATTTGACCACCTGACGCCACTCGATTCCATTTGACGCACTTGCTTACCTCTTGTCGTCGGCCCGTGGATAGCTTCCTCAAGAAGTTTTACGCACTGCAAACTCCTCTTATTATAGAAAAACACACTGATACTCGTGATAATGAAAATCGATGCACTATGTACACCCTGCCCTACTTGTACACATGTGGGCCCCACGTAACCACCTGGCTCTGAAGAATGGGCAATTCTTTATTTTATGCACCATGCATGTGTATATACATATGTACAATCCCTTGCTCCAAAAAACTCCTAACATAGTTTGCCCATCCCCTAGCCTGCTAAATCATTCATGATCAACAGCAGCAAAAAGAGATATGAGACTCGCCGCGTCACAAGTCTCCTTATTCCTCACCAACATTAGTTGCTCCACAGACAGCCATCTTGCTCCACCATCATTAACTTGGCATGATATAATTGAAGACGCAATCCATTTACCCTTGACTTATGTAGGATTCTGTCATAATAATCAATATCTAATTCTCCTAAATGATTTTCTCATATTAAACTGATCATTTAATGTGGGGAAGTGCCAGGGGAGAAAAAGCTAGAATATTGGTTAAGCTAGCAAACCGGCCACACTAGGGACCAAAGGAGGGAAAATAGGGATCCAAAGGGGGGCCATCTGCAAAAGAGCCATGTGCAACAATGGGCTAAAAAGACCCTAAGGTTCAACCCATTAAGACTTCCAAAATGCTAAGGTTCCAAAATTCAAAGGTTGTGTCCAAAGGTCAACCCTAGGGAAAATTGGATGCTTTGTGTGTGCCCTAAAAGTCTTTGCACATCCCTATATGGGAGGGGGCGAGCCCTTCTTCTAGGGGATGAGAGAGAAAGCCACACACACACACACACAGGCTCCCCTTACACAAAGGGAATTAGGGACACATGTCAGCTCCCTAGCCCAGATGCCCACAAGGTGTGCCCAATTCCTATTGGAAGACCCTTGAAGTGGACCAATGAGAATTAGGCTAGAGTAAATCTAGTTTAATTAATTTAAAAACATTTAATAAAAGAAACCAATGAAAATTAAGTCTCCTAGAAGACTATTGGGCAGTCTCCCAAGGGGTCCAATGAGCATTCAGGAGCCCCATGGCTTGCCTGATTCCTATTGGCCAGGAGGCAAAGGGGTCCAATGAGAGTTTAGATTAATTATTTAATTACCTAAAGCTCTCACAAAAGGGGAAAGGGGGACACATGTCAAAAGGCTATCACTTATGCTGCTTAAATGTGATTGGCTTGACTTGGGGAGAGCCAATGAGGCTTCAGCAAGAGCAAATAGCAAGAGGGCTCGCCCAAGAGAGAGAGGGGGGCTGATTTTTGGAAGGCATTATCACTCACACACACACACTCACACAAGCTCATGTGTGAAGAAAGAGAAGACTATCTCTTCCCAAGCTTTAATGGAGAACTCATCACCTACTCCAAGCTTGTGAGATAGAAGCCTACATCAACACTCTCTTGGCATGTGGATGCAAATCCAACCAAGAGCCAAGCTTCAATGCATGCTCATCTCCTCTACCAAGCTAATTACTAAGCTAATCTATGCTAATATGAGTGATTATGTGAGGAGATGTACATCTTTCTCGTAAGATACTCCTTCTTCCTCTCAATCTACTCTCCTACCCTGCTGGCTCTCACCATCTTCAAAGGTGTGTGAGGTCTTGGGTCTGAGAATGGGGATAATTCAAGTTGTGTTTGATTAAGTGTTTTTCTTAGTGCATGAAGCTTTCATCTTCATTGCACTAGCTAGTCTTGAAGGAACACAAAGAATTGTATTGTACAATGTCTCTCTTGATGGGAGAAACCATAATACAAAGCCTTTTGGAGGAAGGACCGACTCCATGCAAATCTGGTCCTCAACTTTTGTCAATAGCTTAATTTCTCTCTCTTTTGAAAGTATTGTTGATGCTATCTAACTAGGTGTTATGCTTTTTGTTGCTCTCTCCACCCAAGCACTCTTGTAATTCTCATTAGGAATCTATTCTAATGAAATGCCCACTATGTTCATGCTAATTTCCGCTACACATAAGTTATTAGGCCATTAAATGTTACATTGGTATCAGAGCTCAAGGTTTCTCTTTTCTTGCTCAAGAAGGGAGGTCCTCAAGCTAGCTACAAATGGTTGGTATTATTAATTGCCTGTGAGTAAGTAGAATAGGGATTTTTCAGCCTTGCAGTGCGCCTGCCTTTGTGCAGTTAACGGGGCATCACCGTCGAGAGCTATGGTCTTAATAGTGGAGTCCTACGGCGCTTGCCTACGGCTTAACCACTATTGAGCTATTAGAAGCTTGACAGGAGCCAGTGCTATTTTGGTGTTGAAAGACCCTCTCTTCTATTCCTTGCAATTAATGGTATTCAAGCCGCGGGTACAGTAGCTTGAGTGCTTTTTCTAAAGGGGTAAAGAGGAGTAGCAACTAGGGCTTGGAGTGCCAAAGTACACCTAAAAAGTTTACACCTAAAAGTTGTTAGAATGGCTGACAATAGTAAAGAGAGTGAAATTAATGTTGATAACTTTGATTTTGCTCATGAGCAAGCTACTAATGATGCTCGGATGCTTGTTAACTATCTTGTTTCTAGGCTTCAACAAGCCATGGGCAATCCATCTCTCCAAAGTGAAGTGCAACGGCAGCTCCGTGCTCACGGAATTCTTCAAGCTAATCACCATGACGAGAGGACACCTAGGAAGTCTCCTTGTGAGACTACCAAAAGAGGTCTCTCTCCGATTCGGGAAGAAGAAGAGAATCCTTATGAAAGGCTCAAGAATTTACTTCTTGATGATGTATCTCCTTCCCAAAGGAGAACTCAAGAGCCTCCACCGAAGGAACGAGAAAGAAGCGAGTCTCCCGCCACCTCGGCGGAGATGGCTCCACGAAGACGGCGGGCTAAACGCTCTCCATCACCACCAAAGCGGAGAAGACCATCGTATTCTTCTCCTCACCACAATTCAAAGAGGGATGATAAAAAGCAAGAGAAGAAAAAGGCAAGAAAGAGGACACCCTCTTCTCCATCTTCTTCATCCTCTTCCTCTTATGAAAGCTATGGTGAAGATGACAAAGATCAAGACAAGAAAAAAGCGAGAAAGAGGTCACCCTCTTCTCCACCTTCTTCAAATTATTCACCCTCTGAAGAAAGTGATGGTGCAACCTTTGAACCATAAAAAAGAAGAGGCCATAGGAAATCCTATGCCGCATGGAAGAGGTTGTCTATGCCGCATGAAAGAATTGTATTGTACAATGTCTCTCTTGATGGGAGAAACCATAATACAAAGCCTTTTGGAGGGAGGACCGGCTCCATGCAAATCCGGTCCTCAACTGTTGTCAATAGCTTAATTTCTCTCTCTTTTGAAAGTATTGTTGATGCTATCTAACTAGGTGTTATGCTTTTTGTTGCTCTCTCCACCCAAGCACTCTTGTAATTCTCATTAGGAATCTATTCTAATGAAATGCCCACTATGTTCATGCTAATTTCCGCTACACATAAGTTATTAGGCCATTAAATGTTACAGATTCCATCCAGGTTAGCCAGCTGATATGTACCATTTGGGAAACACTCGACCACCTTAAAAGGGCCTTCCCACTTAACTTGATACTTCTTTTGGAAGGTGTTGTCCAGCTTACTGTTGTAGTGCAAAACCAAGTCATGCTTCTTGATACCTTTACTTTTGACCTTTTCATTTATCTTTGCCAAAGCCTTATCTTGCATCTTCCCATAATGTTCCAATGCACTCATCCTATCCAACTGAACCTCTTGTAGCTGTAAGAGCCTCTCTTTGAATGCATCACCGGAATGCCCAAGCAACTTTTCTAACATCTTTACTGGAGGCAACTCTACCTCCACAGGCAATAGTGCTTCTTTTCTATATACCAAGTGAAATGGAGTAAACCCTGTACCTGTCTTCACCGAAGTACGGTAAGCCCATAATGCACTAGGCAATTCCAAATCCCAATTCTTTCCTTGGTGCTCTGTTACTTTCGAAAGGATTTGTACCAACTCACCATTTAATCTTTCATTTAAGCTATTACATTGTGGGTAATAAGGAGTGGTATGCTAGTGCCTAATCTTCATCTTTATGCATAAAAAGTCCAATAGTTTAGCTCTAAAGCCTGGCCCCTTGTCTGAAAGTAGCTCTAGTGGCACCCCAAACTTGCAACATATTTCATCGTACACAAATTTTTCCACATCCTTTGCGATGATTTGTTTTACTGCTATAGACTCTGCCCATCTAGAGAGATAGTCCATTGTAGTCAAAATGTAGCTTTTACTCCTGCTTATGATAGGTAACGGGCCTATTGCCTAAATCCCCCACTTTTCAAACACATCAAATGCCGTAATGGTTTTTCGTAGCTCTGGCTTCAACACTCTCTTCCCAAATGCTTGACACCTATTGCAAGACCTACACCAAAGGTAAACATCCTTGTGCAAACTAGGCCATACATACCCCTCTTGCAAGATCTTATGCAAGGTGATCTTTAGAGAAAAATGTCCGCCGCATGCACCTTCATGATTCTCTTCCAACACTCTATAAAGCTCCTCCTGCCAAGGTACACGTCTCAACACGAGATTAGCCCCTTTCATGTACAAGACATCACCAATCAATTTGTACCTAGATGCTCTACGCACAAAACCATACTTCTTAGACTTCTCAATGTCCTTCGGAATTATTCTTGTTAGCAAAAATTCCTCTTCTTGAGCCAAACTTTCCCGGCCATGATAAAGAGATAAATTGGTCCTCAACACAAATAGCTCCCCAATCATGATTTGAGCTGCTTCATGTGCCTCTCCATTTAGAGCACGTTCAATGTGTTTGATGCTCCATGCTTCGAACTTTTTTAACAGGCCTTTAATTCTAAAACACATTTCCTTCAATGGGGTGTTCTTTCTCTTCCACACACCCAACACTTGCTTCACCACTAACGAGGCATCTCCTTTTATGCTCAACCTTATAATCCCATGCTTCAAACAAATGTGTAATCCAGCTTCCAAAGTTGCATATTCAGCCTCATTGTTACTATGTGCATCCAATTTGAACCCTCTATTGCATACTAGCTTCCCCTCTGGATCATAAAGTGCTATACCCCCTGAAGCTACATCATGGCTCTTTATGTATGATCCATCAAAGAACAAAACATGTGCATTGCTAATCTGTGGCACTTCTTCGACTACCTTTCTCATTGCCTCTTCCTTAACAATAAGGGGATTCTCCTTATAGGTCAACAAAATTGGCTAGGGTAGCTCTTGTACTGTCTTCCACTAGAAAAGAGAACTCAAACTCTTGCAGCTCAATTACCCATTTCTTGACCACATTTGACATGTTAATGCCATTAATTATTGTGGCAAAAAAGCATAGCTTGTTAAGAAAACAAAAGGTCGTGGTAGCAAGTAATGACAAAATCGTCGACAAGCAAATATTACACTGGCCATCACTAACTCTACTTCTGACAACTTTCTTTCTGCTACCAACTTCACTCGGCTTGCACAATACACTGGACTCATATAATGGCCGCCCTTTCCTTTTTGCAATAACATGGGTCCAATGGCATCATCCCCTACTGATGGATTTACATAAAAAACTTTCTTCCAATCAGGAGCCTGCATGGCTGACAACCCCCCTAACACCTCTTTCACCTCTTGAAACACTTCTTTACACTTGTCATCCCATTGCAATGGATCATGCTTTGCCACTTGTTGTAATGGATAAAGGAGCTGTGAAGACAATGGAATAAACCACACCATGTACTTCACTTTGTGTATAAAGGTTGCCAACTACTTTGTACTCGTAGGTGATGGAAGAAGAATAATAGACTTAACCTTGTCTGGATCAGCCTCAATGCCATGTTTTGACACCATGTGGCCCAATAACTTCACCCTTGGCTGTGCTAGATGACATTTCTTTGGATTTAGTTGTCCTCCACATTCATCATATCGAGCCAATACCATCTGCAGCTTCTCATGGTGTTCAACCCTACTGTTGTAGACACAGAAGTCGTCCATAAAAGCTTTAACACAACTACCAATGAATGATGCCAATACCCAATTTGCTCTCTCTTGATAGAAAGATGGTCCATTTGACAACCCAAATGGCAATACCATGTAGCAATAACAGCCCCATGACGTAACGAAAGTTGTCTTTGTTCGGTCTTTAAGAGCAATCTTCAATTGAAAATAGCCTGAAAAACCATCACACACACTGTACCTCTCATAACCTGCCCACTGAATCCAAGATCTGATCAATGAATGGAAGAGGATATGGGTTCTTCTTAGTGGCTGCATTTAAGGGTTTAAAATCTACACAAATCCTCCACGTTCCATCCTTCTTTGGAGTGACTACTACTGGACTCACCCATTCTATGGTCTCCACAAGGACTATGAACCTTGCCCTCAATAACTTGTCCACCTCTTCCCTCAACGCTTCCATATGCTCTTGACCCATCCTTCTTAGCCTTTGCTGCACTGGCTTAGCACCTTCTTTCAGCTCTATATGCATCTCTTCTCCTTTGAACCCTCTAATCTCTTCATATTAAGTAATGAACAAATTAGGAAAACTAGCCAGCATGTGCAAATATATTTCCTTCTCCATCGCTGAGAGGTCTCCACTGATCATTCGTGTCTTGACAATTCAACCTTGGTTTGCATCAGCCCTTCAATCACTTCATAAGGCCCTTCACTTTCATCTTCAACCTCATTTGCAAATGAGACTAAACCAGACTCATGGATTTCTTTGTCCATCAAAAGAAATGCAACATCAACATCCTCATCACTGCTGGTAGTACTATCACTGTCCTCATCAGTCACTGTGGAATAGTTTTCATCAAGTCCAATACTTTCCTTGTGTCCATATTATATAGCTTCATGGCTCTTTCCCTTCTTCTTACTAGGTGGATGCATGAATAGGTGGCCTGGTTTTAACCGCCTTCATGGCTCTTTCCCTTCTTCTTACTAGGACCTGGGGTACTTCTTCCTTCCTTGTCCTTTGTGGTCCTCTTCCCAATAGGCATCACTAATGTATCCTCTAGATTTGTTTCCTTCTCCAAGATAACAACATAAATGGCTCAAAAGACTAAAAACCAGCCATCACAACTTGGAAAAATTTTGGCAAAATTTCCCCAGAAGTAGAGCAGTAAGAACCCAAAATATAGAATGTATATGTATGTATAACCTGCCAACAATAGAACCCGACCATCAAGTAGAAATCACTAGTACATAGCCTATGGCGATGTCACGAAAAGGGTGCTCCAGCCACCTGTATCACCGAAAGGATCTCACATTTGAGAATCCCGTAGCTCAATAAAACCTCACGCTATTGACCCTCTCACAAAAGCTTATGCAAATCTCATATAGTCAAGTCTCAGAAATGACTATCTTCCAGACTAAGTCTCAGAAATGGCTAGGACTGCCAAATAAAACCAAGTATGGATCCACAAAAGCGTACAATGGTAGTATCCACAAGTAACGTACAATACAAGACAATGCGCTCAAATAGGCACCAATGATACATACCCACGGCAACTGCAAGTGACTCCCACTTGCCAGTGTATCACTCTTCTCCAGCTACTTGTATCTGTGTGAATCACCTATACCGATACCTATACCTGTCCCTGTAACTTGTAACTTTTAATCTGTAACCTGTAACCTGTAACCTGTAATCCCAAAGCTGAAGGTACTCGAAGAAGATCCTCAGTGGGGGCGCCAAAAGAATGTGAGCAGGTTGGAAACACACAGAAAGCCTCTACGATAAGCCGATACACACTGTTGGAATAACACACACACACACACACACACACACACACACACACACACACACACACACACACACACACACACACACACACACACACACACACACACACACACACACACACACACACACACACACAATATGGGGCACCACTCAGCTTACACGACCCGCCTGGCCGAGACAGGAAACACATAGATGGAGTGAGAAGAGAGAGATTTCCAACTTGCCCACTCAACACTCACACATACACACACTCACACACACATTATCAATTCAACTCAAAGGAGGAAAATTTCTGTTGTTTAGACTCAATGAAGCTCAGCCCAACACCAATGGGGCAAATAGTTTACACAGTATTGAGGAAATACACCAGATACAACCACAAAGTTAAGCAGAGGCTTCACTCACCGGAGAAGATTACACAGAAAACAAGAAAAATTTTGTGAGGAATTTGGCAAAATGGACAACACCATTGCGTCCAGAACGACCAAGCACCCCACCCTACAATGTCACAAAGCTCAAATCCGCCGACCTCGGATGAGCTGTTTAGGGCCAAAAAATGCTCCAAAATGAGCAAAAATTGAGCTGTGGATATTGCTCCTCTTATCCATGTTTTTTATGGTCTTTCTCTCAGGTTTTTCAATTCCCACACTTAGCTTTATTACTTGGGCACCTTTGGCCTTTTAGTTGACCTGAAACGGGCCCCGAACAGGCCAAAAAGTGGCCTCGCAGTGCATAGTTGTCACCCTGCTGCATCCATCCGCACTCCTCGTCCTCAACTTTTTCCAATAATGCATCCCACCACCACGTGAAGTGGCCCCAGAAGATGGTCCTCATGATGACCTTTTGCATAATTCATCACAAAAAAACAGCCCCGCTGTGTCTTCACTTACGCACGTGCAAGACTTGATCCCATTTGACCACCTGACACCACTCAATGCCATCTGACGCACCTGCTTACCTCATGTTGTCGGCCCGCAGATAGATTCCTCAAGAAGTTTTACACGCCGCAAACTCCTCTTATTATAAAAAACACGCTGATACTCGTTATAATAAAAATCGATGCACTATGTACACCTTGCCCTACTTGTACACATATGGGCCCCACGTAACCACATGGCTCTAAAGAATGGGCAATTCTTTATTTTATGCACCATGCATTTGTATATACATATGCGCAATCCCTTGCTCCAAAAACTCCTAACAAGGTCTCAAGATTTTCTTTATAAGTCATGCTTGGTTCATTAGATGCCTCACTACCGCTAAGACATGGGTCAATACTAAGTGAGTCAGTGGCTTATGGAATTGGATAGTGATACCACTAGCTCCATATCGATCCATGTCTTCGCAGCAGGCGTCAATGTTGCTATGTGTTACGTCTCAAGCTTTTCTTTATAAGTCACGCTTGGTTCATTAGATGGCTCACTACCGCTAAGACATGGGTGAATATCAAGTGAGTTAGTGGCTTATGGAATCCAATAGGTACCCCAATCCCTCGGTATTGACTCATGGGTTTGTGGTAGTGACAGCCCGCTGAAATATCTTAAGTCTAATCTCTACCATTTATTCATGTTAGGCACGCTATCTTGCTTCTACCCCGTTGATGTTCAGAACAAAATATACGTAATAGATCCGTTGATCTCGCCTATGCTTCAGAACAATGGAGTTTCCTTTTTGGCTTTGTTGGGCTGGTTTAGCAAAGTCAATTGATGTAGCGCATTTTTGGTCACTACATACAATCAATCGAGAGTTTCTTCTTGCCTTATAAAAACCATGTTGGATTTAAGATCTTCTTTCTCCTTAGACTTGATGGTTTTGGTGTAGTGATCATTGGAGTTTGTTGTTGTTTGACTTTGAAGATAAGATTGTCTACTACGCAAACTCTAGGCAAAGCAGGTTGTTTCACGGTCGTGTAAAAACGTAAGGCACATCTGGGTACATTTGGAAGTAGTATCTCTTTGTAATGTGTTATTGACTCAAGTGGTTACGTATGTAGTGTCGCGAAAAAAATTGTATGTAGTGTAGAGCATGTTTTGTTAGAACATGATCTAGGGACATCATTCGGCACGAATGTGTCACCGTGTCCACGCAGGTTGATGACTATAGCTGTGGCTAGAAAACTTGTTTGAATGCCTTGTTGCTCCTCAGTCAAATTTTGGATGTACCAAACGTAAGTAATGGCGTCGTTTCATTGTTTGTTTGTTACAACGTTTGTATTAAAAGAAGCAACATCATTACTTATTTTCCTATTATCACACTTCTACAGGAACTTCAATTACATAACTACACCCCCAACGATGTGCGAATTTTTTTTGTAATGGCCATCCAACATATTATAATCTCGGTAAATAGACGTACAAGAGAGGAAGGGGTGAGAGCTGAGGAGTTCAAACAGGCTCGCATTGACGAATGACGCAACGTTACAATCAGACTCAAGAGGAGGTTCAAAATATGCAAGAAGCAATAAGTCAATATTATGCGGACGCCGCAGAAGTAGAGGAATGGGCTACACATCAGCAACAAGAGAAAGAACAGAGGGAAGCTTCACAGGTGCAAGATGCATGGAAAGCCATGGGAGAGGCCCATGATTTCGAACAACGCGAAAGGATGCCCGAGACCAGCGTCCCCCGAGGCAAAAGTAGCAATCGGGGAAGAGGGCAGGGGAGCAGTGGCAGCAACCGAGGGAGGGGGCAGGGGACCAGTGGCAACAACCGAGGGAGAGGACAGGGGACCGTGGGCAGCAACCGAGGGAGAGGAGAGGGGACCGTGGGCACCAATCGGGGGAGAGGACAGGGGAGCAGTAACAGGGGAAGGGAGCAATAACTACCTCTCTTTGTATACATCTTGATAGAAACAACACAGTTTGTAAAGTTTTGAGACAATGATGTCAGGACACCGGCAAGGCCGGACTAATAAGACAGGGCCAGGCTAGGCGGTGTGGAACAGGGAGTCCATCTAGGGCAAAGGGCCAAGGGCATGCCTATATAAGGGTGGTTTGGTGGAGGACTCTCAGGCTCTAGTCACCCCTGTCTTACATTGGTATCAGAGCTAAGTCTATTTTGGGCAAGAGAGTGTGGAGATTTTTTGCATGCTCCTCTCTTTGAGGGCGTGAAGAGCCGCCTGCTAAGGGGAACGACGAGGTCCCAGTGTGTGAGAAGCACCGCTTGTGACCGGAGGGAGACGACCTCGACCTCCAGCAAATGCTGTGTAGCTTGGCCCGACGGATGCACGTTGCCTTGGGGAGCGTTTCACGTCACTGGGGTGACGCCCAGAACACAAATCGCGGGGAGTTATCTCTCTCCCTCACCCCTCGTGGCACTGCCGAGGTCGCCATAGCCTACTGCAAGCATTGATTTTCACATACAGGATGCCCAAAGGCTTTGGCCTTGGGAAATTCATTCAAAAAAACCTCAACATAGGGGGCGTGCCCACCCGGGCACACACCCCTTACCCAAGCCAGGGTATTCGAGGGGTTGGCAAGGCCGAAATCCGACATAAGCATAGGCCAGGGGCCATCAAATTCTAGGTAAACTGTCCGAAGGACAGAAATTGCAGAAGTTGATCGAAGTTCAAACTTGACGAAGTTGAAGTTTCGGAAGACTATCTATCACAATTTCTTCCTTCGAGAGGATTCATGCATCAATGACGTTTCAAGCAGTACAAATTTTTGACGGCATCATTAAGCATAGTTGATTCAACTATAAAGAGCTTGCAGAGTTCCATATACGGCGGACTACCATCGATTTAGACGGAGTTAGCACGGCTACCCTACTTTGCGAGTGCTCCCAATATCAGGTATATTTTTTGAGTACTTCTTTCACCGCACTGTGTAACCATGGATTCGGATATCAATATGACATTCGATTTTGAGCAAAGTACTCCTGATCCTACCAATGATGGTCCGCGATCGAATCCTCTCAAGGAGTGTAACCGTGACACTACGGCAGGAGAAGATACTTATGAGTTGCTCGATATTCAAGAATTTCGTGCACTTCAGACACACATGACCGGCATGGATGAAAATTTTAAAGCTTTAAATAAAAATGTTACTAAACTTTCCACATTAGTAATTCAATTAATGCATCAGCAATCTAAGAGTCATGCTGACACCCACATGCATGAGCACGTTGGCACACAAGGGCAAGGCCCAATTCATGATACGTTGCATACTCTCACTGCCAAAGAGGTGGATGACTTGTTAAAGAACTTTAAGCCACCAGTCTTTAAGGGCGAAGACCAAGAGCGCAATAAGGATGCAGTGAACATCTTTCTCAGCAAATGGGATGGAATTCACGCCTTAAGGCGTACTCCGGATGCCGTTAGAGCTCTGCACACGAGCTTAACTCTGGAAGGCAAGGCCTACAAATGGTGGATGTCTCTCAAGGAGAAGAACATCATACCACAGAGTTGGGCAGCCTTTGAAGCAATGTTTAGCAAGGAATTTTTGCCTACTAATGAGGCTGATCGGAATTAGACGGCTTGGGACACATGTTCCATGCGCCAATATCCATCACTTCTTGAATATATCTCTCACAATCGGGACGTTATCCTCAAGTTGGAAGGCTTGGATACCTTTCAACAAGTACGAGGATTCATACGAGGTCTGACACCTGAGCTTAAGAAGTATGTCAAGACCCAAGACCCTAAAACACTTGAGGAAGCCATAGTGAAAGCACATATTCAAGATGACCCTGATGAAAAGAAATTACATAACATTAACGTGCCTGCTAGTATACACGATAATACATGCACGCAGTATGGACACAATAAAAGAAAATTTCTAGTTGCTAATTCAGATGCATCTAAAAAACCCAAGGGGTCCAGAGGTCCTCTTTCTCCTGAGGATTTTGATAAAGCCAAGAAAGAGAGGTTAAGTTTGTAATGTTTAGGAAGAGGTCATGGAAAAAGGGATTGTCCCAAGGGTAAATCTGCTGCTCAGGGTAAGGAGAAAGGAGTGCACATGGTGCAACTACTGCCTCTCAAGTCTTCCTTGAAATTCTCCACAGTGGAAGTAACACACACTGAGGTGGTGCATGAATGTTGTCTCACAGATTCCATGTGGCAACAAACCTTTGGACCACATGAGTTAGGACGGATGCATGGATATCTGCAAGGGCACAAGGTGCGCATCTTGGTAGATGACGGGGCTACTCACAATTTCATCAATTATGGATTGGTGAAAAAGCTCAAACTGCCTCAAACTCCGAGTACCCACGGCTACAAGGTAGCAATGATGAATGGACATGATAGTGAAGTATGGGATACTCAATGGCAAAATGTTCCATTAGAAGTGATGTGGTTCTTGGTAGGGAATGGTTGCATAGCCTAGGACCATCATTGAAGTGTAGCTATGAGCACCAAAGCTTGATGTTTGAATCCCATGGCGCACATGTGCTGTTGTTAGGAGAAAAGGATATACCTTCATCACCACTAATTTATACCATCGAGATTATGCAGCTCATTTCTGATAATGAAATAGATCAGGTTTTCTTGTGTTACTCACTGTCTCATTTTCTTTCTAACATTGAGTCATTGAACATTCCTCAACGCCGCAGGATTCTCTCTCCTCTATTCCACCAATTGCTAATTCTAAACAAGCAAACATTGCTAGTCAATTACAACAGTTATCCAAGGAATTCCAAGATGTATTTCCTAATGATTTTCTGCCAAGATTACCACTGACACGATCAGTGCAACATAGCATTGACGTTGCTGTAGGCTGTAAACCTTTTAGTAAACCACCTTATGGTATGAGTTACTCAGAGGCTGCTAAGGTGGAACGTCAGCTTGCTGACTACCTTAGCAGAGGGTTTATCCAACCCAGTTCTTCACCATGGGCTTCGCCTATCTTGTTAGTGAAGAAAAAGGACGGTAGTATGCGCATGTGCGTAGACTACTGGGGCTTAAATGAGGTTACGGTTAAGAACAAATACCCATTGCCAAGAGTAGATGAGTTATTTGATAAGCTAACTCATGCTTACATTTTTACGAAAATTGACTTGCAGTCAGGATATCACCAAGTCCGTATTCGGCTTGCCGATATACCTAAGAATGCCTTTCGAATACGGTTTGGACACTACGAGTTTTTGGTGATGCCCTTTGGGTTAACCAATGCACCCGCAACATTCATGAAACTTATGGATAGTGTCTTGAAGCCATATTTGGGCAAATTCGTCATTGTTTTTCTCGATGACATCCTAGTCTATAGTGCTTCTGAAGAAGAGCACTTACAACATCTCAGACAGGTGTTTGAGTTGTTACGTACAAACAAATTATATGCCAAGGAATCTAAATGTGATTTTCTAAAGGATGAAATTCATTATTTAGGGCATGTTATTTCAGCTAATGGCCTATACATGGATCAATCCAAAGTGGATACCATCAGGAAATGGCCTCCTCTTAAAAATATGGAAGAATTACAAATATTTCTAGGCTTTGCTTTTAAGTATGGAGCCTGATTTACCCTTGTAATTTTCTGTGGTAAAAGCGCACATTTGTAAGGCCCCCACTATGAGGAGAAGCCATCGTGCATGAAGGAAAATCACTCACTGGAAACCAAAATTTTCACGGACAAGAATGAGGGGCAACTTTAAAGGCCTCGGGGGCGGAGGCCCCCGAGACCTTTTTTTTTTCACCGGAATATTATGGCCGGACGGGGGCCGAAAAGTGGTCGGAAAACAACCGGTCGGTTGGCCGGTGGCCGGTAGTCAATGGCCGATAGCCGGTGGTCGGAAGTCAATGGCCGGTGGCCGGTGGCCGAATTCAAAAGCGGACTTGTCTTCTCAAGGGCGCCCACACATGGGTGGATTGGAGGGTCCGATTTGGACTTATTCGCACAAGGGCGGCTACACATGGCTGTCTCCCATTAGAGAGGTCAACCCTTTTGGCCTATAAAAGGAGGCCATTTTTACACACATTTCATAGTGTGAAGTTGATGCAACAAGGTGAGTGTGAGGTGGTGAGAGTGAAGCAAGGCGGGAGCTCTATCAAGGGTTTAATCCCTTTGTAAACTACTTCTTCTTTTGAAGTGCTAAAGCCATTGAGTGGCTACTTTCCCGTGGACGTAGCCCACATTGGGTGAACCACGTATATCGTGTGTACTCTCTCTCTCTCTCTACTCTATAATCTCTTGTGTGTGAAATCTATCTCTCTCCATTAAGTAATCTACTCAAAAATCTATTTAGCTACGTCTTATTTTTCCTAACAACTGGTATCAGAGCAAGGTTTTCTCGTAGCTAAATTATCTCAAGGAAAGGATTCCTTGAATTGAGTGGGAGTTATGGCGGAGGAAGGGAAGCTCAAGATTGAAAAGTTCAACGGCAAAAACTACCAACATTGGAAGATGCAGATTGAAGACTATCTCTACCAGAAGGACCTCTATTTGCCACTAGGCGGTCTTGCGAAGAAGCCCACAACAATGGCAGATGAAGCATGGATTGTCCTTGATCGAAAGGCACTGGGAACAATCCGGTTAAGCGTCAACAGTGGCCTTCAATGTTTCGGAGATGAAGACCACGGAGGACTTAATGAAGTCACTTGACGACTTCTACGAGAAACCATCGGCATCCAATAAGGTATTTCTTATGAAGCGCTTGTTCAATCTAAAGATGGCAGAGAATGGTTCAGTTGCAGAACACCTAAATGACTTTAACACAAACATAAGTCAACTTCGATCGGTGAAAATCAATTTCGATGATGAAATGCGAGCTCTCCTTATACTATCATCTCTACCGGATAGTTGGGACAGCCTTGTGATGGCTGTAAGTAATTCTATTTCTGGCACAAATACTCTTAAGTTTGATGATGTTGTGGGTGTTCTCCTAAGCGAGGAAATACGAAGGAGAAGCACAGGAGAATCATCAAGTGCTGCACTGTCAGTGGAAACAAGAGGAAGGCCTAAGGAGAGGTTCAAAAACCAAAAGGGTCGTGATCGCTCAAGGCGGAGCAAGTCACGCACAAAGTCAGTTCTTGAATGTTGGAACTGCGGCAAGAAGGGCCACGTCAAGAAGGATTGCTAGTCCAAGAAGAAGAAGGAGACAGAGTCTCAAGACAACAAGCCAACATCGGAGGCCAATGTGGCAGGTAAAGTAGAGCAAGATGCTCTAATTCTCTCATTAGACAATGTGTCTAATTCCTGGATAGTAGATTCCGGGGCTTCATTCCATGAGGTAATTTTGGGTATGTATACTTGGGAGATGATGAAACTTGTGAGATTGTCGGCAAAGGTACAGTTTCTGTCAAAACTGCTAACGGAAATGAATGGAAGCTTAAAGATGTTAGGCATGTTCCTTCTCTTCGCAAAAATTTGATCTCTACAGGACAATTGGACGATGAACGTCACAACATTGCATTCGGAAACAAACGGTAAAAGATCTCAAAGGGATCTTTGGTGGTTGCCAAGGGAGAAACCAGAGATTAATTCGCTCTTGTTCACAGAACTTCGTAGTGAATTTTTAGATTCTCTCAAGGGAAAATATGAGCATGGTGAAGCATATTCCAAAGTGTGGAGCCATGTTCAAAAGAGGGATTCTTCTCACTCCAATGACGGTAGTGTACAATTAACCTCTACACCTAGTTCTCCTTTATCAAGTGATGAACTACAGCGATGGAAGCATTTCACCATCGACAATGGGTACCTACTCCACAAGGGGAGAGTTTGTGTACCGACGAACATGGACATTCGGTGCCAAATTCTTTATGAATGTCATGATAGTCCAAGTGCAGGGCACCGGGGAATTAGAAAAACTTATGCTCTCACACGACAACGGTTTTACTGGCCAACTATACATGGCTTTGTTCAAGCTTATGTCTTGCACTGCCAAAAATATCAAGTTAACAAAGCAGAGCACCTGAAAGCAGGAGGACTCTTACATCCTTTGGGAATTCCCAATGGAAAATGGGAAAGTATATCTACGGATTTTATTGTAGGACTACGAACCACTATACGAGGTCATGACTCAGTATGGGTGGTCGTAGACAGGATAACTAAACTTTGTAAGTTTATTCCAACCAAATCAACGGTTAAGACACCAGAACTAGCCAAGTTATTTGTGGACAATCTATACAAATTGTATGGTTTGCCAAGTGATAGCGGGAAAAGGAGCAGTGCAATCGGGTGGCCTCTGTACTCGTGCACACTCCACAAACCATGCCTCATGCAAACAAGCAAAGAACAAAACAAAGGGGGCACCACCCTAAATTAAGAGTTTTAGGGACCTCACACATAGTGCACATAGGCAAGTGAGACTTCTGGCATTATGATGGCATCAAAACATATGGCAAGACACAGAGAAACGAAGCTTAGGGACCTTATGTAGCATATATATACACAAGACATCAGCTTAACAATACAACGGCATCTGATCATACATAACAAGGATATAGAGAAGCAAGCCAAGGATGGCATAATCCCTTGTCAAAAACAATCAACCCAGCAAGTAGGTATGATCCTACTAGCAACACATCAATACCTTAGAGAATGATGGCGAGGATGGTGGCCATGGAGCATGAGAGAAGACTCCTTATTTAGGTTTTAGGGCTAGTAATGTAGCATACTAGAGGGAGAGAGAGAGAGAGAGGGAGAGAGAGTAGAGCTCCACCCATAGCTCCTCGTTGTGAGCAATGTCATCATAGATTCGTTGCTTGGTGAAGTGGGTGAAATGTTGGTTTTGAGTGAGAGAAGGCCTCCTTATATAGGTTTCTGAGAGGGTTTAGGATTAGGGATAAACATGCTTAAATCCGATGATTGGGGTTACCTTTTCCTTAGGGTGGTCAACAGATTGAGGTCACCTGATATGTCATCATCAAGATATTCTCTAGAGTGATGTGAGAGGGGAGGGTAAATGCTGATTTTTCTGATTGTGACACATGGGGATAAGGCCTTGACCAGCATTTAAGAGCAGGTAAGGTGGCTGTTGAAACTGGAGGTTCTGCACATGTCAGGGGGGGACCTGCTGGGTCCTCCTGAATATCAAATTCTCAAAAAATCCTCAACCATGGCTTCTTTTGACTTGTGTTCTTTGAAAAAATCAGCATGTCTCTTTTCAACTCAAAAGTCTTTATCCCTGTTGACTCACCTTTACCATAAGATTTTCCCCTTTTCTCCTCCTGTAACTGCATTGTTGATGCCCAATCACTGCTTCTAGTAACAGTGAACTGTTACCTACCAAATACTTATGGTGCAGTAAAAAATATTTACCATGGGTAAAAAAGTTACTGTAGGTAAAAAGTGATTTGTATTTACCATGTAGGTGAAAAATATTTACTGTAGGTAAAAAATATTTACTGTCGGTTAAAAAGTGAAAACGGAGTATGCTGTGCTGTGAGTCCACACGAACATACTCGTGTAAATTTCACTAGAAATTCACACCTAGAATGGGCTATTCTGTAAGATATAGGTTGTAGGCATGCATAAGAGCTCGTTCCCACGTATCTTCTGCCCATGGCACTTTTTACTCTTTGGTGCTTGTGAAGTAGATTTTTCTTCTCTTTCGAGATCCCTTGGACTAGAGTATCCTCATCTCCCCAACAACTGACTGTGTCTTTATTGCATCTTCAGAAGGGGTCCTAAAAACCATGCATCATATAGCCCTCCCCCTTAAGCTAGAGGTATTTGATGCCTCTAGCTGTTGGTTGTGCTACAATAGGGTTCTCTTGAATACTTACCCACCTGGTACCAATTGAATTTGACATGTTACTGATTTCTTGGCTGATGCACCTTGTTTAGTCCTTTCTGATGAATAATTGTATCCATCCATGACTAACAATTGGTCTCCTAGACCCTTGAAAGCCATACCCCATCCATTGTCAATATTCGCTTTCACTGGTAGCATTCTCTTTTTTTCTTTTTTTCTTCTCTTTTTTTCCTTTTTTTTTTCTTCTTAGAAACGACTATGTACATGATTGTTACCTTAGTTGGAGATCGAATATGATGAGCTCTCCTCTGAACCATCCTTAGCATTGATTTCACCAGCATATGACTTTGAAAGACGACATTGGTAGGCCTTCAATCGCCAACCATTTACCGGGGTCTGATGTACCTTACCATCTAGGTCACCTAGTTGGTAACTACCATTTGAGAACCTCTGTATCACTACAAAAGGGCCTTCCCACTTAAGCAAGAACTTACCATCCTTCCTGCGATCAAAGCGATTGTCGTATCTGAGCACTAAAGAACCTTCCTTGATACCTTTCTTGACAAGGTTGCGATTGAACTTCTTTCGTTTCTTCTCTGCCTGGGCTGCATAGTACTTCACTGCTGACTCTCGATCTAGCCCTAACCTCTCCAAATCGATGATTCTTCCTTCCACCTGCTTCTCTTGACTATCCTCTTGATGTGCTTTTAGAACTCGGAGGCTCGCTAGCTCCACTTCTATAGGCAATAGTGCCTCTTGCCCGTAAACCAAGTGAAAAGGTGTATACCCCAAGGATGTTTTAAAGGATGTTCTGTAGGCCCAAAGTGCTGCATCTAGGTGTTTGTCCCATGCCTTAGGATGTAAATGCACTTGCTTAGTGATGATTTTACATATAAGACCATTTACCTTTTCCACAAGACCATTGCACTGAGGGTAGTATGGTGTAGAGTGCCTGCGCTTGATTTTTAACTTGCTCATCAATTGCCCGACTAAATTAGCTCGAAATCCTGGTCCCCTATCCGAGAGAATCTCCAAAGGTGTGCCAAAACGGCAACAAATGCATTCAAAAATGAAATCACTCACGTCCTTGGCTGTGATGCGCTTTGTGGGACGAGCTTCTGCCCATCTGGTCATGTACTCCACCCCCATAATAATGTATTCCTTCCCTGATTGAGTGCAAGGTAGTGGCCCTATTGCATCTATCCCCCATTTTTCAAATGGCCCATAGGTTATGATTGGATGCTGATTTTCATGGGTAAGACGCCTTGGTCCAGCTTTTTGGCAAACCTCACATGTGCGGCACCAATGTTGTACATCTCGATGGAGGCTTGGCCACGTGAACCCTGCTTGTAAAATCTTTCTGCTAGTAATCTCTTGTGCAAAGTGGCCACCACACACACCTTCATGACAACTAAACAAAATATGCTTTATCTCTTGGGATGCAGGAACTCTCCTTAAGACAGCATCTTTCCTTCTACAATACAAGTTCTCATTCACTAAGCTATAGCTGGTAGCCTTTTTTTCCAACCACCTACGTTCACTTTTACTCATACCAGAGGGTGCTTCACAATGCTCAAGAAAGTAAAGTAAATCATGCAGCTCCTCCTTTCCCTGGTATAAAGGACTTTTCACAAGGATAGCACCTACTATGAGAGTTTGTAGTTCTTCACCTGCTAAGGCATCTGCTTCTCGATTTTGATCTCTAGGTACAAAGTGCACTCGAACTTCTTTAAAACCCTTCAACAAGGCCTTTGCTTCCCTCATCTTAACAGACAATTTGTCATTTTTACAAGCCCATACACCAACCATTTGCTTAACAATCAACATGGAGTCACCAAAAACATTTAGCTTTGTGATGCCCTGAGAAAGACAACATTGCAACCCTAAAACAAGGGCATGGTACTCTGCCTCATTGTTAGAATGAACCTCTTTTAGATGAAACCCTTTTGCAAAGATCTTCTCCTTCTCTGGACCTAATATTACTATGCCTGCTGATGCCTTGTCTTTGGTCCTCTTGTAAGCCCCATCAAAATACAGACTGTGTGCTCCCAGTAGAACTTCAGGCTCTGGGATAGGCGGTACCTTACTAGGTGCCTCTTTCTTGGCCTTCTCATAACACCTTTGTGTGAGGACATCTGCCAAACAAGCACGGGTGGAATCCTCTACTTGTAGTGTGTAGTCAAACTTTTGAAGCTGCACCACCCACTTTGCTATTCTTTGAGACAATTCCATGTGTTGTAGGGCATATGGAAAAACCTCCTCAGTTGTGATCACCACAAATTGTCTCGGAAGTAAGTAAGCCCAAAACTTCTCCACTGCAAACTTAAGAGCTAGCACCAATTGCTCAGTTGCGCTGAAACCCTTTTCAGCAGCTGTCATCACTCTACTAGAGAAGTAGACTGGTCTCATGAGAGATTTCTTTGGGTCTTTTTGCATCAAGACAGCTCCTAGAGCTTCTGGACCTACACTAGGATTTACATAGAATAATTCACCCCATGTGGGTTGTAGGACGACAGGCAATGAGCTCAAAATGGTTTTAACTTCTTGAAAGCACCTTTCACCTTCCTCACTCCATGTCAATGTAGTGTGTTTAGTGAGCTGCTGCAAAGGATAGATTGCCTGAGAAAGGAGATGTATGAATCGTCCCATGTAGCGAACCTTTTGAATGAAGGAGACTAGTTGCTTCACGTTTGAAGGAGTAGGTAAAGCTAACAATGTCTTTACCTTTTCAGGGTCAGCCTCAATACCATCTTGAGACACAACATGGCCTAGTAGAGTGACCTTGCTCTCACCTATGTGGCACTTGTCTTTATTCAATTGCCCACCCAATTGGGCCAGACGGGTGAAACCTTCATCAACCTTGGAGAGATGTACTTCCCTAGAGCTGTAAATGCAAAAATCATCAATGAAGACTCGTATGGACTTACCAAAGTAAGGTTGAAACACCAAGTTCATAAACCTCTGGAAAGTAGCTGGGGCATTAGTTAAACCAAAAGGCATAACTCTATAAGCAAAACACCCCCAAGGTGTTATGAAGGTAGTCTTTCTTTGGTCTTCATCTGCAATTCTGATTTGGAAGTAGCCTGAGTACCCATCACACACTGTGTACCTTTCATGACCAGCCACTTCATTTAGTATTTCATCTTGAAAAGGCAAAGGAAAATGGTCCCTTTTTGTGGCTGCGTTTAGAGGCTTGTAATCCACACATACCCTTCACTTCCCATTTTTCTTTGGTGCTACCACAACTGGAGACACCCACTCAGAATCTTCCACTGGGTAGATAAATCCTGCCTTGAGTAATCTTTTTACTTCTTTTAAGAGTGCATCTTGTTGCACTAGCCCTAATCTCCTTAGCCTTTGCACCACTAGTTTGGCACCTTCCTTTAATTGGATATGGTGTTGGGTTACCGTCACTCCTTTAATGTGCTCGTAATCAGTTATAAAGAGGCCAACATGCTTCTTTAGTACCTGCAAATAGGGTTCTCTCTCTTCTTCTAGTAGGTCCTTAGCTAGCATCTCCTCTAAGCCTGTGGCTTCTTCCTTGTTTAGAGAGTCTTGACCACCTTCTCCTTCTGGGTTTCGCAGTATTATACCCATGACTTCCAAAGAGCTAGCATCCTCCTCAGATGACTCATCCTCAGATGAAGAGCAGCTGCTTGTGCTCCATTCATCCATAGAAGTCTCCATCTCTAGGTCTTGTTGTCTACCCTGCTTCATGTCATACACAATTTTTTGTTGCTTGCCACCTACCTTATGATTTGGTCGCAACTCAAGGGAACCTGTCTCCCAATCTTGCCTAGCTTTCATAGCCATAAGCCAAGGTCTTCCAAGGATTAGCGGATATCCCTCCCCCTTAGTTGGGATCACATAAGCATCAATTGAGATTGCCACACCAAAAGCTGAAACCTTCACTCCATTAACCTTTCCCACACAAGCCACCCTTACATTATTTGCCATCTTAGCTTGTAAGGAAGTTTGCTCGTTTACTTCCAAACCCAACCTGTGCATTAATTTCTCTGTCATAACACAAATCTCTGCTCCACCATCTACGTACACATTGGAGACTCGCTGACTCTTAATCTCTGCATCAATGACTGGCACGATATCCTTCATGCCTCTTGCACTAATAGACCCAACTGACTTTGCTTTAGCCCTCCTGGTGCTGACCATCTTAGACCAGGTTCTACGCATCTTTGGGGAAAGGTGGAGGAGTTGCTGCCATGAAATCTTTGGTCCTTACTTACTCACATCTGCTACCAGGTCGTAAGGTATGGATCCTACCCCAAGTGGAAAGTCTTCTACTCCTATGTGCCTCCTTGACCTACTCTTCCTTTTCTTGTCTCCTATCACTTGGGATGAACCCTCATTCTCTTTATCCGGCTCTGAAGCTTCCATTTCATCAGTTCTTTGTCTCCTAACTCTCTTTATTGGCATGGCAACAACTTCCTCCATTTTTTCTTTCCCTTTATCCTTACCATTGTCAAGACTTATGACAGAGACAGCCCTGTCCTCCCCTCCCGATGGTAGTGGAGGGATCTCTGCTGGTGCTTGTGGTGGTGGAGGAGGGGGTCTCAATATTTGGATTGGTGGAGCCACGTGTGCATTTTGTCCATTTAGTGGCCTAGCTCGAGGAGGAGTGACTTGCTGGCGAGGAGGCCGTCTTTGATTACCATTTCCTTGATAGCGTCGTGGATGGGGGCAATAATACATGCCGTGACCTACCTCTCCACAGTTGTAGCAAATGTACTCACGTGCTTGCCTTTGTCCTTCTTGTCTATTTCGTTCATTTCCTGGCTGGGGAGCCCTTACACCTTGAACCAGATTGATGGACATGCTCTCTAGTTGATTGGTGATTTGTTGAAGTAATTCTTGTTGAGAGGACTCTTGGCCTGTTGCTCCTTTCCCTGCTACTACCCTTGCCGTAGGTTGAGCTAGCGGTGGAGGCTCCATTCCCCCTTGTAGTTGAGCTTGGAATTTTAACTTCCTATCCTTCTCCCTTGCATAAGGTATCTGGGAATTTACCTTTTACCTTCTCTCGAAGGATGGGGTAAAGCCCTGCCAGGAAACAGTCCTTCTTTAGGCATTCTGGCGCCCTTTCTCCTTCACCTAGTGATGCACACCATTTCTCCCACAGGTTGGAAAACTTTCCTTCATAGCTTCTATAGTCATTGGGTGATGTTTGGCGTAGCTCTAAGAGCTGTCTCCATATCTCCTCTGGAGGCTCATGGCGGCGAAATTCTTCGATGAAGGCCATCTTTAAGGACTCCCAGTCTCTTCTTTCTTCAGGTGCCAAAGTTTGATACCATAATTTTGCACCTTCCCTCAAGACCAAAGGAAAGGCCCTTAACTTAGTAGCTTCGTCATCCCTTCCCGATACCAGAAAGGCCATTTCCAAATTATCCAAAAAGTCTGGAGCAACCTCCCCAGGCTTACCATAAAAATTAGGGAAGGCCATAAGTGAGAGAGTAAACAATTACACAAACAGCTCCAATTTATTTTAAAATAGAGTATGGTAATTACAATTTGGAGCTTTAGCACAACTTAGCTCAAAATAGGATGAAGATCGACACATCAAAGGAATGGTAATAGTCTAGTAAGGGTAGAATGACAGGATGCGGAGAGCGCAAGATCTCCCCAAGTCTCTCGGCTCCAAACAACAGGGCTATTCTTTGCTGATAAAAGATTTTTCTATCAATACAAATATTCACACGGATATGACGCACAAAATGGAAAGGAAACATGCGGGGATCATCATTCTCATTATTGGCATCCATACTTACACACAAGAGCCTAGCTTAGTTGCACCACCTTGGGACCAATGAGCCTGATCAGCCACAGAAGGTCAGCACCTCGGATCACTTCGACTCTTCCTGATGCATCTGTGAAGACGTAAGGCGTGATGGCAACACTTTGTACAATGCTGAGCCTTTTAGCAAGAAACAATTGGATGCTATTACCATAATCAACATGACGAATGAAAGTGACACCATTAATGTGCAGCACATCATCAACTAAGATAGTTTCCTTAGATTGAGATAACTTCTTGAAAATTAGCAGCAAAGGTAGGGCAGGGAGGCTTTTCACCCGGTCTCCAAAGCACTTTGGACAATATCCAAAGTGATCTTCACGCGGACTGGAGGTTGGCTTGGGATTGGCGGTGTCTGGATTCACAAAGTGCACTGGGAGCACTCGCAGACGGGCGGCAATCTTGTAGGCAAGCCTTCGCCTCTTTGCTTCAGGAGGATTTAGGGGTGAGAGTCGTGGTTGCAAGTTGGAGGTTGAAGTTGGTTGCTCACTAGCCTTTTTCTTGCCTGTAGTGGTCATGTAATCCCTTATTAATGAGATTAAGCCAAATGTTACCTTATGCTTGAACACGCGCTGCGGCCTTGGGCCACTTAGGTGTAGAGGTGATCTTCCTCCTCTTAGTCGGCTCCTCAGGAAAGAGAGGTCTGGTGATGCTTTCTCTTCCCTTAATGTGTGTCACAGTACCTTCGTGTATGTTGATGTAGAATATTTCAAGCTCGTGTGCGTTGGAGGTTTCTGGAGCACTCATAGGTTGAGAGGAGAGGTATATCAAGCTCTTCTTCTTACTCTCCTTCGTTGGCGACGATCACGAACAAGGCATGTAGAAGAACTTACTCCTTGAATTTCAATGACACTGCAACTTGGTAACAAGACCTTGATGAAAGCTTTTAAGGCCTCTAAATCCTCCTCCTCTTCTGTTCTCCAATTTGCAAATTCCTCACGCCATTCGTCCATGTTGTAGATTGCACATCTTCATTGCTTGTGGACTGAAGGTCTGTGTAGCCCTCCTCCGTGGGGGCACCAAAATGATAGCGGGAAAAAGAGTAGTGCAATCGGATGGCCTCTGTACTCGTGCACACTCCACAAACCATGCCTCATGCAAACAAGCAAAGAACAAAACAAAGGGGGCACCACCCTAAACTAAGAGGTTTAGGGACCTCACACATAGTGCACATAGGCAAGTGAGACTTCTGGCATTATGATGGCATCAAAACATATGGCAAAACACATAGAAACGAAGCTTAGGGACCTTATATAGCATATATATACACAAGACATCAGCTTAACAATACAACGGCATCTGATCATACATAACAAGGATATATAGAAGCAAGCCAAGGATGGCATAATCCCTTGTCAAAAACAATCAACCCAGCAAGTAGGTATGATCCTACTAGCAACACATCAATACCTTAGAGAATGATGGCGAGGATGGTGGCCATGGAGCATCAGAGAAGACTCCTTATTTAGGTTTTAGGGCTAGTAATGTAGCATACTAGAGGGAGAGGGAGAGAGAGTAGAGCTCCACCCATAGCTCCTCGTTGTGAGCAATGTCGTCATAGATTCGTTGCTTGGTGAAGTGGATGAAGTGTTGGTTTTGAGTGAGAGAAGGCCTCCTTATATAGGTTTCTGAGAGGGTTTAGGATTAGGGATAAACATGCTTAAATCCGCTGATTGGGGTTACCTTTTGCTTAGGGTGGTCAACAGATTGAGGTCACCTGATATGTCACCATCAAGATATTCTCTAGAGTGATGTGAGAGGGGAGGGTAAATGCTAATTTTTCTGATTGTGACACATGGGGATAAGGCCTTGACCAGCATTTAAGAGCAGGTAAGGTGGCTGTTGAAACTGGAGGTTCTGCACATGTCAGGGGGGGACCTGCTGGGTCCTCCTGAATATCAAATTCTCAAAAAATCCTCAACCATGGCTTCTTTTGACTTGTGTTCTTTGAAAAAATCAGCATGTCTCTTTTCAACTCAAAAGTCTTTATCCCTGTTGACTCACCTTTACCATAAGATTTTCCCCTTTTCTCCTCCTGTAACTGCATTGTTGATGCCCAATCACTGCTTCTAGTAACAGTGAACTGTTACCTACCAAATACTTATGGTGCAGTAAAAAATATTTACCATGGGTAAAAAAGTTACTGTAGGTAAAAAGTGATTTGTATTTACCATGTAGGTGAAAAATATTTACTGTAGGTAAAAAATATTTACTGTCGGTAAAAAAGTGAAAACGGAGTATGCTGTGATGTGAGTCCACACGAGCATACTCGTGTAAATTTCACTAGAAATTCACACCTAGAATGGGCTATTCTGTAAGATATAGGTTGTAGGCATGCATAAGAGCTCGTTCCCACGTATCTTCTGTCCATGGCACTTTTTACTCTTTGGTGCTTGTGAAGTAGATTTTTCTTCTCTTTCGAGATCCCTTGGACTAGAGTATCCTCATCTCCCCAACAGCTGACTGTGCCTTTATTGCATCTTCAGAAGGGGTCCGAAAAACCATGCATCACCAAGTAACATTGTTAGTGACCGTGATCCCAAGTTTAACAGCCACTTTTGGAGAGCTGTCTTTAAATGATTGGGTACACAACTAAACCTCAGTACAACTGATCATCTAGAAACGGATGGTCAAACGGAACGGGTTAACCAGGTGCTAGAGGATATGCTAAGATCATACATCAGCAAAAAACAGTCAGACTGGGAAGAATACTTTACCTATTCTCGAGTTTGCCTACAATAGTGCTAAGCATGTCACAACAGGTTTTAGTCCTTTCATGCTAATGTACGGGTTTCAACCTAGGTCACTAGTTACGGTGGGGTTGGCAACACAAAAACTCCAACAGGTTAAGGATTTTCTCCAATACCATATGGATATGCTGAAACTTGCTCGCAAGAATGTTCGGCAAGCACAGGATCAGTATCAGAAATACGCTAATGAGAAACGTCGGCAAGTTACCTTCGAAGAAGGGGAGGAAGTATTTTTACGTGTGCCAAAACATTCTGAAAACTGGACCGATGCCTAAATTATCTCCCCGATATTGTGGGCCTTTCAAGATACTCAAGCGAGTCGGTGATCGAGCCTACAAACTATTACTACCTTCACATTGTCGCATTCATCCGGTGTTTTACGTAAGCTATCTACGAAAGCGGTTACACGGGGATGACAATGTCATTGACCAACAGGTTTTGGTTGATTACATTGAACCTCCTACCTTACCACATGAACATGAACATGTTCTTGATTATCACGAGTTGCGTACACGTCATCACGTACGACAACAAGCCTTAATCAAGTGGAAAGACCAACATAAAGAAGGTGCCACTTGGGAAAACATTAGTGTTCTTAAGAAGAAGTTTCCCACTTTTGTTTTTGAGGACGAAAACTCTTCTTAAGGGGGGAGTAATGTCACAACACTGGCAAGGCTAGACTAATAAGGCAGGGCCGGGCTAGGCGGTGTGGAACGAGGAGTCCATCTAGGGAAAAGGGCCAAGGGTATGCCTATATAAGGGTGGTTGGGTGGAGGACTCTCAGGCTCTAGTCACCCCTGTCTTACAAATGAAAAGTGTATATTTTTAAAAAATTCCTTGAGCGGCACAAAATGTCTCTATATTAGTCATTTTGAAGAGTACATCATGGTTTGCATGGCATCAAAGCTCATTGCGTGCACATGGTATGTGACCTAGCTTCCAGTGGAAGTAATTAAGCGAAGTGTATTTGAGAGGGACTCCTTGCATAATGTTGTTTTCTCCTTGCATCTTGGAATCTGAGAAGAAGAAAGAGTTAGATTCTATGTCTTAATGTATTAAAGACAATCAAAATTCATCCATTTAGTAAGCACCTTTCTATTGTTGAGACTGAATGCATACAATTCCGGCAAAAAGTGGAAGTTCTTCACATGTAAGATCTAACCTGAGCTATGCAAGAGTTGTGCTTGACATTGTCTCCATCACAGTAAGTAGGCTATCTCAAAAGTAGAGCTCCATTGATAAAGGTTTGTTCTTGTGGCTAGACTCTGTATCTTGGTCGAGTGGAATAAGAAGCCCACTAAGAAGATGATATCTAAAATAGTAAAACGACACTATGAAATTTTCAGAGCTTATAATGAACTTGCAAATTATGGACTTCTTTTGCAAAATACAGATTTTGCCCTATGATTGTTTCCTATCCCAATTATCATCTAAAAAGTCCAAACAACTCTCAAACTTGAAAATGAACATTGTTGCGGTAGTTCTTATTTGCTCATCAAAGAAGAAATCTACAAACACTTCAAGAGGAATAAATAGTGCGAGCCGAACTATTTTTGTGGCAATTGAATACTTGAAGGACTTTTGTATATCCTGAAACAACCTATTCCTAAAGCTTTCACTAGTTTGTGAAGCTGGCATATACCAATCCTTGCTGCCAAAGTATGGAAGTGACAAAGGAGCTACACGACCACAACCAAAGGAAGTTCTCGATTCCAAATATGACATATCATAAAAGAATATTCCATTATTTGCAAGTTCCTTGTGTTGTCTTCCTCGGTACATTTGCTCACCAATAAATGCATGGAAAGCATCAAAAATCCCAACTATGCTGTCAACTGGTTGCCAATCGGACCTGTTCGATGGATAAATATCTGAAACATACCAAAGATGATATCCACCACTTAACCTTCAAATATAATCATGCACTAAGTGAGATGCTTAAAATAACTTACAGTTGGGTCAATGCCGTGGAAAACTTGGAGGAGATGCTTGCAACCTTAAATCTGCATGCTGGAAAGCATGTTGTATGAGGACCTCTTTCACACGCTTGCTTTGTGTACACACTTTAAACTCTTTAACTTGTCCCTTGAAAGCCTCCACAAAATCATTGCATTGCCTCCTCTTCCTCTTCCTAGTTTGTAGAAGTACCCAACTTCCAATAGTTATTCGAGATGGTATCCATGCTTGATCATCTGTAGTATAACTGTTAAAAATGCTAACAGAGTCAATGGTGGTGCTAGGCCTTTGAGAAGTAGTCATGGTGTGCACTAGAATACACAAAAAAGTTAGCACAAATATGAAAAAGGGATGAAGTTTTGAGAGGGAAGTAGAGCTACTCAAAGTTATATTTGGGTGGGAACATAGATACTAGATAGAGTCTTCAATGAAAGTTATGAAATTTGTTGGTATAGAGTTAGTACGACTTATGGCCTTTATGCCTTGAAAGCGTAAAGTTGTGCAATTTGATGAAATTTTCTCCCTTTTTTCTAAAAGAGCTTGGCTTCAAAATGCTGATTCTCAACATAACATTAGCCTCTTCCTCATTGGTCAAGCATCACTCTCTCTCGAGAACTGAAAGGCCCAAAAGTGAGTCCAACTTTCTCCTAATGTGTAATCACTTTATGTCTCTTTCTTGAAAGAGAATTCTATTTGTGTAGCCGAACTACCGTCTATAGAGTAGTGGCATAGCCGGCGAGGACATATGAGTCAAAAGGGAATGAAAGTCTTGCAGTGTTCTAGTTATATCCCTGTGTTAGATTACTGTAACTTCTCTTTATGTGAGCATTGCATCTATGGCAAATAGACTAGGTTGACATCAGCGCCTTTGGACAAGGAGTTAGGAAGTCCTCTAGATCTTGTTCATAGCGACTTGTGCGGACCTATGCTAGTCAAGTCTCTAGGGGGAGCATTATACTTCTTGAAATTCATAGATAACTCTACTAGAAAGATGTGGGTTTATCTCTTGAAGCAGAAGAGCGACGTCTTTAGTGTCTTTCAAAAATTCTTAGCATTGGTTGAGGACCAATCGAGTAGAAAGCTTAAAGCTTTGCATAGTGACAATGGAGGCGAGTACATCTCCTCAGAGGTCACTGAATTTTGTAGTAAACAAGGCATTAGAAGATAGTTTACCACGCCTTACGCACCCGCCCAAAACGATATGGCTAAGAAGATGAATAGAACCATTTGGGAACGGGTCACTTCTATGTTGTCTACAACCAACTTATCTCAAGAATTTTGGGGAGAAGCTGTTATGATGGTAGCTTATTTGATCAATGGATCACCTAGTACACCACTAAAGTACAAGGTTTTGTAGGAGATGTGGATGGGAAAAGATCCCAATTATGACAATGACTACTCTCTAATGCTCCAACCATACACTATGTATTGCTCTCATCTCCTTCCCTCTCTTGCACTCACCGCACGCCATTCCTACACCAAGTTCTCACAAAAATGTGTTTGATAACATATAACATCCCATAATGATAAAATAGCTGCAACTTTAGTGCCAAAAGTGCTTGTGAAAATTATATTCCTGTATCCATCAAGAAACCTATAAACTATGCATGTAACAAGCCAAACAGGCTATATGATGAGAAGTAGAAATCATATCTCTCAACAAGTAGCCCCAAGTGTATACATAACCATATACATGGCAATTAGATGGCAAATCTATTGAACTCGTAGAAAATACTACGTAAAGGCCTATCAAGCCACAAACATAGAGCACTATTCTCCTTGCAAAAATACTCCACCTATAGCGTCGTCACTAAAAAACTATACCTCGGCCAGAATAACGTCTGTTGGTTGGTGCTCCAATGCTCTCTACCTATGATGCTGATGTAGAATCTCTACCTTTAGGTGCTGTGCTTGGGAAACTAATCTCTCAAGAGACTCAAAGGGGGGTGTTTGGGCTTGTGTGTGGGAGCAACCGGTTGTGGTGTCAATGTTGATAATGATGTCATTGAAGTTGACATCAAAACCCATATTTGAAGTGAATTTCAAGTCAAGATCTGGATCCAAAAATGTCAGTGTCAAAGCCAAAGCCTGTGCCCATGCTGATCTAAGAGCCCAATGTGGATGCAAACCCATGTGTCAAAAACCAAATGCTGGAGTATGTAGTCAAGAACAATCGTCTCCACTCAATTGGCTCCTCTCTTTCTACTTCTCTACAATGGTCTAAAGGAACATGTGAGAGTCTCTCTCTCTCTCTCTATCTCTCTCTCTCTCTCTCTCTCTCTCTCTCTCTCTCTCTCTCTCTCTCTCTCTCTCTCTCTCTCTCTCTCTCTCTCTCTCCCCCCCCCCCCCCCCCCCCCCCCCCCCCAGTTCTCCTTCGGATGCACTCATGTGGATATGTGTGTGTGTATACCTCCACACACACTTGTGCCATCCCCCCTGTAAGCTCAGAACAGTGTGTGTATGTCTCTATTCATTGAGAGCACACACACTCCCTCTCTCTCTCATCTCTAGAAGATCCACTCTCTTTCCCCTTTTTTTTGCACTACAAAAAAGTCTCCACTCTCTCTTGCCCCTTTTCTGCTTTGCATTTTAGTAGAGGACAAGGTAGGGAATATAAGAGGATGCAGGGCAAGGAGTCCTTAAGTCACTACAGAAGGGAAATATTTTATGTGTTTAATCCAAATGCACTCAAATGTATTTGTGAAATCTACCTTATATGTAGCCTCATAACTAGAAGTATCTAGTGTAGGTTGCTTCTTTCTCAATTGAGATATGCACAAGTTCCTGAGCATGAAACAAAAATTATTGATGGACACTCATGTTATTCTTTTGCACCTTCTATATGTGAGAACACCCTCTTCACCTTGTGTATTCCAAAACACCCTCTTCTTATCTAGAAGTCCAATCATATTAGCATCTGTATATGCCATGTCAAAAGCTTGTGTGTGTCCTATGCGGCGAGTCTAGTTCACTGTACTATTTTTTTATGTCACCCGCTAAGTGTGCAAGATGCCTAGGTCAAAGGCTATAAATTGAGCTTGGCTATACTTCTTAATAATCTAATAATCAAGTGTTTTTGTAAATTTTATGCTTCCATTGCATTAAGTTATTATTTTGTAACTAGTCTCTCATTTATCTCTCTTTAATGCATCTAATCATGATCCTATTATGAATGGTACGTTGGCTTACCCCCCATTGCCAATTCCACCAACAAATGATATGAAGTGTGTGTCAATTTTATGCTTCCATTACATTAAGTTATTATTATGTAACTAGTCCCTCTCTAATCCCTCTAATTACAAGCCTATTATGAATGGTGCTTTGGCTTACCCACCATAGCCAATTCCACCAACAATCGATATCAGAGCCTCACAAGGGCTAGCATTTCCTAGCTCTATTAGGTCATAAATCTATGCTAGATAAATGTGATTACACACTTAAATTGTTAGTCTTTTTCTCTCTTTTCTTTTTAGTGTAATATGCAATAATTAAGCACTAACTGGGTGATTGCACTCGGTGATTAGCACATTCTTGATGCTCGGGTAAAGGGCCATTGTCGCTATCTAACTCCCTACATACTAACCAATAAATTATTCTTATCTCCTTGTTATATGCAATAACGAACCCTAGCACACTAATAGTGTGGTTCCACCCCAAACCCTACCTATCCTATATGTCTCTTCTCTCCTTCTTCGCATGCACACATCTACACACTACATGAATTCTCAACAACTGGTATCAAATCCAGCCTTCGGCAAGGGAATGGATTCTTTGTGTGTGTAGAAGTTACAATGAGAGCTAAGGTTCAACCTTGAAGTAGAAGCGCTGTTGAGCCAGCAGAGGATCACACCCGCATTTTTGCTCACACCCATCATTTTGTAACCATTGATTGTAATAAATGTCTTTCCGACATTAATTTTGATTTGAGCCATTCATTAAGCAACGGGACTCAATTGAGTTTCCAGCTTGTAATTCCGACGTAATTTCACCTGCTGATGTAAATAATTAGAGATGTTCTCACCTCCAAGGCTGAGGTATATAAGCCAAAGTTTTGTAACCTAAGGGAGATTCAATTATTAATCAAAGAGAGTTTTGAGCGCCGTGACTGTGTCTGAGAGAGAGAGAGAGAGAGTGAGTCTTATCTCCTTGCTACGCGAGCTACGGGGCCGCCATTGGAGAAGCGACACCGCCATTGTGTTAGCAACGGTGAGGGCTACGCACAGATACCAAGAGTGCGCGCTATCGGCTTCTACGTGTGGTAAGTTCCTACGAGCTTCGGTGTGAGTTTTCTTCCAACTCGTGTGTCGGAATAGAGCGTGCAGCATATCTATAGAACCCAACGAGTAGAGCTACACATTAGTACCCTCGGGGTCAAGTTTCGGTCACCTGTATTTTTCGGCCTGTCTTCATACGCGTTTGCCGCACGGAGTGGTTATAGGTTGATTTTGCAGTTCAAGTCTTTAGGGTGTTGTTCTTACCTAGTGCATAGACTTCCCCTTGAGTTTGAGATCGATTCAATGATTCTAGATCCTGTTTCGTATAGCATTCGTTCGTAGTACGGATTTCAGTCACTTGCGTATTTTAGAACTTAGATTTGATTTCCTTAGTAGTGATTGTCATTAGAAGGTCGAGTAGGTGATTTGACACCCACCTAGTTGTTTCCATGCGCCTACGGGTCAAGCTTCGTCCTCGTCTGACAAATTCTGTTGTTGGTTGAGTTCTCGCTATTTAGCTTCCGCTAGCGGCGTAACCGCCTTAACATTTGGCGCCGCTGCCGGGGACGAGAGCCCTAAGTAGGTGACCTTAGACTAATCCTACGAGGTGAGTCGTATAAACTACTTTGTATACTTTAGTTAGAAAAGATCTAGGAGTGGTGGACTCCGAAGGTCTCGAGAGATACTAGGAAGTGGGGTATTCCTGGGTCTTCCGTGTTGACAGTATTTTTAGTTTAGCTTAGATTAGATTGTTTTTGATGGTGTTTAAGTGGTTGTTGACATAAAAATCATTTGCTACTCCTTGTGTGGTAGTAAATCTCTTTATATTTTCAATTGCAAAAAATCCATTTTATGATTAGAAGTAGCTTAGGTAGGGCCTGATTTGATCCTGATCTAGAGCTATCAATTAGTGTTCTATTTGCTTGATGTGTTTGATTGCATGTTAGATCACTGAAAAAGTTGCTTTGGTAGTGAAATATGCAATACACAAAGTTCAGAAAAATTTTCTGTGTAACTGATTGTTGCTGAGCACTTAAAAGAGCTATTGGAAGAGTTCTGTGCTAAAAAACTGGAAATCTGCAACTTTAGACATCATACGCGTATGATGTCTTAGGACCTAAACAGAGACTAAAATTGAAAATTTGACATTGCCAGAGTGTTTAGAAGGGGGGTTTTACCCTAAGATCAACTTAAAACAAGAGCATTAACACTCAAAGAAACCCAAAAAGACAAGTCGGAGTCCAAGAAACGCAAAGAATAGGAAATTTTGGATTCAAATCTTGTTTTTACATTCAAAACCTGACAAAAACACTTGAAACTCAATTATAAACATTGGAGAAGGCTTAAAACCAAAAATAGTCAAAATCTGGGACAAAAGACATCATACGCGTATAATGTCTTTTGGCACATCCATTGCTTATTTTTGAAATCTGACCTGACAAGATTGTTACAAACACTGTGGAAGCATAAATATCAAGTTTGGACCCAAATTGATGAAAAAGACATCATACGCGTATGATGTCTTTGACCTAATTTTGGACATATTTTGATACTTTGCCAACACAGATCCATTGTAATAGCTATCTAGAGGCTATATTTCAAGTTTCATCCCATTTGGATAACAATTGACCCAAAAAACAAGTCAAAAGCGGAAAATTGCCAAGAAAAGCCTAAATTAGCCATAACTTGCTCAAACAAAGTTCAAACTGAATTTTGTGAGTGAACAGAGCATAAAGGGGCCACTGAGAGTGAGCATAACCAAAATAGTCAAAATCTGTGAAAAAAGACATCATACGCGTATAATGTCTTTTTCAGCATAACAGTAACAAAATTCTCACTTGATGAAACAGAAGATGTCCAACTGACAAGATTAAACAATTGACCAAGTATCAATCAGTTTGGATCAATTCTGACCACAAAAACTTGGGGAAAACAAATTGCCGAGACAGAAAAGTTACAGTCCTTTAGGGGAATTGATGAATTTGAGATCGGGCAGGAATCTCCGGAATAATCAACCAAAACAAGGGGAACCAGCAAGTGTCATATCAACCGAGGGAAGTGTAAACCAAAGTTGGGTGCAACCATTAGAGCCGATTTTTGAAGGAAGTGTCTCTGATACTTCTTCGGAGAGATCTTACGAGATTTTCACCGAAAACTGGGAACACTTGAACCTGAACAACAGAGAAAATATGGCAGCAGGATCATCAAACCCTTCCGCCACCATGAAGCTATTGTTCATAAAATACCAGTACGACAATGAGCAAGGTGCCAAGATCTACAAAGATGGAATGGACCGCCATTGTGTAAAGATAGAAGATAGACCTAGTGAGTTCAAGGACTTAGTGCCTGTGAGCTATAGCGGAGATAGATATCTAGATGACGAGGGTACCATGTACTTGGTAGTCCTAAACCCTAACATTGTGGACAAGTGGGGATTGATGGGCACCAAAGCCAAAATAGATGAAGAACTCGAGGAGAAAGCACCAATAATGAACTTCCCTAATGCGAGGTTAAGAAGAGAGAATGAAACTACAAGGATCAACACTGATAACATCTATGTGGGGCTATACAAATATAATAATGGGGAGAAAGATCTCTATTATAGATGTGAAGAACCCTACACTGGAGAGTTGACAGACAAAAAAAGACTCTATGTCTTTACCTATACAGAGGGATCGGAAGTGAAAATTGCTGCTTACGATAAGTATGGCAGGCAATACTCAACAATGGGCAAGAAAGAATTAGAAGGATATACATACTTTGGGGGACCACTACATCAGTATTATGTTACTTCTAGCTCACATAGACCAGCACCAACAGCTGGAGTGCAAAACTCAATGACAACAGGAGGACAAAGAACGCAGGTTGCTGACTCTTTCAGCCAACCTCAGTACTCGAAGCCCGGACCAATGGGATCATTACATTCCAGAGAGTCAATGGAGACGAATCGAGGTAGTGCAGTTCCAATCCCCACCTATACCACTCCAGGTCCAAGGTTTGAAGCGGAACCATCACATTTACCTCCCAGTAGTAGATTCAAGGCAGAGGAACCGACAAGGGTAACCCATGAAGTCCATGATGCTAGAGAAAGCTTTAGCAGAGACACAGGAGCAATGAGATTGGTAGCAGATCATAGACGTATGAGACCATCTCAAGTAGCCAAGTGTGTGCAAAAGAAGTATGGTGGTTCAGGATATCCGTATGCACATGTGTCACTCTTTAAGCAAGTCTTAAGAGCTGAGCAGATAACCGATTTCCATACACAATACGAGGGATTTGGTCTTACTCTAGAAGGTACTGCATTGACATGGTTTCAACCAATGAACATAGGGGGATTCCATGACATTGACCATTTGCTAAGAGAGTTTGCTGAGGAATTCTCAAAACGAGGGATTAAGCACAATACGGTCTCACAAATATATGCTTTTAAACAGAGAGAACACGAAAAAGTGAAGGAAGCTTCACTTCGCTTCAAACAATACATTGAGAGATGTCCAGTACGTGAACGACCACAAGATGACAGACTATCTGTTCTCTTTATTGAGGGACTGAGGAACGACACTCTCAAGAAGGACTTGCACTTGAAAGCTTGTACAAGTTTCGAGCAAGTAACGAGAGAGGCAACAGAGGAGTGTTATTACAACAAAGGGTATGTAAGGGAGCACCAGTATGCACCTCCTGCTCAATTAGCACCACCTCAGATACATCCAGTACCTCGATACCCAACGGGAAATGTACTGGGACCTATGGGGATAGAAAGACCGCAACCGGTATTGGGACAACAACCACCTTTACCAGGAGCAAGACCAGTGGGCGTTAGATATGCACCAACCTTAGAGAATCAAGAAGAACAAGCCTTAGTGCCTGTTCAAGCCTATTATGAAGAATCGGGTGCACACATGTCTCCGACAGTGTATTACCCACCAGAAGAACCAAAACAACCAGAACCATGGGGCATGATGGGGAATGTTGGAATACCAACAATTACAAGTGCTTCTGATGAAGAGAGATACAATTTGGATGCAAGAACCTTGATGTTCATAGCTCATGGGGGGTTAGCAGGACAGAGACCATCCTATCCACAAAGGACGAATCAAATGGGACCAAGACCAACACTAGGACCCTGCTACAAGTGTGGAGGTGACCATCTGATGAATGTTTGCCCACATACGGAAATCATTAGAATTAACGCTTATTGCACTGAGTGTGGGGTTACTCACTTCATTGAGGATTGTTCAAAGAATCCAAACAAAGTGCAAAAGACGACATTGAATATGTTAGAAACTATTCCTACCAGCAGTGGGTCTGAAAATGAAACTCTGATACCAACGCAAGTTGTTACTAGAGCTCAAGCTAAGAAAACCACTAGAGAACCTGAGAATGGAAAGTTAGCGACTGAAGTGGTTAGTCAAGGACCGCGGAGTCAGAAAAACACATGGAAAGCTAGAAAAGCACGCATGAAGTTGAGAAAAGAACGTGAAGACGCTATTCTAGCTGAGGAACTAAAGCAAACTAAAGCTAGATTAGAAAAACTTGAGAGTCAAAACGGGAAACGAGAGATGAGCCCGGAAAGAACGAAACAAAAGAGTATCAAAGAAACAACGAGCTTAAGCTCAGGGGGATCAGTGCTAGTCGACAAAGTACACGAACCATTGGACGCACTGCTAAGAGCTTACGAAGCTAGGTTAAAGAACAACCAAACACAAGAACAGAGGTGGATGACATACCCAAACGCGGAATTGGAAAAGCAGAGACTTGAAATGTGCCAGAGAATGATCGAGACTGCACAAGCCTTATTAGAACCACCAAAAGAAACAATGAATTGTGGGAAGGAAAACCCAATTCAGCAAGAGACTATCGTTTCACGGGTAGCTGAAAAGACTCCCAGTGCACAAAAGCCTGAAAATACACAAAGGGATGACCGCGTAGTATTGAACACAACCGATCAGGAGATAGAGAGTTTTCATCCAGTCATACAGAGGAGTTACGGAAAAGATGAGGATTACAATGAATTTTGGAAACAAGTGAGAGAGGCAAACTTTGCAAACGAGCTAAGTTGCCAAGCTAATCAGACAAATTGGGAAAAGGACATCAGGAATCCTCCCATAGTGGAATTTGAGGCAGGATCTCAAGTGGACTTGGATCAGCAATCTTACTGGGGAGATGGGGGCTCTGTTAGAACAATGGAGAGCAAACCTCATTCACTGAAAACCTTACCTTCATACTTAGGAGAGTATGAAGCAAAATCCGAGATTAGAGCACTTCCCTCACGAAAAATCTCATCAGAAAAAGTCATGGACTCGCAAGGATTGATAGAGATTTTGTCAACACCAGTGACATGCACTATCACTCTAGCTGAGCTTTTGAGGCTAAGACCACATATGTGGACCACTGTAGGAAAATGCTTGGAGAAATTCGGGATAAAAGATCCAACATCGAGATTGCAAGAGAGCATAGAGGAGCTGAGCAAACCACAAAAGAACGCTAAGCCTGTACCCTTAAACAAGGTCGGAGAGTATTGCGAAGGTGAAGAGGGGAATACAACCTTACCAGTTGAATTCCAAGGAGTGAAGACGATGGCAATACTAGACAGCGGAGCAGGTGTAGCCATTGCTACAAAAGAAATCTGGAAAAAATGGGGAAAACCAGCAATAAGGAAGACTAGGTTGAAACTCCAATTAGCAGATGGACACATGGAGAAACCTATGGGTTTATTAGAGAAAGTCGTAGTGACTTCTTGCGGCATTGAATACGAACATACTTTTGCTATTGTCGATTTTTCCAAGGAGAATAACTATGATATCATATTGGGAAGACCATTCATGAGACAGTTGAAAATGGTCCAAGATTGGGGCTACGATCACATATACTTGAGAAATATGGAAACCACTACACGTGTGAACCTGAAAGACCATAGCTACAAAGATGTGAACCGAACACCGGTAGAGGAGTTTGATTCAGCTACTTTGGCGGGATCCGAATTTCCAGCTTGGTTAGGTAAACCCAAGGAGTTATGGATGTGTGGAGCTTCGAAATGTGGAAGTCTAAAACGAGAAGAATGTGTTTTAGAAAGGGCTATCGAAGACGAAACTTATGTAGGAGAACCCTTTCCAGAGGACACGTTTGAACCATTAGAATGGACACACATTCTAGCAACCCTAGATGTTTGTGCAATTCCAACAACGAAATGCGACAAGGACGGGTACGACGTGGTTCCGTATTTCATGTTGAGAACTGTACTCAAAAAAGAAACTGAAAAGAACGATACACTGGAAAAGGAAGATGAAGAAGAGGTGTTTCACGACATTCCCGATCATCCTGAGTGGGGAAATGAAGCAGACAACGAGTCAACGGACAATTCAAGCGGAAACGAAGAAACTATAACGGATGTCCGATTTTATGATTTTCCGAACCAAACTAAACAACGCCAGAAACACTATAGAGCAAAGAAAAAAACAAAAGGGGTTAGAACCAATCCGATGCCTAGAATAAGAGGAAAAAATCAATTCCTAATGCTAGTAAAGGCTGAAGATTGTGTTAAGGATAAGATTTCTGGAAGAATGAGAGGCAGTGATCAAAAGAGCTTACGAAAAGACAAAAGAGGCTCAAGAAATCAAGTTCAAAATAATGGAACGAAAACTGAAACAGAAAAATCAGAAAAGAACAAGCGCAACAGAGAATACACGGAGTCCAAGTTAGAACGTAGAAACAAGTACAGAGAGCTCAAGAAAACTCTGAAGGAAGTTTGGACGACAGAAATTGAGAGTGGAGAGGACGAAAACGTCAAAATCAAGGAAAACATGGATGTTCCCTCTCACTATAGGAAATTCACAATAGAGGATAGGAAGGTGATATTAACCCCACCTATTCGAGAGAGGAAGGAGAACGAATCTTATGACGGACCGGAGGATGCAAAAAAAGTTGATTTAGCAGCTCCAGGTGAGACGCCTAGACCGGTGTACATAGCCACAGATTTGTCTCCAAGCGAGGAAGAGAGACTTTTGAGTCTTCTCAGAGAGTACAGGGATGTGTTTGCATGGTCTTATAAGGACTTAAAGGGAGTTGACCCATCGATATGCCAACACACAATCCCACTGAAACAAGACGCAAAGCCTAGCAGACAGAGACCATACACATATAATGATACTTTTGCTAAGCGAATCAAGGAAGAGATAGATAAGCTAATGGAAGCTGAATTCATATACGAGATTGAACACACTGATTGGGTATCTCCGATTGTGGTAGTACCTAAGAAGAACGGAAAACTCCGAGTGTGTGTCAACTTAAAGAAAGTGAATGCTGCAACAATCAAGGACAATTATCCCCTGCCGATAACTGATCATGTTCTAGAGCGTGTATCAGGGAAAACAGCATACTCCTTTCTTGATGGTTTTTCAGGATATAACCAGCTAGCCATAGCACTGGAAGATCAACATAAAACAGCTTTTGCAACGGAGTGGGGAATTTATGCTTATCGGGTTATGCCTTTTGGTCTAACCAATGCTCCCGCAACCTTCCAGAGGCTGATGACGCATGCTTTCAAAGAATACTTAAGGCTGTTTCTCGAAATATACATGGATGACTTATGTGTACATTCTCTTCTGAGAGATGAGCATCTAGAACACCTAAGAAAAGTATTTGAGAAATGTAGGACATATCGCATTTGTCTCAATCCTGAGAAATGTGTGTTTATGGTCCGACAGGGCAGAATTCTGGGACATATTGTCTCACAAAACGGAATATCCACGGATTTAGAGAAGATAAAAGTTATAGTGGATATGCCTAGACCAACCAATGCGAAACAAGTACAGAGCTTTATGGGACATTGTGGATATTATAGACGATTCATTTACATGTACGCTATAATAGGCCAACCACTTTACAGGCTAATAGTGAACTTTGAATGGACAGAGGAGTGTGAGGAATCGTTCAAGAAATTGAAAGAGGCACTCATTACTGCTCCAGTCTTGAAATCACCAGATTGGGAGAAGATATTCCATGTGCATATAGATGCTTCGGCATATGCAATAGGATGCATTCTGGCTCAGCCAGAAGAAGGAAACATGGATTTTCCTATCTGTTACGCCAGTCGACAGCTCAACCATGCAGAGAAGAATTACACCACAACAGAGCGAGAAGGATTAGGAATGATCTATGCTGTGAAGAAATTTCGGCATTATCTTCTAGCCAACAAGTTTGTGTTTTTTACGGATCACCAAGCCTTGCTCTACCTAGTGAATAAACCATGCAATACCGGGAGAATAGTGAGATGGTTCATTATCTTACTGGAATTCGACTTCACGGTAGTAGTAAAGAAAGGAAAAACACATCTTAGAGCTGATCATCTTTCGCGATTGACGAATGGAGAAGACCCTATAGGAGTAGATGACGACATGCCAGACGCGTACTTGTTCAACATAGAAATGATACCGAGTGGTCTCAAAATGTCGTTAACCTATTAACCTATGGAGGAGAGTTCGATAGAAGAGAATACAACCTGAAACATATTGCTATTCAGCAATCCAAGAATCTTCAATTGGTTGCAGGAAGGTTGTATCAATTGGGAAATGATCATGTTTTACGACTATGCATCAATCCTGAGGAATATAGTATATATCTGCGCGAAGCACATGTTCAGGAATGTGCATTTCATTGTTCAAGAAGGAACACATATAGGAATTTGTTACAATTGGGAGTCTATTGGCCAGGAATGAAAGAAAGCGTACATGAATATGTCACTGTATGTATTGTATGTTCATCAAAACCGCCAGCCGAGTATTCGACATTATATCAGATAATGATCGCTCCAGAATGGAGTCAGTATATTGTTGAATATCTCACAAATAGAACTTTCCCAGAAGGAACGTCAAAAGCTCGTCAGAAATCTGTAGAGACAGAAGCTAGAGATTACGCTTTAATAGGAGATCAACTCTATAAGAGAGGTAAAGACAACCAGCTTAGGATTTGCGCATCAGAGTCTGAGTATGTGATAATCCTGGAGCAAGCTCATGGAGGAGTGGTGGAGGCCATTTCTCAGGTGATAAGACAGCAAAACTTGTCTTAGCCGCAGGAATATGGTGGCCAACATTACATATGGACGCTGAGGAATACGTTAAACGGTGTGATGACTGTCAGCGGACCAAAGTACCACTTAAAAGAGATGATATGCCGCTTAGACCAATGATGGGGGCAAGAGCTTTTGCAAAATGGGGGATTGATTATGTCGGACCCATTTCACCTCCTGCATATAAGACTCATGCACAATACATCATTGTGGCTACAGACTATCTAACAAAGTGGGTCGAAGCAAAGGCAACTCAAAAAGCAGATGCCAGGACCACGGCACAATTTCTATATGAATACGTCTTTGTACGATATGGATTGCCAATAGAAATTGTGAGTGATCGAGGCACACATTTCATAAATGAAGTGATAAAGATCCTTCTAGATGAATTCATGGTAATCCATAGGAAATCAGCCCCGTATCATCCACAAGCAAACGGACAAGCTGAAGCAACAAACAAAACCATATGCACGGTCCTTACGAAGATTGTATCTGAGTCGAGAACTGACTGGGACCAGAAGTTGCATTCAACATTATGGGCATATAGGGTAGCATATAAAACATCAATAGGAACGACCCCATATAACATGGTTTTTGGGCTAAATGCTATCTTACCAATAGAATTCTTGATTTCAACCTTAAGGGTGGCTAAGGATCTAGAGTGGACAGGGCACGAGCTCTCTGATAGAATAGATGACCTGGAAAAGCTAGATGAGCTTCGCCTAAAAGCAGTAGCTTCTATCTACGCTCAAAAAAGGCGACAAAAGGAATTTTTTGATAAGCATGTGCGGACTAAAGAGTTTAAAGTTGGGGACTATGTCCTAGTTTACACTCTGAAACAGCATGCTAAGAAGCTTAAAAAGCGAGGGATGGGACCTCTGGTGATTAAAGATCTATCACCAAGTGGAGCCGTCAAGCTTGCTACATTAGACGGAGAAGAAATGCCCAATTGGATTAGTGGATGCAGAGTGAAAAAGTATCTGTTGCCGCTAACACAAGACATGCTTCTCAAAATACATCAAGAAAAGCTGCGTGTCCAAAAAAAGAAAAAGATTGTAGAGGAAGCGCAAGCCGAGGCGAAGGAAAGAATGGAGAAAAGAAGACTACTGCGTCAGAAACAGCGCAATGAAGGAGCAATACGAATAAACGCAGTTAGTATAACAGAAATGGGGAATGACAAAGAAGAACCCATCATTGAATGCAAAGTAGGGACCAACCAAATCAAAGCCAGAGCACTATTGGATTCAGGAGCTCAAGCTAACCTACTTTCACTCAGTTTGTATAGACAATTGACAAATGACACTAAACTACAAACTGCCAAGCAAGAGTTAAAGAGTTACTCTGAGAATTCAATCAAAACTGTCGGATGCACAGTTTTACATATACAGATTAACCAGTATGTGTATCCTCATATGTTTTACGTGGTTGAAGACCAAGCTACACAACATCCATTATTGCTAGGACAACCATGGCAGAAGCAATACAATGCAATGATTGACTGGAGTTCTAAATCAGTGCTTATCAAATACGAAGGTGAAAGTCAATCAGTTAAGTTCACCAAAGGAGAAGAGCCAACTCCAAAGGACGAATCCAAAGACAAAGATAAACAACAACCAGAGAAAAAGAAGAAGCAATGGCAACCAAAAGTTTCTATACAACCGGATTACTCTTCGACGAGGAATTCTCAACAGTGGATAAGGAAGACAAGCAATAATATAACAGCTCAACCTTGGAAAAAACGGAGTCAAAGTTGGTATGGAGACCAAAAAAGGTTGTGCCAGAGAACACAAAGGTGGAAAACAGAGTCTTCAATACCAGACAACAGAGTGATCCCCGACAATCAAGGACAGTGAAACAGATCTGGATTCCAAAGAAGTTCATGACGGCACAAAGCTACAGCAAGCAAATTTGGATCCCAAAGATTTGTAAACAGGAACTCCCTTCAATACAATCAACGGAAACTCCTAGGTATTTCAAGGCGAGGAAATCAACACACAGAACAAAGCAGGTTTGGGTCGCAAAGAGTTTGTGGCAAGCACAAGCAAAGCGGAAGCAGATTTGGATTGTGAAAAAAGACAACAAGGTAATGAAGAATCCATCTACTGATTCTACTACCGAAGTGCCAAAACCAACCCAAAACCCGACCACCAATCCTTCAATCAAACAAAGAGCAGCTTTTTGGAAAGAATGTTGTATCATCGCTCTACAATTGCATTGGGAACTTATGACCAAAACAACTACAATGCTTCACCCACAGACACTTCATAGTCGTCCGGGAGGACTCAGACTAGGAGGGGGGGAGGTATACAGGAGCTACAAAGCAGCTACAAGCGGAAAAAACAAAGAAAAACAAAAATTATATTACAAGGGTAGTGTCTTACATGATTTTGCAATTTTTTATGTTTGATTGCGGATATTGATAATATTTATGCCCTTATATACCTTGTTTTGCAACAAGAAGAGATCAAATGATGAATTTGGGTCTCTAGATGTGTAAATATCACTAAATAAGAGTGTTTTTGGAGCTAAAAAGTGGAAAAAAGTGGTAATCCAAGTCCAAAAATCACAAAGAAGTGTATATTCATATACACAGGGTTACCAGCTATTTATCGTGTATGTTTGGAAATTTTTTGGCTTCAATTTGCTATTTTCCTTTATTTTTTATGATTTTCTTAATAAAAATAAAAGAAAAATAAAAAAGCAGGTGAAATGAGATCGAAAAAAAGAAAAGAATAGATGGTGATGATCCTAATGACAAGGGCAACCCATGGTAAAAATGGGGTACAATTCTGAAAAAGTTGCGGAAAGCCCGAAATGACAGAATTTTGGCAAAGTGGACAGATTTCTCAGAAACCGGTCAAACGGAGTCCAAATTGAGAAATTTCAAATCCTAAAGTGCATTTCACAACAAGATAGGAGCACATGTCAAATTTGGTAACAAGTGATCCGGGAAGCCCGAAGTTAAGTATTTTTCACTTCACTATCAAGCTCATTTCCACTATTACCTTCTTGGAGAGAGCAAAGAGCACACAGGAGCATCCAACCTTCTACCGCCTTCTACGACTGCTACGAGAGCTCAGAGGACACCAGACATGAGAGGTAGACTCATTGCCATAAGCTTTTGATGCTTATCGTTAACTTTTGTCGCGAAAACTCACCAAAACCAAGAAACAAGAGCAAACGGGGAATGGGGAGGAACGCTAGGTAGGGGCACAACCGCCTAACCAAACCTTGCAAGAACTTAGAGGTGGGTTACCCTAGTATAGGAGATGAGTTTCTAGCACTCAAAGCTCGAGAAAGAACGACTGGAAAAACCCTAGGTCAACAGAGCCTGCAAGAGGCAAACAGAAAAAAGTTGTCGGAACGACACAAAACTTCTCAAGAAGCTTAACAACATCGAGGGCAATGCAACCATGGAGTATCTCCGGGTTTGGATCACCAAAAGTAGGTCGGAACAACCGATTCGGCTGCGGACACACAAAGCGTCATTTTGGCATAACGGCTAAAATTGACGACCAAATGACATGAAACTTCACAAGCAGCTTCAAATATACATGGATGACTTATGTTTGCAAGCAAAACCCAAAAGAAAGCTGATTCACTTACCGATGGTGAAAAAGACGCTTTCGGGCAACCAAATGGAAAAGATGGAGAACGGGGAGCCAAAGTCAAGTTCAACCAAATAGGTGGCTTCACAACATATCCAATGAGCTGGAAATGCAACTCTCAAGAAGAAAAGTTGAAGAAATTCAACTCCAAGGCAAAAAGACGACTTCGGAGACTGAAATGCCTATAAGGGGGCTTTTTAGCTAAACTGATGACTTTTTAAGTTGAAAACTAGTTAGCAGGGCTTAGGGCACTAGCACAAAGCATTCTTTGCACAAAAAGACCAACATTTCAAGAAAAGACATCATACGCGTATGATGTCTCACAGCATGATTTTCACATCCATTTCAACATTTGAGTGCATAGCCTCATTCCACATGTTAATCACATCCTATGAACCAAGTATCATGAGAATTGGAGTTAGAAAACCCAAGGAAAACCAAAAAGACGCAAAGTAGGCCATAAAATTGATTTTTGGTCCTAATTTTGTCAAAATAACTCCAAACTCATTGAAACTTTGTAGGATTGTTGATTAACACATCTACAAGCTATCTGGAACCAAAAAGCACCATTTTGACACAAAAGACATCATACGCGTATGATGTCTATTTGCACTTACAGAGCCAAAAATGCTCATTTGTCATCATACATCCATTATATATATCTAATACATGCTACATATGAAGTTTGGAACCATTTGGTCAAGTGGATCACCCCATTAGCCCAATTAAGAGAAAATCCTTCATACAAAGCCTATTTTTGTCCCAAATCCAACATATTCAAGTCCAAACCAAGATTTGAGTATAAACAGTCCTTCACTAGCACATGGAGAGTCCACAGAACCAATCCCATGAAAAATTGATGAAAAAGACATCATACGCGTATGATGTCTCCAGAGCCAATTTTAGTCCAAATTCTATCCAAACTTGATAAACCCACTGAATAAGCCTATCTAAAGCCAAATCCAAGCTTATAGAGAAATTTGGTCCAAAAATGCACCAAAAGACATCATACGCGTATGATGTCTCACTATGTGATTTTGGCACCTCAGGGTTTCAACCACCAAACAGAAGTGTTCTACATGCCATTTGAAGGTAATCCACCAAGTTTTATCCAATTTGGATCATAAAATCCATTTCCCTTTCAAAATTTTGCCAAGAGCTTGAACTGGACTGAACTGGCCAAAACTTGACCAAATGGGATCCAAACTCAAATCCAAGCATATGACACTCATGTATACACTATCAGCTACAAGCACAACCAATATGAAGTCATTCTGACACAAAAGACATCATACGCGTATGATGTCTCAAGCATGTTTTTGAGCCCAGTTGCATATTTTTTCACCTACATTGCATCCTTAGGCCCTGAATAGCTCATGTTTCAATTTTCAAGTCATTTGAATAGTTAAAAGCTTCATTTCGGCTTTCAGTACTAAAAAGACGCTAACTTCTGAAATTGGAGTTACAGGATCCATGGATTCCGCTAAGTCATCGGCAACTAAGAGAAAAAGACCAACCATCAAGGATGCTCTTGCAGAAGCAGAACCTTTTGATATTCCAACAGAAACCCTCAAGCCAACCAAGACTTGGGTGGAGGAAGCAGTACTAGAAAAAGAGGGAATAAAGATCTACCAGGGGACTTTCAGAGATCCTCAAGGGCAATCGGTCATGTACCTATGATCCCACGAGAATTAGTGGATTATAGCAGATCAGAGAACATAAGCAGATACCTGGAAAAGGCTGACTTACACAGGTTCTTCACCTCGAGACCATCAGGTGTAGACACAAGAAGAGTGTATGAGTTGGCAACATCCATTCAGAAGGATGGGAAAGCCACGTTGACAGCCATGGATGGAGAAACAGTTGAAGTACAGATCACTCCACAGCTCATTGCAGATGCATTGAAGCTGCACAACAAAGGGAGTTCTGTCAGAGAAAGAAGGGAGGCCATAGAGGTCTATGGATCAAAGAAACAAAATACAACCTACGGGGATATGGCAGATCAACGAGCGGCAACCCTTTGCCGATTATACAACCAGTTTTTCCATGTGTGCAGTAAAAGACCGCAGAAGTATACTACACCACCCCATGCCATTGCGACTACCATCACATGGGCATTGAAGAGCAACATGCCAAAAGAGGTGAATTATGCTCAATACATCCACGAGCAAGTAATTGCCATGCACAACCAGAAGCCAAAGTACATAGGAGGAGGAGAAATCCTAACAAGAATAGCTTATGAAGCTATTGGAGCTAGGGATCAAGGGCCACGGGTTCCCTCCCAGAATGAGTGGCTTAGAGAAGCCGATGAAGAGAAAGAACAGCAAGAAGTATCCAAGAGGGCGTCCACAAGAGCACGCCGAAAACTAGAAATAGTTTCAGAACCTGAAGAGGCTGTGGACGAGCCGCTCAAGAAGAAAGCGAAGAAGAAGGCTGATCCCAAGCAAACCAAAAGTCAAAAAGCCGCAAGAATGGAAAGGCTGGTGGAGCAGTTTAGAGCGGAAAGAGCGCTAAAGGGGGACTTTGAAGAAATGTGGGTGCCAGACTCCACTAAAGTCGGAACGAGCTCAGCCAGGCCACATGTTGATCAATATGATCAATATATTAGAGCTTATGAGGAGTCGGAGGCCATACTGGAGCAGCAACCTGTCGAGCCTTATACTGAAGAGGAAGTACAGCTTTTAAAAGCTGAGCTGCAAAAGGACGACAAGGGGAAGAAGAAAGTAGATGAGTCTACTGAACCTCAAGAGAAAGACGGGCAAGCAAACAAAGGGAAAGCCAAGATGACTGAGGACAATCAGCCCTCTTTTACTGTTGTACCAAGCCCGAAGAAAATGGAAATTATTGTGGAGGAAACCCCAATAGAAATAGAAACAGAAGTTATGGAAAAGCCGGAGGCCGGGACCAAGGAAAAGGAGATAGATCTAGTTCAGCAAAAGAAAGATGATTATGAGGATCTGGTAGCGATCGGATACAGTGAAGAAGAGGCCCTGGAGGCAGTTTATGGGATATCCCTACGGAAACAAGATGATCGGAAAGGGACGAAGGAAAAGACAAAGGGTACAATGGAGAGTAAAGAGAAAATGGACGAGCCGAAGCCATTGGAGGTGGTGGCAGAAGGAGCTGTCAAGTTGACAGATGAAGATGAAAAAGACATGCACATGGTGCATGAACTGCTCAGCAAGATTAAAGAAAGATCCAGAGCAAAGGAAGTAGCACTTGAGACAGCAAAACAAAAGGAAGCAGAGTTGCAGAAGAAGTTAGAGAATGCTATGACTGAATCTGAAAGTCATAAAGCATCACTCTACGACGCAGAAAACGAGAGAGACGGCTTGATACTCCAACTAGCCGAAGCTTCAAGAGAGGTAACAAGTTCACAGGAAGCAAAGGAGCGAATAGAAGATGAGCTGGAGGCAGCCAAGGATGAGCTCATTGAGCTAAGGGAAAGAGTCGAACTTCAAGAAAGAACAATCACTAGACTCAGGACTACCCCTAGAGCTAGCAGAGCAGGAACCGAACAAGAGGGAGCTCTTGTACCAGCTCTGGAAGACCAGGTCTTAAGCTTACAAAGAGAGCTAAGATTAGAGCAAGTGCAAAGATTGCACATGGCGGAGGGATCATTGGCTGCAGAGGAGAGGCTCACATCAGAAAACCAAACACTAAGGATAGAAAATGAGGCCCTCCGCAAACAGCTCCAAGACCTCCAAGAGCAACAAAGAAGAGAAACAGAGCCACCACAAGAAGAAGCAGGGGGAGCAGCCATAGAGCTACCAGAAACTGGAGAGGCAACCACAATTGAAGATCCAGCCCCAGTTCAAGAAGTGGCCTCGACTTCAGGAATCTCTGAAGAAGAAGAACAAAGGCTCCAGGACCAAATAGAAAAGTCAACAGAGGAAAGTGCCAAGGCGGAAATGGAATGGGAAAGGAGACTCCTCATCTCCATTAGACTTCAAGGTTTAGACACAAAAGTGCTCCATGAAGAGTGGATGCAACCCAGCCTGCCTTTCCCTCTGATGAAATTTGAAGTGATAAAGACGAAAAAGAGAATAGAGGAGGAGCAGTATGTCGCTCTTTACGAAGGCGACATCACAAAGGATGAACAATCAAAGAAGATTGTAGATTCTCAACCTAGATGGAGGAAAGGTTGGCTGAACAAATACCCAGCCTACCTCATCTACTTGGTAGAGGCTCCAAAGGAGATTCGGGAGGATGCAACCTTCTGCCCGGTGCCAAGAGTCAGAAACTGGAAAGAGCATGGCAGGATTGCAGAAAAGAAGCCAAATTGGCTTAATTATCCCAGGATGCCAGGACCAAAGGAAGGAGAGAGAATAGGTAAAGCCTACATGGTGAAAACCCTAACGGGCACCATCAAACTCTTTACTGGCTCTCCTGACCTTTCGTGTCAGATGCTAAAGAAAATCTGCAGGACTCTCTTAGCATGCATTGAAGTGTTCGCGCCAGATAAAGCCACGACCTCGAGTCTACTATCGACGGCCGACACAGTGACAGATATGATGTATGATCTTTCATTGCAGCCATCACCAAAGGTGCTACATCTCTTGTACCAAAGAATTATGTTTTTACCTAGCTTCCACATGCAAACATTCGAAGAAGCTTTCTACACCGGCTTTTTCACTCACGAAAGCAAAATATTCGGCCCAACCTTGACCATCGGCAACCTACGGTACGAATCACATTTGCAGATGCTCAAGACGACAGGACTCTATTGACCAAGCCTAAAAGTCATGTCAGGGACAACATGAACGCGGAGGGGGGGAGTGTTGAGCCAGCAGAGGATCACACCCGCATTTTTGCTCACACCCATCATTTTGTAACCATTGATTGTAATAAATGTCTTTCCGACATTAATTTTGATTTGAGCCATTCATTAAGTAACGGGACTCAATTGAGTTTCCAGCTTGTAATTCCGACGTAATTTCACCTGCTGATGTAAATAATTAGAGATGTTCTCACCTCCAAGGCTGAGGTATATAAGCCAAAGTTTTGTAACCTAAGGGAGATTCAATTATTAATCAAAGAGAGTTTTGAGCGCCGTGACTGTGTCTGAGAGAGAGAGAGAGAGAGAGAGTGAGTCTTATCTCCTTGCTACGCGAGCTACGGGGCCGCCATTGGAGAAGCGACACCGCCATTGTGTTAGCAACGGTGAGGGCTACGCACAGATACCAAGAGTGCGCGCTATCGGCTTCTACGTGTGGTAAGTTCCTACGAGCTTCGGTGTGAATTTTCTTCCAACTCGTGTGTCGGAATAGAGCGTGCAACATATCTATAGAACCACAATGAGTAGAGCTACACATTAGTACCCTCGGGGTCAAGTTTCGGTCACCTGTATTTTTCGGCCTGTCTTCATACGCGTTTGCCGCACGGAGTGGTTATAGGTTGATTTTGCAGTTCAAGTCTTTAGGGTGTTGTTCTTACCTAGTGCATAGACTTCCCCTTGAGTTTGAGATCGATTCAATGATTCTAGATCCTGTTTCGTATAGCATTCGTTCGTAGTACGGATTTCAGTCACTTGCGTATTTTAGAACTTAGATTTGATTTCCTTAGTAGTGATTGTCATTAGAAGGTCGAGTAGGTGATTTGACACCCACCTAGTTGTTTCCATGCGCCTGCGGGTCAAGCTTCGTCCTCGTCTGACAAATTCTGTTGTTGGTTGAGTTCTCGCTATTTAGCTTCCGCTAGCGGCGTAACCGCCTTAAGAAGCACAAAAAATAATAATCAAAAGCCTGTAGGAAATCGGTTGATGGTAGAGAGTCTTGCATTGGAAAAATTTTGGAAAAGATTTGGTGAAGGAACACAACAACACAATTCAAAGGCCTCGCATTGCATAATTTCTGAAGCAAGGTAGCATTGGAAAACAATAAAAAATTAAATGCAAGCAAGCCTTGCAGTAGTGCAAAATTGAAATTCTTGGGTGTTGGATAGAAATATTCCACCACTTTCTTGACTAATAATTAGAGTATTTTCCACTTGAGAGGACATTGAGACACATTATCATGATGTCCAAGAGAGATACACTTTATAAGAGAGGGCATGTTGGCTTATGTGGATACATAGGATGAACCTTTTCACAAAGTATTGGGCTTGTGAGAAGCTCAAAGCTCTTTGCAAAGCTTTGGGCATACCTCCTGTGTGGGTATAATGCATAATTTATTGAAATTCCACCTCATGTTCATCCTAGCACTCTTTGTTATCATTATGTGTATGAACTCACTTAGTACTGTAAAGAAAATTGGTTCCCTGGCTAGGAAGTTCTATAAATTTCCATAATTCTAGGGAAATCCTTATCTTTGTATAAGCACATTAAGTAATATTACTTCCTAGGTCGTGTTTCCTTTTGCTTCTCATTTAGCTTCTCCTTCATCTTCTCCATCTTTGTGAGCATTCCCGTGATCGCACTTTCAAGAGTGATATTGGAAGGTGTCTCAAGTATCAATCTCAAGAAAAAATTGACAATGCTAGATTTTGGCTACTAAGAGCAATTGGATTGATAGGCACATCTTAAAGGCCTACTAAAGAATGGGGATCAATGGTCAAATGTAAAGAGAAATAGAAGAAAAAATCTTGAGCTCTTGTAAGCATGCACGCATGTGCACACACACACACACACACACACACACACACACAACCAAGAGAGTATATAATGGAGATGGTGTGTGGCTATCATAGCAGAGATTTTGCTACAATAAACTAGGTTGTCAATCCGATGGAACAAGCACTTAACACCCAACCTAGAGAATGGAAGCTATGTAAACTATGCATTACAATGGAGGCTTTTAGAGTGCCACCAATCGATCCTTGCAAGCTCAACCACTCTCACTCACCCTCGCTCGCACATACACGCTCTCAAACACTCACACACAACATGAGTCTACACTGCACATCAAGATATCAAGCAAACCATACATTCAAGAATGAGAGAAGAGTTAGACTTACAAGCCCTTATGTGAGTCGTCCCAACCACACTTGGGCACCCACACTTGACCGACTGTTAGTATGCTATCTCTCTCTCTCTCTCTCTACTAAATGTGGCATGCACCTATCATTGGTGATCACCCATAAATACATGTGTGGACCCCCAACAAGCCCAGCCCATAGCTCCATAATAATAACAAGGATGACCATAGTTAACATTCCCCCCTTCCTGATGTAAATTCCGACCTCAAAATTTAGGAAGGTGTGTTTGAAAGTAGGAACTTGGTGGGTCCACATGGATGGGTCCTTGGGGGATTCACCATGGAAAACTTATCGCACCACATAAGTGCAGGGGAGGGTTTTTTTTTTACAAGTTACATAAGTGTATAAGCTAGGGACAGGCCCCCAATAATTTATCTCCCAACCTTAAAAATAAGGGAGGGGGTATCATATTTATGGGAGGGGGTGGGGGGGGGGGGGGGGGGGGGGGGGGGGGGGGGGAGAAGTGATAAAAGGGAAAAAGGAGAGGAAGTTTTTGACTTTCAAAATCATGGCTTCCCAAAAGAGTCTTCCGTCGAACTTCTAAGTCAATAGCTATAAAGATACATGGAAGAACTAACACTGCTTTGTATCAATTGCTTGTTTTGTGATTATAGTTCATTTGTTGAGGAATGAAATCTATAAAGAGGTTGTATAGATGCAAATTTACATGGAGAACCTAACATAACTTTATAATCATGTCTTTTGAGTAATTTAGATGGGTCAGAATTGGACGGAGTAGCTAGAGTGCAGGTTGAACGGGCACATAGTTTGAAAGTAAAACTAAGACGCATTGAGGGTACATCTAGTTATCAATAAAAGTGGTTCCTTAGTACATTGCCAGTCACTATGCTACACGCTTTTTGACTAGTTTTACTCAGTTAGATCATGTGAGACCTAAAATTTATATGTAAGACAAGGGTATGGTAGTTTTTTTGCATTGATTGTCATATAAGCGTAGAAAGGGGGGTCATATTCTCTAATATGAGTCGTATATAGGGGTTTTATCAAAGTTTTCCACTCGCAGGTGGCATCCCATTTTGTATATAGAGTGAATCCCCCGGGGATGGGTCTCGTAGTAGTTAAACATCTTGATGAGAGTAGCGGCCCATGGATGTGCTCTCAATCCAGAAGTTTAATACAACAAGAGGGTGCATTGGTCCTTTGCAAGAGCTTCACTCTTTGGCTTCACTCGAATATTGCAAAATCAACCAAAAATGGCACAGTAACTGAATTCTCATAAGAACATGGATAAATAAAAATCATATAAAGTGAACAAGCACATAGAGTGGTTGGTAACACAATATTAAACAATTTGTTGAGTAGTAAACATTAAAATGCAATAGAATCACACATAAGTACTTGTAAAGTATCATAATAGCTAATATCTAATTCTCCTAAACAATTTTCTCATGTTAAACTGACCATTTAATATGGGGAAGTACTAGGGGATAAAAAGCTAGAATATTGGTTAAGCTGGCAGACCAGTCACAGTAGGGATCCAAAGGAGGGAAAATAGGGATCCAAAGGGGGGGCCATTTGCAAAAGATCAATGTGCAACAACGGGCTTCAAAGATCCTAAGGTTCAGCCCATTAAGACTTCCAAAATGCTAAGGTTCCAAAATTCAAAGGTTATGTCCAATGGTCAAACTCTAGGAAAAATTGAATGCTTATGTGAAGACCCTAAAGTCTTCACATATCCCTAGATAGGAGGGGGCGAGCCCAAATTGTAGGGGAGGTGAGACACACACACACACACACACACACACACACACACACACTAGCAGGCTCCCTTTACACGAAGGAAATAGGGGACATATGTCAGCTCTTTAGCCCAGTTGCCCCCAAGATGCATTCAATTCCTATTGGATGGCCATAGAGGTGGACCAATGATAATTAGGCTAGAGTACATTTGGTTTGATTCATTTAAAAAAACTTGATAAAAGAACCAATAGAAATTAAGCTCTCTAGAAGACTATTGGCCAAGGGGTCCAATGAGCATTCAACAGCCCAATGGCTTGCGTGATTCCTATTGGCCAGAAGACTAAGGGGTCCAATGAGAGTTTAATTGCATTATTTAATTACCTAAATCTCTCACAAAAGGGGAAAGGGGGAACAATGTCACAAGGCTACCAATTATGCTTCTTAATTATCATTGGCTAAGCTTTGCAGGGTCCAATGGGATACCAACATGAGTAAAAATCAAGAGGGGTCAACCAAGAGAGAGGGGGGGCTGATTTTGGCAAGGCATTATCACACACACACACACACACACACACACACACACACACACACACTTACACAATCTCACATGTGAAGCAAAGAAGACACTCTCTCCTTCTCAAGCTTTAATAGAAAGCTCACCATCTACTCCAAGCTAGTGAGAAGGGAGGCCTACACCAACAACTCTTGGCTTTGTGATGCAAATCCAACCATGAGCCAAGCTCCAATGCATGCTCATATCCTCTACATTGCTAATTACTAAGCTATGCTAATAATTTATGAGTGATTATGTGAGGAGATATACTTCTTTCTCATAAGAATACTCCATCTTCCTCTCAATCTACTCTCATACCCCGCTGTCTCTCACCATCTTTGAAGGTGTGTGAGGTCTTGGGTATGAGATCATGAGGGAATTGACGTTGTGTTTTATAAGTTTGAGCATGGTGCTTGAAGCTTCCATCTTCATTGCACCAACAAGTTATTGAAGGAACACAAAGTATTGTATTGTAAAATGTCTCCCTTGATGGGGGAAACCTATAATACAAAATGTTTTGGAGGGGGGACCGGCTCCATGTAAATCTGGTCCTCAACTATTGTCAATAGCTTAATTTCTCTCTCTTTTTGAAGTATTGTTCATGCCTATCTAACTTGGTGTTATGATTTTTGTTGCTCACTCCATCCAAGGAGTCTTGCTATGCTCATTAGGAATTTACACTAATGAAATGCTCACTATGTTTATGCTATTTTTCACTACACACAAGTTACTAGGCCATTAAATGTTACATTGACATTAGAGCACAAGGTTACTCTTTTCTTGCTCAAGAAGGGAGGTCCTCAAGCTTACTATAAATGGTTGGTATTATTAATTGCAATTGAGTAAGTAGAATAGGGATTTTTAAGCCTTGCAGTGTGCCTCCTTCGTGAAGATAACGGGGCATCACTGTCGAGAGCTATTATCTTAATAGTGGAGTCCTATGGGGCTTGCCTACGGCTTAACCACTATTGAGCTATTAGAAGCTTGACAGAAGCCGGTACTGTTTTGGTGTTGAAAGACCCTCTCTCACCTAAAACTTTTTTTAACCTCTGAAAGTTGTTAGAATAGATGACATCAATAAAGAGCGTGAAATTAATGTTGATAGCTTTGATTTTGCTAATGAGCAGGCTACTAATGATTCCCCTATGCTTGTTAACTACCATGGGCAATCCATCCCTCCAAAGTGAAGTGCAATGGCAGCTATGTACTCATGGGATTCTCCAAACTCCCCACCAAGAAGAGAGAGTACCTAGGAAGCCTCCTTGTGAGACTTCCAAAAGTGGTATCTCTCCAATTCAGGAAGAAGAAGAGGATCCATACGAAGGGCTCAAAAATCTACTACTTGACGATGCATCTCCTTCCCAAAGGAGAACTCAAGAGCCCCCATCGAAAGAGCGAGAAAGAAGCGAGTCTCTTGCCACCTCGGTGGAGATGGCTCCACAAAGATGGTGCGCAAAACGCTCTCCACCACCCCCTAAACAGAGAAGACCATTGCACACTTCTCCACACCATAATTCAAAGAGGGATGACAAAAAACAAGAGAAGAAAAAGGCAAGAAAGAGGTCACCCTCTTCTCCATCTTCTTCATCCTCTTCCTCTTATGAAGAAAGTGAAGGTGCAGACACAAGGAGGACCAAGGGAAGAAAAAGGCGAGAAAGAGGTCACCCTCTTCTCCATCCTCCTCAAATTATTCCTCCCTTCAAGAAAGTGATGGTACAACTTTCAAACCACCAAAAAGAAGAGGCCATAGGAAATCCTATGCTGCGTGGAAGAGGTCATCCAAGCTCCAAAATTTCAAAGAGAGAGGAAAGAACATCTCTTTCCTTACCTACGACGGCACCTTTGGTGTTACGGATAAAGTCTTGGCCTTCATTCAACAATTCAATGCGGCATTTGGAGATTAGGGCTTCACGGAGTCCTCTAAGCTACTCCATATAGTTATGCATTTTCAAAAGTCCGTCAGGCAATGGTGGTCTAGCCTACGGGCAAATGGTGAAGCTCCACGAACATGGGAATCTTTAGGCGCTTCCATCATGAAGCACTTTTTGGCTACCGATGCCAAAGACAAAGTACTTAGCTTGAATCTCTCTCCCTACGAATCTATTCACAAATATGTAGACAAGTTTTGGGACTTACATCTCAAAGCCACTGTCTTCAAAAACATGGATTTTGGAGAGCAAAAACAACAATTTTGTGCGGGCTTAACTGAAGATATGATGGAATATATCAACTCCCAAATGCCATGCACCATATCTGCTGTCATACACCATACCATGGTGGCTTCACGAATCAATTTCCAACAAGGGGCTAAGAGAAATATTAAGCCCATGGAGAACAAGGACCATAACAATGAGCCTAAGGGGAAGGACAATGTACAAAAGTCTCCTAAAGGAAATGCCAACAACAATAAAGCTAAGGAGAAGGGAGTTTATAAAGGCAACAATAAACTCTCTCCTGAAGAGCTTGAGCATTTTCGTAAGATAACTGATGTTTCAAGTGTGGGGAGCAAGGGCATGCCTATCGTACTTGTCCCCACAAGAATACATGAAATGAGCCTCCTAGAGCTACCTTGGTGTTGGCGGTCATAGCACAACGCACAACCCACCGACATAATGTCAATCCGGTGGATCGAAACCCGGCTAGTGCATGGAGGCATGGATGCACCTAATGTGACGGAATGAGGACTCTAGGAAGAGGGGTGAAGCAAGAGAGGAGAAGAGGGAAAGGTGATGAAGCAAGATCTATGCACACACACTCTCAATCTACACTCTAACTCTCTAATCATGCAGACAATGGTGTATCCCTTTGCTCTAATCTCAAGCACATACACTCTAATCACACATTAAGCATACACAAAGAAGCCTAATGAGAGAAATGTATGCAGCCCACGTACACACACACACTCTAATCTAGCACACATGTGAAGCAAGAATGCTCAAACAAGAGGGAAAACTTGAGAGAGAAGAGAAGATTAACAATAATCATACACCATTAACACACATAAGCTTGAAAGACAAGAGAAAGTAGAGAGAACTTAGCTTCCATTAATCCCAATGACTACTACATATGATGTGGAAGATCCAAGCTCCATAGCCACTCTTCTTCTTCTTCTCCACACTCCCTCACACACTCTTCTCTAAGAATGCCCTTTCACATCTTGTGAATTGACTTATATACAAGGGCTCTTAAAAATGGGCGGCCTGCCAAAAAATATATAACATGCTGCAGGCATCTAGGCTCATTTAATCATCAATGTACAACTTGGAACTCACTGTGGAGCCCCTAAATACAAAAAATATATGCATACACATATGCGTACACACCAATGGAAGCATAATGCACGTCGTGGACGCTCGCCCGTCAGCAGTCTCCCCTCCCGAAGCTTTGTCGTCCCCGACAAAGCCATGTCGTGGTAGATGCTTGAGAAAGAATGTGCCTGCAAAAAGAAAAAGGTGGATGAGGTAGCAAGCTCAAATATATGGTGATAAGGCATAAAGAAAAGGCAAAGCACATGTAGTAATGAGTAAATGCAAAGAATTATGAAATGTTACACTGCCATTAAGGAAAAATAAATTGCACTTGCTGAAATTAATTAATCAAGAGTTTTGGTCTTATGAGTCTATCAATTAGTTAGCTACGACTAAGGGTTAAAACTTTTACTCTAGTACTAGCTAAGTTAGTAAATTTATCCCGATGCAAGATTCCCTAATTATGTCTGTCATAGATTAGCTAACCAAATCTCACAACTCGAAACAAAAGCTTGAATTTTTTTACTTGAAGCTCAAAGGAAGTCTTTCTCATTTCATTTTTCTTGCTTTTCATTTTTTATTTTTCACATTTTGCAAAATCATTTGACGTGTGTGCTTATTTGTATACCCGGGGCTTTTTGCTTCTCAAAGAAAAACACCCACACTGGGAACCTCTAGGGCTCTAGTACCATAGGCAATACATGTGCGTGAAGTACCAAATCAAGCCAGGATTTCTCTTCCAGCCTTGTGCACTTTTGTTTTTCTTCCATTTCCTTTGTATTTTCACTAGTGTTCTTTGTTGTTTGGGTGAGAATGCCTCTCTATGCTTAAAACACTCCGAAGGTTTCAAACACTCAAATAATTTTACCAACTAGGACGAGTAGTCAAGTAAATGAGTTAACCTAAAGTCACGGCCTCCTAACCTCAAGGCTCATCAATAAAACTAAACTCTAAGTCAATTAACTAAAGAAAGGACAAGTTTATACATCTTCAATGGCAGATAACAAAACATAATTGAATGCACTTAATCAAACCAAGAAGAAGCCACAATCAACAAATATAAATGTACAAAACCATATAGCATAGGAAGGAGTACACCTGTGCATGGGCTCGATGAAGAGGTCGATGTCATGGAAGCTCCTCGTGTCTGGAGATACATCATGTCTACATGGTCGTCCAATCTCCATGGGCAGGCTAATGTATGTCTACGTGCTGCTTTAAAAGATCAACAAAGCACTGTACCTCCAAGAGGTATGTCAGCAACAAGACAAAATAACAAAAGTAACAGAATAATAAAATAAAACATCTAAGATAGGGTCTAAAACCTGGATATCCAGAGGGAAAAAACCCAAAAGGGAAAAAAGTGCCTCTGGTATGTGCACATAAATCTAATGCACATATCAATGTGTACAAATCTCAAATCTCATGCAACTAGGAGTCAAGAGAGAGCTCTCACCATGAAGCATGATCTGCAATCTCTTAGCTCGATCTCTAATAGTCAACGACTAGCTAACACCTAGCTCCATATGTAAAGTCTGCTCAACAGCACAAGGAATGGTCGTAGGGTGGGCATCAACCTCTACTCGAATAGTCTGTGGAAGGCTCTTCGGTAGTCAAATCTGCAATGCTCGCGCTCTCGTAGGGATGTCAGTCTGAGCTCTCCTAGCGTGTCTACGTGTGCATCTAGCTCTAGGACATACTATCTGTTGTGAAGGTACCGACCTCTCTAGGGGTAGTCTCATCTCTCGACATCTGGCTCGTGGAGGTCTCCCTCTAGGGTATGATCTTGTATGTGCTGGGTGTGCTCCGCTAGCTTGAAACGCTTGGCGGCAAATCAAGTCTAGGTGAGAAGAATCCTGGCAGTGGTTTTCTGAGTGATGTGGGTGGTGGCACTGTGTCTAAAGGAGGTAAGGCACTCCTACTCGAAGTAGGGCGCTGGGTCGGTCGTACGGCAATCCACAAGTCAAAAAGTAAAGCTCAGTGCCTGTGGTGCTCATGTAGCATCTGTCTTTAGGCTCGCCAACTAGTGTCACAACATCTGTGGATAGGCGTCTACTATAAGTGCGACACTCTAATCGATATATGCGCTGAGCACTATCTATATAGATCACTCGAGGACCTACCCGCTGTAATGTAACCTACACAGGATGGTCGAAGGCCTCAAGGCAATCATCTGCGTGTACTAGCTCTTTCTCCTCTAGCCTAATCAAATGGTCGACCACATACGTGGCGCGATAGTCATCTCTAAATGTGCCATCCCATGTGTCGTCGGGAAGGACTCGCACCACCTGGAGGGTCTGTGTGAGGCCAAAGGACGCGCGACACTGGACAAAGAAATATCCATATGTGTCCGTGTAAAAGGGCCGGCCTCTGTGCTCGCCTACAAGTGTGAGCAATGTGTACCCAGAGCATGAAGTGGTCATGGCCATCATATGTGCGCTCTCGGCATGTGATAGGCCTCTAAACCTCGTCAACTCATCGAATGTAGACTAAAATCAAAATCTGCACTATATCAAGGTTTATGCGTACAATCGGACTCAAATCTGGCAAAACCTAACTTTCGGACGTATATGCTCTAAATGTGTCTAATCGTGTGTACATGCGCGCAAGTGTCGAGTATGTGGGGCGTGTGATGCGTGTGGAATATGTGTGAGAAGGAAAGAAAGAAAGAAAAAAAATCGTTTTTTTTTTAAAATTCGGACGCCCATGCACACACTCTTTTTATTATCTTTGTTGACTTTGTTTCTCTTTCTCTCACCTAGATTCTTTCCTCACATGCTTTGTCTTTTGTTGACTTTACTCCCTTTCCACACATCTAAAAACAAGCATGCACATGTGCTTGACCCCCACTCCCTTTGTTTGCTTGTGCACTACACTTTACACACACCCAAATTGAGGATGACACACACCCCTCTTAAATGATGCACACACCTAAATCAAGTAAGTGCACACACACACCCAATTTAAGTAAATGCACACACACCTAAATCAAGTAAGTGCACACACACACACACACCTAAATCAAGTAAATGCACACACTATTCCGAGAAGTGAGACCTATGCGCATGCAAAGCTAAAAATAAGTCGTGAAGTGCGTACGCTCTCAATTTGGTGAAGATTTTTTTGCAATTAACACTTCAAAATCACACCCAAAATCAAATTTTAATGCATTTTGCATCCAAATTAAGTCGATTTTTGCTTCTCTTTTTGCCTAATTTTGACTAAGAAATAGCATAATAAGCAATAGAATTAAGCAAAATTAAGCATATACAATTGATCATCACATTTTGAACCTTGCAATTCATCCAATTTCACATCAATTTGCAATCACTTACAAGCCCAATTAAGTGTGCACACACAAGCATAATCAAGCACTAATCGCTAATCAATGCACAAACATTCTACCAAAATTTGGATAGCATTTCGATGCAACATTGGCAATCGAAAACCATAAACCATATCAACATAATGACCATAATTAATTAATGGTTTTGCATCAAACACATTAGCATCAAAATTGTCAAAAAACAAGCACCAATTTGTACACATTTGCCCTCACGTTGGCATACACTAAATTTGCACCGATTAAGTGCACCTAATCAATTCTCAAACCTACACTTTAATTTCAGATTTTAAAGTGGGTTAATGCACTCACATTACAACAAGAATTGCGTCGATTTCTCCACTCCAATTGACGATTACAAACGTGTGTGTGGCAACCGCTTCACCGCATCTCCACCTAGAAGGACCAATCACAAAGCATCATGTGTAGCATCATTTTTCTTCAAATCAAACACATAATCATGAGGGCAGAACATCCAATTAGAGATACATTCATGTATAGCACAAAAAACACACAAGATTAGTAAGTAATTAGACATCAAAATTAGCATAAATCACCCATAATTACACACTTCCTAATCACTCAAATCATGCAAAATTGATGAAATTTCAACCCGTAAGAGTGATGCACAAGCCTCTAATTAGGCACATAAACATGTAAAACACTCCAATTGTTAGCGGATTGGTAGTAAATTAGTGAATTAGTGAAATTGAAGAGAAAACATGAAAATTACACACAATTTTTTTAACAAAATCTCATCACAAATCAACCATTCACCATCACCAATACCTAATCCTAATGAAAATTAGAAACTCAAACCATCACACGGGTGATCCTCTATCTTAGGCGCTCGATCCCCGGCAGCGGCACCAATGTTGGCGGTCATAGCACAACGCACAACCCACCGACATAATGTCAATCCGGTGGATCGAAACCCGGCTAGTGCATGGAGGCATGGATGCACCTAATGTGACGGAATGAGGACTCTAGGAAGAGGGGTGAAGCAAGAGAGGAGAAGAGGGAAAGGTGATGAAGCAAGATCTATGCACACACACTCTCAATCTACACTCTCTAATCATGCAGACAATGGTGTATCCCTTTGCTCTAATCTCAAGCACATACACTCAAATCACACATTAAGCATACACAAAGAAGCCTAATGAGGGAAATGTATGCAGCCCACGTACACACACACACTTTGTGCGCTCCTTGCCGCACTGTCGAAGCAAGGGACTTGCCAATACACCGTATGCGAGCCACAAACGGCTCCAAGCACACAACAAGCCTAAACTAGCAAGCTCAAGGAAACAAAGGGTGTGTCACTCACCGCTCTACGCTCGCCTTCGTGGTGGATTCCTCGCCGCGATGAAGAAGAAGCTGCAGTCGTGCCGCGCTCAACCGCTTCGCCGCCGTCGTGCCTTCGTAATGCTCGATCGCACACACACTCTCCCTCTCTCTCTCTCTCTCTCACACACACACACACAAGGAGGTGAAGAAGAAGAAGATGGAGATGGAGCAAGAGCACTCTTCAATTGCACAAATGAGAGAATGAGTAAAAATTAGGTTTAGTTGGCTTTTATAGGAGCTCACCCCATTCACACTTGGGCGCCCATGCTTAACCAACTAATCCCTTGAATGTCCAAGTTAAAGTGCGCCTCTCATCGACGATCACTCTACCTTTCCCTATTGGACCGACAAACCCGGTACCTGACTCTAAATCATACAACGTTTATAGATCATAGGGTGTCCGTGTGCCGTGAGGGTTAACATGCCCCCCTTCTTGATGTAGATTCCGTCCTCGGAAGCTATTGAGTTGAAGATGGTTCGTCGAGGTGGAAGAGCATTTGAGATGAATGTCCTTAGCCTTCTTCAGTCACTGCAAAATCAAACAACATTGGCACAGTAATTGCATTCTCTTAAAAAGCATATGCAGTTTTAGATAGAAAAATTGATTGGTCAAAGAATTTCAAACAATTTGGTAGCAATGAACATTAAATTGCAATGTAATCAAATGCATAAACAGATGTAAAGGCAAAAAATTAAACAAGTCTGGGGTCGCTAATTTGACGGTCGAAAAGCACTAGAGATCGAATATTAATACCATGGGTAAGCTAGCGTCATTGTCTTTGGGACTGTCCCTCGGCCCAGCAGGTGTGGCTACGAGTTCTTCGGCTGATGCCTGCTCTCTCCACGGCTCGACAGTACACTTGGGGGGCAGCGGTTTGGTCCACCCTCACGGGCCCGGCACTTCAGTTTGAGCTATCTTCCACCAGCAGGATGATAGTGATGCAGGGGGGGCGACCTACACTCCAGCCTGCTACAGAGCTTACTCCACAGGAGTGGTGCAGTGAGAGAGAGGAGTGTTGGGAGCTCATCAGTGGCCTGACACTTTGGTTCATCTGGTGGGCCCGTTGTTTTCGCATCTTTGAGGCTCACCCTTTGCCACCAGCAGAGACTGTTCGTGACTTTTGGCTAGAGCTGATCCATACTCTCAGAGGACAGCTTGAGGGACTACAGGGCAGCTCCGACCGCATGCGGGAGCGCCGCGAGGGATGTGTCTCCCCCACGGTTTACATACAGTCTTTTGAGATGACTGGTAAATGGGAATCACACATCGTGTAACAGTGTTGAGGAAGCAACAATGTCTGAAATAACCATCATGGTTATCTTGAAAAATCCCCAAGCACCCAAACCGAGCCATGATGATTGGTAGACTCTAAAGTAGTCTCATAGAGATACTGCACATAGAGTGCAAAGTGCTTCATAAGCAACAACTGGATGAATACGCATGCCGTTCCAAATCAACTTTTGCTAAACACTAGGGCCCATAACACCTAGTGTGCATGCATTTAGCAAAAAACAGATCCGAACGTGTATATCCATGGTGATTCTTGCCAATACTTATGGAAAATGTGATGCACCTAGCACACATTATTAAGGAATGTAAATAGGTATGAAAAGAAACTAAATGCTTTCAGTTGCAATCGTGTGCCAGCCTTGCTGAAATGTCTGAACCATAATAGAAGGTGAAACATAGATCACTTCTAGGTACAAACAATGAAACTTTTTCATTAGCAACTTAGAGTCTTGGTATATGCATAAAAAACCATCTGTAATGTTGTTTAGTAGTACTTGTACGTTGACAAGTCATTCTAAGTATCCGACAATTTCTGGCACTGAAATTGCTCCTGATATGTCGTGCTGAAAATGGTCTAGAAAACAGATTTGACCAGCACCTAGTTGGACTTTGTTGTGACACGTAATTGAAATAATGGCGCCAGTGTCAGTCCAGAGACTCATATTCTCCACATGTGGAATATGTCTCATGTGAGGATGTATAAAAAAGAACATCCGTCAAGTACAAGATGTACTTGTGTTTGGAGGTAACTCTAAACACTCTGTGAGACAAGAGTGAGAGGGACGCTCATTCATTGCTCCACACTCGCTAAACCAAACTCCTTGAATCCCTAGACCATGTTGTATTTCATGTGACAACATGTGCCAAATCGAATCCTACAAGTGGATTCATAATAGCATAATGTACATTGGACACTACTGCCCAAAATACGTGTTTTGACATGCCCTTGGCATGGCCCTGAGATATTCAAGCGTATTTAAATGACTTGAAAAAATCAAGCAATGCATACTAAAAACTGGAATCACACCAAATCAATATATGCGTACCTGGAGATTGAACTGAATGCTCACTTACCCATATTTAAATACAGAGAAACACGTCGTCCACATGTGAAAAAATAAGCAACATTGCATTGGAAACGCTGGGTGTTGCTGTTGTAATCGAAACCCTTTGATTAGAATCTACGTAGTCAAACCCTTTGGTAAGACCCTTTGTAGAAACTGCTCGATTAGTAGGTAACGGTAACCAACATAGTCAACCGTGTACATAATGATTTGGAATCAACTCGAGAAGGTGAATTTGTCTGCTACCTCATGGTATAGTGCGGACTTCTTTCCTTGAAAGTATAACGAGAATAGATCAACTATGATCCCCCATGACTATGGGGTGATTTAGTAAGCACCCGTGGGGTCTTTCCCCAAAACAATGCGTCCATAGACACTCGTAGTGCTATAGAGAGAGCAGGAGATCCACACAAGTGGAAAGTCTAGCTTTTATGGACAGCCATGCTGTCGCAATGGTATGTTGCATCTGAAATCCATGGTAGAAATCAACCTAGTTGAGTTTGTGGTTATCAAATACTCGACTCGAGTGTCGCACTGAAACTATGTCGTGCAGAAACGAGACTGTAAACTTCTGGAATGACAAGATTCTTGCTTGTCCATAACGTTGTTGTGTAGTCCAGTGGGTAGATCTATTCAGTCTTAAGAACAATCCCCCAAGGAATGCCAACCGTTGGGTCATACCAGAGATCTGACAATGACTCTTAGTCAGCGTGTGTGGCTCATAGCCCTTATGGCCATTAGTGTTCAATCAACGAAACAATGAAGACTAATGTAGAGAGCGTCTTGCCCAATTTCTAGCTGAGAGTTAAAGCACCTTGGCTCATGCTGACTCCCAAACAAGAAATGTATCAAAAATTGCGTAGAAAGTTTTCATTATTCATGGAGAGAAATAAGAAAGAGAAAGAGAAAATGCTGGGCTGAGGAACTTTCCTTAAGTGACGAGTTTGTATATGGTGTGCCCAATCTGTGTGCTCTCACGCATCTTATGCCTGACTGGCAGCTTATCCTATAAGCATGCATCAATTTGCCTGTATAACACTCCCATCGAGAGAGGGAACATAACACACTTACCATGTATGGGGTCATGACTTTACAAAAATGACGTAATATGGCACTTTGCCTATGAAATAAGTCCTAGATTTATGTTCCATTTAGTGGTATTGTGCGTTGACAGCAACCAAAAATTTAAACAATCTAGAACTTAGTTTGTCCGTGACAGAGTGTCTGGTATGATAGCGGAAGCGTAATCTATGAAGTTGTGGAATTCATGCCACCTGGTTAGCATGCCTTGCATACAGATTTTAAAGCCTTTGGCGAGCGTGATGGCCTCAAACATGAGAGTCAAAACCATTAGTGCCTTGCACAGTCTAAACTGGTAGGGATTCTGTGAGGTGATATTCCCTATTTTGACAATTTTTCAAACTTGTGTGCCACTGCCCATGATTCCAAGTCATTGGGCAGTACCTTGGCACAAGGGAGAAGCCTTGATTGATATAAAATTGTCAAAGGACTTTGCTTTGCACAAAAGCATTAGTTTCCAATGTAAATGTATAAACATGGAAAAATAAACAATACTGAACATGGTCTAACCTGGTCATCCTGCTGTAACTAGTTGTCTGGAGATGTTGAAAGAAAAGCTCGCTCAAATGTAGATCATAGCCATTTGTGTTGCACAAGAGACAATTGGCGTATGTTTCATATACATGCCCTGAAGGATGTTGCAGGCATATGGAGAAAGTTTCCAAGGACATGTGCTCATCATATACCCCAGAGGAAAAAAAAACTCAATGCAAGATTCCAAAATGGAAGTTGTACTTTCGATAAGTACTTTAGCGTCCTTGTAGATTGAGGTGTACGTGATAAACTGGAGCCCTTCTAGATCATTAAACCGGAGCCCTTTTGGCTCATAGCCATTGCCCCTTGGCTTCACGCATACTAAAAGATCCTCCATAAATACTTGCAAAGTGCCATCATGTCAGCACTTGGAAAATCAATATGCGAGAGATCGGGAATCACATCTACCGTCGGCTGTTGCAAATGGTGACAAATAGTTGTCCATGTGGAACATATTTGGCATCATCAATCAAGCCTAGACGTGAGGAAAAGAGCTTTGCCAAATCAACAAAGAAGCGGCCATGCCAAACAACTTTGTACCCTCGAGCAGTAAGAGTTATCGATCATGCGAATCCCTGTAAGTATCAGTTCCTTTTGCATGGCTTGAATATTGTGTAGTCAAGCCATGTCGATGTTGATCTCTCAACCAAATAGTGGCTCTTTGCAAACAAAGCAGTGGAAAAAAGTTGACTTCGTATGGAACTTGTCACAAGCTATGCTTGTGCTTGCATGCAAGAGCTACATATCATGTTTGAAAGCGTGATCACCAAAACAAAAGCTATTTCATACCTTGGTGATGATCTCTGTTGACTCTCGAGTCGTGCTTGAGGACTTTTTGTAGCCCTAACCATGGTCCTTACCATGGTAGGGTATATCCTTGTCGATTGCCATCTTGTCGGGTGTTGTATATCTGTAATAAGCTTTGCTCACACAAAATTTTGATAACAAACTCTTAATTTACCTTAATCAACACGTCTTAAATCAACCAATAACATCAGCCTTGTCGTACTCTCCTTGTCGGGATTGCTCCATGCTGGTAGACATGGCCTTGCAATTGACTTCCCAATTGTGAATGCTAACATGACCTTTATCCGCCTTGGTCCTGACATCGTTGCCAGAGTCTCGTTGTCTTCAATAGAGTGGTAAAGACCTATACAATTTCACAGCAGACCGACAATGAAGATAGTGGTCATGGTGGCCCCTGATATATTTGAAGACCACCTTGGATGCCTTGCACAAATCGTGCATGGCCGGTGGATGATCTCGAAGTGTGATCGGGGGGGTACCGTGGGTACCTTCCCTTGGAACTTAAAGGCCAAACCTTAAGTCCAGCCGGCCACCATGAGAACATACCTTCCAAAAATAAACCATGGCATCGATCTGACTGCGCCGCAGAGCAAGGGCAGAGGTGGAGGGCGCTACAGAGCCCGGTTTGCTGACCTGTAGAAGCGGGATTTTATCCCCTCACCCCTGCGACCATGTCAAGCTCCTCTATGACCCATTTCATGTTGGTTGACAGTTGGGCTCCAGCCATGCTTAGCGGGCCTGCACACGGTTCTCGTCTTCATCGTCCCCGCCTGTCAAGAGCTTATGCACACAGTGTGTGCCTCTTCCCTGACCATGAACACCATGGTGTGCATGATATGTAAGACCATGCACAGCCTCTCTCAAAAACGAAGGAGAGAGAGAGCCAACTCCGGAGAGAGGGAGGCCATGCCTCATGCTGCTGCTGCTGCTGCTGCTAAGAGAGAGAGAGAGAGAGAGAGAGAGAGAGAGAGAGAGAGAGAGAGAGAGAGAGAGAGAGAGAGAGAGAGAGAGAGAGAGAGAGTCCTTCCCCCTCCTCCATAGCTCTCCCCTCTCTTGAGATCTGATACCAGTGTAAGACAGGGGGAACTAGAACCTAAGAGTCCACCACCCAACCACCCACTATATAGCATGGCCCCTGGCCCTTTGCCCTAGTTGGACTCCCTTTCCACACTGCCTAGCCCGGCCTTGCCCTTGTCTAGTTCGGCCTTGCCGTTGTCCTGACAAGCACAGAAGAGGCCAAGCCTTTAAAGAAAATGATTGGGTCTTGCTTAAATTTCCCAAGATTTGATTAAGGCACACGACAGGCAAGAATCCTACGGGACACCAAAAGTACTATGCTAAGTTAGCAAAAAGGTACTATGGTCCCTTCCAGATTCTTAGACCAATCAATGACATGGCCTACTCAAGTTTCCCAGTCATTGGCTCATACACAATGCTTTTCATGTGAGCCTACTAAAGCCTTACAAAGGAGAACCACCTCAAGAACCAACTACTGAAGACCCACCGGAGATCGAGGACCAAGAAGAGGTGCTGCAGCCTGAGTCCATTCTTCGACACGAAGACAAGGTATTGAGAGGCGATAAGAGTATCCGACGGTGAATTATCTTGAATTATCTTAAATTGAGGCGATAAAAGTAGATACATATCTTGAATTCATCATAGGCTTGTCATGCTTGCACGCCATGTAAAATTATTTGATAGCTGTACTTGTTGAACATACTTCAACATTGATATGTGCCTTATATTGCAAGGATACAAAGGGATTGTTTGGCACAATCCATCTACACTCTAGTGTGATTCATTTTGATGTCTATATTTGATAATTGTACTTGTTGAACATACTTAAACATTGGTATGGTCCTTATATTGCAAGGATAGAAAGGTATTTGATAGCTGTACTTGTTGAGCATACTTCAAAAGTGATATGGGCCTTATGTTGCAAGGATAGAAAGGAATTATATGTCACAATCCAGTTTCACGCTAGTGTGATTCATTTGACTTTTACAACATCATTGCTTTCAGGCCTCATATAAGAAGGATAGCCATCCTCATTCATAGTAGTCGAAGGTGACAACATTACATGTCTCTCAGACCTTGTAGCCGCTTCTTTGCAAGGGGCGAGACATGCTGCATTTTTGAAGGGGCAACACATAGGATCTGGATCAAGCCTTTGTAAGCTGCAACAAAGAGACACAATGTGGACTAAAAGATCATATTCACAAGGAAAAATAATAGACCTCACAAATGAGGTTGCAGAGGAAATTGGAGTTGGAGCAGAGGCAAGTATTGGATATGAGAATACTACGATAGTAAGAAAGAAGAGACCTAGATCAATTGTGTCACCAATTCATGAGTTTGTTTCTCACAGGCTAGAGTTTCAAAGGATCACTAAGCCAGTGCCACAAAGACACTCTTATCCAGCCGCCAGTGCTAGTCAAAATGAAGTGACTACACAAATAAGCGAGGTGGATGTTAGTCCAACATTGTGGGCTATACAATGAACCAATCTCGAAAGCATGGTACAATGTCAGGGATATCTTAGAACCATAAAAGCAAAGTGTCAAAAATACATAGATTCAAAGGGTCGTGCTGGAAAGGAGGGAGTCCTTGGCCCTTCTTTCTATGGAAGACTTCGTGTCTCAAAGGATGAATCAAATATTCAACCACAAATGATATGGTTTTGTGGTAATTTCATGGAGCACACTTAAGAACCAACAACTGCAATATATGAGTTGCTATCACCTGCACTAGCAAAATGGGTTGTGGCAACTGGAACATGTCTCAGTCCTACTGACATTCTTTGTCTTCAAAATGCAGGATTGATTTTGGAACGCATAACAGAGACATGTGTTCTAAATCCCCTACAGGTCGTAAACAAAACATTGCAAGCAAGGGAGCACGGCCATAATACAGAGAGGGTCAAAAAGTCATCTTAAGAAGAGCAATCAGTAAGGAAATGCAAACAAGAATTGATGCTGTAATGTCCATAGAATATCTGGTAGTGCATACAAATGTGGTTCAACAACAATAGGAATATGTTGAGTTCATTTTGACTACACAAGGGTGGAAGAGAAAAGGAGCTCCATACACTATTACAATTTGTGTGCTCCCATCATGTACGTGTGATGATTTTGTGCGTCAATCATGCATTGCAGAACACTACATGCCATGTAAACACATCCATTGTGTCTTCTTACGTCACTTGAAACTAGAGTTGGAAGCCAATAAGCTAGTCCACCAATCTGCTTTAAAAGACGAGCTTCATACTGCCCTCACAGGAGTGTGAACACCGACATATTCTTGTATTTTGTGTTTTCTTGTATGCAGAGAACATTGCTTGCTTCTCACATACTAGCCATTTTTGTAGTGCGCTACTCATGTTTTTTGTACTCCATATTTTGAAGTTTACAAGATGAAACTATGGTGTTGTGTATGAATAAGTTTTTGTACTAAGTTGTGAGGGTTTATTGTTGGCAAAAGCACTTTAATTTTCTTACATACATCATGAAGAATTACAATGTTACAAAGGGGTCAATAAAGCTAAAAGTCATCCGATGATAATTTCACTTCGAAACGTACTAGGTAAAATTGGAAATTTGATCACATGTTTGGATACTAGGCTCGTTAGCTCGTGGGTTTTGGCTCGTAAAATAGCAACCCCCATTATTTCAATTCAAATCATGAAAAAATCTCCATGCTACATCCAAGTTCTTGTGGTATACAAATCGATATCCAATCAGAAGATCTGTCTTTTGGCATGTTGCCTACCCTATTATGACATTAAATATTTTATGGTGTTGTGAAAATCATAACTCAAGAATACAATGAGTCCTTTGCAATCTTTTAGTGCTCCAAATCCACACCTCAAACCATTGCATGTAAAAATCAAGGAAAGAGAATGCGTCTTTGCGAATAAAATACGAGAAATTTGTACTCTCTTCAACGAGATGCATATGTTTTCCCCAATTTGGACATACATCACCATGTTGCATTTCAACGGTCTTAAGTAAAACACCATTGAGTTCTCAAGGATCAATACTCTTCTTTGTTTTTGTATAGTATCTGAGGATGGTGGAATCAATTTCCTTCTAGGCCTATGAGTCCTCAATGACATGTGCCACCTCAATAGTAAATACTTTGTATATTTGAAATCAAAATCATATGCTTCAAAATTGCCTGTTCAAAACAAAAGGCATGATGGTCAATGGAAGAGGAATTATTTTCAATTAACACACTCTACACCAACATTATTTATTTTATCCATGATATATATAGACTTAAACCTTGAGAAGACAACAAAAGAAAATATTTTTCTTCAATACAGAAGAAATCTTGTACAAAGAGCTCCAACCACAAAGATAAAAGAGAGACTTCTTTTGCAAGGTTGAATAACATCTAGTTGATGAAATATAAAAGTGTACATATTTTGTTCATGTTCAAATAATTGGACCTAGCACATTGTTTTGGCCAGAATACTAGAACTCAACACATTATTTTGGCCAAAATCTTCTTAACACATTTCCACCACTCTAGATGTATGTGAACATTCCATGTGATTGAGTCAACGCGCACGCCAAGCCCTTACAAATTGTTTTCTTCCACTTGCAATAAAAAATATGCTAGATTAGATAACAATTTGATTTAATTTTTATATTTTTTGATAAATCTAAAGTGATTCCTACCCATAAGCTTAAGTAGGCCTTTTGTAGCTTTGATATGTATGCTTTTGCTGCAACTCCGCTAATGAAATGACCACGATCATACCCCAAGCTAGTAGCATAAGCAATAGCATGTTGATCACTCAAATTTTTATGGACTTGTCTAAACATGCAGGTCTTGACTCCTACAAACAAGCTCACAACATTTTTGATACTAATCTGTTGAGAGGCACATGTTAGAAACTGACTCTGAATAGCTAAGTCGGATTTTGACTTATCGGATATTTACTGAGCTGTATTTTGCTAAGTCGGATGTAACTGTCTTTCAGTTGCAGTCTGCTGAATGTCTTGTGACTGGGTAGTTAAGTCGGATTTATCTATATAAGTGGGGAATGTATCTGCGCACGATGTATCTGTTCTCTGATATGAATGTGATGATGATGGTGCAGTGCAGCAACTATTCAGTGTATTGTCTCTGCTTACTCTGATATTCTTTGAGTAGTTATGTTTACTGTGTCTGAATTGTTGTTGATGAAGTATGGTGGAGTAGATGGTTATTCTTGCTTTGTATGATGTTCATGTGTTGACCTAACCCACAACACATTTGGCGATCCGCTGGGTTAACGTTTATTTTCAAGTAATGATGTATGTCAGAGGGAGACAGGAGAGTAGGAAGAGTGTACTACACAAGAGCTCAAGCACAGGCTGGAAACATTGATCCATTTAACTATGATCATGACAATCAGCAATCACCCGATGCTTAGGGGCAGCAACCTGTAGACCAAGGAGGGGTAGGATCAGGAGCAGCAGGAGAAGAGAGAGTGAGGCAATTTATTGGAGATTTATTCCTGGCAGGAAGAACCACCAGGAGAAGGATCCAGTTTGACCCACTTCAGGGGGCTACCAGGCAAAGACCTAGGAGACCACCACAACCCATTCCAATGGCTCAACCACCACCCAACCCAAAGGTCAAGGCAGCCAAGTTTAGAGCAGGGAGTAAGGAAGATGCTGACTGTCATGTGGCACAGTTTGAAACTAAGTGGCAGGCAAGTGGCTATCAGGTGATGTATGCTGATGGAGTTAAGATGGAACAGTTTGCTGCCACATTGGAAGGAAAGGCCATGAGTTGGTTCAGCCAATATGGCATTGCACATTTTGCTACTTATAATGCTTTGAAGCAGGCATTTCTGCAGAGATTTAGAAAGGAGAAGACTCCGACTGATGTCCTGAGAAAACTCAGAGACATTAAGCAAAATAAGATGCTGGTTGAAGACTATGCATAGAAGTTCAGAATTTTAGTAGAAAGATTGCAGGGGAATGAAAGACCCACTAATGAAATGTTAGCAGGTTATTTTTTGAAAGGATTGAGAAGCAGCTTAAAGGGAACAGTAGCTAGCATTGATATTGCTGGAGGTCTGGATGACCTTGTTACTACTGCTGCAAGGGTGGAGAAGAGACTTGGCATGACCAAGGCAAAAGGAAAAGAAGACAGTGACTCAGATTCAGAAGAAGCATCTGAAGACACAGATTCCAGTGGGAACTCAGATTCAGACTCACCATCAGACAGTGATGAGGAAACAGAAAAAAGAAAGAAGAAACAGAGCAGTAAGAAGAAGAAAGTCAAGCAAAAGCAGAGCATTGAGCAAGATTTGGTAGGCAAACTTAAAAAGTTTGGTTATTCTGTTGTAGCACCTAAAGAAAAAGTTTATTGTCACATTTGTGAAAGGGATGGACATAACACTGCTAGCTGTTGGTACAATCCAAAGAATAGAGGGCAGACAGCACCTAACATAGGAAGAGGAAGACCAGAAGTTGGAGCCAATCAAGCAGTACCATTTAGGGGAAGACCACCATTTCAGAGGGCAAGACCTCCTAGACCTCCTTGGAGAGAGCAGGAGAACAATAATAATAGGAGACCCTGTGTGTACTGTGGTGCACCAGATCACTGGGTAGGTCCCAATTGTTCTTTATGGGTGAAGCATAGGGAAGAAAGGGGAATGCCCATTGTGAGATATAATCAGCCTAATCAACCTGGAAATCAGCAACAGCAGCAACAGCAACAGCAGCAGCAACAAAATCAGCCAGCAGCTCAGGCAAATGTAATCTTGTTTGATGTGTTTTCTCAGGATGAGCAGATTCAAGATACTGACCAAGAACAGGAGCAGCAAGGGAATGAAGAGGAACATCAATGGGCTTGTGGCTATAACCAATGTGTGCAGGAGGATCATGTTGAAGTTCTAGCAGTGACTAGGTCTAAGGATAAAGCACCTTTGGATTGGAAGGAGCAAAAAGGGGTAAGAGATCAGGTTACAAAAAGGATTGCTAAACACCAGGCAAAGCAGGTGGATGTTGAGGATGACCCAAATGAGAAGCAAGAGCAGAATAATGGGAGTAAGGAGGTGGAGAATAAACAGGATAAGGACTGGTTTGAAATACTTATTAGCTCACCTCTTCAATTATCTTTGGATCAGTTGTTGCAATTGGTTCCAGCTTTCAAAGACAGATTGTTCAGAAAGCTGTAGAACCTGAATGGACTTGGCACAATGGACAGGCAGTTGTCTCCAGCAGTAGCAAATAGAATTGATCCAGCACATGTGGACTTTGTGGTACCAGTTATTAAAGTACACTTTCTTGGAGAAAATTTTGATGATGTGTTATTGGATGGAGGCTCTGGGGTGAATATTTTACCAGAGGCAGTGTACAAAAGAATGGAGTTGGGAGCTCTGGCTCCAGCACCTTTTCAGGTGAAAATGGCAGACCAATCTAGGGTACAACCTTTGGGAATTCTCAAAGCACAGGAAATTCAGGTGTCAGGATTATCCTTTTTTGTTAATTTTGTTGTACTCAGAATGTCAGACTCAGCAGCTGCATATGAAATGCTGTTAGGAAGACCTTGGTTCAGATTGGCTAAAGTAAGACAGGACTGGGGAGAAAATGTTGTCATATTGAAGAAAGGGAAGAAGAAAGTAACCATACCTATGAGGGGAAGGAAGATGGTTCCATTAAGTGAGAAACCACTGTTTGCTCAGACTATTAATTTTGCTGATGAGGTCACAGATGACCAAGAGGAAGAGTTCTTGAAGGCCAATCCAACTGTTGTACCTGTGTTTGAAGTAGATGTGGAAAGCATGTTACAGCAAGGTAAGGAACAGGATGAGCCAGATACAGGTTTAGCACCAGGACAGACAGTGCAGGGTAAGGAACTGTTACAGTTGGTGGACCAGAAATATGCTATCTCTGATAAGGAACAGATTCAGCAGGAAGAAAAGGAGGCCAGGGATATGGCTGAGAAAATTTATGAAAAGAAGTTTGGGGCATCTAGCAGGGTAGAAAAGGATGAACTTCAGGAGCTGAATTTAGGAACAGAGGCAGAACCAAGAATGGTCAAAGTGAGTGCACACATTCAAGGGGAATTTCTGGCACAGCTGTTGCAATTATTGGTTGATTATAAGGATGTGTTTGCTTGGGATTATTCTCAGGTGAGAGGCATTGACCCAGCACTACATCAGCATAGGATTAATTTGAAGGAGGGTGCAAAACCAATTGTGCAGCAAAGATATAGAATGAATCCTAACTTTGCCAAACAGGTGAAGGAGGAGCTTGATAAGCTCCTGGCAGTAGGGTTCATTAAACCTGTACATGAAGTATCATGGTTGTCTCCTATACTGGTTGTGCCAAAGAAAATGTATGGCTCCTGCTCTCTTGCAGCAAATCAAGAGTCCTCTAAACCACCAAGTCGATGCAAATGAAGTATGTGAAGCAACTTTGGAGACCCCATACACATGCCTATGGTGCAAAATTGCAAGGACATAGTAGATGAATGCAAAAGTTTGAGCACTAGCACAGAAAGTGAAGATGATGAGAGAAAAATTGACAAGGATGAGGCAACCTATGATGGTGACACATCTGATGCTTGTGAGAGTTGGTGCGATAATGTATGCGATGATGAAATAGAGTCATTAGATCCATTGAAGGATATGGTAGCCTTGCACAAAGAGCAATGTATATTTTGGGAAGGGGCTTTGCAACCACCACAGGGCATGGATGCTTGTAATGAAGATGAGATGATAGGATATGGTCATGGAGTTTCCACATCAAATGAAGATGATGCAAAAAAGAGTCATGTCATGCTAGATGACTTGACCTTGGATCCATGTGCTTTACTAGAGCTGGGGGTTGGGCACCCTCTAGCGGTTGTGATGCAAAGGTATTGGGTCTTGAAGGTGATAGAAATGAGTTCTATGTGTGCAAGGATTTGTTTTCCTGGTTCCATCTACAAGGGATGTCCATAATGATACGTGCCATGTGGTTGTTCAATACAAACATCTTGAGGATACATTAGACAAGGAAGTTAAAGTCATTTTTTGCTTGCATGATGATTTGGTGGATGCATTTCACATGATTCAATGTATGTTTGGGCCATATCCCTTTATTTGTGAAGATCCCGATTGGCAGTTGGTCACTTCTAGGGCAATTTGGCATGATGAAGACTTAGTTATGATGTGCTATGTGGCTTTGTATGCATGTCACCATCTTTTCAAGTGGAGTATGCCTTGTGTGGACGAAGTAGATGCAGATAATAGTGTTTCTGAAGAGCATTTTCAATTTTGGAATGGAGTTGTTAGTGTTTGGAGTGATGATCTCTTTTGCACGGGGAATGAAGAGCAGTCAATGAATCAGGAAGATAATGTGAGATTTATGGTTGTCGATCGAGTGCGCTTTAGTTATGAGATGCATTTTGAGGTATTTGTGGGTTTAGTTGGTTGGAACAAAGTATGGTACAACATGGCATGTGCCAACCTTGGAGAAGATCCATATCATGCTTGGGATCCAGGTGGGTGGTTGCGTTCTGGCAAGAAAGTAAATTCTTTTTCATTTGGAGTGAGTGGCATGCTGGGATACATAGGTGGTTTTATGCAAGTGGATGAGTTCCCATATGATCCAAGAGGAAGTATGCAACCACTTTTGCAGGCTTATGACACAATTTGATGCAAGTGTTGAGCATAAATGCTCAACTTGGGGTTGGGCAATTGTTGGATGGATACGCCGCGACGCATAGCGAGAACTCACCTAACATGTAATGTCAGCTAAGGACGAAGCTCAACCCGCAAGTGCGTGGAAGCAAGCATAAGGTGTCAACCTACACTCGACCGACTCCTAACTAGTTCCTACAGAGGTCTCTACCAATTGTCTAAGTCACAGCCTTCAAGAGTGCATAAGAGGAAACTTCTTACAACGCTTTCTAGAGTCGAACACCCATCAAACAATCTTGAAACACCATAGAACTTGAAGGAGATCCTACTAATACCAATAGGTCACTCTCCCTAAGGTCTAAGAACACGTAGGATGTCTGGCCGAAATCTGCAGGTCTTTGTTTCCGAAATCTAAAGTGCCTAATGTGTAGTTCTACTCAATGTGAACGCGTGGATATGCTGCAATGCAAAATCGGACAACGTATGCTCACCCAAACACCCGATGAAGCTCGTAGAAGGAGCTCGCAAAACCGGACCGTACGCACGCAATGTAGGTATCGACGCGTAGCTCTCGTCGGGGGCAACACGCTGCACTTCTTCGCACTCGATTCCAACCACCGGAGCACACGTAGTGTCAAGATGAAGCTCACACTCTCTCTCTCGTACACAGTATGCTCACTCACAGACTTCAAAACTTGTTTTTAAAAATGACAAAAGGTTTTTCCATTAAGGTCAAAAAGTGGTATATATACCTTACAATTTCTCAAACCCTAAAGTTCCAAAATCAACCATCTACTCAATCTAACTATAAAAAATGGGATACAATCTGGAAACTTCTGTAAGTCCCAATAATTACAAGGTGAAAAATCAGGTTTTCCTCAATGAATGAATCATTACAAAAATAATAATCCTCTGAATAGTTAGATGCCGTGGGGTGTGTGCATCTTCTAACACTCCCCCTCTCCTTGCTCATGTTGTCCCCGACATGGCCGTGATCTGCTTCTTCATCATATCGTTTCTCGCATCTTTAGCAGTGATTCGTATCTAGCATGCAGGTTCAACATTGTTCCAAAAATGTCAATGTTTATGGTGAAGAAGCCAGTGTAGAACGCTACTTCAAAAGCCTGGAGGTGATAGGATGGTAGAAACAATATCCTTTGATACAGTGCATGTATCACCTCCTTGGAAGGCTGACCTGACAGATCATAAGCGCATCAGTATGTATCTTGGAAGAAAAAGATGCTGTCAGTCATCTGGCCTGGCTTGAAGGTCTCGAACACTGCTAAGATGGTTCTGCAGATTTTTCTCATCATAATGCATGTAAGGTCAGGTGAGCCAGTGAGCAACTTTATGGAGCCCGTCAAGGTTTCACCATGTATTGGACACTTATTCTCTCACCTGCCTTCAAGCCCGGCAACTTAGGGTAGTTCAACCAAGTGGGTTGGCTCCTTTGCAAAATTTCCTGCACTTTCCACGTTCTAATCCTTGGTAGAGGACAAAAGCTTAGATTGTCTCTGATATTTTTAGGTGCCTCTACCAAGTGGATTAGGTATTGTGGGTACTTTGTAAGCCAGGCCTTCCTCCACTTTGGCTGGGAATCCACAATGAGTTTGACCCCTTCTGGTTTTGAGGTATATGCATTGTAAAGAGGTACAGCTGGCTCTTCTCTGATCCGCTTGTTTATGGTAGCTGCCTCATATTTCAGCAATGGATATGGGAGAGAGGGTTGAAGCCACTCGCGCCTAAGGTTGCTGGCATCGATCTTCTGAATAGTCATAGACTTGAAGACCCTCTGCTCCCACTCCAAATCTTCCTTTGTGGTTTCTCTGAGCTCCACCTCTATTGCTTTACGCAATTTTTCTTCCTCTTCTTGTGTTAGATCTTGTGGCTCTTGAGAGGATCCTTCTAGGATTTCCTCTTGCATAGGCGTGTCCACCGAATCTGCCACATTTTCTAGGTCAATGCCCTCATTGGTGGCTGGCCCGGTGCTCTCTGCCTCTCCTCCTTGCTGGCCTTTCAACTCCTCAATTTGCCTGAGGAGTATTTGATTTTCCGTTTCCGCTTATTCGCCCATGTTCACGAGGAGGTCATTAAGTTTGGCGTTTATTCTTTCCGACTCCTTGAGCTTTTTCTTAATGCTTTCTACTTCTTCTTGCAGGGATTTTTGGCCTTCTTACATTCTCGTTTGCATGACTATAGATCCTTCTGCCATCATTAATCTGTGCTTTTTCTCTAGAGTCAGCTCTTTCTGAAGTTCTTGCATTTGCTCCTCATAGAGTTGACTCTCAGTCATGATTTGAGTCGAGCTAGTAGCTCTGACTCTAGCAGGTGATGCTCGCAGCCTCTGGATGGTTTGATCTTTGACTTTTAGTTGGTCCTTGAGCTCAAGGACCTCATCCTGGCTTGCTTCTTGATCTATCTCTGCTCTTTCCTTGGCGTTCCTCATGGCTTCTACTTTTTTAGATTCTTCTGCCAGCTGTAGTGTCAGATTATATCTTTCCTTCTCGGCATCTAGTAGTGACTTGTTGAGCTGCTGACACTCTTCTTCAACTGCTTGCATTCTTTTTGTGGATTCTTGATTGGCTTCCTCCATTGCCTGGGAGCTTTGTAGTGCCCTTGCTAAGCTGGCCTGTAGGTCTCAACTTCTCTCTCCTTTTGTCTTTGGATTTGTGCTTGCAGAGAATGTACTTCCATTTTGATCTTTTCTTCAATGGCCTTGAGAGTTGTCATCTTTTTCTCTGAAGCCATGGATTGTGCTCTCAATCTTTTTAGCTTTGTCATCACCACGTCCCAGTCATTGGAGGGCGGGTGCAGGTCCACTGTATCTGTAGCAATTTCCTTTAACTCCACTAGCATGATGCCGTGCATCGGTTCTTTAGGCCCTGTCTTCGCCAAGTCGAATGCGACTGTGGCGGCTTCTTCCTTTGTATATTCTGCAGTTAGCAGGTCCAAAAATGCATAGTAAGAATCTTCGAATTCTTTTTGCTCCCTTTGAGGCTTAGCCTCTTCCTTCGGCTCCGGCTCTTGCCTTTGCTCTTGCTCTTCTCCTTGCCGTTCCTCTGCTTTGTCTTCAGCCTACTTATCTTTTGGTGGGGGGCTGCTAGGAGGTGGTGAGGGCGGTGGTGATGGCTGTGGGCTGGGTTTAGGGTTGGCTGGTAGAGATGCAGGGTTTTCCCTTTAAATCCCTATCTACTTTAGTTTTTATTTCTCTTTCCTGGCTCTCTTGCTCATCCAACAGTTTCTGTCGTATTTGTTGTACTTCTTCCTCTATAAAAGGAACATGTGGAATGTTCTCTGATGTAGCATCAAGAATCTCAAAATTCTTGATATAATCTTCAAATTGGTCCCTTTGCACTCTTTTGGATGATCCTAACATAGACTCTAGAGAAGGATTCCAGAGTTCACTTAAATCACCCTTGAGGGCTCTCTCTGCTCGGAAGCTCTCCATCAACCTCTCTAGTCTTGCCGCTTTCTGTGACCTTGTTTCTTTGGCTGGCACTTGAGCAAACTCCTTCTTCCCTTTCTTCTGCTTGGGCTGCTCCTCTTGGACTGGCTCTAGCTGTCTTTTCAGTTTTGTAGCCACTTTTGGTGCTCTTTGCGGTTCATCTTCCTTGTCTTCTTTTAACCTCAGCCAATCATTCTGAGACGGGGGGTCAGGCCACCTTCCTTTTGGATGTAGTGCTCCATAAACCACCTTGGTGATGAGTTCTCCTGGCACTGTATAGGTTGGCTTTTTGTTACCCATCTTTACTAGGTTGTCATGTATATATGCCGCATAGTTGATTATCTTTGGGGTGCCTTTCGTCATTGCCCACGTGAATGTCATGGAAATTGCACCTGGCGGCATCCTGTACTTCTGTGGCCTTTTCGTGCACATGTGGAAGTACTGGTTGTATAACTGGCTCATGATTGCCACTCTTGGGTTGGAAATTTCTTCAAAGATGTAATTCCCCTTCTTCTCTTTGTACACCTTGACCTCATCCCTTCTTTTTGTTACACTATCACCCTCGTTGGAGAGGTCTAGTGCATCTGCTACAACCCGCTCAGTGATTATTATCTCTGTTTCTGGTCTGCCTTGTAAATCTGTTACTTTGGCCACTCCATCCTCTTTGATGCTTGTCACAAACTCCCAGACTCTCTTGATGTCCACTCCTGCCGGTATTGCTTCAAAGTAGTTGTGGAGATCAATCTTCTCCAAGTATCCGGCCATCTTGCTTCGTACGAACTCATTGAGTTCTCTCGGCAGCATTGGTAGCTCAATAACATTGCCTTCAATGTCTTTGAACACTCCTTGGTAGATCTTTAGGTCGTTGGACTATAACAGATCTTCTTGTATCCATGTGCTGGTGGGCTTTAGTGTTCCTTCTGGAATGACGAAGGGTTCCACTTCTTCCAGGTAATCCTTGATTAGAGTCCGCAGTTAGCGTTTTTTCCATATTAGCTGCGAAACTGAGTTTTACTTATCCAAATGACTTGAAAATTGAAAATGAAGCTTAAAAGGAACTTGTGAAGCTGTGCATGTGCTCACAGTGCAAATCTGGCAAAAAAATTTCATATAGACATCCTACGCGTAGGATGTCTTTTTCATTAGATTTGGTTCATATTTGACATGCTGGTAGTGTATGGCTCATGGAACATGGCTATATGCTTGGATTTGAATTTGGATATCAAAAAGTGGATTTTTGGGCTGATTCAGGCTTTAGGTCACAATTTGGGTAGAATGTCCATCATAGGTAGCAATTGATGTCCAAATGGGTTGAAAATTGGTATATGGGCTTATTGCACTATGGTATTGGCTCCCATGATGTCACTCTTTGCACAAAAGGCTAAATTTATGCTGGAGACATCCTACGTGTAGGATGTCTTTTTCATCAAAATGACATGAAACTTGTCCTGTGGGTGGTCCTTGGCCTATGGAACATGGCTTTCTTGGATTTGAATTTGGACAAGATTGATGCTTGTAAGGCCCTGTGTGGTGTTTTTGGGCTTAAAAAGTGTATCTTGAAGGTGTTGGGGTTCAAAAATGATTAGAATGGCCTCAAACTTGATATATGGGCTCCTGATGATGAGGTGATTGGATCTTGAATGATAAAACATCCCCTGCATGTCAAAAAAGTCAAATAGACATCCTACGCGTAGGATGTCTATTTCATCATTTTTTCCTTCTGACCACACAGATTGGTTGTTGATGTGTTGGTGAATGTGTTGAGCAAGTTTCATTGGATTTGGACAAGATTTGGTAGGTCTATGGCCCATTATTGCCTTTATGCCCTAACTTTGCTTTTTTTCATGTATATGAGGTTAATTTTGGTCCAAATGTGATGAGACTTGGTGGATAGCTTGTAAATGTCATTCAAATAATGTGCATCATGAAAAATGTTGGAGTTTGTGCCCAGAAGTGCCCTTGAGACATCCTACGCGTAGGATGTCTCTTGGTGATTTTTTCATTGCTGGTGCTCCCAGTGCTTGCCCTTGGCCCCGCTAAGTCCCTTTTGAGCCTAATTTCAACAAAAAAGTCAAATGGATAGAGAAGAACTCCCTGTGTGGACTTCAGAGCCTCTGAGCCGTTTTCTGACTATTGGAGTGCTTCGATGAAATTTCTTGATGTTGGTCTCCATAGCTTCCCGATCCCTTGGGGATCCTTGCCGTATGGTTTTTGTCGACTTTGGCTTCACCGGAGCTCCATTTGGCAATTTGTCGCTCTAGGAGCACCCGTGGTTGCGTTTACATACCTTTGATGATTTGTGGGGATCTACCACCATAGAACTTGGTTGTTGATGGTCTAGGAAGGCCGCTCGTGAAGTTTGGTGGCAAATGGACTTGCGGTTTGGCCGCAAGTGCAATTTGGCGCTTTGTGTGTCTGCTGTCGTTTTTGAAGTTTAGTGCCGCTTCGGGCCACTTTTTGGTCATGCGGGTCATATAGACTTGTCGAGCATGTCGAGATGCTCCTACCCATGAATTTTGGTAGCATTTGGTCGCCGTTTCGCCGATTTCCCATTTGGTGGCCTCTTGCGGGTTTCTAGGAATTAGGGTTTTTCTCGATGGTTTCCTATTGCCTTTGAACATCCAGGACTGGTCTCCTAGACTAGGGTAATCTGCCGATGAAGTCTTGTTGCTTTCGGGTTAGCCGTTAGGCCACCGTCTCTACTTGTAGGTCTCTACCGCCCGCTTTGTGTGTGACTACGCTAGTTTTTGCGACATAATGACAAACATGCGCGAAAAGCTCAAGGTGGTGAGCCTACCTCTCATGTCTGGAGCTCGTCAGGTAGGCGTGCGCGTCGTAGAAGCTGCTGGAAGGTTGGTCCGCTCTAGGTGGTAGAAGCTCTCTCCACAAAGTCAATAGTGAGAATGAGCTAAAAATGAGGTGAAAATTTCTTTTTAATGGAGGTCCCCGAACCACTTTTCATGAAATTTGACATGTGCTCCTATCTTCTTGAAAGATGTGGTTTAGGCTCAAAAATTTCTTGATTTGGACTCCATTTGCTCTGTTTACCAGAAATTTGGCATGTTGGTCAAAACCTGGCCAAAACACGCTTTCCGCTCCAGTCTCATACTTGCACCCCCACTGTACCATAGGTTGTCCTATAGTCACTAATCATCCCCATATTTTTTGTTTTTCATTACGACTGTTTTTCACCTGCTTTTTGTATTTTTGAAGTTTTTCTGCAAAAAATTAGCAAAATTAAAAGGAAAATAGAAAATCAAACCCAGAAAATCCCCAAAAATCATAATAAATCACAAACATCACCGCAAAACATTATATACACTCGCATGCAATTTTTATGGCCGGATTTCTCCGTTTTACCAATATTTTGCCCGAAAAATGGCTATTTCTACTTATACACACACACCTAGGGGCTTGATTTGGCGTTTGACCCCATATACCTGTAGATACATGCTGTATAAGGGCATCTATACTTGGGTTACTCTAGAAAATTTTGCAACCAAACAACAACCCTTAAAATAGTCAAAAATCATGCCCTTTGTTGTTGTTTCTGTTATTGGTTCCGCATTTGAGAATGCCTTCCCCCCTCCTAGCCGGAGTCCTCCCGGACGACAAGGGATCGCCTCGGAGTATGTGCCGTGCATAGGTTGAAAAAGTTGTGCTAATGCCTGGCCGATTAATGTGGCTCTACTTTATGCATACTCGGCCAATGCATGGAAAAATTAATGCTGTGCAAGAGAAGGGCATAAGCAAGATGCTTATTGGCATTTGTTGTCGAGGTTTTCTGTTTTCTTTGCAAGTAACATCTGTAACTCTACTGCTCTCTGTTTAATTGTCTTTTTTGCAAAAGGCACTTGCTTTGCCGAACCTGTTGATAGGGCCGTAGTTGTGTCTAAGGAGAGAATTGGCTGGGGAATGGTTATGGTCTGTATTGTCTTTGCTTTCCATTGGTATTTTGTTGCTGCCGGTTTTTGTAGATGTTTTGGCACTTTCTTGTTTGCCACTGGTTTGTTGTTTATTGTCATCCACATAAGGCGGTTTTCCTTTTTGAAATGCAGCTGTCTGCCTTCCTTTGGTGGTTGTACTGAAGGGAGTTCCTTTTGCCTTTGCTTTGGTATCCAAATGCGAGTGACATTTGGGTTATGGCTAAGCATTGTCTTTGGGATCCATATCTGTTTTATGCCCTTGGTTTGTGGTAGTATCATCTGTTTTGTTGGAATTTTGTTGTTGCATTGTTGTTTGTCCGCCATGGCATTTCTATCCTTCTGCATCCATACTTGTTTGCTTTGTTTTGGTAACCTAGATCTTTGCATTGCGGCCGGTGACTTCATATGTCTGTAATTAGCATGGTTGGCTTTTACCTGATTGTTGGTCTCAGGTATCAGGTCGTTCTTTGATGGAATTTTTGCTTTTGTCTTCTGTTCCAGTGATTGCATGGCTTGCAGCTGATCATTCTGGTATTGCTGAGCAAAGGCTATCACCTGTTGTTCATGTTCATGCTGAATTTTGACTGCCTTTGCTTTCCAATCTACCTGGGTGTGATGTGCTACTTTCCAGCACTTGAGGAGTGGGATGAAGTTGACCTGTGACTTTGAGTTGTTGGTATAATCCATAAGAGATCAAATATTCTTGAGCTCCCGAATCAAGCAATGTCGTCGATTCAACTTGATTATTGCCCACTTTGACCGCAATTATTGGCTCCACTATCTCTTCATCCAACTTCGTCAGTCGAATGGCATTGACTTGCAATGGTGGTCCACTTTGTTGTTGTTGTCGTAGAAGTCTTCTTTTTGCAATTCGTTCTTGTGCTTCTGCTTGAGCTTCCTCTCGTACTCTCTATTTTTCCTTCATTCTTTGTTTTCCTTGATGAATTTGTTGGAGCATCTCCTGTGTGAGTGGTAGATGATATCTCTTCAATCTACATCCACTAATCCAGTTTGGCATTTCTTCACCTGCTAATGTAGCAAGCTTGACAGCTCCACTTTGTGATAGATCACTAATCACAAATGGTCCCATCCCTCGCTTTTTAAGTTTCTTGGCATGTTGCTTCAAGGTATAAACAGTACGTAATCACCTGTTTTGAACTCTTTGGTACGCGCATGTTTGTCAAAAAATTCCTTTTGTCTTCTCTTTTTAGCATAGATTGAAGCCACAGCGCGTAAGCGGAGTTCATCTAGCTTTTCAAGATCATCAATTCGTGAAGAGAGCTCATGCCCTGTCCATTCTAAGCTTTTTGCTACTCATAGAGTTGGAATTAAAAACTCTATGGGTAGTATAGCATTTAGGCCAAACACCATGTTGTATGGTGTTGTTCCGATTGATGTTTTGTAAGCCACCCTGTATGTCCATAGTGTTGAGTGTAGCTGTTGATCTCAATCCGTTCTTGATTCTGACACTATTTTAGTGAGGACCATGCATAGTGTTTTATTTGTGGCCTCAGCTTGACCATTGGCCTGTGGATGGTATGGTGCAAATTTCCTATGTATGACCATGAATTCCTCTAGCAGATATTCAATGACTTCATTGAGAAAATGTGTTCCACGGTCACTGACAATTTCTATTGGTAACCCGTAACGTACAAAAACATTCTCATACAAAAATTGTGCAGTGGTGCATGCATCAGCTTTTTGTGTTGCCTTGGTTTCGACCCATTTTGTGAGATAGTTCATAGACACAATGATATATTGGGTATGGGTGCAATATGCAGGGGGTGATATAGGTCCCACAAAATCAATGCCCCATTTTGCAAATGCTCTTGCTCCCATCATTGGTCGTAATGGCATCTCATCTCGTTTTATTGGCACCTTGGTGCGTTGACATGCGTCACAACGCTTTACAAACTCTTCAACATCCATGTGCAATGTAGGCCACCAAATTCCTGCCGTTAAGACAATTTTTGCCATCTTATCGCCTGAAAAATGGCCTCCACTTATTCCACTATGTGCATGTTCTAGAATCAGCAGGTATTCGCTTTCACTTGCACAGATTCTAAGTTGATTGTCCTTTCCCCGCTTATAGAGTTGGTTCCCAATTAACTGAAAGTCACGAGCTTCCAGCTCTATAGATTTTTTCCATGCTCTTGTGATGTTCTCAGGGAACGTCCTGGTGGTTAAGAAGTCAATGATATATTGACTCCATGCAGGTGCTATGTTTATCTGAAACAAAGTTGCGTGATCCACTGGTCTTTTGGCACTACATATAGTACAATTGGTAACATAAGAATGTGTGTCCGCATACATAGTTGGCCAATAAACCCCTAACTGTTTCAGTCTCTGGTGTGTTTTCACTGTTGAACAATGAAATGCACAACCCTGGACATGTGCCTCTGCAAGGTAGCACTCAAATTCTTCCCGTTTTATACATAATCGTAGGATTAGGTCCGATCCAAGATGATACATCGGTCCTGCTATCAACTGGAAGTTTTTTGTTTGTCGAATTGTTTGCTGTTTTGATCTGCATTCCGTATTATCAAACCTACTTCCAAAGGAAAGAATGCTAACAATTTCCTGAGACCATTTGGGTACCATTTCAATATTGAAAAGATACGCATATGGTATATCATCATCTACTCCTTCAGGAGCTTCCCCGTTGTGTATCCTTCCGCTCGTAGATGGGTTTTACCCTTTTTGCCCACCATCGTGAAGTCAAATTCTAGCAATATAATAAACCAACGTACGATTCTCCCTATGTGTCCAAGGTTTATTTACCAGTGACGAAGGAAATTTGGAATGGCGGCCTCTACACCAAAACAAACTCCATTGCGCCACAAGGGAAATGAGATAAGGGCACCACCTAGTCTTGGAAGCGTGGGCTAGGACCGCTACACACACACACACACACACACACACACACAGAGAGAGAGAGAGAGAGAGAGAGAGAGAGAGAGAGAGAGAGAGAGAGAGAGAGAGATCACTATGAATGAAGCATTAACGTTAGTGTGTGTACAAGGAATGGATGACTTCAAACACTCCCAACACAAATAGTCATGTAGATTACCAAACAACCACTCAAGGATTAGCCAAGATCACAGCCAAGATCACATCAAGCACTCTCACACACATATAAAAGATTTCTCTTAATTAACATAAGTAAGAGGAGGAGAGGTTACTAGCATGAAACAATTTGCACTCTAGAATGTGCAAGAATAGAGTGAATGAATGAGCTTATGGGCTCATGGTGAGTGATACAAAGACTCAATGGGGCTGAGGGAGGCTTGAAATTACAAAGGGGAAGGCCTCTTTATATAGGAAAGAGAGTGATTAGGAGTGAGGTTAAGATCCAAGTGTAATTTGTACAAATGAAGCTTGATTAGGGACATTCAACCAATGAAGAAGCTCCTTCCAAGTGATTTGTTGACCAATTAGCTCCATCATCACTTGTGTTGTCTTCACTCCTTCTTCCATAGCTTGAGTCCAAGAGCTTCCTTATTTTAAAATGTAAAGAATCTACATAAAATCAATACATATCTAGTAATAATAGAAAGGGGTTGAATGAGAACTTATGAATTACAACAAGATTAAGCATGACTTGAGAGGTGATTAGAAGAGGAATTTTGATGGGTTTTTGAGCTTGAGAGAGAGGAGGAAGGAGAGGAGGGTGAGAAGACTGATGGCTGATTTTTAGAGAAGGTCTCAATGTGGAAAAGGAAGGGTGTGTGTGTGTAAAGGTAGAGGGGGTGGTCTCCACCACAGTTGAAAAAACTGGCGTCCGCCATTTTGGCCATATCTCCTAGACCGTAGATGCAAAAATTATAAAAAAATATGGCCAGAATCTCCAGCTCATCAGCTACAAGTTTGATGAAGACAAATTTTCTTAGATCGGAGTGGAAGTATTTTTTAAAAATTCAGCAAAATCATGTGTCTGGTTCCTTCCTTTACCAAGTCTTCCACTTGGGTCCCATTTGTTTGAATCATCATATGGCTCCAAAGCCATGATGATATGAGCCACTCATGACCCTTGAATCATGGGTGCATGGCTCCACAACCACATCATATCTTTTCTTTTCACATTTACATATTTTCCCTTCCCTTTACCACTAGGTTCTCCCTCTACCTTTCACCTCCGGTGAACTAGTCAAGAAAAAATTCCTATCAAATCATTTTTTTTAAATTTTTCCAAGAGGTTGTTCTCACTCTTTCTTTTATTGTAAACCTCTAGAAGCAAGGAAAACCAACAAAATATGATAAACAAAAATTTGTGATAGGCTCGGATCATAGCTCCCCCAAACCTGGCTAGGGGTATTTATGCCTCTAGCCTACTTTCTTTGATCTTGAGCTGACCTTATCCTGATGTGATAAGGCTTTAGACGCCATCCATTTTTCCTGGTCTTGTGCACTTTACCATCAATGTCTTGAAGTCTGTAAGAGCCATTTTTGAACTTTTTGGTGACCAAGAACGGGCCTTCCCATCGGAAAAGAAACTTTCCATCCTTACGAGTGTCGAAGCGATTGTCATATCGAAGCACCAGAGATCCCTTTTTGATGTCTTTGGATGCTAGCTTTTTGTTGAACTTTTATCTGCGCTTCTCTGCTTCTTGAGAATAGTGGTTGATGGCTTCTTCACGATCCAATTGCAGCCTCTCTAGATCCATGATCCTTTAATATACTTTCTCCTTTTGAGAGCCTACCTGGCTACCCAATATTCAAAGACTTGTTAACTTCACTTCAATGGGCAAAAGCGCCTCCTTTCCATAAACCAAATGAAAGGGTGTGTACCCTAATGTGGTTTTGAAGGAGGTTCTATAGGCCCATAGAGCTCCATTCAGGTGTTTGTCCCAATCTTGGCGCCTGGCATGTACCTGTTTGGTGAGAATTTTGCAAATGATTCCATTTACCTTTTCCACCAAACCATTGCACTGAGGGTAGTAAGGAGTAGAGTGTTGATGCTGAATATTTAGCTTCTTCATGAGTTCTCCTACCAAGTCTGCTCTAAACCATGGTCCTCTATCAGATAGTATTTCAAGAGGGGTGCCAAACCGGCAACAGATGTGGTCAAAGATGAACTGACTCACATCCTTAGCGGTAATTCTATTGGTCGGCATAGCCTCAGCCCATCTAGTCATGTAGTCTACTCCCATGATGATGTACTCTTTACCTGACTGAGTGCGTGGTAGAGGCCCTATGGCATCAATTCCCCACTTCTCAAAGGGCCCATATACCTTTATTGGGTTCTGAGGTTCAGCTATGAGCCGTCGTGGTCCTGCTTTCTGACATTCATCACATGTTTGACACCATTATTTGACATCACGATGAAGACTTGGCCAAGTAAACCCAGCTTGTAGAACCTTTCTACTAGTGACGTCATGTGCAAAGTGTCCTCCGCACATATCATCGTGACAAGCTTTTAAAATCTCTTCAATTTCACTCTTCAAAGGCACTCTCCTAAGCACACCATCCTTACCAAGACAATACAAGTCATCATTTACTATGCGATACCTGGTAGCCTTCCTAGCTAACCATCGTCTTTACCCTGCATTCAAGTGTTTAGGAGCCTCTCCTTGCTCCAGAATGTGCATAATATCTTCCAAGTCCTCCTTGCCTTGCTGAAGTGGAAGTTTGATGGCCACTGCTCCCACTATTGACTCATTTAACTTTGATGATGCTAGGTGGTCTGCATCCTTGTTCTGGTCTCTTGGCACATGATGTACTTGTGCCTCCCTAAATCTCCTCATAAGAGCTTTTGCTTCTCTCATTTTAGTAGAGAGACGGGCATTTTTGCAAGCCCATGTACCTTGCATTTGCCTTACCAAAAGCATGGAGTCACCAAAAGCGTTTAATCTCTTAATTGAATTATCGAGACACCAACAAAGGCCATGAATTAGAGCATGATATTCTGCTTCATTGTTGGAGTGGACATCTTCTAGAGTGATCCCTTCACCATGGATCCTCTCTCCCAATGGAGATAAGACTACGATGCCTGCAGCTACCTTATCCTTGGTTCTCTTGTATGCTCCATCAAAGTAGAGGCTATAAGCATTGACCAAAGCCTCTGGAGCTGGAGGTGGTGGAAGTTCCTTTCTCTTCAAATGGAAAACTTTTTCATAGCACTTGTTTGTTAAAATGTCGGCTAAGCATGCTTGAGTTGTTCTTTCAACCTGTATTGTATAATCAAACTCTTGAAGTCGCACCACCCACTTTGCTATTTTGTCAGAGATTTCCATATGTTGTAGTGCATAGGGAAACATATCCTCCAGAGTGATAATTACAAACCTCTTCGGCAGCAAGTATGGCCGAAATTTGGTTACCGCAAACATGAGAGCTAACACTAGCTGTTCCATCAGGGTGTAGGCCTTCTCTGTGTTTTCCATGAGGCGGCTAGCAAAATACACAGGCCTCATAAAGGATGTTTTTGGATCTTTTTGTAGGAGGGCAGCACCAATGGCCTCTTCTCCCACACTAGGGTTTACAAAGAATGTTTCTTCCCAACAAGGTTGGAGGATTACAGGGAGTGACCCTAACATTTTTTTAATCTCTCTAAAATGCCCATCACTTTCTTCACTCCAAACAAGCGTCTCTTGACGAGTCAGCTGTTGTAGAGGAAATATCACTTGGGAGAGTAAGTGTATGAATCTACTCAAATATCTTAGCTTTTGCAAGAAAGAGATTAATTGTTTGATGGAAGTTGGGGAAGGTAGATTTAGCAATGTTTCTATCTTTTCAGGATCTACCTCGATTCCATCAATGGACACTACATGCCCTAATAGTGTAACCTTGCTTTCCCCAATGTGACATTTGTCCTTGTTTAGTTGTCCACCTAGCTTAGCTAAACGAGTAAATCCTTCATCAATCTTGCCGAGATGCATACTTTTGGAGCTGTAAATACAAAAGTCATCTATGAAAACCCTTATGGACTTACCAAAGTAAGGTTGGAAGACCATGTTCATGAATCGTTGAAAGGTGGCTGGAGCGTTGGTGAGACCAAAAGGCATGACTCGAAATGCAAAACATCCCCATGGTGTGATGAAAGTAGTCTTTTTCTGGTCCTCCTCTGCAATGCGTATTTGAAAGTAGCCAGAGTAGCCATCACACACTGTGTATCTCTCATGGCCTGCTACTTCATTTAGAATCTCATCTTGAAATGGGAGAGGGAAGTGGTCCCTCTTTGTTGCAGCATTTAGTGGCTTGTAATCCACGCACACTCGCCATTTACCATTCTTCTTTGGCCTCACCACTACTGGGGAGACCCATTCTAAATCTTCTACTGGGTATATGAATCCTGCTTCTAAGAGTCTCTTCACCTCAGACAACAGTGCATTTTGTTGCACAAATCCTAATCTTCTTAGTTTTTGTACTACTGGCTTGCTCCCTTCTTTTAGATGGATATGATGCTTCACTGCAGTGACACCTGTAATGTGAGTGTAATCAAAAATAAACAATGATGCATGCTTCTTGAGAACATTTACATAACCCTCCTTTTCTTCTTCCTTTATATCCTTGGATAACATCTCCTCTAGGCTGGCATCCCACACATTCTCCATTTGGATCCTTGGGTTGTCTTCTGATGAGGTAGTTTCCTTTATGGTGACGCCCATGACTTCGAGAGTGCTATCACTCTCTTCACTTGAACTCTCTTCCTCGTCCATGGATGAGGAGCATCCACTTGAGCTCCACTCATCAGCTGACGTCTCTAGTTCAAGGTTCTCTTGTCGCCCATTCTTTAGGTTATAAACCACCTTCCGACTATGGCCACCCATGCGAGGCCTCAACTCCAAGTCTCCTGTTGCCCAATCTTGCCTAGCTCCTATACCCATGAGCCAAGGTCGTCCTAAAATAAGGGGGTATCCTTCTCCCTTTACTGGCATCACATAAGCATCAACCTCTGTAGTGATTCCAAAAACAGAAACTCTCAAAGCTTTCACTACACCCACACAAGTGACAGAGACATTATTGGCCATTTTTGCCCTAAAGTTTGATGATTCCATTACCTCTAAACCCAATTGATGCATTAGCTTTTCTGTCATGACACAAACCTCTGCTCCACTGTCAATGTAAGTTTTTGGAATCCGTTGTCCCTTGATTTGAGCCTCCACCAAAGGCACTATATCCTTGAGACCATATGCTTTGATTACACTTACTAGCTTACTTCGCTTTGCCCTCGTGCTCACCATTTTTGACCATTGTCGTCGAAGCTTTGGGGAGATATGAAGTAGTTGTGGCCAAGTAATCTTTGGTCCTTGAGAACTCACATCAGCTGTCAAGTCATAAGGTTGTGTCCGAGATCCCATAGGGAAATCAGAGATGTCAATTTGAGACCTAGTACGGGTCTTTCTCTTCTTGGCTTCATCTTTAGTTGCCCGAGATGTACTTGCTTCATTGCTTGCATCCTTGCTTGTTTCTTTACCTACTTCATCTTGGACACGCACACGTTTGATAGGCATTGTAGCCACTTCATCTATCTTCATCTTCCCTTTAGCTATTTCTTCCTGGTTGCTTCTGCCCTTGAGGACCTCCTCCATCCTTATGATGCTCACATTTGGTTGAGTAGCAGGGGCTTGAGCTTGAGCACGAGGTGGATGCAAAATTTGAGGTTGCGGTTGCTCTTGTGCTTGAGCTCTAGCACAGGGAGGACTTACTTGTTGTCGAGGACCTCTGACAGGGTAGTCATATCTTCTGGGATGAGGGCAATTATACATGTCGTGGCCATTTTCCCCACAATTGTAACACAACATTTCCCTTGCTTGACGTCGCATTGGTGGCCGATTCCCACCATTTCCCTCAATAGGCCTTCTTGCACCTTGCACAAGATTTACTCTCAACCCCTCTAGCTGGTTTGTGAGATTGTTTATTTGTTGGAGCATATCTTCTTGTTGACCTCTATTGAGGTCTGGTGCATTAGGCACATTTGGAGGTATGTGAGAAGCTTCCATAGTTGTGATACTGCCTCCCAAAGCTAGCTGGCCAGCTTGGTCTTGATAGAGAATCTTTCTATTCTTTTTCCTAGCAATTCTTAAGGCATCTTCAAAAGCATTTGGAAATTTTCTCTTTACCTTCTCCCTTAGCAAGGGGTACAATCCTGAGATAAATCGATCCTTTTGGAGGCAACTGGGAGCTTGCTCACCAAGGTTTAGTGAGTCTGACCATTGCCCCCAAAGTTTCAGAAAACCTTCCTCATAGGTTGCATAACCATGAGGGTCAACTTGATGAAGGGCCAGAAGCCGTTGCCATAGTTCTTCTGCCGAATTGGCTCGTTGAAATCTTCATAGGAAAGCCACCTTCAATCCCTCCCAATCAATTCTTTGGGTTGGATCTAGAGCCTGGAACCATACCCTAGCTTCTTCTTTGAGCACCAAAGGAAAAGCTCTCAATTTCAATGCTTCGTCATCCCTCCCAGAGACAAGGAAAGCCATCTCCAAGTTATCGAAAAAATCCTCAGCATTTTCCGCACTACGCCCAAAAAAATTTGGGAAAGCCATCATAAAAGTGGGTTGCCTTCCTCTCAATACAGCACAAAGATGAAACGTCTAGGCCCAAATCATATCTTATTAAGGGTAGAATAAATGGATTGATAGATGCATTAATCTCAGCTAGACGACGAGGGCCTAGTAAGTTCCTTATGATGTTTTGGAACCTAAGCTTTGTGCTAGCTATTATATGCACACTTTGTCTAGCACGAGGTTGGAAAGGTCCATATAAATCCCTATGATTCATGGAGTATGCTTAAAGCAAGATGAAGATGTGAACATCAAAAGATACATTATACTCCAAAATAGGAAATATTATAGGGTCAGGGGACAACAATATCTCTCTCAACCTCTCAGCTCCAAAATAGAAGACCAATCTTTGTTGGAAAAAAATCTTTCTATCAATGCGCACATTCACCCTAATATTCTGAACTGATTGAAAGTTGTAGAAAATGGGATTATTCATTGGTGCATTAAATACAAACTTCCATGAAGCACTTCATTGAAGTTGAGCTCTCTTGGATCCCACCATTTGAGAGATGCGAAGAATTTGCTCACCAGTGATTAGCCTAGCTTTGGTGTGACCATCTTCAGCTTTGTAGAGTTCATAGGGTTCGATGGCTACCCTCTCAACCACCTTGAGCCTTCTTGCTAGTAGTAGTTGGAGTGCATCACCATATGTAGCCTCTTGCCAATACCGCACCCCATTGATGTGTAGCTCCCCCTCCAAAAACTTGTTAATACCCGAGTTTGAGAGTGCTTTCACCACCTGAAGTCGAGGCTTCAAAGGAAGTGTCTTCACACTAGCCACAAAGCACTCAACACAATTTTTTGACCTAGGGACTTGATGACTACAAGATTTTCCTTGAAGCAAAGAAGGGTGTGTGTAGTTAACTCTCTTTACCCGCATACGTGCCGTTTGTCCATAAAGACGCTTCTTTTCTCGAGCTTCTTGGGGAGACCATAGTGGAAGTCTCGGAGAATTTGATGGATCTTCCTTCATAGGATTGACAGAGCATTGCTTGAGAACTCCTCCGTGGGGGCACCAATTTATGACGAAGGAAATTTGGAATGGCGGCCTCTACACCAAAACAAACTCCATTGCGCCACAAGGGAAATGAGATAAGGGCACCACCTAGTCTTGGAAGCGTGGGCTAGGACCGCTACACAAAGAGAGAGAGAGAGAGAGAGAGAGAGAGAGAGAGAGAGAGAGAGAGAGAGAGAGAGAGAGAGAGAGAGAGAGAGATCACTATGAATGAAGCATTAACCTTAGTGTGTGTACAAGGAATGGATGACTTCAAACACTCCCAACACAAATAGTCATGTAGATTACCAAACAACCACTCAAGGATTAGCCAAGATCACAGCCAAGATCACATCAAGCACTCTCACACACATATAAAAGATTTCTCTTAATTAACATAAGTAAGAGGAGGAGAGGTTACTAGCATGAAACAATTTGCACTCTAGAATGTGCAAGAATAGAGTGAATGAATGAGCTTATGGGCTCATGGTGAGTGATACAAAGACTCAATGGGGCTGAGGGAGGCTTGAAATTACAAAGGGGAAGGCCTCTTTATATAGGAAAGAGAGTGATTAGGAGTGAGGTTAAGATCCAAGTGTAATTTGTACAAATGAAGCTTGATTAGGGACATTCAACCAATGAAGAAGCTCCTTCCAAGTGATTTGTTGACCAATTAGCTCCATCATCACTTGTGTTGTCTTCACTCCTTCTTCCATAGCTTGAGTCCAAGAGCTTCCTTATTTTAAAATGTAAAGAATCTACATAAAATCAATACATATCTAGTAATAATAGAAAGGGGTTGAATGAGAACTTATGAATTACAACAAGATTAAGCATGACTTGAGAGGTGATTAGAAGAGGAATTTTGATGGGTTTTTGAGCTTGAGAGAGAGGAGGAAGGAGAGGAGGGTGAGAAGACTAATGGCTGATTTTTAGAGAAGGTCTCAATGTGGAAAAGGAAGGGTGTGTGTGTGTAAAGGTAGAGAGGGTGGTCTCCACCACAGTTGAAAAAATTGGCGTCCACCATTTTGGCCATATCTCCTAGACCGTAGATGCAAAAATTATAAAAAAAATATGGCCAGAATCTCCAGCTCATCAGCTACAACTTTGATGAGACAACTTTTCGTGGATCGGAGTGGAAGTATTTTTTAAAAATTCAGCAAAATCATGTGTCTGGTTCCTTCCTTTACCAAGTCTTCCACTTGGGTCCCATTTGTTTGAATCATCATATGGCTCCAAAGCCATGATGATATGAGCCACTCATGACCCTTGAATCATGGGTGCATGGCTCCACAACCACATCATATCTTTTCTTTTCACATTTATATATTTTCCCTTCCCTTTACCACTAGGTTCTCCCTCTACCTTTCACCTCCGGTGAACTCGTCAAGAAAAAATTCCTATCAAATCATTTTTTTAAAATTTTTTCCAAGAGGTTGTTCTCACTCTTTCTTTTATTGTAAACCTCTAGAAGCAAGGAAAACCAACAAAATATGATAAACAAAAATTTGTGATAGGCTCGGATCACCAGATACAAAGGAGCTTGATGATCTGTGAAGAACACAAATTTATTTGCGAGCAACTAATGCCGAAATTTCTTTACAGCGTAAATCATTCCTAACCCTTCCCGCTCGGTGGTTGTGTAGTTCTTTTCCGCACTGTTTAACTATCGGCTCGCATAGCAAACCGGAAAATCCATTGTTCGGTCTCCAGGTTGAGCCAGAATACTTCCAATGGCATATGCTGAAGCATCAATGTGCACATGGAATATCTTTTCCCAGTCTGGTGCTTTTATTACAGGTGCTGATATAAGGTTTTCCTTCAGCTTTTGGAATGAAGTTTCACACTCCTTGGTCCACTCGAAATTGACTAGAAAACGATACAGAGGTTGTGCGATAACCGCACACATGTATATGAATCTTCGATAATATCCGCAGTGTCCCATGAAGGATTGCACTTGTCTCGCATTAGTAGGCCTAGGTAGGTCTACAATGACTTTGACTTTGTCTAGGTCTGTGGTTATGCCATTTCGTGAGACAATGTGTCCTAAGATGCGGCCTTGCTTAACCATGAATACACACTTTTCCGGGTTAAGACAGATTAGATACGTCCTGCATTTTTCAAAGACCTTTTGCAAATGGTCGATATGCTCCTCTCGTAGAAGAGAGTGTACACAAAGATCATCCATGTAAATTTCTAAGAATATTCTTAGGTATTCCTTGAATGCGTGCATCATTAACCTTTGGAAAGTGGCTGGGGCATTAGTTAAGCCAAATGGCATAACTCGATACGCATAAATCTCCCATTCTGTGGCAAACGCGATTTTGTGTTGATCTTCCCTTGCTATTTCCAGTTGGTTGTATCCTGAAAACCCATCCGGAAAGGAATAAGCCCATTTGTCGGCCACTCACTCAAGTACATGTTCTGTGATTGGTAAGGGATAATTATCCCTTATGGTTGCTGCATTTACCTTTTTGAGGTTTACACACACTCGTAGTTTTCCATTCTTTTTGGGAACTACCACAATGGGTGACAACCAATCTGTATGTTCAATCTCATAGATGAATTCAGCTTCCATCAGCTTATCAATCTCTTCTTTGATACGTTTAGCAAATGTGTCATTATATGTATAAGGACGTTGTTTGCTAGGTTTTGCATCCGATTTCAAAGGAATTGTATGTTGGCATATCGATGGATCAACTCCTTTGAGGTCTTTATAGGACCAAGCGAACACATCTTTATACTTCTTGAGAAGTTTTGTTAGCCGTTCTTCTTCTTCAGGCTTTAAATCTTTAGCTATATAGACCGGCTGAGGCTTTTCACCTGGTTCTGCGAGGTCTATCTTTTTTGCATTTTCAGGCCCATCGTAAGATTCTTGGTTGGTTCTTTCCTTGATTGGTGGTGTCATGATGATTTTTCTGTCCTGGATAGTAAATTTCCGATAGTGTGATGGTACAATCATGTTCCCCTTTTCTGACTCCCCTTTACTATCACTATCGTCTTCAATAGTCCATATCTCTCTCAAAGACCATTTCAGTTCTTGATATTTCTGTTTACGCTCTAGTTTGGTCCACTCTTGGTCTTTGTTGTTTCTTTTTTTGATTTTTGAGATTTTTGTGATTTTGTTTCAGTTTTAGCTTTTCGTACCTGTTTTATTTCCTCTCGCATTCTTCCTTTTTTATCTTTTGAGAATCCTCCTGATATTTGATTTTTAACACAATCTTCTGCTTTTACCAGCATCAAATAGTGAGTTTTACCTTTTATCTTGGGCATCAGGTTCTCTCTCGTTTTGTTTCCTGCTCGTTTCCTCCTGTAGCGTTCTTGGCGTCTAGGGTATTGATTAGAAAAATCATAAAACTTGATATTCTCGGTTTCATTTCCACGCTCACTTGAGGTGTCTGAACACTCATTATCTGCATCATCATTTACTTCCAAATGTTCAGAGGAGTTGTAAAACTCTTCTTGTTTTGGTGGTTCTACCGTCTCTTTTTCTAGTATAACGCTTACCATGTAATAGGGTAATACATCATAGCCATCCTTATCGCAAAATTTTGTTCTTGGACTTTCGGTAATGGCACAGACATCCAATGTTGCTAGTATGTGTTCCCATTCGAGAGGTTCCAAGGCATCTTCAGGGAAAGGTTCCGAAATATACTCTTTGTCCTCAATTGCTCTTTCTAAGACGCATTCCTCTCTTCTTAAGCTTCCACAATGTGAAGCTCCGCACATCCATAGCTCTTTTGGTTGCCCTAACCATGTTGGGAGTTCTGACTCTGCTGTAGCTGAATCAAACTCTTCCACAGGTGTTTGGTTCACATCTTTGTAACTATGGTCTTTCAGGTGTATTTTAGTTGTTGTCTCGCCATGTCTGAGGTATATGTGGTCATAACCCCAATCTTGGACCATCTTCAATTGTCGCATGAATGGTCGTCCCAAGATGATCTCATAATTGTTCTTTTTGTCGAAATCGACTATTGCAAATGTATGCTCATACTCTATACTCATACTCAATTCCGCACGAAGTGACAATCACTTTTTCTAAGAGTCCTAGAGGCTTCTCCATGAACCCATCTGCCAATTGCAGTTTCATTCTGGTAGCCCTCAAAGCTGGTTTTCCCCATTTTTTCCATATTTCCTTGGTGGCGATAGCAACTCCCGCTCCACTGTCAAGAATATCTTTGGAAACTACTCCTTGGAATTCTACTGGTAGCGTGGTGTTTCCATCTTCTCCCTCGCAATATTCTCCAACCTTGTTCAATGGTACTGGCCTAGTGTTTAGTTGAGGCATGTCCAACTCTCTGATCCCTTCCTGAAGCTTCAAGGTGGGGTCTTTCACTCCAAATTTTTCTAGGCATTTACCTACTGTGGTCCACATGTTTGGTCGTAACCTTAGGAGTTCTGCTAATGTGATTGTGCATGCCACCGGAGTAGACAACAACTCAATCAATCCTTGTGAATCCATCACCTTGTTAGAAGAAAGTCTTTGAGATGGGATTTCTCTCACTTCCGACTTAGCTTCATACTCTCCTAGGTAAGAGGGTAAAGTTCTCAGCGAGTTTGTGTAGAGTGCGCAAGTGATGGAGAAGGTAGAAAAAAAGACTACACACACACCAACACACATTGGGACACACACACACAATCGTTACCCTGCAGCAGCCATTTAACGTGCTGCTCTTCTCTTCTTCTCTTTTTGAACTATTATCTAAAGTATATTTATAACATAGTATAGTCAGTGTCCAGCCGCCCATAACACAATGGGCATATTCTTTAACATCATATTCTTTAACACTCCCCCTCAAGCTCAGAGTGAGCTTGCATATGATGGATTCCCAATGCTTCACGAAAGTAGCAAAACTTCTCCTTTCCAAGAGCTTTTGTGAATATATCCGCAACTTGATCATTTGTCTTCACATACACCAAATCAATCTCATTTGCCAAAACTTTTTCTCTAATGAAGTGATAATGTACCTCAATGTGTTTAGTGCGAGCATGGTAGACTGGATTCTTTGCCAACATGATGCTGCTAATATTGTCACAATATATAATGACACTATCAAGATAGTCAAAACCAAATTCTACCATAAGCACTCTTAACCATGACTCTTCACATGCTGCCAAAGCTGCTCCACGATATTCAGCTTCTGTACTTGATAATGCTACATTTGATTGCTTCTTGCTACTCCAACTTATCATACCATTGCCAATGGAAAATGCATAACCACTTGTAGATCTTCTATCCATAAAATCTCCTGCCCAATCTGCATCTGTGTAACCATAAAGACAAAGCTTCCCATTCTTTTCATAAAACATTCCATAACTGACAGTGGCTTTCACATATCTCATAATCCGTCTCACTGCATCAAGATGACTCTTACATGGATTTTGCATGAGTTGACTCACAACACCCACTGCATAACTCAAATCTTGCCTTGTTATTGTCAAGTAAATAAGGCTTCCAGCCATCTTGCGATACATAGTGACATCCTCAATGTAATGTCCATCATCAAACAACTTCACATTTTGATCAAGAGGTGTATCAACCGGTTTGCACGCTGTCATTCCATACTTCTCAAGCATATCCAATGCATATTGTCTTTGTATTATCCAAATTCCTGATAAAGTATTGACAATTTCAATTCCCAAGAAATATCTCAACTCACCAAGGTCCTTCATGTTGAATTCTCTCAACAAACTCTTCTTGACATGCAAAATTTGCTCAGCATGACTTCCATTGAGAATCAAGTCTTCAACATAGATAACAATAACGACGATCTCTCCATCAACATGATTCAAAAATAATGAGTGATCAGCAGTAGATTGTTTAAATCCAATCTTCTTCAAGAATCTGGTTATCTTTTCACACCAAGATCTAGATGCTTGCTTCAAACCATACAATGCTTTCTTCAACTTACACACATAATATGGAAACTCTGGATGTTGATAACCCTCTGGCTGTATCATATAAACTTCTTCTTCCAAGTCACCATTCAAGAATGCATTATCCACATCCATTTGTCGTAACTTCCAACCGAACATACTTGCCATTGCTATCACCAATCTGACTGTTGTCATCTTTGCAACTGGACTAAACGTCTCATCATAATCAAGACCTTTTGTTTGAGCATAAGCTTTAGCAACAAGCCTTGATTTGTATCTTTCCACACTACCATCTGACTTGCACTTGACTTTGTATACCCATTTTGAACCAATTGCTTTCTTTCCACTTGGCAAGCGAACCAAATCCCAAGTGTCATTCTTCACAAGAGCATCCATCTCATCATCCATAACTGACTCCCATTCTGATTTTCCAATTGCCTCTTGAAAACATGTAGGCTCTTTATGTTGCACACGTGAAACCATGTATGCATAATGTGTATGCATGTAACCATTGTATGTCAATCTATCAACTGGATAACGCACCCTCTCTGATCTTCTCAATTGTGGTGCACTCTTCTCTTCAACTCTTGCATATGGGGGTACATATTTCTCAATATGATTACTGCTAGGTGTCCTCAAATGTGGTAAACCATGCTCTTCATCGAGGCTTTCATCTCCAGAACTCTCTTCAACCACTTTCTTCTTTCCTTTCTCGTCTTGCTTCTTATCTCGCAAACGACCACTCCATGGGTTGACTCTTCCTGTACTCTCCTTTGCCATATGTGGTCCTGAAATAGTTCTTGTTGATGGTCCTGGCTTATCAACAACATGACGCACATTCTCTTGCTCTTCATACTCATCTTCTATCATCACTGGCTTTGGTTTATACCATGGTTCATGCTCACAAAATCTGACATCTCTACTGACATAAACTTGTCTTGTGGTAGGATCATAGCACTTGTAACCTTTCTTTTCAACTGGGTAGCCCAAGAATATACACTTCATTGCCTTTGGCTCCATCTTCTTTCTTGCTTCATTTGGCACATGAACATAGCAAACACATCCAAAAACTTTCATGTAGGAAACTGTTGGCTTGATCCCATAAAGTCTCTCATAAGGTGAAATTTCATGAATGGCAGCTGTTGGTGTTCGATTCATAATGTGTACTGCTGTATGAAGTGCTTCAGCCCAATATGTTAATGGCATATTCATCTCATTCATCATGGCTCTTGAAATCTCTGCTATGACTCTATTCTTTCTTTCAGCAACTCCATTTTGTTGTGGTGTGTATCTGCAAGTAATCTGTCTTCTTATGCCTTGTTCACGTAAGTAATCATCAAAACTGTGTGACATGTACTCTCCCCCTCCATCTGTACATAGGCATTTAATTTGACAACCATTCTCTTTCTCAACCATAACTTTGAACTCCAAAAATACCTCAAATGCCTCTGACTTTGCCTTTAGAAAGTAAACCCATGTCATTTTGCTGTAATCATCCGTGAATGTGATAAAATATCGACAACCATTTGGTGTAGCGTGATCACAAGGTCCCCAAATATCTGAATGAACAATTTCCAAAGGACTTTGGCTAATTCTCCCCCTCTTTGGAAATGGTAAACGAGATTGCTTTCCAAATTGACAAGCTTCACAAACATGATCAAAATTCAATCTGCCAAACTTTGGTAATCCACGTACAATTTGATTTGATTACATATGCTTTAGTCTTCTAAAATTGACATGACCAATTCTCTTATGCCATAAATTTGCCCAATCATCTTGAGTGGCTGATTTGTTTGCATACATACCACTGTGTAAACATGGATCTCCAGCTTCCAATGAGAACAAGCGACCTTTCTTTCTTCCACGTGCCAATATCTTGCGTGGTCTGCCGTTGTGAAACTCCTCTATGAAGCAGCCATAACAATTAAAACGGACTTGCAACCCTTGATCTGTCATTTGTCCAACTGATGCTAAATTCTTTGTGATTGAAGGCACATATAGAACATCTCCCAATGTGTTGTATGTCCCGTCTTTTTCTAGCAATGGAACTGAACCAACATGTGTAATCCGATGCATAGTATCATCACCTGTAGCGACAAACTCATCCTCTTCTAACTTCTCTTTTCTGTCAAACCATTCACCATGATATGTCATATGATTTGTGGCACCACTATCTAAATACCAATCATCTGTATGATGTGGCTCCACCATGCTTCCAACAACATGCTCCATAGGAAATAAATGTCCACTCGATCTATTGTCATATATATTTTGATCATGAGGATTGTATCCAACAAAGTTTCCTCCATGTCTGCCATAACCTCGGCCTCTTCCACCACGATCACGATTTTGATTTAGCCTTGTGTAACATTCTCTTTCAAAGTGACCATAAATGCCACATCTGTTACAATATCCATCTCTTTGAGGATGTACAAATCGTCCACCTCCACGTCCACGAGCTCGGGCTCTCCCTCTGCCTCTTTGGCTATAATCGTTGTAACTTTGACTTTGTTGGTTTTGCCATTGACCTCTTCCAACATTGTTTCCACGACCATAGTTTCCTCTTCCACCTCTATTGTTTCCACGACCTCTAGAGTAAAAAACCTGATCTCTGGAATTGTTATTTGATGTAGAAGGACCTGACTTGCCTAACTTCACCTCTTCTTGCAAACAAAGGTTTACTAACTCTTCAAAATCAGCATGTGTCCTCGAACAGATATAGATGTATCCAATGACTTGTATTCCGGTCCCAAACCATTCAATGTCACTGAAACTAAGTCATCATCTGGAACTTCAATATTAATGCTCGCAAGATCTTCTTGTATTTGCTTTATCTCTGTCACATAATCTGATATGGATCTATTTCCTCGCCATACACAATGTAACCTTTGCTTCAAGTGAACTTTTCGTGGTTCTGTATTGGATCTGTTCATTCTTGCTAGTATCTCCCATGCTTCCTTTGGAAATTGAGCCTTCTTCAGATGTGGTATAAAGAAGTCACTAATGCATAGTGAAATCCAATGCATCATTTTCCTTGAATTCTCGATCCACTTCTTGTAAGCTTCTACTCCTGCTTGCCATGTTTTATGTGCTTCAACATTCTCTCTATTTGGTTCCAAACCAACCTCGGGACACTCTTGTTCACCTGTAATATAATCCCATAAACCTTTGCCCATGATAAAGTTCTCCATCCTGTAAGACCATATGCTGTAGTTCTCTCTTGTCAGCTTCTCTCCAACAATCTGTGTGACTTGAGTTGAACTTTCTGCCATCTTCACTCTCTCAATTTCTTCCAAAGGATTTTGATAAAATTTCGGCAGAGTTTCGTTTGTATTTGGACAATATCTCAAGTAACAATCTCAACCAAAGTGCTCATAAACACTGACAGAAAATCTCTCGCTGCCAAGGGAAAATACACTGACTCACTTTGCCACAGACTGACTCAGTACTATGCATAAATACTCTAAAACAATGTCCACATGGACCTGTATGCAAATACAATCCATACGTTGTCCTGTACCACATATCCATACATCCACCTTCTTCCCATAGTCGTAAACGACATATGAGGTCTTTCGCGGGGATAGTCGGGGGTTCGCTCCAGTACCTAATCCACCTTGCCAAGGTACCAAAGCTCCCAAGGCAAGGCTTCAAAAAACCTCACTCGACCCTCACAAAGGCTACAGTTTTCCAAAATACATTGACCGCATATCTATACATAACCACAAAGTACTCAATCTGACAATATAACCGCCTCAACTTCTTCCCACAACCTTTCTTACATAGACGGTTTTCCATAACGGACCCACAACAACCAAACATAATCTTCGATAACACAATATCATGATGCAAAAGCTCTATGTCGCTCTCCAAAACATGTGTAAATGCTGAATTCTTCACCTGTAACCTGTAAATCTACTGCCGAGTGCAAAACTGGGCATCTCCTATGCTTGTGTGAGCTGGCTGTTTGCTACAGAAAATTGCAAATTTTGGCAAATCTGAGTATGCCAATGCGTCCGGAATGCCCAAAAACATAAAGATAGACTCCTCGATCACTGTATTCCGAGTTCGGGTGAGGGAGTTATGACCAAAAAACCTCTCTTTTTTTTTGTTTTCCAGAGCTGCGAAAACCTGTGTATTGACTGTAGCTCCCCAAACTGAGCTCTGATACCACTTTGCAAAGTGCGCAGGTGATGGAGAAGGTAGGAAAAAAGACTACACACACACACACACACACACACACATCGAGACAAACACACACAATCGTTACCCTACAGCAGCCATTCAACGTGCTGCTCTTCTCTTCTTCTCTTTTTGAACTATTATCCAAAGTATATTTACAACATAGTATAGTTAGTGTCCAGCCGCCCATAGCACAATGGGCATATTCTTTAACATCATATTCTTTAACAGTCTGGTTGGCTATGCCCCGAACTAATTGATCCTTGGTCTCCCCCTTGTGAATGTATCTCAAAGTTCATTTGCGACCTTGCCTCAAATTCTTCAATAGGAGGTAAGATCACATTCTTTTCTTTTCTCGTGCTATTCAGGTGGTTACTTATCCTATTAGCCTCGTTGGCCTCACGGATTTGCTTCCACAGATCGTCTAGACCATTACAGTCCTTACCCATTTCTGCCAAAGATTTTATGCTGGAACCCATCACTTGTCCTATCTGTGGTATTTGGCACTATGATAGGCTCTCCTCTGGACTCATAGGCATTAGTGAGTCTTTCCTTCGTTTCTACCTGTTTCTCTAAAGTTGGTTGGATAGGGGTTGGAGCTGGTGCCGCATGCCAATTTGCAAGTTTACCCAGCGGGTCTTCCATCAATGATTGAGCTGTCTCGATCATCTTTTTACACATATCCAACCTCTGTTTTTATATTTCTGCATATGGATAAGTCATCCACCGTTGCTCTTGGGTTTGGTTATTTTTAAGTCTAGCTTCATAAGCTTTTAGCAGCGCATCCAACTGCTCATTTACCTTGTCTGCCAGTACAGATCCTCCTTATCCTGCACTTTTGGGCTCTGCTATTTCCTTGGGTACTATGGTTGCCGTGGTGTGTGAGCTTAATCTAGCTAGATCCTCTAACCTCTCTAATCTCTCCTTTGTATGTTTTAACTCCTCGGATAGGGCTGTTTGCTCTCGTTCCTTCCTGGCTTTCCTACACGCCTTTCTAGCTTTCCAAGTGCTTCTTTGATTTCTCGTTTCTGAACTTTGGGCGTCGATTTTTGGTTCTTCAACTATGGGTTCGTTCGTACCTCTTTGAGCTTGGGATCGTGTTACCGCCTGAATAGGTATGATTGTTTCATTTTCCGATCCTCCACTAGAAGGTACTGTTTCTAACATGTTCAAGGTGGTTTTTGCTCCTTTGCTCGGGTTTTTAGGGCAATCGGGAATCAAATGAGTAATTCCACATTCTAGGCAATACGCATTGACTCTAATGATTTCATCATGAGGACAGTCTCTCAGCCAATGGTCTCCACCACACTTGTAGCAGGGTCCCTTGGGTTGTTGAGGTGCTCCTTGAGCTCCTCTTTGTTGGTAAGCATGTCTCTGTCTGCCCATGCCTCCATTGGCTATGAACATCAGTGTTTGTTCATCTAAGCTATATCTTCCTTCTCCTGCTGCCTGTGCAGCAGTTGGTGGTCCTGTATTTCCTATCATGCTCCATGGTTCAAGTGTCGAGGGTTCTTCCGATGGATAATAGACATGGTTTGCCGCATATCCATTGGGATCTTCATAATATACATGCATAGGCACCAAAGCCTTATCCTCTGATTCAGTTACTATTGGTGTGTATCTTATACCAACTGGTCGTAATCCTGGTAGGGGTGGTTGTTGCCCCAACACCGATCGTGGTCTTTCTACACCTACAGGTCCTGGTAGGTTGCCTGCTTGATATCTAGGCATCGGTGGAACTTGGGGGGAAGCTACCGAAGCTTGGGGAGCGTAAGGTCTCTCTCTCACATACCCCTTGTTATAGTAACATTCCTCGGTCCCATGGTTTGTCCATTTTTGTTCAATAGCACACCACTTGGGCTGTTTAGCCTGGGGTTTGGCGTACAAGTTGATCTTTTTTAGCACTTCATCTACAAGCTGCTCCCGGTTTACAGCTACTTCTCCTTTCGGTGTTGTCTTAGAAGACTTGCTTCCACTTTGTTGTGAAGACGAATCGTCATCAAGGTCCTTGAACTCCCCCTCTTTGTAGACGGCACAATTGTCGACTAAGGAATGCAGATCTCCAGAAAGACTTACATATGAAGAGGAGCACGACGTTGAATGAGTTGACCAAGGAAGCTCTTTACCTGGATGAATATTAACATAAGTTTGGACTGAGTTGGCAGTCCTTCAACAGGACAGAGCTTAACATATCTTTTTAGTCTTAGGGCTGCCTTTCGTACCGATTCTCCATCTTTCTGTTTGAATTTATGGATCTGTGAGATGATATTATGAGCTATTCCCCTTTGTGAGAATTCCTCGATAAACTCGTCAAACAATTCCTCCATAGACTCAAAGCCTCTACGTTCTACAGAGTCAAACCAAGTGGCAGCATCATCCTCTAGGGTTAGACCAAACCCTACAAATTGGGTAGGAAAGTCTAACACCTCTTCAGCTCTAATTACACGCACAAAGGCTGCTACATGATCTCTTGGGTCTCTGCTTCCTGTGTATTTCTTGTTTACCCATTTTTGCACTTGAGAAGGTCTAATTCTTCGATGGTCTACAAACCTCATCATTGGATCTCCCCATCCTAACCGATATACCTCCTCAGGTCTTCTGTAATATGCTGGTTCCTCTCCCAGTGGTGCTCCTAAGCCATAATTTCTGACGATTCTCGCTAGAGGTGGTTCTTCTCTTCGAACTCGTTCTATGGGTGGTACTCCAGGCTCTGTCGACCCTTGAGTCTTTGGCTTACTCTATACCTGATACCTTGAATAGAGTGGTGGTTCTTGCAAATCCCTTAGCCCTTGTGCGGCTTGATAATCATCTCGGTTTCAGTCTTGTTCCATTGTTTCACTTTATCGAAGCCATGCCTGCAATGATGGCTGGTTTGCTGGTTGGTCTTGGTTGTTGAATGCTTGCAGTCGGGTGGAATGTGAGGTAGTGTCATACTCATCTGAAAAAGGATTCGTTGACTTTCTTGGGGTGTAGGTGGCTCTTGTCACTTCCTCAGGGGCATATGCTGATGCTCCTGGACCTGTTGCCCTCTCTACCTCCTCTGGAAGAATACGTTGGTATTCTCACCCGTATCTATCAACAAAAACTATGTCCTTCCCTGTAGCAGTTTCATAAGAGAATAAGTAAAGAACCTTGTCTTTGCTTAATTCATTTACGTATGGTTCTTTGCTGTGAAAGTAAGAGACTATACCCTCACTCTCATGTTTGTAGATTCCCACGTTCTTGTTATAAGTTGGAACCCTGGTTGTTTGCTTATCATACATAAAAATAGCTCCGGATCGATCAATGTTTGGTGGCGGTTCTTAAGTTTCTGAAACCATTTTCCCTTTTGCCACGTTATCTCCATATCTGTTGTAATCTTAAGGGTTACTAACTATTAGATAGTGGTTCCCCTTTCGTCTCGGAATCTATCTCCATCATCATATACTCGGATTATCTCCAATCTCTGAGCTGGTCTCTCTTCGATAAAAATGCACTTTCGTCCTCGATAGTCAGAATAGACTAGGGCTCCCCTCGAGTTTGTTCTCTCTAAGAAGATCACCGTAAGCTTGGAATCATTCAAAGGATTTTGGGAGGTGCTTCCTCCTCGCATAGGTCCATCATAGGTGAAACCTCCTGGCTGTTCACTACCCATCATGAAGAAAGATTTGTCTGACGAAGTGTCAGTATCACTACCTTCCTCAATAATCGGTGCTAGCAGATCTAGCCTTGCCTGAGTTACACTCTCTTCGGTGGACACTAAGCTACCTTGGTCACCTGCCACCTTCTGGTCTCTAACAATGTATCTTCCTGATCTTAAATTCATCAAACTTATCAATGCAATTTATCACAAATCCAACCACTCACCTGGCAAAGGGTCAGTTTCTGCACAACTTCTTGCTTTGTTGATGAATATACCTGTACACAAGCGTTTTAATTTCGGCAATCGAGTCAAAGCATTTATCTGCTAGAGGTTATCTTAGTAATGATTGGTATAACTGGAGAGTTAATCTCAACCACTACTATATTTTATACACTGCTGATGTTTTGGATTAGGTCTGCTAATCTGAAACTGTACTACCCTCAGGTGTTGGTCAATTTACGCTAAAAAGTCTGAATTCAGTCTTTGCTTCGTCAAATGGGCAAACAAGGTCCAAATTCGCTTCTGAAAGAAGTTCTGGAACCCTTAAGCCAAATAGAATCTCACTGTCTATGCCAGGTCAAAGTTTCTTTGCAGTATGCCTCAATAGACATCCTACGTGTAGGATGTCTCCTGCTGTGTTTTGCCTGGATTTTTGCACTGTGGTTTCCCCTTGTTGTGCTGAGCTTACAATTGCTTTTACTTTTTGGTTTGGACACCTATTAGCTGGTCAATGAGTCAGAAATCTGTTCCGACAGCCTGTTGCTGATATTGATCAGTCTACTGACTAGGAGGCTTGCCTTAGGCTATACAACACCTGGCTATGCTCACTGTCAAAGTCTGGCTTCAATTTCATGCTTTAGAAATCCTATGCGTAGGATGTATTTTTCATCAGAATGGCTTCAAACTCAAAGCCCAGGCTCCCCTTGAGTTGCTGATCACTTTGGTATACTCAAAATTCGGTTTGGAGTCCAAAATCACTCAGAAGACATCCTACGCATAGGATGTCTTTTTGGCCTGTTGACCCCAGACTTGTCCCACAGCTTCCCCTTGATGTAAATAACCCAGTGGTATGCTTAGATTTTGGTTTGGATGTCAAAAGTCCCAAATTTCAGCCGTTCTTTCCTTTTTCAGTCAAAAGTGCTAAAGTCCGCTTTGAACCCAATTTTCTCACCCAAATGAGGTGAAACCCCTTTCAGTCACTCAATATATCATGCAAGACATGCTCATGCAGCCATCTTATGGTTTTGGTCTCAAAATAATGTTTTGGCACTATTTGGGTAGGATGTCTGGCAATTTCAGTCTATCTGGCCTTATCCTGTCAAGATATGGCCAAATTTCCACTTTCCAGTTGAAATTAGGGTAAAAACTACCTTCTGAACACACTGGTCAACTCAAAATCCCAAAATTCCTACCAGATTAGCCTGTGGACATAGCCTGTAGACATCCTACGCGTAGGATGTCTCCTGGCTTAAAATTAAATTTTTTTTCTGACAGAAATGCTTGTGATGCTCTGTAGATCTATCAGAAACACTCACAGTAACTTTTGGACTTCAATTAGGCTTTCAAACACACTTTTGCATCTTTTACAAACTTGTGATGACTTTACCAAGCAAGTGTACATGCATAAATGCTCTAGATCTTGAATCATGATGTCCTACTTACTCTACTCCTACTTATCATGTGAAATGGTGTTAATGGTATTTTTGGTTGCTTTTTGGCCTCTCCGGACTCTCAAGCTCTCCTCTCACCGCTTCTACCACTCCAACTCCTCCTCTAGAACTCGACTACTACCTAAAACTACCTTGGTCTACCTAATCTACCTAAGTCGAAGGATCTAGGCCAGGCACACGCTTCCTAGACTCCCTCTAAGACCTAGAGAATCTTCCACCCTCTGGTCCTATCTAAATGTAAAACAAGACTCTTGGCAAGCCAAAAATCCCAATCCTCAAGGATTAGTCTCGGTCACCTAACTAAGGTTTTCGTCCCCGACAGCGGCGCCAATGTTGGACGGATACGCCGCGACGGACATCAGCACAGCGAGAACTCGCCTAACATGTAATGTCAGCTAAGGACAAAGCTCGACCCGCAGGCACATGGAAGCAAGCATAAGGTGTCAACCTACACTCGACCGACTCCTAACTAGTTCCTACAGAGGTCTCTACCAATTGTCTAAGTCACAGCCTTCAAGAGTGCATAAGAGGAAACTTCCTACAACGCTTTCTAGAGTCGAACACCCATCAAACAATCTCGAAACACCATAGAACTTGAAGGAGATCCTACTAATACCAATAGGTCGCTCTCCCTAAGGTCTAAGAATACGTAGGATGTCTGGCCGAAATCTGCAGGTCTTCGCTCACCCAAACACTTGATGAAGCTCGTAGAAGGAGCTCGCAAAACCGGACCGTACGCGCGCAATGTAGGTATCGGCACGTAGCTCTCGTCGGGGGCAACATGTTGCACTTCTCCGCACTCGATTCCGACCACCGGAGCACACGTAGCGTCAAGATGAAGTTCACACCCTCTCTCTCGTACACAGTACGCTCACTCACAGACTTCAAAACTTGTTTTTAAAAATGACAAAAGGTTTTTCCATTAAGGTCAAAAAGTGGTATATATACCTTACAATTTCTCAAACCCTAAAGTTCCAAAATCAACCATCTACTCAATCTAACTATCAAAACTAGGATACAATCTGGAAACTTCTGTAAGTCCCAATAATTAAAAGGTGAAAAATCAGGTTTTCCTCAATGAATGAATAATTACAAAAATAATAATTCTCCGAATAGTTAGATGTCGTGGGGTGTGTGCAGCTTCTAACAGCAATGATGATAAACCACTTTTGGTCTATACAAAGTAGTGCATATATGAATGGTCATATGTACAAAAGGATGTATATACATGCAATTGGGATATTTTCAAAGTGGTTTTGAGTTTCAAACGTGGTGCAACGTGTGCACATTGTAAATATTCATGCTTGCGTGCCGACAGTCGAGCACACGCACTTGTCTGGACAAGGTATCAAAGCCTTAGATATGGTTCTACATGGCTTCTTTTGGATCTAGGGAATGTGTGTAAGATTTCTAGAATGTAAATAATGCAAGTGGGAGGTGTGGGCACCCTCGACCCACCCAAGAACTTTGACATATGCAATGATTGTCTATTTACGGTGCTTGATCTGCAGTGATGCATGCCCTACTAGAAGTGGTCAAAAAAGGTATGTGATCATGTGGAAATAATTTTTGGGTATCAAGGATCAAGCGTACAAAATTTGGTGAATTTTGGAGTATGTTTGGGACTTTTTCCGCAAAAAATTCCCGCGGGGGGTCAAAATTGGCCAAAACTAGGGCTAACAAGGTTAATAAATGACCAAAAATTGTGTGAAAAGGCTTTAAAAAGCCACATCACTCATGGTGCCGTGATGGCCCAGCCTGAGGGAGAACTTTTGGAGTACAATATCAGCACTCTCACGTCTCTATATGTGGGAGGAAGCAGGGTTAACACAAGTGGTCTTGTGCAGTCCCGTCACGTTTGCGTCCTGTTTTCGAGTGTGTGTGAAGGAGTGAATGAGAGATTTCTCTCTTCAATTTTGCACTTGTAAGAGTCTATGGAAGTTATGAGTTTTCCATGGATGTGTGTGTGTGCGATGAATTTAGGTAAGAAGGTGCGGCTTTCTACAAGACTACGTGACCCTGTATCGGTGCCATTAGGGTTTGGGCTACTCCAAAGAGTCCAACAGAGTGGAGTTTGGTACAGTTTTTGCAATGGTTTGAGAAAGGCCTTTTGTGGCTGGAGTTTTGAAGTTTTTGATGGTTTTTCTTGTATATTTTGGTCACCATCAAGTGTGATTTCAAGTGTTGATCAACTCGACTCACCTTGTAGTGTCTGCGGGCAAGCAAGGGCTTGTAGGTCGAGGTGTTTGGAGTTTGAATTGAGCTTGTGGGTAGAATTTTCAGGGAGCTCTTGAGTGGTGGTATGTGTGGGATGGAATTTGAGTAAATACTTTGTGTGGTGTTGAGTTGTCTGGGTGTGTGAGTGTGGGCACGGCTTCTTTTGCTCCATCAACGTGTGCCAAAGTATATACTCGAGGCTGATGATTTTTTGGTGAATCCTCAAGTGTAGAAGCCATCAACTATGAACATTCAAAGTTTGGGGCTCTAGTTGGAAATGTTGTTGGGAAATCCACCATTGTATACATGCTTCAAAGACACCAAGTTGGAAATGCAAGGTTTTCTTACCAAGATGTAGATTGGTAGAAGGGTATTGGATCAAAAAATTAAGATCTTATTGGTTCATCTAGGTAGGATTTTTAGAAGACATTGATGCACGAGAACCATGTGGTGATGAATTTTATAGAATTGATTCTTGATTCTTCAATTTTGATGTATACATTACCCATGAAAGATGATGAGTTTCCAAGATTCTATCTTGCTTTGTATCCAAATTATTATGAGCCAGTTGATAGATAGAAGTATCTGAAGATAGTTGATCAATTGAGACAATGATATGATCACAGTAAAGCAAAGTGGGTAGCCTGGAAGAATGTTTTGAATGACACTAAACAAAATACTATTGTATCATAGTTGAAGGGGGATATGCATGAAGGGATGATGAATCAATGGAGGGATCAGATCAGTTGAGAGAATGGTATGAGCACAGTAAAGCAGAGCAGGTAGCCTAGAAGAATGTTTTGAATGACACTAAACAAAATACTATTGTATCAAAGTTAAAGGGGGATCTGGATAGCTTCTAAGGGATGATAAATCAATGGAGAGATCGGATCTGCATATTGATTTGATGCACCAATCAAATCCTTCAATTTTCAGTAGAAGATTCCAAGATTCTAGAAAAGAATCTGGTAGTTCAAAGAAACATTGAGGTGTGTTTGAAGCTAACCAACCATTATCAAAGGATTGATACACACCGCATTAGTCTGTCATAATCTAGTCAGAGTCAAATTCACCAAGGAAAGGCGTACTTTGTATGATGCTAAAAAAAAGACCTGGAATGCTTTGACACCATACAAAGTTGAGATGATGAATGGTTGCAAAGAGTAGCTAAAGCAAGAAGCCATCTATCAACTGGAACCAACACTCAAGCAACGGGTCAACCTCTGGCAATTTCTACTCCACCTGAGTCCATTCCAAAGCCCTCAAGAAGAAGGCCCCAGATAAGAGAAAACGGTGATACCCCAAAGATTGTATACAAAAAGCCCAAGAACCACGGTGTGACATAGCTACAATTTCATAGAAGTTGTTAACCCTCACGGCTCACGGACACCCCATCACCTACGACGGACATGTATTATGTATTTGGTAGAGTCAGGTACCGGGCTTGTCGGACCAATAGGAAAAGGGTAAGAGTGATCGCCGATGAGAGGCGCACTCTAACTGGGACATTCAAGGGATTAGTTGGCTAAGCATGGGCGCCCAAGTGTGAATGGGGTGAGCTCATATAAAAGCCAACTAAACCTAAAATTCACTCATTCTCTCATTTGTGCAATAGAAGAGTGCTCTTGCTCCATCTCCATCTCCATCTCCATCTTCTTCTTCTTCACCTCCTCGTGTGTGTGTGCATGTGTGAGAGGGAGAGGGAGAGAGAGAGAGAGAGAGAGAGAGAGAGAGAGAGAGAGAGAGAGAGAGAGAGAGAGAGAGAGGGAGGGAGAGTGTGTGTGCGATCGAGCATTACGAAGGCACGACGGCGGCAAAGCGGTTGAGTGCGGCACGACTGCAGCTTCTTCTTCATCGCGGCGAGGAATCCTCCACGGCAGGAGCATAGAGTGGTGAGTAACAGACCATTGCCCTCTTTTGAGCTTGCTAGATTAGTCTTGTTGTATGCTTGGAGCCATTTGTGGCTCGCACACGGTGTATCGGCAAGTCCCTTGCTTCGACAGTGCGGCAAGGAGCGCACATTTTTGGCTTTGCTGCCAGGGAATCGCCCTGCACTAAGCCCAAGAGGCACTTTGTGCTTCTCCTATGAGTTGTTTGTAGTAGGAAAGAAGAGGAAGAGGAAGAGGAATGACTTGTTTTTCTGTAAGTTGTTAATTTCTGTGTTGTCTTCAAGTTCCGTGATGTCTGCATAATGTTGTGTTTTCTGTTTGCACACAGTCTTTGCACAATTAGTAGTCGTTAGATTGTTTGCAGTGAATGAATAAGCAGGTAGGCAGTTAGCAATTTCTGTTTGCACACAGTCTGTACACAGTTTTCTGTCAAGGTTTGGCTGCACACAGTGTTTGCACAGCAAGGTAGTGAGAGAGGAAGTAGGTGGACACTTAGCTCACTGTCAGCAAGCAGTTAACAGATTAGTTAGTAGATTAGTTAGTGGTTAGCAGCACTGTTAGTAAGTAGATAAGGTAAGTAGTGGTTAGCAGCACTGTTAGTAAGTAGATAAGGTAGTGAGCTGTCTGTGAGCTGTGAGTTGTTGACTGGGAGGTTAGGTAGGTGACAGTGTGTGTGGCCAAGAAAGGGTCACCAAAACCGCGCGCGGTCGTCGCCAAAAAAATAAAATAATATATATATATATAAACCGAAAATATTTAAGCGTGAGTGACTTGGGGGCTACACTAAAATTTTGATCGGGATCGGGATCATTTCCCCAAGCCCAAGCCCAAGCCCAAGCCCAGGCCCAGGCCCAGGCCTCAGTCCTTAGGCTTATGATATATACTAGACTCACTCTTATATATATACCCTACCCCCTCAAGAGGGAATGAGAGCATGTGGGGCAAGTCCTCCACTCTCCTCCCTTTTCTTCCCACTTGCACCCTTAGACTTTCTAATTCGGGCCTAGTTCCCTACTAAAAATTGACGGTTTTAAGGATTCCGAGGGCATAAAGTGACCAAACGGAGGGATGTAAAGCACGGCACGTCCCTCTGACCGAGACGCTCGTTTTGAGCTATCATACATTCTATTCTATAACTGGGTCAAAAAAAAGGACCAAAAAATCAAAAAATAAGAAAAGACTTGGGTTGCAAAACACCCAAAATTACTAGGTGAGCAGCCTTCACGGGCCCTCACTGACACTTCTAGGGGATCCAAGTCATATGAACCTATGCTCTGGACGAGTGTTAGAGCACGAGCATATTGGTAGTGCCTCCATTTACGCGGGCACCCATTATTCCTCCACCCTAGGTTCTGGACCTTCGGTCGGGACTCAAGGTAGCGCGACCCAAGATCCTCATATCGCGTCTAGTGATTCTTCCTCTGACTACGAAGTCATAGAGGGGTATCCTACACCAAACCCTGATAGTTCAAGTCAAGACATGCATGCCATGGGCCCACGGCCCGGGTCCAGCGTGTTTAGCCGCTTAAAACAGACCCTTAGTAGAGCTACTCGCTCCAAACATGCGGTTAATGAAATAAATGAAGGGAGTGGGGAAGTAAATTCGTCATTCATGCCTAAAATAGACCCTATGCTTCTTGAGAGTGTGCATGTGAATGTTCCATCCACTGCACCTCCTGATCCTTTAGGACTATCTCCCTCTGAGGTTTTACTACTCGATGGTAGGAGTCTTGCCGAAGTACAAGAGATCGAACGCTATATGCAAGCAACAAGGGAGAGGGAAATTGAGAACCTACGAAGGCTAGAACAAAGTCGAGCCCTAAAAGCAAAGGCTCCTATGACAACAATCATTCCAGCCGAGCAATCGAGTGCTCCCAAGGTAGCAGTCACGGAGGGGCAAGCTATGGGGAGCAATAATGCTTCCACTTCAAGGGAAACCTCCAGCACTCCAGGCCTAGATGGGATATTCCTAAACGAAAATTGGGAGTATGACCTACAAGCAGAAGCTTTAACTGATCGGTACATAGGACACACCTATCATGTGGGTTGGTTAGATGTTCTACAATCCACATCAGGTGCTACTAGCATAGATGAGCAACAACAGAAAGTCTGTGATGTCCTCCATAGGATTGTCGAGTTAGAAAGACAGAACACAGGGATCAACATGCCTTCAACAGGCCTAATGAGATTCTTGGATACGGGAAAGGCCAACCAACCAACCCTGTCACAAATGGAGACTCCCTCAGTGAGCCCCATTGATCCTCCATTTGTTGTTTCGCCAGGAGCCTCAGTACAATCTGAGCCCACAAGTGGCAGCTTTACCTTCCCAGATCTAGCTCATCTTTCTCTTAATGACACTACGGCTACCATGCATATCCCAATGGTGAGCATGACAAGAAGTACACCATGGAGTTCATTTGTTAACACGGCGCCGATGCCTAGTAGCACAGTGCCCCCAACTATACCTACATGTATGTATCAATCATGTGCACCTGTCGTACCTCAGCCTCATGTAGCTCCTACACCTCCGATTATTCCAAGAGCTTACAATCCACAATGGAATTATCCAAGCTCTTATACAAGTGGAGCCATGCCATTTAATAATAACATGCCATATCAGGCACCCCCAATGCCTAGGGCCACGCCTGTAAACTTTGGACCACCGTCTGGTACACCACCATACGAAATTTGGGACCCAAGAGCCGCGCGTATGCCAAGGCCAAGGCCAACTCCCATCTCACATGTGGTTCCAGGAGCACATACACCCATTATACCTGCTCAAATAGGAGATTTGGCAGCATTTGCTCAAACTATCGGTCGCTCTATTGCGGAAAACATGCGCAGTGCACCTGATAGAGAGCCTAGGAGCAAGGCAGTTCAAGTAGCTAAGCTCACACATAAATTCAATGGAGACGGAGATGCTAGAAAGCATATGGAAGTCTTTGAACATGTGTGCGATTCCTTGGAAGAGCACAATGAGCTACATAAGTGTAAGGCTTTGAGTTTGACCCTAAGGGAAAAGGCTGGAGATTGGTATAGAACCTTAAGAGTAGAAGAGAAAACGATCTACTCTACTCTTAGGAGACTGTTCTTAAAAGAATACATACGAGAGGGAGTACTTTGGGGTGTAGCCTCTCAGCTCCAGAAAGCCCAACGAGAAGAAGGTGAATCCGTGAGAGACTTCATTAGTCGCCTAAAGAATTTGAATTCTCGATGCAATCCAAACGAGCGATTCAACAACAACCAATTGCTCGATAGATTCATTAGGGGACTACGACATGAAAGTATCTATAATGGCCTAGTCATTAGAGGTATCACTACTTGGGAAGCAGTCACCATGAATGCAATCCAATTGGAGGATAATTTAATGATTGCAGGAGAAAGAGTGTCTGCCGAGCCGAAGTCTAGTAGCTCGCAAGCATCAGGGCATGAGCCAATGAAGATAAAGCCAATCGTGAAAGAGAAAACGATATCTGAGATGACTTTGGCAGATCTCACCAAGGCCATCCAAGAAAGCATTAGGGGTAATCGTGCTCCACAAAACACTCATATGTATCCAAGAAGGGAGCAACAATGGTGCTCAATTTGCTTGGGCCCACATACTACGAGTGAATGCCCTACTTTCAGAGTAAAGTTTAACGGGACTTGTAACGCGTGTGGTAGGTATGGCCATCAAGCGAAGGATTGCCTAATGCTTAAACGCATCATGGAAAATAGACCACCTATAGCTTGGGTAGACTCACCTCGAGTTCCTGCATTGATGCCTACCCCACCCATGGAGCAACAGTTGCCATTACAACACATGGTCCCTAGAACCCAAAATGTGGTCCAAACCATACCGTTGCCACCTCCAGTGCTAGGACCGCAACCCCCTCATCCAAGAGTTACACCTATGAACCAAATAGGTTGCGAGTCATCTAGTACTTATGTAGATTGCGAAGAGGACATAGACTCTAGTATCACCTATGGAGTCGACATGCTTGAGGAGTGTCCCATGTACTATATGGAAGACCATTGGGGACAAATCAAACCGGTATATCAAGCTACTGCGCTAGCAGCAAGAGGCCAAAACATTAATAGTTTTGCCAGGAGACCACCTCTTCAGTGCTACGAATGTGGTGGACCACATCGAGTAGCTGAGTGCACCATTAGAATACAAAAGAATGCCGCACTAATGCAAACAAGTCAAGGGAGTGCATTGGCAATGCCAATACTCATTTGTAATCGTTGTGGCATAGATCATTTGATCGCACAGTGTCCTAACAATCCAAACGCACCAAAAATCACACCATTGAACATAATAAAGATTGTTGATGGGACACCACCAACTATAAACATAGCACCAATGAATGCACTCAGACGGTCGATGCTCCAAAAGCAAAATTACATCCTCGAAGAGAGAGATGCTGCATCCATTGGCCTAGCGAGAAAGAAGAAAACACGAAGAAAGAAATCCCTTAATGCTTCTAGCTCAAAACCTAGTTCAAAGACTAACATAGGGACAGGAGAGGATCCCGTGTATATGAATGACCCTGAGGATGACTCAGATTCGATAGAGACCACAGAGACCAAAACTATTACTACAAAGGAAAAAGCCAGTGAGGAGGATCACGAGAGGGACTTACGACGAACACCAAAAGAGTATTCAAAGTTAAACCACCCAGTTGCGAACCCCCAAGATAAGCCACGAGAGACGAAAAATGAGGATTGCAAGAGAAAGATTGGAACCTATCCAAATCCAACAGTGGAAATTAAACGAGTCCAACAACTGAGGGGTTTGGTGGAAGAAACTCAACGAACATTAGAACCTGAACCCAAACATATCCAGATGTCGGACACAGTGTTTCCCACACAAGTTCAACCTCACAAGAACTACAGGCCGTTAGCTATACCCAGTATCATTCGGGAAGAGAGTGAGGGTAGGACATCTGAAAGTGGACACACACCTTTCCTACTAGAGAGAATGTTTGGTGAGGGAATGCCCGACCCCCTTGAGGAAGTGGAGATTCCATCTTCACCATTCTCTTGTCAGGGTCCTACGTCCCACAAGATGCCATTAAATTTTGCCAAATTGATGGATTTCATGTCTTCAGAAGTTAGAATCACCATCATGTCCAAACTATATAAAGACTCCGAGCTAGTCCCAGCTCTTCGAGCCTTCCTCAATGGAGAATTACAGGCCGGATTACCACAATTTGCACATATGAACAAACCTGAATCGGTAATGAATGATGAGGAACATTTAGCACCACCATCTGACCTAGCGGGACATGAATCTGTAATTGAAGTACCCGTTAACAAGTTGGGGCAATACTTTGAAGGTGATGAATCTAATGCTACTCTGCCAATCACTACTAAAGGATTATTATTAAAGGGACTCCTTGACGGTGGTGCGGGAGTCAGCATGGTGACAAAGAGTTGTTGGGAGTCTATGGGGCGACCTCACCTTGAGCCACAAGCGTAGTGGTAAAAATGGCTAATGGATCTATTGTTACGCCTATTGGAATGCTTAAGGATCTGAAGATCAAGGTCTTGGGACACAAGGTAAGGCAGACTTTCATTGTTATGGATTTTTCCAAGCATCCTATGTCATTTGAGATGATCTTAGGGCGTCCATTCATGAGGGAAGCAAAAATGGTGCATGACTGGTCCAAAAACCACATCTACTTATAGTTCCAAGACTCTGTCATTCGAGTTGATCTTTTAAGTGGTCGAACGCATCCTCTAGGAAATAAATTCATCATTGATAATCGATCAGACACAACAATTCACTCAGCTCCATTACAGTATTGTTACACGTGTAACGAAGACACGGATATTGGGGAGAACTCTTCTTATATGGATATCCTACCCGGAATGGTTGAGTCAAACAATGTTGATTGGGTACACCTAGCGGCAACTATAGATACATGGGGAGCTAGAGGAACAACCTGGGTAACACCAAATGGGGAAGAGATACCACACATTGCACCAGTAAACATGTTAGGTGTAGCGCATGTAACATCCGTTGATAAGAAAGAGGCACACCTACGTGAGAGTGAAACCGATGATTCCTCAAAGGCTTCATGCCAATACACATCAGAAACGGAATCTCAGGGAGAAATGGATTCAGAACCTGAGGAAACATCGAGTGAGCCAAGTATAGAAACTGAACACTCAAGGTCTAGTACGACCATTTTTGGTAATTTATATGAGAGTGAAGAAGATACAAGCGAAGACCTATCAAGCGAGTCGAGTTCAAACATTTACCAAAATCAAAACCTTAACAAGAAACAAAGATCATATAAGAGACGACGATATCGAGCAAATGTGAGAGCTAGGATAAACAAGGAAAGATCTACTGCAGAATGGCTTAGCTATCTAGGGGCATGTGATGCTCATCGAAAGCTAGTAGACAATTGTGGTGAGCATCTCCAGAGTGTCATGTGGTGCAGCCCGCGACCCATTGACCTCGCTCAATTGGAGGTTACAGAGCCGAAATTGAGTCGAACTATAAGAAGACGTCAAAACCGAGAGTTAGCACAACAACAAAACGAGGCAGAACTAAAAGAAAGGTCTCCGTCAAAACAAGAGCCTGCTGATTTACATACGGCTCCTAAACATTTTAAATCTTATACCACGGGGGAGCGAAAGGTTGTGTATGCCAAGGCCCAACGAACACCTACCAATGAAAGCAGTGGAGTCTATGATGGTCCAGCGGTAGTTAAAGAGATAGAATTAGCAGAACCAGGTGAGGAGTCTAAACCAGTCTTTATTGCTCAAGACAAGTTACCGTAACTGAAGAGGCTGTACTTAAGGAGCTCCTCAAGGAATGCAAGGATATCTTTGGTTGGACATATCATGACATGAAGGGCATTCCACCTTCTGTGGTGCAACATACAATTCCCATTATCAACACTGCTAAACCCGTCCAGCAACGACCCTATCCAATGAATCCTAAGTACGCCAAAATTGTACAAGAGGAGATTGAAAAACTTATCCAATGTGGATTCATATACCCTATTGAGCACTCAGAATGGGTTTCTCCAATAGTCATTGTGCCAAAAAAGAATGGGAAACTTAGAGTGTGCGTGGACCTCAAGAAAGTTAATGCAGCCACTAGGAGAGATCATTATCCCTTGCCATATTCAGAACATGTGCTTGAAAGAGTTGCGGGCAAGGAAGCTTATAGCTTTTTAGATGGGTACTCTGGTTACAATCAAATCACAATTGCATTAGAGGACCAAGCTAAAACTGCTTTTATCACAGAGTTTGGAGTGTTTGCATTTCGTGTTATGGCTTTTGGCTTAACGAATGCCCCTGCTACATTCCAACGATTAATAAACACTGCGTTTAAAGAATTTCTAAGGGAGTTTTGTGAAGCTTTCCTAGACGACCTTTGTGTTTATTCTTCTTGGGAGAAGCATTTGTTATATCTATGAAAAATATTTGAAAGGTGCAGATTTTATCGCATCTCATTGAACCCTTTCAAATGCCAATTTTGGGTTAAGCATGGAGTCATTCTAGGGTATATAGTGTCCAAGAACGGGATATCCACAGATGAGAGTAAGATTAAAGCCATTGCCGATTTGCCACCACCTACGAACTATAAAGGAGTTCAAAGATTTATGGGCCATGTTGGTTATTATCGAAGATTTATTTTAAACTTTGCCGAGATAGCGCGTCCATTGTACAAGCTTCTTATCGAGTTTCACTGGACGGAAGAATGTCATCAATCTTATGAGTTATTAAAGAAGGCCCTAACAAGTGCTCCAATCCTGCGAACACCTGATTGGAATGTACCTTTTCATGTGCATATTGATGCATCAAATTTTGCTATTGGGTGTGTTCTAACTCAACCAGGAGAACATAAATTGGACTACCCTATTAGCTTTGAAAGTCGCCAATTAAATGATGCCGAGATGAACTACACTACTACAGAGCGCGAAGGTCTAGCTATGATTTACGCAGTAAAGAAATTTCGCTATTACCTTCTTGCTATCAAGTTTGTGTTTTATGTTGATCATCAAGCATTGCTATATTTGGTAAACAAGCCGTGTTCCACAGGTCGAATTACACGATGGTTGTTAATTCTTCTTGAGTTTGACTTCACCGTTGTTGTGAGGCCTGGGAGGAAACATGTCATGATGGATCATTTATCTCGTATCCCTAATGGGGAAGCTCCTAGGGGGTTGATGATGAATTGCCTGATACTCCTTTGTTCATTGTTGAGACAATGCCTGAATGGAGTGAAAATATTGTTAACTTCTTAGTTAATGGTTTTCCACCCAAAGAACTGCGAAAAGATATAGCTCGAAAATTAATCAAGGAATGCGAACCCTATTGCTTACTAGCTGGAACTCTCTATAAGAGAGGAAAAGATGATGTTCTTAGACGCTGTGCCCGCGAGGATGAGTATTTATATATTCTACAAGAGGCACACATGGGCGTAGCTAGTGGTCACTTTTCAGGAAACTTGACTGCCCGAAAGATCTTACAGTCAGGCTATTGGTGGCCCACTCTGTTTAAGGATGCATCACTTTTTGCAAAGGGATGTGATGAATGCCAACGCTTCAACAAGCCACAAAGAAGGGATAGGACCGATTAGTCCGGCTGTACGTAACACGCAATCACGATATATCATTGTCGCTATCGACTATGTAACCAAATGGGCTGAAGCAAAAGAAACGCGAAAGGCGGATGCAAAAACAACAGCTAAGTTCCTCTTTGAGAACATTATCACATGTTTTGGATGCCCCTTTGAACTTGTGAGTGACAATGGAACTCATTTTATAAATGAAGTAATAAAAGAACTCACATCAAACTTCATGATATCTCACCACAAGTCTACACCCTATTATCCCCAAGCAAATGGCCAAGCTGAGAGTACCAACAAAACTCTCATCTCCATTTTGACAAAGACAGTCGAGGCTCATCGCACTGATTGAGACCTAAAGCTTACATCAGCTTTATGGGCTTATCGTACTGCGTATAAAGTTGCTATTAATTGCACACCGTTTAAGATGGTGTATGGCCAAGAAGCAGTTATGCCATGGGAGTTTGTCATTCCTAGTCTTCGAGTAGCTTCTCAAGAAGGTTGGGATGGTAACCCCTTAGTGGAGCGATTATATATCCTGGAAAGGCTAGATGAAGAGAGGCAATTAGCTGTGCGAAATGCTCTAGTGGAGAAGGATAGGAGAAAGAAGTGGTTTGATAGCCATTTAAAGGATAAAGACATCAAGGTTGGTGATAAAGTTCTTATGTACGGGGTACGTAATGAAAAGAAGAAATTGAAATACGCTGGTAAGGGACCATATCGAGTGTGTGAAATTACCCCGCAAGGTACCATTCGTGTGGAGACTCTAGATGGAGTTGAAACTATTGGATTCCTTAATGGGAGTAAATTCAAAAGATATTATGATCCTCTAAGCCAGGAAGAGTTGCAAGCCATCCATCAAAAGAAGGCTGCCAAGGAACAAGAAGAGCTTTAAAAAATCCAAGCAAGAGTTGAGGCTCGAGAACGACAACAACGTCTTAGACGCCAACGAGAGGCTAATCTGGGAATCATGCAAGCATTTTTCGAGGACATAGATGACGACTCATTAGAATCTGAGCCACCCCTACGATACCCAATTGAGCTAAATAGCCCCTATGGGAAAGTACTATACAATGCCTTATTAGATACGAGAGCTAAACACAATTTGTTATCCTATGGAGTTTGGTGTCAATTAGGGAAACCAACCCTATCCCCGAGTACGATGCAAGTCAAGGGCATTAGTAAAAAGAAAATTGCTATTCTTGGAGTCCTTCAGACCCCTGTTGTCTATGACAATGGAAGCATAGTGCAGAGGTTTCTAGTCATGCCCGCGGGAGCTATGGAAGGCAACGTAAACCTGGGACGCACGTGGATGTTGGAAACCAAATGCACTATTGATTGGGATATTGTTAGTGTCACGACGCGACCACCGACTCTTACCCCTATCATTCAAGCAAAGTCACCTACGCTGCAAACTCTAGCAAAGTTGAAGGATAGCCAACATTCACAAGCCAAGGTGGTTAACTCGTCTTTGCCAGCTACCCATGAACCTAGCACTTCAACACTTGTAGTTGCAGCAAGCAGTAATATTGCAAGTACTCATCCACGACCTAAGAGTACATATCAATGGGTCCCCAAGGCCTTACTTCCAACTACCTCAACCCTCCCATCCATTCCAAGAAAAAATTTCCTGGGAAAACCAAGAGCGCACCCTAGGAGAGTCAAGACCAAATCACGATGGATTCCAAAACGACTATTAGAAGCCCAAGGCTACTATGATGGAAATGAGCAAATTTGGGTACCTAAACGTAAAATGTGTCCTTCCCTATCGACAAAAAACCCATATGAGTCAAACATTGTAACGCTAAAGCCAATGGCAGACCGTGGGAAGGGAAAGATCACAGAATGCTACACACCTAGTCCAGAGCTAGTTTGGGCTCCAAGGCAAAACCAATTTATTCCACCTAGCTCAGGAAGGGGGGAGTTCCATGAATCTTCTAGCTCCTCATGTAATACATCCATAGAGGTAAAAGCTTCTACACAGCCTCCATCTATAGTAATGGACCTCCATGAAGCTACAAAAGAATCCACACCTCCCAGTGTTCAAGAATCACCTGATGAACCACTTCAAGTTCGATCCTGGGAGAGTACCTTACCACCCTTGCAACTTGACGAGGCACCTAGGGTAATAGAAAACTACTGGCAAAAATCCTCACCTATTACCAACTGGAACAATTGGTTTCAAAGGGTGACGACATCATTTCAAACGGTATGATCTACCCAAGGAAGGGGGGAGTGTTTGTGGACTTAGGGAATGTATATATAAAGCCTTATACTCACAAAAACAAGATAAAAACGTAAAAGAGCAAGAGCCATAACACAAATCATAAAAACAAATTATGCACAAGAACACGACCCTTGTAATATTTGCACTCTAACCATCATCTATTTGCGTGTACAGATATGGCTAGTACGCTAGAGTCATCCACTCCTGCCTTGGGTGAGAGGTACCCTCGTTACTTTTCACAAATATTTCACATGGTCTTTCCAATGCTTGCATGTGAATGGGATTTGATAGGTACGCTAGCATGTGAGAGGAATTTTGAGGAGTTAGAATGGCTGATACGTCTCTTGACCACGTCTGATCCATACTTAGTAGAGAGCGTTTCTCCCATTGCACAAGCCTACCCTTTTGACCAAGATGACTATAGGCGTCTAGTGACCTTCTTAGTAAACATGGGCACCTATGATGAAGAAGAAAATTTACACGACTACACGGATGGCACATATGGTCTCATGGATGATGACTTTGTTTATCTCAACGACGAGGATAGGGGTTTAGCCTTAGGGTTTCCTCCCAACCTCTACAATATCCTATTCCCTTGACTCTCTAGGGGGAGTGCAAATAATTAGGTTAGGGTTCCTTATGTTTTTTGTTGTGTTCAATAAGTGTTGGTACCTTTTTCCACTAATGTGCCTCCTGGAGGTATTCCTTTTGTTTCCTAGTGTGTATAGGAGCGTGTTGCTATTGGTAGGATTTGGACCTTCATGGAATCTTTATCTCAACTCACTCTTCAAATCAAGCGCGACCATCGACACAAATAGGTGTTTCTTGTCCATTAGCATTGCCCCTTATCTTTTTTGCATCTATGATTGTCAGCTTTAATTGTGATTGGTAGCCTAATATTCACCGCATTTGCTTAGTATCAAACATTTAATTCAATGTAATTTTTTGTCATAATCACTTGTCTAGGTTTAAAAATCAAGCAGTCCGACAAACTAGTTTGACCAAGTTAGGTGTTAGAAATCTTCTCTTAATACAATTGGAATGCCTTCCTAATAATTTGTCATAAAAATTAATATCTATCCAACCCAAATGATTTTCTCATATTAAACTGATCACTTAATGTGGGAGAATACACGGGAACAAGGGTTAAGATATAGACATGTGCTTATAGATCTATCTCAACACGGGGCCAATGGTTAAGGGGCCCAAATAAGAGATGGTCTATCAAAGAGCAAGGCTAACCAATGGAGCATAAGACCTTAGGGTTAGCTTCATTGAAGACCTCCAATAATGTGTGTAAAAGTCCTTTGACCTTAGGCAAGCTACGGCTGAGCTTGAGGTGGGAACCCGGCCTAAGCTCGAGGTGCTTGTCCTGCTTAAGGTGCTTGTCGTGCTTGAGGTGCTTGACATGCTTGAGGTGCTTGATTAAGATGATTGAGGTGCTTGACTGGCTCCATGCTTGAGGTGCTTGACTTGCTACATGATTAAGGTGCTTGAGGTGCCTTGAGATGCTTGCCTGAGATGCTTGTGGGAACACCCCCTAGTTCAAGTGCTTTGTCATGCTTGATGACTAAGGGGCTTGCTCATCCAAAGTCAAAAAGATCCCTACAAGGAGGGGGGCGAGCCTACAAGGGGGGGGATCAGAGAGAACACACACACACACACACACAAGGGAAGCCCCAGCTTGAAGAGGCAGCAAGGACACTTGTCAAGTTCCTCCCCATGTTGCACTCATGGTGTTCCTGAAGCCTATTGGTTGGCCACCCAAGGGGTCCAATGATAATTTAGGATATTTAATTAATTGATTTTGCATTTATCAAGTCCTCTCTCTCAAAGGGGAAAGGGGGACACTTGTCCCAAGGCTACCCATGTTGCTTGTAATGGCTCCTGCTTGTGATTGGCTAGGCCTGGAGGGGTCCAATGAGCTTCAAGCATGAGCTACAAGAGGGGGTCAACCCAAGCAAGCTAGGGGGGTGCTTAGGGGGTATACTCACCCACACACACTCACAAACACTCTCATTGTGTGCTATGCAAAGTGCAAGAGCTCCATCTCCTTCTCCAAGCTCCTTGAGAAGTTGAGAGCCTACACCAACTCTCTTGGCTATGGAATGCAAATCCAACCAAGAGCTATGCTTCAATGCTTAAGCTTGCCATCTCCTCCTTCTTCCTTACTATGCTATTATGTATGCTAGCAACAAGAGTATGATAAGTGAGAAACTACTTCTTTCTCCTATGAAATGTTTCTTCTTCCTCTTCCCTACCCTCATTCCCTGCTAGCTCTCTCCACTTTCGAAGGTGTTTGAGGTCTTGGGATTGAGGCTTGGGATAGTTAATGCTTTCTACAAGTGCATGTTATGCTTATTGCAAGAAGTCTAATGGTTTATTGCAAGTAGATTAATTACTTAATGCAAGTAGATTAATTGTATTGCAAGGTAGATTAATTATTTCTTTCAGCACAAGTTGATGCATAAAAAGTATACATCTTCATGCACTCAAATGATTTAGGGAACACAAAGATTAATGATGTTCACAAGTTCTTGATTGTTTCCAAGCTAAGATTGATTGTTGAAATTATGCAAAAGCTTGGTGTGTGAACCTTCCATCTTCATATTGCCAAGGAGGTCTCAAGGAACACAAAGATTGTATTGTACCAAGTCTCTCTTAATGAGAGAATCTATAATACAAATGCCTTTTGGAGGGGGGACCGGCTCCACATAAATCCGGTCCTCAACTGTTGTCATATTCTCTACACTCTCTCTCTTGTAAAAGTATTGTTCATGCCTAGTTAATTAAGTGTTATGATAGAGTTGCTACTACCAATTAAGTTCACCCTCTATGCTCTCAAAATTTCTCACTCTAATTCTCTTAATTCCGCTATTCTCTAAGTTCATAGGCCATTCCCATTACATTGGTATCAGAGCATTTGGTTTCTCTTTTCTTGCTTAAGAAGAGGGGTCCTTAAGTAGCCTATAAATGGTTGATGTTGTTAATTATAATAGGGTAAGTGGAACTGGGATCTAATATCGGTTTTGTTAAGCCCACTATGTGGGGGATGGTGCACACCTCGGGAGATTTGGACTTAATAATGGAGTCTTTTTAGACTTGCCTACGGCTTTACCATTATTGAGCCATAAGAAGTCTGAAAGGAGCTAGCCCTTGGCAACTCTGCTATGTTAGACCTACTCCTCTACTCTCTATAATTAACCACTTTGAGCCGTGGGTATAGATACTTAAGAGCCGATTTTCAAAGGCTAAGAGGAGTGGCAACTAAGGTTTTGTATTGCCAAAGCATACACTAAATATAAACATAAATTTTGTTCACATGGCTGACAATAATCAAGAGAGTAGAATGAACATTGATAGCTTTGATTTTGCACATGAAAGTGCTAATGATGATGCTCCCATGCTTATCAAATTTCTTGTTTCTAAGCTGCAACAAGCTATGGCAAACCCATTCCTACAAGGCGAAGTTTTCCAACAACTTCATAGTTATGGGATTCTCCAAACTTCCCCAAAAGAGAGAGCACCTGAGAAGTCTCTTCATGAGATTTCCAAGAGAGGGCTCTCTACGGTGAGAGAAGAGGAGAACTCATACGAAGCGTTTAAATGTTTACTATCGGGCTTACCTCCATCCAAGAAGAAAGACAAAGTCTCTACTTTAGAGCCTTCACCAAGAGGAGGAGAAGGAAGTGAGTCTTCCAATACTTCCAAAGAAATGGCTCCAAGAAGATGGCAGCCTCAACGATCTCCAACTTCCCCCAAGGGGGAAAGATCACTGCAAAGTCCTCCTCCTCGTTATCACAAAAGGGAAGAGAGGTACCAAATAAAGGAAAAGGAGAGAAAGAGGTCACCCTCTTCTCCATCTTCATCAACTTCCTCATATTCCAATGAAGGTAGCGGCTCTTCTCTCAAAGAGCCCCAGAGGAAAGGCCATCGCAAGTTCTATCCGGTATGGAGAAGGTCCAAGAAGCTAAAGAAGTTCAAAGAGGGAGGGAAGAACACCACTTTCCTTGCCTATGCTCGCACCTTTGGTGCTATGGACAAGGTCTTGGCCTTCATCCAACAACTTGATGCGGCCTTTGGTGATGAGTGCTTCACAGAGTCCTCTAAACTGCGTCAAGTATCTATGCATTACCAAAGTTCCGCTCGACAATGGTGGGATAGCCTACAAGCCCAAAGAAAAGCTCCAAAGACATGGAAGGCTTTAAGAGCCTCCATCATAAAACAGTTTCTGGCAAGCAACGCTCAAGAAAATGTCCTCACAGAATGGCAAAAATTGAAACTCTCTCCCTACGAGTCTATCCAAAAGTATGTAGATAAGTTTTGGGATTTATTTCTCAAAGCCACTATCTACAAAAAGATAGACTTTGGGGAGCAAGAGCAACAATTATGTGCGGGTATTTCTGAAGTGAAGGCCGAGTATATTAACTCACAAAGGCCTAATACCATATCGGCGGTCATACACCATACTATGGTCGCCTCTCAAATCGATTCCCAACAAGGGGTTAAGAGAAAATCTAAATCCATGGACGTGAAGGATCAAAATGAGCCTAGAGGGAGGAATAATGCTCAAACTTCCTCCAAAGGCAACTCTAGCAACACCGATAAAAAAGCTAAGGAGAAAGGAGTCTATAAAGGTAAGAATAAACTCTCTGCAATAGAGCTAGAGTGTTATCGTAAGGATAACAAATGCTACAAGTGTGGACAACAAGGGCATGTCTATCGTGCTTGTCCCCAAAGAAATGCACGCAACAAGCCACCTTGAGTTTCTATGTTGGAAACTCCAAAAGAGGATGCTTATAGAAAAAGGCTTTTGTTTTTCCTATGCTAGGAGATATTTACATACATGTTTATGAGTCGGGTAGTATCCTATTCCTTGTAAATATGCATGCTTTCACAAGTTAATGAAAATTTATATTTTCATATACATGATTTCTGTTAGAAAGTCTGTAAATGAATTTAATGTTTCAACCAATAACAATATTATTAAATTAAAAAAAAATGGGAATCAAGAGGAATTAGAATTGTCTAAATTCCTAAATGGATTCCAAAATGTTTTTATTGATGATATCCCCGTGAGCTATCTCCACAATGAGGGGACAATGGCCATACAATGGAGCTTTTACCATGAAGCTCACTGCCTAATAAGCCTCCTTATTGAGCTTTACAAGATCCACAAGAGGAGTTCGAAAAGGCAATAACATGGACTGGTAAGTTTCGAGAGAGATTCAATAATTAGGTCACATTATCTCTAAAGGTGGTATTTCTATGGATCCACAAAAAGTAGAGGTAATAAAAGATGGCCTAATCCAAGGAATCTACATGAGTTGCAAAGCTCTAAGGGTATGAGTGCATACTAGAGATGCTTCATAAGAAAAATCCATGCTTATAGCAGGTCCAATACATGACTTAACAAAAAACGTTAAGTATACATGGACCGCAAAGAGAGAAAAATATTTTTAAAAAGTTTAAAGAGAAACTTATTTCTCAAATTATGGGATCTCTCAAAGCTATTTGAGGTCCAATGTAATGCCTGGATGATTGCCTTTGAGCAAAACTTTGCTTCAAGAAGGGAATACCATAGCATACGAGATTCAAAGACTCAACTCCAATGAGCGAATGTTGGTCATATACAAAAGGACCTATGATCTTTTTTAAATGCTCTAGACACATGGAAGTACTTCTTGCGGACTCCATTCATGATGCAAACCAAGCTCTTGGACAATCAAATGAGGTAGGAAAATTTCTTTTTGCAATTTAAATTCTACTTTGCTCACATTGCTGGCAAGCACAATCATGTAGCCGATGCACTTTCCCAATGGCCAAGGGTAGATAGGATATCAATAGATCCTTACAATGAGCTATGTTTTATGATAGTTAAATATGCTTCTAACCCAAGCTTTAGGGATATGATAATAGCCTTACAAATGGAAGAAAAAGAACCACTCACGTAAAAGGATGGTTATCTTCCATACCTCAATAGGCTATATCTTCCTTACTTCCCATGCTCCTTCCATATGCGGGGCAAAGAGAAATTCGAATTTACTCTGCTAGGAGTAAAAGCATACTTGTATTGGCTTACCAAGAAACAATAACATACAAGAGAATGTTTCAAAATGCATGGTATACCAAAAGATGAAGTATGAAAAAAGGGCCATGGCTTGCCAACATCCAATTGTGTCGAATAGAAATCCTACTATGACCACTAATTTTAGTCTCTATCAGAATTAGAGTAATCCTCTTATGTCGGCCTACTATTCCAACGGATGGCCAAAAGCAAAGTTACAAAACTAATGATCCTTGATCTACTAAAAGCTTGTGATTCGAAGTAGATCAATGCTCAAAATGAGAGAAGTACTTATCTTAACAACAGTATGTCTCTAATAACGTGAACATACTTCTAAGGAGAAACTACCTTTCGAGGCTAAAGACGGAAGATCCAAAAGTCCCTTGTAGCTTAAGATACCTGGGAAGATCTTCATTGCAAAGGAGTATAGCCGAGATCAAAACGAATCTTTTTACAAGATTAAACAGGCTATATCCATTTATTAGCTAGGCAAAAGAGGCTCGTGCCGTTACGCACAAAAGAGCCTTATCCTTTTTTAAAAAAAAAATAAAAATTGGGTCTTACTAAACTTTCCCAAGGCTCATCTAAGGCAAATTACACACAAATGAAGACCCGCCACAGATCGAGGATGAAGCAGAGGAGCTCCAACCCAAGTTCATCCTTCCACAAGAAGACAAGGTATTAAGAAATGGTAAGATTACTGACAGTATCTTATTTAATTATCCTTTCAAAGATGCTAAATGCATGCAAAGAACATGGCTTAAGGATAATATGAACCTTGTTAATGATTCTTACAATGACACAAAAGAGTAAGAAAATGTAAAAGAAATGCATTATAAATGATCAATGTTTTGGTCTTATAGGACTCTCTTTTTATGTTTTGTGCACAAATTTTAAAGTATGCATACTTAGAATCATGTTTGTGGTGACTACGTCTCCCAAACACCAAGTAGACCTTGTCACTCTACTTTGGAAGTATGATATGGACTAAAAAGAGCAGACATACTTGCGGCAGACAATGTCTCTCAAGCACCAAGTGGATTAGTCATCCACTCTGGAATGATGTCGTAGGGTAAAAATGGATCCTCTACCCGCTAAGACCAATGGACTAATGGGTGAGACTTTACCATCTCTACCTCATAGTCGAGGACGACTATGATTTCAAGAGAGAGGTAATGTCATAAAAATTAATATCTATCCAACCCAAATGATTTTCTCATATTAAACTGATCACTTAATGTGGGAGAATACACGGGAACAAGGGTTAAGATATAGACATGTGCTTATAGATCTATCTCAACACGGGGCCAATGGTTAAGGGGCCTAAATGAGAGATGGTCTATCAAAGAGCAAGGCTAACCAATGGAGCATAAGACCTTAGGGTTAGCTTCATTGAAGACCTCCAATAATGTGTGTAAAAGTCCTTTGACCTTAGGCAAGCTACGGCTGAGCTTGAGGTGGGAACCCGGCCTAAGCTCGAGGTGCTTGTCCTGCTTAAGGTGCTTGTCGTGCTTGAGGTGCTTGACATGCTTGAGGTGCTTGATTAAGATGATTGAGGTGCTTGACTGGCTCCATGCTTGAGGTGCTTGACTTGCTACATGATTAAGGTGCTTGAGGTGCCTTGAGATGCTTGCCTGAGATGCTTGTGGGAACACCCCCTAGTTCAAGTGCTTTGTCATGCTTGATGACTAAGGGGCTTGCTCATCCAAAGTCAAAAAGATCCCTACAAGGAGGGGGGCGAGCCTACAAGGGGGGGGATGAGACAGAACACACACACACACACAAGGGAAGCCCCACCTTGAAGAGGCAGCAAGGACACTTGTCAAGTTCCTCCCCATGTTGCCCTCATGGTGTGCCTGAAGCCTATTGGTTGGCCACCCAAGGGGTCCAATGATAATTTAGGATATTTAATTAATTGATTTTTCATTTATCAAGTCCTCTCTCTCAAAGGGGAAAGGGGGACACTTGTCCCAAGGCTACCCATGTTGCTTGTAATGGCTCCTGCTCGTGATTGGCTAGGTCTGGAGGGGTCCAATGAGCGTCAAGAATGAGCTACAAGAGGGGGTCGACCCAAGCAAGCTAGGGGGGTGCTTAGGGGGTATACTCACCCACACACACTCACAAACACTCTCATTGTGTGCTATGCAAAGTGCAAGAGCTCCATCTCCTTCTCCAAGCTCCTTGAGAAGTTGAGAGCCTACACCAACTCTCTTGGCTATGGAATGCAAATCCAACCAAGAGCTATGCTTCAATGCTTAAGCTTGCCATCTCCTCCTTCTTCCTTACTATGCTATTATGTATGCTAGCAACAAGAGTATGATAAGTGAGGAACTACTTCTTTCTCCTATGAAATGTTTCTTCTTCCTCTTCCCTACCCTCATTCCCTACTAGCTCTCTCCACCTTCGAAGGTGTTTGAGGTCTTGGGATTGAGGCTTGGGATAGTTAATGCTTTCTACAAGTGCATGTTATGCTTATTGCAAGAAGTCTAATGGTTTATTGCAAGTAGATTAATTACTTAATGCAAGTAGATTAATTGTATTGCAAGGTAGATTAATTATTTCTTTCAGCACAAGTTGATGCATAAAAAGTATACATCTTCATGCACTCAAATGATTTAGGGAACACAAAGATTAATGATGTTCACAAGTTCTTGATTGTTTCCAAGCTAAGATTGATTGTTGAAATTATGCAAAAGCTTGGTGTGTGAACCTTCCATCTTCATATTGCCAAGGAGGTCTCAAGGAACACAAAGATTGTATTGTACCAAGTCTCTCTTAATGAGAGAATCTATAATACAAATGCCTTTTGGAGGGGGGACCGGCTCCACATAAATCCGGTCCTCAACTGTTGTCATATTCTCTACACTCTCTCTCTTGTAAAAGTATTGTTCATGCCTAGTTAATTAAGTGTTATGATAGAGTTGCTACTACCAATTAAGTTCACCCTCTATGCTCTCAAAATTGCTCACTCTAATTCTCTTAATTCCGCTATTCTCTAAGTTCATAGGCCATTCCCATTACATAATTAATGGTTACTTAGGTTCTTAATCCGATTTAGGCAGCATTGTGTGAAATGTACTAGGGCTTTCTAGTGGGCTTGACCCTATTGACCTTTAGCTTAAGTATTATAAAGGGAGTTTACTAGTGTGATGAGCCTGGGGAGGTGTATCAGTGTTATATGACCCCCCAAAGTTACAAAATTAAAATGTTGAAAATGAACAAACAAAAAATCGAAGTGCCACACTGTAAAATCTTAAGCTGGAAGAGAAATCTCAGCTTGATTTGGTACTTCACTCACATGTATTGCCTATGGTACTAGAGCCCTAGAGGTTCCCAGTATGGGCGCTTTTGCTTGAAAAGCAAAAAACCCAAGGCATACAAAATAAGCACACACATCAAAATTGAATCACTGTGAAAAGACTTTGGGGGGTCAAAGAAAAAGTAATCAGTCAGGCGATGATTTCATGAGAAATTCCTTTTATGGTACCTTAACTACAAGGTCTTCTAGATATAGCCTCTAGTCAGCCCTCGAACATGAATAGTTGGCTCTCGCGATTAAACAACTTAATTGACCACAAAAAATTAAGAAGCTTACCCATGGTATTAATATTCAATCTCTAGTGCCTTTCGACCGTCAAATTAGCGACCCCAAACTTGTTTAATTTTTTACCTTTACATCTGTTTATGCATTTGATTACATTGCAATTTAATGTTCATTGCTGACAAATTGTTTGAAATTCTTTTACCAATCAATTTGTCTACCTAAAACTGCATAGGCTTTTTAATCACTTATGAAAATACAATTACTGTGCCAATGTTGTTTGATTTTGCAGTGACTGAAGAAGGCTAAGGACATTCATCTCAAATGCTCTTCCACCTTGACGAACGAGCTTCAACTCAATAGCTTCCGAGGACGGAATCTACATCAGGAAGGGGGGCATGTTAACCCTCACGGATCACGGACACCCCATCACCTACGACGGACGTGTATTATGTATTTGGTAGAGTCAAGTACCGGGCTTGTCGGACCAATAGGAAAAGGGTAAGAGTGATCGCCGATGAGAGGCGCACTCTAATTGGGACATTCAAGGGATTAGTTGGCTAAGCATGGGCGCCCAAGTGTGAATGGGGTGAGCTCATATAAAAGCCAACTAAACCTAAAATTCACTCATTCTCTCATTTGTGCAATAGAAGAGTGCTCTTGCTCCATCTCCATCTCCATCTTCTTCTTCTTCACCTCCTCGTGTGTGTGTGCATGTGAGAGAGAGAGAGAGAGGGAGAGTGTGTGTGCGATCGAGCATTACGAAGGCACGACGGCGGCAAAGCGGTTGAGCGCGGCACGACTGCAGCTTCTTCTTCATCGCGGCGAGGAATCCTCCACGGCAGGAGCATAGAGCGGTGAGTGACACACCATTGCCCTCTTTTGAGCTTGCTAGATTAGTCTTGTTGTATGCTTGGAGCCATTTGTGGCTCGCACACGTGTATCGGCAAGTCACTTGCTTCGACAGTGCGGCAAGGAGCGCACAGAAGTTCTAGACATTTTGTAAAGGAGCGAGCTACAAGGAAAGGGTGAATTTAGACCACCTATTCACAAGGGTATCGACCATTTTTAGATGTATACCTGGAATTTTGGAATACACCAAAATTTAAAGAAAGGGGAGGACGAATGTAGACGGTGGGAACAGAACCTAGTTGGATACCATTACAGTCATTAGTACTCGCAGTTACCAAATAGAAATACCACAATAATTGTACAATGTACAATCAATCAGAGCCCAGTTCAGGTACTATAAGTAGGATCAATTACTTCATTTTGTGGGCTAGTCATTCTAGAGTTTAGTGTTACACTTTTGTACTTGCTATGCATTTTATTTAAGCATCATTTAGTTCTCTTGTGGCTGTATCTGATGAGAGTTGTACACTTTCCAATATATGAATACATATCAATTCCAATCTCTTGTCTTCTGTTTCTATTTCAGTCTTTGTCTAATTGTATGTTATCTAAAGTCTTAACCTAGAGTTTGTATATCTGATCTGATCAATCTCCAACCTGAAATACCTGTCAAAAGTGACTAGCACATTCCATTTACACTTCTTATAGTTCCATACTCTTGATTAAGCTTCATATTAATTTACTACTAGAGCTATTTTTTGAAACAATTCATTGAATGAGAAAAACGGATTTATCGTTGAAGAAGGATAGAAACAAAAAGTATCAAAGCTTTGAGTAGAAATGGTACAGTAGAGGTGAGGAAGAATGGTAGAGCTCTTAGCAAAAAGGGTAGACTAGAGGGTTTTTCCATAGGTTCATGTCATTAGCACCCATGGCTAGGGTTACCCAACAATTTCCTCCTTAAGACTATTCATGGTACTTCTAGACTAACTAATTCATCTAGGGTTTTGTGATTCACGGATACATCATGGATTTTTTTCTACGGATTCATTGTCTCATGGTTCCCAAGGTGCTAGAGTACATTATTCGTTCAGTCATGGGGATTATGTCCTTCATTCCTAGTAGTCATTGTCATCTACATGTGCTTTGTGTCATTGCTTCATTTTTTGTCTTTTTTTTCATTGCTATTTCATATGCATTTTGGTCTTTGCTCACCTTTATGAGTCCCAGTGTTATCATGCCTTGGATAAATGCAAATATGGATGCAGTTTATACAATATGTGCAAAAACTTTGTGCAAATGCATGGCTTGGTGCTACCTGTGTTTTTTATAATCTTGGCACATAACCTTGAGCTTGGAGATATAATCTCAATAATATATCTCCCTACAAGATCCCCGTTCAGGCTTGAGTGATTTGATAATCAAGGCCTTTAGCCGCATGAGGATTCCTGCTTTGGAAAGGCTTGAGGCTTGAATTGAGGTAGTGAGGTAGAGTATGTTCCTTTCAACACCTAAAAGGGATCTTAGGGAAAGGCTCAAGGCAAGCTTGAGGTAATTGTGCCGTGGTAAGGGGAGAAGGGGGGGGGGGGGGGGGGGGGGGGGGGGGGGGGGGGGGGGGGCCCAAAAAATCCCTTAAAAAGAGCTCACCGTGTTACTTGATGCCTACTAATCAGGCAAAGAAGCAAAGGGGGCAGCACCACGTTTTGCAAGTCACGGTATGCACGTGGAGGTCATCAATCAGGAGCTAGCGGTTGTTCGATTGGGGGAAGCTCAAGGACTTGAGGGGTCATCCAATAGAATTTGGTGCCTTGCCTTGTGTCCACCTTGGACGGGCCTCAAATTAGGATAAGGCCTTGTGCCTGTGACCCAAAATAAGGGCTTTTCCCATGTTCCTTGAAGGCCTTTGAAGACTTTGAGGCTTTTTCAATCCACCAAGAAACTTTGAACATCTGAATACTCTCAAGCATACTGTCACCATAAAATTTAATATCTACCTATCCCAAATAATTTTCTCATGTTGAGCTGATCATTTAATGTGGGAAAATGAATGGGAACAAGAGTTAGAATATAGATATTTGCTTTTAAACTTATCTCAACATGGGACCAAAGGGAGAGAAAGCTGCATCTCATTGAGGGTCCAAAATGGAGATGGTCTATCAAAGAGCAATGAGCAGATATTGGAGCTTAAAAGACCTTAGAGTGAGCTTCATTAAAGACCTCCAAAGGTTAGTGTTAAAAGTACTTAAACCTAGGACCTTTAGGTAATTTAGACCTTAGGCAAGCTAGGCATGTGCTTGAGGTGCTTGTCATGCTTTATTTTTAAGGTGCTTGTCGTGCTTGATGACTAAGGTGATTGAGGTGCTTGTCGTGATTAATGACTAAGGTGCTTGTCGTGCTTGATGACTAAGGTTCTTGAGGTGCTTGTCGTGATTAATAACTAAGGTGATTATCATGCTTGTCGTGCTTGATGACCAAGGTACTTGAGGTGTTCAAGTCAAAGATGAGCCCTAAAGGTAGGGGCATGAGAGAGAACACTCACACACACACACACACACGCAAGGCAGGCCCAAGGCTCAAGAGGCATTAAGGCCACATGTCATGCCCTTAGCAATATTGCCCTCATAACATGTCTGAGTCCTATCGAATGACCTATAGGAAGGTCCAATAAGAATTTAAATTCAATAAAATAATTAAGATCTTTCTCTTAAAAGGGGTAAAGGAGGACACTTGTACGAATGCTACAATTAAATAATTAAGATATTTCTCTGAAAGGTGGAAAGAAGGACACTTGTCCAAATGCTACACCCATTGCTTGTTATGATTAGAGCCATTCATTGACTAGCCCAAAGCTTGAGCCAACATGCTTGTAGCAAGAGTAAAGTAGCAAAATTGAACTCTCTCTCTCTCTCTCTCTCTCTCTCTCTCTCTCTCTCTCTCTCTCTCTCTCTCTCTCTCACACACACACACACACACACACACACACACACACACACACACACACACACACGCACACGCACATGCACACACACACGTGCACACACACACACACATACTCCACAAGCCACAAACACACACTCCCCCATCGTGTGTTGTACACACAAGTCATCTCCTTCTCCAAGCTTGAGAAGTGGAGAGTCTACACCAACACCCCTTGGCTATGGAATGCAAATCAAACCAAGAGTTATGCTCAAAGCAATGCTTATGAATCTCTCCATCTTCATTATCACTATGTTAAGCTATGCTCTAAGAGTGATTATATGTGAGGAGACTACTTCTTTCTCGTAGAGATACATCTTCTTCTGTTCATCTTCCTCACTCCCTGCCATCTCTCTCCACCTTTGAAGGGGATGAGTTAATGTTTTTGCAAGTTAGTTATGGGCATAATAGTGGTACATGAATCTTACCATCTTCATGGCATCAACAAGGCCTCAATGAACACAAAGCGTGTATTATACCAAGTATCTCTTCAAGGGAGAATCTATAATACAAAATCCTTTTGGAGGGAGGGCCGTCTCTAAGTAAATCCGGTCCTCAACTATTGTCAATTTCTCTAATTCTCTCCCTCTCTTGCAAGTATTTTTCATGCCAAGCTAACTATGTATAATGTTTATTTTCCTACCTTCAGTCAAGTACTCTCCTTATGTTCATTAAGAATCCTCTTAAGGAAATTCTCACTATTGTTACTTTAATTCCACTACAATCCTTCCATTACACACACACAAACAAATATTCTAAGCTGCTAACTGAAGGACCAAAAAACCAAGCTTAAAACCTTTATTTTAATCAAGGTGTTACTTTGCAATGCTTAGCCAAGAATAAGTGTGGATGGGTTCAAATGGAAGCTAGCAATAGTGGATATGCACACACATAAGTGTGGTCTTCCAATTTGGAGATGTGGCTTCCAATTGAGAAGCTTTAAAAGTGTAGCCATGGCCTCCAATGGAGTAGCACCAATGCAATGCAACCTAAAATGTGATGCAACCTACATGCACACGCTAGTTAATCTTAGTTATCATGAGGGGTAGTGGGCCAAGGAGTAAATCCAAGAGCCTGCCCAACCATTGATAATCAAAATTAATTAGGGTGCTTATCAAAGAGAGATTAGGCTCAAAGAGAAGTGATTAAGAGGTAGTAATCACCATGAACGCTCTAATACCATATGTAGAGATTCGGGTGGATAGATTAGTAAAGCATTCATGGTGTGTGTATGTGTGTGTGTGCACACGTGCATAATGGAGTAGAGATTACAATAGCACAATGTAGACTCAAAATACTGATGTAGAATGAGTGAATACAAGGCTGAATATATAGATTATTTCATGGGATGTTAAGAGATTATAATGTGGGATTATCTATGGTGCTAATGGAAAAGAATAAGCATAGTTATGGTGGCTTATAGTAGCCCAAGAGCTCCATGGCTAGAGAGAGAGAGAGAGAGAGAGAGAGAGAGAGAGAGAGAGATACTTACTATCTCAGCATGGAATAGGTAAGTAGTGAGTACATCATCATGTATTTCATCTATCCTATGTGTAAAGTATCACATGGAATCACATAAATAATCACATGGGTGTTGCCACATGGAGATCTAGTAGACTAGAGGGTTTTCCCCTAGGTTCATGTCGTGAGAGAAGAAATGGTACCTATTGCTAGGTTACCCAACAAAAGGGTTCATCCCAAGATGCAAGGATGAGGCATGGTATATAAGTGATGCTTTGTCTCATTTTAATGCATCAAAATGTCTACAAAATTTTCTATGTGTGAATGTGAACTATATGCTTGACACAATCCCAGAAATGAATGCACATCACATGCAGTCTTAAGCACAAGGAAATCTCTTCTCTCACTTACCGTTATTGGATCTAAATAAATGCCATCAAGAGAGACATTATAGCCTAAGTAGCTTGATGTAGTCAAAATATTTATAACTTCTTAGCTGCAATGTCGAGATGGTTAGAATACAACATGCTAACATCAATGGCATGATGTTTCTAGATTGAGGCAAAAATGAGAATTTCTTCCAAAAAGATAAAAAGACAACAAAGTTGATGAAAATAGAATCATCATTTGATTATATGTACCAAGTGTGCCAGTAAGACCAAATGGCATAACAATGAACTCATAATGTCCACCCTTAGTCTTAAAGGCCATCTTGTAGACACCTCTCTTTGCAATCCTTACCTAGTAGTAATGACCCTTTAGGTCCATCTTTGAGAATGCTTGACCCCATTGAGATGCTAAAAAATGTACTTGATGCAAGGCATAGGAAATATATTCTTGATTGTCATCTTATGAGGACCTTGTAATCACCACATAACTGCAATGAGCCATCCTTCTTACAAACATAAAGGACTTATACCAGGACAAATAAACCCCTATGCAATAACTCACCCAATTGGCACTCTAGCTCCTGTTTTTTAGCCTTTTTCAAATGGTATAGAGACTTCCTTCTTGGTTGTGCTCCTTCCATAAGGTCTATGGCAATGATCTTCCAATTTTTTGGAAGAAATTGTAGGCGGGAGATTATCTTGGAGAGAAAAGTGCTCAAAATTAGCAAAAAACTCACTATACATGTTAATAGAAATAACAAGTTCTTTAATGTGGTTTGACATAAATGACCACTACTTGGGCTCCTTGGTGTAGCTCTCTCTTTTCTTGGATGTGGGAGATGAGATGGAGATAGAAAATCCTACTCTTGCCTCGAATGAGACATGTTGAATAACATTATTTCTTATGAAAAGGACGATCTTATCCAATGTCAATAATGGGTTTGAACCTACCGAACCTCTTTATGACCAATATGATGACACACCTTGTCAGGTTAGAGCCTTCAAATTGATGAGTAAATTATTGTAAGATCCGTGATTTTTGGTTTTCTTTAAAAAATAAAAAAAGTAGATTTTCATTGAGCATTACTTTAATTTATAGTCTAGAATACTTGATGTACAATGTTAGGAGGTTCTAAATTGGAAATCAAATTCGTTTTCATGTTTTGGTAGGTCAAAAAAATGCTTGGTTTAGTTTTAGAAAATTTGCCTTTTTGTGTTTTTCAGTGCTTTTTTTGGAAAGAAACAGACCATGATCCTTACTTTACGAGTTCCGGGGAAGCTAGGGTTCAATTTTGTAATAATATGCTTTTTGAGTGCTTTTCATGCTTTTTGTGTTTTCTAGTTCAAGTAGGCTAGGTGAAGCCGTAGTTTAATTTTCAAAATTTATGCTTTTTTGAGCTTTTTTGAGCTTTTTTGTGCTTTTCAACATTTGCAAAAAAATAATATGCTTTTCAATAGCATCTAACCCCAAAAATATTATTTTGGTCACCATATGAATAAAAAACAAACATAAAGGGGATTAAACAATTTTTTCATGAGAGTTATTCTAAAAAAATCAATATCATAAATACATCGGGACAATATGAGAAGTGTCGTGATTATATTGAGATATCATGGTGCGGTTTTGTTCAATCACGGTCTCCTTAGTTTCTTAGATGCTAATTTACTAACTAGATTATTGCAAAAAAAATTGAATGATTTTAGCCAGAGTTGACTTTTAAAAGCAAGGCCATGTTTTTTCTACGCCAAAAATAGGCACCGAGTTTTGCCTTAGGGAGCACTCTAGCTTGTAGAAGTAGTATATAAGGGACATTAGTGCTCAATTTTTAGTGCGTTTAGTTGTATTTTAAATACAATGAAACTCTACGTACGTATTATATGGAAGTGGTGCAAGCTCTCCATCACCATCCCCATAAGAATCTCTCTTGTTCGCGGGAAGAAGAAGAAAGAAAACCTGGATTGTTTTGGGTAATAACCTTTGAGTCGTAACTCAAATTTTTACCATTCCTTTGTTAACTAGAGTGATGGGATGTGTGTGTAGATGACTAATATTTTACATCATGGATATGGGTGAACATTCTTTCATGATTGATAGTAGAAGAGTATCTTCATATGGGAGTCGAGGTCCAACATCACAATAGGACTACATAGGATATAGCAAAAAAGAAGAGGTTGTTGTCCACAGGCTCCGTAGCCTCTAACACTTTTAGGGCATAGTACCATTATGTGTTAGGTAAAGGTGGTGCCTCATTGTGCTTTACCCATGTCCGCCGCCCTGTGTCTGGCCGCCCGCATTTATCTCCTTATTCTTTATACATAAAAGAATAAGGAGCTCTCACTCATTCTCACATTGTGCTCATACAGTGAGATTTGGGAGCTCCACCCCACATCTTGTGTTCTCTCTCTCTCTCTCTCTCTCTCTCTCTCTCTCTCTCTCTCTCTCTCTCTCTCTCTCTCTCTCTCTCTCTCTCTCTCTCTCTCTCTCTCTCTCTCTCTCTCTCTCTCTCTCTCTCTCTCTCTTCGCACACGCACCGCATTCGCACACTCACAATTGGTATCAGAGTTTGTATGTATAAAGAATAAAGAGATAAATGTGGGCGGTCGGACACTGGGCAACGAACACAGGTAAATCACGGTGAGACACACCGCCTTTACCTAACATTCTCCCACTAAAGGCTGTGTGTCGATAAGTGGTGAGAAGACTAGTCAAAGCCTTTTGAGGTCCAGTGTGATGATTGTGGACAATGCCCTGGATCTAGAAGGGCATGTTATAGAATACAAAAGTAACAGATTGGATGACCAAGAAAAGAACCTAGGCATATATAAAAAAGAGCTATTAGCTATCTTATATGCCATAGATACTTGGAAGAATTATCTAATACTAGGCACTCCATTTATTTTGTGCACATATGATCAAAGTCTTAAATACTTTTTGACGCAAAATAAATTAGGTAATGTAACATTTAATGCACTAGTAACTTGTGTGTAGAAAAAATTGATAACATAGTGAGCATTTCATTAAGAACAAGTTCCTAATGAGCATAGAGAGAGTAGTTAATTTGAGAAAGCAACATAGCAATTTACACCTAGCTAATTTGGCATTGACAATAATTGAAAAGAGAGAGAAATAGAACAATTGACAATAATTGAGGACCGGATTTACATGGAGTCGGTCCCCCCTCCATAAAGGCTTTGTATTATAGCTTCTCCCATCAAAGGAGACTTTTGTACAATACAATCTTTGTGTTCCTTAACAAAACTAGTTGGTGCAATGAAGATGGAAGCTTCATGCACCAAATTATGCTTGAAAAACACACCTAGTGTCCGTGGCCTCAGTCCTAAGACCTCACACACCTTCAAAAATGGTGAGAGCTAGCAGTGAATGAAGAAATATTGAGAGGAAGAAGGTTTATCTTACAAGAAAGAAGTATTCTCCTCACATAATCACTCTAATAGCATAGCTTAGCTTAGTAATTAGCATGGTAGAGGAGATGACCATGCCATTGAAGCTTGACTCTTGGTTGGATTTGCATTCCATAGCCAAGAGTTGTTGGTGTAGGCCTCTACTTCTCAATGCTTGGAGAAGGAGATGGAGTTCTTCTTGCTCACATGAGTTGTGAGTGTGTGTGTGTGTGTAACATAAAAGATAGACTAAAATACCAAACTCCCTCTCTCTTGGTCAACCCCTCTTGATTTTTGCTCATGTTGACATCCTATTGGCTCATGCAAAGCTTAGCCAATCACAAATTAGAGGCATAATTGATAGCCTTGTGACATGTTTCCCCCTTTCCCCTTTGTGAGAGCTTTAGGTAATTAAATAATTCAACTAAACTCTCATTGGACCTCTTAGTCTTTTGGCCAGTAGGAATCAGGCAAGCCATTGGGCTATTGGATGCTCATTGGACCCCTTGGTAGACTATCCAATAGTCGTCTAGGGAGATTAATTTCTATTGGTTCTTTTATCAAGCAATTTTAAATTGATTAGACTAATTTTACTCTAGCCTTATTCTCATTGGTCCACCTGTATGGCCATAGTAGGGCTCACCCCCTCCTTCCTAGGGATGTGGGAAGACTTTTTAGTCATCCCATGATCATCCAATTTTTCCCCTACTTTGGCCATTGGACAATTGAGTTAATTTTAGGAAATTTAGCCTATGGAAGTCTTAATGGAGCTGAACCTTAGGTCTTTTAAGCCCCATTGAAGCACAATGCTCTTTTGCAGACTGTCCCCCTTTGGATCCGTATATTTCCTCCTTTGGATTCCTGCAAAGACTGGTCTAGCAGCCTTACCAATATTCTAGTTTTTACTCCCTTGGTACTTCCCCATATTAAATGATCAGTTTAACGTGAGAAAATCATTTGGGAGAATTAGATATTAGTTTTTATTACCTTACCTCTCTTGTGAAATCATAGTCGTCCTCGACTATGAGGTAGAGAAGATAAAGCCTAGTCATTAGTCCGTTTGCTAGCAGGTAAAGGATCCCTCTTTACCCTACGACACAGTTCCAAAATAGATGACTAGTCCATTTGGTGCTTGAGAACCTTAGACTACCACAAGCATGTCTGTACTTTAGTCCGTATGAATCTTCCATAGTGGAGTGACAAATTCTACTTGGTGTTTGGGAGATGTCGTCTCCACAAACATGATCCTAAGCATGCATACTTATTAACATTTGTGCACAATAAAGAAAAAGAGAGTCTTATAAGACAAAAACTTTTTTCATTTATACATATTTACATTTTCTTACTCTAGGGAATCATTGTAAGCAATGACAAGGTTTAGGTTATCCTTTAATTGTATGCCTTGCATCCATCTAGCATCTTCAAAAGTATTAATTTTTAAACTTGATAAGATACCATCAGATAGTCTTACCACCTCGTAATACCTTGTCTTCGTGTCGGAGAATGGACTCAAGCTTCTGCACCTTTCTTGGTCCTCTATCTCCGTGGGACCTCAATGATTGCTTCTTGAAGTGGCTCTCCTTTGTAAGGCTTTAGTAGGCTCACGTGGAAAGCATTGTGTATGAGCCAATGGTTGGGCAACTTAAGTTGATAGGTCATCTCGTTGATTAGCCTAAGAATCTGAAAGGGACCATAGTACCTTTTTGCTAACTTAGCATAGTACTTTTGGTGTCGTGTAGGATTCTTGCCCATTGTGTGCCTTAATCGAGCCTTGGGAAACTTAAGCAAGACCCAGTCATTTTGTTTAAAGGCTAGGGCTCTTTTTTGCTTCAGCAACAGCCTTTTGCCTTTGTTGAGAGATGGATATAGCATCCTTAATCTTTTGGAAATATTTTTGCAGGTCTCGGCTATATTCATCTACAGCGAAGATCTTCCCTCTTTTCCCGTAGAAGTATGCCTAGTGTTATTGTAAGCATACTCCACTAAAGGTAAGTACTTCTCCCATTGGGACTTTTGATTTACTTCTGTAACATAAGATTTTAGTAGATCAAGAATTGCTAGGTTAGCTATTTCATTTCGACCATCTGTTTGCGGATGATAGGCCGAAGAGAAGTTTAGCCGTGTACCTAAATTCTCAAAGAAACCCTTCCTGTTTGTCAGAGAGCTTGGTCTGCGTCATGAAGTACTTAAGGTTTTGATGATCCATTCACAGAATGAAAGGAAACCCCAATAAATAGTGCTTCCACGAGTCTAGAGCATGTAGAACTACTAAGAGTTCCTTCTCATATATGCCTAGAGCTTGCTCAATAGGGTCGAGCCTTCGACTTTCATAGGCTATGGCGTGCCCTTCTTGAAGCAAAATAGCTCCAAGGAAATCACCACAAGCATCGCATTGGACCTCAAATGGCTTTGAGAGATCTGGTAGTGTAAGCACAGGTTTAGAGATAAGCTTTTCGAAAGCATTGTTCTCCTTGGTGGACCATATATACCTAATGTTTTTCTTTGTTAGGTCATGTAATGGTCCCGCAATTTGTGAGAAATTTTCTATGAAGGGTCTATAGTATGCACACATACCTATAAAGCTTCTTAGTTTATGCAGATTCCTTGGATTAGGCCATCGTTTTATTACCTCTAGCTTTGATGGATCCATTTGGATGCCATCTTGAGAGATAATGTGACCTAAATATTGAATCTCTTGTAAGAAAAATTCACTTTTCTTTCCATTAATATAAAGTTTATTCTCTCGTAAAACTTGAAATATTACCTAGAGGTGTTGCTTCTGTTCATCTAATGAATTAAAGTAGATGATTATATCATCAAAGAACACTCCAGTAAAGGTTCGGTGAGACCTGAACAGCTTCTCCATCAAGTGGCTAAATGTGGCTGGTGCATTGGTCAAGCCAAAAGGCATGACAATGCACCAGCCACATTGTACTCGTAAAGACCAAACGTAGTGCAAATGACACTCCTAGAGCTTCCATGGTTGAAGCTCCAAAACAGGATACTCATTGCAAAGGCTCATACCTCTCCTATGCTTGGGGAAAAGTAAGGGAGCATGATGCCCTTATTCTCTTTGACCCTGGTTCTACTCACAACTTCATATCAATGGAGTTGGCCACTAAGTTGGGCATTCAAGCTTTCAAGATGGGAGATACTATAACTGTCGATGGAGCTTTCAAGGGATAGCAAGCCTCCGTTGCTCCCTTGATGGGAAGTTGAGGCTTCATGTCCAAAGCTATGTCGACAAAGAAGAGTTTTTTTAATCTCTCCTCTCCAACATGAGGATGTTATCCTAGGGCCACCATGGTTCAACCGCATGGTTGCCAACATGAAGTTCCCTGAAAGGAGAATCTATTTCACCTACAGGGAAAAGAGCATGTACATAGATGCTAATGATTCGGGGAACACCATATCCCTAGTAAATACGTTTGCTTTTGATAAGTCAATAAAAAGCTCTATTTTTGCGTATATGATTTTTGTTAGAGAATCTGTAAGCTCACCGCCTAATAAACCTCCTTATTGAATTTCACAAGCTCAACAAGAGGAGATCATGAGGCAAGTGCATGAATTGGTGAAAAAGGGGATGGTGAGGACTAGCTCCTCTCCATTCTGTTCACCAATACTTTTAGTGCAAAAGGAAGATGGCACATATCACATATGTGTGAACTATAGAGTACTAAATAGGATCACTATAAAGAAAAAAGATTTCTCATGCCGTGGGTAGAAGATCTATTTGATAAGTTACAAGTTTTGGCCTGACAGATGCTCCAACCACATTCAAACTCACGATGGACAAAAAACTTCAAGCCACTCAAACTCTCTTGAGGAGTACAAGTGACACCTCCAGGAAATCTTTCAAGTTGTGAGAGAGAATAAGCTTTTCATTAATCAAAAGAAAAGTGAATTTTTCCTACAAGAGATTCAATATTTAGGTCACATTATCTCTCAAGATGGTATATGTATGAATCCATCAAAGTTGGAGGTAATAAAAGCATGGCCTCATCCAAGGAATCTACATGAGCTAAGAATCTTTATTGGTATGTGTGCATACTTTAGATGCTAGATGGATGCAAGGAACCTAGCTTAAGGATAATATGAACCTTGTCAATGCTACACTAGAGTAAGCAAATGAAAATGCATTATAAATGAACAATGTTTTTGTCTTATAAGATTCATTCTCTTTCTTTTATTGTGCACAAAATTTAAGAAGTATGCATGCTTAAGATCATGTTTGTGGTGACGATGTCTGCCAAATACCAAGTAAAACTTATCACTCTACTTTGGAAGTATGATATTCACTAAAGAGCAGACATGCTTGCGGCAGTTAAGTCTCCCGAGCACCAAATGGATTAGTCATCCATACTGGAATGATGCCGTAGGGTAAAAAGGCATCCTCTACCCGCTGAGAAACATGGACTAATGACTAGGCTTTATCTTCTCTACCTCATAGTCGAGGACGACTATGATTTCAAGAGAGAGGTATTTCATAAAATATAATATATGACTTTACCAAATGATTTTCTCATATTAAACTAATCATTTAATATGGAAAGATAAAAGGGAAACAAGAGTTAGGATATAGATATATGCTTCTAGACTTTTCTCAACAGGGGACCAAAAGGAGAAATGGTTGCATCTCAATAGGGGTCCAAAAGGAGACCGTCTACCAAAAAGCAATGTGCAATAAGTGCTTCTAGATTAACCTTAGAAAGGGACTAAGAGGAGAGATGGTTACATCTCAATAGGGGTCCAAAAGGAGGTAGTCTATCAAAGAGAAACACGCATCTAATGGAGCTTAAAAGACCTTAGGGTTAGCTTCATTAAAGACCTCCAAAAGTTAGTGTTAAAAAGTCCTTTGACCATAGGTAAGCTAGGGTTGACCTTGAGGTGGGAATCGTATCCAAACATGAGGTGTTTTTTGGCTTGCTAACTAAAGTGCTTAAAGTGTTTGTGGGAACGGAATCCTACCCAAGCATGAGTTGCTTGCCGTCTTGCTAACTAAAGTGCTTAAAGTGTTTGTGTGAACCTTGCCCAAGATTCAGGTGATTCTCATGCTTAAATGACTAAGGTTCTTGAATTTTTTAATTCAAAGATAAACTCTCAAGTGGCATAAGTGGTTTCCATGCTTAATTGACAAAGTGCTTAAGGTATTCAATTCAAACCAAATGACTTAAGAAGCATAAAAGACACATGTCAAAATCCTCCACATGTGGCCCTCGTGATGTGCTTGAATTCTATTGGATAGGCTTTAAAGGGGTCCAATGATAATTTAAATGCATAAAAATAAATAATTAAGTTCTTTCTCTCAAAGAGGAAAAAGAGGACACATGTCCAAATGATATAATCAAATAATACGATAGAGAGAGAGAGAGGTATACTCTTCCACACATACACACACACACACACACACACTAACTCTCTCTCATCATGTAAAGTGCAAAGTGTAAGAGCTCCATCTCCTTCTCCAAGCTTATTGAGAAGTGGAGAGCCTACACCAACACTCTTGGCTATGGAATGCAAATCCAACCAAGAGCCATGATTCAATACTTAAACTTTCCATCTTCTTCATCTTCACTACTATGCTAGTATGCTATGCTAAGCAAGAAGAGTGATGATAAGTGAGGAACTATTTCTTTCTCCTATGAATGATTGTTCTTCCTCTTCCCTACCCTCATTCCCCGCTAGCTCTCTCCACCTTCGAAGGTGGAGAGGCCTTGGGACTAGTCTTGGGATAGTTAATGCTTTTTTCAAAGTTTATGTTATGCTCGTGATGCATGAAGCTTTCCATATTTATAGCATCACCAAGGTCACAAGGAACACAAAAGATTACATTGTACCAAGTCTCTCTTGATGGGAGAATCTATAGTACAAACGCCTTTTCGAGGGGGGACTGGCTCCAAGTAAATGTGGTCCTCAACTATTGTCATGTTCTCTAATACTCTCTCTCTTGCAAAAGTATTATTCATGCCAAATTAATTAAGTACTATGTTCATGTTGCTACCATCGATTAAGTTCACCCTCTATATTCTCAAAGTAATCTCACAAAAATGCTCACTCCAATTCTATTAATTTTGATATTCTAAAATTTCATAGGCCATGCCCATTACAGTGGCTTTGAGATGTAATCCCAAAACTTTTCTATATATTTGTCAATGGATTTGTAGGGAGAGAGCTTCAAGCTTTGCCATTCGGTGCATACTTTGTCTTTGGCATCGATAGCCAAAAACGGCTTCATGATGGAAGCTCTTAAATCTTTCCATGTTTGTGGAGCTTCATCGTTTGCTCATAGGCTAGACCACCATTGCTTGGCAGACTTTTGAAAATGCACAGCTACATGATGTAGCTTAGACTCTGTGAAGCCCTCACAAATGCCACATCAAATTGTTGGTGGATAAAGACCAAGACTTTGTTCGTAGCACCAAAGTGCCATCGTAGGTAAGGAAAGAGATGTTCTTTCCTCCCTCTTTAAACATTTTGAGCTTGGACGACCTCTTCCAAATGGCATAGGATTTCCTATGGCCTCTTCTTTTAGGTGGTTTGAGAGCTGCACCATCACTTTCTTCAGAAGAGGAAGAGTACGAGGAGGATGGAGAAGAGGGTGACCTCTTTCTCGCCTTTTCTTCCCTTGTTCCTCCTTCTCTGCACCATCACTTTCTTCAAAAGAGGAAGAGGATGAAGAATATGGAGAAGAGTGTGACCTCTTTCTTGCCTTTTTGTTCTCTTGTTTTCTCTCTTCCCTCTTTCAATTATGGTGTAGAGAAGTATGAGATGGTCTTCACTCTTTAGGGGGTGTTGGAGAGCGTTTTGTATGCCGTATTTGTGGAGCCATCTCCATCGAGGTGGCATGAGACTCTCACTTATTTCTCGTTCTTTTGGTGGGGGCTCTACCATTGAAACTTGGGTTCTCCTTTGAAAGGGAGATGCCTCATCAAGTAGTAAATTTTTGAGCCCTTCGTACGGATCCTCCTCTTCTTCCCTTATCGGAGAGAGTCCTCTTTTGGAAGTCTCACAAGGATATTTCTTAGGTACTCTCTCTTTTTGGTGCGGAGTTTGATGAATACCATGGGTACACAATTGCTATAGCACTTCACCTTGGAGGGATTAGTTGCCCAGGGCTTGTTGAAGCCTAGAAACAAGATAGTTTACAAGCATAAGGGCATCATTAGTTGCTCTTTCATTAGCAAAATCAAAGCTATCAACATTCATTTCAATCTCTTTTCCCTTGTCAACCATACTAGCAAACTTTAGGTGTAAATTTTTACTTGTACTTTGGCACTTCAATCCCTAGTTGCTACTCCTCTTCACCTTCATAGATAAGCACTCAAGCATCTATACCCATGGCTCAAATATTATTAATTGCAAGGAATAGAAGAGAGGGTTCAATAGAGCCAATATACCACCGGTTCTCCTCAAGCTTCTAATAGCTCAATAATGTTTAAGCCATAGGCAACCCCCGTAGGACTCCATTATTAAGACCATAGCTCTCACCAGTATCCCCGTTAACTGCATAAAGTAGGCATGCTTCAAGGATGAAAAATAACTATTCTACTTACTCTTTTGCAATTAATAACATCAACCATTTGTATCAAGATTGAGGACCTCTCTTCTTGAGCAAGAAAAGAGAAACCAATAGCTCTAATACCAATGTAACATTTAATGCACTAGTAACTTGTGTGTAGCAAAAATTGATAACATAGTGAGCATTTCATTAAGAACAAGTTCCTAATGAGCATAGAGAGAGTACTTAATTTGAGAAAGCAACATAGCAATTTACATCTAGCTAATTTGGCATTGACAATACTTGAAAAGAGAGAGAAGTAGAACAATTGGCAACAGTTGAGGACCCGATTTACATAGAGGCAGTCCCCCCTCCATAAAGGCTTTGTATTATAGCTTCTCCTATCAAAGGAGACTTTTGTACAATACAATCTTTGTGTTCCTTAACAAAACTAGTTGGTGCAATGAAGAAGGAAGCGTCATGCACCAAATTATGCTTGAAAAACACACTTAATGTCCCTAGCCTCAGTCCCAAGACCTCACACACCTTTAAAAATAGTGAGAGCTAGCATGGAATGAGGAAAGATTGAGAGGAAAAAGGTGTATCTTACGGGAAAGAAGTATTCTCTTTACATAATCACTCTAATAGCATAGCTTAGCTTAATAATTAGCATGATAGAGGAGATGAGCATGCCATTGAAGCTTGACTCTTGGTTGGATTTGCATTCCATAGCCAAGAGTTGTTGGTGTAGGCCTCTACTTCTCAATGCTTGGAGAAGGAGATGGAGTTCTTCTTGCACACATGAGTTGTGTGTGTGTGTGTGTGTGTGTGTGTGTGTGTGTGTGTGTGTGTGTGTGTGTAGCATAAAAGATAGACTAAAATGCCAAACTCCCTCTCTCTTGGTCGACCCCTCTTGCTTTTTGCTCATGCTGGCATCCTATTGGCTCCTGCAAATCTTAGCCCATCACAAATTAGAAGCATAATTGATAGCCTTGTGACATGTGTTCCCCTTTCCCCTTTTGTGAGAGCTTTCGGTAATTAAATAATTCAATTAAATCGTATTAGGAGAAATATGGACCTTGTAAGGAATCCTAATTTTTAGGCATTAAAGCTAATGTTGTGTGGGGTTAAGGGGGCAAGGGCATTAAAGAAGGTAGTTTTGAGTAGGCTTTTCTAGCCTTTTTTTAAGACAAATATAGGATGTGCACCTAAGGGGTTACTTTCTCTCTCTAGCTTTTTAAAAGTGAAGGAAGCATATGGGTGTGACCACATCAGCAAAAACGTGGGTCACTAAGAGTCAAAATTTGAAACTTAAAACTCCATCCCAACATATATACATATCCAAAAATCACTCTTTGACCCATTTTTTAACCCACAAGCTTAGAGAGTCCATTTTTTCAAAAATCTTTTCCCCCAAAAAGTAAAAAACACTTTGTTCTCTCCTCCTCCTCCCTCCTCTCTCCCTCTTCTCTTCCTCCCTTCCCCTACCTTCCTCCTCCTCCCCAATCTCTCCCTCCTCCCCTCCCTCCTTCTCTCCTCCCATCTTCCTCAATCTCCCTACCCCTCCCCCTCTATCTTTTCATCCTTTGCTTCATCACACAACAGCTTTCATGGTGCTCACGGACATCACAAATGGTTTTCTTCCACCACCACCTACTCAGCACACCAAAAGCATACATATTCGCTTACCGACGACGTTTGCACGGAAGACCACTGTTGAGGGTGATCAAAGGTCATCACAGGAACGTCGCACCGCTCGTGAGACCAATGTTGACATTTGGGTGGACAACCATTTGTACCCTTACAATCCTATAAGCCGTTTCCATCCATCCTTTCATAGCCTTTCGGCATTTCTTCAATTTCTTGGGAGGGGAGAAGCAGGCTTGTTAGGCTATTGCAAGCGGTTGTGTATGGGTGCAGGTGCTTCTTTGTATATGTGGATGCACGAATGTTAAGCTTTTCACCTCAAGACGACATCATTACAAGACATACTTGAAAGAAACACCCCTTGGTGCAAGAGAACACAAACGCACGTATTCATCCATTAAAACTCTTGCACATTCGGAAGGAGCACGCGAACAACGAGTGACAACCACAAGGTGATTTGGTCTTTACTTGCATGATGCATTCTTACTTCACACTATTTTCTAACATTTATTTTTATTGGTTGCTAGAAACTTCATCTAGGAGGCATGCGGTGGAACAAGACAAGATGATCGAGTCAACCTTCTCACTAGTTGTCTCAATACCCAAGATGTGATTTCTATCTTATAATCACCTGGAGGTAAGCACATTAAGGATGCAGTCACCAAGGACATATGTATAAATTGAGAAATGTGGTTAGTGATGATGAAGTGCAACAAGCTTGTGATGAGGCTAGAATCAGCACCAAAGCCTATCATGCTATTTTCCAACTCCTAAAGGATGCCCTCAAAGAGCATGGCATTGTGGAAAACCTATTCTCCGTTCCTCACAAGGTCAACCTCGCAAAGAAGGCCACAAACAAAGATGTGTTCTCCCACATTGGGACATACCTACACATTGAGGACACAGTGCCAACTTCCCTTTATGCTTCGTGTGCAACAAAGACAAGGGGAAAAGGTAAGAAACAATCCATAAGACCTTCAAAGAAGGGCTTCCCTTACACAATGTGGAACAATATTTTTGTGGACCTTAGAAGACTTCAGCAAGCTATGCTTAGATTTTACGAGTTATCTGAAGAAAGTGACACACTATACTTTTTTCTTTTGGTTTTGTTCTTATCATAGACTTTGAAGTTTAAGGTTTTGGCACTATATATTTTGTAGTGTTTGGCACAAAGGTCGCTTTTGTGTTGAAACTCGATGAGTGTCAAATAGTGAAAGGTCGAAGGTTAGAGAGGCTAAGTGTCACTCTAATGAACAAGGCCCTTTTGCAAACCAAGCGAAGGGATTCAATCGATCCATCTCCCACCCCGTCTTTTAGCGTACAATCAGAGAAAGACATTTGGTGGTTGGGTGCTATTGAGGTGCCCAAAGAGACCAATGGAGTACTTTCATGGATTTTTGAGAGAACTCCATGGATCACAGAAGTGATACACTCCCAAATTGCACGTCAGAAGTTGGAGGTTGAGGGTTTTGGTAGCTATGATGTGGAGTAACACTTAGGTGGGGACTTGAAGACCATAAAGTGTTTGCTGGGCTGCAAACAAGGGGCTTCTTCTCTCATGCCTTGTCCATTTTGCACTCGAGGGTACAAACCTAATGGACAAAAATCACATAAGAGCACTGCAAAGGTCGGTTTCATGCTTCCATGGCAAGGGCATGGAGAACAAGGGTTAGATTTTCCTGATGTCGAAGATGAAGGTGGAGAATGGGAAGCGTCTATTCTGAGATGTCCCATGCTCAATGCCCCAGACCGTGATTAAAAGGACCACGCTTGGAATCCAATATTTCCATTTCCTCTATCGAATGTACATTTTTGTACATTACACGCATTCATGCATATTTTTGATAGGCTATTGAAGCTCCACATTGACTATGCTTTCACAATGAAACCATTGGAAAAGTGCAAGGAAGTGATCAAAAGAGTGGAGGTACTCTTGAATTCCATTGGCTTCACGGTGGAAATGTGTCTATCATTGCTGCAAAGAACACGGGGGAGGCCCATGAAATTGCTCAACAAGTGTCAATGAGTGGACAAAAAGCCAGACACTTTTTGAAGAAAGTTTCCCAAGGAAAGCCAAGTTGATATGCTGCTCAAAACAGCTCCAACCAGCAGGCAGGTAACCTTTGGGAGCTTTGGAATTTATGCAAAGCTACTACTGACAATGATTCAAATGGCGAGCTTGCAAACAAGCGCAAGCAAGTTTGGGTACATTTTGATAAAATGGTCAAGCTTATGGGCATTAACAGCACAACAAAATAACAACGCCAATCATTTCAAGAAGCCTTGGCGGAGTTTACCAAGGTCTTCACCCTTTCTTGGGGTGGAAATAACACCACACATTAGATGGTAAGCCATGTTCGTGGTGAATTTATTACAAGGGATTGTTTTTATTAAATAATGTGGATAGTTTACTCATGTGAACAGCATATCTTGTTTGCGCATGGTACATTTTTTATGCACAAGTATGGATCGCTTGAAATTTTTAGCACTCAAGGCATGGAGAAGTCCCATTATCGAGCAAGGGGAGTGTACTTCAAAAATACTCGACATGGTGGTGGAATGGTGCAATCCAATTATTTGGAGGAGATGTTCAACTGGTTTTTTCGCACAACATTTGCTCGTAAGCTCACAATGGAACGTGCGCGACAATCCAAGATTGCTATTGAAGTGCGGAAATGGAGTTATCAAGAGCATAGCAACAAGTGGCAAATGTCGCAAGGTCCTGCCAAGCATGCTACATGGCGGCGATGCAGAGTGTGACAAGGGTCAAAGTGGATTCTACGCGAGTCACTACACTTGAATGCAAGGTCCAACTCTTAACAACATGTTCATTTTAAAAATAATAGTTTTTTTTCAAAATTAGTGTGAACAGGGCCCTTTTTAAATGGGTCCTTATAAATATTGTATGCTCTCATAAACCACGCATTTCTTAAGAACAGGTGAGCTCTTACCATACCAAATGGCGTGCACCAAACAAACCATGAAAGAGCATCCGCATGCCAACAAAAACACCCTCCAAGGATGTGAGAAGATGTCATGGCTTAAAGGCACAAGAAAATGGCCACGAGCACCTAACCATTCCTGGAACTCTTCTGGCAGTGGGCATGGTAGTTGGGCATCAAAGTCATCGAGGGCTGTAGAATCTGCACATCCACAAGAACAAACACCTAGAAAAAGAATGAAGCAACACGTCCAGTGCTGGAGAGAAGAAGAGGCCCAGCAAACAACAGAGTCCGATAGGGAGGAGCCGCCGCGCCACCAATCACAAGCAGGACCATCTAGGACTTGAGTGGTCCATACAGACACTGAATCAGAGACAGAGCCACCATGGCAGCGAACTGATATACCGTGCACACACTGGTGCCTGTTGGGGGGAAGACACTGCCTCGAGGCTAGGGAGCTCTCCCCACAACACAAGATTGGGAGCCAAGGGAAGAGGATGAATCAGAAGAGGCTGTAGATCCAACCCCTAAGCATGTAAACATGCGCAAGTCATGTTGGGGTGGTAAAGCCCAATGTGCCACGCCTAAGTGTTGGGCGGCCGAAGACTACCGAGAACTAACACTGACCATTCATTCTACATAAAAGAATGAGGGGTCATAACCCTAACACTATTGTGTTTGGAGTCCACCCAAACCTGTGCTCCTCTCTTCTCCATTGATGCACACACACACACACACGCTCTCGCATGCACTCTTCAATTAGTATCAGAGCTCAGGGATTGGGAGCACCATTGGAGCTCAGCGGGGAGGCAAGCGGAGAAGCAGCAAAAACTGCAGCACGTTTTTGCAAATCTATTTTGGCCTACCAAAACGTCTTCATTTAAGTCGATTTTCGCGATTCTGATAGGTTTTTTGTCCTCTTCAATTTTCACCAATTTTGAGATACGTCACTCAGACTACCTGTAGGTCGTGAAGTAGAAGCTATAGATTATTTCAGATCTGTTTTGAACTGTAAAAACAGCTTATTTCAAGTCCATTCCTGAAAACCCCAACCGTTTTTGCGTGGTCTACAACTTTGCAGAAGGAAGTTTCTGCAAACTTTGCACAGTTTGAGAGATATTCAGTTCAGACAACAGGGTGGTCTACCCTCGTCGATTCTTCTGCGTACAGGCTTTTGTTGCAGAATCTTTCTGCAATGTCTGTCACATGCATATTTGATGTAAGGTCTTGTGGGTCTGTTATATCAGACAAACCACAACAACGGTTACAGAAAAGGGTTTCTGTGGTTGATGTAAGATCTTATGCAGTCTATGTATTGTGATGGAAATATGCAAAGCCTATTGTTGAGGGTCGTGGTAAGGTTTTATTGAGCTGGGAGATTGTCAAATGTGGAGATCCTTTTGGTGATACAGGTTTTGGAGCGAGCCCCCAACATCCCCATAGTTTTGGCATCGACATAGGATGTATGTTTATGCGGTTAGTGCAGTATTGGTGTGCATCTGCTGACTCGCCATTGTTGACATTGCTGTCATCTTTATGCGTATGCCTTTGACAGTGTTCAGTTGGTCAAAGACACTCTTCTAGAGTTGGAGACATTGACAGTGACAGTTCTTTGAGATTTTATCTTGCCGGTTTAGCCACTTTGATCAGCATTTCAGTCATTGTACACATTTGTTTTGGGTTCAGAAGTCAGTTTTGCAGGGAGACTCTGTTCACAGAAATCCCCCACTACCAGAAGACTACGTAGCTTTTAATTTGATGCGCCTCCTTTGCTCGCACACTGAAGGAGGTGCTTCAAAGCTATGGAAATCAGTATAGAATGCAAGCAATAGCGCTAGAGGCTATTCAAGAAGCTGTAGAGGCCCACATCATTTTGGTGTTGGAAGATACCAACCTATGCGCCATTCATACAAAGCAAGTGACAATACAGCCAAAAGATACAAAGCGAGTGACAATACAGCCAAAAGATATGCAGCTTGCACGTCGATGTGACAAGACTTCAAGCATTAGCTGAAGTTACCCCTCTTTTTGTATTGCACACCCTTATCTTTGTAATGAGATGACTTTGCAATGACAATACGATCAACAGTTGTGTCTATTGTGTCTATTATCCATGTGTGGCCCTTGTGGCCACCCTTTTTTTTTGCAATTTCAAGCTTTGTTTACCCCATAGGATATCAAAAAAGTTAACATATTGTGAAACCAGGTGTGTATGCAACATTAAATTAGGTTTTTCAAATGTCCAATGTAATTGGGCCTTTTGGTGTAGGGATGTATTAGGTAGTGAAAAGCAGTGGTTTCTCTAAAGTAATGATGCAAAACCAATTGCTTTCAGCTAATTTATGTATTTTAAGTATCCTGGGGGTAGAGAAGCCTACCAAGTGCCAAAAAAAGGGTGTCCACAAGGGCGCACAAATGGCCCATTCATCAGTTTTGGATGGCCAATTTGCACTCCCTTGGCCACCCTTTTTTTGGCATCTGGTAGGCTTCTCTACCCCCCCAAGATACTTAAAAAACATAAATTAACTGAAAGCAATTGGTTTTGCATCATCACTTTAGATGGAGCCTTGTGGCCACCCCTTTTTTGGCAATTTCAAGCTTTGTTTACCCCATAGGATATCAACAAAGTTAACATATTGTGAAACCAAGTGTCTATGCAACATTAATTTAGATTTTTTAAATGTCCAATGTAATTGGGCCTTTTGGTGCAAGGATGTATTAGGTAGAGCTGAAGCAGGTGATAGTGTGCTTGAAAACTTAAATTCACAGTTGATTTCACCTTTTCTAGTGTCCTTGAGTGCAAACATATGCTCCATATGCCAAAAAAAGGGCAAGGCTCCATCTAAAGTAATGATGCAAAACCAATTGCTTTCAGTTAATTTATGTTTTTTAAGTATCCTAGGGGATAGAGAAGCCTACCAGGTGCCAAAAAGAGGGTGGCCACAAGGGCGTGCAAATTGGCCATCCAAAACTGATGGATGGGCCAGTTGCGCGCCTTGTGGCCACCCTTTTTTGGCACCTGGTAGGCTTTTCTGCCCCCCAGGATACTTTAAAAACATAAATTAACTGAAAGCAATTGGTTTTGCATCATTACTTTAGAGAAAACACTTCTTTTCACTCATATGTATTTTATACTTTCCTCAGAATTAAGCTAAGTTGAAAGAAGTATCATGTGCATCCAACTTCCGTTGTGTTGTTACTTCAAGCAAAAAAGACACAGCTTATTGAAACATATCACCAATTACAACAATTTTCAAGATTGACAAATCACATTTAGAAGAATGCATAAGATAGAGAGACAATTCGGAATATTTTTTATTACTTCCAAAAAGGTGAGTTTACATCATGTATCTGAGGAGTTCATAATTTTCTTGACCATTTCCTGGCACCTATCTTGCACGTAAGGGAACTCCCCAGTCAAGAGGGACTACGCTATGGCCTTTGGGTCAGTTGAGCTAATGGAAGCATGTATCCCTATCTAGGCAAGCACTGTACCACGGAAGCCAGTGCCAAATGCTGTGCATACAAGGGATCTACGCAGTAGGAACACAAGATACGCAGTTTGAGCAATGGTGCTCAAACACAAAAACTTGCTCAAAGCTTTCAAGGACCAAGTCATAAAATGGGCTTGGGGAGTAAATTCATTATGGATAATGGCCACATCACCAGGGGGGAGTTGTCCTAGGTAATGCGCAAGGGAAGACTAAGGTCCGCTTGCCACCCGTCCTTGCAGCAAAATCATCAACCTCACGACGTCATGTCATAAACCAATGAAGGTTGAGAAAAAATACAATGAAGAATAAAATAATAACATGAAAAATAGGATAGAGTTTACCTTCTGCTCCTTGTCCTCCTCCTCCCTGTTGCCCTTTGCATCTAAGTCAATGCTCCCATGCAACGCAGCTACGAGCTTTGGATCATCAGATGGGAGGTTGCATAATGGCATAGGCATCCTAGTGGCCTCAACCTTGGCTTGCGTGGCTTAGAATTCTTCCTCAGCCATGTGCAACTGCTATGCTGCCAGGACCTCCGCACATACAACTACAATAGTGTCAGCAACAGAGTCCCCAAGTGGAAAGAGCTTGCTTTCTAGAGGCATCTGGCGTATTGTCTAAGGGACATTTGGTGTTGTTGTATAGCACGCTCAAGCATTCATCCATGCGCAGGCCAAGTGCTTTCTCCAAATCATGCATAAACACATACTCCTCCCCATCCACTACTCCCCATCCCTGCGCAGGCCAAGTACTTTCTCCAAATCATGCATAAACACATACTCCTCCCCATCCACTACCATTGAGGAGAAGTGGTTGATTTCTACCTCTGGGATACCCACATCCGTCAATGGTAGTTGCACTAGAGTGTCACTAGGGCCAGCCACAACGATGTATTTCTCAACCACTTCCTCGAGCCCCCCAGGGTACTCAAGTCGAAGTGTCTTTCCTTCCGCTACAAGGTTCATGGGAATAACCTCTTGCTCCTTAGTGTCCTTGATAAAGGACCCAACCTGAAGGTGTGGTAAGTGAAGCTCCTCCAAATCAGGTTCCTCGCTCACCAAGAAGATAAATGTTGCTAGACAAGAAAGGTACTCCACCCCCAACTTGCGCTTCTTGAGCGTTGACACCCCTGGGGCTTACTCGTCCAAGAAATGGCCTGCGTCGGTGGAAATTTCTTGGAATCGTCGCAACGGGTTGGAGAATGGGCGATCACCTTTGTGTATGTAGAGAAAAATATTGCAAGGCACCCAGATCCCTGCATGTGGGGAGATAGATGCATAATATTTTATGATTTGATCCTCCATGGACGCAAAATCCTCGGCAAATGCATCCATGTGAAGGGCAATAGTGGGGTCAAGGTCAGGGAGATGAGTAAAAAAGGTGTGGAGGTCCAACTTCCCTTTGTATTTGGTGTCCTCGAGGAAGAGGATGAAGCGTGACAAAGGGGTGGATGTGGGTGCAGATGCAGAGGCTGTGGAAGCGTCCATGTCTAGCCTCGGGTGTAGATAGAGAATGGAGGAGCTCAAGAGTTGCAAAAGTGAAAATAGTGAATGAGTTATGCGGCCCCCCTTTTATAACGGTCCCTTTTTTAAATACATTAAAAAAAAAGAGGCACTTTCACCAAAAAATGATCTCTCATCTCAATGCGAAAAAATTATATTCAAAGACATGATTTGCCGAAGCAAATCATGTTGATTACATCGGGGATCGTTTTCAAAATTGCAAGAGTTACAAAGTTATAAGAGTGATAGCATAGTTCCATCCATCCCCCAAACCTCCTCGACCTTCAATTTGTCTTCCATTCTCTTCCCAATCTGCAGACATTCATTACAATAAGCATCCAATGATCGACAAACTATGATGTATTGAAAATTTGGTGGAAGGATTCTCACCTTGTGACCTTGTAAACAAAATTGTGCTTGTTGAAGGGCCTCAAAACCCATAATAACCAAATGTTCTCGCACATTACTGAGAGTTAAATGCTTGTTCACTTGGATTGCCTCCAAAGCATCGTTGGGCATCTTCACTGCAATGTCAAAGCTTGCAATAGTGCCATCTACACTCTGTAAGGGAGTCCACACTCCAAGCTTGCGTATCCAACGATCATAGTGAAATTGTATGTACAAGGAGATGCGGGATTTCAAATAGCGCATTCCAATACCTGAAGCTCCAACCTTACAACGATACCGGTCCCCATTGTGCACGCCCTCCACAAAATCCCAGTCCTCTTCTAAAAGCCTTCCTAATTCCTCATAATGCACATCTTTACATACAAGCATTGTGGTATCTCCACAAATCCAAACTCTTTAAAAATGTGCACAAAATAGTGAATAGGCAAACACCAACTCAAGCCCACAGACCTAGAAGCTTTAGAGTATTTCAAAGAATTTTGGACATCTATTATCATCTTTTGCTTGAAAGATGCTACCGACCACAAATCTGGCATCGGCCACTCCATACTTAATAAGGAAGTTACTTTGATGGGTTCAAGCGTTCCGAACTCTTGTGTAGAAGTAGTCACAATATAGGAGTGAGAATAGAAGAAAATCCTTCTTTGAACCAGTTTGGTTGGGCAAAGATGTGCGAACATTGTTGCTCCAATATTCGCATGTATAGCATTGAATGTGCCGGAGAGACTCTGTAGTGGCTGCTCCTCCACCAACGTGGATGGAAATATGATTATAAATGCATGGAAAATCTTAAGTATGAATCCATAATAACATTACACTGTGATTTCACACCTAGCTTTGTATTCTCAAAATATGTACTTACAATGTGTTGGAAATCGAGGTGGTTGTTGCAATTGCATGCTTGACATTGAGAAAACATGTTGCACAATGGCTACGGTCCCCTTGTCTTTGCGGTTCTTGAAGCCAAGGAGCTTTCCTTTCCAATGATGATCCAAGTTTGCACGATTTCGCACATGATGAGGGCCAATAGCAGATGGTTGCATGTATACCCAAGCACCTTTGGTGAACTCTTGTGGCACCCACTCATCATCTATACCTCTAGTGTTGTGGCGCTGTGACCTCATCCTTTGGCCGCCTTTGCAAAGTAGAGTTGGCCATATTTGAGCAAAGAAAATTAGGAGGAGGAGCATGATCTTGCTTGTTGCTACAATGTAGGTGGGATAAAGTGATAGGAGAAGGTGGTTAACCCTTGCTTGGTGTGGCAATGGGAGGAGAAGGTGGATAACCCTTGCTTGGTGTGGAAATGGAAGGTGGTAGGGGAGAAGAGAGGAGCTTCCTTGCTGCAGCAATGGAGATAGTGTAGAGAGAGAGTGTTGGAGTAGGGGATGAGTGTGATGGTTGCAACCAAGGAGGGGTTGGAAAAGGGGTTCTAAAGAGAGAAAATCATTTTTTGCCTGGGGGGGTTCTGGATAGTAAAAAAAGATTTTTCAAAAAAATTTAACAAAATTTGAATTTTAGGATTTTTGTGTGCACGTTTTGACTTTTTGAGGTCAAAAAATACTTTTTTGACCATAAAATAGATTTAGGGGTGTTTTAAGAAGATAAGATTTGAGTTTTGAAAATTTTGGGATTTTTTCAAAACCGGGTCAACAAGGAGGGAAGTTGGAGGTTCCATATGGTCCACCCAACCCCCCCTCCCTTCTCACTAGGTAAGAGCCCATTAAGAAGTGTAAAACTACTTTGTCCCCCTACATTTTTGAGGGCATAGAGTGTGTCCACCACCCTCTTCTCATTGGCTGGCCTCTAATTAACCTTAATCCCAAAGGGCCCCTTGAGGGTTCATATTTTTCCTAATAGGCTTTCATTGGACCTCTTAATCTTCTGGCCAATAGGAATCAGGCAAGCCATTGGGTTGTTGGATGCTCATTGGACCCCTTGGTAGACTATCCAATAGTCTTCTAGGGAGCTTAATTTCTATTGGTTCTTTTATCAAGCATTTTTAAATTGATTAGACTAATACTACTCTAGAATAATTCTCATTGGTCCACCTGTATGGCCATCCAATAGGATTTGAGGGGAAATTGGAAGCAACTAGCCTAGGAGCCTGACATGTGTCCAGTATTTCCTTTGTGTAAAGGGGGAGATTTGGAGTGTGAGTGTGTGTTTTTCTCTCATCCACTACTATTAGGGCTCGCCCCCTCCTTCCTAGGGATGTGGGAAGACTTTTTAGTCTTCCCATGACCATCCAATTTTTCCCCTACTTTGGCCATTGGACAATTGAGTTAATTTTAGGAACTTTAGCCTATGGAAGTCTTAATGGAGCTGAACCTTAGGTCTTTTAATCCCTATTGAAGCACAATACTCTTTTGCATATTATCCTTCTTTGGATCCCTATATTTTCTCCTTTGGATCCGTGCAGCAGAGACCGGTCTGACAGCCTTACCAATATTCTACCTTTTACTCCCCTGGTAGTTCCCCGTATTAAATGATTATTTTAACATGAGAACATCATTTGGGAGAATTAGATATTAGTTTTTATGATAGGTAATACGCAAATGAGGTGGGTAAAAAAGGGATCCTCTACCCTTGTGTGTGTAAAAGTCCTTTGACCTTAGGTAAGCTAGGGCTGAGCTTGAGGTGGGAACCCGGCCCAAGCTCGAGGTGCTTGTCGTACTTGAGGTGCTTGTCCTGCTTGAGGTACTTGTCATGCTTGATTAAGATGCTTGAGGTGCTTGACTGGCTCCATGCTTGTGGTGCTTGACTTGGTGCATGATTAAGGTGCTTGAGGTGCCTTGAGAAGCTTGCCTGAGATGCTTGTGGGAACACCCCCTACTTCAAGTGCTTAGTCATGCTTGATGACTAAGGGGCTTGCTCATCCAAAGTCAAAAACATCCCTACAAGGAGGGGGGCGAGCCTACAAGGGGGGGGGGGGGGATGAGAGAGAACACACACACACACACACAAGGGAAGCCCCAGCTTGAAGAGGCAGCACGGACACTTGTCAAGTTCCTCCCCATGTTGCCCTCATGGTGTGCCTGAAGCCTATTGGTTGGCCACCCAAGGGGTCCAATGATAATTTAGGATATTTAATTAATTGATTTTGCATTTATCAAGTCCTCTCTCTCTCAAAGGGGAAAGGGGGACACTTGTCCCAGGCTACCCATGTTGCTTGTAATGGCTCCTGCTTGTGATTGGCTAGGCCTGGAGGGGTCCAATGATCTTCAAGCATGAGCTACAAGGGGGGGTCGACCCAAGCAAGCTAGGGGGGTGCTTAGGGGGTATACTCACCCACACACACTCGCAAGCACTCTCATTGTGTACTATGCAAAGTGCAAGAGCTCCCTCTCCTTCTCCAAGCAAGTAGAGGTTGAGAGCCTACACCAACACTCTTGGCTATGGAGTGCAAATCCATCCAAGAGCCATGCTTCAATGCTTGAGCTTGCCATCTATTTCTTCTTCATTACTATGCTATTATGTATGCTAGCACAAGAGTTATGATAAGTGAGGAACTAGCTCTTTCTCGTATGAAATGTTTCTTCTTCCTCTTCCCTACCCTCATTCCCTGCTAGCTCTCTCCACCTTCGAAGGTGTTTGAGGTCTTGGGACTGAGGCTTGGGATAGTTAAAGCTTTCTTCAATTTTATGTTATGTTGGTGATGCATGAAGCTTTCCATCTTCATTGCTTCACCTAGGTCACAAGGAACACAAAGAATGTATTGTAACAAGTCTCTCTTTATGGGAGAAATCATAATACAAATGCCTATTGGAGGGGGGACCGGCTCCACATAAATCCGGTCCTCAACTGTTGTCATGTTCTCTAAATTCTCTCTCTTGCAAAAGTATTGTCCATGCCAAGTTAACTAATTGCTATAATTATGTTGCTATCTTCAATTATGTCTACCCGCTATGCTCACAAAATCATTTCTTGAAAGTACTCTCATTAAATTCCGCTACTCTCAAATTGAATAGGCAAATTCCATTACATTGGTATCAGAGCATTTGGTTTCTCTTTTCTTGCTTAAGAAGAGAGGTCCTTAAGTAGCCTATAAATGGTTGATTTTGTTAATTATAATAGAGTAAGTGGAACTGGGATCTAATATCGGTTTTGTTAAGCCCACTATGTGGGGGATGGTGCACACCTTGGGAGCTTTGGACTTAATAATGGAGTCTTTTTAGACTTGCCTACGGCTTTACCATTATTGAGCCATAAGAAGTCCGAAAGGAGCTAGCCCTTGGCAACTCTGCTATGTTAGACCTACTCCTCTACTCTCTATAATTAACCACTTTGAGCCGTGGGTGTAGATACTTAAGAGCCGATTTTCAAAGGCTAAGAGGAGTGGCAAATAAGGTTTTGAACTGCCAAAGCATACACTAAGTATAAACATAAATTTTGTTAACATGGCTGACAATAATCAAGAGAGTAGAATGAACATTGATAGCTTTGATTTTGCACATGAAGGTGCTAATGATGATGCTCCCATGTTTGTGAATTATCTCGTCGCTAGGTTGCAGCAAGCTATGGGAAACCCTGCTTTGCAAGCCGAAGTTACTCAACAACTTCGTGCTTATGGAATTTCCCTTCCTCTCCCAGAGGAGAGAGAGCTTAGGAGGCCTCTTGAAGAGACCCCCAAAAGAAGACTCTCTCCCATTCGAGAGGAGGAATCCAAAGAGAAAGAAAGCAATGAAAGTCTAAGTTCTTCTGAAGAGGTGGCTCCACGAAGACGGCGGTCTAGACGATCGCCTACTCCTCCCAAGAGGAAAAGAGCAACCTATAGTCCTTCTCCTCATCACTCTGAAAGGCAAGAGAGGAAACAAAGGAAGAAAAGGGCTAGGAAGAGGTTACCCTCTTCTCCTTCTTCTTCACCTTCCTCCTCTTCCGATGAAAGTTATGGCTATTCTCCTAGAGAATACAAGAGGGGAGGACATCACAAATCATTTCCTGCATGGCCAAGGTCACAAAAGCTAAATAAGTTCAAGGAGGGAGGAAAGAGTATCTCTTTTCTCACCTACGATGGCACCTTTGGTGCTACCGACAAAGTGTTGGCCTTCATCCAGCAATTTGATGCGGCCTTTGGGGACGAGGGCTTCACAGAGTCCTCCAAGCTACGCCATGTAGCTATGCACTTCCAAAAATCAGCTCGTCAATGGTGGGCTAGCCTTCGTGGCAATGGAGAAGCCCCAAAGACATGGAAAACTCTACGAGTTTCCATCATGAAGCAATTTCTTCCAAGTGATACTAAAGATAAAGTTCTTACCGAATGGCGCGGCTTGAAGCTTCTCTCTCATGAGTCTATCAACAAGTATGTAGACAAGTTTTGGGATTTACATCTCAAAGCTACTGTCTTTCAAAAGATAGACTTTGCCGAACAAAGATAGCAATTCTGTGCGGGATTACCTAAAGAGATGGCCGAATACATCAACTCTCAACGGCCCGGTACTATTACCGAAGTAATCCACCACACCATGGTTGCTTCACGCATCAATTTTCATCAAGGGGTTAGACGTAATGTCAAGCCCATGGAAAACAAAGATAAAAATGATGCAAAGGGGAAATCCAATGCTCAAAATAATTCCCAAGGCACTTCCAACAACAACAACAACAATCGGTCCAAGGAGAAGGGAGTTTACAAAGGTAAAAACAAACTCTCTCCTAAAGAGCTTGAAGCTTTTCGCAAGGACCATAAATGTTTCAAGTGTGGGTAGCAAGGACATGGCTATAGTTCTTGCCCCAAGAAGAATACTCGCAATGAGACTCCTAGGGCTTCCACCATCAAAGCTCCAAAAGAGGATGCTCATTGCAAAGGATCATCACTCTCCTATGCTTGGGGAAAGGTAAGAGAGCATGATGCCTTCATCTTGTTTGACCCTGGCTCTACTCTCAACTTCATATCAATAGAGTTGGCCACCAAGTTGGGCATTCAAGCTTTTGAGATGGGAGATATAGTAACAGTTGATGCAGCTTTCAAGGGACAACAAGCCTCCGTTACTCCCTTGATTGGGAAGTTGAAGCTTCATGTCCAAAGCTATGTCGACAAAGAAGACTTCTTCATCTCTCCTCTCCAACATCAGGATGTTATCCTAGGGGCACCATGGTTTGATCGCATGGCTGCCAACATGAAGTTCCCTGAAAGGAGAATTTACTTCACCTACAGGGGAAAGAACATGTATATAGATGCTAGTGAGCGTGGTCGCACTATTCCACTTGTAAATCCTCTTTCTTTTGATAAATCAATGAAGAGCTCAGTTTCTGCGTACATGATTTATGTCAAAGAGTCTCTAAAAGCTAATAATGTTTCATCAAATGAAAATGATAGGAATCAAGAAGAGTTAGACTTGTCTACTTTTCTAAAAGAATTCCAAGATGTGTTCATCGATGATATCCCTATGGACCTACCTCCAAAACGAGGGGATGATGACCATCGTATTGAGCTCCTTCCAGGAAGCTCACCGCCTAACAAACCTCCTTATCGAGTCTGACAAGCTCAACAAGAGGAGATTATGAGGCAAGTGCAGGAATTGGTAGACAAAGGGATGGTGAGGCCTAGTTTCTCTCCCTTTTGTTCTCCAGTCCTTTTAGTGCAAAAGAAAGATGGTACATACCGTATGTGTGTGGACTATCGAGCACTAAACCATATCACTATCAAAAACAGATTTCCCATGCCTCGGGTAGAAGATCTGTTTGATAAGCTACAAGGCTCTACCTACTTCAGTAGGATTGACCTTAAGAGTGGCTATCATCAAATAAGGATAGTGGATGAAGATATCCTAAAGACCGCGTTTCGCACAACATTTGGTCTTTATGAATATCTAGTCATGCCTTTTGGCTTGACTAATGCACCAGCTACTTTCAATCGTCTCATGGAGAAAATTTTTAGACCATATCGTAAATTCACTGGAGTGTTCTTTGATGATATCATCATCTACTCCAAATCTTTGGAGGAACATAAGCAACATCTCCAAGTGATTTTTCAAGCCTTGAGGGAAAACAAACTTTTTCTCAACCAAAAGAAAAGTGAATTCTTCCTTCAAGAGATTCAATATCTAGGTCATATTATCTCTCACGATGGTATTCGTATGGATCCATCAAAGTTAGAGGTAATAAAATCATGGCCTAACCCAAGGAATCTACATGAGCTAAGAAGCTTTATTGGTATGTGTGCATACTATAGACGCTTCATAGCAAAATTCTCTCAAGTAGCAGGACCACTACACGACTTAACAAAGAAGAACGTTAAGTTTGTATGGACTGCTAAGGAGCAAAATGCTTTTGAAAAACTCAAAGAGAAGCTTACTTCCCAACCAGTCCTCGTGCTTCCGGATCTCTCCAAACCATTTGAGGTCCAATGTGATGCTTGTGGTGATTGCCTTGGAGCGGTTTTTCTTCAAGAAGGGCATGCCATAGCATATGAGAGCCGAAGGCTCAATAGTGATGAATGAGTCTTGGGCATTTATGAGAAAGAGCTTTTAGCTGTTCTACATGCCCTAGATACATGGAAGCAATACCTATTGGGGACTCCATTTATCCTACGAACCGACCACCAAAGTCTCAAGTATTTCATGACGCAAACCAAACTTTCCGACAAACAAATGAGGTGGGCAAATTTTCTTTCGCAATTTAATTTCCATATTGCTCACATAGCTGGTAAGCACAATCAAGTTGCCGATGCACTTTCACGACGACCAAAAGTTAATGCGGTGTCTATAGCTACTCACAATGATCTATCCTCTATGATAGATGAGTATGCTACTGACCCTGACTTTAGAGACATAATGTCAGCCCTTGCTTTGGGGAAGAAAGAGGAACCATTCACCTTGCAGGATGGTTATCTTCTCCACGGCAATAGGCTATGTGTTACCCATTCCCTTCGTGAGAAGGTTATGTATGAATCCCATGCTCCTCCATATGCAGGGCATAGAGGTATTCAACCTACTCTCCGAGGAGTAGAGACGTATTTCTATTGGCCTACCATGAAAGTGGACATACAAGAGTATGTTTCAAAATGTGTAGTATGTCAAAAGACCAAGTATGATAGAGGGAAGCAACCTGGATTACTCCAACCCTTGCCTATTCCAAATTCACCATGGGAGAGTATATCCATGGATTTCATCTTTGGATTACCCAAGTCTATCCATGGGAATACAAGAATATGGACAATAGTCGACAGGTTTAGCAAGCAAGCACATTTTATTCCTGTCAAAAAGACTATTAAGGCACATCAAATGGCAACTCTCTTCATATCTCAGATTTTCAAGCACCATGGATTACCCACATCCATCGTGTCAGATAGAGATCCTAGAATGACCAGTAATTTCTGGAAAGGTCTCTTTGAAAATCTAGGAACAAGATTGAATTTCTCTTCGGCCTATCACCCACAAACGGATGGCCAAAGTGAGATAGCCAATCTTACGATACTCGATCTACTCAAGACTTATGTTACCGAAGTAGATGAACGCTCACAATGGGAAAAGTATTTACCTCTAGTAGAGTATGCCTACAAAAATACTGTACATACTTCTACGGGAAAAGCACCTTTCGAGATCATAGAGGGAAGACCTAAAAGTCCCTTGTTACTCAAAGTACATGGGAAGATCTTCGCCGCCGATGAGTATAGCCGTGACCTACAAGAATCTTTTCAAAAGATTAGGGAGGCTATAGCCATCTCTCAACAAAGGCAAAAAGCTGCTGCTGATAAGCACAGAAGAGCCTTAATGTTCAAAGAAAATGATTGGGTCTTACTCAAGTTTCCTAAGGCTCGATTAAGGCAAACGACGGGCAAAAATCCTACGGGCCATCAAAAGTATTATGCTAAACTAGAAAAAAGATACTATGGTCCTTTCCAAATCTTGAAGCCCATCAATGAGACGGCTTATCAACTCAGGTTGACCAACCATTGGCTTATACACAATGCCTTTCATGTAAGCCTACTTAAGCCCTACAAAGGAGAGCCACCAACTGAACCAATTATTGAAGACCCTCCTGAAGTTGAAGACCAAGAAGAGGTGCTACAACCCGAAGCTGTCCTTCAGCATGAAGACAAGGTACTACGACATGGTAAGATAATCCGACGGTATCTTATTAAGTTCAAAAATTATCCTTTTGAAGATGCTAAATGGATGCAAGGAGTACAACTTAAGGATAGTATGAACCTTGTCAATGCTTACAATGCTACATTAGAGTAAGCAAATGTACGACTCTCTTTTAAATGACTCATGTTTTTGTCTTATAAGACTAATCCTCTTTTTAATTGTGCACAAATTTAACTAGTATGCATGCTTAGAATCATGTTTGTGATGACGACGTCTCTCAAACACCAAGTAGAATTTGTCACTCTACTTTGGGAGAATGAAATGGACTAAAGAGCAGACATGCTTGCGGCAGCTATGTCTCCCAAGCACCAAATGGATTAGTCATCCATCTTGGAAAGATGTCGTAGGGTAAAAAAGGGATCCTCTACCCGCTAAGTACGATTGACTAATGACTAAGGCTCTATCTCTTCTACCTCATAGTCGAGGACGACTATGATTTCAAGAGAGAGGTAATGTCATAAAATCTAATATCTAACCAACCCAAATGATTTTCTCATATTCAATTGATCACTTAATGTGGGAGAATAAATGGGAACAAGTGTTAAGATATAGATATGTGCTTATAGATCTATCTCAACACGGGGCCAATAGTAAAGGGGCCCAAATGGGAGATGGTCTATCAAGAGCAAGGCTAACCAATGGAGCATAAGACCTTAGGGTTAGCTTCATTGAAGACCTCCAATAATGTGTGTAAAAGTCCTTTGACCTTAGGTAAGCTAGGGCTGAGCTTGAGGTGGGAACCCGGCCCAAGCTCGAGGTGCTTGTCGTGCTTGAGGTGCTTGTCCTGCTTGAGGTACTTGTCATGCTTGAGGTGCTTGATTAAGATGCTTGAGGTGCTTGACTAGATCCATGCTTGAGGTGCTTGACTTGGTGCATGATTAAGGTGCTTGAGGTGCCTTGAGAAGCTTGCCTGAGATGCTTGTGGGAACACCCCCTACTTCAAGTGCTTAGTCATGCTTGATGACTAAGGGGCTTGCTCATCCAACGTCAAAAATATCCCTACAAGGAGGGGGGCGAGCCTACAAGGGGGGGGGGGGGGATGAGAGAGAACACACACACACACACACACACAAGGGAAGCCCCAGCTTGAAGAGGCAGCAAGGACACTTGTCAAGTTCCTCCCCATGTTGCCCTCATGGTGTGCCTGAAGCCTATTGGTTGGCCACCCAAGGGGTCCAATGATAATTTAGGATATTTAATTAATTGATTTTGCATTTATCAAGTCCTCTCTCTCTCAAAGGGGAAAGGGGGACACTTGTCCCAAGGCTACCCATGTTGCTTGTAATGGCTCCTGCTTGTGATTAGCTAGGCCTGGAGGGGTCCAATGAGCTTCAAGCATGAGCTACAAGGGGGGGTCGACCCAAGCAAGCTAGGGGGGTGCTTAGGGGGTATACTCACCCACACACACTCGCAAGCACTCTCATTGTGTACTATGCAAAGTGCAAGAGCTCCCTCTCCTTCTCCAAGCAAGTAGAGGTTGAGAGCCTACACCAACACTCTTGGCTATGGAGTGCAAATCCATCCAAGAGCCATGCTTCAATGCTTGAGCTTGCCATCTATTTCTTCTTCATTACTATGCTATTATGTATGCTAGCACAAGAGTTATGATAAGTGAGGAACTAGCTCTTTCTCGTATGAAATGTTTCTTCTTCCTCTTCCCTACCCTCATTCCCTGCTAGCTCTCTCCACCTTCAAAGGTGTTTGAGGTCTTGGGACTGAGGCTTGGGATAGTTAAAGCTTTCTTCAATTTTATGTTATGTTGGTGATGCATGAAGCTTTCCATCTTCATTGCTTCACCTAGGTCACAAGGAACACAAAGAATGTATTGTAACAAGTCTCTCTTTATGGGAGAAATCATAATACAAATGCCTATTGGAGGGGGGACCGGCTCCACATAAATCCGGTCCTCAACTGTTGTCATGTTCTCTAAATTCTCTCTCTTGCAAAAGTATTGTCCATGCCAAGTTAACTAATTGCTATAATTATGTTGCTATCTTCAATTATGTCTACCCGCTATGCTCACAAAATCATTTCTTGAAAGTACTCTCATTAAATTCCGCTACTCTCAAGTTGAATAGGCAAATTCCATTACAATGCGTTACACATAATCTACGTGAAAAGATTATGTATGGATCTCATGTTTCACCTTATGCGAGACATATAGGGATTCAAGCTACTCTCAAGTGAATAGAGATGTACTTTGATTGGCCAACAATGAAGGCATACATACCAAGCTACGTTGCCAAATGCATTGTATGTCAAAAGACAAAGTATGATAGAGGGAACCAACTTGGCTTGCTTCAGCCATTGCCTATACCCGATTCCCCATGGGAAAGTATATCCATGGATTTCATCTTTGGATTATCCAAGTCCATACATGGAAACACAAGAATATGGACAATAGTAGATTTGTTTAGCAAGTAAGTGCATGTTATACTGGTCATAAAGACTATTAAAGCCACCATATGGCAACCCTCTTTATCTCACAGGTCTTTAAGTACCATGGCTTACCAATGTCTACAGTATCTCATAGAGATCCAAGAATTGCTAGTAATTTTTGAAAGGGTCGCTTTGAGAATTTGGGTACTAAGTTGAATTTCTCCTCAGCCTATCACCCACAAATAGATGGCCAAAGTGAGATAGCAAATTCAAACTATCATTGGTCTACTTTAAGCCTATGTTACAAATGTAGATAAAAGAGATCTATGGGAAAAATATTTGACCCTAGGAGAGTATGCCTACAATAACACTATCCATACAATAACACTATCCATACTTCTACAGGAAAGACACCCTTCAAGGTAGAGTATGCCTACAATAACACTATCCATACTTCTACAGGAAAGACACCCTTCAAGGTAATCGAAGGAAGACCCAAGCTCCCATTGATAATCAAGACACTTGGAAAAGTATAGCAAAGATCTTAAAAAACCTTTTTGAAAGATCAAAGAAGCTATACCCATCACACAATAGAAGCAAAAGGCTATTTTTGATAAGCATAGACAAGCCTTGACCTTCAAAATTGGGTATTGCTCATTTCAAAAAAACATGCATAATTCATACTAGGGAACAGAAGGATGCCAAGGAGTCACCAAAAATATTATGCTAAGTTAGCAAGAAGATATTATGGTCCATTTCAAATTCTTAAGCCTATCAATGACATAGCTTATAAGTTAAGGTTACCAAGTACTTGGCTCATTCATAATGGCTTTCATGTGAGCCTCTTGAAGGGCAAACCATCCAAAGAACCAGTAATTGGAGAACCACTTGAGTTTGAGAGTCAAGAAGAGATTTTGCATCCATAAAGCATCGTATGGCATAAAGACAAGGTTTTTAGAAGTGATAAGATTATCCGACTATATCTTGTCAAATTTAAGAATGATCCTTTTGAAAATGTAAGGTGGATGTAAGACATCCAGCTAAAGGATAATGTAACCCTTGTAAATACTTACAATGAATGACTCGGGTTTGAAAAAAGTATACATTAGAAACAATTTTGTCTTTTTTTCCTCTAAGATTTCTTTTAAATATTCATAAGTTTTAAGTGTATGCATCGTATAAATCATTCTTGTGAAAGCTTAGTCTCTTAAGCATCTAGTAGACCTTGCCAATCTACTATGGAAGATAATTAGGTCTAAGTAAAGACATTCTTGCAACAGCTAAGCATTCCATGTACCAAGTTGAATTAGTCTCACCATTATGGAAGAATGACAACCGGTAAAAAGGGATCCTCTACCCAAAGCAACATGAGTAACTATGACTTTATTTTTCCACCCGATAGTCGAGGGCGACTATGATTTCAAGGGAGAGATAATGTCATGAATATTAATTTCTGACCTTCTAAAAGTATTTTCCAACTTAAATTGGTCACGTAAGTTTAGGGAAAATAAAAAGAGAACGTGTGAAATTGATTAAGTGCTAATGGACCAACTGGTCAAGGATTGGGACCAAAAGGGGGAAGTCCATAAAAGAGAAAGAGTAATTGCAAACTAATTATCTCAATCAAAGGTACAGATCAAGGAAGAATAAATGTATCCCAAGCAATCTTGATCAAAGGTACATGACAAAGGAGCTGATTGAGAGCAATTATAGGAGTCTAAAAATAGAAAGTGATTGTGCTAAGCTTGAGTCATTAGAATAACTCTTTAGACTCTAAGTATGAAGTTTAGGAAGCCTTAGGGTGAAATTCTAACTTACCACAAAATGTCTAAATTTAGCAGGTTTTGGAAGCAGCTTCGTGGCACCTCCAAAGCATTTGGATAAGATTTTGCACAAGAGGTAAAAGCTTTAAAGCCCAAAGGGTGAGTTTTATTTTTTCTAAAGATTATCCTAATTTAGTAGGTCCTAAATTAGCCGGTAGGTTGTAACCCCGGTTCAACTTCATAAGTCTCCAAGGTTTGTGCAAAGGTCTTGCACTCGAGCTAATTAATAAAAGAGTACATTTATGGTTTTTATTAAATGAAAGGAAAAAGCTAAAGACTAAGGTTAGATCAGCCCTTCTTCATTTAGTAAGCTAACTCTAGTCTTGGTTTACTAAGCTTAACTAAGCCACATGTCCAAAGTAGCCTACACTTTCTTTGAGTGAACTTAACAAGTGTGTGTGTGGGCGTGCGTGGTGTTTCCGCTTGCCAAGATAAGTCTCAAGGGGGGGGGGGGGGGGGGGGGGAATTCTAGCATGCAAGGCAAGAGGGAAAAGTATTGGAGCATGCTTTAGTTGCATTAGGAGGTGTTCCTACCTTATTGGTCAAGTGTGAAACATTCTAACTTAAGAATAGTTGCACTCTTGCATAACTATATAAGAGAGGGCTCCTTGCATTTTTGAGGCTCTTGTTCCTCTCACACACTCTCTCAAATGCCCAAGTTGGCAAAGCAAGCTCTCTCTCTCTCTCCCCCTCTCTTATGGGAGCTCTAGAGATTGACTCTCTCTCTCTCTCTCTCTCTCTCTCTCTCTCTCTCTGGAGCTTTAGAGACTGACTCTATGCTCAAGCTCTTGGCTATGTATACAAATCCAAGTCAATGAAAGTTTCTTCTTTTCCATCTCTACTATTCTATTACTAAGCTATGCTAAGATGAGCAAGTGTACATGTAATATCAGTTCTGTTACTTGAAAAATACTTCTCTCCATCTTCATCTTCCTCTTTCCCCGTAGTTCCTTTCTCCCCATTGGGGTGTTAAGGATATGAGAAGGACGGATATATCATAAAATCTTGAAGACACCGTCTTCTTAATTCAAGCAAGGCTTTGCAAGAGCACAAACATGTATTGTAAGAAAACTCTCTTTTGAGAGGATTATAATACAAGTCCTTTTGGAGGGAGGACCGACTCCAAGAAAATTTGGTCCTCATTGAGTTGTCAATCTTAATTGGTTATTCTCTCTAGATTATCTGCATGGTTAAAGTGTTTTTATTGTGTACTTGTGTAAAGAAATCAGCTCGGCACAAGCTATGTTCTCCTTGCTATCTCTCTCTTTAAGGAAAACTCTCTCCTTTCATTGTTAATTTTTGCTGAATTTAAAAGTATGTATTAGATTCTCTGACACATTTGTGTGTTAATCTAGTGCATTTTGAGTCTATTCTCTCTTCCCATTGCCTTGAGTAATTAATCCTGTTGTTATCATGTCATAAGCATGAATGTGTCACTCTAATCCTCCCTAATCCTCTCAAATCTATCAATGTAACTCTCGATGTAAATCTAACTTTTTTTATCTAATATCTATCTACCTCTACTTTTGTTTATTTGTTTTCTTCTTTTCTATTTATGTATCTATGCACAATTTTTTACTTTTTATCTTTATCTATTTATCTTCTTTTCTACTTATATATTTCTTTTATTGTAGTGATTTATGTGTACACAATTTCCATTCTTATAACCTTTTTCTTAAGTTTTTAATCTCTTCTCTCCTACATTTGTTGATTTTAACTTTTCTCAATCTCTTCGTTTTATTTTTTAATTTCTTTTGTCTTTTCTTTACTTTTACACTAATAATTTTTTCAATCTCTTCATTTTATTTTTTATTTCTTTTGCTCTTTTCTAAGATAATTTTAGAAGTCTCTTCATTTTAGTTTTTCAGCTACTTCTATTCTTTTCTTTTTATTATATTTTACTCATTTTTTTAATCTCTTCATTTCATTTTATTTTTTACTTTTGTTTTTTTTTAATGTAATCATTTTATGTGTTTGTAGCTATTTTAACATTTATAATAAGACATAAATGAACTTTTACATTCAAAAGACAGCTGGCTTTATAGAAAATGCAAAAATTAGTACAAAAACAACTGAGTTTTAGAATTATCTTTGTACATGGCATATGAGAATGAAACCACATTCTAGTATACAATGATAGTGATCTAATAAAGAATTACTTCCCAAGTGGTAGGAGCAAGTGTACTCTGGGATAGACAATAACTTTAAGCCAAAAAAAATATCCTTACATGCATCCATCCAAACAAGACAACAAATATGTTAGTCTTGGATGTGTTTCATACGTGTCAATGGACTATATCAGGTGTTATCCATGTCCAGCTTACAAATTTAAAAAAAAACACTTAAAACCATTGTCCAAAGTGTTCATGTATTTCAGTTCTTTGGTTTTTGTTACCCCAAAGATTTCAGAAGAAGTACTTATAAGTATGGTATTTATATATCTCTGTTTTTTATTTAGACCTTAAATAGATATTAGCATACATATCATTCTAATAAAAAAGCCACCACCCCTTCTGATCCAAGTGTCTTAATCCCCATATCATCTCATAGATCAGTCTTTCAATATCAGAATTACTTTGCCAGATTTGTCATGCTCCAATTTCTCTAGCTTTTTTAAGTACCATGAAGCCATAAAGTATCAAAATCAATGGCTTCAGATACCGCTCAACAAAAAAAAAAAAAAATCCATTTAAAGGTATCAAACCTCAGCTATGTTATCAAACAAACTCAAATTTCTAATGCCCATTTGGGCTTACGGAATCCATCTTACCATAGTTTGTATGCCAAACGAGAAGAAAACACACGAAATGAGCCAAAACCAAGATGTTAATGCAAAAGAACCTTTTTACAGCTTGTCCATCAAAAAAATCCATATTTGTTTATAGTTCTGTCAGCGTCATGCTATATAAGACAATAAGTGAGATCTTTAGCAAGTATAATAATCCCAAAAACCACGCAGTAGTATGCATATTTTTCCACGCGTCAGATACAAAGTTAAAAACCTCAAATAATAGGCTACGTATTACCATGACGGACCAGACATACATCAATACCAAGTACCCAAAGAATTCCCATTATTTTGTTGTCCGAACACTGCAATATCAAGCACCATGACTATGATTATGCATGGGTTTCCAAAAACCTCAACCACAATGTCTTTAAGGCAATACACAAGTTATCAATTGCTTTTTTTCTGTTCATAATCCACTGTATAAAAACCAACATCCTACCATAAAACAGCCAAAAAAACCCAATAGTAATCAGTGTGATTAGTATGGGTTAGAAAATCATTAATCCCCTCAATACTCATCTCCAATTTTATCAGAAAAAATGGGTACTGCAAACCATAGTGTTTCACCATCCATCCCTCAAACAACCAGTTTATGCATAATATGTACTCGTAGCAGAATATCCAACAAAAAAACCAGTTTAAGCCAGGTAGTACCCCCGGGGGATTCACCATGGAAAACTTACCGCACCACGTAAGTGTAGGGGAGGGGTTTTTTTAACAAGTTACATAAGCTTATAAGTTAGGGGCAGGCCCCCAATAATTTATCTCCCAACCTTAAAAATAAGGGAGGGGGTATCATATTTATGTGGGGGGGGGGGGGGGGTTGAGAAAAGGAGAGGAAGTTTTTGTGTTTCAAAATTATGGCTTTTCAAAAGAGTCTGTCCTCAAACTTGTGAGTCAAAAGCTACAAAGATACATGCAAGAACTAGCGGTGCTTTGTATCAATTGCTTGTTTTGTGATTATAGTTCATTTGTTGAGGAATAAGAGAGGGATGAAAGCTATAAAGAGTTTGTATAGATTCAAATTTACATGGAGAACCTAACACAACATTATAACCATGATTTTTGAGTAATTTAGATGGGTCACAATTAGACGAATAGCTCGAGTGTAGGCTAAACGGGCACATAGTTTGAAAGTCAAACTAAGACACATTGAGGGTACATCTAGTTATCAACAAAAGTGGTTCATTAGTACGTTGCCAGTCATTATGCTACATGCTCTTTGACTAGTTTACGCAGTTAGATCATGTGAAACATAAATTTTATTTGTAAGATAGGGGTATGATAGTTTTTTGCATTGATTACCGTATAAGCGTAGAAAGTGGAGTCATATTCCCTAATATGAGTCGTATATAGGGGTTTATAGGGTTTTTATCAAAGTTATCCGCTCGCAGGTGGTGTCCCATTTTGTATATAGAGTGAATCCCCCAGGGCAGTACCTATGCGATATGTGGAAAATAAAAGCTCGTCATAGTTCAAGAAGTTTTCATGCAGTATGTACAACAATATTATTTTAAGTCATCAAGGTACCACAAACAAGGAGAATACCAACTTGTAATGGTAGTTCAACCACCTCCATAGCTGCACAGTGTTAAAGCCCTCACACTTTGCTTTGAAATACACACAAAGAGAGATACACCCACACACTAAGTGAGGGGCCAAAGCACCCTCACCTTTTATAGCGCATCCAATTTTCTCAAGGTGAGAAGATGCCCCACAATCCAAGTATTCAGTGGCTACAGTTTCCCAAGCCGCCGCTATGGCCACTCCTGCTCGCGTACTAGGAGTTGAGAGGGAGAGAGAGCATGTGTAGGAGTTAGCATTAGGCTACTGTGTGTTGTAGTATAGTCAAGGGGTCACAGAGAGCGCGGGCGTGAAGTTTAGGGCAATTAAAGCCACAATCTTCACATAATCTCCTTAGGGGTGGGTACACATGAGACAATAGAAGAAAGAGGGTTGCCCCTCCCATTTTTTCTAAAAAAACACCGACCCGTACAATAGTTTATGTTTCAACCTAGGAGCTATCAACAAGGTAAATAGGAATCCTTGTAAAAAGGGGGGGAAAAATTGTTCTATTAAATATTTTAATTGTTGTATAGGTATACATGTGTGTGTGTGTGTGTGTGTGTGTGTGTGTGAGAGAGAGAGAGAGAGAGAGAGAGAGAGAGAGAGAGAGAGAGAGTTATTTCTTTTATTCCTTGTACCTATCCTTTAGCAATGACACATATAAACTAAAAATTTAATAGAAAATTTGTCAACTTGCAAGTTGGAATGAGGTGCTAATTAGCAACTAAGATGATGCACAAATAGATGCTCTCTCTCTCTCTCTCTCTCTCTCTCTCTCTCTCTCTCTCTCTCTCTTTCTCTTCTGTAATAACGCATAGAGTATACCTTGTTGGAGCCAATTTTGAATGCAAAAGGAAATATGGTGTGAATATTGGGCTTATATAGAGATAGTAACCGACAAATTTCACGTGAGGCGAGGGTGCTCGATGATTGGCTATCCACTATGCACACACGTCCACTATTCAAGGGTTTAGTTACTCACAACTCGATGCTTTGCAAGGGTTCTGATGCTCGTCAAAATGAATGGTGGTTGTTGCCAAGTGTTGGTTGTCCATTGTGCCTACGGCAATGCAAGGGTTTGTTGTTTGCGAGTTGGCTGGTTGTCAAATTTTTCTTGCACCACAATGGTTACAACTGATTAATAGAAACTACTAGAAAAGGAGGGGAAGGGCCATCCTCCCATAGCTGGAAGCATTTTGCAGCCACGTGGATGACCACCCCTTTCATTTTAATATATATTAGATTGACAAATTAAACAAAAAAAGATTCCAATCATTCACACAAAAAGGTGGGTTCAATCACTATTGGAAATAAGAAGAATTCAAATGCACCCCTAAGTCTCTTCGTCGCATAAGTCTTTTTTGTTAAGAGCCAAAAAGTCTTTTCAAACAGAGGCAGTATGTGAAAGTTATGTATGCTATAATGATTTTAAAAAAATTCAATCCACATATTGTCTATAAATGTTGTTACATAGGTGGGGGGGGAGAGAGAGAGAGAGAGAGAGAGAGAGAGAGAGATATGGTACTGCTAAAAACAAACCTTTTCCTTAACCTCTTATTGTAAATGGTAGATTTACAAAATATAAGCTGCAGGTATTGATTGTTATTTATAATTAAAAGTGCACAAATTTGAGCCTTGAGAATTACGGTACACAAAGATAACAATGAATATTTTTAATTTTCATTGAAAGTTTTACTTGCAAAGCTTGGAAATTCACATGTTAAAAAAATTTAAGCGATTAATTGCTTGCCTATGCATTCACATAAAACCTTGATAAAAGAACTCTAAAAGCATCCCCTCCTTACAATACATTTTGCTCTATGTCATATGCCATGCAAAGAGCCTGAAATAATATGCAATGTCACTAAATAACAATACTCTTTCGTAAAGTAGGCATCCACCCAAATATGCATCCATGACCCATATATTGCATTAAGACCTCCGGAATTGAGAAAGTATAATTATGAAAGAGAACTTTTCTCACTCTTTGTGAGTGATCTTGGCATAGAAATATCCCATGACCCATATTATGCTAGAGTCACTAGTCACTGTATTTGATAAGATACTATTTTGAAACTTTGAGGGTGTTTGTCACTTCTTCGCTTTGGCCTTTTCTTTTTTTAATAAACACTATGTACAACAACTTACTAACCATGACACTCGTCTTGGCCATGACCATGTTACTCTATAGTTAATGTAGTTGAAGAGATGACTTGGTTTTTGAGAGAGAGAGAGAGAGAGAGAGAGAGGGGGGGGGGGGGGGTTGTTAATAAAGTGTGAAAGCTATATATGTAAAAATCTATTTTAAAAAGGTGGTTGATTTAAACAAAAATTTAACATTTACAAATGAGATGATAATTTGATAATAACCCATTGATTTTCATCGACTTTGTATTTTTTAAATAATATTTTAATGTCTTCATAAGAAAGGATAGGTTTAATAAGCATAAGAAATAAGAAAACAATTTCATGAAATGTCTTTTAAGAGGTACTTAAATGAAAATATCCTTTCACGAATGAAAATATTGCAATATCTCACATAATGGGATCAAACTTTCATGAATGCACTTCTTTTTTAAGGAGTCTAAATAAACAAAGACAAAAAGAATACAAGAAGTCGAGAAATTTAAATGAAAAATGGAATTGTAATGATGAAAATATCCATTTTTAATTTTTTGGCTTTCCAAAAGAAGCTTTAGAGATGAGTTAAGTTAGGCATACTTTCAATGTTTTCAGCGATATTTTCAATGTTTTTAGTGATGATTGAGACTTACATTAAATGTTATTTTGGTTTTAAAATAACAAGTGGATATTCTTATTCCACCTTTCTTGCATTCTATTGTTCTAGAATGCCAACGTGAAACTTCACCTTGCATAATTTTAGTATATATATATATATATATATATATATATATATAGAGAGAGAGAGAGAGAGAGAGAGAGAGATAGCAATCGATAGTGTTCGGGAAAGTCTTTTTTCCTAACGGCCGAGTCTCTTGCATGTAAAGATGCAAATTGGAACTACTAGTAGAAATTTTCAAACTTGTAGGATTTTGAACTATTTTTTTGTTTTTTCCTTACCATTGCTTGTAACTGGTTAATCTCGATTTTTTGTTGGCTCAAGGCTAAGTTGAGACACACCTGTCCTAAACACTGACAGCCAAGATTCCTCTTCGCAAAGAAGCAAACCGGAAATACTAGCAAAAATTTTGAAATTTGGAGGAGTTTTGAACTATTTTCTCACATATTTCATCGATTTTTCTTCTCTTTACCATGGTTTGTAACCAGCTAGTTTCGATTTTCAACAGGCTTAAGGCTAAGCTGAGGCAATCCTTTTGCGAACATTGATTCCAATTAAACTCAACCTAATAATTTTATCACTTTCTTATTGTTTTAGAAAGCCATCGTGACCCTTTCACTTGTTTTTTAATCTTTAAAAAATTTTCATTTTCAACCCAAGAGGACACATGTCCACCATCGGCAACCTCTGCATCACTGGCACAAAAATTGCACCATTTCTCTACCAACCCCCAATGGCTTTCTTCAAGCCGAAAAAGGTGAAAGAGGACTAGAAAGATTGTGTGTGACCCAATAGTTAATGACCTTCTTTAAAGAGAGAGGTACACACCTTTCAGAAAGACCTAGAAGTAATATAAAACAAGTAAAAGAATCACAATGGCTTTCTGAAATAATTAGAACGTGATAAAATCAGTAGGTTGAGTTTCAGTAGAATCAGTGTTCAAGAAAAGATTGCCTCAGCTTAGCCTTGAGCCGGTTGAAAATGGAGACTACCTGGTTGCAAACCATGGTAAAGGGAAGAAAAACTGGTGAAATATGTGAGAAAATAGTTCAAAAATCTTGTAAATTTTAAATTTATGCTAGTATTTCCGGTTCGCTTCTTTGTGGGAAGGAAACTCAATCGGCAGCTACTTAATAAAAGAGACTTTCCTGAATATTGACTAGAATTAGAATGTAAGAAAAGTCAAGCCATGTGAGGCTATGAAATGAAATGTGAAATTAAAAAAAACTCATTAATATATGTGTGTGTGTGTGTATCCATAGAATTTACTAGAATTATGCAAGTGAAGTTTTACTTTATCATTCTAAAACAATAAAATGCAAAAAAAAGTCAAGACATGTTAGGATATGAATGAAAGTGAAATCAGAACAAAAATGAGTAGGTCCTCCCAATTTTGCAAGCTGGTTAATTAGAGCGAATCTGGGGAGATCCCTTTGAGGAGAAAAAGGGAGAATGTACCATGTGGAGAGGGAGAGAGAGAGAGGGGCATAATTGTGTTGTAACCAGCAAAAGAGGGGAAGCCGATTTCTGCGAGGTTGAGTAGGGGAATTTGAGGCCGAGCTAGAGGTGGAGTGCATCACAGGGGTAGGCGAAGGCCTGCAACAAGCGGGTAGAGGCAGACATGCTGCCTCTCTGCAAGTGGGTGTGAAGCAAGGTGCAAGATCGGTCTGCACGGCGATGCTACTGAGAGCTCTGTGTGTGTGTGTGTGTGTGTGTGTGTGTGTGTGTGTGTTTGTTTGTGAGACACCTGCAGGTCAGTGATCGTAGGAGGCGGCTTCGTCATCATTAATATGCACGCTACAGGTATGTAGAGATGAGCGGCTGAGCAAGGGTGGAGTTGGAGAGTCGGCAAGGTGGCGAAGGCTTGCAACAAGCGACGTCGAGCAATGCAAAGGGGGCATGCGGACAATCTAGATATTTTTTGTCTGCATTTCTATCTCGTGCACGCAGATCAAGGCTGGCTGCAGGTTGAGAGTCTGCTCAATGTGAGACAGTGAGAGTGAGGGGGAGCAGGATGCTCTAGCTCGTGAGGTGCAGCAGGACAAGTCTCTCAACAGCATCTCGCTAGATTCCGCTTAATGCGCACGCGGAGCGAGTACGTTCTTCTCTTATTCCCAAGCCGGATAAAAGTGATTAATGCCTCCTTCACTAGCCCGCTTCTCAAGATGGCTAAATGTCACTGGAAAGAGTTCTTAAAATCGATAAAAAGATTTTTATGGAAAAATAACACAAAGTCCTCCAAGCCATGGCAATGGGCCTGTTGGGAGTCAGTCGCTCGGCCACTAAATCAAAGAGGCCTCGGAATTCTCAACCCTGTGGCCCATGCAGAAGCTTGCTGTGCCAAATTTGTAGTCTTCTTGGCTAAACAAGATCAAGCTTGGGCTATCATGATCAGAGATATGCTATAAGCAACTAAACTTGGTTCGAAAGGAGGAAAGTGGAGAGGGGTAGAGGTTCATGACAAACTATTAGCCCCGACGTGGGCTACCCGAAGTGTGGGGGGCGGCTAAGGAGAATCGGTAAGGAAATGCAACAGAGCAGCGGGAGTCCTAAAGTGGGGGCAAGAAACCAGATACTTCAAGAACTCCATTCTGCATTGGTCCCACTGGCTTTCCAAAGTTGTAGATCTGCCACAAAATCTCTATTGGATAGAAGCAGCCAGGAAACTGAATAATAAGGGTCTAAACCGACTGGGGCACTTCTGGGACAGTGACAACAAGAGCTGGAAAACCACTGAACTTCTGGTAACCCAATTCCAACTTAATAGCTTGGAGGTTTTGCTAGTCAACAAAGTGATAAAAGAGCTTGACAGTGCAGTGATGCCAATCTGTGACTCGGAGTTTGACTGGAATGCCTAGAAATGGCCCGAAAGCAGCCTCTTATGGAAACCCTATTCTAAAGGCATTTACCATACAATGATGCTAAAGAAGAATTGGTCTAGCCCCCTTAACAAGATATGGAAAAAACAATGGTAAGAGGAAAGGTGGGAGCAAGCAATGGAGAACACCTGGGCGCCAAAGGTTCCGCATCACATGAAGGTATTTCTATGGAAAGTAATTAGGGGTGCTCTTCCGACGGGGGCAAAGATTCAGGAGAGAGGGATAGGGACAGATCGATGCCTGCGGTGCAGGATGGCTAGTGAAGATCTGGCCCACCTTTTTATGGAATGCCCAACTATCAGAGGCCTTACAGGAAAAATTTACAAGTGGGTCCAAAGAACATGGAAAATTGGTTTTTTCAAAACTGATTTACTCCTTGGAGGTAAGAACTTGGGTAGTCTTGCCCTCCTCATCTGCACTCAAATTATCAGGTTTTGCTTTTTACATAATGTATGGCAAACAAGGAATCGCCGTGTGTTTGAAGGAGTTCCTGAGGTGGCAAGCTTTGCAAAAATTATACAAGAAAGCAGAGTGCTAATACGGACGCTCAAGCGAAAGTAAAACTCGGATGATTGGTCTAGGGTTACCTGTGCCTTGTTGTCAGTGGAATGCTTAGGAAAGAGGAAAATCATGAAACCAGAAGATTAGTGAAGAACATGATAATTAACTTTGTGTATCAAAGGCATGGGGACAGGTCGTTAGAGGTGGCTCCCCAGATAGCTGATGTAAGTTTGATCTCTGAATGATGTCATGACTCGATACGAGCATGATTATTTTAAAAATCTGAGGGGTATTTTGGGAATCCCACAAATTTAAAGGGTATTTTGGTACTTTTCCCTTGTGTATTTATAACGGACTTGCTATACACATTGCACGGGGCCATACCGTGGGAACAACTTCTTGAATGGGAAAGTGGGTAAGCACCCACGGAACGCAGCCCGTGCGCTTCGAGCCCTCAACCGTCTTGAGATGAATTGTACAAGTAGTTGTTTAATGAACGGAATCTTTTTTTGACGTTTACGATTGCCTTTCCACAATTAAAAGCAGGAGAAAGGTAAGGTAAGGTCCCTACAGTGAAAAGGTTAAAAGGTCCTGTGATCGTGAGGCAGATGCGCCGCCAAAATACAGGTCGCCATCTTACGAACCGTCCACGCGGGCGGTGAAGATAAGGCAAAACTACAGCCAATAAATTAGCGCCACGTCATACGATAATTAGGCTAGCCTCTGGCTGACTTGCAAAAGTGCAAATTTGTCCCAGCTCTCTCAGGCGTCCATTTTCACACTTGAACTGCGGAAATTGGAAGCGCCGCTTGGCTGCTCTGTTGTCCGCTCCACACATGTCCGCCCGCCAGGCATAACATTACCGGAAAGGAAAGAGTACCGCATTCGGTCCGGGTCCCTCGCCCCCTTCTGGAATGCTCTTCTGCAAATCGCCCACCAGATTTGGATTCACACCGACACACGCAATCTGATAACTCCATTTCAGTGGCGCTCCCTTCTGGAATGGTCTTCTGCAAATCGGCCACCCGATTTGGATCAAAAGCTTTTCATACGAGCTCTCTCTCTCTCTCTCTCTCTCTCTCTCGTCTGCTCGGCTTGATGCACTACTAGCTGCCTGCCTAAGGTGATCTCCATCTTTCCCTTGATCTGTGGCAGAGGTAAAACTTCTTGCTCTTTAATTTTGTCTTAGCTGTCCAAGAAAATTGCCCCGCATTATCCTCGGTTGCGTTTCACCTGCTCTCTTCTGGAAGGGTTCGGTTGCCTATCTGGCAGGAGGGGCTAGTCTGCCTTATAAGCAAGATCTAAGTCTCTGAACTAAGAAATTGATCGATCCATGGCTACTCTGTTGCAGGTACGATTGTCATCCTCAAGAGAGATGCATAGAAGTCTGGCTCAAAAGTTGTGTAATAAGGGATCTTGAAAATGGAAGGCAGCAAGAAGGCTACAAGTAGCTCTGCAGGAGTGGTCATTACTGAAGGTGCTGATAGCTTTTGAATTTTTGTTACCCACCCCGCTGTGATGCTACAGATGGCTTTCCGAAGCGAGTGTCCGAATGGTCATGCCCATGTGAACGATGGGCGTTTGTCTTTTGAACAGCTTTCTGGATCTGTGATGCTGTACGGTGCCTCCTGTAGTGCGTTTCTCACTTGATGTTGCACTGAAATGCTGGAGGATGTGATGCCCGTGGCAGCTCGCACGTGCACGAAGCCCGTAGTAGCTTCTACCAGCAGCAGCCTAGAGCCGGTTGTGAGCAAAGGGTCCAATGATATTTCGAGCTGTAACAGCTGTGCACGAGATGGAAACACAGATTTTCCTGCTCTTTGTGATGGCCCTTTCAACAATTTGGTAACTGTCTCCAACAAGCGGCGACCTGAGTGCACATGCTTTAATCTGTGTGATGAACGCATACTTGTACTCGTGGCACATCGCGTTAACTGGAACCCATTTCTCCTGTGCATCTTGTCTTGTGTGTGCAAAAAGACAAGGGCAATTTGCAACCGAATTCTTTGGCGTGAATTCTGCCTCACTCGAGCCCCCAAGATGGCCTATGACCTTCTTCTTGGATCGAAAGATGGCCGCATTGAAGGCGGTTGGCAAGCAGTTGGCAAGCTCTTTCTCTACTGTGCCGGTTGCTACCACTCAAAGTGTGACTGTTACTTGCCTATGCATCATGTCAATGGCCATTTTGTTCCCAAGACCAGGTTCTCTGGGACGTCCGGCCGGTCATTTCTTATGGCGCGTTGTCGTGCAGATGCTTTATATGTGTCAGATCCATGCGAGCATGAGAATGAACCGGAAGATGTGGGCCTGTTTCGCGGAGTCTTCAAGGGCTTCGACAACTCAGAAACAAAAAAGCTTCTTACTTCTCGAGGGATGCCATTAGAGGAGGAGGACAAGTGCCCATACTGCAAAGCACGGGTATGGAGCATGGCGCGCACAGGAATGATACCGCGAAGTGCAAGCACACGGCTTGCTGCCTATAATGAAAATGTGGAGTATCTGATTTGTCTCAATGGTCATCTATATGGCAGATGTGCATTATTACACCTTTCAGACTCGGATGCCTCCGACAATGATGCATAGCTTTTATTTCTCAAATCTTCTTCAATCATTCATTTCATTAGTTGGTAGATACTATTTTAGATTTCTATCATTGGCTTTCAGACTCTTTACTTAGATCTGGAAACGACCATCTGTATGTTAATTGCAGTCCTGTCTTTGTCCTAAGCATTACAGAATGTTGGCTTCGAGAACATGTAAGGGTTTGCAAATGTAATTGTAAGGGACATGTTAACCTGTCAAAGATAGGTTTGCAGTAAGAAGTTGTGGCGAAATTTTTAGAGGTGGGCGATTCCTAATTGTGGATATCTACATGTCACTTGTGAGCACGCGTAAGTACGCATGGTATAAGACCACTGTTGGATTTTGTTCTCGCGTGCTGGGTTTATGTAGGTGCATAGGAATGCATGCATGCATGTAATTGTTCATGGTTGAAGCTGTTAGTGTCTTGAGTTGTGGATGTTCTTTTGTAGATCTTCTAAAGAAGTGAATGCACCAAGCTATCAGTATCAATGATGGAGCTGTGTGAGGAGTTGTACGCCTGTTAGATATGTTTAAAGAGCCCCCATCTCTTTCTCAGAGCTGGTACACTGGTCTCCTCATCGTCAAGTAAAAGTTTAAACTGTGATTATTTACTCTTTTCTCAGATGCAGTGATCTTGCAATGAAGAAGGTCGTTCACACATGGCAATCCAAAAAATATGCAAGTGTGATGGTTTGTCTGTGTCATTGCAGGCAGGCAAATGGCTTCCATGAAGTGATCAATGAACACTTAAATGCATACTTGAGGGTTCCACAGAGATTTTGCAAGGGGAACCTTGGTTTTTAATTGTGAGACTTGTGTAAACTAGCTCTTTTCGATGCAGACGTTTGTTGATAGCCTTCATCTGTCAACACATCACGAGGATTTCGTTCTCGAATATGAGCTGCCTACTGACGTCTCTCTTTTCTATTAAGGGATATATTTCCTAATAGGACCTCGACATGTTAGGTTGTCCCTCTTGTTGCAATTGGAAGTTGCATATGTTCAGTTGGGCCTGTTGTGAAGCTCTCATAATTACTCTGTTAATTTCTGTTGAAGCCTTAGTCTAGTTGGCTAATTATGGTTGAAGCTACAATCCTATATGGTGTACGGGAAGCTCCCTTTGACCTTTCCCAGTAAGTACTAGTAAATACTGTGACCACATTGGCTCCCTGCCGCTCGCCATGTGGTTGCAGCATTACTCGGAAGGGACTTTTCCCGGCTGTAAAGGTTTGGGGGAGGGGGCCAATAAGGGAGCTCCAACGGGTGTACGGTGTGCAGGGAACAGTCTGCAGGTGACGATGCGTTTTCATTGGATGCTTCCAGCCTGCTCCGGGAGGAATTCCGTGCACTGCTGGTCTGTCAATCATCTGACGGCTGCAGCAGAAATTTCACACAGAAAGGAGTGCAGATGTGTGGGTGGCAGCGCCTGCCCTGCGACCTTGGACCTCGACGAGCTTTTATTTGCTCCACATAGCAGGGGACTTGATGTTTATGATGTTCTCACGAAGGCACTTTGTTTTCTTTGTGAGGGACCATATTTCCCAGGTGAAAGGAATTGAATCTTTTGTTGTCCAAGATCGATTGCTGGTGTAACATCAACTTGACATTTCTGGTGAGAGGCTCATTGCAATAAGCTACAGATTTGCATCAGACTCTTGAAAATGGGATCGAGCATTGTGTGCCTAGAGGGTTCGTCTCCCTTCGCATAGATGAAGCTTGCCTCAACTATTTTTTAGGTTGATGTCGGATTTTGACGATGCTATAGGGTTGATCTTCATATGGTTCTTTGTGAGACGTGTATTGGTGTTGAAATCTGGTTGCCGTCTTTTACGACCTGTGTTTGTTTTTAACCATTAAGAGAGCAAGGGGTCTGGTTTTCTTGCCATTTGCAGAATGCAAAATGCCACCACTTGCTACATTCTTGGGTTTTAACCATGGATAAACCGTCAGCAGGACAGGGGATCTGTTGTTCTTGCCTTTTGCAGAACGCAATTTTCCCACCGCTAGCTCGCACAAAGCGAATGCCGGTCATGTGCAGCTTGCTTGTGAATCTGCAGTTGGGCGAATGAGGGGGCTGAGGGAACCATGCTAATGGTACTGTCAAGGCAAGGGACCTGTGGGTGGCAACCCTTAGGAAGCTGGTAGGCAAGGGCCTACAAATATGTAGGTTGGGTGGAGATCAACCATGCTCAAAATAAGTGGCATTTCCCAGGACCTCCGAGCTCCGCTCCAGGGATACAATCCGGAAGGCTTGTCAGAGGAAGCGGCTAGAGCCATCGACGGAGAAATGAGATCAAGGCAGTTAACAGAGGCCTGAGAGAGAGAGAGAGAGAGAGAGAGTCTTGGAATATTCAGAAGCTGTTTGTGTTCACATGATTTGTGGCATTCAAGCTGCTAAAGAAGACATTGAGATCATGCAAAACTGGTGGCTTGTAGATGAAAGTCTTTGGGTTTGGTTCTTCGTGGTGGCCATCGATTCTGGTGATCTTGCAAATGCCCAAGGAGCTTCTAACCAGCTATCTGTTTTCCGAGACTTGCTTTATGCATGTAGGTACCTGCAATCTTGCCCATGGCAATAATTTGTGCTTCCTCTTAATTGAAGTAGTTCTCTTGCTCTTGACGGCTCAATTCATTTTTTTAAATTCAATTTGGTATTGCATGTTCAGTTTCCATACAATAACAAAACATGGATGCATTGCTAGAAACTCTGAAGTGGTGCAATAATGTGTAAATGTGTGCAAAGCATAACAAAATCCTCATAAAGATCTTTGGAGATATTATGCCGTAGAGTACCATCGCAGTTGTCGTCTTCATTGTTGCAAGGATGCCTCCTATAGACACATTGACCGTTCAGTGTCATTTTTTAGTAGCCCCCTAGTATTGCAAGCTACTTTAAAGTAGGGTAAGTGTATCAATAAAATTTTGAAGGTCCAAATTCATAGAACCCTTGCACTCAGTAAATAGCGTGCACAGGTTAAGAACCTCCCCAAATATGGAAACCATGTTGTGCATTCTTCTAATTGTGTCACCTTTCGCCTCGGGGTGCATAATTTTTTGCATGCACAAATATTGCTGCAATATAAGCATGATAAAGAATTGTTTATCCAGTGTCTTCTCTTGTTGTCCCTAGCACAATGTGACTTACCTTTCAATTTTGCAGGATCCATGTTTGTTGCGTGCCTCTTGCAAACAAGAGGTGCCAACAATTAGAGTATAGGTGGATACTACAAGAGTTTCATCACAAGGTTACTTAATATATTGTGTGTTGGTTCCATTTTGATTAAAATAAAAATTAAAAAGGAAAAATATCCTAGTTTCCTCACATTGGGGAGTTTGCATCTCTCTCCCCAATTTTTGCTAATTCTTGGGATCATGCCGTTCCAATGGTGGTATGCATTTTTTAATTTTTTTGTGTTCACAACATTCTTGTTTTTTACAATAGACTAAGATGGTTTGTACTTACCACATTGGTGTAAGTCAGCTCACATGTAGCTTCACTGCTTTTGTAAACAACAAGAGTATACATGTAAAACACAATAAATAGTATGTTCATGCAAAAATTATGTGTCAATAAAAAGATCAACGAAAGCCACATTGAGCATGCTAGTTTTTGAGATAGTTACAAGGAGCACTCATGTGCCAAGCAACCTCCATACAAGTGTCTGTGTGGAGACTTTCACAAATAAGATAATGGCAGGTAGGGTCTTCATAGCATGTAGGTAATCATTAAAGTGGGCTGTATGTGCTTGTGTTCCACATGTAGAATGTAGGCCAACATGTCCTTGAGAGCTATTCAAGAGTTAGGCAATGGTCACACAAATGCATAGTTATTAGTTACTTTTTGAAATAATTGTGCCTCGTGCATGGCCACACCTGCACCAGCTATTTGTCTTATATGCAACTATGCACCTTTTGTAACAAAGCCGATTTTGGCATAGTTGCATTAGTAACATCTTATTGATAACACTATGCTTTGCATGACTAGTTTCTTATGTTGAGTTTCAATTTTAGGATAAATAAGTAATGTTCTACTTGTTGACGTATATAACTAATTGGTAATCCCTAGCCCTCTACCATCAAGCTTGCTTTTAGCTATCATAAGCTAAGTGGTTGGCTTGGCCAATGAGGAGCGACCATCTGCTTTCGTGTTCAAGGCTCTCACATGTTCTTAATGGTTATAATTTTCTTTTGTAATAGCACATGATAGTAGAGCAGGCCATGGAAGAACAAGAGGTTGAGATTCTAGGTAGAAAATTTTTGTTTGTAGTTTTGACTACTGAACAAAGCTTGAGACAAACAACCCCTCTATACAAATTAGAATCTTCATTATTGACTGAGATTTTCTTCATCATTGCCAATAATCACCTACATTGAGTTTCGAGTCGAGTCGCACCATGTATGCGAGTAGGGGGAGTGTTGTAGTGGAGGCTTTCTATCGGATGAAATTTTTTGTGAAATCGGGAGAGAAAGGCTTTTGCTCAAAAATAACTTAATACCACGCTTTTCAAGGTACTACTAGAACACTAGCAAGGTCCCTACAAATCTAGAAGAAAACATGCAGTTACCATTGTTGGAAATATTCTTCTTGCCAATCCCCCTACTCACTTTGGGTGTGACCCAACTCTTACAGAAAGGTACTACTAGAACACGCTTTTCAAGGTACTACTAGAACATTAGCAAGATCTCTACAAATCTAGAAGAAAACAATTGTTGGAAATATTCTTCTTGCCAATCCCCCTACTCACATTGGGTGTGCAAATCTTGGCCTTTGAAGTGGATACTTGTCTCAACACAGTAATTGGATCATGCTCACTTCAGAAGATAATACTCGCTTTCTATTGGAGTAAATTCTTCAAGAAATCAAGAGAGAAAGGCATTTGCTGGAAAAATGTCTTAATACCACGCCTTTTCAAGGTACTACTAGAACGATAGCAAGGTCTTTACAAACTTGGAAGAAAACATGTAGTTATCATTGTTGGAAATATTCTTCTTGCCAATCCCCCTATTCACACTGGGTGCGATCCAACTCTCGTAGGTTCCTTCTTCTTGATTGGAAATCTTAACTTTTGAAGCGGATACTTGTCTCGACACAACATTTGTATCATGCTTGCTTCTTGAGATACAACTCGCTTTCTATTGAAGGAGATTCTTTGTGAAATCAGGAGAGAGAGGAATTTGCTAAAAAATAGCTTATTATGACGCTTTTCTAAGGTACTACTGGTATGCTAGAAGGGTCTCTACAAACTTGGAAGAAAACATGCAGTTACATTGTTGGAAATATTCTTCTTGCCAACCCCCCTACTCACAGTGGGTGTGACACAGCTCTTACAACTTCTTCTTCTTCTTGATTGCAAATCTCGCCTTTTGAAGTGGATACTTGTTTCAAAATAGTAATTGGATCATGGCTGCTTCTTGAGATACCACTCCATTCTATTGGAGGAAATTCTTTGTGAAATTAGAAGAGAAAGGCTTTTACTAAAAAATAGCTTAGTACCTTGGTTTTTGAAGCTACTACTACTGGAACGATAGCAAGGTCTTTACAAACTTGGAAGGAAACATGCAATTATCATTCTTGGAAATAGTCTTGCTTGGTGGGCCTTGCTATATAACATCTATAGAATATAATAGAACATGACTTTTAACAAGTAGCACTGAAGGGAACAAGAGCAAGACTAATTTGGGAAGGGTGGCATTGCGTGAAATGGATATACACTTAAAAATGCTATAATGTTTATGGGAGGAGACAAAGTTAAGTGCATCAATTATTAGAGATTATAGTGGTGGTTACAATTGAGATTATATCCAAGCGAGGTTGTACAACTATTTCTAAAGATGAATGTTTTCCTAGTATACATGCTACTGCATGTAAAGTCTTGCAAACGGAAAGAATTTCAAAAAGAGAATTTTCATTGAATGTTTGGTAGCGCAACATGTCGGCTCACATTTTTGAAGGTGGATTTCGAGTGTGTTTTGCCTTTCTTCTTTTGTAGTTAATTCCAGTACAATGAATGAGGACAATGATACATGTAACTTCATTGTTTGCCGCACCGATTTTCAAGTCTATATTTTCAGTGATAATGCAGTGCACGCAAATTGCGATCGAATCCAGCTCATTGAACGTAGGGTCCAGGAGCATCTAATGAAGGACATTTATGTAACCCACATTCCTCTTCATTTCAAGTTTTGTAATGTCAATTTGAGTGTAAAATTTATTCAAGGCAAGGTTGTTATAGTGTTGGACGTCCGACATGTGAGTACAGATTATCGTAGTAGAGTTGTTGATGTAGTCATGCACATGCGCTTCAATTGATCTCATCTACGACTGGTTTTCTTTCACAAAAAATGGTGAAGAGCTGAAGAATTCAGGGTCTGTTGGATGTCTTATAGAGCATGACATCTTGTACAAAGTTTCATGTAGCCAGTGGACCGAGCTTGTGATTTGGCATGTGTTACAAAGCTCCCTTGCGTGACTACAAACTGGGGGTAGTTGGCAAGATCACCGAGCAAGAGAACACATTTGTTGTTGAAGGGATCTGCCAATTTATTGCTTGTTACATTGATATTTTGTCTTACAATAAGATTAAAAGTCATTTGGGTTAGCATGGATAGCTTGTCTATAATTATAATATCTGCCTCTTTTATATCCAAATATCAGTCATCAATCTCATGAATAGAGAGAGGATATTGTTGATTCGTGGTTGGTATCTTGAATTGATATTGGACTGTAGATACAATGCTGCTAAGCCTTGTTGCTACCGCTCCAATGACAAATCGGCCAACAATAATACAAAAGTGAGGACAAAAGGAGTGTCTATTCACTACTATGATACACCACATGCATTTACTACTTGTGTATTCACTACTGTAATACATCACATACATTTGGCAAGCAACCTTATGCAAAAATTTATGTGTAACTCACGTGCAGATGTTGGTTGACATTGAGTGTATAGTTCTAAAAACGAGATCCAAATAAACCACAACAAAGGAAGTAATGCGAAAAATTCTAAAACAAGCAAGTAGATAAAGCATGAATGAACTACAACAATAAATGAGGTACTTTACTCACCTGCAATGTTGTACTCCTGTTTTCACTACTTGTGTATTCACTATTGTAATACATCATATACATTTGGCAAGCAACCGCATGCAAAAATTTGTGTGTAACTCACGTGCAGATGTTGGTCGACATTGAGTGTATAGTTCTGAAAACGAGATCCAAATAAACCATAGCAAAGGAAGTAATACGGAAAATTCTAAAACAAGCAAGTAGATAAAGCATGAATGAACTACAACAATAAATGAGGTACTTTACTCACCTTCAATGTTGTACTCCTGTTTTTTAATTGTCCAATCTACAGGCCGATATGTGAGTCAAGCTACAAAAAAGTAAGGTGAATAGTTAAACATATCGTCTTGCAATGAAACATCACACTGAAAGTGCAAAGTATATTGTGCACATCATACAGAGGTTCCATACAAAAGTATGGTGGAGAGCTGGCACTGTGGTCTCTCCAAAAAATTATAGGAAACAGAAGACGTGCCCTGCCCCGTAGTGTTTATGTGTTGCACCAAGCAAAATCATGCGCATGGAAAATTGGATGCAAATAATGGACCTTGCAATGTTGTCGAGCTCGAGTCGCGCTTGTGCAATTGGAACGTATAGTGTTGTGAATATATGTCCTCCCTGCCATACTCAAAACATGCAGACATAACTTATGCTCTATGTCCTATGATCAATATTACCTTCTCTCCCTCTCTCTCTCTCTCTCTCTCTCTCTCTCTCTCTCTCTAAGTTGTAAGCTGCTATGTCTTTTGAAGCAAATAACTTGTCTCAACACAAGAATTGGATCATGCTCGCTTCCTAAGATACTACTTGCTTTCTTTTGGAGAAAATTCTTTGTAAAATTAGAAGAGATATGATTTTGTAGAAAATTAGCTTAATACCATGCTTTTCCTAGGTACTACTGGAACGATAGCAAGGGATCTACAAACCTAGAAGAAAACATGCATTTACCATCACCATTTTTGGAAATATTCTTCTTGCCAATCCCCCTACTCTGGGTGCGACCTAGCTCTTACAACTTTCCTTCTTGATTGCAATTCTTGTGTTTTGAAGCCAATACTTATTTGGACACAATAATTGGATCATGCTCACTTCTTGAGATACTACTCGTTCTTAGTCACTCCATTTTAAATAAATCCCAATTCTAGCAAAGATTCCAATTCCTTAGAATCTTCTCCCCATATGCCCCCATCGCCATCATTGATGCCCCCCCCCCGCTCCCTCCTTTGTATGAGGGCCTCGCTCCTCCCTTACAAGAGCGCACCCAACATCCCGCCCCCAACTAGAAATATGTGCATAACCACTAAGCTCAGTAGCCTATTCTCCACAATCCCAAACTTTTCATCAAGAGATGTCATGCCAATAGCAAACTTTGCACCAATAGTTTTCGTGCCAACCACAACCCTCCTTGGAGACAAGTTTCTGCAACAGCCCCCAACTTGCAATCTCACAATGCATATGGAAAGGCCCATTGGAATGGCATGCACTCATGCAAGAAGAGAGATAAGGAGAAATTTAAAAGATTCTCCCTAATTCCTCCTTTTCCAAAATGGAGCCTCCCAGATAATTCTCCTCTTATTCTTGCCCCCTCCCCGCCTTCCCCTTTCCTCTACACCTAATTGTGTGAGTGTCTCACACCTCCTCCCTTGCATCTGGCATCTCCTCCCAAACCCCCCTCTTCCTTCTCTAGATCTTCCCAACTGTCATAAAATCTAATATCTAGCCAACCCAAATTATTTTCTCATATTGAACTGATCATTTAATGTGGAAGAATAGACGTGAACAAGGGTTAGAATATAGACATGTGCTTACGGGTCTATCTCAACACAAGGCCAATGGTAAAGGGGTCCAAATGAGAGATGATACGTCAAAGAGCAAGGCTAGATAATGGAGATTAACGACCTTAGGGTTAGCTTCATTAAAGACCTCCAATAGTTAGTGTTAAAAGTCCTTTGACCTTAGGTAAGCTAGGGGTGTGCTTGAGGTGGGAACCCTGCCCATACTTCAGGTGCTTGCCGTGCTTGCTGATTAAGATGCTTGAGGTGTTTTTCGTGCTTTCAAGTTTCCAATTAGGGAGCTTGAGGTGCTTGTGAAAAAATTACCCAAGCTTGAGGTGCTTTGTCATGCTTGCTGACTAAGGTGCTTGTGTTACAAAAGTCAACAAAATCCCTACAAAGGAGGGGACGAGCCCTAAAGCTAGGGGGAAGAGAGAGAACACACACACACACACACACACACACACACACACACACACACACACACACACACACACACACACACACACAAGGTAAGCCCAAGCCTCAAGAGGCAACAAGGACACATGTCAAGCGTCTATCGATGTTGCCCTCAAGGTGTGCTTGAATCCTATTGGATAGGCTTAAAAGGGATCCGATGAGCATTTAGATTGATTAAATAATTATCTAAGAAATTATCAAGCCTCTCCCTCAAAGGGGAAAGAAGGACACTTGTCCAAAACCTACCCTTGTTGCTTGATATGCCTCTTGCATGCGATTGGCCAGGCCTGGAGGGGTCCAATGAGCTACAATGGGGGTCGATCAAAGCAAGAAGGGGGGTTGCTTGGGGGACACACACACACACACACACACTGTGTGAAGTGAAAAGTGCAAGAGCTCCATCTCCTTCTCTAAGCTAGTAGAGAAGTTGACAGCCTACACCAACACTCTCGGCTATAAAATGCAAATCCAACCAAGATCCATGCTTCAATGCTTAAGCTTGCCATCTTCTCCATCTTCATTATAATGCTATTGTGTATGCTAGCAAGAAGAGTAATGATAAGTGAGGAACTACTTTCTCCTATAAATGTTTCTTCTTTCTCTTCCCTACCCTCATTCCCCGCTAGCTCTCTCCAGCTTTGAAGGTGTTTGAGGCCTTGGGACTGAGGCTGGGGATAGTCAATGCTTTTTACAAAGTGTATGTTATGCTTGTGATGCATCAAGATTTCCATATTCATTGCATCATTTAGGTCACAAGGAACACAAAGATTGTATTGTACCAAGTCTCTCTTGATGGGAGAATCTATAATACAAATGCCTATTGGAGAGGGGACTGGTTCCACATAAATCCGGTCCTCAACTGTTGTCAATGTCTCTAATTCTCTCTCTTTTTCAAGTTATTGCGCATGCCATGGTAGCTAGGAAATGTGTTTAATGTTTCTCTCTCCATTCAAGCACTCTCTCTACCTACAAGAAGGAATTTCCTTAATGAAATGCTCACTATGTTATTCTCTTTCCGCTACAATCTAAGTTAATAGGCCAATTCCATTACATTGGTATCAGAGCATTTGATTTCTCTTTTCTTGCTTAAGAAGAGAGATCCTTAAGTAGCCTTTAATGGTTGATTTTGTTAATTATATTAGGGTAAGTGGCACTGGGATCTATAATCGATTTTTTTGAGCCACTATGTGGGATATGGTGCACACCTCGGTAGCTTTGGTCTTAATAATGGGGCCTTTTTAGACTTGCCTACGGCTTTACCATTATTGAGCCATAAGAAGTCTGAAAGGAGCTATCCCTTGGCAATTTTGCAATATTAGACCCACTCCACTACTCTCTATAATTAACCAATTCGAACCGTGGGTGTAGATGCTTAAGTGCTGATTTTCAAAGGCTAAGAGGAGTAGCAACTAAGTTTTTGAATTGCCAAAGAATACACTAAGTAAACACACAAATTCTGTTAACATGGCTGACAATAATGAAGAGAGTAGGATTAATGTTGATAACTTTGATTTTTCACATGAAGGTGCTAATGATGATGCCCCCATGTTTGTCAATTATCTTGCTACTAGGTTACAACAAGCTATGGGAAACCCTGCTTTGCAAGCCGAAGTTACTCAACAACTTTGTGCTTATGGGATTTCTTTTCCTCTACAAGAGGAGAGAGCTTAGGAGGTCTCTTGATGAGTCCCCCAAAATAAGACTCTCTTCCATACAAGAGGAGGAGTCCAAAGAACAAGAAAATAATGAATTCCTAAGTTCCTCTGAAGATGTGGCTCCATGAAGATGGCGGTCTAGATGGTCACCAACTCCTCCCAAGAGGAAACAATCAACCCATAGTCCTTCTCCTCATTACTCTGAAAGGGAAGAGAGGAAACAAAGGAAGAAAAGGGCAAGAAAGAGGTCACCCTCTTCTCCTTCTTCTTCACCTTCCTCCTCTTCCCACAAAATTTGTGGCTATTCTCCTAGAAAATACAAGAGGGGAGGACATCGCAAATCTTACCCTGCATGGTGAAGGTCACAAAAGCTCAAGAAGTTCAAAGAAGGAGGAAAGAGTATCTCTTTTCTCACCTATGATGGCACCTTTGGTGCTACCGACAAAATATTGGCCTTCATCCAACAATTTGATGCGGCCTTTGGAGACGAGGGATTCATAGAGTCCTCCAAGATACACCATGTAGCTATGCACTTCCAAAAATTGGCTCTTCATTGGTGGGCTAGCCTTCGTGGCAACTGTGAAGCCCCAAAGACATGGAAAACTCTACGAGTTTACATCATGAAGCAATTCCCTACAAGCGATGCAAAGGACAAAGTTCTTACCAAATGGTGGAGTTTGAAGACTCTCTCCCATGAGTCTATCCACAAATATGTAGACAAGTTTTGGGATTTACATCTCAAGGCTACTTTCTTTCAAAAGATAGACTTCGCCGAGAAAAAGCAACAATTCTGTGCGGGATTACCTGAAGAGATGGCCCAATACGTCAACTCCCAACGGCCTGGTTCTATCACTGAAGTAATCCACCACACCATGGTTGCTTCTCCCATCAATTTCCGACAAGGGGCTAGACAGAATGTCAAGCCCATGGAAAACAATGACAAAAGTGATGCAAAGGGGAAGACCAATGCCCAAAATTCATCCCAAGGCAATTCCAATAACAACACTCGGTCCAAGGAGAAGGGAGTTTACAAAGGTAAAAAACAAACTCTCTCCTGAAGAGCTTGAATCTTTTCGTGACCATAAATGTTTTAAGTGTGAGGAGCAAGGAAACGACTATCGTTCTTGCCCCAAGAGAAATGCCCGCAATGAGACTCCTAGAGCTTCCACTATCAAAGCTCCAAAAGAGGATGCTCATTGCGAAGGATCACCTCTCTCCTATGCTTGGGGAAAGGTAAGGGAGCATGATGCCTTCATCTTGTGACCCTGGCTCTACTCACAAATTCATATCAACGAAGTTGGCCACCAAGTTGGGCATTCAAGCTTTCGAGATGGGAGATACTATAACTTCTGATACCGCTTTCAAGGGACAACAAGCCTCCGTTACTCCCCTGATTGGGAAGTTGAGGCTTCATGTCCAAAGCTATGTCGACGAAGAAGAATTTTCATCTCTCCTCTCCAACATGAGGATGCTATCCTAGGGGCACCATGGTTCAACCACATGGCTGCCAACATGAAGTTCCCTAAAAGAAGAATCTACTTCACCTTCAAGAAAAAGAGCATGTATATAGATGCTAGTGAGTCTGGTTGTACTATAACACTTGTAAATTCACCCGCTTTTGATAAATCAATGAAGAGCTCAATTTCTGCGTATATGATTTTTGTCAAAAAGTCCCTAAAAGATCCTAATGTTTCATCGAATGTAAATGGTAGGAATCAAGAAGTATTAGACTTGTCTAATTTTCTAAAAGGATTCCAAGATGTATTCATCGATGATATCCCTATGGACTTACCTCCAAAAAGAGGGGATGATGACCATTGAATTGAGCTCCTACCGGGAAGCTCACCGCCTAACAAGCCTCCTTATCGAGTTTCCCTAGCTCAACAAGAGGATATCATGAGGCAAGTACAAGAATTAGTATACAAAGGATGGTGAGACCTAGCTCTTCTCCCTTTTGCTCCCCAGTCCTTTTAGTGCAAAAGAAAGATGGTACATACCGTATGTGTGTGGACTATCGAGCGCTAAACCATATCACTATCAAAAACAGATTTCCCGTACCTCGGGTAGAAAATCTGTTTGATAAGCTACAAGGCACCTACTTCAGTAGGATTGACCTTAATAGTGGCTATCATCAAATAAGGATAGTGGATAAAGATATCATAAAGACCACGTTTCGTACAACGTTTGGTCTTTATGAATATCTAGTCATGCCTTTGGGCTTGACTAATGCAACAACCACGTTCAATCATTTAATGGAGAAAATATTTAGACCCTACTGCAAATTCATTGGAGTGTTCTTTGATGATATCATCATCTACTCCAAGTCCTTCGAGGAACACAAGCAACATCTCCAATGACTTTTCAAGCATTGAGGGAGAAAAAGCTTTTTCTCAATCAAAAGAAAAGGAATTTTTTTCCTTCAAGAGATTCAATACTTGGGTCATATTATCTCTCAAGATGATATCCAAATGGATCCATCAAAGTTGGAGTTTATAAAAGCATGGCCTAATCCAAGGAATCTACATGAGCTAAGAAGCTTATTAGTATGTGTGCATATTATAGATGCTTCATTGCAAAATTCTCTCCAATAGCAGGACAATCACATGACTTAACAAAAAAGAACATTAAGTATTCGTGGACTGCTAAGGAGAAAAATTCTTTTGACAAGCTCAAAGAGAAGCTAACCTCCCAACCAGTCCTTATGCTTTCGGATCTCTCAAAGCCATTTGAGGTCCAATGTGATGCTTCTGGTGATTGCCTTGGAGCAGTCTTGCTTCAAGAAGGGCATGCCATAGCATATGAGAGCTGAAGGCTTATTACGGATAAACGGGTCTTGGACATTTATGAGAAAGATCTTTTAGCTTTTCTACATGCCCTAGACACATGGAAGCACTATCTACTGGTGATGACTGAATTTATTTTACAAACAGACCACCACAGTCTCAAAGTGCTTCATGACGCAAACCAAGCTTTCCGACAAACAAATTAGGTGGGAAAATTTTCTTTCGCAATTTAATTTCCATATTGTGGTCGGTGCACTTTCACGACGACCAAAAGTTAATGCAATGTCCCGTCCCCCTAGCTTTAGGGCTCGGCCCCTCCTTTATAGGGATTTTGTTGACTTTTGGAACACAAGCACCTTAGTCAGCAAGCATGACAAAGGACTCAAGCTCCCTAGTCGGCAAACACAACAAGCACTTCAAGCATCTTAGTCAGCAAGCACCTCAAGCTTGGGCAGGGTCCCCACCTCAAGCACAGCCCTAGCTTACCTAAGGTCAAAGGACTTTTAATACTAACTATTGGAGTCCTTTGATGAAACTAACCCTAAGGTATTTAAGCTCCATCGATTAGCCTTGCTCTTTGACATATCATCTCTCATTTGGACCCCTTTACCATTGGCCCCGTGTTGAGATAAACCCATAAGCACGTGTCTATATTCTAGCCCTTGTTCCCATCTATTCTCTCACATTAAATGATCAGTTTAATATGAGAAAATCATTTGGGTTGGTTAGATATTAGATTTTATGACATTACCTCTCTCTTGAAATCATGGTCGTCCTCAACTATGAGGTAGAAGAGATAAAGCCTTAGTCATTAGTCAATGTTTCTTAGCGGGTAGAGGATCCCTTTTTACCCTACGATATCTTTCCAAGATGGATGACTAATCCATTTGGTACTTGGGAGACATAGCTACCACAAGCATGTCTGCTCTTTAGTCCATTTCATTCTCCCAAAGTACAGTGACAAATTCTACTTGGTGTTTGAGAGACGTCGTCATCACAAACATAATTCTAAGCATGCATACTACTTAAATTTGTGCACAAGAAAAAGAGAATTAGTCTTATAAGACAAAAACATTGGTCCTTTGAAAGAAATTTGTACATTTGTTTACTCTAATGTAGAATTGTAAGCATTGACAAGGTTCATACTATCCTTAAGCTATATTCCTTGCATCCATCTAGCATCTTCAAAAGGATAATTTTTTAACTTAATAAGATACCGTCGGATAATCTTACCATGTCGTAGTACCTTGTCTTCATGTGCCGAAGGATAGCTTTGGGTTGTAGCACCTCTTCTTGGTCTTCGATTTCGAGAGGGTCTTCAATAATTGGTTCCCTTGGTGGCTCTCCTTTGTAGGGCTTAATAGGCTCACATGAAAAGCATTGTGTATGAGCCAATGGTTGGGAAACTTGAGTTGATAAGCCATCTCATTGATTGGCTTCAAGATTTGAAAAGGACCATAGTATCTTTTTGCTAGTTTAGTATAATACTTTTGATGGCCCGTAGGATTTTTTACCACGATTTCCTCAATCGAGCCTTGGGAAACTTAAGTAAGACCCAATCATTTTCTTTAATTATTAAGGAACTTCTGTGCTTGTCAACATTAACTTTTTGCCTTTGTTGAGAGATGGCTATAGCCTCCTTAATCTTTTGAAATGATTTCTTGTAGGTCATGGCTATACTCATCGGCAACGAAGATCTTCCCATGTACTTTAAGTAGCAAGCAACTTTTTGGTCTTCCCTCAATGATTTCAAAAGGTGATTTTCCCGTAGAAGTATGGATAGTATTATTGTATGCATACGAAAAGTACTTTTCTCATTGTGAGCGTTGATCTACTTCTGTAACATAGGTCTTTAGTAGATCAAGAATGGTAAGATTCGCTATCTCACTTTGGCCATCCGTTTGTGGGTGATAGGCCGAAGAGAAATTCAATCTTGTACCTAGATTTTCAAAGAGAACTGTCCATAAATTACTGGTCATTCTAGAATCTCTATCCAACACAATGGATGTTGGCAATCCATGGTGTTTGAAAATCTGAGATATGAAGAGAGTTGCCATTTGGTGTGCCTTTAATAGTCTTTTTGATAGGAATCAAGTGTGCTTGCTTGCTACACCTATTGGCATATTCCCATATTCCCATGGATAGTAGACTTGGATAATCTAAAGATAAAATCCATACAAACACACACACACACACACATGCACGTACGCACGCGCGCGCACACACACACACACACACACACACACACACACACACACACACACACACACAAGGTAAGCCAAGCCTCAAGAGGCAGCAAGGACACATGTCAAGCCTCTACCCATGTTGCCCTCAAGGTGTGCATGAATCCTATTGAATAAGCTTAAAAGGGGTCCAATGAGCATTTATATTAATTAAATAATTATCTAAGCAATTATCAAGCCTATCTCCCTCAAAGGGGAAAGAAGGACACTTGTCCAAAACCTACCCTTGTTGCTTGATATGCCTCGTGCATGTGATTGGCTAAGCCTGGAGGGGTCCAATGAGCTTCAAGCATGAGCTACAAGGGGGGGTCGACCAAAGCAAGAAGGGGGGTTTCTTGGGGGGTATTCTCTCTCTCTCTCTCTCTCTCTCTCTCTCTCTCACACACACACCACACACACACACACACATTGTGTGAAGTGAAAAGTGCAAGAGCTCCATCTCCTTCTCCAAGCTAGTAGAGAAGTTGAGAGCCTACACCAACACTCTCGGCTATGGAGTGCAAATCCAACCAAGATCTATGCTTCAATGCTTAAGCTTGCCATCTTCTCCATCTTCACTACTATGATATTATGTATGCTAGCAAGAAGAGTAATGATAAGTGAGGAACTACTTATTTCTCCTATGAATGTTTCTTCTTCCTCTTCCCTACCCTCATTCCCCGCTAGCTCTCTCCAGCTTTGAAGGTGTTTGAGGCCTTGGGACTGAGGCTCAAGATAGTCAGTGATTTTTACAAAATCTATGTTACGCTCATGATGCATGGAGCTTTCCATGTTCATTGGATCATGTAGGTCACAAGGAACACAAAGATTGTATTGTACCAAGTCTCTCTTGATGGGAGAATCTATAATACAAATGCCTATTGGAGGGGGGACCGGCTCCACATAAATCCGGTCCTCAATTGTTGTCAATTTCTCTAATTCTCTCGCTTTTTCAAGTTATTGCTCATGCCATGTTAGCTAGGAAATGTGTTTAATGTTGCTCTCTCCATTCAAGCACTCTCTCTACCTACAAGAAGGAATTTCCTTAATGAAATGCTCACTATGTTATTCTCTTTTTGCTACAATCTAAGTTATAGCCCAATTCCATTACACCAACCGTACCCCTCCCTTTCCCCATACCCTCACTCTGCATCAACATCCTGCTCATCACTACCACACTCCCACGTGAAAGGTCGTTAAGGGTCAGCAGTCTGCTTGCCAGAGGTTGCCATCACCATGAGCCATCAGGTTCTCCTCTTGTCTCGTGTAAATCCACTAGAATGAGGCCATAGGCAATCAAGGGCCATTTTTTTTTGTCAAGAGTAATTTGTCCATGCCATTTTGAGAAAAAATGACACCTGCTACCGAGAGAGAAAGCAGACTGACTTGCAGCATGCAACTCATCAAGCATTGCCTGAAATATTTAAAAGAAAAACACAATAAAAAACAACACAAAACAAAGGGCAGATTTGCACGAGCAAGGGTTCTACCCCTGTGGTGCGTCAGCAATTTTGTAGAGGAGTTGTAAATGTAACCAGCAATGTGCAACGCTGTTTGAAGAGGGCGGGGGTAGAACATGGCAATTCTCAACTCTGCCAATTTTGGTGGAGTTGAGTTTAGAGCACAGAGTTGGCTGACGTGTGCAGGCGAGGGTGCAACGCTACCCGTGCGGACGCGCCCAAAAGCGGGATCCAACACAAGAACATTAATCAAATGGAAAATGTATGCTAAAGAAGTAATTAGGCTCAGTACGTGGATGGTGAAATCCTTGCTCTACATTCGCTCAAAGTAGGTGCTACAAATTTGAAAAAGAAAAATGAATGCGAATATGGGCAGATGCGGGAGTAGGGGAGTGGGAGATCTGGTGAGGCAGGTGTAGGTGGCGACCAACAGGGGGAGGCAAGGCAAGGGCTACGAGGTAGGAAAAGCAGGCGAAGGCCCGAGAGCATAGGGTGGTACCACAAGGTTGCGGTGAGGGATTTTTTTTCATTAAACGACGGCATTGGCCCTTACAATACATTTAGCCTGCTTGATTGGATAGCACATCGATTTGTGTGAATTGTGGTGCCTGTGGGGTCAACTATGAATCCTCCATCCAATTTTATGAAGGGGCATCAAATATCAAGGTCTGACCTATGCCTCAAGTTGGAGGAATCTTCCTAAGTAATGAATAAATAATCTGGAAATTCATGGCTCTTTATGATGATTGCTTGCCAAGTTTTAACAATAAAATCACACAAACAATGGCCAAGTTTGGAAATGGGCATACTACCCTTGATGGAAAAAGATATCTTTCATGTAAGCGTCCCCTCAAGTGTGCCCTTCCCTCACTACTTCTCATCATGATCCCTCATACAAGGGAGGCAAGGTCGCCAAATGCATGGATCCCCCTTGTTATGTCTCCCCCTACCACACCTCACTCATCCAACCTCAATACCTTCCCCTCACTCTTCATAAATACTACTTTCACTGTAATTCAAATGTTTCGGTATGGTCTCCACACCCTAGAAGGATAGTACCCTACTATCTAGAAGATCATTAAAAGATAAATGAATTGCTAGGTTGACCTCTGAAATAGATATAAACAGAGGTTTATATCCCCCGAAATTGCTATCAAATATGAGCTAGATCCATGGGAAATGGGCCCTATGATATAGAGAGGCTTAGTGTCTTCATAGAGAATGTCCAATGGGTACCTCAATGGACCTACAGAGTACTTAGCCTTCCTTTGGGAAGAGAGGCAGATAAACTACTCAAGAAGGCAATGGATGTTCAAATTTACAAAAATATGGAGCCCTATGATCCCACCTAAAAAGTATGTCTTAATTTGGAACAAGGCAGTGTTGTGGACATGAGATAGATTATCCAAAGCCCAACTCTCCTCTAAGACTTGCTACAGATGCAATTGGAAGTTGCGCTCTCCCCACTTGTTTATGAATTTTGTACATAACAGAGTTATTTTTGCCCCTTCCAATAGGTTTTGAGAAAACCCCTAGGCTGAAAACAAATTCTGCTAGGAGACTACTATATAGGTCTCCTCATTGAAGCCTGCAATAAAGCCAAGGCAGAATGCCTTTGGGCTGTCTAGAGACATAGAAATTGTTGGTTCTATGAGGGAGCTTACTAGGTTCCTAGCCTAAGAATAAATTTTGAAAACTTTCATTTGCAAGTTAAAGGGGCCAATTTTAACAGACTCTTGGATGTGAGATCAAGGCTTGGAATATTCATGGATTTAAGCTCTAGTGCACTCCTTCAAACAATCAAAACTGGAGCTTTAAGCTTCGAAGATGTTGTGGGGAGCAGTGTGAGGCACATGGACTCGTGTGACTCTAATTTTTATTTTTGTAACAATTTAGCGACCATTTGAAATTTGAGTGCAGCAAAAGATAATGTAAAGAACATTACTTGTGGATCATGCCAAGCACTAATACAAACTGCGCCATCTCCTAAGGGTCAAACTTCACGAGTGTGCACTCAACCTTCAGGGTTGAGAATTCATCTAGCCGCTCACACTATGTCCAATCTTTCCATGTGTGAAGCGGATGATTCCTATCCCACATAATGAAAATTTTCCTAATCAACCATGTTAGTGGTAGAGAGATAAGCTAGAGAGGTATCCCATAGAGCTAACAAACCCCCCTTTAGCTCATAAGGTGAGTTGAACATAGAGGTGACACATAGATCAAAAAAGGTGATTGTATGGGGGGTGAAGATGCTCCAACATGGATCTAGAATATTTTTCCATGGGTGGCTCAGAAACTGAACAAAAACAAGTGTGGCTCAGAGGCACAAGCTTTGGACATTCACTAGTTAAATCACATGCGTGCCATGCACACTTTGAGGCTGATAACTATCTAGAAAAATATGTCCTTAAGGGGATAGAGCTGTAAATGTGTGCCCATAGATTGGACTCAGATATACATGCTAGGGAAGTTGATGCATGAGAAATAATGGGTGGTAGATTACCTCATGGCATCAACATGGGCAATGTCTAAACCCTAATAAAAACATGATATAAATAGGTCAAAAGAAAACCAATAGGAAAAGAACTTTGAGGGTTATTAGTGCAGTGCAATACCATGACAAAACTGAACACTTTATGAAATTTTTTATAAAACTAATAATTTAAATGGCCTAGAAAGCCCAAGAGTCCTCATTGTCAGGTGAGTCGTCAAGAACTTGCACTTGAAATGCCTTCTCTGCTTCAAGATCTCCTTCTTTTTTAAACTTTGCAAAAAAAATATTGTGCATGGTCTTGCAAAATGTACATTTCTTTACTTTGCCTTTGTGTTAAAGGCATGTGTAGAAGAGTCAAAATCAACCGCCTTCCTTCTACCTTCATCCAAAAGAATGGTCATCATTGTTGTCACAATTCTCATGAACTTGTGTTCTTTGGTAAGATTATTTAAAAGCATAACTTTCTTATCATCATCATCGTTAGGAGATGCTTTACATGTAGATAATTATTAAAATAGTAGGTTGAAAACCTCAACATGCTTTTCACGAGTGTCTCGCTAATATTGCATGTTGTTTAATTGCATCTTATGAAATAGCTTGGAGTTGTTGATGTTACCTCCAAAATTTGTTTCGAGCGTTTGTGATACTTTTTTGACTTGATGGATCTAGGTGGTGAAGAAGATTTTTGGCTAAACATAGACCAATGAGTGCAGAGGAAAATTCATTTTTCTTGATCCATTCATATTCTTGATTGAGAATGGCTATCAAACCCAAATAACCAACAAGATACCAAGTTCAAACACGAGCAATAAATGCGTATTGTATTTGCACTCAATATGCATCATGTCCTCCCAACTAAGAGCAAACCTACTACCCATACCACTCTCACACGTGAGAGCAAATCATGTGCGGAACCCTCGACGCACACCAAACAAATCTCGTAGCAAAAATGGTATGAAGAGAACTTGTGCAATACAAAAATTGTGGACTGTTGTTGTAGAAATTTCAAAGGTAAAAATCAGTCCAAATAGATATCACCATTGTGTCCGAAGCATGCCATCAAAACCCTAGATTGCACCTTGACCTTGCCCAAAAAATGACATGCGGAAATGCAAATCTCCATTCTTTCTACAAATATGGCTGCAAAAAGGCATACACACTTACAATACACTCTCCTCTCAAGCTTAGGAACATTCCTCAAGCTTCCATGAGCAAAGATCTGGTGGTTGCTCAAGCCTACACCGAAAGCGATCTCACCATGGCCGAAAGCTCACTTCTCTGTAGCACGACACCCACCGCAAAACCAAAGCTCTAATACCACTTGTAGGATCGATGGCGGCGATGCAGAATTGAGAAGAGTGGATGAGAGAGTGGGGAAGGGAAGAGATGCACACGATATATGGGTGGAGCTTCACTCTTTGGGGAATAGAGTGAGTAAGCCCTTTATTCATATGCTGATATAAAGATTAAGATATGAGTATACTAGTGGGCGACCAAATATGGTGAGTAGCCAGACTTTGGGTAGGTGCATGAGCCTTTATCCCAAGAATCTGGAATTTTATTATGCAAGAAGAAGCAAAAAACAACAAAAATTCATAAGAAAGCACGCATTTTACGATATACATACATCAATCATGCGGTTTACTTGTGTTTCTTCCCCCTCCTATTTTGAGTCCTTCAAGTGACATGGAGTCAAGGGTGCGGTCTGTGCATGGGCCATAAAAAAGTATATGTTCAAGGCCGTGTGATGTGGCTCTATTATATAAATTACGTCAATGCATAGGGTAACAAAATGCAGTGCAAGAAGCGGGTGTTGAGCGATGAACTCAAGGCTAGTCGTTGGTGAAGCTTCTTATCTGGTAACCTTCTTAAAGGAAAATATTTGCAAGTTGATAGCCTGCTTCTGGATGGTAACTTTATTTGGTAGTTTGGGCGAGGTTTGGCTTTCTACATTGGTTTAAATTCCTGAACACATTATGACTCCTTCACGGGTGGTACTGTAATGGAAATGGCCTATGAACTTTGAGAGTAGCGAAATTAGGAAATTAGATAAAGCACTTTTGTGAGATTACTTTGTGAGCATAGCGGGTGAACTTAATTGATAGTAGCAACATAAACATGGTACTTAGCTAACTTGGCATGAATAATACTTTTGCAAGAGAGAGAGTTTAGAGAACATGACAATAGTTGAGGACCGGATTTATACAGAGCCAGTCCCCCCTCCAATAAGCATTTGTATTATAGTTTCTCCCATCAAGAGAGACTTAATATAATACAATCTTTGTGTTCCTTGTGACCTAGGTGATGCAATGAAGATGAAAAGCTTCATGCATCACAAGCATAACATAAACTTTGTAGAAAGCATTAACTATCCTAAGGCCTCAAACACCTTCGAAGGTGGAGAGAGCTACTGGTGAATGAGGATAGGGAAGAGGAAAAGGAAACATTCCATAGGAGAAAGAAATAGTTCCTCACTTATCATCACTCTTCTTGCTAGCATACATAATAGCATATTAATGAAGATGGAGAAGATGGCAAGCTTAAGCATTGAAGCATGGCTCTTGGTTGGATTTGCATTCCATAGCCAAGAGTCTTGGTGTAGGCTCTCACTTCTCACAAGCTTGGAGAAGGAGGTGGAATTCCTCAACTTTCACCAAGTGAGAATGATCCACAAAAAGAGTGTGTGTGTGGTGTATACCCCCTCAACACCCCCCTTGCTTGCTTGGGGCGAGTTCTAGCCTTTCCACATGCTTCAAGCTCATTGGACCCCTCTCTCCCTAGCCAATCACATGCAGCATGCATTCAAGTACATGGGTAGTCTTTGGACAAGTGTCCTCCTTACCTCTTAGAGAGAGAGAGCTTGAAAATATCTAGATATTTGTTGGATGGAACTAGAAGCTCATTGGACCCCTCTTTAGCCCAACCAATAGCATTCAAGCACACCATGTGGCTAAGCATAGGGAGAGTCTGCCATGTGTCTTATGTGCCCCTTGAGAAAAGGGATGCCCTTTGGGTGAGTGGGAGGTTAAGTCAAAGATTCCCCTAACTTTGGGACTTTCCCCCTCCTTTTTAGGGTCTCCTTTTGACTCAAGCACCTTACTCCCCATGCATGGGAAGCTTCTCAAGCACCTTCCTCATTAAGTTTGTAGGGTCTCTTTTTGACTCAAGCACCTTACCCCCCATGCTTGGGGAGCTTTTCAAAAACCTTCGTCATTAAGTATGACAAGCACCTCAAGCACCTTAGTCATCAAGCATGACAAGGACCTGAAGCACCTTAGTCATCAAGCATGACAAGCACCTCAAGCTTAGGTTGGGTTTCCACCTCAAGCTCAGCCCTAGCTTGCCTAAGATCAAGCAGCTTAGTCATCAAGCACGACAAGCACCTCAAGCTTAGGTTGGGTTCCCACCTCAAGCTCAGCCCTAGCTTGCCTAAGATCAAAGGACTTTTAACACTAACCATTGGAGGTCTTTAATGAAGCTAACCCTAAGGTCTTCTAAGCTCCATTAGATGCACGTTTCTCTCTGATAGACTACCTCCTTTTGGACCGGTATTGAGATGTAACCATCTCTCCTCTTGGTCCCATGTTGAGATAAGTCTAGAAGCACTTATTGCACATTGCTCTTTGATAGAATGTCTCCTTTTGGAACCCTATTGAGATGCAACCATCTCTCCTTTTGGTCCCGTGCTGAGATAGGTCTAGAAGCACATATCTCTTGGCTATATTCATCAGCAGTGAAGATCTTCCCATGTACTTTAAGTACTAAGGGACTTTTGGATCTTCCCTCTTTAACCTTGAAAGGTGCTTTCTCCATAGAAGTATGTACAATGTCATTGTACGCATACTCCATAAGAGGTAGGTAGTTCTCTCATTGAGAACGTTGATCCACTTCCATGACATAGGCTTTTAGTAGATAAAAAATTGTTAGATTAGTTATTTCACTTTGGTCATCCGTTTGTGGATGATAGACCAAAAGAGAAATTTAATCTACTTCTTAGATTCTCAAGGAGACCCTTCTAGAAATTACTGGTCATTCTAGGATCTTTGTCCGACACTATGGATGTTGGCAAGCCATGATACTTGAAAATTTGAGATCTGAAGAGGGTTGTGCCATTTGATGTGCCTTAATAGTCTTTTTGGAAGGCATAGAGTGTGTTTTCTTGTTAAGCCTATCAACCGAAACAATCCAAGTTGCTTCCCTCGATCAAATTTCAACTTTTGATATACCATGCATTTGAAACGTACTCTTGTATGTTTAATTTTCATGGTAGACCATCAAAAATACATTTCTACTCCTCGAAGTGTAGATTATGGAATCCCTCTTTGCCCCGCATAAGGAGAAGTATGGGATTCATATATGACTTTCTTATTGTATGGGTGATTAACACATAGCCTACTGCCGTTTGGAAGATAACCATCCTTCAAGGTGAATAGTATGCGAGAGTATTAGTGTAGTGTGCAGCCATGAATTTGTATTTGATATGTTTTTTTTTATTGTTCAGTGCTAAAATGATGCGAGATCAACAAAAAATTATTATGCGTGCCATTCAAAAATAATGTATTTTGACAATATCATCATGTGCAGATGGTCCCATACAACAGATTAGTGAAAGCGGCGTCTTCATTAAAGACCTCACTAGCACTATATGGGAGAACACACAGCGTAGGCTGTGAGGTGAAGGCCAATATGAGTTGTTAATTCTAACAGGGATTCGAGAACCCCCACCACAAGGTTAGGACAATGTTGGGCAATATGAAAGCTTTTTGCAGAGACTTAAAGGAAGATATCCCTCCTGCTTGCGTTATGACAAAATTAGAGCTTTGGGACAAATTATGGGAGGAATAGAAGGTCAAGATGAAGCGGGTGAAATCTCGGGACTAAGCTTCCTTACCCAAGAGATTAAGGATTACCCAATATGCGCAAGCAACTGTGGGTGGCCGATCAAATGCCAGAGGCATCGACACAATCATACGCACGGCATTGAATACCAATTGCGCTCATCTAATTGACATTCTCCACGAGGCCTTGGTAGAAGGTACGAGGGTTGGAGCAGGCTCTTTTGGTGTGTGCACATTATACCCCATCCAATCAAAGGTATCTCTTTATTTCTAGAGCATATTACATATGTGGGAAAATGCTACAAGGGAGGGAGTGAGGCAAAATTTGATAGCTTCCAGACAGAGCAAGGAATGCAAATAGTTCACCCCTCCATTGTAATATGCATTGGCTTTACCACCGAAGCTCCCTGGATCACAATGTTTCCACACTACAACAGGATCACCTGGGAGACATGATGTGCCGCTTGCCATTCGCCCACGGAGCGTTCATACTCCACATGCACAGGCTACAACACGGCTAAAGGTCATTGCCACCACCAAATTAGCGCTTACCAGACATAGAGCCAACATGAATCAAAGCAATGGTTGAGTAGATGCCAGCAATATGTCACGCCTTAAGTGATGGCTTTGCGGCTGCTCACTTAGCTGGTATAGTGCACAACGACCTGCACCTTTCAACATAATGTTGGACTTCACTCACACAAATAAACCCCACGTTGGCATCATTGATTGGGGAATGATGCTTAGAACTCTAACTAAGCGCGTGTCAAATAATTATCTGCATCCAAGCGGACAGTCAGAACCTGCAGTTTTGGAGGCACAAAAAGCAGGGGAAGGAGAGTTTGCAAAGTGACTGTGGATTGCTCATAGCTATACGATCCATGATGTGCAAAGGTATACACAATATTGAGTGACATTTATGCATTAGGTTATCTATTCGACATGTTGATAGATTTTTGGAGTGCAGCTAAGAAAGTTTATTTCCCAGAAGAAGTATTTTACCACCCCGACCAAGATGTTTTGAGGGCGATTCAGATAAAAGTATAATGTTGAATGAAGTTAAGAGAGAAAAAAAATAGGAAAAATGAATATGATGTTTTGATATTTTTCAAAGAACATTTAAAGACAGACCCTAATCTTGTCCAACCACCGCTTGTTGAACTTCGCCATCTTTTTACTCGTTCGAAACATTGTTGTGATATACACTTATCTTGTTGTCCGGGGTATTTCATTTGTATTGAAGTGTATTATCTGGTTTGGGATGGTTCACCTCATTGAGTCATGTAATGTATTTCAATCGGATCAATTGTCTTGTATTTTAATTGGATCAATTATCTTTAGTCATTTTAAATTTGTCTTGTTGTCCACGTATTTCAAATGTGTCTTGTGGTTCAATTGGTTCCGTCAGTTGTGATTTTTTTTAGTCGCATCATTTAGTCGGCCTACGATGTCTTATGTAGTGGATAAGACGGATCTACTTTGTGTATCTGTGAGACTGCTGAATCGTGAGAATATATTTTTGTCAATGATATTGAATATTTTTCCATTGCAGCTCTATGATAAAATGATCGATGAAGAACAATTTTGTGGTACCCAATCAATGCCTGATGATCAACAACAAACGGTTGTTAATGCATTTTAGCGCATGAAATCTCTAGCGTACGGTATGTTGACATAGCAAGCGACGCGCAATGCTCGAGGACTTTCAAAATGGGCAAATCCAAACCACATACAATGGAAAGAGATCAATAAAGAAGTGACAAAGGACATGATCAAAACAATATGTCCATGTAAGGATGCGGAGATAAAGAAAGGATGGTGGAAGGTATCGAAGTGCCTTCACAAAGCTATCAAAGAAAACGCTGAGAGGATCTACTTGGAATTTTATGGCCATCCACTGCACAATACAGATTCTGCATCATATTTTGCAAAAATATAATATTTTTATTTTTTGCAACATCGACCAATAGAATTTTCATTGAAGGAGACAACTATTGTCACCCATGATATCAGGGAGAGTTGTGTCACTTTCACCCAAGATGAGCTCGCCTTAATAGTTGAAGGCACTGACAAATATTCCAAAAGGAATATATGCTATGTTTGGCATGGCAAATGAGTTTAAATTCAAGAAAGCCCGCCAGGATACCCCTAGCACAATTAGAAATCTGTTTGGTGACCAAGATATTGGTTCTGAGCATAACAATTGAGATCGAGAAACTATGTATAATCGCGAATATGAAGAATTGTATATGATCAAAACACATTGCATGCAAGCTCTTTCATAATGGTTTTTGACACAATCTTCATTCTACTCTCAATCTATATTGAATCCGTGAAGTTGTTATCTGGTTCTAAGTCTAAGTATTGTGGGTCTCCTTGTAATTCAACTTCCACATCTATTATCAGATTCTCTTCTATTTCGTCTATAGTGCATTGAGATACACCGACATTGGACTCTTCTTCGTCTTCGATTTGACAATCATACAATTAAGTTGACATTTCCTCCTCAAAGCCAGCACTTTTGATGTGATGCAATATCTTTTCGTTGCAAAATATATACACTAATTTTTTTCTCTATCTGCTAACAATCTATTGCGAATAGTGATATGAACATACTTGTACATACTCCAGTTTCTCTTTGAACTTGAGTTTGCTGCATATTATGCAAGTACTTTCATTGCAAGGGGACGTAAGGTCAAGTATGCTCTCCACCATTCATCATCCACCACTTCCATGCAGGTTGCTCTTTTGCCATTAATTGTACAAAATCATTCACAAAAGGACCTTCTTTTAATCTAAATGCACTCATTTCTTTGATACAATCAATTCGGTCCTGAACGTTGGAGTAGAACGCGTTGACCACGTGATAGAAATCGTTGACCACCTTTGTATTGGACATTAGATCTAAATTCCAATACTCCAGATCGAGCATATAAGCCACACTATGGAGTGGACTATGAGCGCTCTTCCATCTTGCATGAAAATACTTGGCCACACTCCTATTGTGATACGCGCTACTACTCCTAAGTTCTCTTAGCTTCGTCATGTACACACTCTTCTCATACTCCTACTGCCATGCACTACGACACAGAGCACTAACAAGTCCCACCTTTTTGGAAGTCCAAGGATTTAATATTTATGTAATTACCACAAATGTTTTGTGATCACAAGACCTTATTGACACATTTACTTACTCACACTTAACATGATCACAAAGAAGCCGGTTAAGAGCAGCTTGAAAACCCACAAAAAGCCCGTCAAGAATTTCTGTTTTCCCTACAAGCCCCCCCAGGAAACCCAAGAAGCTCGGTAGGGCCGCAAAATAATATATATAGGGCCTCGATCGGGCCCATTGGGTGTTCTTCCTTAATCCATCTTGAGAGAGAGAGAGAGAGAGAGAGAGAGAGAGAGAGAGAGAGAGAGAGAGAGAGAGAGAGAGAGAGAGAGAGAGAGACTTCATAGGTACGTCCAGAGGAGAGAGGGAGAGAGGGGGTCATGTGGGAGCGTGCTCTATGTCGTAGTGCATGGCACTAGCGGAGTACCTGACCACACGACCCGGATATGTGTTGTGTGTGTATATGCATTGTGTAGTAGCATGCCTTTTGTCGTATTACACGGCAGTCATAAGGTAGCTTACCACACAATGGGTGTGTGTGTGTAAGATGTTCTATGCAGCAGTGGTTACCACGGGGACATCACCTCGGTGACGCGGGGAATATGGTATCCTTGTAGTAAGTATTGGCTCACTGTCTGGGTACTACATCGATAATGCGGCGATTCTAGTATCCTCATGGTGAGTCAACTTTCCTTTTCCTTTCCAAAAAAACATATGTGCATCGATCGGTAACGCGGCTATATGATGCTCGTATGCAAGCCATTATTTCTCCTTAGATTTGGGTGGCACCCGATCTCGGTAACGCGGTTAATTGAGTGTCGTTTGTTAAAGCATCTATTTTTGCATAAATGTGGCATTCAGGTCGTGAACCCGGCCGTACAAACGCCATATAATTTGTATGTGCATGTGCAATCATTTTTTAAAGTATTAAGTATATGCAATACTTGGTTGGTAATGCGACCGTGAAGAGTATTTCATATACAAATGTTTAAATTGTTTGATATTGTTGTTTTTAAGTGTTCTTATGAAAATATATACTAGCTAATCATATTCAAAAGAATGCTTTATTCATCAATCATCATCGCTATTTTAAATGCTACATTTATATAAATTCTATGTAAAAAAGTATATGTACACAAACTGCATGTTAAATATTCAGCTTTATCTTTTTAAAGAGTAAGACGTTATTTGCAATTTCGTAGCCCGATTTGTATACTTTCAATGTTTTAAATAAGCTAAAATAAAATTGGCAATATGTACAGCACGATGCATGTATCTTCCAAGAGGTATTATTTTTTAGGCGAACCATGATCTATTGGAAAATTTTGAACTGTTTTGAGTTTTTAACATATTCTGTTAAATCTGGATAATTTTATAAGGAGTGACCTATTTTTATTGCATTTTTCACGAGTAATCATACCATTTTAAAGTCAAAATATTATCAACCTGAATAAATATAATCTTGCACAATTTTTTGAAGTCTTTAAATCAGCGTATGCTTTGTTTGATCTAGTGTGAGAGTGCACGGTGAAAAATATAAGTTATAAATTCACAATATGGTGAAATGTTTCAGATTTTTAACACGTATTGTTTTATCTGGATGAAGTTCTTAAAAACTACTTGTTTGCTCTGCATTTTACACGAGTAAACATTGCACTTTAAAGTGAAAATGGTTTTCAATGTTTATCAATAATATTTCTTAAAGTTTTCAAGTCATGGTTATGGTTTTTCTGACCTAGTGTGAGAGTGTCAGTGTAGCGTGCAGCCATGAATTTGTATTTGATATGTTGTTTTTTATTTCTCAGTGCTAAAATGACACGAGATCAAAAGAAAATTATTATGCGTGCCATTCAAAAAGAATGTATTTTGGCAATATCATCATGTGCAGATGATCGCATACAGCAGATTAGTGAAAGTGACATCTTCATTAAAGACCTCACTAACGCTATATGGGAGAACACACAGCGTAGACTGTGAGGTGAAGGCCAATATGAGTTGTTGATTCCAATAGGGATTCGAGAACCCCCAGCACAAGGTTAGGACAATGTTGGGTAATATGAAAGTTTGTTGCAAGGACTTAAAGGAAGATATCCCTCCTGCCTGCGTTATGACAAAATTAGAGCTTTGGGACAAATTATGGGAGGAACAGAAGGTCAAGATGAAGCGGGTGAAATCTCGGGACTAAGATTCCTTACCCAAGAGATTAAGGATTACCCAATATGCGCAAGCAACTGTGGGTGGCCGATCAAATGCCAGAGGCATCGACACAATCATACGCACGGCATTGAATACCAATTGCGCTCATCTAATTGGCATTCTCTGCAAGGCCTTGGTAGAAGGTACGAGGGTTGGAGCAGGCTCTTTTGGTGTGTGCACACTATACACCATCAAATCAAAGGCATCTCTTTCTTTCTAGAGCACATTACATATGTGGGAAAATGCTACAAGGGAGGGAGTGAGGCAAAATTTGATAGGTTCCAGACATAGCAAGGAATGCAAATAGTTCACCCCTCCATTGTAAGATGCATTGGCTTTACCACCGAAGCTCCCTGGATCACAATGTTTCCATACTACAACGGGATCACCTTGGGAGACATGATGTGCCGCTTGCCATTCGCCCACGGAGCGTTCATACTCCACATGCACAGGCTACAACACGGCTAAAGGTCATTGCCACCAGCAAATTAGCACTTACCAGAGATAGAGACAACATGAATCAAAGCAATGATTGAGCAGATGCCAGCAATATGTCACCCCTTAATTGATGGCTTTGCGGCTGCTCACTCAGCTGGTATAGTGCACAACGACCTGCACCCTTTAATATAATGTTAGACTTCACTCGCACAAATAAAACCCGCGTTGGCATCATTGATTGGGTACTGATGCTTAGAACTCTAGCTAAGCGTGTGTCAAATAATTGTGTGCATCCAAGCGAACAGTTAGACCCTGCAATTTTGGAGGCACAGAAAGCAGGGGGAGGAGAGATTGCAAAGCGACCGTGCATTGCTCCACGGTCCACGATGCACAGATGTGTACACAAAATCGAGTGGCATTTATGCATTAGGTTATCGATTCGACATGTTGATAGATTTTTGGAGTGCAACCAAGAAAATTTATTTCCCAGAAGAAGTATTTTACCACCCCGACCAAGATGTTATGAGGGCCATTTAGATAAAAGTAGAATTTTGGATGAAGTTAAGAGAGCAGAAAAATAGAAAAAATGCATCTGATGCTTTGATATTTTTCAAAGAACATTTAAAGACAGACTCTAATCTTGTCCAACCACCGCTTGTTGAACTTGCGCCATCTTTTTACTCAGTCTAAACATTGTTATGATATACATTTGTCTTGTTGTCCACGGTATTTCATTTGCATTGAAGTGTATTATCTGGTTTGGGGTGGTTCACCTCATTGAGTCATATATTTTATTTTAATCGAGTCAATTGTCTTGTATTTTAATCGGATCAATTTTCTTTAGTTATTTCAAATTTGTCTTGTTACCAGGGTATTGAAGGAGTACGAGCGGAAGTGCGACGCGAGAGAGAGTGCGAGAAGAAGAGCACGATGATATGGTGAACTCGCTCTACTGTAATGTGCAGAGCATAGTGAGTTCTTATTAGGTTTTTACAAAAGAATATGTGTACATACCTGGTGGCCCGCCCACTTACCTGGGCGACCACATTGGGCTTTATACCCCAACAACCTCCCACTTAAAGTCCAATGTGGTACTTTAAGTGTGAGAGAAGCTACTATACAAGCTAATATACAAGAGATGTAGAGAAGTGATGTACTACCCTACACCTAACTGCTTGCGAAAATGCGCAAAGCTCTTTGAGGGAAGTCCTTTTGTAAGTAGATCAGCGGGATTTTCTGTGGTGTGAACTTTGACAAGCTGAAGTTGCTTATCCTCGAGCATTTCCCTGATGAAATGATACTTCACATCCACATGCTTTGTCTTTGAGTGATAAACTAGATTGCGAGCCAATTGTATAGCACTTTAACTATCACAATATAACACAGGCATCTCTTCTTTGATTCCCAAATCTGTTACTAGTCGATTAAGCCAAATTGATTCTTTGCATGCCTCTGATGCTGCAACATATTCAGCCTCTGTAGTAGACTGAGTAACACAATCTTGTAATCTAGAACGCCATGATACTGCTCCACCAGCCAATGTAAAGACAAACCCTGACGTAGATCTTCACTTGTCTAAGTCACCTGCATAATCTGAGTCTGTAAAACCCTTTACACTTAGCTCCTGACTCCCATAGCATATACGCATACTCTTTGTAGCTTCCAGGTATCTAAATATTCCTTTCACTGCCTCCCAATGTTTCTTGCCTGGGTTTGACATGTATCGACTTACTACTCCCACTGCAAATGCAATGTCTGGGCGAGTAGCAATCATTGCATAAATCAAACTACCCACTGCAGACGCATATGGAATCTTATCCATTTCAACCTGTTCTTCCTCAGACACAGGACAATCTTGTTTGCTAAGTTTCACATATGGTGGCAATGGAACACTCAGTGCCTTTCCCTTCTCCATATTGAAACGTTGCAAAACCTTGTCAATATACTCTGTTTGAGATAACCAAATCAACTTCTTTGATCTGTCTCTCTCAATGCGCATACCAAGTATATGACTTGCCTCACCCATGTCTTTCATGTCAAACGATTTTGCCATCTTTGACTTCAAAGCTGAAATTTCTTCCAAGTGCTTGCCAGCAATCAACATGTCATCCACATACAAAATAAGGATCAGCCAACTACCATCCTTAGCCTTCTTTGTATATAGACAGTGATCGAACTCACTACGCTTGTAGCCTTGAGAAAGCATAAACTTGTGGAATTTATGGTACCATGCCCTCGGTGATTGTTTTAAGCCATAAAGACTCTTTAACAACTGGCATACCCAATCTTCCTTGCCTTTCTCAACAAACCCTTCTGGCTACTGCATGTAAATTTCCACATCTAAATCACCATGCAAGAACGCTGTCTTGACATCCATTTGGTGCAGCACCAAATCTAATATGGCAACCAATGCAAGAAAGCATCTCAATGTAGTAATCTTGACCACCGGAGAGAAGACTTCATCAAAGTCAATGCCTTGTTCTTGCTTAAAGCCCTTGGCAACAAGCCTTGCTTTGTACTTTGGCTGACTATCATGAGCGGTGATCTTATACATGTAAACCCATTTACAAGGTAGAGCCTTTTTGCCCTGTGGTAATTTAACTAGCTTCCATGTCTTGTTTTTATGCAGAGCTGTCATCTCTGACTGCATGGCCAATTGCCAATTCCCGGAGTCCTTCATTTGCACTGCTTCCTTGTAACATGAAGGCTCATTGCAATCAGTCAACATGACATAGTTCATAGATGGAACAAACCTATCAGGAGGTCGCGTGACATGTGCTGATCTACGCACAATAGGTGGCTCAGGCTCAGCCACAACCTGTGGTTCCAATCTATCCTGTCCTTGCTCCTCTCGAGCCCTGACATTTTGTCTTGCACGTGCAGGTCCATCTTCTTGGAAGACAACTCTTCTAATCTCCTCAACCCTCTCTGGTTTAGAATGATATTTGGACTCATTAAAGTGAACATCATTGCTGCGGATAACCTTTCTGGATTCGGGATCCCAAAGTCTGTACCCCATCTCACCAGAATTACCATAGCCTAGAAAGATGCACTTTCTACTCTTTGGCTCAAGTTTGTTCCTAAATTCCTTTGGAACGTGAGTATATGCCTCACAGCCAAAGACTCTGAGATGCTTGTATGAGGGCATTTTGCCTAACCATACCATCTCTGGCACTGAATCCTTCTGCAAAACCTTGCTAGGAGATCTATTTACAAGATGAACAGCTGTTGATACAGCTTCAGCCCAAAACCCATTTGGCAGCTGTGCATTAGACAACATACTTCTGACCTTCTCTTGTATGGTCCTATTCATCCTCTCAGCAACACCATTTTGAGGAGGATTGTAAGGAGCAGTAAGTTCACGTTTTATACCTTTTGACTCACAAAAGTCCTGAAAGGCCTTTGAAACATACTCTCCACCATTGTCAGTGCGTAAGAATTTAAGCTTCTTGCCACTCTGATTCTCCACAAGTGTCACAAACGTTTTGAAAACACTAAACGCTTCATCCTTGTGCTTGAGAAAGTAAACCCATACTTTCCTCGAGTAATCATCTATAAATGTCATAAAGTAAGAAGCTCCCCCTAGAGATAGGTTAGGCATAGGTCCACACAAATCACTATGAACAAGTGCCAACTATGTATCTCTTCTACTGCTTCTATGCTTATGTGGCTGCTGTGTTTGCTTACCATACAGACAATGTTCACAGAATTCAAAATCATTAAATGAAAAGCCAGGCAAATAACCAGAACGAGACAAGATTTCCATTCCCTTCTTGGACATATGTCCTAACCGGCTATGCCACAAAGAAACGTTCGGCTGCTCGGTTACATTGATTACATTCTTAGAGACATTTGATACATAAATCGTGTAAATCCCTCCAGACTTTACTCCATGTGCTATTGTCATAGAACCCTTGGATATCTTCCACATGTTCTGTCCAAAAGTGGTGACGTAGCTAGCATCATCAAGTAAACCTGTGCTGATCAAGCTCTTTGTAATTGCGGGAACATGTCTCACATTCTTCAGCGTGAAAGAAGAGCCATTTTGAAACTTCAATTGAACATCTCCAACACCTAAGATCTCACATGTCTGCCCATTGCCTAGCCAAACATGATCTTTAGTGGTCACATAAGAGGTAAACCACTCCTTGTTTGGAGACACATGAAGTGATGCCCCTGAGTCTATAATCCAGTCACTCAGTGCATTTCCATCAGATGCTGTAAGAAGAGCTGAGTCCATTGTATTCTTCAAGAAGTAGATGTCTCCTGACACTAGACTGTCATCCTCTGCAACAGTGTTTGTCACATTTATTTCTTGAATCTTCACTGAGGACTTGTTCTTCTCACCATGGTCTTCAACTTTCTCTTTGCCTTTTTCTGCTTTCCATTCTCTGCAATCTCTTTTCATGTGACCCTTCTTGCCACAATGGTAGCATTCTATGTCACTCTTGCCTTTAGCACTGTGGGACTTGCTACGAGACTGATTCCTCTTTCCACCTTTGTACTTTTCTTTGGTCCTTCCCCTGACAACTAAGGTTGTTCCTTTGCCTTTGTCCATTGTCTTTCTATTGGTTTCTTTAGTAAGTAGACTTCCTTCTACACCTGCTATGTTCAAACCATCTGGAGGTGCAGAATTACTCAAAGCTGTGCGAAAAGTGTCCCAACTTTCCGGCAATGTGATCAACAGGAACATAGCTCTAACAGGTTCATCAAACTTGACACCTTGAGCTGACAACTGACTATAGATTGTGTTGAATTCATTCAGATGATTGGACATAGGTGTCCCTTCTTTCATCTTCAAGTCAACAAGCTTCTTAAGCCAGTATACCTGTGAAGCTGCACTCTGCTTCTCATAAAGATCACTCAGCTTTAACCATGCTTGATAAGCCGACATCTCGTCTGCTACATTGAAGTAAACGCTTTCTGCCAAAGTCAGCATAATGGTAGAAAGTGCTAATTCATCCATTTCGCTCCATTCATCTTCGTCCATATCTTCTGGTTTTATCCCCTTGAGCTTTATAGGTTTTATCTGCTTCTTTTGTACCAACACGTGCCAAATCTGCTTCTTCCACAATGGGAAATTGGTTCCATCCAGCTTCTTGATATTGTAAAGAGCAGTGTCCTGTGATCCAGCCATAGCTACGCTTCACAGTAGTTTACTTTTCTGGGAAAAATTCGGCAGAGTTTCCCCTGTAAACTGACCTCTGAACCAATATCAACCTGTCAAATGAACCAAGAAAGCTTCAGATTTTGCAGAAATTTTGGCAGAGTCTCCTTTGTAAAATGGCTCTGGTGTACTAAAAACAGACCAAAAAACAGCTCAAAAAACACTGTCTCTCTGACACTGTAAGCTGCGGGTAAACCTGTCCTGCACCTGTACTGTCTCTGACTGTCCTGTCACTGTCCTGTAAGCATAGACTGCGACAATGCCTCAACGGCAGTAAAGCAAAGATGCAATCCCAACTGTCTAACTCACAGTCAATACATCCTAGCTGCCTATCTAAGGGTGCTCGAGGGATCGCTCCAAGACCTGTATCACCGAAAGGATCTCAACATTCGAGAATCCCCCAGCTCAATAAAACCTCACTCGACCCTCAACAAAGGCTACAGTAAATCTGACAGTACATAGACTTACCACAAAGTCATACATCCACAAATTTCCCACTGTATGACGTAACCACTGCGGCGGTTGTTTGCTGCGTGACTCACAGCCAGGAAACCCTCAACAAACATACATCATCTCTTACAATACATCCCATGTGGAAGTACCTGCAATGTCAGGATGAAATCTGAAATATCAACCAGCAAACACAAGCTACCTAATGAACTAGTGGATGTCGCCTACAGTCTGTGTGTAGATGCGCCCATGTCGTATGTGACACGCCTCCAAGAACTGTGAGCCGTCCTTCGATGTGTAGACAGCCACAAATCAACACTCTGGGAGTGTCGATATCCTCAGCACCTGCAGTCGTAGGCCGAAAACCCCAAATTTGCAGAGTCGGATCTGCACCCGCAGAGACCACGTAGTCGAAAATGGCCTGCGCAGAACTTTGTCGAAGCCGAACGGTGGCCGAGATGACCTCAGAATGAAATTCTGAGAACACCGAGCCCTTGGGTCTGCCCACAGGATTTGGGGTCGTGTCTTCGCCTGTCGAATTTCACTCCAATCTGAGCTGGTGACTCTAGCCTCCTGCAGTGCTGCCCCGAGCCTCGATCTGAGCTCTGATACCAGTTGAAGGAGTACGAGCGGAAGTGCGACGCGAGAGAGAGTGCGAGAATAAGAGCACGATGATATGGTGAACTCGCTCTACTGTAATGTGTAGAGCATAGTGAGTTCTTATTAGGTTTTTACAAAAGAATATGTGTACATACCTGGCAGCCCGCCCACTTACCTGGGAGACCACATTGGGCTTTATACCCCAACAGGTATTTCAAATTTGTCTTGTGGTTCAATTGGTTCCGTCAATTGTGATTTTGTTTAGTCTCATCATTTAGTCGGCCTACGACGTCTTATGTAGTGGACGAGACGGATCTACTTTGTGTATCTGTAAGACTATTGAATCGTAGGAATGTATTTTTCTCAATGATATTGAATATTTGTCTATTTGTCCATTGCAGCTCTAAGATAAAATGATCGATAAAGAACAAGTTTGTGGTACCCAATCAATGCCTGACGATCAACAACAAACGGTTATTAATGCATTTCAGCGCATGAAATCTCCAGAGCACGGTATGTTGACATAGCAAGCAACGTGCAGTGCTCGAGGATTTTCAAAATGGGCAAATCCAAACCACATGCAATGAAAAGAGATCTATAGAGAAGTAACTAAGGAAATGATCAAAATAATATGGCCATGTAAGGATGCGGAGATAAGGAAAGGGCGGTAGAAGGTATCGAACTGCCTCTACGAAGCGATCAAAGAAAACGCTGAGAGGATCTACTTGGAAGTTTATGGCCATCTACTGCACAATGCAGATTCTGTGTTATATTTTGTAAAAATGTTATATGTTCATTTTGTGCAACATCGACCAATAAACTTTTCGTCGAAGGAGACAACTATTGCCACCCATGATATCAGGGAGAGTTGTGTCACTTCCACTTGAGATGAGCTCGCATTGATAGTTGAAGGCACCGACAAATATTCCACAAGGAATATACGTTATGTTTGGCATGGAAAATGAGTATAAATTCAAGCAAGCCCACCAAGATACCCCTAGCACAATTAGAAATTTGTTTGGTGACCAAGATGCTGATTCTGAGCATAACAATTGAGATCGACAAACTATGTATAATCGCGAATATGAAGCATTGTATATAATCAAAACACATTGCATGCAAGCTCTTTCATAATGGTTTTTGCACAATCTTCATTCTACTCTCAATCTATATTGAATCCGTGAAGTTGTTATCTGGTTCTAAGTATAAGTATTGTGGGTCTCCTTGTAATTCAACTTCCACATCTATTATCAGATTCTCTTCTATTTCGTCTATAGTGCATTGAGATACACCGACATTGGACTCTTCTTCGTTTCGATTTGACAATCATACAACCAGGTTGACATTTCCTCCTCAAAGCCAACACTTTTGATGTGATGCAATATCTTTTCGTTGCAAAATATATACACTAATTTTTTTTCTCTATCTGCTAACAATCTGTTGCGAATAGTGATATGAACATACTTGTACATACTCCAGTTTCTCTTTGAACTTGAGTTTGTTGCATATTGTGCCAGTACTTTCATTGCAATGGGACGTAAGGTCAAGTAATGCTCTCCACCATTAATCACCCACTACGTCCATGGAGGTTGCTCTTTTGCCATTAATTGTACAAAATCATTCGCAAAAGGACCTTCTTTTAATTTAAATGCACTCCTTTATTTGATACAATCAATTCGGTCCTGAACGTTGGAGTAGAACGTGTTGACCACGTTATAGAAATCGCTGACCTCCTCTATATTGGACATCATATCTAAATTCCAATACTCCGGATCGAGCATGTAAGCCACACTATGGAGTGGACTATGAGTGCTCTTCCATCTTGCATGAAAATTATTGGCCAAATTCTTCGTTGTTTGCCAGAGAATGGTAGTCACCACTCCTTCTCTGCTACAGACTCTTTCAGCTCCTCAAGATTTTCAAGATTCTGTTGGACTGACCACTATTATCCACACTTTGCCCATATTTGGCGCCTTTTGATCAAGGTTGGGAATCGCGAACATAACGGGCATCAATACATGGTATGCATCCATTACACTCCTCCACCAAGCAGCCTTCTTTATGTTGCCACATAGACATGTAATTTTTTTTCTTTCTGCTCAATCTGCCATTCATCAAAGGCCATGCAATTGAAAGTGTCAATCACAATGCACTTCTGGCGGAGAAGTGATTCCAATGTATAAAAATGCATGCAAAACCGAGTTTCAGCAGGAAGTTGAAACATCACTGACATGCGCGTTCTGTAGAAATCAAGCACTCTTTGTCGTTTTAAGAGTGATTTCACAACTTGATGTGCTGTGCCAATTATTTTGGCGAACCATGTGGTTTCTTCACTAGTGTACCAATCCTTCAGCACCAAGTTTAAGCTGTGTGTATTACAACCATTGGTGGAAATGTGTGGAAAGCACTTCTTTATATTTTACTAGCGTTTTTATAATTCTTTGCGTTATCCATGACTACTTGAACGACATTTTCAACACCAATTTCTTTAATTACATTAATTAAGACCTCAGAAATATATTTGTAACTTTTAATTGCACCAGAACTGTCAATCACCTTTATGAACATTTCTCCCCTTGGACAAACTAGCATTATATTGATCAGTGGTCTTCTTTGAATATTTGACAAACCATCACTCACAATTGTGTATCCTGAAAGCGAAATATTCCCAAGTATTATTTTGGAAACACGCTCGTTGACTTCGATGTAACATTTGTCCAAGAGAAAATTTTGTCGTGTGATAAGAAGGAACTGAAAATCCTAGGCCAAACTCACCACTTTTCTTTCAAGCAAACTTCCAATGATTGTTGTCTACCATGACCAGAGCACTTCCAGGGAAGATAATTGCTTTGGCGAGTGCAGTTTGTGCTTCTTCTAGAGACTGCATCCGAAATATTTGATGCAATGATTTTTGATGCATTTGACCAAGGCCACCTTTATTGTGACGCTTAAAGGGAACGTTGTTTGACATTTCCTCTCCCTCCGTAGGCTGTTCTCCAAGGTTAGTTGGTGTCACCACAGGATGAACAGAGTTAATATTTGGCTCTGATTGCTCTTGACTTGCGTCCATAACAGAGCTATATATCCGCTGTCTCTTGCCACCTTTATTGGCGAGCTCTTCTCTCAAACTCTTTGCAATTTCACGTGCCTGAGGATGTTCATATTTTTTACAACTCTTTTTAATGCTTACGTGGTGCACCGCCTGATTTTGTTATGAAGAAAAATTTACATTGCCACTCCATATATCGACCGCATATGTTGTGAGCATAATCCCACTCTTTGCCAGGAGCTTTTTTATTCTTTGGCTTCTTCTTATCACTTGTTGGGGGTGATGGTGTGTGTGTGTGCTCAAGGAGGTTTGTGTGTGTGTGCAGACATAGCTTACACAGTTAGAGAGAGAGAGAGAGAGAGAGAGAGTACTCGTGATTTTGACTCAAAAGGTGTTAAATTAAATTACACACCATAGCATAAAATCATGTACATAGAGGGCTTTATTTATAAACCTGGAATATATATCCGACTAGAGCTCCTCCCTTTCTACTTAGCTTACACATAGCTATACAGCACATATGCCAAATGCCAAACACTAAGTTATACAAGTATAGAGATGTTTCCCATAGCGATGAAAGGACATGCCTATCCCAACAATCCTCCCCTTAGGATGGACTATATTGAATGAAGCTGAATCGAGACCTAAAGCCACACAGGCTAATAGTCATATAGACCGAGATAGTCTCACAGACTGAGTGGTCTCGTCATATGGTGTCACACAGACTAAGAAATCCTCCCCTTAAACAAAGAAGGTGGAAGACCATCTATTTTACAGTACATCAATATACTCACAAAAGTAGTTGGGGGCGGCTTCCTTGGAATTTTGATGGTGGATGACCTTTGATGCCAAAATTTCTACAATACTTGTTCTTGTAGCAGTCCTTGGAGAAGTGTCCAGGCTTGCCACACTCATAACACTTCTTGTTATTTAATCTAGGTGATGATGATGATGCCCTAAATGATGATGATGTAAAATAAGCTCCTCCCACTAATTCAAATTTCTTCTTATTTTTCTTTTCTTCTTCATGGATTTTCCTTGTAACATATTGTAGAGAAGGTATGGGTTCCTTTTGCTCTAAGACTGTGACTATGTTGTCAAAACTTTCAGGTAGAGCACTCAGGAGCACAGCGACTTGATCTTCTTCTAGAACTTGGCACTGAATATAAGTGAGTTGCGTGATTATGCTCATTAGTCTGTTAATGAGGCTGGAAACATCCTCCTCTTGAAGCATAGTAAGTTTGTAAAGATTTTTCTTTAAGCTAATCTTACTTTGCTTTTGTTTAGCACCAAAATTATGTTCCAGAATATCCCATGCTTGGATTGCAGTGGTGCAGCTATCTGTAAAGTGCACATAATTATCGTGGAGGGATGTGATAATTATGCCGAGTGCTTGTTCATCTTTAGCTTGTGCTTGTGTAATTTGGGCCCTAGTGAGAGTGACTTCAATAGAAGTGGATGGTTCACTTACTCTCGGTTTCACAACAGACCATAGCTGTTTTTTCATGAGGTATCCACGTAGCTTTGTGTACCATGTATGGAAACCATCCCCATTGAATTTTTCAATCCCTTTTTCTCTCATGGTGCAAAATGGTTATACACACAAAGGGACTTGGTCTTACCAGTGTAGAGACTCTCTCTATGGTAGTGTCTTGCCTTGTACACAATGATCAAAAGCTGAAATTGTGAAGTCGCTCTTCACGTACGTGAATCCCCTCTTCACAAGTGGTTATTAGTGTGTGGAAGTGTGCGTGTGCCTTAAAGAAGCACGCTTTGAAGCTCGAACAGCTTGGAAGCTTGATCGAATACAAATCGACCATAAAATATTGACGATGTCAAGTTTGTTGATGAAGTCGAGCGTGTTGTCCATGTCGAGCTTGGCTACCACTTCGAGTGTGGGTAAACTTGCGGGTTTTAATCAACAAAAAGATTATAATGGGAGCTTTGCAAATTGTTGGAGTTGTGTAGTATGTTGGTGTGAAGCTCCACTAGCCAATCAAAGGCTCAAAAAGCCTACTATAATTTAAAAATAGGCATTATGTACACAGAAGAGTTGTTGAGATGAGCAGTTGCCGTCCAAAGTGAGGTGAAATGATCTTGAAGCCATTCCACGATCGGGTATTGCAAGAGGGGTCGTTTTTGAGCTGCGTCTACATCCGACTGATCAGCGAATCTCCAAGGCTGGGAAGAGATTCCAAAGCGAAGCCGAAGTCGTCAAATGAGGTGATAAGCTGCAATTTTCAGCTTTCCATGATACAAAGTTGCAAGAGAGAGCACCTTAGTGAGGGTAAAACATCCGCGAACTCGGACCGAAGAAACTTCAATCCATGCTTTCAATTTTCTTCGATTAAGAGATTGATTTGGGCCTCTTTATCACCTTCTAATTAGTGATTAATGCACTTAAAAATCAACAAATTGGGCTTTTGAGATGCTAATAGGATTGCTAAGCTTGTCATGATGCTCACTGGCTTTGATACCAGTTGTTGCGGGTGATGGTGTGTGTGTGTGTGCTCCAAGAGATTTGTGTGTGTGTGCAAACATATATATATATATATATATATATATATATATATATATATATATAGAGAGAGAGAGAGAGAGAGAGAGAGAGAGAGAGAGAGAAAGTACTCGTGATTTTGACTCAAAAGGTGTTACATTAAAGTACACACCATAGCATAAAAATATGTACATAAAGGGCTTTATTTATAAGCCTGGAGTAGATATCCGGCTGGAGCTCCTCCCTTTCTACTTAGCTTACACATAGCCATACAGCACATAGGCCAAATGCCAAACGTAAGTTGTACAAGTGTAGAGATGTTTCCCATAGCGATGAAAGGACATGCCTATCCCAACACCACTTGTGCCGACATTTTGTTTCATTGCTTTTAATTTAAAACTGAAGACAAAAGAGCTAGATGTTCAGTTTTTAAAACATTTTTCTTCTTTTCAATATATATTAAAAAACCAATCACTAAGAAAGTAATCAAATCTACACGATACGAGATTTGCAATTCACGCTAGTCAACCTATGTTGTGAGGAAACATACACATTGCAATGCACTCTCTACACGGCATAATAAATACAACAATGCTATGATTTTCTCAATGCAATTATTATTATTATGATTATTTATACAAAGAATAATCAACTTCTACACTAAACGATGTCAATTATTTACAAAAAAACACACGAAAGCAATAATATCTATGATTGGTCATGTCATGCGCTAATAATCTTTCATAATAGATAATGCACTCTTTGTATAAACCAATGCATGAAATAACGCAAAGAAATCTTCAATATAATCATATAATTGAGGACTACTTGTACCCAGTCAAGGATTGTAGCCCCCTTATGCAACCAATTCAATATATAAAAGCTATTTTCACCCAATTAAGGATTATAGCTCTTGTATTATGCAGTGACAATGTATATCAACTCAAATCTATGATGGTGAAAAATGCAAGACTTCAATGACCTTTATATGTCCGGTACACTAGTACAAGACATCCAACCCTTGACTATCGAGTCGTCATTTGCATATCCTCATCTTTTGAAACCAATTACAGCCCTCATTTGGACCAATGGCTTCATCGCAATGAGCATGACTCTCCAAATTTTTAATTATTTTGGTTTTGTACCTTTATGTTTGGTAAAGGATTTAAATATTTTTAGAAGTGGTTACCGAATTAAGAATCACGTTCGGCCCAAAAAAAAGGACATGTGACTCTGTAACCTTAGGTCAATTCACAAGGAGATGACTGTACCCAACACTCGGATAGACTCCCCAAGGATTTTCCTAGTCAAAGCATTACGGTAAGCACAAGGTTTACTTTATATAATTACGTCCGTCGAGGTTTTTTATTTTTCCGGCGGGTCCGTCGAGAAAATTAAAAATCCCAGACGGACCCTTAGAGAATATGCTCTTACATGACGAGCTAACCGGCTCTCTAGGTTTTTGCAGGTCATCATCAAATTCATGTTAACAATTAACGTGATCACATATTTTTCTTGTGTAATTACTAGAGTTATTAACATAATCACACGATCATGATCACGTCAATGAAATCCCCGTTTGGAACCGACATGCAGATGTGTCAAGTTACATAGTGATACATTGACAGAAAAAAATTCTTTTCTTGTTGCTTCCCATGCACGAATGATTACGGCAAGCTCTTCTACTACACAATTTTCTAATCTTTTACACTCAATGCCTCAAATAATTGTCCTCACAACCTTTTTCGTACTTTCCATTCTCATCTTCTTCATCAGCCCTTACATTTCATCTTTCACCCTTGCCTAGTTCCTAGCCATTGGACCTAAGCCCTTAGTTTTTATTCCTTGGCCAAAAGACCCTCGACTTTTGCTTTAGCCTTTGACTCTTAGCCCTTAGTCTTTCGTCCTTGGCTGAAAGATGAGGCCTCGCCTTGTGATTTAGCCTTAAGTCTTCAGCCCTTGGTGTTTAGTCTTTAGCCCCTAGCCTTTAGTCTTTGGCCTTAGCCTGCCGCCACTCTCTCTTAGCCTCTGTCTCTTGCCTCTCGCCCTTCGCCCTTGCCAACCGCTTGTCCGTTGCCTCTAGTCTCTTGTCTCTCGCGAGTGGCTCTTCGACTTATTGTTGTTTACTATTCAGTTTAGGCAACACCGATAACAAAATTGTACTGCAGTGATTGACCACCACTACTACTAGTGTGATTTTGTCAATCAAGGTATATGATGCAATTGATTTAAATTATACTGATACATATTTGGAGTTTTTTTAATGATGACGATATGATGATGACGATATGATGATGACTCTTTATAAAACCGAAGGTGGTATTGATGGTTTTTGAATATTGAATGATGATTGTGACCAATGATATCCTCATATATAAGGATACGATCGTGACTTGATACATCAAAATATATTGAATGATTATTGTGAGGAATGATATCGTGACACATCAAGATATTACATATGATGTTTAATATTATGAGACACTAAAATATGCAGTACGTAGATGATTGAAGACATAAGAAAATTAAACTATCTAATGTTTTAAATTTAGGTACATTATGCTTTAGTAACTCTTGATTTTTGTTCTTTCTTGTAATATTTGAATTGTCTGAAGCTTAAGAATAAGAAAATCCCATGAAAGTATATTGCCATAAACCAATGCTTAAAACAACGAAAGAGAGTTTTATTACACAACGGATTTAGCCATAATGTGTTTCCAAAGAACTATATATGTGGGATGGGAGTAAAATAATTTCTTTGATTACAACTCTCATAAGTGCAAGAAAGAGAGTTATGATTACCTTACACTATTCGTAATTAGGGATAATTTTTGCTCGAAAGTGGTATGTCCTGTTCTATAAAGACTGGATCTTCCGAGGTATAAGTAGCTTGTGTGATGCATCTAATCTCTCAAAAAACTACTTTATATCTTGCATCTATCTTGTGCTCAAGATCTTGCTTTGCGTCTTTGGAATGTTTTTGCATGCTTTCAATGCAATTATAGAAGCTGATATGAGAGGTTATGACACATCTTCATCAGGTACTTCACAATTCTTAGCATACCCATAACTTCAAGCGAAAGAAATCCAAACTCAAGATGTAAGAGCATATATGATACTTGTGTATTAACTTGGAAAAGGTTTATAAGAAAATGCTTTTAAACATTCTTAAACTCTTCCGCGTAGACTTTGATGCTCTTACCCCACATTGCAACTGCTTAAAAGAAAATTAGTATCATCAATGTGTTGAAAAGGTACTTCTTGAAAACCCAACATTTAACATCTTTGCATTACACGTGTCCTCAAATACATAGTTTGCTCTCTACTCAGCTTCATAATGAACATTCATGCCACTTGTACTTGGTTGGAACCTCAAGGAAAAGATACTTAAAGCTCTCACCAACTTAAGTGTCTCATTGTTCTACACAATACATGGCTTCGCCTTATGATGGTTTCAAAAGCATAACCTTTGTTTTGGGTTCATTCACAATCAGTCCACTATGCAAGTAAAAGTTCTCAAGGATAACCATAAGCTTTTGCGCATCCTCTAAAGTATATGATAGAAGCACTATATTATATGTATACAATGAAAACATGATTACCACATTGCAAATATAACCTCTTCTTGTTGCATAAAATCTATGTACCATTTGTTTCAATAGATCAATGCATAGAAAAAAAAGAGTTACAATCGATCTCTTTTTTAACCCCGGTAGTACTTTCAAAATTTTTTAAAATTCCTTTTCCCATGCACAATTGACATTATCACCTTCTTATAGATACGAGAATCCAGGAGTATTGGTACTTGAAATTCCTTCAGCCTTCCTCACAAATTGTGACGTAGAATTATACCAAAGGCTTTCTTATAAAGTCCACAAAGCAACAATACAATTGCTTACCTTACAATGAGCTTTCCTTCATGAGAACACGAACAGTGACAAGATGGTCAAATGGTGCTATGACGATGGAAACCTGCTTGTACTTTTGCGCTTTTGCCACACACAGAGAGATGAAATGAAATGAAATGTTATATTAACGTCTTCAACAGGCCAAAGTGACCTATGAGACTAGAAAGTTACAATGTGGTGGATCCGATACAAAGTCTGAGTAACAAAATAAAAATACCTTAGAATCCTAAGCTCCGAGAGAGAGAGAGAGAGAGAGAGAGAGAGAGAGAGAGAGAGAGAGTTAAAATTTACATTAGATATCCAAGTCATCATCAGGATCTTCATCAGAATCTGGCCTTTCATCATCAGAGTCCCTCAAATATTCCACCTGCCCAGATTTCTTTTCCTCAAGAGTGAGTTTCTGCAGTTCATTTTTTGCCATATCAAGGCCTTGAGGAGTTGCCATGGCATCCAATCTGCCATTATATATGAAAGACTCCTGGCCATTGCCTGTAAAAGAAACAAAGTTTGTACCTTAATTTGAGAAATCACAATAAATGAGGGTATGTCAAATAAAAATTATGCCAAGCCAGTCTCCCTATTATGCGCACACCCTACAACAGTATTGATAACGAAACAAAATACTAAAAAGGACGCGCAGTAGACTACCATGCATTCACAATTTTATCAAGACATAACAATTGCAATGAGCTTGTAAATGAAAGTGCCATATGATTGATAGAGTCTAAGGTTCATATTTGGGTATCATATCTCTATTCATTTATCATAGCTTATGGGGAGCCACTTTGCAGATGGGTAAGGTCATTGCCAATGAATAGAGGATGCGAAATGTAAACAGCATCTTTCTCATGTTACCTTGGTGCTCAAATGGAAGAACGACTTTAGCTCTCTCCTGCCTCTCCTTGTCGGAGAGCTGCAATCTGAACTGAACCTGTCACACACACAAGGTGTTACTACCGTGTAATACTCCAAAAATTGCACATTTGGGTGGTTCCATCTGAAATCATCGCAATTTAATAATCATCTTGTTTACCTTAACCCATCCTCATCAACACAAACGGCCCTCTATTCTGCATTTGGTGTCACAGCTGGCTACTCATTACTAGCAAAATGACCTTTCTACAAAAGCCATTCTCACTCATCAGGTGCCTGCTTCTGTCCAGCCTAAACATAATTACTCCTAATTGCTAAATTTCTCAATAAGAAGCCATATGACTAATCACAGGCTTTAATGAGATCATCTGCGTTTTTTATGAGCCAGTCAAGATGGAAGACCACCTAACTATACCTATGACAGCAGAGACTGTAAAGTGTAGGGAAACAAGTAGCTCTCATTCCTCCCTAGGTTTCATATTCAGTGTGCATGAACCCTTTACTTTTTTCTCAATGTTATGATAATCCGATTCATTGAGTAGCTCCCATTCCTCCCTAGGGTTCATCTTCACAATGAGCATGAACCTGTTACTTGTCACTTAATGCTATGATAATTAAAATTCACGGTGGCAGCTTGTCTGCTAGAACAAAAAAACTAAATAGTTTACCTGTGGTATGCTTACTTTCCCTGCTTCAACACCCTCTGTTTTATTTGAAATACTTATCGAGAGGCCATCAACTTCAAACTTTTCAATCTAGAAATACAGGATCATAATCAGAGCCACTCTTAAGCAAAAAGAAAAACTGAGGTCAGTTGGAAGATTCGATAATGTACAATACCCGTTCACGAACCCTCCCATTGCGGCGCTTTTGTCGAACTTTAAGCATTCCTTCACTAAATAATTTGTTAGAAGCAGTGTGACTTCCGTCCGTCTTCCTGATTACTGCAGTCCCAAGTTGCTCCATGAAGATGTTCATACTCGAGATATACTCCAAACTCTTGATAGTTTTTGCATCGTGTAGATCAGAATGCAGCATCCAGATTAGAGAAGAAACCTTGCCTGTGAATAATTATTCTGCAGGAATTCATACACCACGATACAAACCAACCAAAGGTCACATAACAGACTATTGCCAGCCCTCAAGATGTCCTTAGTGCTTTCCTCTCACTCTTAAATAGTCATATTACAAAATGGATTCTCCATAGAAGGGCAATTAGATTGTATAAAGAAGGAAGCAGACGCAGAGTAAACGGTTCAACTTGGAACCACGGCCATCAAATGTACAACAGAGTAATACATGATCAGACTGTTCATATGTAATACCAACCCGCTTAATTGCAGCAGGGGGTCACACTCTATCACGCTGAGGATCTATAAGTCCAACGAAAACAACAAGCACTAGATTCCGTCAGCGAGAGCTTGAAGAGTCATACAAGGTAGACACACACCATACACACCCACATACTTTGCACATGATTTAGAGCACACATATGACATGAGAGTGCATGACAGCCTGCTACTTATGTCCTATGGCACATGCGACGGCTATGGACACCCTCAATGTGTCACAAAATGATGACGTGGCAACTCACCAATTGTTCCAACTTATGGTACCCCATCCGAAAGGGACAAAAAGGACATTAAAGGGAAAAAAAAAGCAGGCTGGCTGCTGATGTGGACAGCTGTACAGACGCCTGTAAATCGCGTTGACTGGCTGACGTGGCAGCCTGTACGGAAACCCACGAATCGCGCTGGCTGGCTGAAGCGCTAGCTTTTGGGCCTGGATGTTTTTAAGGACTGAAGATTTTCATTTATTGCTTTTGAGAGGCCATGGGCCTTTAAATATGTACCTAGGGCCTCTCTTCCACTCAGATTGCTGACGAGCACTGAGCAGAGAGGGCCCGCAGAATTTGTACTTTGCTCAAGTGTTAATACAAAGAAAAATACCGAAAGGTGCACCAAACTTTGGGGCCAATACCTCTGGGCATCGAACTACGTGGGGCCATTCATCTCTCATTTAGATTGTGATTAAAGTATTAAGTGATTCTCTCGTGTGTCGTGCCGGATTTCCGACTTGGGGTGTCCAAGTCTGTTACAGTGGTATCAGAGCACAATCAATTTTCCTTCCACCAAGAAATCCGATCCCTTTTCCTTGCACAAATTCATCAACTGCAAATACCTTGCCCTTGGTGAGAAGCATTGGGGAAGATGTGGTTTTGCCACTAATAACCTTAAAAGGAGCTTTTTTAGTAGAGGAGAGTACAAAGCTTTTATAGGAAAATTCTACTAGAGGTCAATACTTCTCCCATTCTTGTTGATTGTCTAAACCATAGCACTTTAAAATGTCTAGGATTGTAGAATCAGCACTTCCATTTCATCCATCTGTATCAAGATCAACTTAGTTCCTAAGTCCATAAAAAGTGCTCGTTGCTAGTCATTTGCAGATCACAATCACTAATAATCGTTTTTGGCATTACTCAAGACAAAGCCCAGGAGAAGAGGGACAAATTGAGTCAGATAGAGATACCTTGAGCTACAAAGACTATAGGAGCAGGGTTTCCACAGCTGGAGTTCCATCTTCTTCAAGTGTCCCCTTTACTTGATGGCTTGCCCTTCGATTGTACTCCTTTATTTTTCAGTGATAATAGATGACATTCATGTTGATGGTAAAAGTATGAGGAAATCTCAAAGGTTTAAAACCAAGCAATTCTCTTGGTTTTAACATATTTTTTGTTTATTGAGGGTTGCTCCTTTGGTCTAATCGGAACTCTTGCATATTTTAGCATGGAAATCTGTGCCATCTTAGGATGTTTAGTTAATAAAGGATGCCTTTTTGTACAAGAAGGAAAGCCCCAAACATCTGTGGTCCTCTATTGCATGACTGACTGAAGTGGCAAAAAACCCTCCTGAAACAAGCAGTAGTATCTCTCTTGAATACCATTTGCAAATGTAACGCTCTTTCGCATTTGGCTGCCTCGCATAATGCTTGCATATTTGATCCGACTGCCTCTATACCCAATCACCAGCCCTGCGCCCCCGCCTCCCCCCCCCCCCCCCCCCCCAATCTAACCATCCCTATCTCAGCTGATGTGATGAGGTACAGATCAGTTCTGCATAATCTATGTGATGGCTGGGTATCCATACGATTGGGGAGGAGTCAGTAACATGAGAGAGCCAACAGGCACGCCGTGAATATTAGGAGCACGCCCTGACATGTTGACGTGGCTGTTGTACGGAGTTCTGCCAATTGCGTTGGCTGCTTTTTGGCAGTTTTTATAACCAAATGCTTTTGGAACAAGTTGCTTTTGAGTTTAACTGCTTTTGGGGCATCCCTTGTAAGAATAAATAGACCCTTGGGGCTCACTCTGCAGAGCATTTGGACGCAAAGTCTGAGAGCAGAGGTCCCCTCGGAAGTTGTACTTTGCTCAAGCATTAATATAAAAATAAAAACCGAAAGGGGCGTCAGATTTTGGGGCCAATAACTCTGGGCACGAAACTACGCCGGGCCGTGTCGACTCAAATTTTAAAGTTGTGAAGTATTTTAAGTGATTCTCTTGTGTGTCGTGTAAGATTCTCAATTTGGGGTGCCCAAGTTTGTGACAATGGTATTGGAGCTTCAAGTGTGTGCTTTTCTCGAAGCATACCAGTCCTACCAAAGAGCGGACTTATTAGCCACTCCCACCCTTACTTCATCGCGCATCGGACGCGCTCCCGTTTTCATCGCTCTGTCTTAAAGGGCATAAGCCATAAAGAATCCCAGACTACACAAGTTCTCGTGGAGAATCTAAAAGAGATAACACTCTTGGTGGGCAGGCAAAGAAAAGTGAAATCCGACGTGGGAACTGAAGAAAAGAATGAAGAACACGACAAATTTTTGATAGGAAAGTTTGCCAAAAAACCTTTAAAAATCTCTTCAACGGTTGAGAATTTGGATATGAAACATAAGGCAAAGTTGATCCTCTCAATAAGCTCTACGCATTGACACGAACAGATCTTATATCCAACAACTTTGGAATATTAGGGTTTTTGCATAAAATTTCAGTATGTGTAGAATTAATGTTTTTGGAAGCCCTTGTTATTTGTGTGCAGATATTCTTAGGAGCGAGAAACGTGCATATGAAAGCATTTGGAAGTATGGAGCCGAACATCGACTCTTTTACAACAAGGTGAACCATTTGATTAACCTGTTTTGCAGGTGAAATTGAGGATGGCATGGCAAGGAATTTGCATCTGGAAGCAATCGAGAGCAACGGCAGCTCAAGAATGAATCCGTCGATTCACGATAAAAAATCAATAAACTGAAATTTGAATGACGATGCATGAGGTATGATGAATGATGAAATAAGATTCCCATATGAATGAGATGACTAGATACTGTGGTGAGTGCATCAAGAGTTCCTGCTGGATGAGATGGCTACACAGGGATCTAGGTGCATCAAGACTTCTGAACGGATGAGATGACTACATTGAATGATTGAAACAGTGTGTTCAGTATGAACTAAGTGTGTGAATGAAGAACTTTGAAATAGGACTTTTCAAAGATGACTTTGATTTATGTAGGAAATTAATGCTTTCTAGAAGATCCTGCTATTTGTGAACAGATAACAAGTGAAAATCGAGAATGAGACGAATTCGGAGCAATGATAGCTCCAGAATGAACCTGATAATGATAAGAATCATGAATTTTGAATCATGATGAATGATTGAATGGAATTGTCATGATCGCATCAAGAGTTCCCGAGGGATAAGATGGCCACACAACTAGAACTGAATAATTGAAACACTCTGTTCAGTATGAACTCAGTGTCTGATTGATGGATTGGAATTCCCGGAAATGATTACTCAGACATGACTATGTTTGAGTGAAGATGGAATGATTGACGAAATGACTGCAGCATTTCGATCTCGAGAAATATATAGACATGACACGCAATACGGGATTAGTTAATCCGACATCAGTGAAGTCTGGTGCAGATCTAGATGTGATTGCTAAATACGTTGCCAGGAATCATGGTCCTAGATCTGAATGGATTCTAAGTGATATGACTTGAATGTGATGTGATGTGACTGTCGTCTTTGTACAAGCGTTGGATTTGTGTCGTCTAGTGCGTCGGTACTTAGAGTCAGTGTCTATTGAACTGGTTTATGGCTTATGTCTGATTTTGCAGAGGTAATCAAGGGCGATAAAAATTCTTTCAAGAGGGGGGTATGTCAAGGAGCAAGTACGGGCCATCAAAGAAGGAGAAGAGCAGAGCAAGAAATGACGACTTCCTGGGTGGATGTTATTACGAAGACTCAGCAGAAGGCGGATGAAGCCGAGAAATGGATCGAGGTTGCCAAGAAAGGAAAAGGCAAGGAAATAACGTCCATGTCCACACCCACTATTATTAATCTGATACTAGAGGAGGAGCAAAGAAGACGAGTGTGCGCTTTACGTGTGAGAATTTGCGGCCTTAAAGACAAAGATAATGTGGACAAAGAGGTAAAAGAACTCGTGGCTTTAATGGGGGTTGATAGCCGATGCACACAAGAGCTTGGAGGGTGGGCAACAAGAAAAATGGAAGCAATGGGGAAACCTTGAAAGAAAGGGCACTCATCCTTCGTTTTCCCTCCATGGAAGCGAAGGACTTTTTGAAGAAAAGGCCAACTCTTAAGAAGACGGGCATCTTTCTCTGAGATGATTTCACCCTCTCGCAGATCGTTCATACGCAAGAAGTAATGTCGGAGATTAGAGCGGCAAGGGGAAAAGGCAAGATTGTCTTTTACCGAGATGGCAGAGTGGTAATACTGGAGCGACGCCCCATATGACAGTGCGAGACCTATGGGACCACACTCAAAGTTGCCACCTGGAACTGTAACGGATCCATGCACCTTGATGTGGGTGCTTTTGAGGATAGTTTTACTGGAAGAGACATCATCTTCTACTCTGAGACACATTAGGCCCCTGGGCAATCTATGCCTCACATCAGTGGATACAAATGGGAGACAACCTGATCAGAGCACAGAGAGCGGGGATTAGGGGGAGTGGCAGTGTTATTCAGAGAGGAGTTGCAACCGTTGATACATATAGCCCGTAGGGATGAGCAGGCTAGGTACATGTGGGTGAGATTGAGAGCAGAGATGGACAGATATTTTTACATCGCTATTGCTACTTTCCCCCGAGCACATCAGTCTATGCATCACCCAGAGGCCAGTCCCCCTTTTCTATTTTGGATGATGACATATGGGAGTTCTCTAGAGATGGTGACATTATCATTCTAGGGGACTTCAATGCTAGGACTGCCCATCACCAAACAGTCTTCTATGATACTTCAAAGGAGATGCTGAGAGAACTGGATGCTATAGAGATGGGCCTGTCCAGACTATCACAGGATGTGGAACATACTCATTCAAGATGGCCAATCCATGTGCAGTTCCCATGTCTATCAAGTGTTGTCCATACTCGCCTACAGAGATTTCCCACTGCGGGAGGTTTTACATACTTTCCTCATAGACATGGAGCCAACACAGTGGATTATGGCATGGCGTAGCCGAGCGTCATCTCTAGTATCCAGGATCTCACAGTTGGACCCAGACCTGTTGGGGTGGCAGTGGATCATGCCCTTCTGTCGATGACCATCTCTTTTTAGTTTAATGTAGCACAAAGTCCACGGGCAACAACACCTACTCGCTACACCTTCACGCCGGAGACGGACTTTGTCTATATAGATGTGTGCACTGAGGAGCTAGGGCGACCTCTGGAGGAGCTTACTACTATACTGACACATACATTACATGAGGTAGCAACAATGGCATACCCACACACTCAGCCTGAGCAGCGACGCCGTTCTAGGAGCATGCCATAGAACAGTTGGTATGATGCACAATGCCGCGAGACTAGAGCCACTTCAGAGGGAGGTGCTTTTGGGGGACATCACTCACAGACAGTCACAAATGACTTCCGACGCCTAGTGCGGCAAAAGAAGAGGGCATTTTTGCCTCAACTAGAACAAGATCTATACCATCTTTTCTTGAGTCGGGACTCACGACAGGCATGGCGGCTCTTTCATACGCACTCTCCTCCCCCCCCCCCCCCCCCCTACCATTACCTCTACAGAGGCTTGGGGCCAGTACGCCTCATCTTTGTACACAGTTCCTGGACGGCCGCCCCTTCCCGACCCCCCCAATCCATGCCCACAAGCATGTGCTTTTTTCACCGCTGAGATGGTGAAGAAGGCCATTGACAAGATGAGGATTGGGAGAGCATATGATTATGATGGCTTAGTGGCCGAGCATTTCATGCATGCCAGAGATATACTAGCAGAGCTTCTATCAGTTATGTTTAACCGCGCCATGTGTGAAGGCTTGCATGATACTTGGAGCCTATCTACCATTGTACCTATCTTCAAGTCAGGAGACCCTATGGAGACTAGGAATTATCACACTATAATGATTGGACACACATTGGCACGGTTGTACGCATCCATTCTTGAGCAACAGCTCAATAGATGGGCAGAGAGGAAGAGGTTGTGCGCAGCCGAGTAGGCAGGGTTCATGAGAGGCTTTTCTACTCTTGACCATATCTTGACACTCAGAGCCATCATTGAGGAGGGCAGATCACATGGGAGACGGATCTATTGTAGCTTTGTGGACTTCCGCAAAGCATTTGACACAATACCCAGAGCTAGATTGATACGCAGACTACAGGAGATGGGAGTACCCACAGAGCTCATATGGGGGATCATGGCATTATACACGTCAATGGTGGGGCATGTACGCACCTCAGAGGGTCTATCTACACCGGTTTACTCCACTATTGGGGTGAAGCAGGGCTGCCCGCTCTCTCCTGCTCTATTCAATATGTATGTGGATGAGGTTGCTGACTACATTGAGAGCGATGGTGATAGAGGTGCACAGCTGGCAGGAATTCCACTATTGTTATATGCTGATGATATTGTGTTGATCTCCGACTCCCCGGAGAGGATGCAACGTCCTTTGGATGCTTTGCATAGGTTTGCCCACGAAAGTGGTTTCTCTGTCAACCTTGGTAAAACCAAGGTTTGGTGTTTAATACCACCCCACAATGGAGCAAGAGATCAGCACCTACATTCACATATGGACAGGAGATAGTGGAGTATACAGATGCTTACACTTACCTTGGAGTGGTTTTTAGCGGACCAGCATTTTCATTAAGGAGGGCAATAGAGACCAGATTGACTAGAGCCCATGTAGCATTGGGTAGATTGGAGAGGATGTGTTCGCAGGTTTAGTTTCAGGAGCCTCGGACGAAGCTCTGGCTCTTTGACACTTTGGTGGCTTCTGCATTGCTCTATGGAGCTGAGATATGGGGACCTTCATTGGATCATCACGGGAGGTCGGGTCGCACTGATGGATGGAGGGACATGGAGAAACCTCTGGTCTCTATGATCTCGCGGCTCATTAGAGCCAAGGCTTCAATACCACGTGCCATTATCCGAGAAGAGCTAGCGGCCCCCCCACTAGTGGTTGAGGCGCTCACCAGATTAGTCTCCTTCATACACCGCATGTGCGAACTTCCTAGAGATAGACATGCCCGCCTTGCACTTGAGTCCTCTCGACAGTTAGCCATGCAGGGAGATACCGCATGCTGGTATGGGGAGATGACATCATGGTTTCAGGCGCATGGATTCAGCATAGACAGACTGCCACCCTTCCAGTACTCACTGGATGCACCATCTCTCACTCTTACACAGTCCGAGATCACAGGGCTCACCCGCCAGGACTTGACTCAGCTAGACACCAAGAGGACATGGATACTGCCAGCACATGAGCTAGGCACGAAGATGGCTTTCTACAAAGAGTACCTTCTCCAGCTTACGGAGGACGGTTTTGTGACGAGACCCAGATACATGGACACCCACCTGTCTCATGGGATACGATGTGCTATTGGCCAGATACGCACGTCTTCACACCAGCTGCGGATTGAGACTGGGAGATACAGCGGAGTACCGACAGAGGCCAGGACATGCCACCACCTAAATAGGCATCCAAGCAATAGTGGAGAAGACTATCCTGGTACATTGGCATCAAAGAAAGAACGATCATGGTCACGATCATGAACCACCTTGAACAATATAGAGTCACTTCATGCCAGCAAGGGCCAGGGCTACATGATCAACAAATAAACCCTAATGACCATCATAAACATATCTATAAATGTCTCTTTGCAATCGTTTTCTCCAGTCAGCTAGAATAGCACCATTAGTCTCTGCAATACATGTGGCAATACTCCGAATCGCATAGTACTGGGCAATAATTTATATCTCAAGACACTGACTCTCTGACCACTACTGTAGCAAAAATGCTGGCCAATCAATATGTCTCTGTCTCAACTTGCGGCCCTTCTGATTTCAAACACCAAACAAGGGGCTGGTGCCCAAACTCCACTCCTAGAGCGTGATTCTCTTGCTAGGCACTGATTCCTCCTCTCTAACTTTGAGACAGCTGGTCTAGGGCTAGTTTTGGCTTTTGTTGTGTAATTGCTCGTTCATTTAGACTGTAACTAAACCCCACACTCAGGTTTAATGATTTTGGGCTGTTGGCACTGTTTTTTGTGGCCTGTGCCTATATGAGAGGCCTTTGGCCCATTTACAACAATAGATCAGCAAGGCACCAAGGCTTGAGGCACACACATGTTGCATTTAGTGCAGGTTAAAAGGAGAATGGAAGAAGATATAAAATTCTCCAAAAAATCCAACCGAACAATATGCCAAAAGTATGCTGAGGCTGAGGAGGATCAAGCAATAGTTTGAACAAAAGCTCAATTCAATCACAACAATTCATCAATTACTGCTGAACATGAAACTATACTTCGTTAGTGTGTAGAAGATGCTAAATTCTTTCATTTGGTAAGAATCTGGCAGCTAATAAATTTCATATCTGGGGAACAGTCTTACTTTCCGCTGTATACACCTAATAGCAAGGAATATCTCAATGCTATCTGAAATATGCTGTGAAAAAAGGTACACAATAGAATAAAGACTCTTAGACATTTCATTTCCACAGGTTGAAACTTGACCCAGATTTCAAGGAGATTATCTGTCCTCAGAGATTATTGATAAACGGGAATGGCTCGAATCTGCTCCTATTAAACAACCAGATGGTATTTTTTGTAGAAAAAGTAACTTGCCCCTTGACAGAAGATTGTTTGCTTCTACATTAAAAATATCAAACTATGTATTCCTCTCAAGCTACAATTAACAGCTTCAGCAGTTGCTTATCTTCATTTAACACAGCCTCCCAAGAGTACTAACCATTTGATCGAAGATTGTTGAGAAATTTGGCAACCGAGTCAGCTGAATTATGTGCTAGCAATGAGCTTACCTGTAACATTGAAACAAAGCATGCACGACCACAAACGTCAATTATCTCCTGTACATTACTCTGACTGTTAAGACTGGCTGCCATTTCTCAAGTGTACAAGCAATAGACCAACCATACATTTTCTTCTTGCTTCTCTAGCCTAGACAGCTCCTACAAACTATGAACGCCGCCCCCGCCCCCCCCCCCCCCCCCCCCCCCCCCCCCCCCCCCCCCCCCTCCCGTGCAAAACCCCTTTTTAAATTTCATTTATATGAGCCAAATGTGACTTTTGTAGGCCACTAGAGTCAAAAGACTTGTACTACACACGTCTTTATGTCATGGAGCTAAAAAACAGTAGTTGTACTCGACTTTTTGTCTCTCATTCAATGCCATTCTTGTTCCCCATTTCGATGCCTTTTATATCCCATTTGAAATAGTCATTTGCATTGTCATTACCCAGCCTCTTGTAAATACCCAGCAATATACACCTCTACAAGAATGTATCACGATCTCTAGTAAAACGAGCGAAACACCTCAATTTCTCGCTATGGGTAAAACACAAGCGTCTACCTCTCCGTCACCACCTATAGCATTTGATGATCCCTCTACAGCACATGCCATTCTGCCTTTGTAGGCATGCCTTTGCTGCCCTTAGTGCTTTTAATGAGAGAGCAGATGCTATGGTGCAAGCGGTGACGCTTCTCTTTCATTGATGGCTGACCCAAGATGCCTTTACCAAGAGATTGAAGGAGGTCTGTCAAAGCTCTCTGGTCGTTGCTCACTGCATCTTGAAACTCTCCTCTCATATATCAATCGCCCACGATTTGCAGCACATCTTGCAGCGCAACTAGTTGAGTGCTCAAGGCTGCCGGACGAGTGCTCTATTTGCTCTCAGATGGGACATCTAGCTCTCATCCAGCTCAATGGCCCCATGCCAAAGTTATCTAAAAAGCATATGCGACGGGCAAACATTTTCCACTTTCAGATTGTGCATGTGGAAGGCAAAAAGAATGTTGTGGCTGATGCATTGTCAAGAAAGCCACAAATTTCAGCTGTCAATTCCTTATCATCATGAACTTGATGATATGAAGAAACAATATGCTAATGATGAAGATTTTGCAAGGATCTTTCAGCAGTTGTTAGATAGACAACCTTCTCAGGATGGTTATAATGATGCATGGCAGACTATGTGTCATTAGGCCATTGCGACGTAAGGTTATGGTAGAAAGTCATGTCCCACTGTATGCAAGGCATCATGGTATTGATTCAATAGTGAAAGCGCTTGAGACATTCTTTTATTGACCTACTTTGAGGAGAGATGTGGGTGAGCATGCATAACTTGCCAAAAGGTCAAGTTTGATAGGCAAAAGGGTGTACAACCACTGCCTATTCCAGATAAGCCATGGAAAAGTATTGCTATAGATGTTATCTTTGATCTTCCAAGACCGCAGACAAGGAAAGATGGTATATGGACCATTATTTGCATGTTTAGCAAACAAGCCCATTTTATTCCTGTCAAGAAGAAGAAAATATTTAATGAGATGGCACGATTGTTCATGTACAATGTATTTAAGTACCATGGTATGCCACAGTCAATTGTTAGTGATCATGATCCTCGCATGAAAAGTGTCAGTTGCAACGGAAGTGAATGTTGCTATTGCTCAAGATGAGTGCTCCGAACTGTGCTCAAGGGTTCCTTTTACTCACGGAAGGGAGAGCCTTCCATTCCTTTAGAGAGAGAGTGCAATGATCACAAACAAAGTGAATGCTACTGTGAATGAAAGTGCTCAGAGAGAGAGAGAGAGAGAGAGAGAGAGAGAGAGAGAGAGAGAGAGAGAAATGAAATGTTATATTAACGTCTTCAAAAGGCCAAAATGACCTATGAGACCAATCAGTTACAAAATAGTGAATCTAATACCATGTCTGGGTACAAAAGAACTAGAAGTGGAACAAAATACTACTACTACTACTACTACAATCTAAAACTACGTGGGTGTAGTAGCTGATACAATAGGTACCCGGTAAACTGGATGTAACAGTGTGTGAAACAAAGATGGAAGAAATGGTGAGGATCCATCCTCATCTGCACTCTGGATGTCGAGAGAGTATGGCTCGAATCTTCTGTTGTAGTCTCCGTCGATGCTGTGTAGCTCCTCTCCTCAGTCGCGGTCGTCTGTATCTCTGTAGCTCCAATGCTCGGTCGATGAGAGTGCCAGTAGTGGTCGAATGAGTGTGGGATGAGCTCTGCAGTGGTGGCTGCTCCTCTGGCTGTCCCATATCTAGTGAAAAGAAATCTGTAATGTGTCTCTGGGACTGCCTCTCTCTAGCTCTCCCCAATAAAGTGTCTCTACACCTGTGTAACTCAAGTAGATATAGTCCAAGACATCTCTGATCCTCATAACTCATGACCCTAGATAGAGGACCAAAACCCTCTCTGAATAAGCAGTGGAAACGCCCCCGTATCTCATAGAACACTGTGCAATGACATATGTAGTCCAACTCTGTCTCTGGCTCTCTCTTGCATAATCGGCATATCCTGCTGTCTGCTGGTATCCCTCTGAATCTACCAGTCTCAATCTCGAGCTGATGTGAGGATGTGCGTATCTGACCAATGGCACAACGCAAACCATGAGACATGTGTGTCCATGTAGCTGGGTCGAATCACAAACCCATCTCCTGTGAGGTGGAGAAGATGCTCTCTATAGAAAGCCATCTTCGTGCTCAACTCCTGAGGCGGCTCTATCCATGTCCTCCTGGTGTCGAGTTGGATCAGGTCCTGACGAATGAGTCTAGTGATCTCCACCCGTGTAAGAGACAGCGAGGGTGCCTGAAGAGAATACTGGAAAGGGGGCAACCTGTCCATGGTGAAGCCATGCGTCTGAAACCATGAAGTCATCTGTGCATACCAGCATGAAGTGTCCCCCTGTAGAGCTAACTGTCTGGAAGACTCAAGGGCCAGTCTAGCATATCTGTCTCTAGTAGTATCCCATAGGCTGTGCACAAAGGACACTGATCTGGTAAGCGCCTCAATCTCCATGGGGGGGGCAGCTAGCTTTGCTCGAATGATCGCGTGAGGTACGGAGGCCTTGGCTCTAATCAATCGGGAGATCATAGATACCAAGGGCCTCTCCATACGTCTCCAACCATCCTGGCCTACAGAAGGTCCCCATACCTGTACCCCATACATCATAGCTGAGGCTACTAAAGTATCAAAGAGCCATAACTTTGTCCGAGGTTCCTGGAACTGAACCTGCGAACACATCCTCTCCAAGCCTCCCAAGGTCGCATAAGCTCTGGTCAGTCTAGTCTCTGCTGCTCTCCCCAAAGAAAACCTCGGCCCAATGAAGACTATCCCAAGGTAAGTGTATGCATCTGTATACTCCACAATCTCTTGACCATACGTGAAGGTCGGTGCCGATCTCCTGATCCACTGCGGTGTGGTGTTAAACACCATGACCTTGGTTTTACCAAGGTTTACAGACAATCCACTATCCTCTGCAAAACTGTGTAATGCATCCAACTGTCGCTGCATACCCTCTGGTGAGTCAGAGATCAAGACAATATCATCAGCATATAACAACAATGGGATCCACGTCCCTGCCAGCTGGGCACCTCTATCACCCTCTCTGTCAATGTAATCAGACACCTCATCAACATACATACCAAATAGAGTAGGAGACAATGGGCAACCCTGTTTCACCCCGATAGTGGAGTGAACTAAGTCAGATATCCCCTCTGGGGTGCGTACATGTCCCATCACTGATCTGTATGAAGCCATAATCCCCCAAATCAACACTGTGGGCACCCCCATCTCCTGCAGTCTGCGCATCAGTCGAGCTCTCGGTACCATGTCAAATGCTTTGCGGAAATCCACAAAGCTACAATAAATCCGTCTCCCATGTGACCTGCCCTCCTCAATGATAGCTCTGAGTGTCAGAATATGGTCAAGAGTGGAGAAACCCCTCCTGAAACCTGCCTGTCCCTTTGCCCATACACCCTCACCCTCTGCCCAGTTACTCAACTGCTGCTCAATAATGGATGCATACAATCGTGCCAGTGTGTGTCCAACCATAATAGTGCGGTAATTTCCAGGCTCTGTAGGATCACCTGCCTTGAATATAGGCACAATAGTAGACAACCTCCAAGTCTCAGGTAATCCCTCACACATGGCACGATTGAACAACACTGCAAGAACCTCCATCAGCATATCCCTAGCATGTATAAAGTGCTCCACTACTAGACCGTCATGATCGTAAGCCCTCCTGGTCCTCATCCTGTCAATGGCTCTCTTTACCATCTCAGTGGTAAAGAAGGTGCTCGTAGGTGGACATGGCTCTGTAGGATCTGGAAGGGGATCCTGCCCAGGAACCGTATATAACGATGTCGCATACTGGCCCCACACATCAGGAGAAGTAATCACTGGGGGAGGGGAGTGCTCATGGAAGAGTCGCCATGCCTCGCCTGAGTCTCTACTCAAGAACAACTGATACAAGTCTCGCTCCATCTGGGCCAGGTAAGCTCGTTTCTTCTTTCGCACAAGGCGCCGGAAAGCAATCCACGACTGTCTGTAGGTGATGACTCCTAAATGAAGATCCCTCTGAAGCTGGGCTCTCATCTCTCTGCACTCCTCATCATACCAACTATTCTGGGGCATGCTCCCAGAATGTCGCCTCCGATCCGGTTGAGTGTGTGGGTATGCCTCTGATGCTGCATCATGTAGTGTCTCAGTCAGTAAAGTAGTGCACTCCTCTACTGAGAGGCCTGGAGCAACTGTGCATAGACGATCCCAGATCGCCTCTGTATAAACCGAGTCAGTCTCTGGTGTAAATGTATAACGGGTGTGTGACCTGCCTCCTGATTTCTGGACTGTACTAAACTGAAAAGATACGGACAGTGTCAAGAGAGCATGATCCACTGCTACGCCCACTGGTCTGGCTCCCACTGTGAAATCCTGAATACAAGGAATAAAGCTCGGCTGTGTCATAACATAGTCCACTGTACTGGCCCCATGTCTGTGTGGAAAGCATGTGAAGCCTGCTGCTCCAGGAAACCGCTGTAAGCCATTAAGTATGGCTAGCCCATGTGTAGTCGTCATCTCCGTGAGGTATCTCCCATACTCAGTCTGCTCTCTGTCATGTGAGCATCTGTCAAACCCCAGCTCACCCACATCCAACTCTCTAAGCATCTCATCTGAAGTGTCGTAGAAGACTATCTGACAGTTGCCCGTTCGAGCATTGAAGTCTCCTAGGAGGATGATATCACCATCCCTAGAAAACTCCCATATATCATCATCTAGAATTGAGAAAGGCGACTGCCCTCTGGATACAGCATATACTGACGTACTGGGGGGGAAGTAACATATAGCAATATATAGAAATCGACCTGTGCCAGCTCTCAGCCTCACCCACATGTATCTAGCCTGATCATCTCTCCGTACAATATGTAGTAGTGGCTGTAGCTCCTCCCTAAACAACACCGCTACTCCTCCTGAACCTCTACTCCCATGCTCAGATCTCGTGACTGTTCTGTGGGCTGTCTCCCATTTGTATCCCACCACATGTGGCAACAGTTGGCCAGGGGCCTGGTGAGTCTCTGAAAAGAAAACAATGTCCTTGTCTCTGAAACTGTCCTCAAAGGCACCAACATCCAACCTCATAGACCCATTACAATTCCAAGTCGCCATCCTCAATGTGGTCCCATAGGTCTCGCACCGTCATGTAGAGCGCCGCTCTACAATCACCACCCGACCATCTCTGTAAAAGGCCATCTTCCCCTTCTCCCTTGCCGCTTGAATCTCGGGCATTACTTCTCTCATATGCGCAAGTTGTGAGAGAGTGAGGTCATCGCCTAAGAAAATACCTGTCTTCTTGAGAGTAGGTCTCTTCCTCAAGAATTCCTTCTTCTCTTCCAATGAAGGGAAGCGTAGTATGAGAGCTCTTTTCTTTGAAGATTCTCCGGGGCCCTCACTCTTCTTGCCCACTCTCCATGCCTTTGTTTGTGAAGGCTTGTGACCTCTTTTTCCACATTGTTTATGTCCTTGAGGCCGGTTACCCTCACATGTAGAGCCCGCATCCTCCTTCTTTGTTCCTCTTCGAGGGTCATGTTGATAAGAGTGGGTGTACAAGGAGCTTCCTTACCTTTCCCTTTCTTGGCAACCTCAATCCATTTTTCGGCCTCCTCTACTTTCTTTTGCGTTTCGGATATGACCGCGGCCCATGACTTCTTCTCCTCATTGATGTTGTCAATTTCTTCCCTCAAAGAGGGCTGAAATTCCCCCTCTTCAAGCCCATTTTTTGACCGTGTTTCCAACACTTCTTTGTGGAGGTCCAAAATGCTATTCTCCAACGTGGCGATCTTGTTGAGAAGATGATCCTTCTCGTCCTTCCACCTCTTCTCCTTTTCTTCATTTTCTCGGAGGAAAACAGTCTTCGCGTTCCTCCAATCTTCCATCTCTTTTCTCCATGCTTTCATTTCCAATTCAATGATGGAAATTCGTTTGGAGTGAAGCATATATTTGAGTTTGCTTGTTGCCATAGGTGAGGTTGGGGATGACATGAGAGAGAGAGAGAGAGAGAGAGAGAAGAGAGGATTGATGTTTCTAAAGTGCAGAAAATGCAGCAAACCCTAAAACGCAGATCTGTCCAACAACCCCAAAAAAAAAAAAAAAAAAAAAAAGGTCGCAAACCCTAAAATACAGCAGCAAACCCTAAACGAAAGCATGGTAAAGAGAGAGAGAGAGAGAGAGAGAGAGAGAGAGAGAGAGAGAGGCTAACAAAATTCCTCAAATTTTATTTACAAGTCTCGATACAAGGGACCTACAACATAAAAATTCATATATGACTGATGGCTAAAGAGAGAGAGAGAAATGAAATGTAATATTAACGTCTTCAAAAGGCCAAAATGACCTATGAGACCAAAAGGTTACATTTGGTGAATCTAATACCAGGTCTGGGTACAAAAAGTACAAAGAACTGAAAAGAAAATAGTGGGTAGGGGTGGGGTGAAAGCTGATACAAACGGAAGACAAAGGGTGAGCCGATACAATGGAGCTCTCTGACAGTCGAGGCATCATATACATATACATCAGTATCCGGGACGGCTCCTATGTCGCGCCAGTATGGTATGAATCCTCTATTGCAGTCTGCGTCAATATTGAGAGGGCCCTCTCATCCGTGGGCGACAGAACCGCCCCAACTCTATCGCCCGATCAAGCAGTATGCCTCTGGTACCTTTGGTGTTGTTATGCTGTGGGGGCTGCTCGAACTCCTCTGTCTGTGATGACTCAACGAAATCTGTGATCTTCTGCTGTCGCTGGATCTCTCTCATTGTGCCCCTCTTCAAGAGGTCCTCTGTGTTTGCGAATCTCTAGTAAGTATAATCAGAGAGAGAGAGAGAGAGAGAGAGAGAGAGAGAGAGAGAGAGAGAGAGAGAGAGAAGAATGCGACACCAAACGGTTCTCAAACCCTCATCATTGTCGTCGACATCATCGGCAAGTCCATCGCATCTAGACCATTGTACCAGATTTGTGCAATCTATAGCATTCTCTCGCCATAGAGAGGGGGGCCCTTGGAGCAGGTTTAAAACCGTCTAGTGTCGTATTCTTCTCTCTCTCTCTCTCTCTCTCTCTCTCTCTCTCTCTCTCTCTCTCTCTCTGCCATCGCAGGCTGCTGTAGACCTGCCTCCCCTGCCGTTTTACCCACAGCTGCGCCAACTATGCACACTACCATCGCACCTGCAGCTGCATATTGAAGTCTGCTCCATCACGGCAGGCAGCAGCACCCTTGTCCGTCAGCAGTCCAGCAGCTCTGCACCATCCCGATTGTCCAGCCTCCCCATCCAGCCCATCGAACCCCACGCCATTAGCCAATCCAACATGGAGGGGTTGGAGTGACCCTCCCCCCCACCTTCCCCTCCACCCCTTACCTTCCCCCCCTCTCTTCTTCCTTCGCTATTGGAGGTCGCCATGACTTCCATGGAGGACCGACTCAAGAAAATCGAGGCGGGGCTCCATGCCCTTGTGAAGGAGAACAAGACTAAGACGGACTCCACACTCACTCACATCAAGAACAAGCTATTGAAGAAAATGGAAGCAATGGAGAAGACCATCAAAAGCCTCGAGTTAGAGAATGCGAAACTCAAGGAGGAGATCATCTCCTTGAAGGAAGAAGTGGCCGCATCATACTTGAGGGACCAGTGCCTCTGAGAATGGGACTGCACCACTCTGTGTCTTGTCTACAGTGTACTTTCAAGTTCAGTTTATTGTTTTCAATTCAGTTCAACGTTGGGCGACTCACCGGTCACTCGTCATCTCAACGCAAACTACAAGGGATGAGAATTGCAAATCTGGACAGCTTATGTCAGATCCAATGTGGGCCAAAAATCTGCCAGCAAAGAAGGACAATGGCCGAAGGAACTATGGATATGGGGATACGTGGATGGAAAGGATGGGCAGTAAGAGGGCACCTCTTATAGGGCAGGGAAATGGGCTCAATGAAGAGAGCAATGGCTAACAAGGAACGCCAGGCTGAGGGCTGCTAATACATTAAAGAGGCTCCTCCATACCTACCAAATGAGGGTGCAAAGGCTGGGCTAGGGCCTCTTTTATGGTAAGTTCCCCAACCCCGAGTTCCATTATGCCCAAAAAATCCACCTTGGATCCCATAAACTCCTAGTTTTGACCTGTAAATAAATGAATAGCTCTGAATTACTCGCCCAATTGGCAAGAGACCTAGGACATGGGTCGGTCCTTTTTTCTTAAGCTAAATGCCACTTCTGTCGGATGCTTACCACATTGTAATAGCTGTACAAACCATTTCTTTCCTCGCCAGATTGGCATGAGACCTAGGATGTAGGTCGGTCCTTTCTTAAGATAAATGGTGCTTTTGTTGGATGCTCACAACCTTGTAATAGCTGTACAAACCATTTCTGGAAAGATTTTTCTAGAATAACAAAGCCTAAACAAACAGACTCGTCCGAACGTAAAGATCCTGCAAGCACGCTCACAAGATCACCAGTATGAAATCCACCGGGCTCTATAGACGCTCTTTGTCTGTGCAAGGTGTATCGTATCCATGTGGCACCAGCCAATGTACACATGACAGTATAAGTGCCTTTATATAGGCTTGGTATCATTTTAAATATCTACATAAAGTAGATAGGCTTGATATCATTTTGAATAGCTACATAAAGTATCTAGACGTTTCCTAGAGATGAAGCTTGTGGAAAGCGCCAGAAGTTTTGTAGGACATGCCTATGGAGTACTTCACTGGCACCAGATACTCCATTCGCATCTGGCATATTCTATGGCATTTGAAATATTCTGCTAACTGAGAGGTGTTTTCCCCATGGTACATGTGCACTTCTTTCAACACAATCACACCCCTGATACAATGCAGCTTCAATGGTAAAAGTGCATCTACGAAGAACAGTTTAGCACAGTATACTTAGTGTTCTACTTTCGTACACAAGCTTTACATACAGTCTAACAGATAACCTGTAGTATAAAGCGTTAACATGGCTTACCGAATCTATCACTACAGAAAAGCGTAGAGCTTCAGACTTGCCAGACATTCCTACAAGGTAAAAACAAGCGCCACCATTACGAATATCTCAACCAAACCATGAGCTTATGGACTCATATCATGGGTTCACACTATGCTTGCCTGATTGAAGAATGTGAGAGAGCAAAGCATCCAGGTTTCTCAAATCATGACAAACAGGATAATAAGGAGAGTTCTCATTCACATCCTCCAAGAGTTGATGATTACTTAACAATTTCCTCCATCCAAGGGGATCCACAAAACAGTCCACGAAGTGAAACCTGAAAATTTACATGTGAGTACTCAGACAAAAGCAATAGAACTCATGGTTTCAACAAGCTACTACCCTCATTCAAAATCAAGCATATCCTATCCAAATAAGCGATGTACAACTGGTTAGTCCATGTATAGATCAGTACAACAGAATAACTTGCTATTGAAAGTGGAGTAGAGAGACAAACATCGACATGTATCAGGCAATAAAGAATATAAACTGTGTGGAAAGAAACAAACGGGTCAGAGTACAGCAGGTTCAATTTACAGTTTACTTTAAGCATCACCAATGGTTTTGTTTCTTTGTTTCATCAAATATGTCACTAAAACAAAATCAATAAAGAACAACAAGGCTTTTATTGCCTATCCAACTTTCTTTGCAGGAAGAGTGCACCTGAAAGTTCCAATGAAGATTCTTGGGAAACGTTTCAATGAATGATGTTCTTGGGAAATCAGTTTAGTAAACACTTCAGTTTACAGTTTATAAACTCATATTTCTTTGAAGCCTAACCTTTAAACTCTTTTTTAAAGCGTTGGTGGGTTTGTGCACTACTATTAAGGTGTGAAGTTCCAATCAAGCCATGACTTCTCTAGTACTTATTACACATGATTTCCCACCCCTTTTCCCTCAGCACACATAGTTTCTAGCAGTGAATCCGACAGAGAGGAACGTGTTCCACCAACTATCAAACTTCAGGGAAATGATGAGCACTCTAATCCTATCGGAGTGGAGGAAAACAACAGAGATTCCAAGAAGAGCCGACCTCTTTTTGAGGAATCGAGAGAAGACCATGGCCCACTTTTAACAGGAGATCTCAACAAGATGGAGTACCGGCGTCAACTACAGGTCTACACATATGCCAAACGGATGATCAAGTACTTCTAGGACCCAAAATGAGTAAAGTTTCTTAAGAATCACCCGCTTGACAAGGTTCACTCATGATGGCAAGATGTCGTCCTTCACCTCTCAACTCGGCAATGAAAAAGAAAGCAAAGCCGAATGAAGAAAAGCAAAAACTGCACTGACAAGAAGAGTTCAACGACGCTCTTGAAAAAAAAGTCAATCAATTAATGAAGGACTACAAAGCATTCTCGAAAGAAGAGTCCTTCACAAGGATATCCCATCTATCTAGGTCCGAAATCCACTTTCGAGGAGGCTAGTAAATCCAAGACGCGTGTTCGTTTCAAGAATGACCCAATTCTCCATCTTCATCCTCATCTTCAGACAACTCAAACAGTTCTTCCAGCGAGGAGGAAAAGAAGCGAAAGAAGAGAGAGACAAAGAAAAGCAAATCGCAGAAGAAGTCCAATAAGCACCGCAAGCGTTCTAGCAGTTCCAAGGAGGACACTTCATCCTCTAACAGTTCAGATACTGATTCCCGCACATTTGGGACTATCTATGGAAAGAAACAGAACCTCCTGATGCTACCAACTTAGTATGATTACCTAGGGAAAAAGAGTAAGAAGACCAAGGAATTTAAGGATAAGGGTCAAATTTTGACACGTTTTCACGCTTCAATGATATCCATCCAGCCCTTGCATACATAGAGCAGTTTGACATCACTTTTTTAGGTCGTCGTTTCTCAGAAGCCTCTAAGGTACGAAAGGCGGTGTCTTTTTTTAAAGGTAATGCACAGACATGGTGGTTGACCATGCTTTTGCCCAAGAAAGTACCTAAGTAGTGGGTCAAATTGAAAAGAATCTTCACTTCAGCATGGTTAACAAAGGATTATGAAGAGGACATCGTCACGACTTCGAATCATCGCAGGATAACGAAGGAAGACACTTTGGTTGCTTATTGCCTGAGGATTTGAGATACATTTCTGCCAGTAGCTCCTTTTCGAAAGATCCCCTATAAGGAGCAGATAGAGCGGGTTTATTGTGGTCTTCCGAAAGTATTGCATGAAGCAAAAATCACAAGCCATTCAAAGGCTTATGGCACACGCCAAGGAAGGATTTGGTATGCATTCCCACTCTTTGATCTATCCCTTAGACAAGCCAGTGTTCACTACATCAGGGGAGGACTCTTCCAACAACAATAAGAAGAAGTGCAAGCAACCGAAGAAGAAATTCGCCGGCACAAAACTATCAGTAGAGAAACATACATGTCACGTGCACATCTAACACCATGTGCATGTGGACAAGCTACTTCATGACAAGGGTTCAGTTAGCCTAGCTTAGGAAGTGTTCTGGCACTTTGTCTGTTTGCAGACGTGCATGCCCAAGCACTTAGAGTAGATGCATATCCTCTGGTTGTACACAGCATGATCATCAACATTACCATCAGGAGCATTTTCCAGTGCACAGAACCTATTTTCCCTATTTTAGCCATTTTTCAATTATTATTTTTAAGTGACTTTCGTTGGGAACTGGGTAGGGCAATTGAGCCAAGCAAATATAAAAGGAAACCTAGAGCTAGTGGAATCTGGCAGAAGAGGAAGGAGAGCACAGGCACCAACTTGCAGCAAGCCCTCTAGAAAGCTTCTCAAGCAAGAAACCCCCCCCCCCCCCCCCCCCCCAAGAAACCCTAGCGTTTTCAGCCTTGAAACGTTGGCATTTTCAGCCCTATACTATCAGCGTTTTCAGCAAGCAATTCAGCGATTCAAACCCAGCAAGTTAGCGTTTTTCCAAGCCAGCAAAACCAGCGATTTCAGGCCAGAAAAACAGCGTTTTTCAGCCAGCCAAATCAGCGTTTTTTGACAGCATGAAATCAGCGTTTTCAGCAGTTAGAAAAACAGCCAGCAGATAGTATTTCAGCCATACGTCCTCGCCACTCTCATCGTCGCCGTCGTCTCCAAACTTAGATCCACATTGCATCATAGCCTCACGACTTGCATCTGCATCTTGTACCAGATTTGTGCAATCAATAGCATAGACCTCTCTCGCCATCGAGAGAGGGGCCCTTGGAGGAGGGTTTGACAACTTGTCTGGTGTCGTATTCTTCTCTCTCTATCTCTCAATCTCAGCACCTTCATTCACAATGTTTATCCACTTTGTTTGTGATCACTTGCACTCTCTCATTAAAGGAACCGAAGGCTCTCCCTTCCGTAAGTAAAAGGAACCTTGAGCACAGTTCGGAGCACTCATCTTGAGCAAAGTTCAACATTCACTTTCGTTGCACCTAACATTGGTATCAGAGCTTTGGCAGTGTTCTGTATCACTCAAGGAAAGAACCACAAGAAATTTTTTTGCTTGTTGCGGTCGCACGTAACCCAAGTCCTCTTGGGCGTGTCGATTACTAATCGTGTTTTTGAAGAGTGACAGGAATCCCAAGAAAGAAGGGCTTGTCCAACCTCCCCTTGTTTCTCTTTTCACTCTTTGAGAGCAGACCGTGCACTTAGCGGCCGGCCAATCGACGTGGGGTGGAAAAAAGCAACCTTGGTGTGAGCGCAAGGCCGCCAAGGGGTGCGCCCACGGGAAAGAGAAGAGCTTGGGTAAGAGAAGATCCTTCTCTAACACAGATTGCAAGCGAAGAGAACCTCAAGAACCTCAAGACTCCAGAACCTCAAGACTCAAGAACCCAAGAACCCAAGAGCCACAAGATCCCAAGTTCCTCGTGAACTTAAGAACCCAAGACTTCACTGTATGGTCATTATCCGAAGTAGAATGGATACTTCGCATGGATATGATGAGCATGGCAGTGGCGAAGAAGAATTTTCCCCACCAGGAGGTTTCTCTGACCCTCCCTCTTCCCCATCTACGCCACGGATTGCACCAAATCCTAAAGAGGCTTTGGTCAAGTCAATGATGGACATGATGGCACAGCAAGAAGTGACTCGCGTTGCCGTGGAACGTGAACGCCTAGACAGACAAGCATCCTTGGATCGTGAAGCGCGCTTGGCGGCCGAGGAACGAAAAGAAAGAAAAGTTGAACGAAAGGCAGCTATGGAGCAAGCGCGCTTGGCGGCCGAAGATAGACGAGCGGCCTTGGAGACAAAACGTGAGGTGCAGAGAGACCTATGAATGAAAGAGTTGGTCCGACAGGTTCTCACATCGAAACCCGAGCCGGTCAAAGATGTTGGTGGTTCATCAAGTGGCGCAAGCCGAGATTCGGACTCTAACAACCCAATCACCAAGAAGTTGACTTTCAATAAGTATGATGGTAAGATGAATGCTACTATTATTCATTCTTGGTTGCATCAATTTAATGCTTATTTTGCGACAACTAAGAAGACAAGAAATAGCAAGGTTTTGACGGCAGCTATGTACCTTGCCGGTGATGCCATTAATTGGTATCACGCATGGCAAGAGGCACAATTGACCGCGCACCTAAAGGAAGTCGAGGAAGACGTGCCCCTTTCTTTGAATCGGGCCGACTTCCAAGACAAGCTCAAGGCGCGGTTTATGCCACCCCAGTACCTCGCACGATTTAAGGACGATTGGTGCGGTCTCAAGCAAAATGGTATGCCAGTTATGTCTTCTCTAATCATGTTTTAATCGGATGCGGAGCGCAAAGAGGCATTTCTTTATGGATTGGACGAGTATATCAAGTTTGATGTCGAGGTACTTGATCCAATCGATCTCAACAAGGCGGTAGCGATTGCTCTCGCACAGGAGATGAAGCACAATAAGGGAAAGCCTAAGGAGAACAAGACTTCTCAAGGAACCTCTCAGACTTCTCAGAACCCGCAAAATGGTAAGAATGGTAAGAATGGTAACTCTTCCAGCCAATCTTCCTCTAATCCTTCGGAAAAGAACTCTCAAAATGAATCTAAGGGTAAAGCTAAAACACCTGCAAAACCTAAGCTAACCCAGATGAAAAAGCCGCACAAGGAATTATAGGAGGATACATAACGGCTGAAGAACAAGTGATTTATGCTAAGGAAGGTAAATGTTATCAATGTCACGTCAAGGGTCACATTAAGAAAGCTTGTCCTAAGACAGCTCCACCTAAAGAACCTAAGGCACCAACAACAACCACAAGCACTTTAATGAACCAAACTAAATCTTCTCATGTCTTTGACACACACATTGATGAGTCTCTCATGAAGTGTTATGGTCATGTAAAGGGTCAGCGTTTTATCATATTGTTTGATCCAGGCAGTATGCATGATGTGATTAGTAGCTCTCTCGCCTAGAGGTTAGTCAAAAATCTCCTCTTGAGGTATCTGGCTTCGATTCCGGTATGGACTCTCTCACGAAAGAGTGCCTTGATGTATTGTTTACAGTTCAACAAGATACTTTCTATAGGAAATTTCTCATGTCTCCTCTCTCAGGATGTGATATGCTTTTGGGCATTAGATGGTTTCGTGAACATAACCCTCTCATTGATTGGGAGGACAACACTCTCGTATTAAATGCCAAGAGTGACTCTCCCATGATCATTCGTGCTGAGGGTCTGCATTCTTTGCCTCTCATTTCTCATGTACAAGTAAAGCGTGAATTACAACGAGGAGCACAAGCGACATTCATCTATACTGCTCCAGTTACCCAGAGCATTCAGGCTCGAGACAAGTATTCAGTTTTGTTTACAAAGTTTAAGCATCTCTTTTTGTAGGATGATCTTCCACCCCGTCTCCCACCCGAGCGGCCAGAGGACCATCGCATCGAGCTTACGGAGGGGGCACAGCCTGTAAGTAAGACTCCCTACCGTTTGAACAAGACAGAGAAGGAAGAGTTAGAGCGGCAACTCACGGAGTTGGTGGCTAGAGGATTCATACATCCGAGTGTAAGTCCTTTTATTGCTCCTATTTTGTTTGTCCGCAAGAAAGATGGTTCGTCTCGTTTGTGTGTTGATTACAGGGCATTGAACAAGATGACCGTCAAGAACAAGTTTCCGATGCCTCGCATTGAGTATATCCTCGATAGGCTCAATGGGGCAAAGGTTTTCAGTAAGGTCGATCTTAAGAGTGGATACCATCAGGTACGGGTATTCAAAGGCGACATCTTCAAAACCGCTTTTCGCACAGAGCGAGGGCAATGGGAGTATGTTGTTATGCCTTTTGGATTGACAGGTGCCATGGGTACATTTAATAGTCTCATGGTAGGCCATTTCGGCAATATGATTGGTGTATGTGTGTTCATCTTTCTTGATGATATTCTCATTTTTTTTGCATCGTGGGAACAACATGAAAAAGATGTCGAAAGGGTACTAACACGTTTCGATGAGTGTCAGTTATATGTTGCAGTTAAGAAATCTGAGTTTTTTCTCACTGTAGTTACTTATCTACGTTATATCATTTCTGTAGAAGGCGTCAAGCTCGACCTCGCGAAGGTAGACCAGGTACGTAATTGGGATTTGCCCAAAACTGCATATGATATGCGTTCCTTTCTTGGTTTATGTCAAGCATATAGTTCGCACATAAAGAATTTTGCACGCATTGCCGCACCTATGACTCATGTTTGAAAAGGGTAAAGACTCGTCGTCAACGTCGACTTGCCCGAAGCAGCCATTGAGGCTTTTGCAGCTCTCAAGGTTGCGGTGACAGAAGCACCGTATCTTATTGTCACCAGCATGCGACTACTATCTATCCTTTTTGTTGATTTCTTTCTTATTATTTATTTACTTTCACTTTTTGGAAACACCCCTCGGGAAATCTAACAGCCCTGCATTGCATAGCTAGTGTGGAACTGTTCAGAGGGAGTCTAGGCCTGAGGGCAAGAGAGCACTAATGTTGGACAAGGACTATGGTTAGCCAAAGTGGGGTCATTGACTAGCCAAAGTGGAATCCTTTGCTACAGAGGCTACATTTCAGTTTTGGTTGTGGCTGCAGTGTACAAAGGGGGTCGGATGACCTAGAAAGATACAATGGCAACATCTCCTAAAATTTAGGGAACTGCTATTTTTGGACCTAAAAATGTATTTGCGTCATTACCTCCGGTATGACTAGGGGAACATTTTATAACTCTACCGCAAAGTCAACTGGGCAACCGGTCAGGAGATTTTTAGGCGGCAACCCCGAAACGGGAAATGGCTTGTAAATGTGCGAAGTGGCACAATTCTGTGCACTTTCCTCATGCAAGAGAAGGGGGTGCTGATTTTAGAGAGAAGAAGGGCTCATTTGCAGATTTTGTCACAGGTTAAGAGCTGAGTGCTTCCTTTCCCTCTTATGTACAGTGCGGTGCCAGGAGTGATGCCCTGCACGCTACGCACTGCCCTCTCTCTCCTCTATGGCAGTATATTATGCCCCTCTAGTGGGCTTTTCAATTGACCAATGTACAGTTGTGTGGGTTCATGCACGATTGCCGAGGCAAGAGCCTCTTGCACAGGTACTCGATTAGCTAGCGGCTAATCCCCCACAAGTACAGGTGAATTCGGAGAGGTTTCACGCCAGAAATCTCGTCCGATTCAAAGGGCAAGTAGCCCTACAGGTGCGGGAGCTCGAGGACTTGCTACGGATGCGACCGGCACGCGAAACGGAGCCCGAAACAGTAAATTACAGCCTGCTGTGTATTTTTGAAATTTTAGGGTTTTGGCCCTAAACGGTCCCTAATACCCCCAGGAGGTTCGGGGACGCGAGGGGACCGCTGTACAGGTGATCTGGCGCATTTTCGGGGCTGAAAACAGAGAATTCAGCGTGCTGCAGATTCTCGCCAGGTTTTGCAAAGTGCCCGTATGCATCGGGAAAGTCATTCAATGCGTGGGAATACTGACTGTGAAGGGTCCTAGTACAATTATGCTGCCGAAATCGGGCCAGAACAGTTGAAATTCAGCCAAGTTTGTGCGGGGCAGCTTGTAGGGAACTACAGCGTTTATTCCCTCTTTTAAACAATAAAGAAATACCGAAAGGGGCGCCTAAGTTAGGGGCCAATTTGGTGTCGGTCTACTCATACAGGTGCAATCTAGCAGCCTGTATCCCTCTCCCCTTTGTTGTGTCTTGAAAGTACAGGTAAAGTGGGTGACAAATTAAATGGGTGAAAGCAAATAAGGCTTAAGTCTAAAGTCTACCGCCCTTTTTGAAAGCACAAGCAGGCTTCATGGTTCCATCCCCGGGATTAAATCACTTTTTTCCATAGAAGTGAGCCTTGGTCAGTTTGGGCTTGAAGACACAAGGGATCATAGACCAGACACAGGGAATTGCAATTATGGCTGACAGACCAGATGATGTGACTGAAGAGGTTTCCTCTTCACAGGGTCAACAGACACATGAAGTGGGTGAGTCTTCAAGACCACCACAGACGGATGATGATATATTCAAGACCCAGTTGGCTACTGTTGTGGCTATGTTTACACAAGTAATGCAGAACCCGAGGTGTTTAGCCTTTCTGCAACCTCCCCTTCCATCTCAGCAAGTTGGGTCACTGGATCATATTCAAAAGCCTGTTAAGGCTCGAACACAGTGAGTGGCATAAAATGGTAACCATCTTTTTGCAACATTTGTCAGCCTACTCAACGTCCTCTTCCTCATATGTGTATATATTTTTCTACGCTATTAAGTTATCTAGAGTAAATTCCCCCTCTTCGTTTAACCTTTGTGGCAACACATACATTATACTCTTCCCAAAAATGTCACCTTAGCCATATATTTATATTACCACCCTTTTCTTTTTTGCTTTGTAAATAGAATAAGCATACAATAACCAACTATATACCCCCAAACTTTCTTACCTCTTTTGAATTAGTAGTATAAAAATAATATATCCATCTTCCACCCCATATAGATAAATTCCCATGAAAATCAACTCTCCACTTGTCTTTACCAAAGATTATGGTCCCTCTCTACAAGTCTTCTATGCCTCCTACATAGCGGGCCCAATATCTCTTAAGAATATACATATAGTTTTCTCTCCTTTTAAAAAGACTCCAATTGTATATTCTTTTCACAAGCAAATAATATTGGGCCCTCCTCTATTTGTTTAAGCATCATAGCCTTTTGAACAAGCATGATTCCCCTTGGATGCATACAAGCAAAGGGTCCATACAAGAAGACTTGGAAGCATAAGGTTCCCTAGCATAGTGTGGACCTTCCAAACCGAATTCCTTGGTGCATGGGCGTGAAGAATAGTCCAAATTCATATCAAACATGTTGAGAAGGTCAATTTTTCCTTTTGAAGCATGTCATTCCGAGCTACAGGTTAAAAGTTATGGTCAAAATAGTGTAAATCTGTCAGATTCGCAGCAAAAGGGAACTGTAAATCAAGTAAATCAAGAGGGTGAGATCTTATTTTTCCCCTACTCATCTTCTAGAAGAGCAATGAGTGTTCAAGGTCACTTGCATGTGATGGGACCAACCTAAAGATGCTTTCTAAATGCCAAGACAGACAAGTTGAGATACCCCGCAGGAGCCACCCGTAGGGCCTCATGGTAGGGCCCACCTACATTATGCACCCCTATGGAGCCTTCACGATCTAAAATGATATTTTTGGTGAATAAATAGTTCCTTTTATGTCCAATATTCAATGAGTGGTCAAAGGACACTTAATTAAGTCTAATCACTTACTCTAATTAAGTGTAGCATAATCCCACTCCTACACAACTATAAATAGCCCCCCTTGGAGAGACTCAAGGACACACACCTATATTTTCAACTTCATGTTGTTTTCTTGATCAATAGTAGAGAAAACCCCAACTCTCCCTCTTTCACATCCTCCCTCCTAACCCTCCTCTTTGGAGGAAGTGCAACTCTATTCTCCACTCTTTCCATTCTACAATCTCTTACTCCATCAACCCAATAAATCATTTTTAGCACCTCAATAACTTGTAAATACATCATGATCTCTCTCATGGTTATGTTAATGATCATGAAATCATCTTCAAAACTTTCAAGTGTCGCAATTCGTGATGGTTAGCCAGCGTCTGTCCTCCCCTTAAAAGGTGTGCGAGAAATCAAGTAAGTGTTCTATTCTCAATTTACCATTGGTTTGTTTTCTCCACACTTATTCAATTGGTCTAAAGAAATTTCTCACTCCAACTCTCTTTTGCTTCATTACATATGCATGTGGCTACCTCTCATGGTGATTTTATTTGTGTCACGGCATTGCATAGATGGAGATGAGCTCTCTATGCAAAGTGTGTTAGTTGGATGTAAGTGATTCTCTTGTGTGTTTGAGAGGCAAGTCTTGTGCGCATGATTTTTTTGATGAGTGCTTGAGAGAGGAAGAGTTTGGATGTATTATGGGTATTCTTATGGGGAGAAGGTGAATGCTATTCCACAAATTGCATATTTCATTTTAATGCACGGCATTGGGTTGCATAATCGTTGATGGTGTTCAAGTGTCCAAAGTGTATATAGAGTAAGGGGGTTTTCAAAGTGTGTTGCTTGAGTGGGTGAGTGCAAGTGTTATTTTGATTGGTTTCCTTCTCCACTCCCAAAAGAAGGTGGTGCCCCAAGTAGTGTGCGTACCTCTTTACGAACATTTTGTGAGGGTAGGCCCATTGGTTTGGGTTTAGAGGCCCCATTTCAAAAAGCTCGCCCTCATAAAGTGGTGCCCCCACGGAGGAACATATTTCCAAGTTACCTTCAAATTTTTTAGTAATGAACAATGGAGTTCCCATCTATCCATTTCATTTTGCACAACACATTAGAGTAAATGTTCACATAGATAGAAAAGTCTTTTTCCAGCAACGCATTGTTTTTATGTTTGGTGCAGAAAGACTTAGAGAAATACTGGCATCACCCAATCCAATTATACTTCCAATCATCAATTATGAAACTTCTTTTGATGTTCACATTTTCATTTTGTTTTAAAGGCAGGAAAAAGGAGTGGTGAAGGGGTGCTCAAGGGCCATATGAAGGAACGAGGTCTTCAAACCAACAACGAGGAGTAGCACATGAATCACGATCAAAACAATGAACCTTTTAGGCCTATTGCTCGGCAATCCATTCATATAATCATTGCAACTAAGTTTAGGTTTCAATCTATCATAAGGAGGATATTTGGATCCACTCGCCTCAATGAAATCAATGCTTCAATTAATCCATTTATTCTACCTATGATAAAGTACGAATTAACAATGGATGTGTACATCTTCATTTTAATGTAATCAGATTTATAGTGTCAATAATCTTGTGCGGCCCGTAAGAGAAAAGTTTCTTTAAAAAAAAGAGATTTCAAAAAGTCTAAACAAAATGTCAAGTTCTTTTCCCACGTTCTATGTAAGAAGTCGGGAAGATGCGCAAGAGTTTCTTGACAACTTGGAGATGGCACATCTCATATCCGGGAGAGATGAAGAGGAAGTAAAGCTACGAGCCTTCCCGTTGGTTCTAAAAGCAGAAGCTAAAGCATGGTATGAGACCTTGCAACCCCAAATCAAGTCCAATTGGGAGAGACTGCGAGCAAGCTTCCTCTCCAAGTTCGGGCAAGGTGATACTTCTGAAGGACTATGGAAATGTCTTATTGGACATAAGCAGGTATCACTTGAAGACTATCCCTCTTATGAAGCAACCTTTGTCAATCTATGGGGTAGGTGGGAGGCTACATTAGAAAATCATGGTGGTGCACCTAACTTTCTAAAAAAAGAGAGATTCATGGTTGACTTGTATCCACTTTTAAAGGCTAAAGTAGAGCTAAAATTTCTATCCACCTTCGAAGAAGCACGTGAGGTAGCCATCATCAAGTTTAGAAAACTACACTTCCAAGCACATAGAGCAAGGGGTTTGAATGAAGTGAGTGAGAAGGAGTCTTCACAAACCATGGAAGCACCAATTAGGGCCCCTCTTGCACAATCTTCACAAATAGGAGATAACTCTCAACAAGAGGTTTTACAAAGGCTAACTCAACAGCTTGAGAACCTCACTCTGAATCTAGTACAAGGCCTACCTCAACAACGACAACCAAGAGAAGGGAATCGCAATCAACGAAGACAAGCTCAAGAGTTGCGATGTTGGAATTGCAATGAAATGGGCCATGGCATGTACAATTGTCCACATCCAAGGCGACTTCCGGGAGACATATATCCCCCCAGACCGCCTCCTCTCACTGTGCAGGAAGAACAAGCTCAAGGCCCACAAATCCTTCGTCGACCACCACCACCAGCAAATATACCTCCCGTCCCACATGAGAAGGAAGAAAGAGGAGTCAACATCATCAAGCTAGAAGAGGTAATAGATGAGCATACTCTAAACTTTGATGTTATGCCGGCAGAAAAACGCACAAGAGCACATGATAAGGATGAAGACATGAGAAGTGAAGGAACAAATTCAGCCAGAAGGGACAAGAAGAAGAAGTCAAAGATGGAAGAAGCTGAAAGTAGCAGGAAGAAAAGATCAAGGCGAAGGGAAATTGGTATCAATTACTTCCCATTGGGAAAGGAGCTAGAACCCTACAACATCCTAGAGGATTTACAAACCCAAAAGCCAAACATTTCATGGCCTCAACTTCTACACCTATCAGCCAAAGTAAGAAGGCAATGGCCAACGTTGGTAAGTACAAGAATTCCAAAAAAGAAAGCAAATCTTTCCATTAAGGTTGTGGCCTCAAAGCTACAAAAAGATATAGAACCCATTGTGGATGCTTACATAAGGGGTAAAAAGGTGTCTAATGTATATGTTGATGGTGGAGCTCAAATGTGTGTGATCACGGAAAAATCAATGAACAGGTTAGGGCTTGAAATTACAAAGTCCTCCAATTGTCAAGCTAGGCTAGCCAACAACTCAAGTGTGAAGTGTTTGGGGATCATTGAAAATGTAAAAGTCTTTGTATGTAACATAGATGCACGAGTGGATATGTATGTCATGCCAGCTAAGAGGGAAGCCTATCCCATCATCCTAGGGAGGCCTTGGCTCATTGCTGTGAATGCAGATCAAAAATGGGGAAGTGGTCGTTTGATTCTTAAAAAGGGTCAACCGGTGGTGTATGATTGGCGAGAAGGAAAGCAACTAGATATCAACTATGAAACCACGGCAGATGAAGAGAGCGAGGAGGAGAGTCCTTACTCAAGTGATGAGGAAGCATCAACCAATGCATCAACCAGTGAAGAGGAGTCTTCTTTGGAGGTAATGGGAATTGTATTCAACGCCAACACTCAAGATGTTCCAGTAGAAGAAAAGCCAACAGACAATCACACACGAGGGGATGAAAGATGCCACCACCTTGAAGAAGGATTTGAGAAGATGCTTGCAAAAGATCTTACTTGTGAGGAGAAGAGGTCCTACATCAATATGTTAAGGAGGTATCCCAATTTGTTTATCACTGACTACTCACAAATAAGAGGTGTAGATGTAATAGAGCATCGAATTGAATTGAAACCAGGGACCAAACCCGTGGCTCAAAAGTTAAGGCGACTAGGATCTGTGCAACAAAAGGCTCTCCTACAAGAAGTGAATCGACTCTTGAAGGCTGGCTTCATCTATCCAGTATCCAACTCCGAATGGGTATCACCTATTGTAGTCACTCCCAAGAAGAATGGTAAGTGGAGGGTCTGCGTGGATTACAAACCCCTCAACGCTGCGACAAAGAGGGACCACTTCCCTCTCCCTTTCCAAGATGAAATTTTGAATGAAGTAGCAGGTCACGAATGCTACACTGTGTGTGATGGGTATTCAGGATATTTTCAAATTAGAATAGCAGAAGAGGACCAACCAAAAACCACCTTCATCACACCTTGGGGATGTTTTGCATTCAGAGTAATGCCTTTTGGGCTCACCAATGCTCCTAGCACCTTCATGAGATTCACAATATTTGTATTTCAGCCATTCTTTGGAAAATCTATAAGAGTCTTTATGGATGATTTCTGTATTTATAGTTGTAGATCACTTCATTGCCAAAAGGTTAAAGAGGGGCTTAAGAGGCTCCATCAATTTGGGGGACAACTCAACCCAGAGAAGTGTCATATCGGTGAATCTCAGGTGGTTTTGCTAGGCCATGTGGTTTCTTCACAAGGAATTCAAGTGGATCCCTCTAAAGTAGAGGCCCTTTTGTCATTATCTCCACCAACAACAACTAAGGAGCTAATAACCTTCAACCACAAAGTGAGGTACATGTCTCGCTTCATCCATCTCCTAGCAGAAGCCATCGCCCCTTTGCATAGGTTGGCAAGCCAATCTACATTTGAATGGGGGAGGGAACATGCAAAATGTTTTGAGGAAGTGAAGGGCATTCTTAGCTCTCTCCCAATCCTAATGCCACCAGATCCAAAGGAGACCTACTATGTCACTCCAAGTGTAGGTTTCGAAGCAATTGGTGTTGTTTTGATGCAAAAAGATCCTAAAACATCATACATGAGGCCGATCTATTTTGCAAGCAAGGTGATGACTCCGGCCGAGAAGGGATACACTGAAATGGAGAAAGTGGTCTTTGCAATCTTGTTTGCGGTAAGGAAGTTTCGATCGTATCTTCTCCCTGTGCCATTTGTTTTTCTCACCTTAGAGCACAATCTACCATATGTAGTACAACACATGAGCCTCTCATCTAGAATAGCAAAGTGGGTGCTTGAACTCCAAGAATTTGAATACACTTTCCTTGGAGAAGATAGCACAAGAGCAGGACTTGCAGACATTCTCACCTACAAAGTGAGAGAAAGAGAAGGATCACGACTACAAAGAGAGGAAGGCTCAAAACAGTTCAAAGTGAAAGAGATTGATAATGCCCATACTTTATGCTTTGACGGAGCTTATCAACGCCAACAAGACAAAGCAGCAGGGGGAATCATCATTTTGAACCCACAAAAGGAGGTAATGGTTAGAAAAGGTATCACTCTACCCAGTGTTCACTCTAACAACGAGGCTGAGTGTGCTGCTCTAACCCTTGGGTTAGAAGAATGCAAAGAATTAGGCATACAAAGACTTATTATAAAAGGTGATTCTTTGCTAGTGGTCAGGCAAATCCAAGGGACTTGGAGGTGCAAGAATCGTACATTGTTTGAGTGGCTTAGTAGTGTAAGAGCTTTGATGAAGGGTTTTAAAGCAACACAGGTACAACACATTGTGAGAACTCATAACAAGGAAGCAGACTTACTCGCAAATGAAAAGCTTCAAATGGCGGTAGGAGGTGTGAAACTATATGAACCCAAATATCAAGGTCAAGAGGAGCTAAAAGACATTATCTTCTTTCTACAAGCAGGTGAGTGTCCCAAACACTTAGACAAGGTGCAAAGACATAGACTAGTTAAGAAGGCCACACCTTACCAGTTGATCGGGGATGATTTATATTACAAAGCGAAAGATTTGGTCTTGAGGAGAGTACCAGGTGTGCAAGAGATAGAGAAAATTCTTCTTTCATGTCATGATGATGTCTGTGGTGGTCACTTTTCTCAAGATATTACAAGTAGGAAGATTTTACAAGCAGGGTTTATTTGGCCGAGCTTACATCGTCATGTCCAATATTGGTGTAAGGTATTGGTGTAAGGCATGTAAGCCATGCCAAATTGCTCGGGATAGACGACTAACATATGAGCCTCGAGTCCCAATAATATCTTATGGCCCTTTTGAAAAGTAGAGTGTGGATGCAATAGGTCCCCTACCTCGTACTTCTACAGGGAAGGTTTTCATCATCATGAGTGTTGACTACATGACACGATGGGCGGAAGCAACAAGCACAACCCGAATCACGGCAAGAGGTATCAAAGTTTATTTTTGATCATATTTGTAGTAGGTTTGGAACACCCCTAGAAATCTTATCAGATCGAGGCCCGGGTTTTAGGGTTGACCTTCTGAATGATCTCTTGAGGAGGTTAAAAGTGAAACACCTGCATTCCACACCCTACTATCCTCAATGCAATGGATTGGTGGAAAAAGTGAATGGAATGATATGTAAGATCATTTCTAAGCAGGTTGTGGACCGGCCTAATGATTGGGATCGCCATTTGACGGCTGCTCTTTGGGCGTGTAGGACATCTTTCAAGGTATCTACCCAATTCACCCCTTTTCATTTAGTTTATGGATAAGAGGCACTTCTCCCCATTGAGGTAGAGCTCTCAAGCTTGCGCGTTCTTGCAAGAATGACAAAAAAACCAAAAGAGGTTCTACATGAAAGGATCTTAGATCTCCAACGACTTGAGCTAGATAGAGAAGAGTCCATTGATCACTACATCACCAAAGCGACAAGCCAAAGGGATAAAATCAACAAGAAGCTCAAGGGGAAAGGATTGAAGGAAGGTATGTTGGTTCTTCGCTATGATAACCGACTTGATACTCGACTCGACAAAAAGTTTTTGCAAAGATGGGAGTGACCTTTCATGATAAAAACAAAGTTTGGGAATGGTAGTTACAGATTAGCAGATTTATCAGGAAAACTCCACAAGACTAGAGTCAATGGATGGAGATTAAAGCCCTACTTTCAACGTATCAATCCGTTGATAGGCAGTCATCTACCTACATCGTCTAAGCTCCAAATTGACATGGCTCCCTTCGGCTTGGCAAATGCTCCACCTATTTTTAAAGCTTTGATGTGCAAAGAAGAACCAGCCTTGGAATCTGAACATACCCAAGGCAACCCTCCCATCTCCGATTTATGGGATTGAGGTAATGAAAAGCAGGCCTAATGGAGTAAAGGAGTGCACGACACTCCTCCTATTGAAAAAAAAAAAAGTGGAAAAGAAAAAATGACAAAAAAAAAGAAGAAAAAGAAGCAACACCGTCCTCCTAAAGATATGAATATCTCTAGGCTTGGGGGAGGGCTAATATGAGTGGCATAAAATGGTAACCATCTTTTTGCAACATTTGTCAGCCTACTCAACGTCCTCTTCCTCATATGTGTATATATTTTTCTACGCTATTAAGTTATCTAGAGTAAATTCCCCCTCTTCGTTAACTTTGTGGCGACACATACATTATACTCTTCCCAAAAATGTCACCTTAGTCATATATTTATATTACCACCCTTTTCTTTTTTGCTTTGTAAATAGAATAAGCATACAATAACCAACTATATACCCCCAAACTTTCTTACCTCTTTTGAATTAGTAGTATAAAAATAATATATCCATCTTCCACCCCATATAGATAAATTCCCATGAAAATCAACTCTCCACTTGTCTTTACCAAAGATTATGGTCCCTCTCTACAAGTCTTCTATGCCTCCTACATAGCGGGCCCAATATCTCTTAAAAATATACATATAGTTTTCTCTCCTTTTAAAAAGACTCCAATTGTATATTCTTTTCACAAGCAAATAATATTGGGCCCTCCTCTATTTGTTTAAGCATCATAGCCTTTTGAAAAAGCATGATTCCCCTTGGATGCATACAAGCAAACGGTCCATACAAGAAGACTTGGAAGCAAAAGGTTCCCTAGCCTAGTCTGGACCTTCCAAACCGAATTCCTTGGTGCATGGGCGTGAAGAATAGTCCAAATTCATATCAAACATGTTGAGAAGGTCAATTTTGCCTTTTGAAGCATGTCATTCCGAGCTACAGGTTAAAAGTTATGGTCAAAATAGTGTAAATCTGTCAGATTCGTAGCAAAAGGGAACTGTAAATCAAGTAAATCAAGAGGGTGAGATCTTATTTTTCCCCTACTCATCTTCTAGAAGAGCAATGAGTGTTCAAGGTCACTTGCATGTGATGGGACCAACCTAAAGATGCTTTCTAAATGCCAAGACAGACAAGTTGAGATACCCCGCAGGAGCCACCCGTAGGGCCTCATGGTGGGGCCCACCTACATTATGCACCCCTATGGAGCCTTCACGGTCTAAAATGATATTTTTGGTGAATAAATAGTTCCTTTTATGTCCAATATTCAATGAGTGGTCAAAGGATACTTAATTAGGTCTAATCACTTACTCTAATTAAGTGTAGCATAATCCCACTCCTACACAACTATAAATAGCCCCCCTTGGAGAGACTCAAGGACACACACCTATATTTTCAACTTCATGTTGTTTTCTTGATCAATAGTAGAGAAAACCCCAACTCTCCCTCTTTCACATCCTCCCTCCTAACCCTCCTCTTTGGAGGAAGTGCAACTCTATTCTCCACTCTTTCCATTCTACAATCTCTTACTCCATCAACCCAATAAATCATTTTTAGCACCTCAATAACTTGTAAATACATCATGATCTCTCTCATGGTTATGTTAATGATCATGAAATCATCTTCAAAACTTTCAAGTGTCGCAATTCGTGATGGTTAGCCAGCGTCTGTCCTCCCCTTAAAAGGTGTGCGAGAAATCAAGTAAGTGTTCTATTCTCAATTTACCATTGGTTTGTTTTCTCCACACTTATTCAATTGGTCTAAAGAAATTTCTCACTCCAACTCTCTTTTGCTTCATTACATATGCATGTGGCTACCTCTCATGGTGATTTTATTTGTGTCACAGCATTGCATAGATGGAGATGAGCTCTCTATGCAAAGTGTGTTAGTTGGATGTAAGTGATTCTCTTGTGTGTTTGAGAGGCAAGTTTTGTGCGCATGATTTTTTTGATGAGTGCTTGAGAGAGGAAGAGTTTGGATGTATTATGGGTATTCTTATGGGGAGAAGGTGAATGCTATTCCACAAATTGCATATTTCATTTTAATGCACGGCATTGGGTTGCATAATCGTTGATGGTGTTCAAGTGTCCAAAGTGTATATAGAGTAAGGGGGTTTTCAAAGTGTGTTGCTTGAGTGGGTGAGTGCAAGTGTTATTTTGATTGGTTTCCTTCTCCACTCCCAAAAGAAGGTGGTGCCCCAAGTAGTGTGCGTACCTCTTTACGAACATTTTGTGAGGGTAGGCCCATTGGTTTGGGTTTAGAGGCCCCATTTCAAAAAGCTCGCCCTCAACAGGTGATTCATACTGCAGAGTCAATGGAAACACCTGTACACTTGACGGAGAACATGCAGTCTCTTGTATTTTCGTAAACGTCTATGTGTGTTGCCCTCTCTAAGGCCAACCATATTGCATGATGCACATGATTCTCTCACGGGTGGGCACAGGGGAATGAACACCACTTTGGAAAAAATAGAAAGATTCTTTTATTGGCCTAAAATGAAAAGATATGTTTCGTTATGTCACACAGTGCACTATTTGTCAAAAAGTAAAAGCTCCTCGGGGTAAGCAACAAGGCCTCTTGCTTCTACTGCCTATTCGCGATGGACCTTTTCAAGATATTTCCATGGATTTTGTGACTAACCTTCCACCTAGTTTGCATTCAAGGAACACTTAATGTTTGACAATTGTTGATCGTTTCAGCAAGTTTTGCATGTTAATTCCTTGTAAGGCCACAATCACAGCACAAGATGTAGCACGGTTGTTTATCAAGCATTGGTACCCCCTATGTGGTTTGCCAAAATCGATTGTTTCAAATAGGGATGTTAAGTTCACGTCCAATTTTTGGCGCGCACTCTTTAAAAATTTTGGCACTTAGTTGAATTTTTCATCAGCTTTTCATCCACAGTCAGATGGTCAGACAGAGATTTACAATCAGTTGGCTTTTGATGTTTTAAAGTTATATGTGCATGATCAGCAGTCTCATTGGGAGCTCTATCTTCCATTGGTTCAAGCTATTTTGAATGACTCTTATTCCTCTCCCATTGGTCGAACTCCGTATGAGGCAGCTTTTGGCCGTCCGTTCAAGTCACTTTTGACTCGCTCGGTCAGTCAAATGCCTGATGCCAATGCTAAAAGTCAGTCATTGGATGAGATTTCTAAGAGTGTGAAGCTTCGGCTAAGCAAGGTTCAGGAATCTTATTCACGATAGGCAAATAAGCATCGTCAGGATGTTTCGATCAAGGAAGGGGATGGGTGTATTTAAGAATCATGAACAATCATATTAAGCAAGTTGAAAAGAAGTCTTCAAAGTTGTCTTTTCGAATGTATGATCCATTTCCAATCATTAAAAAGATAAATGAGGTTTCAATGAAATTGCAATTACCTAACTCATAGTCAATGCACAACGTTTTTCATGTTTCTTGGTCGAAAGTGTTTCAGGGCACACCTCCAAAGGACATTTCCTAAGAAGAAGCACCGGAGATCATCGACGAAGCAGAAGTCATGGAGCCGGAGCAAGTGTTGTTGCATCAATTTCGACATGGTTCAAAGAAGCAAGTGAGACAGTACTTTTTGAAGTTCAAAGATCGAGGAACCCACGAAGCAGTGTGGGTCGACGAAGAGTTTTTTAAAGATTACCCAGAGTTGTTGACACACTACAAGGAAGCCATACAGTTGGGTACCAGTACCTCACTTTAAAAAGGAGGGGATGTCACATGCACATCTAACCCTATGTGCATGTGAACAAGCTACTTCATGACAAGGGTTCAGTTAGCCTAACTTAGGAAGTGTTCTGGCACTTTTGTGAGTCTGTTCGTAGACCGTGCATGCCTAGGCACTTAGAGTCGATGCATATCCTTTGGTTGCACACAGCATGATCATCAGCATTACCATCAAAATCCATCACGAGCATTTTCCAATGTACAGAACCTATTTTAGCCATTTTTTACTTATTATTTTTAAGTGACTTTTGTTGGGAACAGGGTAGGGCAATTGAGCCAAGCAAATATAAAAGGAAACCTAGCGCTAGTGGAATCTAGCAGAAGAGGAAGGAGAGCACAGGCACCAAGTTGCAGCAGGCCCTCTCGAAAGCTTCTCAAGCAAGAAACCCCCCCCCCCCCCCCCCCCGGAAACCCTAGCATTTTCAGCTTTGAAAACCCTAGCGTTTTCAGCCTTGAAATGTTGGCGTTTTCAGCCCTATGCTATTAGCGTTTTCAGCAAGCAAGTCAGCGATTCAAACCCAACAAGTTAGCGTTTTTCCAAGCCAGCAAAACCAGCGATTTCAGGCCAGTCAATCAGCGTTTTTCAGCCAGCCAAATCAGCGTTTTTGGACAGCATGAATTCAGCTTTTTCAGCAGTTAGAGAAACAGCCAGCAGATAGCATTTCAGCCATACGTCCTCGCCGCTCTCGTCGTCGCCGTCGTCTCCAAGCTTAGATCCACATTGCATCATAGCCTCACGACTTGCATCAGCATCTTGTACCAGATTTGTGCAATCAATAGCATAGACCTCTCTCGCCATCAAGAGAGGGGCCCTTGGAGGAGGGTTTGACAACTTGTCTGGTGTTGTATTCTTCTCTCTCTATCTCTCAATCTCAGCACCTTCATTCACAATGTTTATCCACATTGTTTGTGATCACTTGCACTCTCTCATTAAAGGAACGGAAGGCTCTCCCTTCCGTAAGTAAAAGGAACCTTGAGCACAGTTCGGAGCACTCATCTTGAGCAAAGTTCAACATTTAGTTCCGCTGCACCTTACAGTACAAAATACTATAAAGAGGGCAAGCATTATGGTTGTGTGGACGAGCACATCCTTGTGAAGTGTCCAAAGAAAGCATCTAAGTAGCCAGTTAAGGACAAATCAGAAACTTCGTAATCGGCAAAAGAGCAAGCAAAGAAAGGAAAGACACAGGCGAGATTGGTTCTAGATTTTGTGGAAGCGACTGTAGCGCGGATAATGTGTCGTGCTCTCTATAGTGGGTGCTCCTTAGTGCAATGTGCACGACAATCTCACTCAAAACAGACTGAAAACATAGGAACAATAAATAACAACTGATCACACAGAGACACAACAGCAGACCAGAACATATGACTCGACTATCTCAAAGAACCGATACAGACTCTGGAGTGGATGCGCACACAACTCCAGCCCAAGACTCACAGGTACAATGGGGTGTCGAGGCTCAGATGTGCAGGGATGGTGCAGACGTGCTGTGTATAGACTCGCTACCCTAGACGACGACGCTGGACCATATATCCAGAAGATGATCTCTATGACCCAGAGGCTACTACTCATGTCCCACCATAAAGAGCCACCAACAGCTCATAAATGTCAGCCATCTAAGTCTATCCCCAAACTGAGTGGTGGTGACCTGGCCACGATGTCCACTAGACTACCATCCGTATCCTTGCCACGTGTCACTGCCCAGCCCAGAGAGTCCGTCCAGTGTGAACCAGACCAGACCAACTGTACTAACTGTGTGTCCTGTGAAAGTGACATTGTAGCCTGCTTCTACAGGTTGCCCGCCACAAGACTGCTCACCGTCTCAGTGAGAGGAATACTGAAAAACTGTGAAAGAAAACCACTAGGTACCGCATCTGTACATCTGTCTTGAAGCAGGTGCTAGGCCCAACCACGACCTTACATGCCTCAAAAGTGGAGTTAAAAACACTGCACTGCTTGCAAACGCCTTAAGCCTTTGAATAGGCAGGAACCCAATATGATTGCATAGTCCAAGAATCCCCATTGGCAAAACAGAATGAGGCTCCACAGCAAAGAAATATGCTCGGTTTGGATCCAGCACATCTTTATCTTCCATAACCGTAGTGAGAGGAAAATGACCTGGTCCATGCTTGCAAATGAACCTTGCAACACTTTCTGCACAACACTCTTCTCGAAAAGAGGGATGACCATAAGGTGGAGTAACACCGCAAATAAGGTTAAGCTCCATCGTGATGGAAGAACGAAAAGCATTAACAGCAATGGGATGGCAACCAAGTGAATGCTTGAAAGCCACAAGGAAACCAAGTGAATGCTTGAAAGCCGAGGGGTGGGTAGGGGGCAAGGCCTAGGTGGGGGGAGGGCGAGGCCTAGGAAAGGGGATAGGTAGGGGGCGAGGCCTAGGTAGGGAGAGGGCGAGGGGTAGGTAGGGGGGCGAGGCCTAGGTAGGGAGGCGAGGGGTAGGTAGGGGACGGGCGAGGCCTAGGTAGGGTGAGGGCGAGGGGTAGGTCGGGGGTAGGTAGGGGCGAGGCCTAGGTAGGGGGAGGGCGAGGGCGAGGCCTAGGTAGGGTGAGGGCGAGGGTAGGTAGGGGGTAGGTAGGGGGCGAGGCCTAGGTAGGGGGAGGGCGAGTCCTAGTTAGGGAGGCGAGGGGTAGGTAGGAGGCGGCCGAGGCCTAGGTAGGGTGGTGAGGCCTAGGTAGGGTGAGGGCGAGGGGTAGGTCGGGGGTAGGTAGGAGCGAGGCCTAGGTAGGGGGAGGGCGAGGGCGAGGCCTAGGTAGGGGGAGGGGGAGGGGGAGGGGGAGGGCGAGGCCTAGGTAGGGTGAGGGCGAGGGTAGGTAGGGGGTAGGTAGGGGGCGAGGCCTAGGTAGGGGAGGGCGAGGCCTAGGTAGGGGGGGCGAGGGCGAGGGCGAGGGCGAGGGCGAGGGGTGGGTAGGGGCGAGGGGGGGCTAGATAGGGGCAAGGGTTGGAAGGGAGTGGGTAGGGGCGAGGCAAGGCGAGGGTGAGTGGGCATGGGCAAGGGCTGGTGAGGGGGACTAGGGGCAAGGGTGAGTGGGCATGGGCGAGGGGGTGTAGGGAGGGGCGAGTGAGTGTGAGGGGGAGGGTAGGGTGTAGGGGATAGAGGGTAGATGGGGGTGAGAGGGTGTGAGGGGGTGGCAGATAGCAAATATATATTCATCTCCAATGCAAGGTATAGCCGGAAGAATTCGTGTTCCACTGCATATGAATTCCATGGTCCACTGGCTGAAAGAGAAGATGCTACAGAGCGTAGCACTTGATGGAGAGCATGAAGAGGTACCATGAGCAAGACAACTATCATGAGCAAGGAATTCATCAAGCAGGACAGGCTCTGTGAAGGGAGATTGCTAGACACACAGGAGAGCTTTGTTCTGGTCGGAGAAGCAGACACCACTGGGGCTGATGTTTGAGGGGGGTTGAACTCTTGTAGAGGTGATTTCTTCCCGCTTCTATGATTCTTCATAGGCTAACCAAATTCAAAGGCTTCCACCAAGGGCGCATCAGGAGTAGCTTCTATGACCTTCAACCTTTGAGCTGGCTCATTAGGTTTAGTTACTGTGGAAACATTGGAAGAGGGTGTACCTTCACGTAAAGAGTGAATCGAGACTCCAAAACACAGCATAGATTTGGTAGCATCCAACCACCACTCCAACAGATCATCGTCTTCTAACCCGTCAGGTGGAGTAGGCTGTTCCAATTCAAGGCTGGTTGCTAGGGACAAAGAACTATGTTGCACGACGGGATCCATGCCTCCTTCTAGGCGAATTGGTTGCATCCGGGAGCCAGGAGTATGTATCATAGTTACCAGGAACGGGAAAGCGGAACGGGGAACAGCAACTGCCACAAAATGCCATTCCCTGTTACGGATACTCACGTTTGAAACACGGAACGGGGATTCGGAATGGGAACTTAGAATGGGAACGTGGAACAGAGATCTGAAAACAACCATTCCCTGTTACTATGGTATGTATCCACATGGCATCGTTTCCCCAATCATGAAGTGCTTTAATATGTCGCAGCCATGGTCTACCGATGAGCAAGGGAAATCCGCCCTCCACCTATGGAAGACGAACCACAACAAAATCCAAACTAAAAGTGAAATCTTGTACCTGCAGAGGCGCCTTTTCCACTATGCCCACAAGGTATACTGTCCTCTGGTCGGCCAATGTTACTGTGAAGGGGGCACGTTGAGTAGGTTGCAGGCCTAAAGCCATCATAGGTGAACTCACACATCATATTGATGCTAGATCCACCATCCACAAAATTGCCGACCCAAGACGGACACTGTCAGGCGAGGGCTTCTATAATCAGTGAGGGGAGCAGCGGGATCGGATATCATATAGGACTCTGATGGTCGCACTGGGAGGTGCCCACCACTATGACTTGCTCCGGGGTAAAGTGACTGAATAACAGCAAGGGTGTCACTTCTAAAACTCGCATCTAGCCGCAGCATGTCATAGAGGGACACTTGTTTGAAGGTGTTCTTCAAGATTATCTCTGCTCTAAGCTTTTCTTGTTCTACCAGTGGTTTCTCTGGTACCTTGATCTTCTGTAGATCGGAAACTGCTTCCAAGAAAGCTTCATCAATATCGGAGAGCAAAGATTTGGATTCTTGCTTGTCACTGAGTGCGGGCTTGGCGCCAGCTGAAGACAGAGTATCCACTGTTGGGAGAATGTGTGGGGGAGTTGAACGTGTTGGGATACTAAGACCGAGAGCGGCTCTCTGGGCCCGGATGACGATGCCCGCTGGCTCCTCTACCAACTGCAACTTCTCTTGAGTGGTAACCACATGGGGGGAAGGGGGTGGTTGAGGAGTGGTGCTAACTGCTATCAAATTGAGCTTGGGAAAGGTAAACTCATTTTGGCTTTGACTTGGGTTCGTAGCCGTGGATGCACGAAGCTTAGGGCAATCCTTACTGTCATATCAGGGCTTGACGGCAGGGAGGGGACCCGTCGGGCAAAGGGCATTTGCTTTGGTAATGACTATATTCCCCGCATGATGCATCTGTAGCACAAAATGGGCCGATTCAATGCGCAAGTCAAAGGGCGAGGTGGTCCTTGCTCCTGGTGCATGGAGTTGGAGGTGGAGGCATAAAAGCTGTCAGGTGGTGAGGGAGCATGGGTATGATAAAAGCTCTGAGACGGAAAAGTACTTTGCATACCTTGCATAGGAAGGGCTATCAGCAAAGGTGACATATGGTGTGGATGGCCACAGGGAGAAACCATGTTGGATGCAGGTGTTGGCCGTTGTTGAAGAGTAGGACCAAGACTTTGTTGTATTTGTCGCAATCCCTTCAGGTAGTCGCAGTCCTTGTCCTCATGTCCAGATTTTTCACAGAAGTGGCAGTACACCCGCAGGGAGCATTCATGTGGAGGGTGTCCTGGAGAGCGGCATGAGCTACACCAAACCATAGCCTTAGTCTCCTTGTCACGGGGACGTGGCAATTGTTAACTATGTCACGAGGACGTGGCAACTGCTAACTTTAGTTGTTGGTTTCTTTCCAAGGGGTTTTGTTTTATTTTTGAGACCCTCTGCTTGAAGTAGCGAACGGTCGAACATTGTATGGCCAATGTGAACAATAGTTTCACCCGCAGATGGGTAGTGGTCGGCACTGGAATTCGTATGGTAAGAGGACGTCTAGGCTCATAGCAAGATCATATAGGTTCCCCCCTCGCACTTAGCAAGTTGGTGGATACTAGGAAGTGAACTCAATAAAGGCCTAAAGTCAAGGTGTGACTATCAACACAAAAGTATCCGACAGTTGGGCCACATTGCATTTTTGGATGCGGTCCCAATGAGGATAGATGGTCAGAAGACCAGTGGGAGCCCAACGGAAGCATCTCCTAAAATTTAGGAACTGCTATTTTGGGCCGAGAAATGCGTTCGCGTCATTACCTCCGGTATGACTAGGGGAACATTTTACAACTCTGCCGCGAAGTCAACTGGGCAACCGGTCAGGATATTTTTAAGCGGCGAACCCGAAACGGGAAAATGCTTGTAAATGCGCCAAGTGGCACATTTCTGTGCACTTGCCTCTCAAGGGAAAAATGGGCGCTGAATTTTAAGCTGGGAGAGGGCCTCTTTTGCATTCTGTCACAAGTTAAGAGCTATGGAGTGCTTCCTTTCCCTCTTATGTACAGTGCGGTGCCAAGAGTGATGCCCTGCACGCTACGCACTGCCCTCTCTCTCCCCTACGAGCAGTATGTTATGTCCCACTAGTGGGCTTTTCATTTGACCAATGTACAGTTATGTGGGTTCATGCGCAATTGCCGAGGCAAGAGCCTCTTGCACAGGTACTGGATTAAATAGCGGCTAATCCCCCACAGGTACAGGTGAAATCAGAGAGGTTTCACGCCAGAAATATCGTCCGATTCAAAGGGCAAGTAGCCCTACAGGTGCGGGAGCTCGAGTTCTTGCTACAGATGCGACCGGCACGCGAAACGGAGCCCAAAACAGGGAATTACAGCCTGCTGTGTATATTTGCAGGTTTAGGGTTTCGGCCCTAAACGGACCCTAATACCCCCAAGAGGTTCGGGGGCGCAAGGGGACCGCTATACAGGTGAACTGACGCATTTTCGGGGCAGAAAACAGAGAATTCAGCGTGCTGCAGATTCTCGCCAGGTTTTGCAAAGTGTCTGTATGCGTCGGGGAAGTCACCTATTGCGTGGGGATACTGACTGTGAAGCGTCCTAATACAGTTATGCTGCCGAAATCGGGCCAGAACAGGTGTTTCTTAGCCTAGAATGTGCGGGGCAGCTTGTAGGAGATCACAGGTTTTATTCCCTCTGTTAAAGAATAAAGAAATACCGAAAGGGGCGCCAATGTTGGGGCCTACAGGTTGTTGGTGTCTGCTCGGAGCATTCTAGCTTCCAAGCCGTGTGTGTACTTAGGTGTTAATCCTCGTTACAGGTTACCTTTGCAAAGTGCTCTGTGGGTGAGTCTAAAGTAAAGAATTTCGGGTGAAAGCCAACGTCTACCGCCCTACGGGCCGGTTTCATGGTTCCGTTGCCGGGACATTAATCACTTTTTCCTCAAAGAGTGAGCCTCGGTCGTTTTGGGTAAAGACACAAAGTACAGGAACAGGGATTACACTATGGCCGACAAGGGGAAGGGAATTATGGAAGAGGGTTCCTCTTCAAAGGACAGGCAGGAGATTCCTATGGTTTTTGGATTGGCGAGAGCTCACGGCCACGTCAATCTGTACCTCCTGTCAACGTGAATGTCCCTCCAGAAGTACAGGGCTTTATGATTGGGCAACTTGAGGATGATGCGTTCAAGACTCAGTTAGTTGCCGCGGTGAATGTCTTTTCGCAACTGGTGCAGAATCCGAGGTTTATGAAATTCTTGCAAGCGCCACCAGTGCAACAGCAAAATAGGCAACCAGCGCCGCATACGGAGCTTGTTGATGCTCAAGCCCAGGTACTTCATGTGGCGTAGGAGGAAAGGGAACACTCACATGTTGCGGAGTCAGGGGCTCCAAAGCAGGTTTCTCCCGTGCTTGAACTGGTGGCTAGAACACCTATTCTACAGGTTATGCCAGTTCAGCCCGCCACCTTTCAGAGCCAACATGCTGTCTTGAATGGACATGGAGCTGGATACCAGGCAATGCACTCAGTTTTTCCACCACCCAACGGTACATCCTGGGTATTTCGGGGGTGGATCAGTGTTCCAAAGTATGGCTGGTTATGCGCCTGGAAGTCAGCCGTACATGCCAGGAACAGTGTTCGGGGGTATGCAAGGCATCATGCCAAACCCCATGTATGGTAGTATCGGCATGCAGCAAGGTTTCCACTGCAACCAGGGCCAGTTTGGGGTGCCACAGGGTCATTTTGGCATGGCTGGTTTTTCTGGACAGCAGCCAGACATCGCACCTCTGACGCAAAATGTGAATGGCCAAGATGTGTTGATCATGCCTACTACAGTGCCCATGTTGCAGACCATTCCGTATGACAACTTGGGGGCACTAGAGAAGCCCAAGGCTACAAAGAAGGTGGTGCAGCGGTAAAGTTCAGTCCCTTCAATGGTTTCGAGGATAAGACAAAGGCCCTCACTTTCCTCCACCAGTTTGATACAGCTTATGCGGGAGGGAATTTTACAGAGGCCTCTAAGGTCAGGAAAGCCGCCACTTTCTTAAAGGACAATGCGCTTACATGGTGGACGACATTGTTAATGCAAGGACAGGCACCCGCCACTTGGGTTTACTTCAAGCAAATGTTTGCATCTGCTTGGCTGTCAAATGAATTTGAAGCCGACGTCATGACAAATTGGCACCAGCTTACTTCAGCTTCGTGCAAGAGCTTGCTGGAGTACAATAGAAGGTTTTGTAAAGCGTTACTCTCAGTGACCTCCTACAGATTTGTGTCATTGACAGAGCAGATAGAGAAGTACTGTTGTGGGCTGCCTAAAGGGCTTCGCAATTACTGTACAAAGAACAAAGTGGCTACCCTTACTCAGCTTATGGAGGTTACGAACACTGGTCTTGCCTTTCTGAAAGGAGAGGACAGTGGATTTCCGAGCAGTGACAAAGGAGGGCAGCAAAAGAAAAATTCAGCGAAGAAGGCCTTTGTGAAAACGGCTCCTGATGCGTCACAGGCGTCAGAAAAGGCTACCAAAGACAAGGATTCAGCCGGGACTTCTTGAGCGCAGGCAAAGAAACAAAAAAGGAAGCCTTTTGTGCGCAAGTCACTCGAGGAAAAGAAGGTCCTAATGGCTGAGAACAAATGCTTTATACGCGAGCAGCCTGGTCGCTTTTCTATCAATTGTCCATAAAGGAAAAGACCAACTGACTCAGAGGATAAGGAAGGCCAGAAAGGTAAGAAGCCTAAACCCACGGCAGGTTTAGTTCCAGACATGGTGGGTGACAGGCCCAGCACAGATGCCAGTGAGTTATGCAGGGCATGGGGTAAAGTGAGGGATCAGACGGCACTCATCTTTTTTGATCCAGGTGACAGAGCCAACTTTATCTCACCAGAGTTAGCTATGAAGCTGGGCATCAGAGCTGAAGAGATGAGGTACACAGCAGAGGCAGGGTTGGCATGTCCTGGCCACTCAGAGTGTGTTACTCCCATCATTGGAAAAATGCGTCTGCATATTCAATCGTATGTGGACATTGAAGAGTTTTACATCATGCCGCTGGAAGGTTGTGACGCCTTGTTGGGGATCCCGTGGATGTTCCGAGTGCATGGAGTCTTGGATGCCTACAACAAAAAGATCATTGTACAGCATAGGGGCAAAACTCACATCTTGGATGTAAAGCTTAAAGGAGAGTCAGTCCCTATTGTATCTACTTCTGCTATCACTTCTGTAATAAAGAATCATCTTTCTGTGTACTTGATTTTTGCACGTGATGTCTCAGATAGTGGTCAGTCAAATTTATCTGTGTTAGATAAAGAAAGGTCAGCATTTTTGTAAAAGTTTAGTGACTGTTTTTCTGATTCATTACCATCGCAATTGCCGCCAGAGAGACCTGAGGACCATCGGATAGATTTGGTGCTAGGGTGTAGCCCACCAAATAGACCTCCCTACAGGGTTAGTGCGGCAGAGCAGAAAGAGATTATGGGCCAGGTCGAGGAGTTATTAGAGAAGGGGCTGATTCAGCCTAGTTCTTCACCCTTTTGCTCCCTAGTGCTCCTAGTGCAAAAGAAGGATTGCTCATGACGCATGTGTATTGATTACCGTGCGTTGAATAAGAATACCATCAAGAATAGGTTCCCTATTCCTAGAATTGATGATATTCTCGATCGTTTAGAGGGTGCTGCAATTTTCAGCAGGATAGACCTTAAGAGTGGGTACCATCAGATTCGTATAAGGCCAGAGGATGTGCACAAGACTGCGTTTAGAACGACATTTGGTCTTTATGAGTTTCTAGTGATGCCGTTTGGGCTAACAAATGCTCCTGCCATGTTCAACAGAATGATGGACCGAATTTTCCGCTCGCATCAACAGTTTGTTGGACCGTTCTTCGATGACATGATAGTGTATTCGAAGAATGAAGAGGAGCATAGGCGTCACTTGACCATTGTGTTCGAAGAGCTGCGCAGTCACAGGTTACTTGTCAATCCTAAGAAAAGTGAATTCTTCCTCGAAGAGATCCACTTTCTTGGCCACATAGTCTCAAAGGATGGTCTTAGAATGGATCCCGCAAAGGTCGAAGCTATCAAGACATGGCCAGACTTTAAGACTGTGCACGATGTCAAAAGCTTCTTGGGATTGTGTTCCTACTACAAAAGGTTTATCAGAAATTTTGCAGAGATAGCATCGCCTCTTCACGCTTTGCAAAAGAAAGAGGTCACTTTCAGATGGACCCAAAAAGAGATTTCAGCTTTTAGTCTCTTAAAGGAAAAGTTGAGTTCAGATCCAGTTATTGTTTTGCCAGATCTCAGGAAGTCAATTGTGGTCCAATGTGACGCGTGTGGCAGTAGCATCGGAGCAGTGCTAATGCAAGATGGACGGGTAGTAGCCTATGAAAGCCGAATTTTGCAAGGGCCAGAGAGGACTATGCAAGTCTATGAGAAAGAGCTCTTGGCCGTGATTCATGCGCTTTCTAGTTGGAAACACTACCTCTTAGGTGCTGATTTTGTTGTCCAAACAGATCATCAAACCTTGCGATACTTCTTGACACAGTCAAAGTTATCCAAAAAGCATATGCGATGGGCAAACATTCTTTCCATGTTCCACTTCCAGATTATGCATGTGGAAGGCAAGAAGAATGTTGTGGCTGATGCATTATCAAGAAAGCCACAAATTTCAGCTGTGTCAATTCCTTATCATCATGAGTTAGATGACATGAAGGAACAGTATACTGTTGATGAAGATTTTGCAAGGACCTTTGAACAGTTACAAGAGGGACAACATCACGAGCACTACCTCCTCAAAGATGGTTTTATGATGATGCATGGCAGACTTTGTGTCACTAGGCCACTGCGACATAAGGTCATGGAAGAGAGTCATGTCCCATCGTATGCAGGGCATCGTGGCATTGATGCAACTGGTTAAAGCGGTAGAGACATTCTTCTATTGGCCAACCTTGAGGAGAGTTGTGGATGCCTTTGTACGAGTATGCATAGTTTGCCAAAAGGTCAAGTTTGACAGGCAAAAGGCACCAGGGTTGTTACAACCACTGCCGATTCCGGATAGGCCATGGGAAAGCATTGCTATGGACTTTATCTTTGATCTTCCAAGGACGCCAACAGGGAGTGATGGTATATGGACCATTATCTGCAGGTTCAGCAAGCAGGCCCATTTTATCCCTGTCAGGAAGAAGATAAAATCTGATAAGATGGCACGCTTGTTCATGTACAATGTGTTTAAGTACCATGGTATGCCACAATCAATTATCAGTGATCGTGATCCTCGCATGACCAGTTTGTTCTGGAGAGGATTGTTTGAGAACATGGGCACTACGCTCAAGTTCTCGTCTTCGTTTCATCCACAAACTGATGGATAGTCAGAAGAGGCTAATTCTATTGTCTTAGATCCGCTAAAATGCTATGTGTCAGATAATAAGGGCAAGTGGGAACAGTCTTTGCCTATGCTTGAGTATGCGTACAATAATACGGTGCATTTGTCTACTGGCAAAGCACCTTTTGAGATTGTTGAAGGCGGCAAAAAGGTTTCTCCCATTTTGCATACAAAGGACAAGATCTTTGAGGCAGATCGATATGTTGAGAACATGGATGAGATGTATAAGAAGATTAAAGTTGCCTTGGAGAAGACTCAGGCAAAGTAGAAAAAGGCTGCTGATCGTCACCGTCGTGAATTGTTGTTATCACCTGGTGATTGGGTTCTGTTAAGGTTCGAAAAGGCAAGGTTAAAGAAGATGAAGGGCAAGGAACGGCTGTTTCCTAAGCTCAGCATGCGTTACTATGGGCCTTTTCAAGTGCTTGACAAGATCAGCGATGTGGCTTACAGGCTGAAATTGCCTGATGCGTGGAAGATTCATAATGCGTTTCACGTGAGTCTTCTAAGACCCTTCGTGGGTGATGTGCCAGAAGCTATGCCAGATGAGGATCAGCCAAAAGTTGAGGAACTTGATGAGATCCTGGTACCTGAGCAAGTTTTGGCACATAAGGACAGAAAAGTTAAAGGACAAGTTGCAAGACGCTATTTGGTGAAGTTCAAGAACTATCCGCCTATGGATGCAAAGTGGATGGAAGAGCATGAACTATCAGAGTCACCAATGTATTGCAGCTTTACCTTGCAGCCTTTGGGTTACAGCCTACTTATGCCCCAACCCAACGTGTGCAAAGGAGGGGTAATGATAGAGCTAGTACATCAAATGTACATATGAATTCAGTGTGATAGATGGAAATGACAAAAGTATGAAGGCCTCATTAAGTCATTTGTATCTATATGTTATGACCTTTCTTGCGGATACATGCGATGATAAAAGAGTGTTGATAGCGACCACCACAGTTAGCCGTGTTGATGTGACTTTCATGGAGCTCTTCAGCACACCTGCAGACAGGGCAGCATCCAAGCCTATACCTTCCCTACCTCCTCCTCGTCCACCTCCTACACCTAATCCTATCCCTGTTCCTGTTCCTGTTTCCTCTACACTGCAGCCAGTTACTTCACCCGATCATGCCATGTTAGATTCCGATTCTAATGTGGATGATGGTTCTCCTTGGGTGGAGGCGGTCCCACCTAGCAAAGAGAAGTTAGTACCTGGTTGGCTTTACGGTTTCTTCCTCTATACTCACGAAGTTACCAGATCCACCAGACCCTGGACAGCCTCGACGTTCTGCACGCCTCAAGGACAGGCAAGTTTATGATGGCGCAGAGTTCGTGAATTTTGCACTCATGTCTCAGATTCTGGCTTCACCAGTTGAGCCTTCCTCGGTGGAGGAAGCACTCCAGCATGATTGCTAGAAGCGTGCCATGCAGACAAAGATGGACGCTTCATGCTCTCGCTCATCTCCGAGGAGAGGATCTTGTGGTGCTCCTTCTCGACTTTGAGAAGGCTTATAAAAGAGTTGACTTGGCTTCCTTGAGGGCACTATGCGCCGGATGGGCTTTTCCGGTGTCTTTCACAGGACAGGTCTAGGCTGATTCACACTGGACGGACCCTCTGGGCTTGGGAGTGACACGTGGCAAGGTACCCACGGTGGTCTAGTGGACCTCGTGGCCAGGTCACCACATGGCTGACATTTATGAGCCGTTGGTGGCTCTTTATGGTGGCACATATGAGTAGTAGCGGTTGGTTATTCGATTATCTTCTTCACCTCTGATCTTGTACGTAGTGGTCTAGAGTGAGTGGGTCTTTACACAGAGCACATCTTCACCATCCCTGCACATTTGAGCCTCGACACCCCCATTGTACTTGTGAGTCCTGGGCTAGAGCTGAGTGTGCTGCCACGCCAGAGTCTGTATCAGTCTTTGAGATAGTCGAGTCATATGTTCTGGTCTGCTGTTGTGTCTTTATGAGCTCTGTTGATGTCTATTGTTTCCTCTCTGTTCAGTCTATTTGAGTGAGATTGTCACGCACATTGCATTGAGGACCACCCACTGTAGAGAGTACGACACATTATCCGCGCTACAGGTGCTCTCATTTTGGCGATCACGGTGGGACCTCAAAGGAAGTCTCACTCTTGTGGAGATACAACTCGTGAAGTTAATCGGTTGTTACCTGGCTCCGCACACTTGCTTACATTGTGTAGATAGTTTGCTAGTCTGTTGGTCTAGTCCTCTCTCGCCCTGGTCCAACCAGTCCTCGTCGTCATCTCTGGTCCTCGTCTCTCGTCCTGGTCTAGTCTCTGGTCCTCGTCTCTAGTCCTAGTCTAGTCCCTAGTCTCTGGTCCTCGTCTCTGGTCTTGGTCTAGTCCCTCGTCCTGGTCCAGTCCTTCTCGCCTTGGTACAGTTCTCCTCGTCTTGGTCCAGCTAGGTGGTCTAGTCATTGGTGGTCCTGGACCAGGTGGTGTGGTCACTATCCTCACTTGTCCTAGTCTAGACCTTTGTTGTTCAGCCCACAGTGAAGGGCCCTTTTTTGCCAAAGTTGGTTGGATTGGTGGTCATTGCATGACACATACAAGGCGGTCAGTCGAGCGTCAGCGCACTACTGAGCCCTCTGAAGTACTATCACAGAAGACGACCTTTGACACCTTGTAGAAGTCCATCAACCTCATCACCTATACCTACACATACGACATCACCCATTCCTTCATCCGGTTCCGCATCTTCTCGATCACCTTCTCCAGTAAAGCTCTCTCCTATTCTGCTACAGTAGGCTATTGTGCAACAGGCTACACAAGGGGCCATGGAGCCGTTAGCTAGTGTTTTGGCCAAGGTAAATATCAAGTTCCCTACCTTCAAAGGACTCTCTTCAGAAGATGCTGACGACCATGCAAGAAGGTTTATCTCTCTGTGTAGGGGTCGTGGTCTGAACAGAGAAGATGCTTATTTGGTACTATTTCCATCCACCTTGGATGGCTTAGCAGATAAATGGTACAGCCAGTTTGCAGAGAACCATTTTGCAACTTGGGCAGCCTTAAGGCAGCAGTTCTGTGCAGCTTTCAGGCCAGGTGACTACCAGGAGAAGGTGTTGGATGAGTTGGCCAACATGGTGCTCAAGCCAGAGGAGACTTTTGCAGAGCTTATGACTAAAACTAAGTCGTTGGTGGCCAAGCTCCCCCAACAACCCGGTGAATTCATGGTTAAAAAGTGGGTGCAGAAGGCGCTTCCCAAAACTTCTCAGCAAAAACTCCGAGAGTCTCTGACCCGACGCCACTCTCGAGAAGTTCATTGCAGCTGCTACTAGGATAGAGGGGGCTAGGAAGCTGTTTAGCAACTCCTTTTCCATAGAGACTCCCTCTGTGTTTTCGGAAAGTAGTCCAGCTGATCCATTGACTTCTTTGCGCAGAGAACTTGAAGCCCTAAAGCTACAGAGAGCCCTTCAAGAGGAGAAATCAATATCCCTCAGACAGGAGAAGCCCCCACATCACGACGCTTTGGATCAAATGAAGAGAGAGCTAGAAGAGCTTAGGTCTCAGCACGAGACTAAGGCTATGGTATGGTGCAACTCGTGTCACTCTCCAGGACACCCTCCACAGGACTGTCCCCTTCGGGTTTACTGCCACTTCTGCGAAAAGTCGGGGCATGAAGACAAGGATTGCTACTACCTCAAGGGGTTGCGACAAATACAGCAAAGTCTTGGTCCTAGTTTTCAACAAGGGCAAGCACCTGCATCCAACATGGTCTCTCCATGTGTCCATCCACACCACATGCCACCTTTATTGTCAGCCCCTCCAATGCAAGGTATGCAGAGCACTTTTCCCTCTCAGAGCTTTTATCACACCCATGCTCCCTCCTCACCTTACAGCTTCTATGCCTCCACCTCCAACTCCATGGAGCAAGGACCACCTCGCACTTCGACTCGCCCTTTGAATCGGCCCATTTTGTGCTACAGATGCGGGGAATATGGGCATTACCAAAGCAAATGCCCCCTGCCAGAAGGGTCCCCTCCTTGCCGTCATTGCCCTGAAACGAAGGATCACTACAGTAAGGATTGCCCTAAAATTCGTGCATCCACGGCTTCGAACTCAAGTCAAAGCCAGAATGAGTTTGCCTTTCCCAAGCTCAACTTGATAGCAGTGAGCACTGTTTCTCAACCGCCCCCTTCTACCCACGTGGTTACCCCTCAAAATAAGCCGCCGCAATTAGCAGAGGAGCCATCGGGCATCCTCACCCGGGCCCAGAGAGCCGCTCTCGGTCTTAGCATTCCATCAAGTTCAACTCCCCCACACATTCTCACACCAGTGGATACCCTACCTGCAGCTGTTAACAAGCCATCCCCTAGTGCCACATGAAAGAATACAAATCTTTGCTCTCAGATATTGATGAAGCTTTCTTGGAAGCAGTTTCCGATCTACAGAAGATCAAGGTACCAGAGGAACAACAACAGGTAGAAAAAGCGAAGCGTACAGCAGAGACAGTCTTGAAGAACACTTTCCAACAAGTGTCCCTCTACGACATGTTGCGGCTAGATGCGAGTTTCAGAAGTGACACCCTTGCAGTTATTCAGTCACATTACCCTGGAGCAGGACCTAGTGGCGGGCACCTCCCAGTGCGACCGTCAGAGTCCTATATGATATCCAATCCTGCTGCTCCACTCACGGATTATAGAAGCCCTCGCCTGACAGTGTCCGTTTTGGGTCTGCATTTCTCAGGAGTGATAGTGGATGGTGGATCTGCCATCAACCTGATGCCCGAGTTCACTATGCTAGCTCTAGGTCTACAGCCTACTCGCCCTGCTCCTTTCACAATTACATTGGCCGATCAACGAACAATCTACCCAGTGGGCATCGTGGACAATGTGCCTCTGCAGGTACAAAACTTTACTTTTAACTTGGATTTTGTGGTGGTTCGTCTTCCAAGGTTGAGGGCGGATTTCCCTTGCTTATTGGAAGACCATGGCTGCGACACACTAAAGCACTCCACGATTGGGGAAACGATGCAATGTGGATACATACTTCTGGCTCCCCGATGCAACCAATTCTCTTAGAAGGAGGTATGGATCCCGTGGTGCAGCAAGTTTCTTTGTCAATGGAAACCAATCCTGAACATGAACAGCCTACTCCACCTGACGGGTCGGATGAGGATCTGTTGGAATGGTTGGATGTTACCAAGTCTATGCCTTGTTATGGAGTCTCTATTCATTGTTTGCCTGAAGGTACACCCTTTTCAAATGTTTCCATAGTTACGAAACTTAATGAGCCACCTGAGCCTTTGAAGAAGCAGAGAAGCAGGAAGAAATCTCCTCTACAGAAGTTCGCTCCCCCTCAAACATCAACCCCTTTGGTGTCTCTTTCTTCTTCGACCAGAAGAAAGCTCTCCTCTGTGTCTAGCAAACTCCATTCTCAGAGCCCGTCTTGCAAGATGAATTCCAAGATCTTGATAGCTGTCTTGCTCATGATAGCGGTCTGCTCCTTACTTGTACCTATCTACCCTTACCCCCTCGACCTTACCCACAATGAGAATGCCCACATCCTTCGGGTTCACAGTTGTGGCAAAGAGATCATCAAGGGCGCCGAACATTGTTGTTCCCATCATTTACATGAGAGTCACCAAAACAATAGAGAGCAGGCACTATTGTTCTCCTCTGCTATTGTAGGCTCCTGGCGGCAGGCCCTCCATTGGTGCTGGCTCCTACAGAATCCTCCCTTGGTGCAGGTTCCTGCATTCTGTTGTTCAGCAGATGAAATTGTCGCGATCGCTTGTCTATCCCTCTCGCCCCCTACCCACTCGCCCTCCCCCCTCACCTACCCACTCGCCCTCCCCCCTCACCTACCCACTCGCCCTAGCCCCCCTACCTACCTACCCCTCGCCCTCCCCCTCCCACCTACCTACCCCCTCGCCCTAGCCCCCCTACCAACCCCTCTCCCTAGCCCCCCCTACCTACCCCCTCGCCCTCGCCCTCCCCCTCCCACCTACCTACCCCCTCACCCTAGCCCCCCTACCTACCTAGCCCTCGCCCTAGCCCACCTACCTACCCCCTCGCCCTAGCCCCCCCCCCTCCCACCTTCCTACCCCCTCGCCCTAGCCCCCCTACCTATCCCCTCGCCCTCGCCCTCGCCCTCCCCCTCCCACCTACCTACCCCCTCGCCCTAGCCCCCCTACCTACCCCTCGCCCTCCCTCTCCCACCTACCTACCCCCTCGCCCTAGCCCTCCTACCTATCCCCTCGCCCTAGCCCTCCTACCTACCCCCTCACCTTCGCCCTCCCCCTACCTACCCCTCGCCCTTCCCCCTACCTACCTCGGATTTCAAGCATTCACCTGCATACTACCTACCCACCCCTCGGCTTTCAAGCATTCACCTGCGTTCCTTGTGGCTATCAAGCATCCCGTTGTTAATTCTTTTTGTTCTGCCATTAAGATAGAGCTTAACCTCACCTGTGTTATTACTCGAGCTTCTGATAATCAGTCTTTTCAACAATTTCATCTGCAAGTGAGGACCATGTCATTTTCTTCTCACTATGGTTATGGAGGATAAAGATACGCTGGATCCAAACCGAGCATATCTCTTTGTTGAGGAGCCAAGCTGTCTGTTTTGCCGATTGGGATTCTTGGACTATGCAATCATATTGGGTTCTTGCCTATTAAAAGGCTTAAGGCGTTGCAAGCAGGGCAGTGTTTTACTACACTTTTGAGGCATGTAGGGTCATGGTTGGGCCTAGCACCTGCTTCAAGAAATGTACGGATGCAGTACCTAGTGGTTTTCTTTCACAGTTTTTTTCACTATTCCTCTCACCGAGACGGTGAGCGGTCTTGTGGCAGGCAACCTGTAGCAGGGCTACAATGTCCTTCATGGTACAGTGTCTTTCACAGGTCAGGTCTAGGTTGGTTCACACTGGACGGACACTGGACGGACCCTCTGGGCTTGGGAGTGACACGTGGCAGGGTACCCACGGTGGTCTAGTGGACCTCGTGGCCAGGTCACCACATGGCTGACATTTATGAGCCGTTGGTGGCTCTTTATGGTGGCACATATGAGTAGTAGCGGTTGGTTATTCGATTATCTTCTTCACCTCTGATCTTGTACGTAGTGGTCTAGAGTGAGTGGGTCTTTACACAGAGCACATCTTCACCATCCCTGCACATCTGAGCCTCGACACCCCCATTGTACCTGTGAGTCCTGGGCTGGAGCTGAGTGTGCTGCCACGCCAAAGTCTGTATCAGTCTTTGAGATAGTTGAGTCATATGTTCTGGTCTGCTGTTGTGTCTTTATGAGCTCTGTTGATGTCTATTGTTTCCTCTCTGTTCAGTCTATTTGAGTGAGATTGTCACGCACATTGCATTGAGGACCACCCACTGTAGAGAGCACGACACATTATCCGCGCTACAAAGCTCTCCAAGAAAACTTACTTTGTAATTACTTTCACGTCAATATAGGGCGCCTACCTTAGGAGCGAATTGTCTCCAACAGCGATTCCGATTCTCTTGTAATTCTTGCAATTGTTCTTGCTTCAACAGAAAGCGTACGCATAATGGGCTTGGTTGTATCCCAAGCCAATGACTTAAAGCCGAATCTCAAAGAAGAAGTCATTCAGGTTGGAAATAGAAACAAAGAGTCTACGAGAAGTCTAGACACTTACTTGTAGGACTTTCAAGGATCTTCAACACAAGACAAACACCTTCAATCATCCAAATGGGGTACTCTACATGCTCTATCGCACTACCACCAAATTACCAAAATAAAGTGTTGCAAGACTCTTTAGACTACTTTGAAGACATCTAGAAGTTCGCCAAGAACTACAATAGCACTTTGGCTACGACACAAGGCAGCAAGGCGAACAGAGAGTCCTCTCAAAGTTATTCCTTCACTACTAAACCCCGGTTTGCAACTCAAGGCCAGTCTAAAGAAAGCAGGATTTGCCCATAATAAGTGTCAATGGAAATGCAAGCATAAACCAAATCCTTGCGGGGATGAACTGCTAACAAAAGAGCTCAATTGTAGACAAGATTGCAAACGCATAACCATACGCATAAACCTCCCACAAAAGATGTGAATCCTGCTGCAAACTCTAGAAACTACAAAAGTATCTGCAACCTGTCCCTGTAGCTATAAGCCTGTATCCAATTGTACCTGTGAACATGCATAAGCAATCAACAAAGCCAATCTATGGCTATGCACAAACTAGAGACTCGATCTCTAAATACACACATGGCATACATCAAACCAAAGCACATATGGCTACAAAGCGCTCTCTAAGTATGTAAAAAAGTACGCTCCTACGTGAGCAACTGTATGTATATACATGTGTATGCGTGTCGAGTTTAATCCACCTATGCCAGGTCTGATCCTTCGGGAAAAAGCATGTCGCTACCAATGCCGAACCGGACAACAATGCCCGCCTCATATATAGTGAAGCTAAACCAACCTGCAATCAAGTCATCATATCTACCAAACCATCAATAATTTGCAACTACACATACACTCTCAAATGCTTTTGTGAGCCAATTGCAAGCTCACACTTGCTCCTGTACACACTACAAGCTGAAATGAAGCTCACCTAATGCTTCTCTACTCCAATCTACTCCAAATCTGAGTGATCTCACTTGCACCAAGCTGCATAATGGTCGCCTACTTGCCAATGCACCAATGTTGCATGCCACAAAGAAGTGAGAGCTCTCTACAATGAGCTCCTCGCACCAATCCGAGCTCTAGTACCAATTGTGAGTGCTCGGTGCAAGAAGGTGCACGTGCATGTAGGTTGAGGAAGGAGATGAGAAGAGGGAGACGCTTGCTTGGTGGAGTCTAATAGTAATATGCTACACTCCATATACTTTTATGATAAGGGAAGAATAGAGTTAGTAGATGGATTACTAGTTGTCCGTCAGCCACTTGGCCATTACCCTAACAATGATCACATAAGATCTTAGATAACTCAAAAGATATATCTTATTACCTAGATGAATCCAAGATAAGCCCAATTTCACCCTTAGTGGAAAGTGCAAGGTATAGACCCAAGACAATATAACCATCAGCTCCATCATGCATAGTATTGACTAAATACCACGACATCCCCACTAACATCGTCAATGCCCAATAGTGGGTGTAGAATTTGGTACTAACATATGCTCCAAAACACCACACACACACACACACACATGAGCATACATCAACACAAATTTCAGCGTACTGAGTTTCTATCATGACTCCGGAGATCAAGGGCAGACTCATCCATAATGAAGCCTAGCACTGAAACATGATTAAATTAAAAAAATTAGCACAAAAATGAGGTAGTTGATAAGGCATACACACCACAAAAGATGGAAAGAATTGGCACAATATCAACTGGTCGTAACTCGGATTAAAACTTCACATTGTGATCTACATGTCCCCTATACAACTAAAAAATATACCTAGATGAATCCAAGATTCACCCTTAATGGAAAGTGCAAGGGATAGACCCCTGGTAGTCACCCACAAGACATATAACCATCAGCTCCATCATGCATAGTATTGACTAAATACACAACATCCCCACTAACCTCGTCAGTGCCCAATAGTGGGTGTAGAACTAGGTACTAACATATGCTCCCAAACACCACACACACACACACGAGCATACATCAACACATACTTAGCGTACTGAGTTTCTGTCAGGACTTTGGAGATCAAGGGTAGACTCAGCCCCTAATGAAGCCTAGCACTAAAACAAGCATAAAATCTGAAAAAGTACAAAAATGAGGTAGTTGATAGGACGTACGCACCACAAAAGATGGAAAGAATTAGCACAATATCAACTAATCGTAACTTGGATGGGAATTTCACAATGTGAAGTCTGCATGTCCACTATAAAACTAAAAAATATACTTAGATGAATCAAGGATTCACCCTTAATGGAAAGTGCAAGGTATAGACCCATGGTAGTCACCCACAAGACAATAAAACTATCAGCTTCATCTTAGATAACTCAAATGAGCCAAGGGTTCAATTTATAGACCTCAAAAATACCCTAACCTAACAACCTAGTTCACACTAGCCGGACATAACTGAGACACCCATCCTAATGTCTTAGGGACATGACACTTGGGGGTGAGCTTGTACTTGCTCTATGGCTAGAAGTTGAAGCCTAGGTGTGATGTTTGCTCCTTATGCTTGTTGCATGCATGAGTTTGGCTTGTGTCATGTCATATGGATCCTTGCGAGGGGCTCTTGAGCCCCTCCTTATATGGCCGGCCTGACTCCAATATAAATTAGCCCACCTCTTATGAGAAACCTACAAATAAGACTTACGTTTGTGAGGCATCTTTGGTTTGATCAGTTGACCTCTAGGCTATGACCAAGATGTCTAACAAATGACACCTCAGTTCTATATATAGGACTCTTCTAAGAGGTGAGCCAGTTCACATTAGGTCAGTTGTGTTAGTAGGCAGCAGAAGATGACAAGCTCTGCATAGAAGGGAGAGAGGGAAAGAGAGAAGATGAGTAGTGTGTTGCATGTGTATTGTTTAGTGGTGGTGGTTTGCATTTTCGGGGGGGGCGGGGTGGGGGGTATGTTCCATCATATGCACTCTCCGTAACATAATTTCCCTACATATAAAAGTCACTTTATTAGAAAATGTGGAGCACTTTTGAATGATCTTCTGTACAGGTAAACCACATTACGCACTCAATTGGGAAAGGAATACAAATCCAAAAAACAAATAGCGAGGAATGAGATATTTGTTCTGCAAATATGCTTTTATGAACGGTTTATTGGGTACAAACATAACTGTATAAAATGAAAAAAGCCCAACCGTAAAAGCTGCTCTTCCTTAAAAGCTTGAAAAGATCGATAGAATTCAGGACCTCGATCAGCAGCAACCATCACAATGCACCTGAAAATGCCCACAGTCACCATTGTCAAAATGGACATGTTCAAAAAAATTATTGGTCACTAGGGTAACATGTTTCTGCCTCATGAACGCTTGCCTATGGGTTCAAATTTCGTTGGCTATGGGCTCATGAGGGCACAATATACATGTCTGCATTGCTAATACTCTTTAAGTGCACCATCCACCTTGGGAAAGCACCAGAAAAAGAATCTCTCTGACGTTTCCACGACAGGGCCCATTAATTGTGGCCACGTATGACTCATGTCCAATGACATGCTATTCCTGCCCAGATTTCATGGCTAATACCGAGCTAATACCTTGCATATAGAAGCAGACGCTCGGGCAGGAGCACTAATTAAAAAAAGGATTCCAGATGAATGTCTGCTTTAAGCTACACTTAAGCCTTAACAGTGTCAAGCTAAAAGAAATCGACACGATTGAGTACTGCATATAATGCGCTGATTGTAACACACAGTGCACATGCATCCCATGCATTCATAATCTGTTTTTGTTTTTTTTTGTTTTGTGTGTGTGTGTGTGTGTGTGTGTGTGTGTGTGTGTGTGTGTGTGTGTGTGAGAGAGAGAGAGAGAGAGAGAGAGAGAGAGATTACCCGGGCTGAGCAGTGCCGGCAGCAACGCTGGAGGACAGGGACGCCAGAAGGTGGAGAAGGAGAGCACGCGCGGAGTGTGGGGAGGATGAGCGATTATGCAACATGAGCGCCGGCGCAAATTCCCCGGGCAACACTCCTTCTCGGACGCTTCTGCTGACACTCTCCACCATCGTAGCTCGTGAGAATAGAATTCAAATGTTGAGAAAAGCTGCCACATAAAAGACTTTAAGGCTGGTTACACACCGGCTGCCTCAAAAGATGAGCAGCCGGTGCGTCTACAAACAGGATCTGCCAAGCGATCACTCAACATGACGATGGGCAGCCAACATCCCCCGGCCCGTCCAAGCATGAGCAAGGAATAGGCTCGCTGCTTTTCCGCTTCAAACGTGTGGCTTTTACTATACGGATATTGCTCGTAGGCGTGTAAAGCATCCCCGCCTGCCCCAAGACAGGATGGGCAAGGGGAAGTTTTTGTGTATGCGGCCTAAGCAATTTAAATTGACTAGTATGGCCGGCCGCCTTCGGCGGCCTCTCTCTCTCTCTCTCTCTCTCTTTCTCTCTCCCTCTTTATCGTGCCCAGAGGACTTTTGGATTGTAGCCTTCAGCTCGCAGCTCTCGACATGTGTAAAGGGCACTCTCACTGCCTTTATAGAATACATATAGATTTTGAGCTGGAAAGAAACGAATCTTCAAAGATTCTCTCTCTCTCTCTCTCTCTCTCTCTCTCTCTCTCTCTCTCTCTCTCTCTCTCTCAAATTTTGCATGGAGTTGCTTGAGACTCTCTCCCTCTCTTCTGATGTTTGAATTCAGCATGGCATTCAACGTCTAGCAACTCTCTCCTTCCTCCTCTGACATCTCTCTCTCTCTCTCTCTCTCTCTCTCTCTCTCTCTCTCTCTCTCTCTCTCTCTCTCTCTCTCTCTCTATGGTGTCACTATTCGAGAGGAGCTCTCATGCAAGAGGTTGCAAAAGAGATCAATAGGGAGAGGAAGAAGCGAGGGGTGTAGGTGGAGCAAAGTTTGGTGAGGAGGAAGCGACAAGAGGCGTAGGTGAAGTAGGAAGAAGAAGTGCGCGGGGGGGGGACGTTGTTTTAAAACTACATCAAGGGGGAGGGGGATCTTTTTGGGTATTGAATTAATTGCAAATTATTGTTTACTTTCATTTACTACCAGATTCTATAAAGGAAATTTGCTAAAAGAGTTGATGGCAATGAAAACTTGCAAGAATGAATATAGAATATCCATGCTAATATAGGAAAAGCAAATAGTTTTGTGCACTTGAGCATTTATTCTTAGATAACATGTATGATGTTAGAGTGAGCCATCCTGAGGCCAATGGCCCATGGCCGGTTTGGTCGGGCGCCCGCTGTCAGGACAAGGATCCTAAGCCTAGGGGGTCAGGGACCTGAACCAGGGGCTCGAACTGGACCAGTGTGGATTGGGGATCCATATGATGGCTAGGGCTAGGAGCCGGTCTATACATAGGGTGATAGGGCGGTGGATCCGCCATCACAGTCTCCTAGGCCTTACATTGGTCAGAGCTCGGTGGAGGAGGGAGCTATGGAAGAACGGGGAAGATGGCTTCTTGCATCTCTCTCTCTCTCTCTCTCTCTCTCTCTCTCTCTCTCTCTCTCTCTCTCTCTCTCTCTCTCTCTATGGAGGGCGTGGTCCTCAAGATTCAGGAGCTTTTGCATGTCTTGCATGAGGAGAAGAAGCCGCCACAATAGAACTGCACGGGCATGGACGCTTGGCAGACGACACGGAGGTCAAAGGTTTTTCGGCCCGTGTGCAAGGCCGCTTGTAGCGAGGGGGAAGGAATTCCACTTGCATCAATGGCCATGAGGGCGTGCTTGACTGGTGCACGCCGCCATGCCAGTGGACTCCTGTCTCACAGGGCCGTAGCCGGTGAGCACCACACGGTGGTTTCCCCCGTCTGCAAACTGCGCAGTTCCTCGCTGAGGCCGCCATCGTTGCACTGTTTGTTTTTTTTCGTTTTACATTTTGGGGGCCGCCCACGATAAAAAGGGGCCACTCTTCAAAGCCTTAAGGGGCCTATCCCACAGCCGTAGCAGTCGAGCATGGAAAGCTTGCAAGGTGCCGACATGGAACACATGTAGGGTAGCATGGTGTCGATGACCATCAGAGTTTCCATTCGACAATTTTGCAGTAGCAGGGAGAAATTATTCACAGCTAGGCTTCATGCCCTTGAAGCCCATGAAACGTCAATCCAAGAGAGAAGGGCATCAAAAGAGACTATGAAGGGCAAGACATTTTCGGCAAGGGTGTCGTCAAGGGCGAGCTGCAACCGATCGGCAGGTGCTAAAAGGCTTCTTCGTAAGCTCGGCTGCGGTTTGAGGTCCATGGACACATTGACTGACAAGTCGAATCGCATGATTACCCAGGTATGCAGTAGCTTTTGTTTTGCATTTCATGCATGTTTTCAAACATGCTATGTAGCTCTTGCATGCAGGCACAAGCACGGCTTGTGACAGTTCCGTACGCATTCAACTTTTGTTGACTACTTTGTTTGCAAAGAACCACTGTTTGGTTGAGGGATCAATATCAAGCACGGCTTGAGTACACAATACTTTGACAACTCACGTTAGTCGGAGGTTGAAGGTTGAAAACAAAGGCAACTCAGGTAGGGCCTGTGCCATATCCGATAACGGGATTCGGCAAGACCGACTGATAAGTATAATTTCAAGTAACTGTCTACCATCAGAAACATTTCAAGAGCAAGGCTCCCTATAGTGACACTCCAATAAACCGATTTGTGTCTTATGTCGGTTGTTAATTTTTAATCTCTCCTCGTTGTGCTATCTCGAGGCGGAGGAAAGCAAGATTTCTGGGAGCACGGCTCCATGCATTGGATGCATAATCATTTCCAAGCCATTGCAGCTTGCTAGGGAGCAGGCAATATAGGTACATGAAGCATCGTGGAAAGAACATTGACATCCACAGCTGTATGCAATGTTGACCACCACATGAATTTTCACAATGCCAACTGGTCAAGCAAAGGTTGCTTTCAACAAGCAGTATTGGACAATTGCTGACATTTGATAGCTCAGTTGTAGATGATATCTTTCTCACTATTGGGCAATGTTATGATTCTCAATCAGTAGAAAAATTTGGTTGCCGTTACAGATGGATGGAAGAAATCAGTGCCAGGTTTTTTATCCAGGTGGAAGTTGTGTGATGCAGGGGGTGGAGCAACCCTCTTGAGGTTCTACGATAGCAGCAGGTAGGAGTAAGCCTTGTACATATGGTAGTGTTTTCTTTGGGTTGACTTTCCCTAGGATCTCTTTCGACTCTTTTGTCAGATATTGTGTGTCTGCCATGGAACGACAGATCATATTGCAGCTTATACCCTCAAGACAACTCTTCTTCCGGAAGATTGCAGATATTGCGGTCTCTACATGGATGGATTGCTTATCCTGTCGTCTTGTCTACTATGGTGGACGATGCCTTCCCTATTGAGCCTCTTCTTCCTACCCACCCTCTTATGCTCGAGCTTCTTTGACTTGGATATGCTACCAGTTTCCCACCTCGGTAGTTTTCCCCTCCTCTTGGTCAAAGTCCTCCTCTTTAGTGGAGGTCCCCATGTCTTGTCTCCTGCTGCTACACAGGGTTCCTCCATCTTAGTGGTGATCATCATTGATGGGCTATTGGACGCTCATCTCAGGCTACTTCCTCATATAAATCCTCTTCAGCGACTTATTCGTAGCTTTCCACTCCATTAGCTTCCTTGTGCGACTTGATCGGAGTTTCCTCACCCTTGGTCATCATCGCATTGGTGCTGTATGGATTGTCATGTTGTTTGGCTGGCGCTCCTCATCCTTTTCTCTCGGATTTACATCTTCTCCAAATTTACCAGGCATGTTGCATTGCTTGGTTTTTTCAAGTCGTATAAGTACACTTGAATGTTTCAAATCCATGCCAAGGGCATGTTGGGATAACGTATTTTGGGGCCGTAGTGTCCAATCTACATTATGCTGTTATGAACCTACTTGTCGGGTTCGATTTGGCACATGTTGTCACATGGGATACAACATGGTCGAGGAACTCAAGGAGTTCAGTTTAGCCGATGTGGAGCAATGATAATGAGGGTCCCTCTCACTCTTGTCGCGGAGTGTTTTACAGTTACCTCCACACACAAGTACATCTTGTACTTGATGGATGTCGCTTTTTCGGCCATCCTTATTTGAGACACATTCCACATGTGGAGAATATGAGTCTCTGGGACTGACACTGGCACCAAATTCCTAATGATGTGCCGCAACGAGGTCCCTATGTGCTGGTCACTTCCGTTTACTAGACCGTTTGGAGCACACCGTATCAGGAACAATTTCAGTGGCCAAAAATTGTTGGGTACTAAGTACAGACTCGTTCCGATTACAAGTGATGTGAAACCACCTTAACGAAGGGTCGCTTCTACATCTAGCCAAGTATGATATGTTCATGAGAATGTCTCATGGTTGGTACCTAGGTGTGACTGGGTTGTCACATTCTGTTATGGTCCAACTTTTGTTGCCAGGCTTTCCCGTATCTACCGTGGAAAGTCTCGTCATGGAATTGCGGTTCGGATATGTTTGTGTTAAATGCATGCACACTAGGTGTTATGGGCCTTAGTGTTGAACAGAAATTTATTTGGACCGGCATGCGAATTCATGGACTTTATTCTTCTGCACCCTTTTGCACTGCCCGTGCAATCTCTCTTGTAGATTTAGTATGAGCTTACACCCTGCCATACAAGGCAATGGCTTGGTATGGGTGCTTGGGGTTGGATAGTCGAAACTCTATGAGCTTACTCCACTCCAACCCGCTTTCAACCTAGTTGGTTGTCTCCACTCCAGATCAAATATATGGTTGGATACTCAATGGTTGAGTCCTAGTTTATCATCAGTCATGGAAGATTGTTTGTAAGTGGTTGGGGAAAAGCATCTCACTCTGATTGCTGCTATTTTTTGCTAAAGGATCTGCTACGAGCATACGTTAGCACAACTCATTTTGAATGGGCGATTCTCTCCCTATTTTAGAATTTGCTTATGTAAGGTTTTCAACTTTGAACACCTGTTTGGTGGGGTTGGATACCGTTTCCATAGTTTCATAAGTCAAGGACTTAATAGGTGTGCTGACAAAGTATGTTGGCATGTAGTTCTGTGTGTTCCAAAATGTTCAAGAAGTCTGACATAAGAACACACCCTATTCTACTTCTTAGTAGCTATGAGCTTTTTAAGATACTCACGCGAGTTAGAAATCTGGCTCACAACTTCATGGAAAGTTGCACCAAGGTTTTCTTGCATTATTCCAGTACCTTCAAAAGATTTGAAAACTGGTTATGCCTTTGGACAACTCTTAGTTGTGGTTACTCCTTTACAGTACTCAAGTGAGTTATAAATGGAGTTACCATTTAGACTCAAGTGCTTGCAAAAGGACAACAATGTTGAAAATCAAGGTGTTGCTCTTGGTTTCATTGAACCTCCTCATTGCATCAAGTATCAGTTGGCTCGCGTATGGGATGCCAACACGAAAAACATCAGTGTTCTTACGAAGATACTACCACGTGTTTTCAAGGACGAAAATGCTTCTCCAAGGGGGAAGTAATGTTAGGACAAGGATCCTAAGCCTAGGGGGTCAGGGACCTGAGCTAGGGGCTCGGACTGGACCAGTGTGGACTGGGGATCCATATGATGGCTAGGGCTAGGAGCCGGTCTATACATAGGGTGGTAGGGCAGTGGATCCGGCATCACAGTCTCCTAGACCTTACACCCTCCCATTCTCATTATTTGGTTATAATGGAATTAATAAGGAGTTCAGAGGTTACTCCTCATGAGCTCCACCAAAACCCTATGTGTCTTCTTCTCTCCTTTCCTCTCTTGCCTTCACCAACTCTTCCCCACAAGTGGTATAAGAGTTCAAGAGTCCCAGCATCACCCCTCCCCATCCCGCGTGTGCAGCAACCCCAAAGAGCTTGGAATCTTGAGAGCTTTTGAAGCTCTGCAGGAGATCAACAACACGGAGTTGTGGAGCAAGATTTTTGAGAGCATTGGAGTGCAATCAAGCAGGTTGGGACTCTACAACGCTGTCAGCAAGAGGCAGTAGAGTGGAAAAAACGAGCAAGACCTCATGCAGGGGAAGAAGCAAGTCGGGTTGCAGCGAGCAGAACCAAGAGTGGAAATCGGGGATTGACAAAGCGCTGCTATTGTGTAGAACCCAGAGGAGATTAAAGCAGCTCTTGGGAAGCAACATTGAAGCCGATTACACACACCCACACACTTCGTTTTTCATCAGACAGAGAGTCTGCAAGCTTTCAATAGTCTGCAGCATTCGACATATTGATTTTTTTAAAAAACTTTTTGACTTACACACTTAATGTGTGCAAGGGTCGTTTCCCACACAATTTGAAGCATAAGGGAAATTGGGCAAGCAGGTGCTGCAGATTGAGCTCCTGGGCAAGGCAATCAAGAGCAGGCAAGTCGAGCAAGGAGAAAGGGTTTTGTCGCTCACATAAACACACACACACGAGGGAGAGAGCTTGAGAGATACAGAGAGATAGGGGCTTTCTCAGCGTGAGAGAGCATAGTTGTGTGAGAGAGAGAGCGAGCGAGTGAGAGAGAGATAGAGAGCAGGGATTTTCGACATTGAAACTTACCAGTCTACTGACCACCAACATCGGTGTAGAGAGAGAGAGAGAGAGAGAGAGAGAGAGAGAGAGAGAGAGAGAGAGAGAGAGAGAGAGAGAGAGAGAGAGCACATTTGCTTTCTTGGTCTCCACATCGGCATTCGGCACTGACGGTCTTTTCTCGATTGGAAACGTTCTCTTGGACGACTCTCTCGACGACCTCGACACCGATCGACGAGCTAACTCACGACGGCTAGCACCTCTACCCGACGACAGAGGCACGTCAGCGGCATCGGATTCAACTCTGGTTTCTTTCACAACATCTCCTGAGCACTCATAGCTCAGAGAATACTTTCGTCTGGTGGTGGAAGGCAGCATCAACTTCATTTTTCGGCATCGACTTCATCGGCGGTCTTACTCTTAGTGTGCACGCACGAGGTACCTCTGTCATAGAGGAGTGATGCCCGGCATCCGATTGAAGCACATTTTTGTCCAGTGGGGAAAATCGGCACCAACATTCTCAGTCTACACCGACACGCAGGTCACAGGGGGTTTTTGAGCCCACAGACACCATTTTGTCTAGGTTTTTAGACGCTTACATGCACAGCGCCTTCACAGGCACTTTTGATAGTCATTTTGGCGATCGTTACTCTGTGGATTACCATGTGTTGACAGATGCATGTCTGTTTTGAGCACGCATAGTGCTATTGAGCTCTTTTGAGAGCAGATATCCCCGCATGGATCCTTCTTATTGCACGCAACAGTTCTTGGCGCTTGTTCGCGTGCGATCACTCATGTATGTTGAGTTTGGTCATTGCCTTTGTACGTCTCTTGTGGCGCCATTTTGGCTTGACATTTTGGCAGTTTTTTTCGATCATTTCTGAGACTCGGGCCCAAAGAGCCCTTTTTGAGACTGTGGCTAGTCGTTTTGAGTTTGCTTAGCCTTTGGGGGGTCGGTGCATGAAATATTTGAGTTGGGGTATTCTCGAATGTTGAGATACCTTTGGTGATACAGGTTCCTGGAGTTCCCCTCTTACGATACCCTCACCATAGGATATGTATCTGGTTGAACTTTTTTGCTTTTGGCACCAAGTTGGTGGTCACACGACAGTTGGTTTTGAGCAGTTTATGCCTAATGGTTGTTTTGAGCAGTTTATGCGCTTACTTTTGTCCTGTTAGGTTTGAGAGTTTTCTCCCTGTACAGAGGAGACTCTACTAAATTTTTCCCGTGAGTCCATTTTATGCGTTCTTGGCACATTTGATTGTCCTTACACAGTAATTCTGCTACCATTTGATTTGATTTTCTGCTCCTATTATAGGGGAAACTCTATCGCAATTATCCCAGGAAATTTGCGATAAAGTTTTTGGCCACATTATCTTGAGTCATGGCTGCGAGTAGTGCTTCCAAAAGAGAAGGTTACTACATCAAAAACTTTGATGGCACAAACTTTGCTATTTGGCGAAAGCGTTAGCGTGTCGTTCCGGTTCCATGATGGGAAAAATTGCAGAGGAATGGAAGTTAAGCTTCTTTGAAGCCTATATGTTTATTAAGCAATGACTAGAGCTTGATAACAGACAAGGTTTGATGCTAAATGTATGTCAGATGCAGCTTTAAAGGGCTATAACCTATGTTTTTAATGCTAAAAGTGGGTATGTTTGAGGTAATTAAAATAAAAATTAAAGGATTAGAATTGTTGTGCTCAATTTTCTCTACAGGCTTGTCTTTACGGCTCATCAATAGGAACTACGGTGAGGAAGGTATGACAGTTTGAAGTTGGGATTGATAGTAGATCTCTACCAGATTAGGCAATTGTAGATGAGGGATCGGGGATGAAGTGAATGCATGGGCCTGAAGTGCTCGTCCTGAGCATGTCTATCTATTGAGACCTACAATTGGAGATCTGGTTGCCAAGATATTGGGGGGATGGAATGGAGGGAGTTTATCCTAGATTTTTTCTCAATTAGGCACTTCAGAAGAAGATCGCTTCGCTCCAAAATTAGTTTTTGGAGCGAGGTTTTCGGAGAGTGCTTTTTTTCTTAATCTCTCTCTCTATATGTGTGTGTGTGTGTCTGTGTGTGTGTGTGTGTGTATATATATATCATATGTATGTGTGTGTGTATACACACACACACACACACACACACACATACGTATATATTTAGGCGATCCGGGGCAGGCAATAAGAGAGACGACCTCTAAACACCCCTCAACGCTCCTGTGTTGCTCAATTGAGGATGGGGCAACTACAGACACACAAGACAACAACAAACCCATAGCCAAACCCAACAAATGAAGGGGGCACCACCTAGTTATGGATGTGAACTAGGACGCAAATAGTATGTAGCGCAACGTGCAAAGAGAAGAATGAAAAATTTCCATACAAACACACCAAACATAGTCCTTTGAAATCATAAATATTTGGAAGAGAGTATGATAGAGTGTACAAATCAACTTAAACAACTAGATCTTGGCCTAAAAGATTAGATGCTTTCAAGCTTAGAAAAAATTAGAGAGACAACACAAGGCTTTATCTTATTGCCATTACACCATTGTCTTAGGGTTACGGGAGCCCTCTCACAGTATTACCCTCTTACAATTAGTCTTAGGCAAACAATTCAACAAGCCCCTTAAAACCACAAAGCATGAAAGTACACAAATAATCTTAAGGGCAAGCTCACCTTATACAAGCCGTTGAGGCAACTTGCCGAGTTGACCTTGAAGAGAAGAGTCATAGCCGTTGTATACAATTCACCCCAAACTATCAATCTTATTTATAATCAAGTGGAAGACACAAATGTGATGGAGAGTAGGGCATCACTCAATTCCTTTCCATGGCCTCAAAGCATCTCTAAGCACATATGAGTATAATCTGATAGAGAGCTCTCAAAGCTTACAATCTCCTCACACAACTAGGGTTGGAGACTGCTATGTTATGTGTGCAATTAGTCCCTTTACAAATAAGAGAAGGGCTCTATTTAAAGGTTTTTGAAAGCCCCAATTAGGATTAAACCTAATCAATTTAATTGAGAGTAACATGGATTATGGTTTTCTTCGAATTTCAAATGATAGTGGGTCTCTCTCATTAGGAAATTTCGGAGGTCATTTGGAGGGCCATATGAAGAGAGAGAAAAATAGAGCGCGTCCAATGAGCAGGAGGGCTACGTTACGTAGGAAAGTACGTGGAAAGACTCAAAAAATAGGAAAATAGCCTAAAAACTTTCACGAATCTAGGATTGTGGCATCGTAACTTCCTTGCTTTTACCGAGCTGTTAGGTGCTTGCCAGTGGTCCCACTGTTGATATTCTCTTATGGTCATTAACGTACTAGAGGGTGACCATTAAGCCCGCAGAAGATATTGGAATTCTAAAACACTTTCCCTCCATTAGAATACTTTCAAAGTGAATCTCCCTCCACTAAAGCTTTTCTCTGAGAGCTATAGCTTCCATGTCTTCCCGCCCAAGAAGCTCTAGGTGTTTACTGTCTCTCACACCAACAACCAACAGCTGCACTTTGCCTAGAAGGCCAAGTAGTATCATATCCTCAATTACAATATCAACTTCAATAAGTGCAGAGAACCAATGGGTTGGACAAAGGATAAACAAAGGTTCATGGGTCCTCATGCAACCAAGAAGACCCAAGAGGTCTAGTGGTATCAATGTTTACCGCTCAGCATGGAAGGCCAGAGTGTTGGACTTCAAGGTTGAAATCGGCAAAAGATCTGTAAAGGAAGTTCTTGTTCAGCATGTGTTTACCCATCCACACGTGATAGCAAACTGTGGAAATGTATCAGATATACATCAACCACGTTGCAATTGTAAGTACTCTTGACATCTGAACTTCATTTGATTTGTCATTTCACTTATTGATACTCTCATTATAACTTTTCTTATATATTTTGCAACGTTTATCCCTCTTCTTACGAGCAATGTCTCCATTCTTCACAGCTCAACTACATTAGATTTGTCATTTTTACTAATTGATACTCTTAGTTTAACTCTTGTTATATATATTGCAGATGTTTATCCCTCTTCTTATGAGCAATGGGAGCCTGTGGAGTGCATAATAGGCCTCTTCCTTGTTGTTCATGCCCACATTGGTTCTCTACAGTATTCAGGGAGGAGCAACAAAAGCCTGGCTGATGAAGGAATTTATTTCTATGACCACTTCTACCAACTCAGCTCAGGGAATAAGAATGGCATGTTGGTGAAACTGCCTCTACCAACCGATTGGAACACTGTGGACTGGCCAGTTTCCGAGGAAACAATGGTGGAGGCAATGCGAAGTAAGCTCTATAAGGATATACAGAGGTCTCTACGTAGCTCTATTCCCACCAAACTGGTTAGAATTGCAAACTTCTGTCCTGCTGCACTCTTCATAGAGTTGTTTCATAGCTACAATATCCGTGTTACGAAAACTATGTTCATGTGCAAGTCATTTCAGCAGTCATCCTGTGACAAAATTCTTGACAGAGGATTGTATGTAAAGGAAGAGATTGGCTTACGGTGCGAGGTCGCGCTTGATACTCTAGTTATCAAGTACATGATTGCAAGCCAATCACTGTTAGTCTCCTTTTGGTGTATGCGATCACAACTGCTCAAAGGTAAGTACATTCCTATGGACCAGGTTTCTGCAAGTTTGGAAGATAATCCTGCTGTGGATGTGGAAGTGATTGATAAAGAGCATGGCCTAATGTTGGTGGTTACAATAAGGGAGCTATGCAGTCTTCTGCAATTGCGGCATGACATAATTGAAGAGTCAATGGATAGGGACCTATCAGATTTTTCCTTTTTCCTAGCTGGCCGTAAGCTGATGCGGCGGAGGGAAAAAGATATTTTGTGCAAAGAGTTGGATGGTCGGGTTGAAATAGTGTCAATGTAACAGAGCTTCTGGTGAACCCAAGTGTATACGAATGACTTTCAATACATGAAGTTTTTTGAGCTCATTTGTCAATTGTGCCCTGTGAATATAATTGTGCTTGAAATACATTTCTTTAGCATGTCAAATCTCTCTCTCTCTCTCTCTCTCTCTCTCTCTCTCTCAATGTTAAACAAGACAAAGACATGATAGAAGAGTCATCTTAATTCATTAGAAAGTACAAACTCGTCCGTGAACAATGGACTCAGATACAATTTTTGTAAGTATGGAATCAGAATGTCTTCAAGGTAAAAATCAAAGGAATGCCCCTCGAAAGAAGGTGGTGAGATAGTTGTTCCTGGTGGATTTAGTTCTCCCTTTTCATGAGTATCATCAATCAGTAGTGTATTAGTTGCATCAAAGGGTACACCGATTTGGCTAAACGATTTGTACAAAAGAGGTAAATGTGGTTTTTTAGGGTGGTAGTGGCCCTCAATGGTAACACATTTTCTTTGATCATACAAAAAGGAAAAATCTAACGTGTGAGCGTCGCATACACCGCAAACTATTGTAACTAGTGGCGACAAGTTTTGCCTTTGCATTGAAGACCATATGGCAACTCTGAAGCGCGGAAGAAGAAACTGAATAAATTCCTTGGTTCCTGGACGAACCACGACTCGACAAGTTCCCATCCGAAATGTTTGCAAATCCTCAAAGGGTTCTGTGTCATCGAGAGGCACGCACATTAGTAGCAATCCATTGAGGTCCAAGATAATCAACGTCTGTAAAAGTTGACAAGTACATATAAGTAGTTAGAAGCTGAACATATTTTGCCATACTTGAATAGACATTACCGGAACAACCGTATCTACAGGTAGCAAGGGTCCATACTGGATCTCTGTAGTGTTGTTGTCGTTGTTGCTCTCCTCCGCTTTAGCTTCATCATTCACATCTTCATAGTCATCATTCACATCTTCATCAAGGGTCTCCCCCATGGCTCTTTCTGCCTCATTTAGTGTTTCCTCCAAGGTCTTTTCCTCTGCCTCGGTTGGACGGCTTGCATCATCCATCCTTGCCTCATCCATATCAGTTTGCTCATCCCTAGGCCTGCTTTCCTCATCAATATCAGTTTGCTCATCCCTATGCAAGCTTTCCTCATCCAGGGTTTCATCCATAGGCTCTTTTGGATCCTCCACTGGCTGACTTGGCTCTTTCATTGTCTCCTCCATAAGCCCCTCTGGTTGTACACTAGCACCTTCCATATGGTCATTTGACCTTTCCTCATCCTCGGCTCTTTCATCTTCGGCTGAAATGACCCCCTCGGCCCGTTGTGATTCCACTGTATTTGATGCAGGGGTTTGTCTTGGTGGCACATCATGTATTGTCATATCAATTGTGCGGTCATCCAAGCCGCTATCTTCAGGTTCTCTGGGGCTCGACATAGTAAGCAGGTCTTGTATTAAACTTATGCGGTATCTTTGCAAATAATCATATGTGTAGTTTTTTAAAGCACTCTGCAAAATTGAAAGACCACATGGTGAGAAGTCTTGTATAAACTAAACCAAAACTGACTGAATGCATTGCCAAATGGTTACCTTAGTCATGAAAGGTTTTAATGCAAAGTAGCTTTGTAGGACATATTCTGCATGGAGAAGACATCTCCAGCCGCAAGAATTTCCATCGGTTTGATTTGGGACAGGTACATCTTTGATCGGGGCCTTGTATAGTTCATACTTTCCACATAGCTTGCCATAAGCAAGCAACAACCTCTTTATACAACTGCACAAAGCAGTATCAAGATGTTAGCTTGAGCCTTCAAATTTACATGGATATCTATAAGAAACACTTTTTGATACATAACACTTACAGCCTAATTTCAGGGTGGGTTCCTTTTATTGAATTGAACACCCACACTGCTGGTTGGTCAACATCAAGGCATATGAGACTCCAGTGATGGTTGTTCTCATATGGAAAGATGATGACAGTTACTTCCAGCATAGCACAGTGGAGAAACCAACTCTCAAAGGTCCTTGATGGACTGTTCTTCTATCTAATAATCACTGACATTTGTGGATCAAGAAGAAACACCTCCGTGTGGGTGTGCGGTGGGAGTTGACTTTTGATCAAGCTGCAGAGAGTATACATGAGTTAGTAAACCTATTATCTGAGTTTTCAAAGCTAGCAAGATAGTAACACTTACTTAAGACAAGCATAGATAATTGTGTCTGAGATCTGAGCATCTGGATTCAGCAATAAATTAATGTTCTCATATGGAAAGATGATGACAGTTACTTCCAGCATAGCACAGTGGAGAAACCAACTCTCAAAGGTCCTTGATGGACTGTTCTTCTATCTAATAATCACTGACATTTGTGGATCAAGAAAAAACACCTCCGTGTGGGTGTGCGGTGGGAGTTGACTTTTGATCAAGCTGCAGAGAGTATACATGAGTTAGTAAACCTATTATCTGAGTTTTCAAAGCTAGCAAGATAGTAACACTTACTTAAGACAAGCATAGATAATTGTGTCTGAGATCTGAGCATTTGGATTCAGCAATAAATTAATGTCCACTTTTTCCAGAGTCAGCTTTCTGGCTCCATCTACAAATGGTATCTTTGCAAGCAAACCATCCTTCATTGAAAGTAGAGTTTCTTTGTTGCTTGCCTCTATGGACAGGGTCACATTGCATTTTGTTTGCCTCTAGGAATCCACTGCTACTTTTGCTTTCTCCTTAAGCTCTGCTTCCCTCATGTCCTCTGTTTGGCGAGCAACCGTCTCTGCCCTTGCCCTTGTATTCACATCATGTGTGACATCTACAACTGTGAGTTGTGGCAATAGCTCAGGGGGGTATAACAAAATTTCCCTCATTTTCTTATCCCTGCAGACATTGGGGACCAGTAGTTTGTCATACCTCCACCTTATTCTTTTTAGTGTCTCACTATCTTTGTCCATTACAGTAGCCCTGTGTGCATGGGCTGCTACAATGGTGATGTCACTGAAGTACTCGAGTAGGAAGTCCTCTGCTGCTTCTTGTAGAGCCATCAATGCCACCACCTTCCACCTTTTAGTGCCCCAGGTAGCTTCTTCACATATGGACCTCACCATCCTCTGAAAGGGCACCTTTGGTATGCACAAATCTACACATTTTTGTGCCTTTCTGATTTCTCTGAAAAGTCCCATGCAACTCTGTAACTTCTTCACCCTTGGACCTTTCAAAATTTTATTTGGTTTTCCAGGTCTCTTCTTTGGGGTTGCAGATCTGCTACTTGCCTTAGCTGCTAATCCTGGTCCCTTGCCTGCCTTCCTTGCAGTGGCCTTTGTTCTAGCCATTTCACTGTATAAAAATAGAGGAGTCTCTCTCTCTCTCTCTCTCTCTCTCTCTCTCTCTCTCTCTCTCTCTCTCTCTCTCTCTCTCTCTCTCTCTATAGCCTAGCATATTTAAAGAGAGAGAGTGACAGACTCCCATTACTAACGGCACGCGTGAAACATGTTTTGACCCCAAAATACACCTCCGTGAGCCGTTAGTATAAGGGTACAGAAAGACTCTCTCTCTCTCTCTCTTTCTCCCGCCTTCCCCAGTCTCTACACTTTTTCTTCCTCTCTCTATAACACACACACATACATAGACAAACACACACACTCGTGGATACACTCCATCTCTCTCACTCGTGGATACACATTACTAAAGGCGTGCAAAGAGACATACAAACCGGATGTGCCTGTCTACGCGCGCCTTTAGTAGAGAGAGAGAGAGAGAGAGAGAGAGAGAGAGAGAGAGAGAGAGAGAGAGAGAGAGAGAGAGAGAGAGAGAGAGAGAGAGATGTGAGACCAGCGGGTAGACAGACATGCGAATAACCTCCCAACCATCCTATATATAGACCCTTGGCCAGGCCCCTGGCCCTCTTCTATATATAGACCCCTTTACTGCATGTGTGTCCGGCACATTGCCCGGGCTGTGCCCGTCTAGTCCTACCCTTGGCATGACATTACTCCCCGCTTGGAGAAGCGTTTTCGTCCTCGAAAACACAAGTGGTGGTATCTTCATAAGAACACTAATGTTTTCCACCGTGGCATCCCTCATGGATCCAACGGTTCGTTGAATCGGAACCTTCAGTGGGAGGTTCAATGAAATCAAGAGTAACATCTTGATTTTCCACATTGTTGTCCCTGTGCAACCGTCTTGGTTAACCGACCCATAATCAAAAGAGCGTGAAGACTCCATTTAGAACTCTCTTGAGAATGCTAAACGAGTTATCACAACTAAGAGGTGTCTAGCTGCATACCCAGGTTTCAGACTTTCTGAAGGTACTGGAGGGTGCAATACAACCGCGGCTCATCTTTCCATGAAAGTACTATGCTGACATACTCATCAGTAGCAACCAAGTCCTTGACTTGCTGTGGTTTCTTGCCGATAGCCAACCTCATCAAAACTGATAATTAAGGTTGATAACTTGAGAATAACAGGCAGAGACTAAAACTAGCCGTAACATGCCTTTCATCATATGAAGCAAACTCCAAACCAGAAAGGTAACCGATCCAGTTGTTTCACTTCTTGCTAACGTATGCACTTAGCATATCCTTTAGCGTCGTTTACTAACGTATGCACTTTGCATATCCTTTAGTACTAAATAGAATGCTTGTAGGCTGCCCATCCTACGCGGGATGAAAAGCAGCAGTAAGAGTGAGGTGCTTTCCCCCCAACCACTTACAGAAAGTCGTCCACGACTGACGACAAACTATGACTCAATCATTGATTATCCAACCATATACCCGATATGGAATGGAGACAACCAACTAGGGTGAAAGCATATTGGAGTTTCAAGCATCCAATCACAAACACGCAGACTTAGCCATCACCTTGTATGGCACCCATACTAAATCTACAAGAGAAATTGCACTGACAGTGCAAAAAATTATAGAAACAAGAATGTCCATGAATTGCATTCCACTCCGAATAATTTTTTGTTAAACACTAGGGCCCATAACACCTAGTGTGCATGCATTTAACACAAACATATCCGAACCGCAATTCCATGATGAGACTTTCCACTATACGTACGTGAAGATCTTGCAACAAAAGTTGGACCATAATAGAATGTGACAACCCGGTCACACCTAGGAACCAACCATGAGACCTTCTCATGAACGTAGCATACTTTTCTATATGGAGAAACAACCCTCTGTTAAGGTGGTTTGACAACACTTGTAATCACAACAAGTCTGTACTTAGTACCCGACAATTTTTGGCCACTGAAATTGTACCTGATACTGTGTGCTTTGAATGGTCTAATGAACGGATGTGACCAGCACCTAGGGACTTCGTCGCGACACATCATGAAGAATTGGGCGCCAGTGTCAGTCCGAGAGACTCATATTCTCCACATGTGGAATATGGCTCAAGTAAGGGTGTCAGGAAAAGTGACATCCATCAAGTACGAGTTGTACTTGTGTGTGGAGGTAACGACAAACACACTGCGACAAGAGTGGAAGGAACCCTCATTATCATGCTCCACACAGGCTAAACTGAACTCCTTGAGTTCCTAGACCATGTTGTATCCCATGTGACAACATGTGCCCAATCGAACCCTACAACTAGGTTCGTAACAGCATAATGTATAGTGGACACTACGGTCTAAAATACTCTATTCCAGCATGCCCGTGGCATGGCTTTGAAATATTCAAGCGTATTTATACGACCTGCACTGCAAATCGTGGGTGTTGCCTGCACAATCCAACCCCTTTGGTTCACATCTACGTAAGCAAACCCCTTGGTAAGACCCTTTGTAGAAAATGCTCAACTAGCAGGTAACGGTTATCAACATAGTCAACCGTATACATAATGATTGGAATCAACCAAAAAAGTTGAATTTGTCCACTACCGCGTGGTAGATTGAGAAATTCGTTCCTTGAAAGGCTAACTGGGAGAGATCAAACTGTGATCCTCAATGCCTATGGGGTGATGTAGCAGTCACCCGTCGGGTCGTACCCCAAAAGAATATGTCCATAGACACTCCGTAGTGCTATAGAGAGAACAGGGAATCCACACAAGTGGACTGCCTAGCTCTGGTGGACAGCCATGCTGTCGCAACTGATTGCTGCATCTATACTTCCTTGTAGAGATCAGCGGAGGTGAGTTGAAGATTATCAAAAACTCAACTTGAGTGTCGCACTGAAAACATGTAGTGCAAAAATGACACCCTAAACATCCGTAATGACAAGACTCTTGCTTGTCCATTAACGTTGATGTGTACTCCCCTGGGTAGATCTGTTCAATCTGGAGAACAATCACCCAAAGAATGCCAATAGTTGGGTCTTACCCTTGGCCTGACAGTGACTCTTAGTCTGTGTGGCTCATAGCCCTTGTGTCGTTGAAGACGAATTGGAGTAGCATCTTAGCCACGTGTTAGCTGAGAGTTAGAGCACCTTGGCTTAGGTTGACTCATGAGCAAAACACATATCAAAAGCTTCTTAGAAGATTTTCATTTTTCCCTTAAAGAGAGAGAGAACGAGAGAAGAAGAGCATGCTGGGCTGAGGAACTTTCCTTAAGTTTCTAGAGTGTGTGCCCAAGCTGTGTGCTCTTACGCATCTTATAGATAACAGAAAAACACAAAACTCATCCTAACTCACCTACCTTGTAGGGGTCGTGATTGTATGAGTACGACTTAGCTTTGGCACTTTGCCTGTAAAATAAGTCCTAGATTGAGGTTCCTTTTAGTATTGTTGGGTGTTGATAGCAACCAACCATCAGGTTCAACAATCCATCACTTAGTCTGTCCTTGACAGAGTTGCGAGTGTGATAGCGGAAGCTTAATCTATGAAGTGGTGGACTCCATGCCACTTGCTTAGCATGCCTTGCATGCAAAAGCGTAAGCCCTTGGCTAATATGACGGCCTTAAGCGTGAGAGCCGAAACCAAAAGTGCCTTGCACAATCTGCATTGGTAGTGGTACATCATAATGGGATATCACCACACCTAAAATGGGAGCAAACTGCTGGTCATACCAGTTCCCCAAACTTGTGTGCCAACGCTCGTGATTCCAGGTCAATGGGCAGTAACGCGGCACAAGGGAGAAGCCTTGCTTCGTGTAAAATTGCCAAAGCACTTTGCTTTTTACAATGACAGTAATTGCCAAGGAAAGTGTAAACATGGAAAAAACAAGAAAAACTTAAACTTGGCTAACCTGGTTGTTGCTGTAACCAGTTGTCCCAAGATTTTGTAGGAGAAAACTTGCTCACAGATGGCTCATAGCCATATGTGGCTGTGGGATCGATGGCTCATAGCCATATCTTATGTCTCATAGATAGTTGATAGCCATATTTGTTGTGCGGGTGGGAGTTGTCGTGTACACAACTACGTCTTCTTATGTCAGATACATCCGTCGTGTACGGAATGAAATATCCTGCAGACAGTTTGCCATATCCTTCCTAAGTTGTATGCTCATAGCATATGCCAAACGTGGGGAGTGTCAATGCAAGAAACCTGATTTGAAGCCTTGCTTCATAGAAATATGTTTGTGCTGACAGCCAACGGATGTGGTTGCAGATATCATAACAAAAAGAATTGACCTTGTCAAGCAATTTCACGTGAAATAACCAGTATTGTGTGGCAAGCATCCTTTGTCAGTTTGTAGAAACAGTGACAAGGAGTCAGCCATGGCGAGCAACATGCCCCCACAAATTGAAGCCTTGCTTCACAGACCAGCTGTTGGGCTCATAGCCAATGTATGCTCCTGCCATGATATAACTGGAATTGCAAATACCGTTGTGTGATAAGTATTCGTCGCCGTCTGCTAGAAGCGGCAACAAGGAGCCAGCCCTACGGAGCACCTTGGCTCCCTTCATGTCAGCGACCAACAGGTTGTGCCAATCTCCTTGAGATTTTAGACCATGGCGTCACAATAGCAAGCAATCACATGCGAATCAAAAATGTAAAACAACTACATACCTCATGAATTGCGTGACGACTTGGAGTACCATGGTGTCGATCTCTAGCAGCATGCATGAGCACGCATGCCAATATATGCCATGTCGTGGAGCCGTGCTTCCATGGCATCATAACATACACACACCATGTGGTCGGCCTTTCCCCTTTCAACTCTGAGTCAACTCCTGTAATTTGCCGTGCATACAATGTCGATCCCGCGATGGGCTATCGACATGCATGGTGTAGTGATCCCGCCATGGGGCTTATGCATGCATTGCTTGCAAAACAGCGCCTGATGTAAATCCCAAATAAACAGGAAATCGACGATTAACTTGAAAACTGTAGTCAACTTGCAGCCGAGGATGAACGGGAAAACTTCGATCAATTTGCAGTGCCAACGAATTGGCTTGCATCGTATGCAATATGCCCATTCAGTGGAAAATTTCCGAGCAAATTCCGAACTTGCGATCCTTCAAACTCTGGTTTTCAGAAACGTCGGAGTGTTGATCTTGCATGAAGCAACAGACCTTGTGCTTGATTGCACCCACCAAATGGAGGATGAGAGCAGGATAGTAGTTGATGCCTTGCCGACCAAATCTGTGTATGCACAATTTCTTGCAAAGGCCGCCCACCTTATGGAGCCCTAAAAACTTTGTTTTTTTTTTTTCAAATGAACTTGAGATTCACTTGCAACAGAGTTGACCGACTCTGCGCGATGCAAAGGAAGAGATATCTCATGCTGGAGCCATCACTTGCAGCCGAGGCAGGGTCGAAACCTTCCCAGTTTCTCAAGGCGCTCCTAACGATGCCCTCCTGGTCCAATTTTGTGTAGGGCGAAAAACTCCCCTTTCCCGGCTTAGGGTTCCTGCACACGGCTTCTGCAAAAAAAACTTGGTTGCTCGTCCTTTGCATGGTTTCATGCAGTCCTCCACACCTTCGTCCTTCCTTAAGGCGAGATAGAGAGATCGCCATGGTTCTTTGCAAGATCCGAGAGAGAGAGAGAGAGAGAGAGAGAGAGAGAGAGAGAGAGAGAGAGAGAGAGAGAGAGAGAACACGCACAACCATGCAAGGCTTTTCCCCTCTCCTCCATAGCTTGCTTTTCCCCTGAGCTCTGATACCAATGTGAGACCAGCGGGTAGACAGACATGCGAATAACCTCCCAACCATCCTATATATAGACCCTTGGCCAGGCCCCTGGCCCTCTTTTATATATAGACCCCTTTACTGCATGTGTGTCCGGCACATTGCCCGGGCCGTGCCCGTCTAGTCCTACCCTTGGCATGACAAGAGAGAGGGGTTGTGTGTGTGTGTGTGTGTTTGTGTGTGTGTTGTATTTGTGTGTGTGTGTGTGTGTGTGTTGTATTTGTGTGTGTGTCTCTATGTGTGTGTGTGTTGTATCTGTGTGTGTGTGTGTGTCTGTGTGTGTGTATGTTATATTTGTGTTTTTGTGTGTTTGTGTGTATGTTATATTTGTGTGTGTGTGTGTGTGTATGTATGTGTGTGTGTGTGTGTATGTTATATTTGTGTCTCTGTGTGTTTGTGTGTATGTTATATTTGTGTGTGTGTGTGTGTGTGTGTATGTACATGTGTGTGTGTGTATGTGTGTGTGTCTGTGTATGTGTGTGTGTATGTTATATTTGTGTGTGTGTGTGTTTGTGTGTGTGTGTGTGTGTGTGTGTCTGTGTGTGTTTGTGTGTGTTTGTGTGTGTATGTGTGTGTTGTTTGTTAAGACAGAGCTAGATATGGAATATACTCTGACAGAAACAGAGAGAGAAAAACAGACAGAGAAACAGAGAGAGAGAGAGAGAGGGGGAGAGGTAGAGGAACATATAGAGGGACATTTCAGAAGCAGAGGGAGAGAGAGATAGAGAGAGAGAGAGAGAGAGGGCCAAACCTTCTAAGGATGCAGACCTGCGTTATGTCGAAGATGTGTCAAGTCCAACTTGCAGGTGCTTTCTGTCGGAGACGCAGACGACGGCTCTCTCTCTCTCTCTCTTTCTCTCACTCTCTTTGACCTGGTGTGGTTTTTCTCTCTCATCACCTTTATATGTGACGTACGAAAGTATACGGGCTCCATAATGACCGCACATGCGGTATCATGCAATTATATTCTATTTTTTAGTAACACGTAGGGCGTCGCCGTGTGTATCCGTTATAAGTGTGATTTTGAGAGAGAGAGAGAGAGAGAGAGAGAGAGAGAGTGAGAGAGTGAGAGAGAGTGAGCCTCATTACTGCCAGAGAGTGATAGAGAGAGAGAGAGAGAGAGAGAGAGAGAGAGAGAGAGAGAGAGAGAGAGAGAGAGAGAGAGAGAGAGAGAGAGAACCATAGAAAGAGAGAGGGAGAGAGAGAGAGAGAGGGACTCATCACTGTCACACAGAGAGAGAGAGAGAGAGAGAGAGAGAGAGAGAGAGAGAGAGAGAGAGAGAGAGAGAGAGAGAGAGAGAGAGAGAGAGAGATTGACAGAGAAAAAGCAATGGAGGAGACACCTCCTATGGAGTTTCTGCAAACTCCACCAACAAAAGGTGATCTCTCACTCTTTCTCTCTGTATTTCTTATAGTTGGTAGCAAATTGTGTGTGTGTGTGTGTGTGTGTGTGGAAACAAAGAAAAACCCATACTGTTGGTCAACACACACACACAGACACACACACACACACACACACACCTCAAGACATACTTACATAGACAGACACACACACACAAACACACACACACACACACACAGACAGACACAAACACACTCTCTCTCTCTCTCTCTCTCTCTCTCTCTCTCTCTCTCTCTCTCTCTCTCTCTCTCTCTGTGTCCCCGTGTACTAACGGCGCGCAGAGCCATCCAAACACTGGCTGCAGCTCTCTCCGCGCGCCTATAGTACATTCATGACACCTGCGATCTCTCTCTCTCTCTCTCTCTCTCTCTCTCTCTCTCTCTCTCTCTCAATTGTACTCAAGGCGAGCGTAGAGTGTTGCAAAGAGTATGTTTTTGTGTATGCGCGCCTTTAGTACAAAGAGACACATACACACACACACACACACACACACACACACACACACACACACACACACACACACACACACACACACACACAGAGAGAGAGAGAGAGAGAGAGAGAGAGAGAGAGAGAGAGAGAGAGAGAGAGAGAGAGAGAGAGAGAGAGACTTGTCATGTTTCTTGATGAATAGGATTAAGGTCCAATAGGCAGAAGAGGCTGAAACCAGACCCAGAGCTTGTGCCAGGATTTCAGCCTTTGCAGGCTCAGTTGCTTAATGTTTCTGCCAAAAGAACTGTTGACTTTTGTCAAGACATATCTGAAGAAGAGTCAATTGGTGAAGATCTGTCAGAGAGGTCACCAGGCCAAGAGGATCCCTCACCCTACAAGGGTCCTTCACCCTCTACAGTACTTGTCAAGAAAAATACAAGAAAGAGGAATATAGACTTCTCAGATGATGTAGATGTCCCAGAAAGCAGTCCCTGTGCAAGTAAAGGTAAAGCCAAAGAGGATGTGTCTTCTCTGGAAGACCCAGCTGCAACTGATGAGAGGCTGTTTGATTTTGTAGCATCTTGTGGTGCTGGGGACAAATATGATCTAGTTCATTCTATGTTTAACGCAAAATTTGACATTGAAGACCTGTTAGCTCAGCACAATGAATTCTTGCAGTCCTACAGAGATAATTTGAAGTGATGGTGCAGGTAGGGAGGGTTGTTCTGCCCAGTATGACTGTTGTGCATTTAAATGACTGTGGTGGAAAGGGACAGGGACTGAAGAAGTATAGGGAATTACCACTTGCTTGCCGACATTCAGCCTGCCCTTTGCACCAAAAACAGTGCAAACTTATTCAGGAATCCTTTGGCTTTATGATTTACCTGAACAGCCTGTTTGGATTCCTCATGCAGAATCTTGATGAGGTGTTAGAGGAGCATGATGCAGCACCAAATGAAGAATGCGAGGAGACAACACATATACAAGAAGTCGAGGAGGTTGAAGATACAGTCGACCTTGAGGTTGAGGCAATTGAAGTACAAAGAAGTAAGATGCTCTCTGTGAAAACCACAGAAATCAAACTACCTTTGGATGTCAGTAACTTCACTGAGAAGCATGCTCAAATGATGCTGCCTGCTGTGCCTGACTTCAGGATTGGAGACAGGACCTATATCTTTTTACATGATGTGCAAAGCATCTTTTATTTAAGGGAGGACTTCTCCCTGGCTATGGAATGGATTTGTTTCAGAGGATAGTAGTGATGATGAGGCAATGGAAACATCCAGCAATCCAATGGAATGCCTCCGAAGATGCTTTGAGAAAGCTGAAAAATACAAGGAGACACTACCTGATGAAGCCACCTTCCAAGCAATAAGACAAAGCCTAAGACCATCAACAAGTAACAAAGAAGTGGAGGATTGGTTTAACCATTCAGGTCAGGGGTCAACTACATCTGTAGACCTGTGGCAGGAAAACCTCTTTCTACAGGATGAGAGCTTCATGGTAACTCTCTCTCTCTCTCTCTCTCTCTCTCTCTCTCTCTCTCTCTCTCTCTCTCTTTGTGTGTCACTTACTCAGACATGATATGTGCATTCTTGGATTGATGACAAGGATGACTTCCTTCGGCGGCGGACTCGAGAGTATCGTGGAAGGGATGCGTCCCTAGCGTAGTACCTTTCAAAGCTTTGCGAGTTGTCGATAGTAGTTTTTCACAATTCCATGTCACAAGAGGGTTCAATAGAAACTTACACATTAAAGACACTATCACGCTTCTTGGGTGGACCCGTGCTGCCCAAAAGTGCAGATAAAGTCATTCTTGTGGACAAAGTGTTTGCTAGAGATTGTTTTGGTTACTGCCCGGGCTATACAGGTGGTCGGGCAACGTATTACTACACTTACACAGCAATGGCACTAGCTCTTGGTAGACAAAACATAGATGAACTTTTAGAGTATGGCAAACATCTCATGATTCGTTACAAGGGTGATGTGCCAAAAAACAAAATTGAACCTTCAAAATCTTGATACACTTCAAGTAGCAATTGTATAAGATCATGTATTATAGAAATTTTGTACAATGTCATCCACTCAGAGTATCTTTCTCCACTTGTGGTTCACATACACCATTGTCTCTCTCCACCTTCGTTGACTTTCACGAGCACCGGAGTTGTTGTATGCCATTGATCTTTTAACTTTTTGTTGTTGTAAATGTCTGATGGCTTGTGCTGTGCTGAAGAGGCCAAGAATTCTTTTGCCTGCATTCAATGAATGATTCTACGATAGAACCATTCAAATAGTTCTCTCAAACTGTTAGCCTTGATTCGAGAGCCACCATGTCGTGCGTGCCTGAAATAAGCATTTCTCGCCATGTAATGAGACTTTTCCATCCCTTGGGTATTCCATATTGCCGGGCTCCAATACTTTTGTATAAAATGTGGTAAATGATTGAAGATGATGTGCTGGATATGAAAACAAATTAGTTAGAATGTTTTACACTCACATAGTTGCACATAAAAGAGAATCAAATACACGATAATACCATGTAGTGAGTAATCTGGGTGTCTGTCCATGCTGTCTTGAATGATTTTTTGAGAAGGTTGAGATTCTCCTTGAACTTGTTCATATCACCTTGTGACCAGTCATCTTTGTCGCACATCAAAAATAGGATGTCTATTGATCGCCAAACCTCAGCCTTCGCGTTACGAGTAGTTGGTTCTTGGTCTTTGACTACAATATGTAGCTTTTTCTAGCTCTGATACTCTACCTTGCTAACATAAGATGTGTTATATATTTTTCCATGTTTTGTTAGCTTCGGATCTCGTATACCTTAGGGTTTAGATAAAAACCTCCGTGCCTTCACCCCACCGATGGATGGTTTGCATGGGACATCCTTCTCAGTAGTTGATCTCTTTTCATCCCACTGGATTTTCACATTGCTACCATGAAGCCCCATATCCGACAGTACCAATTCTAAGCACTGCAGGGCTACTTGTCGCTCTGTTGAGTTCTTAACTTTCCAAGCAAACACGATATATAAGTAGACCAATTTCTCCACAATTCTACAAAGGGCATGCATTGTACAGATGTGGACATTCACAAGTGGTATTTTCAAAACCAATCGAAAAGCAAGGTCCTCAATGTGATGTGTTGGAGCTTTTCTCCACCACTTTGGGTCCATGACCTTTGCAGGCTCCATGCAGAACAAACACGACGACTTTGCCATTGCACCCATTCCACAATTATACATGCACTTTAATGTTTTGAGGTCACCTGCAAGATGCCACTGAACTTGAAAGTCACCCCTTCCATCTAAACGTAGTACCTCTCCCTGGTTAGTCTGTCGATCAATCACCTCCGGAATATTAGTTCGATGGAACACCCAATATAGAATCTCATGATCTTCTTTCTTTACCTGCAACACAAAATAAATGAGACTTAAGTAGATGTGAACATTTGAGCTTACCTGAGAATCTCGCTTACCTCAAATGCACCAAGCCACCATATGTTAGATTCTGATTGAACACTAAAATACAAAGGATCATCATTGGGACACTTTGAGAGGGCTCTATTCATTAAAGTAATAGTAACACACTCTAACTTTTTCTCTTTAACAAGCTCACACTCATCCAATTTTAACACAAAATGTAATACCCCTCGTGACTCTTCAAATGTGATGTTGTAAAACTCCACCATTCTCTTCTGTAACATCTGCAGGTCCATAAAAATATTATTGAACTCATCATATGCCATGTTTGCTCCATGGCCACTATAAGTTGCTTTAATATGAAAGGGCTGTCCAAGATAGTCTCCCTGTGCCTCGTTAAGCTGAAGCCTCTCTTTCCAAACACTTGAGGCTGATGGTAAAAGTTTGGATTTTATACCCTTCTTAACAAAGATGGATGAGACAGATTTTTGTATAGCCGAATATCCTCTTTTTCTTACACCAAGTGAATCAAGTGTGCCTTGTATCTCTTTTGCAGGCACTGAGTTCTCTGAAATAAAGCGGTTCACTACGTTTCGTTGTAGGACCTTAAACTTCTTGTCATGTACTATATCTGCTGCTAGGCTTCTACTTATAAGTGGCTTCAATCTCTTTCCTATATTGGCTTTGGGGTCAATGTTTTCCTTGTCAGGATAGATTGAATCTCTACATGAAGACAATGCATAAGTAAATAACAGAAAATTAACTTCACTAACACTATTTAGGCACATGAAAACAATGCATAACAAGAAAAAACAAAAAGATTACTTAACTAAGACAATGTAGCCAACCAAGAAGCATCACCTTAATGCTCGGATTCTTTTCTTGAGACCTCCGGATGCAACCTGCAATGTTTCAAGATTGCGCAATTTCTTCTTTCGGATACGACCACCCAAGATGGTGTCCTTCATTTGACAACTTCGTACCTTTCCTTTCAGTTCCTGTACCTCTGTTTTTTTTTACAAAATGGTAACCTGATCTGTAGAATGTAAATGTGAAAGACGAACAATCTCACATTGTTGAGCTTGGAGAATGCCCTTATAAGTTTCAGCTTCTCTTGTAAGAGATTTACAATAACCCAGAAGGCCCTTTTCTCCATCACCAGCAAAGGTCAATAAGTTTGTAGGATTAACAAATGATGGAGAGGCATTAGTCATTGGATTCTTAGGGTAGAGAGAGCCTCTCGTCCAGATATCTATGTGTTTAGCTCCCTGAGCTCTGAGCGTGTCTATGCAAGCGGGAGGTATATGTGTGTTTGTTTTACTACGCTTAATCAATGGTTGGTACTCATTGTCCAAATCAATGTGAAGGTGATATTTGGCTCGTTTCTGCGTAACATTTGTGCCATTTGAGGAGTGCGCCATTAGCCAAATGTGCAGGTTTAATGGAAAGTGAATAGCGGCTGCGCCTTTGTCCCTCCTAGTTAGCCTCATTCCCTCCATATTGACGAGGTTCATTCAATGCAACTGAAAAGAAGATTATCCCTCAATCATTACGAACGAATGTTCAGAAGAGTAAGGAATCTACTTAAAGTACACTTTTTGAACTTTTACCATGAAAAACCCAGCTCTATTATTTGCCATTTTTTCTAGAGAGAGAGTGCAAAAAATACATTTTCTTAGAAGGCCCTCCAAATGACCTCCAAAATTTCCTAATGTATCCTCTGAGTCACATGAATGTGGGCTCAAAGGAGAGAATTATTGAGGTTGAAAGAAGAGATTCTAGAGAGGTGAGTGATTTTTGTGTGAGGTTGCCTACTCCAAGGTAGAGTAGAGTGGGTGCAATTTACAAGAAAGGGTTAGCAGTTAATATCAGTAATCACTAAAGTAGTTAGTATTATAATTACAATGGGTAGAATGACTTGAAGTGCTGAGGAAAGAGTGGTGAATGAGATGGATGAATCGTTGAGATATCTTGGACTCACCCGTGTGTAGATTGTTGAAATGATGGTCGGTCTTCTTCATCTTCTTTTCTTCACGCCACTGTCATAGTTGAGAACCTCCAAGAATATGAGGGTTTTTTTGTTGATAAAAAACCCCCATTTTGCAAAATTCTAAGCATGGTTAGGTTGTTGAATTTTTATGCACTTTTGAAAAGATGAAATAAAATTGTAATATGGGAGTAATAGAGTGGGATGGAGATAATGTATGTAGGTAGAGCTTCAAGAAAGAGATATGGGTGTGAGAGGAGAGGGTAATGGTGAGGAGGGTGAGAGAAACCATGGAAGTTGCAAGTTTGAGTGAGGGACTGAGAGGAATGAGTGTATGTGTGTGTGTGTGTGTGTGTGTGTGTGTGTAGAAGTGTGAAAAGAAGTGAGAGAAGACTAGGGGTGACTTGTGAGAAAAAGTGGACAGACTGAGAAAATTCATATCGCACCGATGGTAGCTCCAAAAATATTGAGGCAATTATTCAGCTTGTGGGCTACCTTTTGTCTGTTGGTCACTTCTTCAAATTTTGAGTGGAGATAGGTACCAATAATTTCACCAAAAAGCCTGTTTTTTATGCCTGCAAGAGTCTTCTAGTGGCCCTCTCCTTTGTTGAATTTGCACAATGCATCCAAGAGTGAGCCCCTCCATGAGTCATACCATGATACAAAGCATCCAAGTTATCGTTATCTTTACATATGCATGGAGGAGGATCATTGGTGAATAAACAAATATATGCGTGGTGGGACTAGTGTATGGACTATTCATGGATTTTACTCAAGGAGCACATGGTGTTAGAATAATGAGTAAATAATAAAAAAATATGGAAGAATTATGGATATGTAGAAAGAAGGAAAGAGTGTACTAACTCGAATCTATTCTATCAAGTGTTGGCCTAAGTAGAGTTCTCGAAGGACAAGAAGGAATCTGAAAGTACACACGACCGTCCTAATAAAATATGTATGGGTGGTAGTAAAGGTATGCATATACTTTCAACCTATTTTGACTCCCAAAGTCCCAATGAGTTGCAATTGTGGAAAAAGGTGTGTGACATTACCACCTACAGAGGTAACGAAGCAGCCCTAGGAATTAAGCGTGCTCGTGTGTGGCAGCCTGTAGATGATATTTTTTTGTTTTCTTGAAAAGGCAAAGTTAACCTCTGTTAAGATATCCACCTTAAAGTTTGTAATCAATAGTTTCACAGCACAAATGGTGGATGACTGGGGGGAGATGCACAACACATTACATGTTGGGTTGAACACTTTGTCTTTGCAGTAAACAAAATCTGTGTTCAAACTAAAGTTTTATTATTTTTGCAGCACATTCTTTTTGGTCATAGCTCATTTTTTCTCGACACTTTTGGTTCATTTGGCATCTGGAGTAGCCAAGGAATGAAGCGCTCACACTATCAAGAAAAAATAGTGTATTTTGAAAATACACGACATGGAGGTGGGAGGACAGAGAACAATGCCCTACATGAAATGTTCAATAGGTTCTACAGAGTTTTAGCGAGGAGAGAAAGGAAGAAGACTAGAGTGCAAAGAAGTTTGAAATGGAGAAAAGACAAAGTGGTTAGCGTGAGGCAATCACAATCATATTATGCTTCTAGTGCAAAACATCAATCCGATGATGGTTGGAGACAAGACGACGAAATGGCACGTGTTGGGTGGAAAACCAATAAATTTTTGACATTAACCACTTCTATAGTAAACATACATTGTAATGCCACGTGATTTGTTGATGCCCCAATTAGTGGTTCCATGGATCAAATTTGGATAATTTTGAAGTTTTTTTAAAAATTCTATTTATATTATTGAGTTTTGAAGTATTTTTTAAAAGATTAGTACTATATAAGTCAATACTCACAACTTGAAGTTCATATCTTGTTTGCACATATTCTAGAAGATCCTCTCAAGCACAAATGTGCACGTTCTCATATCTTGCACCACATGGATGATTCACACAAGCAAACTGACACTACGCATAACAATACTACCGCAACCACTCACACCACAGAAAATCCACAGCCAGAACCCCATGCAAAATCTACGGCTTTCAATCCACATCCCCAACCACAAGTGGATAACTTAGCGCTCCAACCCGCTCTAGACACACAAGAGCCTCCCCAACCATTGAATTCAAATGATTTAACCACCATGCAACATATTTTTGGAGATCTTGGAGAATTAAACCATGCCAATCGCACACCTCTACCAGACCCCCCACCAATTTCAGCTCTACATAGAGCCACACAAGAATCAAGAGCAACAAAAGAATAATACTGAGGTCCGCTTGAAAATCCGGCACCCTCGCTTGCTGTCATAGCAATTGGTGCTCAGGCCACCATGGAAACCACGCCGCAAAAGTTTCCATCACGAATCAAACAAAGAGTAATCAAGGTAATACTAGGCAACCCGATTTCTAAAGCAAGAGAGGCCAAGAAGAGGAAAAGAATGAGGGAGATGGAAAAGAAAGAGGCAGCTGAAAAGGAAGCACAGAGAGTACAAGAAGAACAAAGAAAGCAGTTAGAGCAAGAGGAATGGTAGAGACCCGAGGCCAAGAGATCTCATTTAGAAAACTTACAAGCACGAGCAGAGGTAGAGAGAAAGGCGACAGAGGATAGAGCTCAAGCCACCCAACAAGCAAAGGTTGGGAGCTCAAGGCCTTCAAAAATACCTCAAAGAGCCAAGCAATGTGCAAAGAGAAACAAGGACAAGGTGACACCTGAAGAGCAACAAGCCCTAGAGGAGAGGAGGAAAAAGGATAAAGATGATCCTCCTCAATGGGCCAGGCAGGTGGCTCCTCCATCACAACCAACAACACAGTAAAAGCGGAGATGGAAGCCAGGCACAGTTGCTCAGTGTAAGATCAGAAAATATCAAAAGAGCACTGAGCCAATCATACCCAAAGCGGCCTTCACTCGGGTGGTGAGAGATATGATGGACAAATATAGACTCTGTTACACATATACAACGCGCAACTTTCCTGGCCCTACAGGATGCCACCGAAGACATTTTGGTGAAGCCTTTTCAGGATGGCGTCTCCTGTATGGTGCATGCTAAGTGTGTAACATTGAAAAATACGAATTTAGCTTTAACAATCAATTTACAAAATGAAGGATGCCTTCATCAAAAACAATTTATCCTATGTACTCTCTCTTAATGAGATTTGTAATCTCTTCCTATAGTATCAAATGTCGAATTTCTACCATTCCGTGCAATTGTTCAACTTTATTTTGTACATTGTTTTTTATAAGTATTTAAATTGTTGGGTATGTTAAATTTAAGTTGACCACCACGGCACACGGCTCATTCGGCGATGTCGACATGCACGGAACCTCGAACATGCAGCCATCGGGCAGTCGGGGGACACGTCTTGGTGATTCTTTTGCAAAACGGGGCAACGGGGGGGATGTACGGAGTCAACTGGACCACAAATGACCACGGCGGTGCCTCGCAGGGTTGGACGGGGCAAAAAAAGCCCCTGTGTGCCACGGCGTGCAGGGAACAGATTTGTCAATGAAAAGAATCACCGAGACATGCCCCCCCACCTCCCGGTGGCTACATGTTCGAGGTTCTGTGTATGTGTTGCAGAAATGGAATATATTGGACAATATGAATTTAAAAAAGAAGCAAGTATTGAATGTTGACATAAATCATTGATAAAAACAATTATTTTATATTGATTTGGATATTACATCATGGTCGATTAGTTTTTCTATGAACTATATCTGTGGGTATGGGGCGAATGGCTGACTTGCAACCAAGGGGTTTTACAATTTTCTCTAGGTTTGTCAATGACCTAGGCTCAAGGCACAATGGGAGAGGATTGAGCTTGGGTGCTTGCTTGTAATAGCATACAATGTTGCCTCTCGGTCCACCAATATATATTTGTGAGCATTTAGGGTGAGAGAATCTTCATCGAGTATGGCACTTAATGCTTCTTTAACAGCTCCGCAGAACCATTCTTGGAGAACTTTGTGTGGGCAACTCTAAGAATTGATGGCCCCAAGTGGCTCAGGTAGACCCAAAGCGAGCTATCCCTACCCATGGACACGTTGTGCAAACCTCAAGTACGCATTGCGAACTTATCAACATGGTATGCCGTCTTCAAAGCATTTTAATTGACTTTAACACTTGTAGTAAGGAATCATAGACAATCTATCAGGTTAAGATTTGTTTACCTCTATCATAAAAGCTAATATCTAACCAACCCAAATGATTTTCTAATATTAAACTGATCACTTAATGTGGGAGAATAAACGGGAACAAGGGTTAAGATATTGAGATGTGCTTATAGATCTATATCAACACGGGGCCAATGGTAAAGGGGCCCAAATGAGATATGGTATATCAAAGAGCAAGGCTAACCAATGGAGCATAAGACCTTAGGGTTAGCTTCATTCAAGACCACCCATAGTTAGTGTAAAAGCCCTTTGACCTTAGGTAAGCTAGGGCTGAGCTTGAGGTGGGAACCCGGCCCAAGCTTGAGGTGCTTGAGCTAGGAACCCGACCCAAGCTTGGGGTGCTTGAGGTGCTTGAGATGCTTGAGGATTGCGATTCTTGAGGTGCTTGTCATGCTTGAGATGCTAGGGCTGCACTTCAAGTGAGAACCCAACCCAAGCTTAAAGTGCTTTGATAGCGGGAAAAAGAGCAGTGCAATCGGGTGGCCTCTGTACTCGTGCACACTCCACAAACCACGCCTCATGCAAACAAGCAAAGAACAAAACAAAGGGGGCACCACCCTAAATTAAGAGGTTTAGGGACCTCACACATACTGCACATAGGCAAGTGAGACTTCTGGCATTATGATGGCATCAACACATATGGCAAAACACATAGAAACGAAGCTTAGGGACCTTATGTAGCATATATATACACAAGACATCAGCTTAACAATACAACGGCATCTGATCATACATAACAAGGATATAGAGAAGCAAGCCAAGGATGGCATAATCCCTTGTCAAAAACAATCAACCCAGCAAGTAGGTATGATCCTACTAGCAACACATCAATACCTTAGAGAATGATGGCGAGGATGGTGGCCATGGAGCATGAGAGAAGACTCCTTATTTAGGTTTTAGGGCTAGTAATGTAGCATACTAGAGGGAGAGAGAGAGAGAGAGGGAGAGAGAGTAGAGCTCCATCCATAGCTCCTCGTTGTGAGCAATGTCGTCATAGCTTCGTTGCTTGGTGAAGTGGGTGAAGTGTTGGTTTTGAGTGAGAGAAGGCCTCCTTATATAGGTTTCTGAGAGGGTTTAGGATTAGGGATAAACATGCTTAAATCCGCTGATTGGGGTTACTTTTTGCTTAGGGTGGTCAACAGATTGAGGTCACCTGATATGTCACCATCAAGATATTCTCTAGAGTGATGTGAGAGGGGAGGGTAAATGCTGATTTTTCTGATTGTGACACATGGGGATAAGGCCTTGACCAGCATTTAAGAGCAGGTAAGGTGGCTGTTGAAACTGGAGGTTCTGCACATGTCAGGGGGGGACCTGCGGGGGGGAGGTGGCAGCTGGGTCCTCCTGAATATCAAATTCTCAAAAAATCCTCAACCATGGCTTCTTTTGTCATGTGTTCTTTGAAAAAATCAGCATGTCTCTTTTCAACTCAAAAGTCTTTATCCCTGTTGACTCACCTTTACCATAAGATTTTCCCCTTTTCTCCTCCGGTAACTGCATTGTTGATGCCCAATCACTGCTTCTAGTAACAGTGAACTGTTACCTACCAAATACTTATGGTGCAGTAAAAAATATTTACCATGGGTAAAAAAATTTACTATAGGTAAAAAGTGATTTTTATTTACCATGTAGGTGAAAAATATTTACTGTGGTAAAAAATATTTACTGTCGGTAAAAAAGTGAAAACGGAGGATGCTGTGCTGTGAGTCCACACGAACATCCTTGTGTAAATTTTACTAGAAATTCACACTTAGAATGGGCTATTCTATAAGATATAGGTTGTAGGCATGCATAAGAGCTCGTTCCCATGTATCTTCTGTCCATGGCACTTTTTACTCTTTGGTGCTTGTGAAGTAGATTTTTCTTCTCTTTCGAGATCCCTTGGACTAGAGTATCCTCATCTCCCCAACAACTGACTGTGCCTTTATTGCATCTTCAGAAGGGGTCCTAAAAACCATGCATCATGCTTAAGGGCCAAGCTTGTGGTGGGAACTGGGCCTATGCATGAGGGGCTTGAGGTGTCAAAAGTTCAAGATTCAATCCCTACAAGGAGGGGGCGAACCCTACAAGAGGGAGGATGATAGAGAACACCCACACACTCACACAAGGCATGCATGGTACAAAGAAAGCAAAAGGGACACTTGTCAAGTTCCCCCTCATGTTGCCCTCATGGTGTGCTTGAAGCCTACTGGTTGGCCACCCAAGGGGTCCAATGATAATTTAGGAGATTTAATTAATTGATTTTGCATTTCTCAAGTCCTCTCTCTCAAAGGAGAAAGGGGGACACTTGTCCCAAGGCTACCCTTGTTGCTTGTAATGCCTCCTGCTTGTGATTGGCTAGGCCTAGAGGGCTCCAATGAGCTTCAAGCATGAGCTACAAGGGGGGGTCGACCCAAGAAATCTAGGGGGTTGCTTAGGGGGTATACTCACCCACACACACTCACACATACTCTCATTGTCTGCTATGCAAAGTGCAAGAGCTCCCTCTCCTTCTCCAAGCAAGTAGAGGTTGAGAGCCTACACCAACAGTCTTGGCTATGGAGTGCAAATCCAACTAAGAGCCATGCTTCAATGCTTAATTCTTTCTCCTATGAAATGTTTCTTCTTCCTCTTCCCTACACTCATTCCTTGCTAGCTCTCTCCACCTTCGAAGGTGTTTGAGGTCTTGGGACTGAGGCTTGGGATAGTTAAATCTTTCTTTAAAGTTTATGTTATGCTTGTGATGCATGAAGCTTTCCATCTTCATTGCATCATGCATCACCTAGGTCACAAGGAACACAAACATTGTATTGTAACAAGTCTCTCTTAATGGGAGAAATCATAATACAAATGCCTATTGGAAGGGGACCAACTCCACATAAATCTGGTCCTCAACTGCTGTCATGTTCTCTAAATTCTCTCTCTTGCAAAAGTATTGTTCATGCTAAGTTAACTAATTGCTGTGTCTATGTTGTTATCTTCAATTATGTTCACCTGCTATGTTCACAAAGTAATCTCTCAAAAGTATTCTCATTAATTCCGCTACTCTCAAGTTAAATAGGCATATTCCATTACATTGGTATCAAAGCATTTGGTTTCTCTTTTCTTCCTTAAGTAGCCTATAAATGGTTGATGTTGTTAATTATATTAGGATAAGTGGAGCTGGGATCTATTATCGGTTTTGTTGAGTCCACTATGTGGGATATAGTGCACACTTTGGGAGCTTTGGACTTAATAATGGAATCTTTTTAAACTTGTCTACGGCTTTACCATTATTGAGCCATAAGAAGTCCTAAAGGAGCTAGCCCTCGACAACTCTGCTATGTTAGACCTACTCCACTACTCTCTATAATTAACCACTTCGAGCCGTGGGTGTAGATACTTAAGAGCCAATTTTCAAAGGCTAAGAGGAGTGGCAACTAAAGTTTTGAATTGCCAAAGCATATACTAAGTACATACATAAATCCTGTTAACATGGCTGACAATAAGCAAGAGAGTAGAATGAACATTGATAGCTTTGATTTTGCACATGAAGGTGCTAATGATGATGCCCCCATGTTTGTCAATTATCTCGTTACTAGGTTGCAGCAAGCTATGGGCAACCCTGCTTTGCAAGCTGAAGTTAGTCAACAACTTTGTGCTTATGGAATTTCCCTTCCTCTCCAAGAGGAGAGAGAGCTTAGGAGGCCTCTTGAAGAGACCCCCAAAAGAAGACACTCTCCCATTCGAAAAGGGCTAGGAAGAGGTCACCCTTTTCTCCTTCTTCTTCACCTTCCTCCTCACCTGATGAAAGCTATGGCTATTCTCCTAGAGAATACAAGAGGGAGGACATTGCAAATCATTCCCTGCATGGCGAAGGTCACAAAAGCTAAAGAAGTTCAAGGAGGGAGGAAAGAGTATCTCTTTTCTCATGTATGATGGAACCTTTGGTGCTACCGACAAAGTGTTGGCCTTCATCCAACAATTTGATGCAGCCTTTGGAGACGAGGGCTTCATGGAGTCCTCCAAGTTACGCCATGTAGCTATGCACTTCCAAAAATCAGCTCGTCAATGGTGGGCTAGCCTTCGTGGCAATGGTGAAGCCCCAAAGACAGGGAAAACTCTACGAGTTTCCATCATGAAGCAATTCCTTGCAAGCAATGCAAAGGACAAAGTGCTTACCGAATGGTGCACCTTGAAGCTTCTCTCTCATGAGTCTATCCACAAGTATGTAGACAAGTTTTGGGATTTATATCTCAAGGCTACTGTCTTTCAAAAGATAGACTTTACCGAGCAAAGGCAACAATTCTGTGTGGGATTACCTGAAGAGATGGCCGAATACATCAACTCTCAACGGCCTGGTACTATTAGTGAAGTAATCCATCACACCTTGGTTGCTTCACGCATCAATTTCCATCAAGGGGTTAGAAAGAATGTCAATCCCATGGAAAACAAAGACAAAACTGATGCAAAGGGAAAAACCAGTGCTCAAACTTCTTCCCAAGGCACTTCCAACCACAACAACAACAATCGGTTCAAGGAGAAGGGAGTTTACAAAGGCAAAAACAAACTCTCTTCTGAAGGGATTGAAGCTTCTTTCAAGGACCATAAGTGTTTCAAGTGTGGGGAGCAAGGACATGGCTATCGTTCTTGCCTAAAAAAGAATACTCACAGTGAGACTCCTAGGGCTTCCACCATCGAAGCTCCAAAAGAGGATGCTCATTGCAAAGGATCATCACTTTCCTATGCTTGGAGAAAGGTAAGAGAGCATGATGCCTTCATCTTGTTTGACCCTGGCTCTACTCACAACTTCATATCCACAGAGTTGGCCACCAAGTTGGGCATTCAAGCTTTCGAGATGGGAGATATGGTAATGGGGGTTGACACAACTTTCAAGGGACAACAAGCCTTTGTTACCCCCTTGATTGGGAAGTTGAGGCTTCATGTCCAAAGCTATGTTGACAAAGAAGAATTTTTCATCTCTCCTCTCCAACATGAGGATTCTATCCTAGGGGCGCCATGGTTTGATCGCATGGCTGCCAATATGAAGTTCCCTAAAAAGAGAATCTACTTCACCTACAGGGGAAAGAATATGTATATAGATGCTAGTGAGCGTGGTTGCACCATCCCACTTGTAAATTCTCTTGCTTTTGATAAGTCAATGAAGAGCTTAATTTTTGCATACATGATTTTTGTCAAAGAGTCTCTAAAAGATCTTAACGTTTCATCAAATGTAAATGGTAGGAATCAAGAAGAGTTAGACTTGTCTAATATTTTAAAAGGATTCCTAGATGTGTTCATTGATGATATCCCTATGGACTTACCTACAAAACGAGGGGATGATGACCATCATATTGAGCTCCTTCCAGGAAGCTCACTGCCTAACAAGCCTCCTAATCGAGTCTCTCAAGGTCAACAAGAGGAGATCATGAGGCAAGTACAGGAATTGGTAGACAAAGGGATGGTGAGGCCTAGTTCCTCTCTCTTTTGTTCTCCAGTCCTTTTATTGCAAACGAAAGATGGTACATACCGTATGTGTGTGGACTATCGAGCACTAAACCATATCACTATCTAAAACAAATTTCCTGTGCCTCGGGTAGAAGATCTATTTGATAAGCTACAAGGCTCTACCTACTTCAGTAGGATTGACCTTAAGAGTGGCTTTCACCAAATAAGGATAGTGGATGAAGATATACTAAAGACTGTGTTTTGCACAACGTTTGGTCTTTATGAATATCTAGTCATGCCTTTTGGCTTGACTAATGCACTAGCTACATTCAATCGTCTAATTGAGAAAAATTTTAGACCGTACCGTAAATTCACTGGAGTGCTCTTTGATGATATCATCATCTACTCCAAGTATTTGGAGGAACATAAGCAACATCTCCAAGTGTTTTTTCAAGCATTGAGGGAGAACAAGCTTTTTCTCAACCAAAAGAAAAGCGAATTTTTCCTTCAAGAGATTCAATACCTAGGTCATATTATCTCTCAAGATGGTATCCGTATGGATCCATCAAAGTTAGAGGTAATAGAAGCATGGCTTAACCCAAGGAATCTACATGAGCTAAGAAGCTTTATTGGTATGTGCGCATACTATAGACGCTTCATAGCAAAATTCTCTCAAGTAGCAGGACCACTACAAGACTTAACTAAGAAGAATGTTAAGTATGTATGGATTGCTAAGGAGAAAAAAGCTTTTGATAAGCTCAAGGAGAAGCTTACCTCCCAACCAGTCCTCATGCTTTTGGATATCTTAAAGCCATTTGAGGTCCAATGTGATGCTTGTGGTGATTGCCTTGGAGCACTTTTGCTTCAAGAAGGGCATGTCATAGCATATGAGAGACGAACGCTCAATACGGATGAATGAGTCTTGGGCATTTATGAAAAAGAGCTTTTAACTGTTCTACATGCCCTAGACACATGGAAGCACTACCTATTGGGGACTCCATTTATCCTCGAAACCAACCACCAAAGTCTCAAGTATTTCATGACGCAAACCAAGCTTTCCGACAAACAAATGAGGTGGACAAGTTTTCTTTTGCAATTTAATTTCCATATTGCTCACATTGCTGGTAAGCACAATCAAGTGGCTGATGCACTTTCACGACGACCAAAAGTTAATGCGGTGTCTATAGCTACTCACAATGATCTATCTTCTATGATAGATGAGTATGCTATGACCCTGACTTTAGAGACATAATGTCAGCCCTTGCTTTGGGGAAGAAAGAGGAACTATTCACCTTGCAGGACGGTTATCTTCTCCACGGCAATAGGCTATGTGTTACCCATTCCCTTCGTGAGAAAGTTATGTTTGAATCCCATGCTCCTCCCTATGTGGGGCATAGAGGTATTCAACCTACTCTCCGAGGAGTAGAGATGTATTTCTATTGGCCTACCATGAAAGTGGACATACAAGAGTATGTTTCAAAATCTGTAGTATGCCAAAAGACCAAATATGATAGAGGGAAGCAACCTAGATTACTCCATCCATTGCCTATCCCAAATTCACCATGGGAGAGTATATCCATGGGAATACAGGAATATGGACAATAGTCGACAGGTTTAGTAAGCAAGTAGACTTTATTCCTGTCAAAATGACTATTAAGGCACACCAAATGGCAACTCTCTTCATATCTTTGATTTTCAAACATCATGGATTACCAACATCCATCATGTCAGATAGACATCCTCGAATGACCAGTAATTTTTGGAAAGGTCTCTTTGAAAATCTAGGGACAAGATTGAATTTCTCTTTGGACTATCACCCACAAACAGATTGTCAAAGTGAGATAGCCAATCTTACGATACTCAATCTACTCAAGGCTTATGTTACCGAAGTAGATCAACGCTCACAATGGGAAAAGTACTTACCTCTTGTAGAGTATGCCTATAATAATATTGTACATACTTCTATGAGAAAAGCACCTTTTGAGATCATTGAGGGAAGACCTAAAAGTCCCTTGCTACTCAAGGTACATGGGAAGATCTTCGCTGCCGATGAGTATAGCCGTGACCTACAAGAATCTTTTCAAAAGATTAAGGAGGCTATATCCATCTTTCAACAAAGGCAAAAAGCTACTATTGATAAGTACAGAAGGGCCTTAGTGTTCAAAGAAAATGATTGGGTTTTACTCAAGTTTCCTAAGGCTCGATTAAGGCAAACGACGGCCAAAAATCCTACGGGCCATCAAAAGTATTAGGCTAAACTAACAAAAAGATACTATGGTCCTTTCCAAATCTTGAAGCCCATCAATGAGACGACTTATCAACTCAAGTTGCCCAAACATTGGCTCATACACAATGCCTTTCATGTAAGCCTACTTAAGCCCTACAAAGGTGATTCACCAAGTGAACCAATTATTGGAGACCCTCCCGAAGTTGAAGACCAAGAAGAGGTGCTACAACCCGAAGCTATCCTTCGGCATGAAGACAAGGTACTACAACATGGTAAGATTATCCAATGGTATCTTATTAAGTTCAAAAATTATCCTTTTGAAGATGCTAGATGGATACAAGGAATACAACTTAAGGATAGTATGAACCTTGTCAATGCTTACAATTCTACATTAGAGTAAGCAAATGTACAAATTTCTTTTAAATGACCAATGTTTTTGTCTTATAAGACTAGTTCTCTTTTTAATTGTGCACAAATTTAAATAGTATGCATGCTTAGAATCATGTTTGTGATGACGATGTCTCTCAAATACCAAGTATAATTTGTCACTCTACCTTCGGAGAATGAAATGGACTGAAGAGCAGACATGCTTGCAGCAGCTATGTCTTCCAAGCACCAAATGGATTAGTCATCCATCTTGGAAAGATGTCATAGGGTAAAAAGGGATCCTCTACCCGCTAAGTAAGATTGACAAATGACTAAGGCTTTATCTCTTCTACCTCATAGTGGAGGATAACTATGATTTCAAGAGAGAGGTAATGTCATAAAAACTAATATATAACCAAACCAAATGATTTTCTCATATTAAATTGATCACTTAATGTGGGAGAATAAATGGGAACAAGGGTTAAGATATTGAGATGTGCTTATAGATCTATCTCAACACGAGGCCAATGGTAAAGGGGTTCAAATGAGAGATGATCTATCAAAGAGCAAGGCTAACCAATGGAGCATAAGACCTCAGGGTTAGCTTCATTGAAGACCTCCAATAGTTAGTGTAAAAGTCATTTGACCTTAGGTAAGCTAGGGCTGAGCTTGAGGTGGAAACCCAGCCCAAGCTTGAGGTGGGAACCCGACCCAAGCTTGAGGTGCTTGATGATTGAGGTTCTTGAGATGCTTAAGGTGCTTGTCATGCTTGAGATGCTAGGGTTTCACTTCAGGTGAGAACCTAGCCCAAGCTTAAAGTGCTTAAGGGCCAAGCTTGTGGTGGGAACTTGGCCTATGCATGAGGGGCTTCAGGTGTCAAAAGGTCAAGATTCAATCCCTACAAGGAGGGAGCGAGCCCTACAAGAGGGGAGATGAGAGAGAACACCCACATGCTCACACAAGGCATGCATGGTATAAAGAAAGCAAAAGGGACACTTGTCAAGTTCCTCCTCATGTTGCCATCATGGTGTGCTTGAAGCCTATTGGTTGGCCACCCAAGGGGTCCAATGATAATTTAGGAGATTTAATTAATTGATTTTGCATTTATCAAGTCCTCTCTCTCAAAGGGGAAAGGGGGACACTTGTCCCAATTCCACCCTTGTTGCTTGTAATGCCTCTTGCTTGTGATTGCCTAGGCCTGGAGGGGTCCAATGAGCTTCAAGCATGAGATACAAGGGGGGGTCGACCCAAGCAAGCTAGGGGGTTGCTTAGGGGGTATACTCACCCACACACACTCACACACACTCTCATTGTGTGCTATGAAAAGTGCAAGAGCTCCCTCTCCTTCTCCAAGCAAGAAGAGGTTGAGAGCCTACGCCAACACTCTTGGCTATGGAGTGCAAATCCAACAAAGATCCATGCTTCAATGCTTAAGCTTGCCATATTCTCCTTCTTCATTACTATACTATTATGTATGCTAGCAAGAAGAGTTATGATAAGTGAGGAACTAATTCTTTCTCCTAGAAAATATTTCTTCTTCCTCTTCCCTACCTTCACTCCCTGCTAGCTCTCTCCACCTTCGAAGGTGTTTGAGGTCTTGGGACTGAGGCTTGGGATAGTTAAAGCTTTCTTCAAAGTTTATGTTATGATTGTGATGCATGAAGCTTTCCATCTTCATTGCGTCACCTAGGTCACAAGGAACACAAAGATTGTATTGTAACAAGTCTCTCTTAATGGGAGAAATCATAATACAAATGCCTATTGGAAGGGGGACCAACTCCACATAAATATGGTCCTCAACTGTTGTCATGTTCTCTAAATTCTCTCTCTTGCAAAAGTATTGTTCATGACAAGTTAACTAATTGCTATGTCTATGTTGTTATCTTCAATATGCTCACAAAGTAATCTCTCAAAAGTATTCTCATTAATTCCGCTACTCTCAAGTTAAACAGGCCAATTCCATTACAACCTTAGTTTCTTCATCCTTCTCTTCAAGATTTTTCTTTGTAGGATCGATGCTAAATCGATCATCTCTACCAATCACGATCAATGGTTTGTGTGGATGAAATACACTTTTCGGTACGCTTTCGTAGAAAGAGGCACATGATTTGATTTCCACAAGTGTACTCGCTACTGTTTGCACCAACATCTGTTCGTTTTCATTGGGGAGGAAAGGGAGGCTTGCTGGGAGATTTTGGTCTTCAAAGTCAATTTGAAAATTGACTTTCTCTTCCTTTCCACTGGGATCCTTCATGCCCGCATAAATAGCAAGCACTGCGAGCGACTCATCTTCTCTGAGTCCTAATGTTTTGGCAATGTCATCAAGGAATAGAAATTGACGATCATCCACCACCACCGCATGCAAAGTGAGAATTTGGAGGTCTGGGACCTCTTCCAGCACCTCATCTCTCTCTATCATGCGATCTTCCTGCTCAGTGGAGCTGGGATCTTGCAAGAGGAAGAGTGCCATAGATGCTTCAGTCTACTCATCAATCTCTTCAATAACTTCATTTGATTCCTCCACAATGGTCACAGGTGATCTTTGTTGGTTGACCTTTTCCTTTGATTTTCCCTTATCCATGTCCTCAAGCACAAGTAAGACCAGAACTATGTCCCAAGAAATGAATTGGGTGCCTATGCACTGCATGCCCAAATCTATGAGATCATCTTCATCCTCTGTCATGTAGTCCTGTTCCGTGAGGCCTTCAATAAACCTCAACAAGCGAAACCGAAATTTTTTGTCGGCCGCATAGAGATGCTTCAGGAAATCCACTGGCAACCACGCCGTGTCATATCCCTTAAAGATTATGGCATATTATTCCACGTGCTACGCCATGTAGTCAAGAAAGCTTTCAAATGCCTCTGCATGAAGGTTGGTAGTGGCGTGCATGTCAATTGTCCCCTCGAACACACTGAGTAGTTCATGTGCTCGATCTGCAAGTCCTACCTTTTCTAATTGTGTGAGAAGTGCATCAGTAGACATTGCTATGGGTTTGTTCGCGGATAAGATGCAAAGAGAGCTTAGAGCTAGAGTTTTGTGAATGTGAGAAATGAAGTTTAAAACCTATAAAGTCACTTTTATACCCAAAGTCACTTTTTAAAAAGCACTTAAAACTAACATCAAAATAACTTAAAACTATAATTTTAAACAAAATCACGTGACAAAGCATTGAAAGACACCAACATTGAAAACATTTGTACTCCACATCAAAGAAATTGCATGTTTCAATTGAAAACTTGAACAAGTTACTGCATCGTCGTGGGAGCGTATTTGTAGGTCAACTAATTCTCTAGCAGCAACCTCAAAGTCTAGTGCTTCCCATTTTCCCATCGTCAGCTATATAGGGAAAGACCATCAACAAGCTTTGCTTCGCAATATGGTATCTAAACACCACATTGTCAGCAACTACATAGCACGTGATTATATCTCCCTGGTGGTTGACCACCTTAGTTTCCCATCCAGCTGCAAGAAATCTGTAGATCACACTTCCCCCTTTGCAAGTCCACATTGTTGGTGTCCTGTGAACACTATGAAGTCGAAATTTAAACACAAACACATGAAGTGACATAAACCATGTTACCGTGGCTTTGTGGGAACCATAGGTGCACTTCATTGTGCTGCTTGCACATCCACCTCGATTCTCCTTTTGGTTGCTGTGATCAAGGCATTGTCTGGCTTAGGCCGTTCCAAACTCTCTAAGCTTGGCGAGTGAATCGGATAAAGATTACCATATCCATTTTGCCTAGGTGTGAAATAAGTATGATTATAAAAAAAATGTCATGTGAGACAAGCTCAAAGGATGGACATCCAACATAGAGCAACTTGCGAAGCTCAGTGTGGATGGCCTCAAAAGTTCCTGTGAAGGACTCTATTGGCTCCAACTCTACAAAATCGGATGGAAAAACATCTGCAAACATGAACAAGCAATGGAAATCTTAAATTCATCAAAAGAAACGCACAAGGTAAAAATACTAAATAGACGACCGAAAAACTTGAAAGAGGAGTAAAATTATGATTTACAGGAAACCTCGATGGAGCCACTGTTGTCTCTAGCTTCAGTTGTGAAGCAATATACACATGTTGCACCCTCGCAAGCCTCTTGCCATCTTGTGTTTGCTTGAACTCCATGATTCTTCCCTTTCAATGGTGTGATCAAGAAGCCATGTGTCTCTTGAGACCTTGTGTGCACCTCTTGAATTGGGCTGTATTGTCACCCACATCATTCATTTTAACTTCACCGTCACCCAATATTCATTGTCGTCTTGCACATTGCTGCATGAAATGCAGTCAATGACATTCCCAAGTCACCGAGTACCTGATGATTCCATGGGGAATAGTGGCACAACCTGCAGACAAACACTTATGATTAGAAATTGCACATCCATGTTCTTAGCTGTATAAAGAGCAAGATTCTTGATGGTACACAAAGGTGAAGGATTCCACTTACTGCTATGCTTCTCCACCTGCTTGTTGGCTTAATGGGGAAGATAATGTTGCAAATCTTGCGAGGGAAGTAGATCCTCTCTAGAGAGCTTATTGGAGAAGAAGCAGGAAATCTGTTGAGGAAAGAAAGAGGGATGATATAGCAGAAGGATATGTTGCAGATCTTTAGTTTTAGCTAGAGGTGTGTAGTGAGGCCCATGGAGAAATGGAGAACTTCAACTTGAGGAGAATGCGTCCCTCAAGAATGCAGTAAGCTTGAGGAGGGAAAGGAGGTTCAAACTTCTGTTCCGGAGCTTTTGGGAGGGAAAACTGAAAGGAAAGAAAGAAAACAACTTGCAAGGTGAAGTGAAGAGAATTGAGAGATGGTATAGTAGAGAGGGAGGGAGGGAATGATTAGCACGTTTTTGGAGGGACCCCCTTTTAGGAGAGAGGGGGGAGAAATTGGCAGCCAGTAGAGAGAGAAAGAATTGTTTTTACTCAACTACTTAGCGAAAAGTTTAGTTTTTTGAATTTAAAAGAGATTTTCTCTTTATATTTTATAAGAGAGTACAAGTTTGACCACTTACTTTTAGGCCCTACCATACCCACCATTTCAGTCCACATGGCATCCACCCATTTGCCTTTTCCATAATATCCTTTTTAATCCCATGGAAAATAAAGAGGCCCCCTTAGACCCCATTCCCTTCCTAATGAAATCGAGGCAGAAAGCATTGGGAAGCCGTGAAGCACATCTTAAGATACATCAAGGGTTCAACTAACAAGTGCTTACGCTTTGGTAACAATGCTGCATCCATAGTTAAATACACTGATTCGGATTGTGTGGCTTGTGTGGACACTAGGAAATCCACATCTGGGTACGTTTTCTTATTTGCTCGAGCGGCAATTTCTTGGAGATCATGTCTTTAGAATTGCACTTTGTCTTCCACCATTGAGGCAGAGTATGTTGCAGTTTCCAGCTCTAGTAAGGAAGCTGTGTGGTTATCTTGTTTGGTGGGAGACCTTGGTATACACGAGACTCCAGTGCTACATTGCGACATTCAGAGTGCAATTGCGTTAGCAAAGAACCCTGTGTTTTACTCCAAGTTAAAACATATAGAGGTCAGGTATCATGTGATACGGGATATTTTTGCTAGCAAACGCATTGAGTTAGCCAAAGTTCATATGGATGAAAACCCAGCGGATGCTCAAACGAAGAGCTTAGCCTCGAAGCAGTTTGCACATTTCATAAAGATGATGGGCACACGGTGAAGCTATGGTCATGCTTCACATTTTGTACAGCTATACATAATAGCCCCTACATTCTTTAGCCACTTGGGCCACGTTGGACTTCAAGTGGGAGATTGTTAGGTTTCACGCAAGTGGCCCATGGCCGGTTTCGTCAGGCCCCTGCCCATTCTCATTATTTGGTTATAATGGAATCAATAAGGAGTTGAGGGGTTACTCCTCTCATGAGCTCCACCAAAACCCTTTGTGTTCTCCTTCTCCCCCTTTCTCTCCTTCCCTCTCTTGCATTCACTGACTCTTCCACACATCTTGCACTTTCTAGACACAGAAGTTGCTTAAAATAAGACACTACTCATAGAAGCATCTAGTAACCCATGAGTTGGCTACTTGAATATACTATAAATAACCCTAAGGTCTATAATAAAAATAATCCTCAATAGAACCCTTGTCCTATTCTGACATTATCAAAACAATGTTGTGTGGAACACTCACATGCACTACAAGGCACTAGAAGGGCAAGAGATTAGATCAAAAAGTGTAAACATCACATAATTTAAAACTTTAAAGAAAAGATGTACTGCATATGCAATGATGGGGGCACTAAGCAAAACACAAAAACGATGCCATAAGCAACACTTGCAAATTTCATGCATTGACTAAGTGATGCCGATAAGTTTGAAACCACAAAAATAAAAAGGATTGCTTCTTATAGTTTGTCATTTGTGTAGGGCGCTTTTAAAGAGCAGAGAGCGAGAAACTTTGTGTGTGTGTGTGTGTGTGTGTGTGAGAGAGAGAGAGAGAGAGAGAGAGAGAGAGAGAGAGAGAGAGAGATAAGGGGGGGAGGGAGAGCATGAGGATCCCTCTTTTCTCAACACACACACACACACACACACACACACACACACACACACACACACACACACACACACACACACACACACATTCTCTCCCATCTTTAAAGAGCAGAGAGCGAGAAACTGTGTGTGTGTGTGTGTGTGTGTGTGTGTGAGAGAGAGAGAGAGAGAGAGAGAGAGAGAGAGAGAGAGAGAGAGAGAGAGAGAGAGAGAGAGAGAGAGAGAGAGAGATAAGGGGGGGAGGGAGAGCATGAGGATCCCTCTTTTCTCAACACACACACACACACACACACACACACACACACACACACACACACACACACACACACACACACACACATTCTCTCCCATCCCTCCCCACACAATCTTGAAAGTTTCCATGAGAATTGGGAGGGATGGAGAGAGGGTGACATGAATAAATGGGAATTTTGAAATGTGGAGTGAGAACTTTAATAAATTCATCAAGAGCACTAGAGAAGCCAAGCACTATAGAGCTAGTGAGCACATCAGAAGTGTTGCTAGCTTTATCTACAAGAAAAATAACTAGGTAAGATTTTAGCCAACGGATTTCGTGCATGACATCTTTACTACATTACCATTGAGAAGCAGTCAGGCATGTAATTTTTACTTTTTTTATGAAACTTTCATACATATATATCTTTAATAAATAACTTGTGCTTATGCAAAGGTGAAAGTTTTAGGAAATTGTTTAGCTCGACTATAGTGTCACATGCACTTGAGGCTACTTGACAAGCAATTACAATTGTTCTTGGGTTCTTACTTGAGTGGACACTTGATTGATAGACAAGGGTCATAAGTGGTCAAGTGGACTAGAGGTTCTTGGCCGGACATAGAGGAGTAGTATCCGAGTGGACACTGTGTCTAGCCTACCACTTGCCACCATACTTTCCAGATTTGTGCATCTATCTCTCAATCGTATTTCTTTCTAGTCATGGATGCTATGTATACATTGTATATACGGTCAATCTAGTATGAGTTGGATAAGATTCTCTAGTCTTATGTAGAGCACTATCCCTATACTGTTGAGACTCAATAGCCCTTCTCTTGTCACTAGAGTTTCATAGTCTTATGTAGAGCACTATACCTATACTGTTGAGCCCTTCTCTTGTCACCAGGGTTTGGAAAAGGAGACTCTCATTCTAGTAGAGTCTCCTTTTCCAAACTTCTCCCATTCTCACACTCTCACTTTTGTGCTTTCATTCTCACACATATGTGTGCTTACATGGTGACAAAGCACAAGTTGAGAAGGGGCTAATTTGCTAGCCATCTACACAAAAGAGGAAACACATGGAAATTTGGGAACACTTTAGCCAATGTTAGTGGATTTCCATGAGGGATGTCTATAGTGTAGCTGTTACCATATACATGTTGTAGTGATGTGTGTGAACACACTTAGGACCACTTTGCATTTTTTCCCTCTTTAGGAGGTTTTCCCCCGTGCATTGTATATACGCCCATCACTCTAGGGCTATGTATCTTTCCATTGCACAATAAGTAATACACTCTCTATTGTGTGCCTTGAGATTCCTTCATCTTCTCCAAGCTATGTGTGTTTTCTTGCAACCCTAATTCCAACAATTGGTATCAGAGCAGGTTGTGTCCTCCCGGGCTTAGTCGACAGCAACTCCAGCACACGTCTGCTCACTTTCTCTAATTTCAGTGAGCTTTGGCAAGCATTTGCAAGTCGACAAAAATTTTGGGCTGGCTCGTAGAGCTCAGTTTGCTTAAATTTTTTATTTAGGCTCATTTTGGCCTCCGTTTCCACTACATACAGTGGGCCAGGGATGTAGTATGGCATGATATCGTTGTAGAGACGCTAAGGTTGCATCTCTGCTTTTCTCTGCTCTGCTCTATAAGTTAGTTTAGTTAAGTTTGGAATTATGATGAGCTAAACCCAAACTCTTTCCGTGGTAAGCACCGATCTTAAGCCATACTTTGTGCATCGATCAGGCTATTTTGTCATTTTGTGCAAATTTTTTGTCAGTGCCGTTTTTTGCATACCACGTCCCTTACAATATTCTACAGTTTGTGCTATATAGCACATATTGTTTCCGCTTTATTTCTCCTCTTTTCGGGCAGTTTTCACATCAGGTGCAACATTTACCATAACTGACAACAACACAGATGTGTTCAAGATGTTTGCTGCTGAGAACAGATTGGATGGGGACAATTACCCTATGTGGGCTTACATGATGCAACATGTTCTTGTGTCAAAGGGCGTCTAGAATATTGTGCAGGGCATTGATGGACGTCCTGTTTCTGAGGATGTAGGCGATGTTGAGGATGTTGCAGGTCTTGCTACAAGGATTGCCGTTGTTAGAGTTGTTTTGCCTACGGCAGAACAAGCTCGTTAGGATGTAAAGGAATCTACAAAACAGGCTTGTGATATTTTGGCTAGTCTTTATGTAAGCCACAATGAGGCAAAAATTGCATTGTTGCATAAAAAGCTGGAGTCAAAGATTATGCATGAGGAAGATGATATGGACACTTTCCTTGCTAGTGTCAAGGATATCAATGAGCAACTTATTTATGCAGGTGAAGCCATTTTAGCCAGTTCCCTTGTGCAGACTGTTCTTGATGCCTTTCCACACTCTTACCAGACTTTTGCTAGTACTTGGAGACTTATGACCCAAGGAAATTGTAAAGTTGTCAAGTTTGATGCATTGTGTACATTGATGTTGCAAGAGTCACTTTCTAGAAAAAATAGGACTAGACAGCGTGCAATTGAGCAGGATTTTATTGCTTCTAAAAAAAAGGGTGGTAATAGCAATGCAGCCACTTCTTATGGTTCTTCTGCGAGTGGAAAATCACATGTTCCTAATGCTTCTACTGGCAAAAATTCGTCTAGAAATTCTGGTGATAAGGGCAAAAAGAAGATGCGTTGCCATTATTGTAAAGCTAATGATCACTTGATCAAACAGTGTCCTAAGTTGAAGGCCAAAGAGGAAAAGAACAAAGACGGTGGTTCCACTACAAATGTTGGTTCCACTACAAAATGCAGCTATGGTTGAGTCTTCTGTGAAAGGAGACTATGATGCTGATGTTGATGCAGAATGGGATTTTAGTGTAGAGAGTACCTATAATCCTACTGTCCATGATGCATGCATGTCAGTTGCTGCAGATTCACATGTGTGATATTTTGATAGTGTGCTACAAAGCACATTACCTCACATCGTGATTTGTTCACCTCTCTCGAGTCTATCCATCATGGGAATTCAGTCACTTGTGACAAAATGCCTCTTATCCAGTTCAAGGAGTTGAAACGATTGTGCTTACTGCTGTAAATGGCAGTTCTTTCACACTTGTTGGTGCACTTTATGTACTTGGGATCAAGAAGAATCTTTTGTCTGTATTTGCACTTGCTAGACTTGGACTTGTAGTCAAATTTATGGATGACAGATGTACAGTTCATGATCTTAGTTTTGGTGATGAAATTGTTGCATCTGGCCTTTTGTACCATGGGCTGTATAAGCTCACTTTGTATGACAAGTGTGGACAAAATCTTGCAAATGCAGTTGCAGATTCAAGTGCTGTTTCAGATGCAAAACTGTGGCATGCAGGTTTTGGGCATCTGAATTTTTCCAGTTTGCTGCGTTTGCAAAAATCTGATATGGTTGCTTCTTTGCCACCTCTTGAAGCACCTATTAAACATGTTTGTGAAGGTTATATTTTGGGTAAAATGCAACATGCTAAGTTTCCAAAGGTGGGTCAGCTCGTGCTACATAAAGATTGCAACTTGTGCATAGTTATGTTTGTGGGCCTATGCAAACTCCATCCATGGGAAATTACTTGTACTTTGTGACCTTCATGATGAATCCTCTAGGCATGCATGGGTATATCCGTTGAAATCTAAGTCTGAAGTATTCATGTGCTTCAAGCAATTTCTTGCTATGGCTAAAAATGTCTGAAAATGTACTATGGGCACCCTCCGTTCCGATCGAGGGGGGGAGTATATGTCTCATGAATTTAATGCATTTTTGGCTAATCGTGGGATAAAACACCAATGTACAGTGTCGTATACACCTTAGCAAAATGGTGTTGCTGAGAGAAAAAATAGGTCTCTTACAGATGGGCAAGATGTATGGTCAAGAGTCAAGCTTTACCACATTCGTTTTGGCTTGAGGCTGTCATGTGTGCCACTTATGTACTCAGCAGGTGTCCTACAAAAGCACTGCAGTCTATGACTCCATATGAAGCATGGCATGATAGAAAGCCATCTATTGAGCACATGCATGTTTTTGGTTGTATGGCTTATGGTTTAGTTCCACAAGCGCATTGTAGAAAATTGGATGATAAGGCTATCAAATGTATTTTTGTTGGTTATAATGCTGAAAGCAAAGGTTATCGGTTGTACCATCCGCAAACAAAGCGCATTTTGGTTTCACGTGATGTTGTATTTGTGGAAGATTCTGTTCATCCTTTGCTGCCATGTACTAGAGACAATAATGTAATTTCACATGACATTTATGACACTTTTTTGCCTCTTTTCAGTGGTGGATGTACGAATGTAAATTCCAATGAGGCAAATGTATAACCTATGGGGGTTTTTGAAAATGTTACAGATCAGCCTATGTGCGCGTCTGTCGCACGTGTCAATGCAAGGAACTTGTTGATACACTATGTGCGAGCCACAAATGGCTCCAAGCATGCAACTAGCCTAAACTAGTAAGCTCAAAGATGGCGATGGTGTGTCACTCACCGCTCTATGCTTGCTATCATGGAGGATTCCTCGCCGCTACGTCGCATTCAATCGCTTCGCTGCCATTGTGCCACTGTCGCAATGCTCGATAACACACACTCTCTCTATACGCACACACACACAAGGAGATGAAGAAGAAGAAGATGGAGATGGAGCAAGAGCACTCTTCAATTGCACAAATGAGAGAATGAGTGAATTTTAGGTTTAATTGACTTTTATATGAGCTCGCCCCATTCACACTTGGGTGCCCATGCTTAGCCAACTAATCCCTTGAATGTTCCAGTTAGAGTGCGCCTCTCATCGGCGATCACTCTTACCCTTTTCCTATTGGACCGACAAGCCCGATACCTGACTCTACCAAATAAATAATACGGTGTCCGTCTTAGGTGATATGAATGTGTGTGAGGGTTAACATGTCCCCCTTCCTGATGTACATTCCGTCCTCGAAATATATTGAGTTGAAGCTCGTTCGTTGAAGTGGAAGAGCATTTGAGATGAATGTCCTTAGCCTTCTTCAGTCTCACTGCAAAATCAAACAACATTGGCACAGTAATTGCATTCTCATATACAAATAAAAAGCATATGCAGTTGTAGGCAGACAATTTGATTGGTAAGAGAATTTTAAACCATTTGTCAGCAATAAATATTAAATAGCAATATAATCAAACGCATAAACAATTATAAAGGTATATAATTAAACAAGTATGGGGTCGCTAATCTAATGATCGAAAGGCACTAAAGATCGACTATTAATACCATGGGCAAGCTTCTCAATTTTCTCTGGTCAATTAAGTTTTTAAATCGCGAGAGCCAAGTATTTCATGTCCGAGGGCTGACTAGAGGCTATACCTAGAAGACCTTGTAGTTAAGCTATGATAAAAGGAATTGCTCATGAAATCATCGTCTGATTTATTTACTTTTCTTTGACCCCCCAAAGTCTTTTCACAGTGATTCAATTTTGATGTGCGTACTTATTTTGTATGCCTTGGGTTTTTTGCTTTTCAAGGAAAAGCGTCCACATTGGGAACCTCTAGGGCTCTAGTACCATATGCGATACATGTGAGTGGGGTACCAAATCAAGCTGAGGTTTTTCTTCCAGCTTAAGATTTTACATTGTGGCACTTTGTTTTTTTGTTTGTTTGTTCGTTTCCAGCATTTTTAATTTTGTAACTTTGGGGGGTCATATGACACTGTTACCCTCCCCATGCTCATCACATTAGTAAAATCCCTTTATAATACTTAAGCTAAAGGTCAATAGGGACGAAGCCCACTAGAAAGCCCTAGTACATTTCACACAATGATGTCTGAATTGGATTAAGAACCTAAGTAACCATTGATTATTAGGAAGGAATTCCCTATGGTATTAAGAGAAGATCTGTAACACCTAACTTGGTCAAACTAGCTTAGTCGGACTGCTTGATTTTCAAACCTAGACAAGTGATTATGACTAAAAATTACATTGAATTTAATGTTTGGTACTAAGAAAATGCGATGAATATTATGCTACCAATCACAATTAAAGTAAACAAACATCGATGCAAAAAGATAAGGGGCAATGCTAATGGACAAGAAACACCTATTTGTGTTGATGGTCGCGCTTGATTTGAAGTCTGAACGAGAAAAAGATTCCATGAAGGTCCAAATCCTAACAACAGCAACACGTTCTTGTACACACTAGGAAACACAAAGAATACCTCTAGGAGGCACATCAGTGGAAAAAGGTACCAACACTTATTGAACATAATTAAAAAACATAAGGAATCCTAACCTGATTATTTGCACTCCCCCTAGAGGGTCAAGGGAATAGGATATTGTAGAGATTGGGGGGAAACCCTAAGGCTAAACCCCTATCCTCGTCGTCGAGAAAAACAAAGTCATCATCCGTGAGACCATATGTGCCATCCGTATAATCATGTAAATCTTCTTCATCATCAGAGGCACCAATGTTTACTACGAAGGTCACTAGATACCTATAGTCATCTTGGTCAAAAGGATAGGCTTGTGCAATGGGAGATACACTCTCTACTAAGTATGGATCACTCGTGGTCAAGAGACGTATCAGCCATTCTAACTCCTCAAAATTCCTCTCACATGCTAGCGTACCTACCAAATCCCATTCACAGGCAAGCACCAGAAAGACCATGTGAAACATTTGTGAAAAGTAACGAAGGTACCTCTCACCCAAGGCAGGAGTGGATGACTCTAGCGTACTAGCCATATCTGTACACGCAAATAGATGATGGTTAATGTGCAAATATTACAAGGGTCGTGTTCTTGTGCATAATGTGTTTTTATGATTTTGTGTTATGGCTCTTGCTCTTTTACTTTTTTATCTTGTTTTTGTGAGTATAAGGCTTTATATATACATTCCCTAAGATTGGAGATTGAGAGGTGAGGGAGGAAGGTTGAGAGGGAAGCAAGTGAATGATGGATGTCAGCAACACTCCCCCCTTCCTTGGGTAAATCATACTTTTTGGAAAGATGTCATCACCTTTTGAAACCAATTTTTCCAAGTTGTTATGGGTGAAGGCTTTAACCAATAGTTTTCAACCGCCCTATGCGTTTCATTTAGTTGCAAGGGTGGTAAGGTACTCTCCCATGATTTTATTTGCAACATTGTTGTAGGTGGTGAACTTACAACGGGAGGTGAAAACTCTTTCTTGCTTGTATGGGTATGTATAATGGTAGGTGGAGGTTGTGTCGAAGCTTCTATTTTCGTATAGAAACTACACAAAGAGCAAGAAGCTTCATTTGATTTCCCTGTTCTTGAGCTAGGTGGAACAAATCGTTCTTTCTTCGGTACCCAAACTAGCTCTGGAGAAGGTGTGTAGCATTCCGTGATTTTTTCCTTTCCGCAATCTTCAATTTGTTTTGGAGCTACAGGATTGGGCACACATGGGTCATGTGACAGATAAGAATACAATCTACGGTTTGGCACCCATATTTGATCATTTCCTTGATAGTAGCCTTGGGCTTCCAATAGTTTTTTAGGAATCCAACGCAATATTTCTTTATATTTCTTGGGGCTAATGGAACGTCTCTTACCAAGCTCCTGTCTTTTAGCACTGGCTATGGTTGCTAAAGAAGCTGTAGGGACCCACTTGTATGTTCTCTTTGTTATATTGGGATGGGTCCTGTGTGTCTCAAGCTTTATTTCAACTACATCAGTTGAAGCTCTAGAGAGTTGGGCTATGGGGACATATTCTTCAGCCTCTTGGACATGCAATGTTTTGGGTTTTATTTCCTTAAGAGGCAATATATCGGGGACTATGGCTTGAGTGGCAGGACTAAGAGTTGGTTTCTGTGTTGTGACACCCCCTGTCCCCCAATCAATAATTCATTTGGTCGCTATCATCCACGTGCATCCTAGGTTTATATTACCCTCCATAGTTCCAACAGGCATGACCAAAAAGTCTTGAGCTACAACCCCATTGTCATAATTGACAGAAGTGTGCCAGATTCCAAAAACCAAAGTTTGTTTCTTGTTGACACCCTTGACTTGGATAATACTCTCAGATAGAGGTGGCTTCCCTAACTGACACCACACCCCATATGATAGCAGATTATATTTAGCACTCGTGTCCAATAAGGCATTATACAGCACTTTTCTATAGGTGATGTTTAGCTCAATAGTGTATCGTAGAGGTGTGTCAGAGTCCAACCAATCCTCGTCAATTTCAACGTGGAATGCATGTATAACTCCAAGATTAGCCTCTCGTTTTCGTCTTATGCGTTGTTGTCGCTCCTTAGCCTCAGCTTGAGTTTGTATCTTCTTCAATTTTGTTTGTGCCTTGGCTACCTTTTTTGTATGGATGGCACGTAGCTCCTCTTGGATTAAAGGATCATAGTATCTTTTAAATTTACTCCCATTGAGGAATCCAATGGTTTCAACTCCATCAAGAGTCTCCACACGAATGGTTCCTTGTGGGGTGATCTCACATACTCTATATGGTCCTTTTCTTGCATATTTCAACTTTTTCTTTTCGTTAGGCACTCCATACATAAGGACTTTATCACCAACATTGATATCTTTGTTCCTTAGATGACGGTCAAACCATTTCTTCCTCCTATCTTTCACCACAAGTGCATTTTGCACAGCTAATTGCCTCTCTTCATCTAGCCTTTCAAGGATATATAATCGCTCAACTAAGGGGTTACCATCCCAACCTTCTTGGGAAGCTACTTGAAGACTAGGAACGACAAACTCCCATGGCATAACTGCTTCTTGGACATACACCATCTTAAATGGTGTGCAGTTAATGGCAACTTTGTACACATTACGATAATCCCATAGAGTTGATGTAAGCTTTAAATGCCAATATGTGCGATGAGCTTCACCATTTTGGGCAAGATAGAGATTAAGGTCTTGTTGGTGCTCTTAGCTTGGCCATTTTCTTGTGGATAATAAGGTGTGGACTTATGGTGATCTAGCATAAAGTTGGTAGTGAGTTCTTTTATTACTCCATTTATAAAATGAGTACCATTGTCACTCACAATCTCAAAGGGACAACCAAATCTTGTAATAATGTTCTCAAAGAGAAACTTGGCAATTGACCTTGCATCGGCCTTATGTGTCGTCCTGGCTTCTGCCCACTTTGTCACATAGTCAATGGCAACAATAATATATTGAGATTGAGTGCTACAAGCTGCCTGACTAATTGGGCCTACAAAGTCCAAACCCCATTTTTCAAATGGTTGAGTCACTTTAATAGGATGTAAGGGCATCTTACCCTTTCGTTGTGTGATCTTGCAACATTGGCATTCATCACATCATTTTGCAAAAAGTGATGCATCCTTGAGTAAGGTAGGCCACCAATAGCCTGATTGCAACACCTTTCTAGCTGTTAGTTCCCCTGAGAAATGTCCTCCGGCTATACCCGTATGGGATTCTTGCAGTATGTATAAATACTCATCCCCACGGACACAACGTCTAAGAATATCATCCTTCCCTAGCCTGTAGAGAGTTCCTGCAATGAGAGAGTAAGGTTCACATTCTTTTAACAGTTTTCGAGCTATGTCTTGCTCTTTGGATGGAAAACCATTAACTAGAAAGTTCAAAATCTTCTCACTCCATTCAGGTATGGTTTCGACTAGGAATAGAGAAGTATTGGGCAACTCATCATCGACTCTAGTAGGGGCTTCACCATTGGGTATGCGAGACAAATGATCCGCCATGATATGTCTTTTACCAGGTCTCACCACAACGGTAAAATCAAACTCAAGGAGAATTAACAACCATCGTGTAATTCTTCCCGTGGAACAAGGTTTATTTACTAGATACAACAATGCTTGATGATCAACATAGAAAACAAACTTGTTGGCCAGAAGGTAGTAGCGAAATTTCTTCACTGCATAAATCATACCTAAACCTTCTCGCTCTGTAGTGGTGTAGTTTCTATCGGCATCATTCAATTGAAGACTTGCAAAGCTAATAGGATAGTCCAGTTTATGTTCTCCTGGTTGAGCTAGAACACACCCAATAGCAAAGTTCAATGCATCAATATGCACATGGAAAATTACATTCCAATCGGGCACTCGTAGAATAGGAGTGATAGTCAAGGTCTTTTTCAATGACTCATAAGCATGGTCACACTCCGCGGTCCATTGGAACTCAATAAGAAGCTTGTACAAAGGACGAGCTATCTCGGCAAAGTTTAAAATAAACCGTCGGTAATAACCAACATGGCCCATGAACCTTTGAACTCCTTTATAGTTTGTAGGAGGTGGCAATTCAACAATGGCTTTAATTTTGCTCTTATCTGTGAAAATCCCATTTTTGGACACTATATGCCCTAAAATGACTCCATGTTTAACCCAGAATTGGCATTTGAAAGGGTTTAAGGAGATGCGATACAATCTGCACTTCTCAAACACTTTTTGTAAGCATGATAGATGTTCTCTCCAAGAGGAATAAACACAATGGTCATCTAAGAAAGCTTCGCAAAACTCCCTCAATATTCTCTAAAAGCAGTGTTTATTAATCTTTGAAAGGTAGTAGGGACATTGGTTAAGCCAAAAGCCATAACACGAATGCAAACATTCCAAATTCGGTTATAAAGGCTGTTTTAGCTTGTGATTTGATTGTAGCCAGAGTACCCATCTAAAAAGCTATAAGCTTCCTTCCCTGCAACTCTTTCAAGCACATGTTCTGAATATGGCAAGGGGTAATGGTCCCTCCTAGTGGTGGCATTGACCTTCTTGAGATCCATGCACACTCTGAGTTTCCCATTCTTTTTTGGCACAATCACTATTGGAGACACCCATTCTGAGTGCTCAATAGGGTATATGAATGTTCGGAAATAAGACGTAGCTAAAAATATTTTTGAGTATTTTACTTAATGGAGAGAGATAGATTTCACACACAAGAGATTATAGAGTAGAGAGAGAGAGAGAGAGAGAGAGAGAGAGAGAGAGAGAGAGAGAGAGAGAGAGAGAGAGTACACACAATATATGTGGTTCACCCAATGTGGGCTACGTCCACGGGAAAGCAGCCACTCAATGGCTTTAGCACTTCAAAAGAAGAAGTAGTTTACAAAGGGATTAAACACTTGATAGAGCTCCCGCCTTGCTTCACTCTCACCACCTCACACTCACCTTGTTGCATTAACTTCACACTATGAAACGTGTGTAGAAATGGCCTCCTTTTATAGGCCAAAAGGGCTGCCCTCTCTTATGAGAGACAACCATGTGTAGCCGCCCTTGTGCGAATAAGTCCAAATCGGACCCTCCAATCCGCCCATGTGTGGCCGCCCTTTAGAAGACAAGTCCGCTTTTGAATTCGGCCACCGGCCACCGGCCATTGACTCCCGACCACCGGCCACCGGCCATTGACTTCCGACCACCGGCCATCGGCCATTGACTACCGGCCACCGGCCAACCGACCGATTGTTTTCTGAGCACTTTTCGGCCGTCGTCCGGCCATAATATTCCGGTGAAAAGGAATATTCTTGCGAAAAAAAAGTCTCGGGGACCTCCACCCCCGAGGCCTCTAAAGTTGCTCCTGATTCTTGTCCGTGAAAATTTTGGTTTCCGATGAGTGATTTTCCTTCATGCACGATGGCTTCTCATCATAATGGGGACCTTACAAATGTGCACTTTTACCACAGAGAAATACAAGGGTAAATCAGGCTCCATACTTAACAATGAATTCGCATTCCACAAGCTTTTCAATCTCTTCCTGAATGATTTTTGCATGTTTAGGATTCATTGGGTAGGGTCGTTGTTGAACTGGTTTAGCCATGCTATTCATGGGGATTGTATGTTGCACCATGGAAGGTGGAACACCTTTCATATCATGATATGTCCAGGCAAATATATCCTTGAATTCCTTGAGAAGTTCTTTAAGTACACACTCAGTCTCTGTCAGATCTTGGGCAATGAAAACAGGTTTGGACTCTTCTCTTGGGTCTGCTAACTCTATTTCCTTAACTATCGCTGGACCATCAGAGACTCCATTGCTTCCACCGATAGGTTTTCTTTGAGCCATTGTATAAACAACCTTACGTTCCTCTGTGGTGTAGGATTTGAAATGTTCAGGTGTAAGTCTGTGGGGTCCTGTTGTTCTATAGACTGTGATTTCACTTCCGATTCCTTTTGTTGTTGAGCTAACTCTCGATTTTGTCATCTCCTTACGGTACGGCTTAACTTTGGCTTTTCTGTAGCCTCTAATTGTGTGATGTCAATGGGTTGTGGACTACACTACATAATGCTTTGAAGGTATTCACCCCAGTTATCTACCAACTTCCGATGAGCATCACATGCCCCTATATAATTAAGCCATTCTGCGGTAGATTTTTTTCATTTATTCTAGCACGCACATTTGCTCGATATCGTCGCCTCTTATATATCTTACTCTTTTTGTCTAATTTTCGATTACAACAGATCTCTAGTGAAGAGTCACTAGATGAATCGCTTCTTGTGTCTTCTGCTCCCTTGGATAGATTGTCATCTGGGGTACCACTGGGATTAGAATGGTTTGTCCCCACATTTGCACTAAGATTTACGTCCTCAGAGTCCATTTCAATTGATGATTTCTGACCCCAAATCGTGTGGGCTATAGTCTTGCAAGGCGCTACTGGTTCCAATGCCAGTCAAACCTCATCTTGTAGGTCATTGGAAGCTATATGCATTGCTTCTAGCATATTTAAGGGTACGAGTGGTGGCATTTCATCCCCCTTAGGTGTTACCCAGGTCTTCCCCCTATTTTCCCAAGTGTCTATGGTTGCTGCTAGGTGGACCCAATCCACATCGTCTGACTCAGTCATCCCAGCTAGTACATCCATATAAGGAGAATCTTCCCCAACATCAGTGTCCGCTTTACATGTGTAACAATACTGCAATGGAGCCGAGTGAACTGTTGTGTCAGATCTATGATCAATTATAAACCTATTTCCTAGAGGATGTGCTCGACCAACAAGTAGACATGGTTTTTAGACCAGTCATGCACCATTTTTGCTTCCCTCATGAAAGGACATCCTAAGATCATCTCTGATGCCATAGTGTGTTTGGAGAAATCCATAACAATGAAGGTAATCATTATTTTATGTCCAAAGAGCTTGATCTTGAGATCTTCTAGCATCCCAATAGGTTTAACAATAGACCCATTGTCCATCTTCACTACTATGGTTGTGGTCGCAAGGTGAGTTCTTCCCATAGTTTCCCAAAAATTTCTAGTCACAATTCTAACCCCAGTGCCACCATCAAGGATTCCCTTCACAGTTAATCCCTTAGTAGTGATTGGTATGGTCGCATTGGATTCATCACCCTCAAAGTATTGTCCCAACTTGTTAACATGTATTTCTATAACAATGTTCTCATCTAAGTTGTGTTGTGGATCTAAGTGTTCCTCCTCTATTGGCATCTACCTAGCTCCATCCATCTGTGCAAATTGTGGTAGCCCAAACTTCAGTTCTTATTGAGGAAGGCTCGAAGAGCTGAGACTAGCTCAGGGTCGTCTTTATATAGTTTGGACATGATGGTGGTTCTAACTTCTGAAGACATGAAATCCATCAATTTGGCAATGTTTAATGGCACCTTTTGTGCTTCAGCCCCTTAACATGGAGAAGATGGGATCTCCATTTCTTTGATAGGATCAGGTAGTCCCTCTGTAAACATTCTTTCCATCAAGAAGTGAGTATGCCCACTTTCCCATGACTTTAAGTCACTTTCTTCTTGGATGACACTAGGTATGGCTAAGGGTCTATGGACTTGGTGAGGTTGTTGGTGTGTAGGGAACACGGTGTCTGTAATCTAGATCTGCCTAGGTATTGGTTCTAGATCCCTTTGGGTATCTTCTATCAAACTCCTTAATTGCTTGACTCGCTCGATCTCCTCTGTAGGGTTTGGATAAGTTCCTATCTTCTTCTTGGATCTTGGCCATTGTGGCTCATGAAGATGTTCCTTGTTGGTTTCTATCTTAGTGGTTGTTTTAGTCTCCATGGTTTCTCTTGAATCAGAATCCTCTTCAGCGTCATTCATATATACGGGGTCGTCACCAGTCCCTATGTTGGTCTTTGAACTGGGGTCTGACTTCACTGCTTTTTGCAATCTCTTCCTTTGTGTTTTCTTCTTTTTCTGAGATTGGACAATTGATGCCGTGTCTCTTTCCTGAAGAATATAATTTTGTTTTTGGAGCATCGGTCGCGTGAGTATGTTTACTGGTACCATAGGTGTACTTTGTGATGGATCCTCGATAACCTTGATCAAGTTTAATGACGTGATCTTTGGTGCATTTGGATTATTTGGACATTGGGAAATCAAATGTCTATGCCACATCGATTACACATGAGTATCGGCATTGTAGACATGATCGCTTGATTGGTTTGCATTAGTGTGGCATTCTTGTGTAGCCTAATAGGACACTCGGCCACATGATGTGAACCTCCACACTCATAGCATTGAAGAGGTGGTCTCTTAGCAGTGTAATTGATATTTTGGCCTCTTGTCGCAAGAGAAGCTACTTGATAGACAGGTTTGACTTGTCCCCAATAGTCCTTCATGTAATATTGTGGACTTTCTTCAAGCACATGCATCCCATAGGCAATATTAGGATCTATATCTTCCTCACAGCCTTCCAAACAAGCAATAGATGACTCACAACCCACTTGATTCACAGAAGTGATTCTCAGATGTGGTGGTTGCAGTCCTAGCACTGGAGGTGGTAAGGGTGTTGTTTGAACAACATTTTGGTCCCTAGGGACCATGTGTTGTGCTGTTTGTTCAAGAGGTGGGGCCGGCATCAATGCAGGCACTCGAGGTGTGTCTGTCCATGCTAAGGTTGGTCTATTGGCCATCGCGCGCTTAAATACTATGCAATCCTTAGCTTGATGACCATACCTCCCATAGGCATTGCAATTCCCCTTGAATTTTACTTTGAAAGTAGGGCATTCACTGGTGCTATGCGGTCCATAGCATACTGAGCACCATTGTTGCTCCCTTCTTGGATACATATGATTGCTTTGCGGAGCACGATTGTCTCTAAGACTCTCTTGAATAGACTTGGTGAGATCTGCTAAAGTCATCTTAGATATCTTTGGCTCCTTAGCAATAGGCTTTAGGGTCATTGGCTGACGCCCCGATGCTTGCGAGCTAATAGATTTAGGTTCAATAGACACTCTTTCTCCTTGAATCATTAAATTATCGTCCAATTGGATCGCATTGGTGGTGACTGCTTTCCAAGTGGTGATACCTCTAATGACTAGACCATTGTAGATATCCTCATGTTGTAATCCCCTAATGAATCTATCAAGCAATTGATTATTATTGAAGCGCTCATTTGGATTACAACGAGAATTCAAATGCTTCAAGCGACTAATAAAGTCTCTCATCGACTCTCCTTCCTCTCGTTGGGCTTTCTGGAGCTGAGAGGCTACACCCCAAAGCACTCCCTCTCATATGTATTCTTTCAAGAATAGTCTCCTAAGAGTAGGGTAAATCGTTTTTTCTTCCGTCCTTAGGGTTCTATACCAATCCCCTGCCTTCCCACTTAAGGTTAGGCTTAAAGCATTACTCTTATGCAGGTCATTGTGTTCTCCTAGAGAATCACATATTTGTTCAAACACTTCGATATGATTTCTCACATCCCCGTCTCCACTAAATTTTTGTGTGAGCTTGGCTATTTGTAGTGCCTTACTTCTAGATTCTCTATCAGGCGTGTTACGTATATTCTCAACAATAGATCGACCGATAGCTTGAGCAAATGTTGCCAAGTCACCTAAGTGAGCAGGAACCATGGGTGGAGGTGCTCCAGAGACTACATGTGGAGTAGGTATTGGTATTGGGATTGGAGTATAGGAAGCTCTTGGGTTCCACGTTTGGTACGGTGTTGTGCCGTATGGCAGTCCAAAGTTCATATGTGTGGCCCTAGGCATAGCAGATGTCGGATGTGACATGCTAATGCTAGCCGGTATGGTCCCACGGAATCAAGAACTTGAGTGTTGTGGTTGTGGAGCATAGGTAGTTGAAACAATTGGAGGGGTAGGAACTACATCAGTGCGATGACCCATATGTGCATACGATTGGTACACACTTGTAGGTAGTGTTGCAGGCATTGAGCTACACACTTGTGGCCCTAGGCATAGCAGACGTCGGATGTGACATGCTAATGCTAGCCGGTATGGTCCCATGGAAATAAGAACTTGAGTGTTGTGGTTGTGGAGCATAGGTAGTTGAAACAATGGGAGGGGTAGGAACTACATGAGTGCGATGACCCATAGGTGCATACGATTGGTACACACTTGTAGGTACTGTTGTAGGCATTGAGCTACCATGTAGCGGTGCTTTACTAACAAATGAGGTCCATGGCGTGTTTCTTGGCATGCTATCATTGGGGTAGGCATGGTAGCCGTGGTGTCATCAAGGGAAAGATGAGCTAGACTTGGAAAGGTAAAGCTATCACTTGTGGGCTCAGATTGCACTGAGACCCCTGACAAAACAACATATGGAGGATCCATCGGACTTACTGAGGGAGTCTCCATTTGCGATAAGGGCGGTTGTTTAGCCTTTCCTGTATCCAAGAATCTCATGAGACTTGTTGAAGGTGTGTTGATCCCCTTGTTCAGTCTCTCTAACTCAATGACCCTATGGATGACCTCACAAACTCTTTGTTGTTGATCCTCCACAATAGTAGCACCCATTGTGGATTGTAGGACACCTAACCAACCCACGTGATAGGTGTGACCTACGTATAGGTCGGTTAGAGTTTCCATTTTTAGTTCGTACTCCCAGTTCTCATTTTAGAACTCTCTATCTAGGATTGAGGTGTTAGGGGTGTCCTTTGAGCTAGATGCAATGTTGATTTTTAGGGGTTGGCCCTTAGCGGTTCCTAAGTCAGGAGCACTCAATTGCTCTCCTAGCAAGGAAATTGACATAGGGGCTTTTGCTTTTAAATATCTTCATTGCTTCGCCTTGCGTAAGTTCTCGATTTCTTTTTCCCTAGCCGCAAGGATATATCGCTCAACCTCTTGCACTTCGGCAAGGCTTCTACCAGCGGGTACTATGATCTCTGAGGGGAATTGCTTTGAAGAGTCAGGGGGTGCAGTGAATGAAGTATACACGTGCACACTCTCTAAGGGCATAGGGTCTACGTCGGTCATGAATGGCGAATTTACTTTCCCACCCCCCTCATTTACATCATTAGCTCCATGTTCCGAGCGAGTGGCTCTACTAAAAGTTTCCTTCAAGCGGCTAAGCACGCTCGGCCCGGACCGTGGGCCCATGGCATGCATGTCTTGGCTTGAGCTATCGGGATTAGGCATTGGGAAATCCTCCATGACGGCGTAGTCAGAGGAAGAGTCACTAGCCACTATGTTTGGGTCTTGGTTTGTACTACCTTTGGTCCCCGCCGAGGGCCCCGAACCTAAGGTAGGTGGATATTGAGAACTCGCGTAAGTCAAAATTCTCTCTAGTTGCTCCATCTCTAGCACACGACCACAACGCAGATGCATGTGCGTTTGGCACCCTACAAGTGTCGACGAATAACCTCGAAGGTTAACCGCTTACTTTTTTAGGCATCCGTTTTCACTCGTTTTTTGATATTTTTAAATGTTTTTTAATGGTCGATTTTTGGATTAGAGCATGTGATAGCTCAAAACGAGCGTATCTCTCAGGGGTCGTTGTGTGCTTTATAGCACAGTGTTTGGTTACCCGAAGTCCCGTTGGTCCTCAAAAAGGTCAATTTTTACCTACGTGTGAGGCTAAAATACGTAATTTTAAAGGGCGACTCAGGCCTGAGCCTGAGAGTGAGCTTGGGGTTGGATCTAGGAAATATTCTTGATCCCGGTCCTACCTTTAAAATTTATTATTATTATTATTATTTGGGATAAGTTCACTGCGGCCGCAATGTGCGTGCGAGCACAAACACACACCTAACCTACCTACTTACCACTAATACAGCTACTGTCACACACTAACACACTACTACAGCAACTCACTGTCTAACAGAACTACTTACTGTACTTTACACAGAACTAACATTATAGATCTACAACCTTAATACTAACACCTTATCACAGAGAAAACACGGTACCTTTCAATTCCTTATTAACAAAATAATACACAGTAGCAAAACAACCTCCTTCTTCTCAACACACACCTTCTTCTCTACCTTTCCTACAATTGAATTTGCACCACAAAGAAGCACAGAGTGCCATTCAAGCTTAGTGTATGGCATTCCCCGGCAACGGCGCCAAAGATGTGCGCGTCTGTCGCACATGTCAATGCAAGGAACTTGCCAATACACTGTGTGCGAGCCACAAATGGTTCCAAGCATGCAACTAACCTAAACTAGTAAGCTCAAAGATGGCAATGGTATGTCACTCACTGTTCTACGCTTGCTGTCGTGGAGGATTCCTCACCACGAAGAAGAAGGAGAAACCGCTACGCCACGCTCAACCGCTTCGCCGCCGTTGTGCCGCCGTCGCAATGGTCGATCACACACACACACACACACACACACTCTCTCTCTCTCTCTCTCTCTCACGCATACACACACACAAGGAGATGAAGAAGAAGAAGATGGAGATGGAGCAAGAGCACTCTTCAATTGCACAAATGAGAGAATGAGTGAATTTTAGGTTTAGTTGACTTTTATATGAGTTCGCCCCATTCACACTTGGGCACCCATGCTTAGCCAACTAATCCCTTGAATGTTCCAGTTAGAGTGCGCCTCTCATCGACGATCACTTTTATCCTTTTCCTGTTGGACCGACAAGCCCGGTACCTGACTCTACCAAATAAATAATACGGCGTCCATCTTAGGTGATAGGAATGTGCATGAGTGTTAAGAGCCTATTACTGATGTAGATGTACATGATGTACTTGATGAGGAAAGGGCTGAAAATGAGCAGGCTAGAGGTATGCCAAAATGGCTGGTGCACACTTTGCGTGACACCTTTGTCTAGTCGTACTCGTTCAGGTTCTTGCCATGCCTCTTATGCATCAAATTGTTATGCTTTGGGTGTGTCTACCTTACATGATGTTGAGGAACTCTGTCTTTTGATGAAGCACATAATTCAAAAATTCGATGGCTGCCATGCAATCAAAATATGCACTTATAGAAAATGACACATGGACTTTATGTGATTTGCCTCCTGGCAAAAAGGCCATTGGTACAAAGTGGGTTTACAAGTTGAAACGCAAGCCGGATGGTGAGGTTGATCGCCATAAGGCTTGACTTGTTGCAAAAGGCTATGCGCAACAAAAAGGCATAGATTATGAAGAACCTTTTGCTCCCACTTGTCATATGACTACTATTTGTTTTCTATGTGCATTGGCAACTCATTTTGGTTGGGATGTACATCAATCAAACATTGTTATTGCTTTCTTGAATGGTGACATTTTTTAGGAAGTTTATGTAACACAGCCTCACGGTTTTGTCAAGAAAGGACAAGAGGACAAAGTGTGCAGATGTAAGAAGGCTTTGTATGGGTTGAAGCAATCTTCTCATGCTTGCTATGAGAAAGCTGACACTCATTTGGTCAAACGAGGCTTTCATAATAGTCCAACAGAAAGCACATTGTATGTCAAGCATGAGGGCAATGTACTTCTCATTGTTGTTCTTTATGTGGATGATTTGATGATCACTAGTCCCAAGGAGGTACATATTGCTGAATTTAAGGCTGATTTGAATGCTACTTTCAAGATGAAAGATTTGGGGCTATTGTTTCATTACCTGGGTATACAGTTTAAGCAGTGTGATGGTGATATTGCCTTGTGTCAAAAAAGTTACATAAAGACATTGCTGTTTGAAATTGAAGATTGCAAACCTATTGCCACTCACATGGAAAGAGGTTTGAATTTAAGTCTACATGATACTGGTGATCCTCTTGATGCCACTCTTTACCAAATTGTTATTGGCTGCCTCATTTATGTATGCAACACGAGGCCAGATATTCAATTTGCAGACTCACAAGTCAGCAAATTTATGCGTAGCCCTGGGTCTAAGCATTGGTAGGTTGTCAAGAGGATTTTCTGCTACTTCAGTCCCACTTTACATATTGGCTTATTTTATCCCAAGGGGGGATCATTGCCACCAGACTTACATGCTTTTTCAGACTCAAGTTGGGCTGGTTGTTTTGACAGTCAAAACAAGTGGTTTTTGTTTCATGCTTGGCAGTTCATGTATATCATGGTTGAGTAAGAAGCAACCTATCGTGGCCACTTCGAGTTGTGAGGCTGAGTATAGGGCAGTCCCACAGCTACGGTTGAGTGTGTATGGCTCAGACGCCTTTTGGCTGATTTGGGTGTTGGACAGGACACTGCCAACACTATCTGCAGTGACAGTCAGAGCACATTGGTAGTTGCAAGGAACCCAGTTTTTCATGCTCGCACAAAGCACATTGAGGTGCATTACCACTATGTCAGGGAGAGTCTCTCAGCAGGAGAGATCATCTTCACTTATGTGCCAACACAGGACAACCTTGTAGACCTTTTCACAAAGGCATTGTCTCGTAAGAAGTTTGAAGCTTTCCGCAAAACTTTGGGATTACTCCCCTCTGTGGACCAATCATGTTTTCAGGGCATGGCACTTCCCTTTACTCATGTGCCAGCTCTCGTTCACCGCATCACTCCAGGGGAAATTTGTTGCCATATACATGTGGTAGTGATGTGTGTGAACACACTTAGGACCGTCGGGGCATTTTTTCCCTCTTTAGGAGGTTTTTCCCCCCCTGTGCATTGTATATATGCCCATCACTCTAGGGATATCTATCTTTCCACACTAAGTAATACACTCTCTATTGTGTGCCTTGAGCTTCCTTCATCTTCTCCAAGCTGTGTGTGTTTTCCAGCAACCCTAATTCCAACAGTATCTATTGTGCACTAACCTGCACAATATATCAATACTCAGTATGTGTGCACTTGGTATGGAGCTGTGTCCACTGCTAGCAAGTTTGTAGCTAATACATTGAGAGTACTCAAGCTTATTCTGAGCTTGAAGTCTACCTTTTTGTGTCTATTTTGAGTAGAGTTCTTTGTTGTATGTCATTTTAGTTATTCCAATATGTCTTTCAGTTGTCTAGTTGTGTGCAATGGAGTCAAATTTATGTGTATACTGCACCTAAGGAGCACCCACATTAGAGAGCATAACAAGTTTTCCTGCTATAGGTGCTCTCATTCTTGGAACATTCGGTGGGAGTTTGATTGAAGTCTCACTCTACAATGCTCATTCAAGCCATTTGAATAGCTAGCCAAGATGTTTGTAATGTACCAACCAACATTTTTCAATAAAAGCACTTCATTTACTTTTGCAAATATTAAAGGTTCGCATTTTGTTAAGTCATAAAGCGTTCCAATGCAAGGATCGGATAAAAAATCAGACTCTGAAACTTTTAATTATGGCCTTTATTCACTTGGAAACTATAGGTTGATATGGAAAACTTAAGCCTCAAGTCTATTTCTAAAGATAAGAGTTGACCATTAAGAAAGGAGGAGTATTTTTAGAAGAGAAGGAGTATTTTTAGGAAGGAGGGAGTATTTTTAGAGAAGTGAGAGTCTCTTTTCTTGGAATCCAAGCTTCTTCTAATATTAGAGACTCAAATTGGTGAATCGAAATGCTTGTCCAAAAAAGTAAAAATAAAATAAAAAATATATATATAGCCGCAAATGTATGCGAACTTATCTTTGTGCTGTTCGCTTTTCTTAGCTTTTGCTTTTGGCTCTTGAGAGCCTATATAAAGGACCCTCTTCCCTTACTTTCGAGACACACACACACACACACACACACACACACACACACACACACACACACACACACACAAGTTCCAAAAGCAGAATCTCTCTTGCCATAATGTCGGAGTTACCCTCTCTCTCAACCCATCTCCATCTCCAATTCCCTCTCTACCATCGTCGTGTTGCCCTTCGGATTCTTGAGTTCTCTTTCTCTCTTTCCTTTTCTCTACCAATTTCTAGTGAAATCACTACTCTTGAAACCATCATAGTGGTTCTCCAAGTAGCCATAATCTACTATCAAATACAATGAAAGACGACAAGGATAGATCCTTTATGAGGCTAAAGGTGAAGATTTCACATATAGAGATTTTTTGTTTCCAGAGACAAAGCTAGCACTACGGCTTATATCTTAGCATTTATAGATATCTAGGCGTCCCCATTACACTCAGCCACTTTGGCATATGGTGGTTATCAGGGCCATAGGATTTTTGGAGCATAAGAGAGTTCAATGTGATTTTGGAAGGTACCTATTTGAATTGGATCATGGAAGGGAATATAAAGGGTAGTGTCAAGTATTAATGATCTATGAGCACTAGCCCTATGCTCACTAGGATAGCTTACCAATCATTGGGAATGATAGCACAACTCCCACCTGCCCCATCACAGCTAGAACTTACTCAACAAACCATGCATCACGCCAAGGCTGTCAAAGATTTGGACACTACTCCTGTGAAGAAATTTACTCACGGATCGAGGTCTCAAGCACCTGCAGACGACAATGAAGGGTCATCCCCTCTGATGAAGGGCCAAAAGATGTTATAAGGAGACAAAAGATGTTATAAGGGCCAAAAGATGTTATAAGGAGACAAATCCAAGGGAGAAGAATAGCTACCACAAGAACAAGTACCCCAAACAGAGACAATGCAAATAAATGGAAGGTACATTGAAAAGAGCTAAGAAGAGAAAAGTTGACGCCACCCAAAAAAAGTCCAAGGAGAAAAAAACTGAAGAAGAAGATTAGCAGGACTTTGTGGGATTAGCCACCAGAGAACAAGAAGAACAAAGGTGGAGGATTCAATAAGAAATAGAACAAGTACAAGCCCAAAGAGAAAGAATCATAAGGGAACTCAAGAGGAGATATACCAAGTACAAGCTGAAAGACAAAGGATCAAAAGGGAACTCAAGAGGAAAGTAAAGAAAGGATAAAATAGGAACTCAAGAGGAAAGGTGAAAAACAAGGAGAGTCGGCAAAAAAGCAAAAGGTAGATGAAAAAGACTTTCTCAACAACCCAACCCTATCACCTGCAAGAGAAATAGACACAATAAGGGAATGGATGGGTGCTCAACAATCAATTGAATAGTCTGTGAGGAGCTCATCTAGGGACACACCAATGGAGCATGACCACCACCAAAGAAAAATGATACCTCCATTTTTGCTCCAAGACAACGTGAAGATTTACAAACAAACCAAGAAGAATTCAAAGACATTCTAGATCATGTTGAGATAAAGACACTAGAAGGTACCCAAGCACATGCAGTTAAACCTAAGCTCTAAACCTAAGCTCAAAAGCACCACAGTGATCAAAGAAATGCTACTCAAACAAAAAACTATTGCACTACCAAAGGAAAACACTCAAGGTCATTCAAACAAAGAAGAAGCCGATACATCCAATGCAGGGCTCTCCACTAGCTTCAATCACAGAGAACTAGATGACTTGGATAGAAGATTGTTCAAAAAGGAACTAAAGATGCTCAAGGACTTTAACCTCATGAAGAACTAGATGATTTGGATAGGAGATTATTAAAAAAGGAATTAAATATGGTCAAGGACTTTGACCTGAAGGAGACAATGGAGCAGTTGCAATTCTAGTTTCTATACAATCACAATGTGACCAATACTAGAGAGAAAGAGAGATAACAGTTATCAAAGAAGCCTACCAAAAAGAGTAGCTAAGAAGAACTCTTTGAAGAGCCAAGTCAAAGATCTAGAGATCCAACGATGCCCTACAAGAGAAAAGACACATACTGGAGAAGCATATCCATTAAGCATATGTAGATATAGAGAAGCTAAATGACAAAGTGAAAACTAGGTAGAGATTCATAGGCTAGAAGAGCTCAATGAAAAACATTGTAAGGCCTATGAAAAACTAGTGGCATCTTTTGACTCAGTGAAATCTATCCTTATTACCCTTTTTATGAACCGAGAGTAGACAGTGGGAATGGGCCTTACACAAGAGCTTGTACATAGTTGGATCTAGTATTTACTAGTTGTAATTATTACAATAACTATAACAATGTACAATCAGTCTGAACCTAGTCTAGGTACCTATAAATAGGATCAGATACTCTCATTTTGGGGGTCTTTGACGTCGCTAGTCATTCTTGAGTCATTGTACTTGTTGAGCTATTGCTTTGGTTGTCTTTAGCTCTATTGTAATCAACATTTGGTGCCAGTTGTACTTTCCTCCTTTATTTGAATATATCAGTGCTAGTACTTTGCGTCCAGGGTTTGGCTTTGTACTTTTTGTTTGATTTTCGATGCTTCTCTAAAGTTTGAATCTAATTCTTTATATGATTTGACATCTAACTCTAAATCTCCAGCCTAGAATAGTAGTGAGAGGTGACTAGCTCATTCCATTTTGGCGATCACGGTGGTGAGCTCAAACTCTTGACAGGAACCTATCTACTAGTTGGAATTTGGAGTTACTTGAACATTTAGAATGCATCCATATGTGAAAGAAGAGGCATGAGACCTACCACAATATTTGCTGAGAATCAAAATCAGATCAACATGATGGTTGAAGAATCAGACCAAGGCTTTGACGGTGGACCTGACTTTCATAATGAGGAGATAGATGTCAACCTTGATCGGAGAGATACTAAGGGGCTAGGGGGCTCTCAGCACTTTGCTCAATCAAGGCGGAGGCATTCCAAGAGGTCTCAAATACACTCTCGTTCACATGGGTCTTACAAGTCAAACAACAAGGGCAAAGAAAAGGTTCAGACTGATGCAAGTGATGGTAGTAGGAGAAGCAGAAGAGCAATGACACATTGAAATATCAGAAGAATGAACCAGACATCGTAACTAAAATAGATGATCAATATCTTCTACTACTCATTGGCCTCCTAGGCCTTTCCCTTGGACTTACAGGTAGCCCTCTACTTCTCCCATCTCTGAGCCTCTTTAGTTTGTTTCGTTTCCTTGACCGCCTCATCTGGTAACTCTTCAATCACAACCTCAAAACTCCTAGTGATCACACGCATCGAAAGTGGGTTGGCTACTTTCCCTTCAGACACATCAACTTTTACAGTTTTCAAGACATTGGGCTGCAAAGTGTCCGTATTTTCACACATGTAGAAGCTAAAATTTCTCTTTGTAAAATGAGCTCTATCTTCTGATACCTGCCTCTTCTAGGCCCATTGCTAGTTCTTGCATCATTCTCCCTAGTCCATAACATCCTGTCTTGATTTGTTGCTTCTAGGTTTGGCAGTGCTATCATAGAGACATCCTTGCCTTTCTTAATATGATGCATTTGGATCCTGCAACTATTCCGTAGATGTCCAAATGCTTTGCAGTATGTGCACTGTCAACACTCATGGGACCAATGTTCTTTCAACTTGCAATTTGTACACCAGGTCTTCAATTTCCCTACTATCGATCTGATCTTTGACATTCTAAAATTTGTTTCGACATTGCTTTGATTTTCTTTGTCCATGAGCCTTTCTTCTTATTCTTCACATGATCCTCTGATTCACTCTTAGACCAACTACTAGAGTTAGAACTTGACTCCTCTGTCAGTGACTCATTGTCACTCAAATCCCTTCTTCCTTTATGGACTTTCTCCTTCTTGGCTTCTTGCTCCAACTTCAAAGCTCTTTGCACTAGCTCATTGAACTTTTTGGTTGGTAGTGGTACCTCATGTTCCTGAATCTTCTTGCTTTTAAACTCATTCAAGAACCAGGCATGCATTCACTTTTCTGATGGTGGTCCATTCAGTTGTCTGGTGAGTTTTTTATTTTTTTACACATAAATCCTTACCAATAGCTTTCCCTGCTTGATCTTGTCCGATTCATAGAGTATATTTTCGTCTCCCTTGTTGTCATTGTATTCCAGACAAAATTCCTTTATCAGTTTGCTGCACGTGCAAAGTTTGCAGGCTGGATAATGGTAGTACCACTTCCTTGCTGCGTCGTTCAATGTCGATGGGAAGTAATCACCCCAATCATCCTCATCAATGTCCTTCAATCCTACATACTGCTCAAATGCTTGTATATGGACATATTGGTCCTCCTACTTTCCACCTTTAAATGTCAAAAAGGCAATTTTTAGATCATTGGAGCATTACTTGTGTTTGGACTTGTGATGGTTTGATTGTCCTTCTATGTAATGGACTTCTCTTTATAATTACACTTCTTCTCTCGAGTCTTACTGTAGCCCGAGCGAGATTTTTCGAGCGACCTAAAACCCGAACAAATGTCTAAATGGTTAGGATCCACAAAGAATATGTGTATAAATAGTCCTTCTACCTTATCATTTTTTCAGCACTATATGTTCAATAATGATTAGATACCATCACTTAGATAGATTCACCCAATTTACCTATGAGATGAAGAAAAAATCATTGGCTTGATTTCACTATTATAGTGTGAATGGATTCCTCTCTACATGTAGATGCATTTAAAAGGAGATCGTATAGCAAAGGAAAGTCTAGCCTATGTCAAAAGTGTAGAGAATTGCCAACTTTTAGACTGGGAAGACTGGTGAATAGCAAGGTTTTGAAATTCATAAAAGATTATGAAGGCCCTAACATTAATAAGTCCTCTAGGCTATCCAAATGGCATACAATAAGCATGTGTATGAGATAAATACATGAATAGGTATCATGAATACAAGAGTTCAAAGCCTAATAGTCCAAATACGAAAACTTGAGATTTGAAGCTGAGGACAACATTATGAAAATGTGGCAAGAGCAAGAAGCATGGAGTTGTTGCGTAGTCGAGGAATGATATAGGCTACTATACTAGTTGCTACTGAGCAGCCAAAAAAGGAAGCAACATGAGCAAATTAGAGCACCAGAGTAGCTGAGTAGCTGCACTATAAAGGAAAAGGCAAGAAGTGGCGAGCCATGAGGTACACATAGTGTCACACTGACCAAATCTACACACTTGAAGCCAAGAACCACTCTAGGCTCCAAGCAAAATTTGCTGCAACAGCCGTAGAAGAATCAAATCCGATTCCCGATTTATTTGGGAATTTTATGACACATATGCTTGCACACTCCATAAAGAGGCAACTTGTGCAGGTGACCACTCTGACATTCGAAACGGATACTCATTCTGACCAAAGAGTTCTTCAAGGAGCCTGGAGCAATGCAATACCATCTTTGAAGAGGCGGAGCTCAAGCTTGGTCACAAGGATATAGTGCAAGACATTACAGAATGGGGTCGCCCTTGATTGCCCTGCCTCCCTTGCTCACCTGGTAATTGTAGCTAATCTCACAGCTCTAGCTTCCCCGATGTGGAAATTGTAATGCTTATCGAGTCAATTATGCTCTACGCAGGGTTGCTATGCATGCGGGATTGATGGCCCTTGATGTTGCAAAACTTGGCTGAGAACAATATGTCATCAGGAATTCTCATATGTTGTAGTGAACTGGGTGTGTGAACAATGTTCCATTCACCCTCCTAACTACGCCCACTCCACAGCCACATCCATTTTCATCAAGTAGGTGACTAGGGCATGACCCATCACCGCCACCATTCTCATCAACACACTGAACTGAAGGTGCTCACCATCATTAGGGTGTCTACTGCCTAAGCACTACGAACCCTAAGAACCAACCCGTGATTGTAGCTACGGCAATGCCTATCTCTCTCTTCAGATACTAGATGAGTGCCTCTATCTCATGATAGCTATATCGGTTTAAGCTGCATCTCTCTCTCTCTCTCTCTCTCTCTCTCTCTCACACACACACACACACACACACACACACACACACAGTAAACGGTGAATGGAATTGCTGAAAGGAATTCTCGATTCCGATGAATGGTTCCATTCAGTGGCACTAGTGAAAGGAGGCAGTACAAAAAGAAGTGAGAACAAGGGATAAAATCCTCATAAGTTGGCTGCAAACGCAAAACTACAACATATGACCATTTTTGTCAACGCCAATCTCACAGTATTTCCAACAACAGCCGTAGTCGCCAGTGCAGGTAACATATCACACACCCCCCCTAAAAAAACACACACACACACACACATAGAGAGAGAGAGAGAGAGAGAGAGAGAGAGAGAGAGAGAGAGAGAGAGCCAAACCCTATCAACTCTCCCCCATCACTCTTGCCTATCATTTAGTTCAGAACTAAATATGATGCGCATCATGAAATTCGACAATGAAGCCCAAGGCAATAATTTCTCAAGATGATGCAAGAATTGGCACAGGCTCAAGGAAATCGAGCGGTGGCCGGGGATGAGGAGATAACACCAGAGGGCGTTATCACTGCAATGGTTCCAACCATCGAACAATAAACGTCAGGGAGCATGAGGCAATATGACAAGCTGCAATTGCACGTTAGTTTCAACAACTGCATAATAATGGAAATAGTCACCACTTCCCCTTCGTTGCTGTGGGCTATCACTGCAATGGTTCCAACCATCGAACAATAAACGTTAGGGAGAACGAGGCAATATGACAAGCTGCAATTGCACGTTAGTTTCAACAACTGCATAATAATGGAAATAGTCATCACTTCCCCTTCGTTGCTGTGGGATTCTCTTTCTACTTGCAATTGACTAGGTCTCGAGGCTTTGGCAAGTAATCACTAATCAACGCTGCAGCAGGCGGAGGCGCTGAAGTACCCATGTGGGCGCGGCTTCGAAGGGCTGGGCTTTTGTGACTTGCGCGTGCCTCATCGAAGCGGCCGTAGGAGGCGTTGGTGCGGAAAACCAGCAGCAGCGCTAGGGCGGGCGCCGCCAGCTGGAAAGCCTGAGTTGGGCGATCGTGGGCAGCTCTCAATTCGAAGGGGTTTCATGCCAAGAAACATGGAATCAGCCTCTTCTGCTCGTCGCCGCTTACAGGCGACAATCAATAACTGGCACAGAATCACCTGTCCTTGTTTCTCCCTCTCAACCATTGCAATGGATCATCTCCACTCGCATAGCCCACTCTATCTCTCTCTAGCACCCCACGCCGGCCTTGCTCTTTTTTGGGATTCACAATTTATTCCATTTCTTTTTCTCTGTAGCACCCCGCGCCAGCGTGCAAGGCTAGAGAGAGATATATTTTTTGCTCTTGCTCTTCTTTAGCCTACTCAAAAGTTCACCCACTCTTCTCCTCTTCACAAATTTTGTGACGCCCTCGTTCGGGGCGTCGTTGAAACGGGGCCGCGTCGGCTCACCTGCGATGTAAATGGGACCTGTAGGCAAGCAAACGCACATACAAGAACGCAACTTGAAAACTGAACGCAAGAGGAACACGAGAATGAAGGACGCGAACGAATGATCAATATCATAAGAAAGTGCCGAATACAAGGGACGCGAGCAATCACTGAAAAACGGGGCTGAAAAGTTGGGGGAAGTGGCACATACTTCCCTTATATACTCCCCCGGGTTGAGAGAGCTTGACGCCCACGTCAAGCTGGGGTTTTGAGGCGTGCCGATACAAAATTTGTTGCCGAGGTTGAGGGGTGGATATTTACAAAGATGAGAGTTTGTTGTTGTTCCAACATGTCTAGCTACCTAGGGTGTTGCTATTTACAAGGGGGGTGAGGCCTATTCTATGTGGTGTCATGTTGATCGATGTCCTCCTCTTCAGTGGGCATGTTGTAGAATCGGAGCACAAGGGGTCGTCCGAGACGGAGCATGATTTCTTCAGGTACCCAAGTGCATTCCGTCATGGGTCGGTTGCGCCACTTGACATAGAATAGTTGTCCCCGGCGCCCAAAGCGCGACTTTAGGATGGCCTCCGGCTCATTGGGCGGACCATCCTTTACATATTCGGGGACATTCCGACCATAGGTGCTATCCGGTGCAAACCTCTTGAGGAGACTTACATGGAAAGCGTTGTGGATGTTGATTTGTGGGGGTAGCTCCAGCTTGTAGGTGATGTCGTTGTAGCTCTTGAGCACCTTGTATGGCCCGTAGAATCGGTGGTTGAACTTCGGGGAGAGGCCTTGAGGGAGGTTGATATTTTGGGAGCTTACCAATACCAAGTCACCTTCTTGGAACAGCTCGGCCGGTCTTCTCTTTTGGTTGGCGTATTTGGCTATGCGTACCTTGCTTTGCTTGAGACTCTTCTTTGCGCGTTGCATGCGTGTTTGCCATTGCTGCAAAAACTCTTCACATTCCAGGTCCTGGGCATGCACGTCGCCGGTTGCCAGTGCAAGAGGGGTGACGACTTCTTTACCTGTGGAGAGTTCGAAGGGGGTGTAGCCAGTGCTGCTATGGATGGAGTTGTTGTAGTGAAATTCCATGATGTCCATGTATTCGGACCAGTCCTTTTGATCTGCTTTGACGTAGTTGCGGATGTAGTCTTCAATGCCTTGGTTGACTCTTTCGGTTTGGCCATCGGTTTCTGGGTGGTAGGCGGAGGAGAAGCGGAGCTGGGTTCCTAGCAGCTTGAAGAGCTCGCGCCAGAGGTCGCTGAGGAAGCGGGTGTCGCGATCAGAAACTATGGCTAAGGGGAGGCCATGGTATTTGAATACTTTGGCGAAGAAGTGTTTGGCTACTTGGTAGGCTGTGACGGGAGGCTTTGCAGGTATGAAGTGAGCTTGCTTGGTGAAGTAGTCGACGACCACGATGATGGTGGTGTGGCCGTGGGAGGGGGGGAGGTCGACGATGAAGTCCATACTTACCATGTCCCAAGGCCGGGAGGGTGTTGGCATTGGGTGGAGGAGGCCAGCCGGCTTGACTCTTTGAGCTTTGACCAGTTGGCAGGTTGGGCAGGTACGCACGTAGTCGATTACGTCGTCCTTCATTTTTGGCCACATGTAGTGTTGATGGAGTTTGTCATAAGACCTCTTCTGGCCCCCATGTCCAGCTAGCTTGCATTCATGAGCCTCCCACATGAGGTCTTTCTTTAACTCTGGGTCATTGGGAATGTAGATTTTTCCATGTGCGTAGAAGAGGTTATCTTTGACTTCAAAAAGACCCACTGCCGCTCTCCCAGAGATGTGGTCGTTGAGCATGCGGAGGACAGCAGGATCAGCTTTTTGTGCGTCGAGGATCCGTTGGCGTAAAGTGCTGGTTGCTGTAGAGATAGCCGTGAGGGTGGGCATTCGGCTGAGAGCATCTGGCATGACATTTGTAGTACCTGGTTTGTGTATGATGTCTATGTCGTATTCTGCGAGAGTATCTTGCCATCTAGCTTGCTTGGGGGTGAGTTTGGGTTGTGTCTGGAAGTACTTGAGGGAGATGTTGTCAGTGTATACCTTGGTGTGTTTGTCTTGGACATAGTGTCGCCACTTTCGGAGGCAGTGGACGACAGCGAGCATTTCCTTCTCATGGGTGGTCCATCTGGTGTCCACATCTGTGAACTTGTGGGACTCGTAGGCGATGGGTTGATGTTCTTGCATGAGGACACCACCAATAGCACCATCAGAGGCATCGGTGTGGACTTCAAAAGGTTTGGTGAAGTCGGGTAGTCGAAGGACAGGGGTACTGCACATGGCTATCTTCAGGTCCTCAAAGGCTTCTTCTTCTTTAGAGGTCCACTGAAAGGGTTTGTGGCCTTTGGTTATCTCTGTCAGTGGCGCCGCAATCTTGCTGAAGTCGCGGATGAAGCGGCGGGTGTACTGACAGAAACCCACGAACTCTCGGACTTCTTTGATGGATGTCGGTGGGGCCCACTTGATGACAGCGTCAACTTTCTTAGGGTCCACCATAATGCCTTCGGATGTGACGATGAAGCCCAAGAACTCGATTTTCTGCACAGCAAACTCACACTTCTCCAGCTTGGCATAGAGTTGGTGTTCGTGGAGGCGTTGGAGTACTGCGGCCACATGCTTTTGGTGCTCTTCTAGGGTCTTGCTATAAATCAGGAGGTCATCAATGTATGTGATGAGGAAATCATCTATCATGTCCCGGAAACTGTCATGTATGATTCTGCAAAATGTGCCAGGGCCGCCAGTGAGACCGAACCCCAGGACCATCCATTCCCAGGAGCCATAGCGGGTGCGGAAGGCAGTCTTCGGGATGTCTTTAGAGGCGATGCAGACTTGGTGGTAGCCCGATCGGAGGTCGATGCGAGTAAAGTATTGGGCACCCTGTAGTCTGTCCAGCAGATCTTCCATGAGGGGGACTGGGTACCTGTTCTTGATAGTGATCTTGTTCAGGGCCCGATAATCCACGCAGAGTCGCATCGAACCGTCTTTCTTCTTGACGAACAAGACTGGGGCGCCAAAAGGGGAGCTGCTTGGTCGGATGAACCCTTGGTCTTCTAACTCTTGGAGTTGCTTCTTGAGCGCTTTGAGCTCGGTGTCGTTCATGCGGTAGGGGGCCTTTGTCGGGGGTGTGCTTCCTGGGATGAGGTCAATCTCATGTTGAATTTGCCGAGGGGGAGGTAGACCAGGGGGGAGTTCTGGGGGCATGACATCCTTGTACTTCTGGAGGATGGGGGTAAGGGAGGGGTCGCCCACTTTGGCTTGCTCGATGGTGATGGAGTTGAGCCTTGCTGTGTGTTGCTCCTTTGCTTGCATGATGCAGAGATGAACCTGAGCTCCTTTCTTGAGAGCCCTCTCTGCCTGCTTTGCACTCATGAGGTTGAGTTTGGGGGACGAGTATTCTGGGAGCTTCTGTTTTCCTTTCATCGCTGCTAACTGTGTAGGGTCTTGGCGGTTGATGGGTGGGACTTTGGTTTGCGTATGCGCCTGACGGGTGAATGCTTGCTTCGTTGTGAGTCTGGCGCCTTGCACTGTCACTGCTTTGCCTTGATTATTCAGCAGTAACTGATCCACCTTCATGCCGAGGAGGGCAATGAGATACTTGTCGTTGAAGGACAGACCAATGATGGCCTCAAAGTCGTCCATTGGGACCACTATGAAGTCAAGGCGGCATGTGAATTCACCCATCTCGACCCTGACTTGACGTTCTGCCTTTACGTTGTTATCCTTTCCTTGGGCAAATTTGACGGTCGTTTCATTGACAGTGGTGAGGCGTAGGCCCAGGCGATCAGCGCACTGAGGGGACAAGAAATTGTGTGTAGCGCCTGAGTCTACCATGATCCATTGTTGTTGGGTCCCAATCGTTGTCTGGACATACAAGTTCTGAATGTCCGTGATTGATGCTGCCATGCATTGAGGGTGGAGGGCTACGGCTCCAATCCGAAGTTGTTGGTCAACACTAGCGTCGGCCGTTTCTTCGATTCTTCTTTGGGGGGGGGAGGGTGGTTCTTCGATTTGTATGGTGTTGGCTCTGCCATATGATGTTGAGGCGTAATCGCGCTTGCGTACACAAGCGTAGTAGGGACCATGATCCTTCTTGCAGTCGTTGCACCACACGCGGTCAGGAAACAGGTTGTTATTATTGCCGTTGTAGTTCTGGGAGGCAAAACTGTGGGGTGTGTGATTGTAGGAGTTGCTTGCAAAAACGCTGCGTGGGACTAAGGCGCCATTTCCGCGGCCTAGTTCCGGGTGGAGATGGGGCGGTGGGGGGCGGGTAACATTAGTTCTGTTATTCTGTACAAATCTGCGACCTTGCCCGACGGGTGGGTTAGGCCAGTGGTTGGGTGCAAAATTGTTGGGACGGTTGTTTGGAGGCAAACCTGGTATGGTGTTTGTGTCACGGAGCTTTTCTCCCCTATTGGCGGCCACTTCCCAGGTGTTGGGACTCTGTTTCTCTACCTCTCGGCGGGCCCAGTGCTTAAGGCCGTACAGGAAACCATGCAGCCTGTCTGCTGCGTGCATCAATGGGAGTTGGAGCATGAGTCGCCGGTACTTGACAATGTAGTCTGATATGTGGCCGTCTTGGTGTAGATCGCGCCATGAATCCCTGACTTTGTTGCCCTCATTTTCTGGGACAAAGTAGCTTAGCATGTCTTTTTGTAGATCCTCCCAGTCCTCCCAGTGCTTAGATTGCTGTTCAGTGAGGAACCAGACATAGGCGTCGTCGGCCAGAAAGGTTTTGGCCACTTGCACATATCTGCGTCTGCCTATGCTGTTCCACTGCATGTAGTCTTCTACCTCGTTGAACCACTTGTTGAGTGCCAGTGAGGAGCGATTGCCTTTGTATTTCTCTGGGGGACTGGGTTTGAATTTTCCAAGTCGGTTTTCGTCTTCTAGATGTCGGTCCGGGCTGTAGTAGCGTCTTTCACTTCGATCATCCTGATCATCTTCGTCTTCGGGTCGTGTCCGTCTTTGGGTGTTACGTCGCGTGTTGACATTGCTGGGACCTGGTTGGTCTTCGTACCGTTGGCCTAGCTGTGTTTGAATCAATTCCCCCAGGTTAGCCGACATCAGGCTGATTTGTTGTTCCACGGAGGCCATGATGCGGGCCTCGAGTCTTCTTTCTACTATGTCTTGTGCATCCTGTCTTGTCTTCGTTTCTTTCTTCTTCTTCTTATTTAGATCAGGCTCGGTTCTGTAGCCGTCATCATATTCTTGATCTCCAGCCATTCCTGTATTTTTGTGGTCGAAACCGAAAAGAAAAACTCAAAAATGTCGAAAACTGACAAACTGTGCGCAAACGGCTTGAAAACGTTGAAAAACTATGAAACAGTGCGAAACTGGGTCCAAAACGGCGAAAACTGCGAAAAACTGCTCAAAAACGGCGAAAACCGGTCCCAAACGCTGTAAGACGGGGCAAAACGGGGCAAAACGCTGAAAAACGGGGCAAAACGGGCCACGAATGCGAAGAACGTGGTGAAAACGGGGCGAAACGCGGGTCAAACGAGGCAAAACGGTGAAAAACTGTGAAGAACGTGGAGAAAAACGCGCGGAACGGGGCAAAACGGGGCAATCACGCAAGGAACGCGGTGAAACGGGTCAAAACGGGGCCACACGGGCCGAGAACGCGGAGCAAACATGGAAAAACGAGGCAGAACGGGCCGAAAACGTGGTGACAACCACGGGCCGTGGGCCGACGTCGGGTCGGCGGGGACTCGAGCCGAAGCTCTGATACCAAGTGTGACGCCCTCGTTCGGGGCGTCGCTGAAACGGGGCCGCGTCGGCTCACCTGCGATGCAAACGGGACCTGCAGGCAAGCAAACGCACATACAAGAACGCAACTTGAAAACTGAACGCAAGAGGGACACGAGAATGAGGGACGCGAACGAATGATCAATATCATAAGAAAGTGCCGAATACAAGGGACGCGAGCAATCACTGGAAAACAGGGCTGGAAAGTTAGGGGAAGTGGCACATACTTCCCTTATAAATTTTCCCTCTCTTCTTCTCTCTAGGACCCCACTCCGACGTGCATGGTTAGAGATAGATTCTTTTCCCTCTTGATCTTCTCTAGTACTCAAAATTTCACCCATTCTTCCTTTCTCTAGCACCCCACACCGGCGTGCAGTGGGGAATGGTCGTGCAGTGGCCATTCCCTCCAAAACGCAAGCGAGATGGGGAATGGCCATTCCTTTCTTCCTTTCATGGGGAATGGTCGTGCAGTGGCCATTCCCTCCAAAACGCAAGCGAGATGCCTTTGGATTCAAATGTTTCAAGCTTGAGTATGGATGTGTACTACTGTGAATAACTAGTAGTCCAGAGCGGCCTACCAGTGAAGATCGGTCTAGTGGCCTGTCACATTGAGTGTGAAAAAATTATGGACTCAGCTTGTAATAGAATTCACGAATAGTTGAAGCCCGAGGTCAGGACAAATTAAGGACTAACGCATAAGTAAATGATTGAAGACATAAAGATCACCCTTAGGATAGTCATTACATCTAAGCTTGAAGAAATTCCCTTCTCTCTGTCCGATCATGAGTAGCCACAATCGCCTGCATTTTCTTGTAATCTATTCCCTCCAAAACGTGCTCCTACCATGGCTCCCGGCCTCTGCTAATCGCCATATGGTCACCAGTTTTACAAGGAATGGCCACTGCACGACCATTCCCTTCCCCTTCTTTGATACTTAAAATTCATCCATTCTTTCTCTCTCTAGCATGCCGATGCCACGCCGACATGGATGGCTAGATAGAGACTTGTTTTTACCTTTTCTCTTTTTGGAAGCTCAAATTATCACGCAGTCTTTCTCTCTTTAGCACACTATGCCATGGATGGATAGACATAGATTTTTTGTGGTGCTTAAAATTTTGCCTACTTATTCTCTTGCTCTTAGTCTACGCAGACGTGGATGGCTAGAATGAGGTTTGTTTTCACTTGTTAAAAATATTCCCCTACTCTTCCTTTTACTATCTGTCAAGGACGATGTGGATGGTTAGAAAGAGGGTTTTTTTCACTCGTTCTCTTCTCATGTGTTCAAAACCTTATCCTCCTCTTTCTCTCTCTAGACATCCACACCAATGAGAAAGACTAGAGGAGATTCACTTTGCTTTAATTGAGTGATTCGCACCTTGGAATAGATGATTTTATAGGTGTTGGTTTCTAAAGTCGAAACTAATAGACATGGGCAACAACATTGTTCTCAATCTCCCCAATGAGGTCCTGAAAGGGAAAGGATGTAGTAATAAGAGAGTGGTATGAATTCGGGCGACAATGCCACTATGCCCACTAACATTAACATTAGTTCTCTAACTGATGGTGAAGTGTCTTGATACAATAAAGTGCCTTGTTTTCCTACCAAAGCTCTAGAATTATTTTGTAAATTTAGAAATACAATTTGAAGGTTTGGTTTGTTTATGTTATTAAGTCATGGCATTAAGAATATCTCAAGGTATTTTCTATCCGATAAAAAATGAATAAGATGCTAGGATATCCATGAAAAGTTTTACGTTGAAAATAAAATTTTGAGCACGCTTCTCAAACCAAACTATTAGCTTTCTTGAATTTGGGCCTCAAGAACTAATATATTTCACTTAAAGCATGCTTGGATGCATCAAAATTCTATATTGGGCCTATGCAATTTATCAAAAACTATAAAGCAACTTATATTAAGTGAAACTTATAGAATTATGTATCGTTAGTATAATTGACTAATCTACATTTTTTTAATCTAGATCTCAATATTTTTTTCTAATCGTAGGGTACCTACTCAAACAAAAAATCTTATGTAGTTTTATGGGAGAGCTATTTATTACTCCAATTGTGTATCATGGTAAACTCAAAATATTAAAAAGAATTTTTTTACAAATACTATGACTATTATATGAAGGGAAGTTTTTACAAATACTATGATTATTATATGAAGGGTCCAAAAGAGGATATTTTTAGATTATTTTTACATGCATGGCAAGTGATCCAATTCCTAAAAACAGGGAAACCTAAGTGTCTTGCTTTGGTGCCAAACAAGTGTTTATGTTAATGTAGCAGTACCTAAGGTCAATGAGTTTCAATGTGACAAATCTATTATTCATGATCTGTTGCACCATTATGTGTGTGATGTGCTTAGAGTGTTTCCAACTATTATAGCAATGGGGGATTTTTTGCCAAGAGCAAGACCAAGGAGATTTGAGGTAGGGCGGTCATCTGATTGGTACTAAAGAGACGAGATCTTGTTTTTCCTTCATTATCTTGGTACCTTGCCTCGTTATGCTCGGTTTAGGGGTCGCTCAAAAAATCTCACTCGGGGTTTGGGATTCCTCCTTCTCTCTGTGCCTATGTTTACTAGTGATCCATATTAGTATCCCATTTATCTTTGGCAGCCAATATCATGGAGGATTAGGCTAAGAAGATGAGAAGCCTAAATTCTTAGAGGCTAGGACCTTCCAAAGGATTTCGCAAAAGCTTTCAATGGTTCTGAAGAGGGAGCTCCTAGAAAGGGAATCTAGTAAGGTGGAGGTTGAAAGGAAAGCTGAAGAACTAGTGAAGGTCTTAGAGGAATGCCTACAAGAAGAGGCTCAGCAAGTTAGGGTAGACTTGAATGAGGGGACGATTGAATGGATATGAGGACAAAAAATGTTCAGTAGCAACAATATGATTCCTTGCTTAAAGATCCATCAGCTAGGAGACGTAGTAGGCCATCAGAGGCATGGCACTACAAAGATAGACATCCGGAGGGGAGATCATCCAGTTCAAATAGTAGCTCTGGGAACAAACAAGATGCATCCATGTATGATATTGGATGGCAAGGATGGAGTGAACATCCTTGCTGAGCATGTCAGACAAAAGCTAGGGATTCAAGAGAAAAAACCAGCTCCATTTAGAATCTAAATGGTAGATCAGAGTGTGATCTAGGCCGGTGGCTTAGTCGAGAATCTATAGATCATAGTGGGCAAGGATAAATTCACAATCATCTTTCTAGTACTAGATGTAAAAAGAGCTTACAATATACTATTGGGATGCCCTTGGCTTAAAAGTGCAGGAGCCATTTATGATTATGTAGGCCAAATATTGACAATCCAAGGACCCAACAGGAGAATCCATGTACAAACAAATAACATCAGAAGCTAGAAGAAGGCAATGCGACCAGAGAAACTATGTAGAAAATATGGTATGAAAAAGATTGAAGAATGTTGGCAACGATGAATATATTTCCTATAGCATAGATAGACCTAAATGTGGTGCTTTTGGATTGGGAGAGATAAAAAGTTAGAGAAAACAGTATCTAGAAAATATCACCGAGTCTAACGAAGGAGAAAGACTTGTGAATTTGGGCAGTAGATCTCTAGAAGAGTCAGGTTAGATAGCTGAAGAGTTTAGACCAGATGAGGGCCACAAGCAAACTAATGCAAACATGTTTGGTGGAAACCGTGAGAACAGATAGAGGTGTAGTTAAAAGGACTGGGAAATCCCTTTAACAAATATGTAGTAGGGATAGGACAAATAAGAAAGTAGAATTGCTTGCAAAATTAGAAGGTGGTGGACTGAATTGGTTATTGCCATATGATAAAGAAGTTGAAGAGTGGAAAAACCCAAAAAATGGTCATGATTAACAAACATTCAAAACCAGAGATAAAAGAAAAAGCCAAGCAGCTGTTCTAGAAGTATGAGGATATTTTTGCTTGGGAGAATATAGACCTGAAAGTTTTAGATCTAGAGGTAAGCTAGCACAATATACCACTGAAACTAGATGCACGACCAATGAGGCTCTAGAGGTAAAGATGGAATCCAAATTATGCCAAGAAGGTGAAAGAAGAGATTGTTGGGATTCAGGCCAACTTGCCAGACATCCCACTTACTACTAACCCATCTACTAACATAACCATTATACAATTATTCTTTAATACTGTGCGCTCCATCCAAAGCAGGTCTCTCTCTCTCTCTCTCTCTCTCTCTCTCTCTCTCTCTCTCTCTCTCTCTCTCTCTCTCTCTCTCTCTCTCTCTCTCTCTTTGTGCTCTCGCACTTGCACTCGCACACACTTCCCGCGACACCTTCAACTGGTATCAGAGCAAGGTTTGTGCTTGCCGTCTTCGTGTCCGTGCGCGCGCACCAAAAGTGCAAACAAGTTTTCGATTTTGGCATCAACAAATTCAGCGTTCCGAGAGCGTTTCCAGCAGGTGTTGAGCCAGCAGAGGATCACACCCACATTTTTGCTCACACTCATCATTTTTAAACCATTGATTGTAATAAATGTCTTTCCGACATTAATTTTGATTTGAGCCATTCATTAAGTAACGGGACTCAATTGAGTTTCCAGCTTGTAATCCCGAAGTAATTTCACTTGCTGATGTAATTAGTTAGAGATGTTCTCACCTCCAAGGCTGAGGTATATAAGCCAAAGTTTTTGTAACCTAAGGGGGGAGATTATTAATCAAAGTGAGTTTTTGAGCGTCGTGACTGTGTCTGAGAGAGAGAGAGAGAGAGAGAGAGAGAGAGAGAGAGAGAGAGAGAGAGAGAGAGAGAGAGAGAGAGAGAGAGAGAGAGAGAGAGAGTCTTATCTACTTGCTACGCGAGCTACGGAGCCTCCATTGGAGAAGCGACACCGGCATTGTGTTAGCAACGGTGAGAGCTACGCACAGATACCAAGAGTGCGCGCTATCGGCTTCTATGTGTGGTAAGTTCCTACGAGCTTCGGTGTGAGTTTTCTTCCAACTCGTGTGTCGGAATTGAGCGTGCAGCATATCTATAGAACCACAATGAGTAGAGCTACACATTAGTACCATCGGGGTCAAGTTTCGGTCACCTGTATATTTCAGCATGTCTTCATACGCGTTTACCGCACGGAGTGGTTATAGGTTGAGTTTGCAGTTCAAGTCATTAGGGTGTTGTTCTTACCTAGTGTATAGACTTCCCCTTGAGTTTGATATCGATTCAATGATTCTAGATCATGTTTCGTATAGCATTCGTTCGTAGTACGGATTTCAGTCACTTGCGTATTTTAGAACTTAGATTTGATTTCCTTAGTAGTGATTGTCATTAGAAGGTCGAGTAGGTGATTTGACACCCACCTAGTTGTTTCCATGCGCCTGCGGGTCAAGCTCCGTCCTCGTCTGACAAATTCTGTTGTTGGTTGAGTTCTCGCTATTTAGCTTCCGCTAGCGGCGTAACCGCCTTAACATTTGGCGCTGCTGCCGGGGACGAGAGCCCTAAGTAGGTGACCTTAGACTAATCCTACCAGGTGAGTCGTATAAACTACTTTGTATACTTTAGTTAGAAAAGATCTAGGAGTGGTGGACTCCAAAGATCTCGAGAGATACTAGGAAGTGGGGTATTCCTGGGTCTTCCGTGTTGACAGTATTTTTAGTTTAGCTTAGATTTGTTTGTTGTTTTGCTGGTGTTGAGTAGTTGTTGATAGAAGAAGAATTTGCTAGTCCGTGAGTGGCAGTGGATCTCTTTAAAATCACAATTACCAAACCCATTTTATGATTAGGAATAGCTTAGGTAGGACTTCATTTGATCCTGATCTAGAGCTAGTAATCATTGGAGTATTTTGCTTGATATGGTTGATTGCATGTTAGATCACTAAACCGTCGAGTTAGTAGTGAAACTTGCAATGAACAAAAGTCAGAGAAATTTTCCGTGTATCTGGGAGTTGCTGAGCACTTGAGAAAGCTTTAGGAAGGATTCTGTGCCAAAAAACTGGAAATCTGCAACTTTAGACATCATACGTGTATGATGTCTAAATGACCAAACAGAGACCAAAACAGAAATTTTGACTTTACCAGAGTGTTCAAAAGGGTGGTTATACCCTAATTTCAACTTAAAACAAGAGCATTAACACTCAAAGAAACCCAAAAAGACAAGTCGGAGTCCAAGAAACGCAAAGAATAGGAAATTTTGGATTCAGATCTTGTTTTTACATTCAAACCTGACAAAAACACTTGAAACTCAATTATAAACATTGGAGAAGGCTTAAAACCAAGAATAGTCAAAATCTGGGACAAAAGACATCATACGCGTATAATGTCTTTTAGCACATCCACTACTTATTTTTGATATCTGACCTGACAAGATTGTTACAAACACTGTAGAAAGCATAAATATCAAGTCTTGACCCAAATTGATGAAAAAGACATCATACGCGTATAATGTCTTTTAGCACATCCACTGCTTATTTTTGATATCTGACCTGACAAAATTGTTACAAACACTGTAGAAAGCATAAATATCAAGTCTTGACCCAAATTGATGAAAAAGACATCATACGCGTATGATGTCTTTGACCTAATTTTGGACATATTTTGATACTTTGCCAACACAGATCCATTGTAATAGCTGTCTAGAGGTTATATTTCAAGTTTCATCCCATTTGGATCACAATTGACCCAAAACAAGTCAAAAGCGGAAAATTGCCAAGAAAAGCCTAAATTAGCCATAACTTGCTCAAACAGAGTTCAAACTGAATTTTGTGAGTGGACAGAGCATAAGGGGGCTACTGAAAGTGAGCATAACCAAAATAGTCCAAATCTGTGAAAAAAGACATCATACGCGTATAATGTCTTTTTCAGCATAACTGCAACAAAATTCTCACTTGATGAAACAGAAGTTGTCCAACTGACAAGATTAATCAATTGACCAAGTATCAATCAGCTTGGATCAATTCTGACAAAAAAAAAAACCTGGGAAAACAAATTGCCGAGACGGAAAAGTTAAAGTCCTTTAGGGGAATTGATGAATTTGAGATCAGGCAGGAATCTCCAGAATAACCAACCAAAACAAGGGGAACAAGCAAGTGTCATATCAACCGAGGGAAGTGTAAACCAAAGTTGGGTGCAGCCATTAGAGCCAATCTTTGAAGGAAGTGTTTCTGATACTTCTTCGGAGAGATCTTACGAGATTTTCACCGAACACTTGGAACACTTGAACCTGAACAACAGAGAAAATATGGCAGCAGGATCATCAAACCCTTCCGCCACAATGAAGATATTGTTCATAAAATACCAGTACGACAATGAGCAAGGTGCCAAGATCTACAAAGATGGAATGGACCGCTATTGTGTAAAGATAGAAGATAGACCTAGTGAGTTCAAGGACTTAGTGCCTGTGAGCTATAGCGGAGATAGATATCTAGATGACGAGGGTACCATGTACTTGGTAGTCCTAAACCCTAACATTGTGGACAAGTGGGGATTGATGGGCACCAAAGCCAAAGTAGATGAAGAACTCGAGGAGAAAGCACCAATAATGAACTTCCCTGATGCGAGGTTAAGAAGAGAGAATGAAACTACAAGGATCAACACTGATAACTTCTATGTGGGGCTATACAAATATAATAATGGGGAGCAAGATCTCTATTATAGATGTGAAGAACCCTACACTGGAGAGTTGACAGACCAAAAAAGACTTTATGTCTTTACCTACACAGAGGGATCGGAAGTGAAAATTGCCGCTTACGACAAGTATGGGAGGCAATAATCAACAATGTGCAAGAAAGAATTAGAAGGATATACATACTTTGGAGGACCACTACATCAGTATTATGTTACTTCTAGCTCACAAAGACCAGCACCAACAAATGGAGTGCAAAACCCAATGACAACAGGAGGACAAAGAACTCAGGCTGCTGACTCTTTCAGTCAACCTCAGTACTCGAAGCCCGGACCAATGGGATCATTACATTCCAGAGAGTCAATGGATACGAATCGAGGTAGTGCAGTTCCAATCCCCACGTATACCACTCCAGGTCCAAGGTTCGAAGCGGAACCATCACATTTACCTCCTAGTAGTAGACTCAGGGCAGGGGAACCGACAAGGGTAACCCATGAAGTCCATGATGCTAGAGAAAGCTTTAGCCGGGACACAGGAGCAATGAGATTGGTAGCAGACCATAGACGTATGAGACCATCTCAAGTAGCCAAGTGTATGCCAAAGAAGTATGGTGGTTCAGGAGATCTGTATGCACATGTGTCACTCTTTAAGCAAGTCTTAAGAGCTGAGCAGATAACAGATTTCCATACACAATACGAGGGATTTGGTCTTACTCTAGAAGGTACGGCATTGACATGGTTTCAACCATTGAACAGAGGGGGATTCCATGACATTGACCATTTGCTAAGAGAGTTTGCTGAGGAATTCTCAAAACGATGGATTAAGCACAATACGGTCTCACAAATATATGCTTTTAAACAGAGAGAACACGAAAAAGTGAAGGAAGCTTCACTTCACTTCAAACAATACATTGAGAGATGTCCAATACGTGAACGACCACAAGATGATAGACTATCTGTTCTCTTTATTGAAGGATTGAGAAACGACACTCTCAAGAAGGACTTGCACTTGAAAGCTTGTACAAGTTTCGAGCAAGTAACGAGAGAAGCATTGTACTTAGTGGATAACTGTACGGCTTATGGAGAGGTGTCAGCGGATACAGATTTTGCATCCAGTAGCTCTTCCTCCGTAGCGAGCGAGACTACCACTAAAAAGAATGTTCAAACAACAACCATGCCAAATGTAGAGCAAATGATAGAAGATGCTCTAAAAAGGATGGCACCATACCAAAAACCATTGCCAAAACCACTGAAATGGTGTGCTATTGAACAAAAATGGACAAACCATCCAACAGAGGAGTGCTATTACAACAAAGGGTATGTAAGGGAGCGTCAGTATGCACCTCTTGCTCAATTAGCACCACCTCAGGTACATCCAGTACCTCGATACCCAACGGGAAATGTACCAGGACTTATGGGGATAGAAAGACTGCAACCGGTATTGGGACAACAACCACCTTTACCAGGAGCAAGACCAGTGGGCATTAGATATGCACCAACCTTAGAGAATCAGGAAGAACAAGTCTTAGTGCCTGCTCAAGCCTATTATGAAGAATCTGGTGCACACATGTCTCCAACTGTGTATTACCCACCAGAAGAACCCAAACAACCAGAACCATGGGGCATGATTGGGAATGTTGGAACACCAACAGCTACAAGTGCTTCTGATGAAGAGAGATACAATTTGGACGCAAGAACATTGATGTTCATAGCTCATGGAGGGTTAACAGGACAAAGACCATCCTATCCACAAAGGACGAATCAAGTGGGACCAAGACCAGCAGTAGGACCCTGTTACAAGTGTGGAGGTGACCATCTGATGAATGTTTGTCCACATACGGAAATCATTAGAATTAACGCTTATTGCACTGAGTGTGGGGTTACTCACTTCATTGAGGATTGTTCAAAGAATCCAAACAAAGTGCAAAAGACGACATTGAATATGCTAGAAACTATTCCTACCAGCAGTGGGTCCGAAAATGAAACTCTGATACCAACGCAAGTTGTTACTAGAGCTCAAGCCAAGAAAACCACTAGAGAACCTGAGAATGGAAAGTTAGCGACTGAAGTGGTTAGTCAAGGACCGCGGAGTCAGAGAAACACATGGAAATCTAGAAAAGCACGCATGAAGTTGAGAAAAGAACGTGAAGACGCTATTCTAGCTGAGGAACTAAAGCGAAGTAAAGATAGATTAGAAAAACTTGAGAGTCAAAACGGGAAACGAGAGATGAGCCCGGAAAGAACGAAACAAAAGAGTATCAAAGAAACAACGAGCTTAAGCTCAGGGGGATCAGTGCTAGTCGACAAAGTACACGAACCATTGGACGCACTGATAAGAGCTTATGAAGATAGGTTAAAGAACAACCAAACACAAGAACAGAGGTGGATGACATACCCAAATGCGGAATTGGAAAAGCAGAGACTTGAAATGTGCCAAAGAATGATCGAGACTGCACAAGCCTTATTAGAACCACCAAGAGAAACAATGAATTGTGGAACGGAAAACCCAATTCAGCAAGAGACTATCATTTCACGGGTAGCTGAAAAGACTCCCAGTGCACAAAAGCCTGAAAATACACACAAGGATGACCGCATAGTATTGAACACAACCGATCAGGAGATAGAGAGTTTTCATCCAGTCATACATAGGATTTACAGAAGAGATGAGGATTACAATGAATTTTGGAAACAAGTGAGAGAGGCAAACTTTGCAAACGAGCTAAGTTGCCAAGCTAATAAGACAAATTGGGAAAAGGACATTAGGAATTCTCCCATAGTGGAATTTGAGGCAGGATCTCAAGTGGACTTGGATCTGCAATCTTACTGGGGAGATGGGGGCTCTGTTAGAACAATGGAGAGCAAACCTCATTCACTGAATACCTTACCTTCATACTTAGGAGAGTATGAAGCAAAATCCGAGATTAGAGCACTTCCCTCACGAAGAATCTCATCAGAAAAAGTCATGGACTCGCAAGGATTGATAGAGATCTTGTCAACACCAGTGACATGCACTATCACTCTAGCTGAGCTTTTGAGGCTAAGACCACATATGTGGACCACTGTAGGAAAATGCTTGGAGAAATTTGGGATAAAAGACCCAACATCGAGACTGCAAGAGGGTATACAAGAGCTGAGCAAACCACAAAAGAACGCTAAGCCTGTACCCTTAAACAAGGTCGGAGAGTATTGCGAAGGTGAAGAGGGGAATACAACCTTACCAGTTGAATTCCAAGGCGTGAACACGATGGCAATACTAGACAGCGGAGCTGGGGTAGCCATTGCTACAAAAGAAATCTGGAAAAAATGGGGGAAACCAGCAATAAGGAAGACTAGGTTGAAACTCCAATTAGCAGATGGACACATGGAGAAACCTATGGGGTTATTAGAGAAAGTCGTAGTGACTTCTTGCGGCATTGAATACGAACATACTTTTGCTATTGTCGATTTTGGCAAGGAGAATAACTATGATATCATACTGGGAAGACCATTCATGAGACAGTTGAAAATGGTCCAGGATTGGGGCTACGATCACATATACCTAAGAAATATGGAAACCACTACACGTGTGAACTTGAAAGACCATAGCTACAAAGATGTGAACCGAACACCGGTAGAGGAGTTTGATTCAGCTACTTTGGCGGGATCCGAATTTCTAGCTTGGTTAGGTAAGCCCAAGGAGTTATGGACGTGTGGAGCCTCGAAATGTGGAAGTCTGAGGCGAGAAGAATATGTTTTAGAAAGGGCTATCGAAGACGAAACTTATATAGGAGAACCCTTTCCAGAGGACACGCTTGAACCATTAGAATGGACACACATTCTAGCAACCCTAGATGTCTGTGCAATTTCGGATGGTCCCACAACAAAATTTTGCGACAAGCACGGGTACGACGTGGTTCCGTACTTCATGTTGAGAACTGTACTCGAAAAAGAAACTGAAAAGAACGATACACTGGAAAAGGAAGATGAAGAAGAGGTATTTCACGACATTCCCGATCATCCAGAGTGGGGAAATGAAGCAGACAACGAGTCAACGGACAATTCAAGCGGAAACGAAGAAACTATAACGGATGTCCGATTTTATGATTTTTCGAACCAAACTAAACAACGCCAGAAACGCTATAGAGCAAAGAGAAAAACAAAGGGGGTTAGAACCAATCCGATGCCTAGAATAAGAGGAAAAATCAATTCCTAATGCTAGTAAAGGAGGAAGATTGTGTTAAGGACAAGATTTCTGGAAGAATGAGAGGCAATGATCAAAAGAGCTTACGAAAAGACAAAAGAAGCTCAAGAAATCAAGTTCAAAGGAATGAAACGAAAACTGAAACAGAAAAATCAGAAAAGAACAAGCGCAACAGAGAACACACGGAGTCCAAGTTAGAACGTAGAAACAAGTACAGAGAGCTCAAGAAAACTCTGAAAGAAGTTTTGACGACAGAAATTGAGAGTGGAGAGGACGAAAACGCCAAAATCAAGGAAAACATGGATGTTCCCTCTCACTACAGGAAATTCACAATAGAGGATAGGAAGGTGGTATTAACCCAACCTATTCGAGAGAGAAGGGAGAACGAATCTTATGACGGACCGGAGGATGCAAAAAAAGTTGATTTAGCAGCTCCAGGTGAGACACCTAGACCGGTGTACATAGCCACAGATTTGTCTCCAGGCGAGGAAGAGAGACTTTTGAGTCTTCTCAGAGAGTACAGGGATGTGTTTGCATGGTCTTATAAGGACTTAAAGGGAGTTGACCCATCATATGCCAACACACAATCCCACTAAAACAAGATGCAAAGCCTAGCAGACAGAGACCATACACATATAATGATACGTTTGCTAAGCGAATCAAAGAAGAGATAGATAAGCTAATGGAAGCTGAATTCATATACGAGATTGAACACACCGATTGGGTATCTCCAATTGTGGTGGTACCCAAGAAGAACGGAAAACTCCGAGTGTGTGTCAACTTAAAGAAAGTGAATGCTGCAACAATCAGGGACAATTATCCCCTGCCGATAACTGATCATGTTCTAGAGCGTGTATCAGGGAAAACAGCATACTCCTTTCTTGATGGTTTTTCAGGATATAACCAGCTAGCCATAGCACCGGAAGATCAACATAAAACAGCTTTTGCAACGGAGTGGGGAATTTATGCTTATCGGGTTATGCCTTTTGGTCTAACCAATGCTCCCGCAACCTTCCAGAGGCTGATGACGCATGCTTTCAAAGAATACTTAAGGTTGTTTCTAGAAATATACATGGATGACTTATGTGTACATTCTCTTCTGAGAGATGAGCATCTAGAACACCTAAGAAAAGTATTTGAGAAATGTAGGACATATCGCATTTGTCTCAATCCTGAGAAATGTGTGTTTATGGTCCGACAGGGCAGAATTCTGGGACATATTGTCTCACAAAACGGAATATCCACGGATTTAGAGAAGATAAAAGTTATAGTGGATATGCCTAGACCAACCAATGCGAAACAAGTACAGAGCTTTATGGGACATTGCGGATATTATAGACGATTCATTTACATGTACGCTATAATAGGCCAACCACTTTACAGGCTAATAGTGAACTTTGAATGGACAGAGGAGTGTGAGGAATCATTCAAGAAATTGAAAGAGGCACTCATTACTGCTCCAGTCTTGAAATCACCAGATTGGGAGAAGATATTCCATGTGCATATAGATGCTTCGGCATATGCAATAGGATGCATTCTGGCTCAGCCAGAAGAAGGAAACATGGATTTTCCTATCTGTTACGCCAGTCGACAGCTCAACAATGCAGAGAAGAATTACACCACAACAGAGCGAGAAGGATTAGGAATGATATATGCTGTGAAGAAATTTCGGCATTATCTTCTAGCCAACAAGTTTGTGTTTTTTACGGATCACCAAGCCTTGCTCTACCTAGTGAATAAACCATGCAATACCGGGAGAATAGTGAGATGGTTCATTATCTTACTGGAATTCGACTTCACGGTAGTAGTAAAGAAAGGAAAAACACATCTTAGAGCTGATCATCTTTCGCGATTGACGAATGGAGAAGACCCTATAGGAGTAGATGACGACATGCCAGACGCGTACTTGTTCAACATAGAAATGATACCGAAGTGGTCTCAAAATGTCGTTAGCCTATTAACCTATGGAGGAGAGTTTGATAGAAGAGAATACAACCAGAAACATATTGCTATTCAGCAATCCAAGAATCTTCAATTGGTTGCAGGAAGGTTGTATCAATTGGGAAATGATCATGTTTTACGACTATGCATCAATCCTGAGGAATATAATATATATCTGTGCGAAGCACATGTTCAGGAATGTGCATTTCATTGTTCAAGAAGGAACACATATAGGAATTTGTTACAATTGGGAGTCTATTGGCCAGGAATGAAAGAAAGCGTACATGAATATGTCACTGTATGTATTGTATGTTCATCAAAACCGCCAGCAGAGTATTCGACATTATATCAGATAATGATCGCTCCGGAATGGAGTCAGTATATTGTTGAATATCTCACAAATAGAACTTTCCCAGAAGGAACGTCAAAAGCTCGTCAGAAATCTGTAGAGACAGAAGCTAGAGATTACGCTTTAATAGGAGATCAACTCTATAAGAGAGGTAAAGACAACCAGCTTAGGATTTGCGCATCAGAGTCTGAGTATGTGATAATCCTGGAGCAAGCTCATGGAGGAGTAGGTGGAGGCCATTTCTCAGGTGATAAGACAACAAAACTTGTCTTAGCCGCAGGAATATGGTGGCCAACATTACATATGGACGCTGAGGAATACGTTAAACGGTGTGATGACTGTCAGCGGACCAAAGTACCACTTAAAAGAGATGATATGCCGCTTAGACCAATGATGGGGGCAAGAGCTTTTGCAAAATGGGGGAATTGATTATGTCGGACCCATTTCACCTCCTGCATATAAGACTCATGCACAATACATCGTTGTGGCTACAGACTATCTAACAAAGTGGGTCGAAGCAAAGGCAACTCAAAAAGCAGATGCCAGGACCACGGCACAATTTCTATATGAATACGTCTTTGTACGATATGGATTGCCAATAGAAATTGTGAGTGATCGAGGCACACATTTTATAAATGAAGTGATAGAGATCCTTCTAGATGAATTCATGGTAATCCATAGGAAATCAGCCCCGTATCATCCACAAGCAAACGGACAAGCTGAAGCAACAAACAAAACCATATGCACGGTCCTTACGAAGATTGTATCTGAGTCGAGAACTGACTGGGACCAGAAGTTGCATTCAACATTATGGGCATATAGGGTAGCATATAAAACATCAATAGGAACGACCCCATATAACATGGTTTTTGGGCTAAATGCTATCTTACCAATAGAATTCTTGATTTCAACCTTAAGGGTGGCTAAGGATCTAGAGTGGACAGGGCACGAGCTTTCTGATAGAATAGATGACCTGGAAAAGCTAGACGAGCTTCGCCTAAAAGCAGTAGCTTCTATCTACGCTCAAAAAAGGCGACAAAAGGAATTTTTCGATAAGCATGTGCGGACTAAAGAGTTTAAGGTTGGGGACTATGTCCTAGTTTACACTCTGAAACAGCATGCTAAGAAGCTTAAAAAGCGAGGGATGGGACCTCTGGTGATTAAAGATCTATCACCAAGTGGAGCCGTCAAGCTTGCTACATTAGACGGAGAAGAAATGCCCAATTGGATTAGTGGATGCAGAGTGAAAAAGTATCTTTTGCCGCTAACCCAAGACATGCTTCTCAAAATACATCAAGAAAAGCTGCGTGTCCAGAAAAAGAAAAAGATTGTGGAGGAAGCGCAAGCCGAGGTGAAGGAAAGAATGGAGAAAAGAAAACTACTACGTCAGAAACAGTGCAATGAAGGAGCAATACGAATAAACGCAGTCAGTATAGCAGAAATGGATAATGACAAAGAAGAACCCATCATTGAATGCAAAGTAGGAACCAACCAAATCAAAGCCAGAGCACTATTGGATTCAGGAGCTCAAACTAACCTACTTTCACTCAGTTTGTATAGACAATTGACAAATGACACTAAATTACAAACTGCCAAGCAAGAGTTAAAGAGTTACTCTGAGAATTCAATCAAAACTGTCGGATGCACAGTTTTACATATACAGATTAACTAGTATGTGTATCCTCATATGTTTTACGTGGTTGAAGACCAAGCTACACAACATCCATTATTGCTAGGACAACCATGGCAGAAGCAATACAATGCAATGATTGACTGGAGTTCTAAATCAGTGCTTATCAAATACGAAGGTGAAAGTCAATCAGTTAAGTTCACCAAAGGAGCAGTGCCAACTCCAAAGGAAGAATCCAAGAACAAAGGTAAACAACAACCAGAGAAAAAGAAGAAGCAATGGCAACCAAAAGTTTCTATACAACTGGATTGCTCTTCGACGAGGAACTCTCAACATTGGATAAGGAAGACAAGCAATAATATAACAGCTCAACCTTGGGAAAAAACAGAGTCAAAGTTGGTATGGAGACCAAAAAAGGTTGTGCCAGAGTACACAAAGGTGGAAAACAGAGTCTTCAATACCAGACAACAGAGTGATTCCAGACAATCAAGGACAGTGAAACAGATCTGGATTCCAAAGAAGTTCATGATGGCACAAAGCTATAGCAAGCAAATTTGGATCGCAAGGATTTGTAAACAGGAACTCTCTTCAGTACAAGCCACGAAAACTCCTAGGTACTTCAAGGCGAGGAAATCAACACAAAGAACAAAGCAGGTTTGGGTCGCAAAGAGTTTATGGCAAGCACAAGCGAAGTGGAAGCAGATTTGGATTGTGAAAAAGAACAACAAGGTAAAGAAGAATCAATCTACTGATTCTACTACCAAAGTGCCAAAACTAACCCAAAACCCGACCACCAATCCTTCAATCAAACAAAGAGCAGCTTTATTGGAAAGACTGTTGTATCAGCGCTCTACAATTGCATTGGGAACTTATGACCAAAACAACTACAATGCTTCGCCCACAGACACTTCATAGTCGTCCAGGAGGACTCAGACTAGGAGGGGGGGAGGTATACAGGTATACAGGAGCTACAAAGCAGCTACAAGCGACAAAAACAAAGAAAAACAAAAATTATATTACAAGGGCAGTGTCTTACATGATTTTGCAATTTTTATGTTTGATTGCGGATATTGATAATATTTATGCCCTTATATACCTTGTTTTGCAACAAGAAGAGATCAAATGATGAATTTGGGTCTCTAGACGTGTAAATATCACTAAATAAGAGTGTGGTAATCCAAGTCCAGAAATCACAAATAAGTTTATATTCATATACACAGGGTTACCAACTATTTATTGTGTATGTTTGGAATTTTTTGGCTTCAATTTGCTATTTTTCTTTATTTTTTATGATTTTCTTGATAAAAGTAAAGAAAAATAAAAAAGCAGGTGAAACGAGATTAAAAAAAAGAAAAGAATAGATGGTGATGATCCTAATGACAAGGGCAACCCATGGCAAAAATTGAGTACAATTCGGAAAAAGTTGCGGAAAGCCCGAAATGACAGAATTTTGGCAAAGTGGATAGATTTCTCAGAAAAAGGTCAAACGGAGTCCAAATTGAGAAATTTTAAATCCTAAAGTGCATTTCACGACGAGATAGGAGCACATGTCAAATTTGGTAACAAGTGATCCAGGAAGTCCAAAGTTAAGTATTTTTGACTTCACTTACAGGCTCATTTGCACTATTACCCACTTGGAGAGAGCAAAGAGCACACAGGAGCATCCAACCTTGTACAACCTTCTACGACTGCTACGAGAGCTCAGAGGACACCAGACATGATAGGTAGACTCGTTGCCATAAGCTTTTGATGCTTATCATTAACTTTTGTCACGAAAACTGAGCAAAACCAAGAAACAAGAGTAGACGGGGAATGCGGTAGAATGCTAGGTAGTGGCACAACCGCCTAACCAAAACTTGCAAGAACTTATAGGTGGGTTACCCTAGTATAGAAGATGGGTTTCTAACACTCAAAGCTCGAGAAAGAACGACTGGAAAAACCCTAGGTCAACAGAGCCTGCAAGAGGCAAACAGGAAAAAGTTGTTGAAACGACACAAAAATTCTCAGGAAGCTTAACAACATCGAGGGCAATGCAACCATAGAGTATCTCCACGTTTGGACCACCAAAAGTGGGTCAAAACAACCGATTCGACGACAGACACACAAAGCGTCATTTTGGCATAACGGCTGAAATTGACGACCGAATGAAATGAAACTTCACAAGCAGCTTCAAGTAACTATTGACGACTTATGTTTGCAAGCAAAACCCAAAAGAAAGCTGATTCACTTACCGATGGTGAAAAAGACGCTTTCGGGCAACCAAATGGAGAAAGATGGAGAACGGGGAGCCAAAGTCAAGTTCAACCAAATAGATGGCTTCACAACATATCCAATGAGCTGGAAATGCAACTCTCGAGAAGAAAAGTTGAAGAAATTCAACTCCAAGGCAAAAAGACGACTTCGGAGACTGAAATGCCTATAAGGGGGCTTTTTAGCTAAACTGATGACTTTTTAAGTTGAAAACTAGTTAGCAGGGCTTAGGGCACTAGCACAAAGCATTCTTTGCACAAAAAGACCAACATTTCAAGAAAAGACATCATACGCGTATGATGTCTCACAGCATGAATTTCACATCCATTTCAACATTTGAGTGCATAGCCTCATTCCACATGTTAATCACATCCTATGAACCAAGTATCATGAGAATTGGAGTTAGAAAACCCAAGGAAAACCAAAAAACGCAAAGTAGGCCATAAAATTGATTTTTGGTCCTAATTTTGTCAAAATAACTCCAAACTCATTGAAACTTTGTAGGATTGTTGTTAAACACATCTACAAGCTATCTGGAACCAAAAAGCACCATTTTGACACAAAAGACATCATACGCGTATGATGTCTATTTGCACTTACAGAGCCAAAACTGCTCATTTGTCATCATACATCCATTATATATATCTAATACATGCTACATATGAAATTTGGAACCATTTGGTCAAGAGGATCACCCCATTAGCCCAATTGAGGGAAAATCCTTCACCTAAAGCCTATTTTTGGCCCAAATCCAACATACTCAAGTCCAAACCAAGATTTGAGTAGGAACAGTCCTTCACTAGTACATGGGGAGTCCACATAACCAATCCCATGCAAAATTGATGAAAAAGACATCATACGCGTATGATGTCTCCAGAGCCATTTTTAGCCCAAAATCTATCCAAACTTCATAAATCCACTGAATACGCCTATCTAAAGCCAAATCCAAGCTTATAGAGAAATTTGGTCCAAAAATACACTAAAAGACATCATACACGTATGATGTCTCACTATGTGATTTTGGCACCTCAGGGCTTCAACCACCAAACAGAAGTGATCTACATGCCATTTGAAAGTGAACCACCATACACGTATGAGACATCATACACGTATGATGTCTCACTATGTGATTTTGGCACCTCAGGGCTTCAACCACCAAACAGAAGTGATCTACATGCCATTTGAAAGTGAACCACCAAGTTTTATCCAATTTGGATCATAAAATCCAATTCCCTTTCAAAATTTTGCCAAGAGCCGGAACTGGATTAAATTGGCCAAAACTTGACCAAATGGGATCCAAACTCGAATCCAAGCATATGATAATCATGTATACACTATCAGCTACAAGCACAACCAATATGAAGTCATTTTGACACAAAAGACATCATACGCGTATGATGTCTCTAGCATGATTTTGAGCCCATTTTGCATATTTTTTCACCTACCTTGCATCCTTAGGCCCTGAATAGCTCATGTTTCAATTTTCAAGTCATTTGGATAGTTAAAAGCTTCATTTCGGCTTTCAGTACTAAAAAGACGCTAACTTCTGAAATTGGAGTTACAGGATCCATGGATTCCACCAAGTCATCGGCAACGAAGAGAAAAAGACCGACAATCAAAGATGCTATTGCAGAAGCGGAACCCTTTGATATTCCAGCAGAAACCCTCAAGCCAACCAAAACTTGGGTGGAGGAAGCAATATTGGAGAAAGAGGGAATAAAGATCTACCAGGGGACTTTCAGAGATCCTCAAGGGCAAGCGGTGGATGTACCGATGATCCCACAGGAATTGGTAGATTATAGCAGGTCAGGAGACATCAGCAGGTACCTGGAAAGGGCAGACTTGCACAGTTTCTTCACCTCGAGACCATCAGGTGTGGATACAAGAAGAGTGTACGAGTTGGCAACATCCATTCAGAAGGATGGAAAAGCCACATTGACAGCCATGGATGGAGAGAAGATAGAAGTACAGATCACTCCACAGCTAATTGCAGACGCATTGAAGCTGCACAACAAAGGGAGCTCGGTCAGGGAAAGAAGAGAAACCATAGAGGTCTATGGGCCCAAGAAACAGAATGCGACCTATGGAGATATGGCGGACCCAAGAGCGGCAACCCTTTGCCGACTGTACAACCAATTTCTTCATGTTTGCAGTAAAAGACCGCAAAAGTATACGACACCACCCCATGCCATTGCGACCACCATCACATGGGCATTAAAAAGCAATATGCCAAAAGAGGTGAATTACGCTCAACACATCCACGAGCAAGTAATTGCCATGCACAACGAGAAGCCAAAATACATAGGAGGAGCGGAAATTCTGACAAGAATAGCTTATGAAGCTATTGGAGCTAGAGATTAGTGGCCAAAGGCTCCCTCCCAGAACGAGTGGCTTAGAGAAGTTGACGAGGAGGAAGAACAGCCCGAAGTACCCAAGAGGGCATCCACAAGAGCACGCCGGAAACTAGAAGTAGTTTCAGAACTTGAAGAGGATGTGGACGAGCCACTTAAGAAGAAAGTAAAGAAGAAGGTTGCTCCCAAGCAAACCAAAAGTCAGAAAGCGGCAAGGATGGAAAGATTAGTGGAGTAGTTGAGAGCGGAAAGAGCTCTAAAGGGTGACTTTGAAGAAAAGTGGGTGCCAGACCCCACTTAAGTCGGAACTAGCTCGGCCAGGCCACATATTGATCAATACGATCAATATATAAATGCTTATGAGGAGTCAGAGGCTATTTTGGAGCAGCAACCTGTCGAGCCATACACTGAAGAGGAGGTACAGCAATTAAAAGTTGAGCTAAAAAAAGACGACAAGGGGAAAAGGAAAGTAGATGAGTCTACTAAGCCTCAAGAGAAAGATGGGCAAGCCGACAAGGGGAAAGCCAAGGAAGCTGAGGACAAACATCCCTCTATGACTGATGTACCAAGCCCGAAGAAGACGGAAAAAATTGTGGAAGAGACCACAGTAGAGGTGGACACAGATGTTTTGGAAAAGCCAGAAGCCGAGACCAAAGAAAAGAAGATAGATCCAGTTCAGCAAAAGAGAAATGATTATGAGGATCTGGTAGAGATAGGATACACCGAAGAAGAGGCCCTTGAGGCAGTTTATGGGATCACCCTACAAAAACAAGATGAACGGAGAGGGACAGAGAAAAAGACAAAGAGTAAAAAAGAAAGTGAAGAGAAACTGGACGAACCGAAAGTACTAGAAGAGCCAAAGCCAGTGGAGGTGGTGGCAGAAAGAGCTTTAGAGTTGACAGATGATGATGAAAAAGACATGCACATGGTGCATGAACTGCTCAGTAAGATAAAAGAAAGGTCTAAGGCAAAGGAAGTAGAGATTGAGATAACCAAACAAAGGGAAGCGGCGTTGCAGAGAAATTTAGAGAATGCTATGACTGAATCTGAAAGTCATAAAGCATCACTCTATGACGCGGAAAACGAGAGAGACGGCTTGATACTCCAACTAGCCGAGGCTTCAAAAGAAGTAACAAGTGCACAGGAAGCAAGGGAGCGGATAGAGGATGAGTTGGAGGCGGCTAAGGATGAGCTCATTGAGCTAAGGGAAAGAGTTGAGCTCCAAGAAAGAATAATCACTAGACTCAAGTCTACCCCTAGAGCTAGCAGAGCAGGAACCGAACAAGAGGGAGCTATCGTACCAGTTTTGGAAGACCAGGTCCGAAGCTTACAAAGAGAGCTAAGATTAGAGCAAGTGCAAAGGTTGCACATTGCGGAGGGATCATTGGCCGCAGAGGAGAGGCTCACATTAGAAAATCAAACACTACGGATAGAGAATGAGGCCCTCCGCAAACAGCTCCAAGATCTACAAGAGCAACAAAGAAGAGAGACAGAGACACCACAAGAAGAATCAGGTGGAGCAGCCATAGAGCTACCAGAAACTGGAGAGGCAACCACAATTGAAGATCCAGCCCCAGCTCAAGAGGTGGCCTCGACTTCAAGAATCTCTGAAGAAGAAGAACAAAGGCTCCATGACCAAATAGAAAAGTCAGTAGAGGAGAGTGCCAAGGCGGAAATGGAATGGGAGAGGAGACTCCTAATCTCCATTAGACTTCAGGGACTAGACACAAAAGTGCTCCATGAACAGTGGATGCAACCCAACCTGCCTTTCCCTTTGATGAAATTTGAAGTGCTAAAGAAGAAAAAGAGAATAGAGGAGGAGCAGTATGTCACTCTTTATGAAGGCGACATCACAAAGGAGGAACAAAGAAGATAGTAGATTCACAACCTAGATGGAGGAAAGGTTGGCTGAACAAATACCCAGCCTACCTCATCTACTTGGTGGAGGCACCAAAGGAGATTTGGGAGGATGCAACCTTCTGCCCGGTGCCAAGAGTCAGAAACTGGAAAGAGCATGGCAGGATTGCAGAAAAGAAGCCAAATTGGCTTAATTATCCCAGGATGCCAGGACCAAAGGCAGGAGAGAGAATAGGTAAAGCCTACATGGTGAAAACCCTAACGGGCACCATCAAGCTCTTTACTGGCTCTCCTGACCTTTCATGTCAGATGCTCAAGAAAATCTGCAGGACTCTCTTAGCTTGCATTGAAGTGTTCGCCCAGATAAAGCCACGACCTCGAGTCTACTATCGACGGCCGACACGGTGTCTGATATGATGTACGATCTTTCATTGCAGCCTTCTCCAAAAGTGTTACACCTCCTATACCAAAGGATTATGTTTTTGCCTAGCTTCCACATGCAAACATTTGAAGAAGCTTTCTACACTGGCTTTTTCACCCACGAAAGCAAAATATTCGGCCCAACCTTGACCATCGGCAACCTACGATACGAATCACATTTGCAGATGCTCAAGACGACAGGACTTTATTGACCAAGCATAAAAGTCATGTCAGGGATGACATGAACGCGGAGGGGGGGGGGGGGGGGTGTTGAGCCAGCAGAGGATCACACCCACATTTTTGCTCACACTCATCATTTTGTAACCATTGATTGTAATAAATGTCTTTCCGACATTAATTTTGATTTGAGCCATTCATTAAGTAACGGGACTCAATTGAGTTTCCAGCTTGTAATCCCGAAGTAATTTCACTTGCTGATGTAATTAGTTAGAGATGTCCTCACCTCCAAGGCTGAGGTATATAAGCCAAAGTTTTTGTAACCTAAGGGGGGAGATTATTAATCAAAGTGAGTTTTTGAGCGTCGTGACTGTGTCTGAGAGAGAGAGAGAGAGAGAGAGAGAGAGAGAGAGAGAGAGAGAGAGAGAGAGAGAGAGAGAGAGAGAGAGAGAGAGAGAGAGAGAGAGAGAGAGAGAGTCTTATCTACTTGCTATGCGAGCTACGGAGCCGCCATTGGAGAAGCGACACCGCCATTGTGTTAGCAACGGCGAGAGCTATGCACAGATACCAAGAGTGCGCGCTATCGGTTTCTATGTGTGGTAAGTTCCTACGAGCTTCGGTGTGAGTTTTCTTCCAACTCGTGTGTCGGAATTGAGCGTGCAGCATATCTATAGAACCACAACGAGTAGAGCTACACATTAGTACCATCGGGGTCAAGTTTCGGTCACCTGTATATTTCGGCATGTCTTCATATGCGTTTACCGCACGGAGTGGTTATAGGTTGAGTTTGCAGTTCAAGTCTTTAGGGTGTTGTTCTTACCTAGTGTATAGACTTCCCCTTGAGTTTGAGATCGATTCAATGATTCTAGATCCTGTTTCATATAGCATTCGTTCGTAGTACGGATTTCAGTCACTTGTGTATTTTAGAACGTAGATTTGATTTCCTTAGTAGCGATTGTCATTAGAAGGTTGAGTAGGTGATTTGACACCCACCTAGTTGTTTCCATGCGCCTGCAGGTCAAGCTCCGTCCTCGTCTGACAAATTCTGTTGTTGGTTGAGTTCTCGCTATTTAGCTTCCGCTAGCGGCGTAACCGCCTTAACAGCAGGTGTCCTGCATTTAACCCCCCTTTCGAAGCTGTTCGTGCAGTCGAAAGCTTCATCCGAGCTACACTTCAGGAGTTGTATTTTTCAACTCCACTTTTGCTACAGATACAGGTACAGGTACAAGACATAGGTGCACGTTGTTCAGAGACTATTTTGGGATGGTATATAGCCGTTTTATAGCTATTATGTACTATTGAGATGGTGGTTATGGGCTGATTAGGAGCACTTTTCGGCATCGACATTGTCTCGGGTTTTTCAGGCATCCATCTCCTCACAGGTTCATGCATACATACAGGACATATAGGTTTCTTACAGGTTGCAGTGTTTAGCATCAACACAGATTTCAGTGGGAGTATTTGATGCGGATATGCATTGTTTTGGAACTTTTGATAGTGCTTGATCTCTTTTGAGAGTGGTTTTACTCCCTGCAGGAATTTGTTTATTGCTTGCACATTTTGTTTGGCGCCTGTTTGAGCACGTATACTGCACCTTGCAGTATTGTTGATAGTGGATGTACGTTGAGTTGCAAAAACTGCCATGTGTACCGTTTGTGGAGCCGATTTGGCTTGTTTTTGGCATTCCTAACCGTTTTTGAGACTCAGTTCGGAGGCCCTTTCTGAGACGGCTAGTTTCTTGTTTGCATAATCTTTTGTGAGGGTCGATAGCATGAGGTTTTCTTGAGTTGGGGGATTCTCGAATGTTGAGATCCTTTCTTCAGTACCCCTTTTTTGTGGCCTTGCCATAGGACATGTATAGAGAGGGCTAGGTGCATTCGATGCCGTGTTGGCAGTCTTGGGTCAACTTTTGACTTTTTATGCACAGTTAGTGGTTGATGCACATGTCTTATGCTTTGAGAGCATTACTTTTGATGCGTTACCGATCTCTTGTGATAGTTTTGGATTAGGATTCTGTCAGTGGGAAACTCTGCCAAATTTTTTTCCAGAATTACCAGTGTTTATCGACATATTATCTTTCGCTTGCAGCCATGTCATCTAGTGGTGAAAAGGATATTTACAATATCCAGAAATTTGATGGGACGAATTTTGCTATCTGGAAAGAGCAGATTTAAGATATTCTTATAAAAAAAGGCCAGCTGGATCCTATCATGGAGCATCTAGAGGGCGAGTATACAGATGTTGAATGGGAGAAACTTGATGCTAAGGCCAAATCTACCCTCCATTTGCATTTGGCTGAATCTGTGTACTTTACTATAGTTGGAGAAAGGACTGCTAGAGATGTATGGGATAAGTTGTGTTCCAGTTATGAGAACAAAAGTGCCACTAATAAGGTTTTCTTGATAAAGAAGCTGTTTGACCTTCGTATGAAGGAAGAGGGCACTATTTCTACTCACATTAATGAGTTCAATATCATTTTCACTCAGTCGACCACTCAGGGTTTGGTCTTTGATGAGGAAATCAAATGTATCTTCTTGCTATGCAGTTTATCCTTGTCTTGGGATATGTTCTATACTGCGATTAGCAACTCAGCACCTGGTACCTGTCTTGTGTACAATGACGTCCTTGGGAGTCTGTTTATCGAGGAGGATTCCTCACTCACCGCTCTATGCTCCTGCCGTGGAGGATTCCTCGCCGCGAAGAAGAAGGAGACGCCGCTACGTCGCGCTCAACCGCTTCACCGCCCTCGTGCCGCCGCAATGCTCGATCGCGCTCTCTCTCTCTCTCTCTCTCTCTCTCTCACACACACACACACATACACACACACACAAGGAGGTGAAGAAGAAGAAGATGGAGATGGAGATGGAGCAAGAGCACTCTTCTATTGCACAAATGAGAGAATGAGTGAATTTTAGGTTTAGTTGGCCTTTATATGAGCTCACCCCATTCACACTTGGGAGCCCATGCTTAGCCAAATAATCCCTTGAATGTCCCAGTTAGAGTGCGCCTCTCATCGGCGATCACTCTTACCCTTTTCCTATTGGTCCGACAAGCCCGGTACCTGACTCTACCAAATACATAATACACGTCCGTCATAGGTGATAGGGTGTCCGTGAGCCGTGAGGGTTAACATGCCCCCCTTCCTGATGTAGATTCTGTCCTCGAAAGCTATTGAGTTGAAGCTCGTTCGTCGAGGTGGAAGAGCATTTGAGATGAATGTCCTTAGCCTTCTTCAGTCACTGCAAAATCAAACAACATTGGCACAGTAATTGCATTCTCATAAGTGATTAAAAAGCATATGCAGTTTTAGGTAGACAAATTGATTGGTAAAAGAATTTTTGTCAGTAATGAACATTAAATTGCAATGTAATCAAATGCATAAACAGATGTAAAGGTAAAAAATTAAACAAGTCGGGGGTCGCTAATTTGACGGTCGAAAGGCACTAGAGATCGAATATTAATACCATGGGTAAGCTTCTTAATTTTCTGTGGTCAATTAAGTTGTTTAATCGCGAGAGCCAAGTATTCATGTTCGAGGGCTGACTAGAGGCTATATCTAGAAGACCTTGTAGTTAAGCTATCATAAAAGGAATTTCTCATGAAATCATCGCCTGACTGATTACTTTTTCTTTGACCCCCAAATTCTTTTCACAGTGATTCAATTTTGATGTGTGTGCTTATTTTGTATGCCTTGGGTTTTTTGCTTTTCAAGAAAAAGCGCCCATACTGGGAACCACTAGGGCTCTTGTACCATAGGCAATACATGTGAGTGAAGTACCAAATCAAGCTGAGATTTCTCTTCCAGCTTAAGATTTTACAGTGTGGCACTTTGATTTTTTGTTTGTTCATTTTCAGCATTTTAATTTTGTAACTTTGGGGGGTCATATAACACTGATACACCTCCTCAGGCTCATCACACTAGTAAACTCCCTTTATAATACTTAAGCTAAAGGTCAATAGGGTCAAGCCCACTAGAAAGCCCTAGTACATTTCACACAATGCTGCCTAAATCGGATTAAGAACCTAAGTAACCATTGATTATTAGGAAGGCATTCCCCATGGTATTAAGAGAAGATCTCTAACACCTAACTTGGTCAAACTAGCTTAGTCGGACTGCTTGATTTTTAAACCTAGACAAGTGATTATGACAAAAAATTACATTGAATTAAATGTTTGATACTAAGCAAATGCGGTGAATATTAGGCTACCAATCACAATTAAAGCAGACAATCATAGATGCAAAAAAGATAAGGGGCAATGCTAATGGACAAGAAACACCTGTTAGTGTCGATGGTCGCGCTTGATTTGAAGAGTGAGTCGAGATAAAGATTCCATGAAGGTCCAAATCCTATCAATAGCAACACGCTCCTCTACACACTAGGAAACAAAAGGAATACCTCCAGGAGGCACATTAGTGGGAAAAGGTACCAACACTTATTGAACACAACAAAAAACATAAGGAACCCTAACCTAATTATTTGCACTCCCCCTAGAGAGTCAAGGGAATAGGATATTGTAGAGGTTGGGGGGAAACCCTAAGGCTAAACCCCTATCCTCGTCGCCGAGATAAACAAATTCATAATCCATGAGACCATATGTGCCATCCGTGTAGTCCTGTAAATTTTCTTCTTCATCATAGGTGCCCATGTTTACTAAGAAGGTCACTAGACGCCTATAGTCATCTTGGTCAAAAGGGTAGGCTTGTGTAATGGGATAAACGCTCTCTACTAAGTATGGATCAGACGTGGTCAAGAGACGTATCAGCCATTCTAACTCCTCACAATTTCTCTCACATGCTAGCGTACCTATCAAATCCCATTCACATGCAAGCACTGGAAAGACCATGTGAAATATTTGTGAAAAGTAACGAGGGTACCTCTCACCCAAGGCAGGAGTGGATGATTCTAGCGTACTAGCCATATCTGTACACACAAATAGATGATGGTTAGAGTGCAAATATTACAAGGGTCGTGTTCTTGTGCATAATTTGTTTTTATGATTTGTGTTATGGCTCTTGCTCTTTTACTTTTTTATCTTGTTTTTGTGAGTATAAGGCTTTATATATACATTCCCTAAGATTGGAGATTAAGAGGTCAGGGAGAAAGGTTGAGAGGGAAGCAAGTGAATAATGGATGTCCACAAACACTCCCCTCTTCCTTGGGTAGATCATATCGTTTGAAATGATGTCGTCACCCTTTGAAATCAGTTGTTCCAGTTGGTAATAGGTGAGGATTTTCACCAGTAATTTTCTATTACCTTAGGTGCCTCGTCAAGTTGCAAGGGTGGTAAGGTACTCTCCCAAGATCGAACTTGAAGTGGTTCATCAGGTGATTCTTGAACACTGGGAGGTGTGGATTCTTTTGTAGCTTCATGGAGGTCCACTACTATAGATGGAAGCTGTGTAGAAGCTTTTACCTCTATGGATGAATTACATGAGGAGCTAGAAGCTTCAGGGAACTCCCCCCTTCCTGAGCTAGGTGGAATAAATTGGTTTTGCCTTGGAGCCCAAACTAGCTCTGGACTAGGTGTGTAGCATTCTATGATCTTTCCCTTCCCACGGTCTGCCATTGGCTTTAGCGTTACATTGTTTGACTCATGTGGGTTTGTTGTCGATAGGGAAGGACACATTGTATGTTTAGGTACCCAAATTTGCTCATTTCCATCATAGTAGCCTTGGGCTTCTAATAGTCGTTTTGGAATCCATCATGATTTGGTCTTGAAACTTCTAGAGCGCGCTTTTGGTTCTCCAGGGAAATTTTTTCTTGAAATGGATGGGAGGGTTGAGGTAGTTGGAAGTAAGGCCTTGGGGACCCATTGATATGTACTCTTAGGTCGTGTAGGTTGAGTACTTGCAATATTACTGCTTGCTGCAACTACAAGTGTTGAAGTGCTAGGTTCATGGGGAGCCGGCAAAGACGAGTTAACCACCTTGGCTTGTGAATGTGGGCTATCCTTCAACTTTGCTAGAGTTTGCAACGTAGGTGACTTTGCTTGAATGATAGGGGTAAGAGTCGGTGGTCGCGTCGTGACACTATCAGTATCCCAATCAATAGTGCATTTGGTTTCCAACATCCACGTGCGTCCCAGGTTTACGTTGCCTTCCATAGCTCCCGCGGGCATGACTAGAAACCTCTGCACTATGCTTCCATTGTCATAGACAATAGGGGTCTGAAGGACTCCAAGAATAGCAGTTTTCTTTTTATTAATGCCCTTGACTTGCATCGTACTCGGGGATAGGGTCGGTTTCCCTAATTGACACCAAACTCCAAAGGATAACAAATTGTGTTTAGCTCCCGTATCTAATAAGGCATTGTATAGTACTTTCCCATAGGGGCTATTTAGCTCAATTGGGTATCGGAGGGGTGGCTCAGATTCTAAGAGTCATCATCTGTGTCCTCGAAAAATGCTTGCGTGATTCCCAGATTAGCCTCTCGTTGGCGTCTAAGAAGTTTTTTTCGTTCTCGAGCCTCAACTCTTGCTTGGATTTTGTTAAGCTCTGCTTGTTCCTTGGCAGCCTTCTTTTGATGGATGGCTTGCAACTCTTCCTGGCTTAGAGGATCATAATATCTTTTGAATTTAATCCCATTAAGGAATCCAATGGTTTCAACTTCATCTAGAGTCTCCACACGAATGGTACCTTGCAGGGTAATTTCACACACTCGATATGGTCCCTTACCAGCGTATTTCAATTTCTTCTTTTCATTACGTACCCCGTACATAAGAACTTTATCACCAACCTTGATGTCTTTATCCTTTAAATGGATATCGAACGACTTCTTTCTCCTATCCTTCTCCACTAGAGCATTTCGCACAGCTAATTGCCTCTCTTCATCTAGCCTTTCCAGGATATATAATCGCTCAACTAAGGGGTTACCATCCCAAACTTCTTGAGAAGCTACTCGAAGAGTAGGAATGACAAACTCCCATGGCATAACTGCTTCTTGACCATACACCATCTTAAATGGTGTGCAATTAATAGCAACTTTATAAGCAGTACGATAAGCCCATAAAGCTGATGTAAGCTTTAGGTTCCAATCAGTGCGATTAGCCTCAACTGTCTTTGTCAAAATGGAGATGAGAGTTTTGTTGGTACTCTCAGCTTAGCCATTTGCTTGGGGAAAATAGGGTGTAGACTTGTGGTGAGATATCATGAAGTTTGATGTGAGTTCTTTTATTACTTCATTTATAAAATGAGTTCCATTGTCACTCACAAGTTCAAAGGGGCATCCAAAACGTGTGATAATGTTCTCAAAGAGGAACTTAGCTGTTGTTTTTGCATCCGCCTTCCGTGTTGCTTTTGCTTCACCCATTTGGTTACATAGTCGGTAGCCACAATGATATATCGTGATTGCGTGTTATGTGCAGCTGGACTAATCGGTCCTACAATGTCTAAGCCCCACTTTTCGAATGGTTGGGTTACCTTGGTGGGATGTAGAGGCATCCTATCACTTCTTTGTGGCTTCTTGAAGCGTTGGCATTCATCACATCCCTTTGCAAAAAGTGATGCATCCTTAAACAAAGTGGGCCACCCATAGCCTGACTGTAAGATCTTTCGGGCAGTCAACTTTCCTGAAAAGTGACCACCAGCTACACCCATGTGTGCCTATTGTAGAATATATAAATACTCATCCTCGCGGGCCTGTACAGCGTCTAAGAACATCATCTTTTCCTCTCTTATAGAGAGTTCCACCCTGTAAGCAATAGGGTTCGCATTCCTTGATTAATTTTTGAGCTGTATCTTTTCGCAGCTCTTTGGGTGGAAAACCATTAACTAAGAAGTTAACAATCTTTTCACTCCATTCAGGCATTGTCTCAACAATGAAGAAAGGAGTTTCAGGCAATTCATCATCAACCCCCGTAGGAGCTTCGCCATTAGGGATACGAGATAAATGATCCGCCATGACATGTTTCCTCCCAGGCCTCACAACAACGGTGAAGTCAAAATCAAGAAGAATTAACAACCATCGTGTAATTCGACCTGTGGAACAATGCTTGTTTACCAAATATAGCAATGCTTGATGATCAACATAAAACACAATCTTGGTAGCAAGAAGGTAATAGCGAAATTTCTTTACTGCATAAATCATAGCTAGACCTTCGCGCTCTGTAGTAGTGTAGTTCATCTCGGCATCATTTAATTGGTGACTTGCAAAGCTAATAGGGTAGTCCAATTTTTGTTCACCTGGTTGAGTTAGAACACACTCAATAGCAAAATTTGATGCATCAATATGCACATGAAAAGGTACATTCCAATCAGGTGTTCGCAGGATTGGAGCACTTGTTAGGGCCTTCTTTAATAACTCATAAGATTGATAACATTCTTCCGTCTAGTGAGACTCGATAAGAAGCTTGTACAATGGACGCGCTATCTCGGTAAAGTTTAAAATAAACCTTCGATAATAACCAACATGGCCCATAAATATTTGAACTCCTTTATAGTTAGTAGGTGGTGGAAATTCGGCAATGGATTTAATCTTACTCTCATCTGTGGATATCCCGTTCTTGGACACTATATGCCCTAGAATGACTCCATGCTTAACCCAAAATTGGTATTTGAAAGGGTTCAATGAGATGCGATAAAATCTGCACCTTTCAAATATTTTTCGTAGATATAACAAATGCTTCTCCCAAGAAGAATAAACACAAAGGTCGTCTAGGAAAGCTTCACAAAACTCCCTTAGAAATTCTTTAAACGCAGTGTTTATTAATTGTTGGAATGTAGCAGGGGCATTTGTTAAGCCAAAAGCCATAACACGAAATGCAAACACTCCAAACTCTGTGATAAAAGGAGTTTTAGCTTGGTCCTCTAATGCAATTGTGATTTGATTGTAACCAGAGTACCCATCTAAAAAGCTATAAGCTTCCTTGCCCGCAACTCTTTCAAGCACATGTTCTGAATATGGCAAGGGATAATGATCTCTCCTAGTAGCTGCATTAACTTTCTTGAGGTCCACGCACACTCTTAGTTTCCCATTCTTTTTTGGCACAATGACTATTGGAGAAACCCATTTTGAGTGTTGAATAGGGTATATGAATCCACATTGGATAAGTTTTTCAATCTCCTCTTGTACAATTTTGGCGTACTTAGGATTCATTGGATAGGGTCGTTGTTGGATGGGTTTAGCAGTGTTGATCATGGGAATTGTATGTTGCACCACAGAAGGTGGAACGCCCTTCATGTCATGATATGTCCAAGAAAATATATCCTTGTATTCCTTGAGGAGCTCCTTAAGTACAGCCTGTTCAGTTTCGGCAAGGTCTTGAGCAATAAAGATTGGTTTAGACTCCTCACCTGGTTCTACTAATTCTATCTTTGTAACTACCGCTGGACCATCATAGACTCCACTGCTTCCATTGGTAGGTATTCGTTGGGCTTTGGCATACACAACCTTTTGCTCCCCCGTGGTATAAGATTGAAAATGTTGAGGAGCCGCATGTAAGTTAGCAGGCTCTTGTCCTGATGGAGACCTTTCTTTTAGTTCTGCCTCCTTTTGTTGTTGTGCTAACTCTCGGTTTTGACGTCTTCTTATAGTTCGACTCAATTTCCGCTCTGTAACCTCCAATTGAGCGAGGTCAATGGGTCGTGGGTTGCACCACATGACACTCTGGAGATGTTCACCCCAATTGTCTACTAGCTTTCGATGAGCATCACATGCCCCTAGATAGCTAAGCCATTCTGCAGTATATCTTTCCTTGTTTATCCTAGCTCTCACATTTGCTCGATATCGTCGTCTCTTATATGACCTTTGTTTCTTGTTAAGGTTTTGATTTTGGTAAATGTTTGAACTGGACTCGCCTGATAGGTCTTTGCTTGTATCTTCTTCACTCTCATATAAATGATCATAGATGGTCATACTAGGCCTTGAGTGTTCAGTTTCTATACTTGGTTCACTCGATGTCTCCTCAAGTTCTCAATCCATTTCTCCTTGAGATTCCATTTCTGATGTGTATTGGCCTGAAGCCTTTGAGGAATCATCGGTTTCACTCTCAGGTAGGTGTGCCTCTTTCTTATCATCGGATGTTACATGCGCTACACCTAACATGTTTACTGGTGCAATCTGTGGTATCTCTTCCCCATTTGGTGTTACCCAGATTGTTCCTCTAGCTCCCCATGTATCTATAGTTGCCGTTAGGTGCACGCAATCGACATTGTCTGACTCAGCCATTCCGGGTAGGATATCCATATAAGGAGAGTTCTCCCCAATATCCGTGTCTTCGTTACACGTGTAACAATACTTTAATGGAGCTGAGTGAATTGTTGTGTCTGATCGATTATCAATGATGAATTTATTTCCTAGAGGATGCGTTCGACCACTTAAAAGATCAACTCGAATGACAGAGTCTTGGAACTGTAAGTAGACGTGGTTTTTGGACCAGTCATGCACCATTTTTGCTTCCCTCATGAATGGATGCCCTAAGATCATCTCAAATGACATAGGATGCTTGGAAAAATCCATAACAATGAAAGTCTGCCTTACCTTGTGTCCCAAGACCTTGATCCTGAGATCCTTTAGCATTCCAATAGGCGTAACAATAGATCCATTAGCCATTTTTACCACTACGCTTGTGGCTTCAAGGTGAGGTCTCCCCATAGACTCCCAACAACTCTTTGTCACCATGCTGACTCCCGCACCACCGTCAAGGACCCCCTTTACAGTTAATCCTTTAGTAGTGATTGGTAGAGTAGCATTAGATTCATCACCTTCAAAGTATTGCCCCAACTTGTTAATGGGTACTTCAATTACAGATTCATGTCGCGCTATGTCAGTTGGTTGTGCTAAATGTTCCTCATCATTCATTACCGAGTCAGGTTTGTTCATATGTGCAAACTGTGGTAATCCGGCCTGTAATTCTCCATTGAGGAAGGCTCGAAGAGGTGAGACTAGCTCGGGGTCTTTATATAGTTTGGACATGATGGTGGTTCTAACTTCTGAAGACATGAAATCCATCAATTTGGCAACATTTAATGGCATCTTGTGGGACGTAGGACCCTGACAAGAGAATGGTGAAGATGGAATCTGCACTTCCTCAAGGGGGTCGGGCATTCCCTCACCAAACATTCTCTCTAGTAGGAAAGGTGTGTGATCACTTTCAGATGTCCTACAGTCACTCTCTTCCCGAATGATACTGGGTATAGCTAGCGGCCTGTAGTTCTTGTGAGGTTGAACTTGTGTGGGAAACATTGCGTCTGACATCTGGATATGTTTGGGTTCAGGTTCTAATGTTCGTTGAGTTTCTTCCACCAAACCCCTCAGTTGTTGGACTCGTTCAATTTCCACTGTTGGGTTTGGATAGGTTCCAATCTTTCTCTTGCAATCCTCATTTTTTGTCTCTCGTGGCTTATCTTCGGGGTTCGTAACTGGGTGTTTTAACTTTGAATACTCTTTTGGTGTTCGTCGTAATTCCCTCTCGTGATCCTCCTCACTGGCTTTTTCCTTTGTAGTAACAGTTTTGGTCTCCGTGGTCTCTATCGAATCTGAGTCATCCTCAGGGTCATTCATATACACGGGATCCTCTCCTGTCCCTATGTTAGTCTTTGAACTAGGTTTTGAGCTAGAAGCATTAAGGGATTTCTTTCTTCGTGTTTTCTTTTTTCTCGCTCGGCCAATGGATGCAACATCTCTCTCTTCGAGGATGTAATTTTGCTTTTGGAGCATCGACCGTGTGAGTGCATTCACTGGTGTTATGTTTACAGTTGGTGGTGTCCCATCAATAATCTCTATTATGTTCAATGGTGTGATTTTCGGTGCGTTTGGATTGTTAGGATTTTCAATGCCACAATGATTACAAGTGAGTATTGGCATTGCCAATGCACTCCATTGACTTGTTTGCATTAGTGCAGCATTCTTTTGTATTCTAATGGGGCACTCAGCTACTCGATGTGGTCCACCACATTCGTAGCACTGAAGAGGTGGCCTCCTGGCAAAACTATTAATGTTTTGGCCTCTTGCTGCTAGCGCAGTAGCTTGATATACCGGTTTGATTTGTCCCCAATGGTCTTCCATATAGTACATGGGACACTCCTCAAGCATGTCGACTCCATAGGTGATACTAGAGTCTATGTCCTCTTCGCAATCTACATAAGTACTAGATGACTTACAACCTATTTGGTTCATCGATGTAACTCTTGGATGAGGGGGTTGCGGTCCTAGCACTGGAGGTGGCAACGGTGTGGTTTGGACCACATTTTGGGTTCTCGGGACCATGTGCTGTAATGGCAACTGTTGCTCCATGGGTGGGGTAGGCATCAATGCAGGAACTCGAGGTGAGTCTGCCCAAGCTATAAGGGTCTATTTTCCATGATGCGTTTAAGCATTAGGCAATCCTTCGCTTGATGGCCATACCTACCACACGCGTTACAAGTCCCGTTAAACTTTACTCTGAAAGTAGGGCATTCACTCGTAGTATGTGGGCCCAAGCAAATTGAGCATCATTGTTGCTCCCTTCTTGAATACATATGAGTGTTTTGTGGAGCACGATTACCCCTAAGGCTTTCTTGGATGGCCTTGGTGAGATCTGCCAAAGTCATCTCAGATATCGTTTTCTCTTTCACGATTGGCTTTATCTTCATTGGGTCATGCCCTGACGCTTGCGAGCTACTAGACTTCGGCTCGGCAGACACTCTTTCTCCTGCAATCATTAAATTATCCGCCAATTGGATTGCATTCATGGTGACTGCTTCCCAAGTAGTGATACCTCTAATGACTAGGCCGTTATAGATACTTTTATGTCGTAGTCCCCTAATGAATCTATCGAGTAATTGGTTGTTGTTGAATCGCTCGTTTGGATTGCATCGAGAATTCAAATTCTTTAGGCGACTAATGAAGTCTCTCACGGATTCACCTTCTTCTCGTTGGGCTTTCTGGAGCTGAGAGGCTACACCCCAAAGTACTCCCTCTCGTATGTATTCTTTTAAGAACAGTCTCCTAAGAGTAGAGTAGATCGTTTTCTCTTCTACTCTTAAGGTTCTATACCAATGTCCAGCCTTTTCGCTTAGGGTCAAACTCAAATCCTTACACTTATGTAGCTCATTGTGGTCTTCCAAGGAATCGCACACATGTTCAAAGACTACCATATGCTTTCTAGCATCTCCGGTTCCATTGAATTTCTGTGTGAGCTTAGCTACTTGAACTGCCTTGCTCCTAGGCTCTCTATCAGGTGCACTACGCATGTTTTCCGCAATAGAGCGACCGATAGTTTGAGCAAATGCTGCCAAATCTCCTATTTGAGTAGGTATAATGGGTGTATGTGCTCCTGGAACCACATGTGAGATGGGAGTTGGCCTTGGCCTTGGCATACGCATGGCTCTTGGGTCCCATATTTCGTATGGTGGTGTACCAGACGGTGGTCCAAAGTTTATAGGCGTGGCCCTAGGGATAGGGGGTGCCTGATATGGCATGTTATTATTAAATGGCATGGCGCCACTTGTATAAGAGCTTGGATAATTCCATTGTGGATTGTAAGCTCTTGGAATAATCGGAGGTCTAGGAGCTACATGAGGCTGAGGTACGACAGGTGCACATGATTGATACATACATGTAGGTATAGTTGGGGCCATTGTGCTACTAGGCGTCGGCGTAGTGTTAACAAATGAACTCCATGGTGTACTTCTTGTCATGCTCACCATTGGGATATGCATGGTAGCCGTAGTGTCATTAAGAGAAAGATGAGCTAGATCTGGGAAGGTAAAGCTGCCACTTGTGGGCTCAGATTGTACTGAGGCTCCTGGCGAAACAACATATGGAGGATCAATGGGGCTCACTGAGGGAGTCTCCATTTGTGATAGGGTTGGTTGGTTGGCCTTTCCCGTATCCAAGAATCTCATTAGGCCTGTTGAAGGCATGTTGATCCCTGTGTTTTGTCTTTCTAACTCGACAATCCTATGGAGGACATCACAGACTTTCTGTTGTTGCTCATCTATGCTAGTAGCACCCGATGTGGATTGTAGAACATCTAACCAACCCACATGATAGGTGTGTCATGTGTACCGATCAGTTAAAGCTTCTGCTTGTAGGTCATACTCCCAATTTTCGTTTAGGAATATCCCATCTAGGCCTGGAGTGCTGGAGGTTTCCCTCGAAGTGGAAGCATTATTGCTCCCCATCGCTTGCCCCTCCGTGATTGCTACCTTGGGAGCACTCGGTTGCTCGGCTGGCATGATTGTTGTCATAGGAGCCTTTGCTTTCAGGGCTCGACTTTGTTCTAGCCTTCGTAGGTTCTCAATTTCCCTCTCCCTTGTTGCTTGCATATAGCGTTCGATCTCTTGTACTTCGGCAAGACTCGTACCATCGGGTAGTAAAACCTCAGAGGGAGATAGTCCTAAAGGATCAGGAGGTGCAGTGGATGGAACATTCACATGCACACTCTCAAGAAGCATAGGGTCTATTTTAGGCATGAATGACGAATTTACCTCCCCACTCCCTTCATTTATTTCATTAACCGCATGTTCGGAGCGAGTAGCTCTACTAAGGGTCTCTTTTAAGCGGCTAAACACGCTGGACCCGGGCTGTGGGCCCATGGCATGCATGTCTTGACTTGAACTATCAGGGTTTGGTGTAGGATACCCCTCCATGACTTCGTAGTCAGAGGAAGAATCACTAGACGCGATATGAGGATCTTGGGTCGCGCTATGAGGTTGCACTTCTTCAAACTGATTAAACATCTTACGAATGGCATGAACTTTTGTCCTTAACCTTTCATTCTTGCATGCTCAAATGCCTAAAATCTGTTTAACAATGAGAAGTGCATCTCCCTTTACCATGAGACGTTTTATCCCTTGGCCAATGCACATCTTCAAACCATGAAGTAGTGTGTCGTATTCTGCTTCATTGTTGCTAGTTGAACCTGGTAGATTGACCTTCTCTTTCATGACCACCTCTCCACTTGGGTTGAGCAACACTAGCCCTCCCCCTGCTTTCCCTGTGGCTCGTCGAAAAGCTCCATCAAAGAACAAGGTAAAAGCATTGGGAATACTTTTTGGTGGTGGCAATGGTAGGGTCTTTACTTGAGGCACCTTAATTTCCTTCTCATGTACCCTATAAGTGAGAATCCCTGCCAATTGTGCATGCACACTATCTTCTACCTTGAAAGAGTATTGAAACTCTTGCAACTCCATAATCCACTTTGAGATCCTAGTACTAAGATTCATTTGAGATGACACCCAAGGGAACAAATTCTATGCGGTGAGGATTATAAAAGGTTTTGGGAGCAAGTAGGTTCTAAACTTTCTCACCGCAAACATGAGAGAAAGCATCATGAGTTCTGCTTCTGTGTAGTCTCTCTCCAAAGCATTCATGACCCTACTAGCAAAGTAGATGGGTCGCATCCTTGTACTGTGGGGATCTTGTTGTAGCAACACGGCACCAATTGTTTCCCTTCCAACACTAGAGCTAACAAAGAATGTGTACTCCCAACAAGGAGGCATGAGTGTTGGTAGCTCTGACAAAATGACTTTAATGTTACAAAAGTACTCTTCAAGCTCATCAGACCATGCAAATTCTACTTGTTGTGTCAACTTTTGCAAAGGATGAAGCAACTCCGAGGCTAAGTGAATGAAGCGTGACATATAATTCACCTTCTGAATGAAAGAGATGACCTCCTTAAGACTCTTCGGTGATGGGAGCTCAATAAAAGCCTTTGCCTTTGAAGGATCCACCTCAATGCCTTTATAGGAAACCTTGTGACCGAGCAAGATCACTTCATCCTCACCTATGTGGAACTTGTCGGGGTTGAGTTGACCTCCCATGTCATAGAGCTTCTTTAAACCTTCTTCTACCCTTTGTAGATGCAATGATTTTGAGCTATAAATGCAGAAATCATCAATGAACACCCTAATTGACTTTCCAAAGAATGCTTGAAACACCATGTTCATGAAACGTTGGAATGTTGCAGGAGCATTTGTCAGTCTAAATGGCATGACTCTAAAAGCATAACAACCCCAAGGAGTGATAAAGGTTGTTTTCAATTGATCTTCCAATGCAATACCTATTTGAAAGTAGCCTGAGTAGCCATCACACACAGTGTACTTCTCATGACCAGCTACCTCATTTAGTATCTCATCCTGAAATGGGAGGGGAAAGTGATCTCTTTTTGTTGCCTCATTGAGTGGACGGTAATCCACACACACCCTCCACTTTCCGTTTTTCTTAGGAGTGACAACAACGGGAGAGACCCACTCTGAATTCTCCACTGGATAAATGAAACCTGCTGCTAGAAGCTTTCTTACCTCCTTGAGTAAAGCCTGCTCCTTGATGACTCCTAGCCTTCGTAGCTTCTGAGCCTTAGGTGTGGCGTCTGGCTTCAACTCAATCTTGTGTTGAACAACATCTACTCCACGCACGTCGGTGTAGTCTTTAGCAAAAAGCCTAGGAAACTTCCTTAGCACACATTTGAACTCCTCTCTTTCATCCTTTGTAAGTGTTGTTGATAGCATACCTTCCAGCATCCCTTCATCTTGAACACCTTCATTCTCTTGAGGACCTACCTCCTCCAAGCCTTGACAAGAGGTCTCTTGGTTGCTTGGCTTAAACCTTACCCCCATGACTTCGATGGAAGACTCCTCTTCAGTAATGCTGCCGCTACTTTCTTCTTCTGAAGTGCTATCGGTCCAACCTTCTTCCGTCTCACTTTGAGATGATTCTTCATGGAGCTCCTCTTGGCGTTGCTCCTTCATGTCAAAGACAACCTTCTTGTGATTGTCATTCCTGCAAATTAGCTTTCCACTCTCCCAATCCTGCAAAGCTCGCATTTTCATTAGCCATGGTCTTCCTAGGATAAATGGGTAACCATTTCCCTTGGTAGACATGACATAGAAATCCACTGCCTTCTTAATGCCAAAGGCCTCCACAAAAACATTTTTACAAATGCCTACGCACCTAGCCTTGCTATTGTTTGCCATTTTCACTTTGATTTCAGGTGTCTCATGGATGTGCATGCCTAGTCTTTGCATGAGCCCTTCAATCTAGCACAGGTGTAATATCCTCGTTCATTTCAGCATGTGCAATTTTTACAACAGGAAAACTCTCTTTTACCTGTCTCCTAGTGCTAACTGCCTTTGTTAAATCCCTCCTAACTTGTGGGCATAATGCAAGAAACTGAGGCCATGAGATATCAGGACCCTTACCTCGCATGTCTTCCAACAGGTTGTATGGAGCCATACCATGTCCAAGAGGGAAGTCTTGGAGATTGATATGACGTCGAGTCCTCTTAGCTTCCTTGGTCTCTTTTGCCTTCTTGCCTTGTCCATGGTCACTCTGTGATGGGACACCCTCTTTCTCTTTACCTTTTCCTCGGCCACGCTTAATGCCATTTGCTTCCATGTCAACCTCATTTGAGTTTGTTACCTCTACCACATGCACATTTGGATCTGGCAAAGGTGGAACTCCTTCTACCCCTTGTGTAGGTGGTCTTGGTCCATTTGGTCTTTGTAGAAGCCTTGGTTGTTGACCAGTTCCTTCACCTGCATTCATCATTGGGTAATTCAAGTTAGGTCTCCCTGGCTCCCCACGGGGCCAAGGACAATTATACATCCCATGTCCAGACTCTCCGCAATTCCAACATTGCAAGACTCTCCTAGTTCGTGGCTCTCTCTCTTCTGACTTCTTTGCTTGTCCCTTTGGACCTACAGCTTGTGCAAGGTGAATTGACAGGCTGCTTAAAGATTCATTTAACTTCTCAATCACTTCAGCCGTTACCTCAGGAAGCTCCCTAGATGTTGATGCTTGTGACTTACCTTTGGGTCTAAGAACTTCTATTGGAACCTCTCCCCTTAAGCACTTGAGTTTCCTATACTTCTCAGCAGTCCTAGTTTCCGCTGCATCAAAAGTAGCAGGTGCACCCGCCTCAACTTTTACCTTAAGGTCAGGAAAGAGTCCGGCTATGAACCTCTCCTTCTTTAAAAATTCTGCACCATCACCAGGGTTAGCAACATTTCGTATCCATAGAGCCCAAAGACGTAGAAACTCTTGCTTGTACAAGTAGTAGTCATCTAAGTCTTTTTGCTTATGAGAAACAATGTCTTGCCATAGTTTTTGAGTGTTTTGGGGATCAAAGAAGTATCTCTTAAAACGATTCAAAACTTCTGTGTAATTCCCCTTAACTTCCTCAGGCAAAGAGTCAAACCAAGTACTAGCATCTTTCCTAAGGACCACCTCAAACATTTCTACACATTCTTGATCGGTTACTATCCTCTTGATATGGCAAGACATCTTGAAATTTGCTAAAAATATTTCTGCATCCTCTCCAGGCTCTCCAAAGAAAAGAGGATATCCAGACATTTGGCGTTGGCTCTCCATTATTATGAAAGATTACAACACGAGTTACAATAAGGGATACAATAGAGATTTAGAACCACTCGCCTGCAAATGAAGAAGTGAGAAAATACCACTCTAGGTTTTCTTCTTCAGCTATCCAAGCTTCAATAAGGTCCCGATTTGTTTGATCAAAACAAAAAGGTAGACTATTGATGAGCTCTAAGAAGGGTTGAAATTCTTCAAAGCTAAGGCGATAAACAGAAATCTCTAGAACTTCATTTTCTGGATCCAAAAGAGCAACCACGTCCCAAGTGATAAATTGCACTTGCTCTACAATTCCCAACGCACAAGCGGTTTGTATAAAAACTAGATCTTCATGCTCGTCGAAGGCCGTGAGAAAGTAGCAATTGACTAGGAGCTCCTTTCCTTCTAGTTCCACACAGTCGGAGTGAGGCAACCTTCTCACAATTTCATAAAGAACATCCTCATCAAGTCCAATCAAGTTTGCAAGATTTAAAGACTCCACTTGTGCTACAAAATTCCTGGACAAAAACTCCTTAGGATTATGGTTAAATCATTCAAAAGCATAAAGAGATTTACAATGTCTCTATGAACAAAGTGTCATAGAAAGTAGAGAAGGATGAGAATTTATACAAATTTGCAATCTTCTCTATGCTCTCTTTATTAAGACAAGCTCTGAATAGCTCCCTATCTCCTTTGTTGAAAGCAAAAGGAAGACTATTAATAAGACGCAAATGAGGGAAAAATTCACCAAATGTGAGTCTATGAAGCATGAACTCTGGCCGCAAGTTTCTTGAAGAGTCTTCCTCAATGGTGAAATGCACTCGCCAAACGCCAAATTTCACTCTATTTACCAATCTTAGGGCACACACTAGTTGGATGAATGCGCGGTCTTCCTTAGTGCCCAACAACAAGAGGAAAATGGAATCCACGCGTAGGACCTTCCGTCTTAACTTCACCACCCTCTTGTTATGAGGGAGACGCCTTACTACTTGCTCCTGCAACTCAATTGGTAATAGAGCTAGATCTCTAAGGATTGAACTTTCACTGCACACACATTCCCAGTTAGAACAAATGATCGTTTTTTTGTTTCTTGTAACAACTTGGACAAAGAAAAAACAAACATACACACTATTTTGCTGGGCTGCACTTCATTTTAAAATAAAATGAACACTTGTACATCAAAAGAAGTGTGGTAGTTGATGAGAGGTAGAATGACAGGGTTTGGTGATGCAAGAATTTCTCCTGCTCTTTGGGCACCAAACATGAACACCATTCGTTGTTGAAAATGGATCTTTCTACTAATTGCAACGTTTATTCTAATGTGTGGAGTAAAATGAAAGGGAAAAACCTCTATTCCTGGGCCATTATCCATGGCCTATGCATGTCCTAATGCTTAAAATAACACAAAAATATAGATGTCCAAGCTAATATCGTACCTAATGAGAGGCAAAATAAAAGGATTTACCGAAGTGTTTATCTCGGCTAACCTAAGAGGACCTAAAATTCTACGAATTACTCGCTGAAATTGCAACTTAGTACTAACAATTATGTGTACCTTTTGCCTTGCAATGGGAATGAAGGGATCATACAAATTCTCGTGATTCATGCAAGCTACTTGATTATGCTAAAGGTTGAGCCTTCACAAAACATACACAAGCCTGTCCTCCGTGGGGGCACCAATTTGAGGCGGTCCGGGGCGGGCAACAAGAAGAGCAACCTCTAGACACCCTTCAAGGCTCCCGTGCTGCTCAATTGGGTTGGGGTTGGAAAAAAACAACAAACACACACACAAACCCGCAACCTAACCCTACACAAATTTGGGGCACCACCTAGTTTTGGATGCGAACTAGGACACGTAAAAAGAGAGAGAGAGAGAGAGAGAGAGAGAGAGAGAGAGAGAGAGAGAGAGAGAGAGAGAGAGAGAGAGAGAGAGAGAGAGAGAGAGAGAGAGAGAGAGAGAGAGGGCTGCTTTGAAACGTATCGGCAATGATCAAGCAAACACAACTATATATTTAAGAAAGAGAGAGAAAGGGGGAGGGGGTGCTTGTTGCATTAATACCTTCTTACAAATCTGTCATGACAAATCAAAGTGAGATTAGTATTTGTTCAACATAGCTTGCGTAAATTTCACCACAACACATCACAAGAAAAGCCACCCCAATCACTGTCTTAGGGCCAGGGGAGTCCTCTCCACCCTGTCGCCCTCTTACAGTATGTGGGATTTATGGCTAGATTGATGACAACACCAGAGACAAGCTATCAAGAACTTAACAAAAAACACCAAGACACTTACGTATCATTGTTGTCCATTACTTCACGTTGGAAGGGAGACAAAGTATCCAAGCTTAGTCCAAATCTACCCTCCTTGATTCAGCGAATGTTGGGCTTACACTAGTAGGAGAAATGATAGATTTCCTACTCTCAATTGAATGATCACTCTCTCTCTTACAATGGCATAGAGTTCCCTTGCTAATCCCCTATTACAACACATGCACATGCATAAGACAATGAGCTTCCACTCAAGAGCTCCTTCTAGAGAGGTTGAGCTTGGCTTCTCAAGCTATAGCATAGTGCTCTTGCTTATGGCTCCCCCTTTTTGTGCTAGCTACCCCCTCCTTTTATAGCAATTTTGAAGGCTAGGGTTACTCCTCTAACCATGGTTGGGTTAGATTTTCAGCAATTTATCTAATTTCTTTTGCTTGGAATTATCAAGAAGTTGGTGGGGAAAGAGAGAGGAGAGAAATGGAGGTGATAGGACTTTTCATAGTGGGTTAGTGTTAGTAGAGTTAGTATTAATTTACAAATGGAATTGGATATTTACAATGGGAGTATCCATGTAGGATACAAATAAGGAATGAAAACTCTTAAGAGGTAAGAAAAGGTGGATTTCTTACAAGGTTGATGCTCCAAGTGTCTTGAGTAGGGCCAATTTTGACGCTTGTTGACGGTCCACTAGCTTTGATGGTACATTTTTTCTCCACTCTTGACCTTCCTTGAGAGACAAGGTAATTGAAGCTGAGTAATCAACCACCATGATGCTGTCTTTTAAGAGAAGAGGCTGAATTTTGTGGTTTTTTTGAAAGATATGGGTAAATTGGAGGAGGAAAAATGAGACTAGGTGGTCAATTTTGGAATGGAATTGTGTGTGGGAGGTATGAGTTCACCATGGTTTCTCTTATTCTTCAAGGTTGAGGAGAAGGTGAGTAGGGTGCAGAGAGGAGTGGTGAGAGAGGTGGGGATGATGAGTGGAGAAGTGTGTGTGAAAGAGGAAAATGATAAAGTGGAAGAGAGAGTGTGGTTGCATAGCATGGGAAAACTGGGGTCCACTAATAAAATCATAGCTCACAGCTCGTAGCTCAAAAAAATATGAAAAACTTTGAGGCAAAAGTTCAACCCACGAGCTACAACTTTTGTTTGTATCACCTTTTCAAATTCGGAGAGCAAGTGAACTTTAAAAATTCAACAAAACCAACTGTTTTTTCCACTGCCAATAGTGATTGCTTCCAAGAGTGAGCCCTCCATAGTGCATGTATGCATGCCACCTACCCTTGACCTTATTTGGTAGGTCTATAATTGAAGATATTGTTGAGATCATGATATAAGTGAATAGTACAACTAAGAAAATCAAATATTGAGGGGTCTAAAAAGTATGTACATGTCAAATATAAATAATATAAGTGGAAAAAATATAAAGGGGTCAAAAGAAATCTCTCTCATTATGAGGCTACCATAAAAAGATAAATATTTTTGGTGTTCTAATTTTTTAGAAAAAAAACAAAATAGATGTAGGAAGGGAAAAATCACAATAGTGAAAAAATATACACATAAATAAAACTAGTTTTTTTGGATTTTTGTTGGGGTGGAGTTACACCAAATATAAGAGAAGCTTACATGAAAATATTTCTATATGGAATAAAGAGTATGAAAAATGGTAAGAAAAATTGTGGTAATGGTGAGGCAATGTACAGAGCATAAATAACACACACCTAGGTAGAAATATTTAAATAAATACCAAAATAATTATGAAAAAATCTTTTATTTAGGCCCTATATACAAAGAAATATTTACATACGCATGGGCCATAATATACTTATATTTTTTATTTTTTTGGCTCAACTAGCCCAATGGCTAGCTAATTGAGGGATTTTTAAGAAGATATGGGAAAAGTCCCGTGACTCACGCACGCCTATGTACAGTGAAATGGTAGGGATAGCCACAGTGTTTGGGTGATTTTGGTAGGGTGAGGTAACTCACTGTGGCAATTACAAAGAGCCGAAAAACGGCTATCACTACTAATTGTGCAAAGACTGTGTGCAAAGACTTGCTGACAATACAGAAATTAACAACTTGCAGAAAAACAACTCATTCCTCTTCCTCTTCCTCTTCTTTCCTACTACAAACAACTCATAGGAGAATCACAAAGTGCCTCTTGGGCTTAGTGCAGGGCGATTCCCCGGCAGCGGCGCCAAAAATGTGCGCTCCTTGCCGCACTGTCGAAGCAAGGGCCTTGCCTAACACTGTGTGCGAGCCCTAGACAGCTCCAAGCACACAACTAGCTTAGCTAGTAAGCTCAAAAGAGGGCAATGGTGTGCCACTCATCGCTCTATGCTCCTGTCGTGGAGGATTCCTCGCCGCGAAGAAGAAGGAGACGCCGCTACGTTGCGCTCAACCGCTTCACCGCCGTCGTGCCGCCGCAATGCTCAATCGCGCTCTCTCTCTCACACACACACACACACATACACACACACACAAGGAGGTGAAGAAGAAGAAGAAGATGGAGATGGAGATGGAGCAAGAGCACTCTTCTATTGCACAAATGAGAGAATGAGTGAATTTTAGGTTTAGTTGGCTTTTATATGAGCTCACCCCATTCACACTTGGGCGCCCATGCTTAGCTAACTAATCCCTTGAATGTCCCAGTTAGAGTGCGCCTCTCATCGGCGATCACTCTTACCCTTTTCCTATTGGTCCGACAAGCCTGGTACCTGACTCTACCAAATACATAATACGTGTCCGTCGTAGGTGATAGGGTGTCCGTGAGCCGTGAAGGTTAACACTCTTATACGGATATGGCCGACCGGTCGCCTAACTCACTTATCACTAACTCTTTGTATATACTCACATATACTTTTATGGATAATAAGGTTTTGGGAGATAATAAGGTACTGTGTAAGCTCTCTGTGTATCTGTCTGTGTGTGTGTGTGTGTGAGTCGATCTACGCTCCGCTCCGCGACTTCAATTGGTATCAGAGCCAAGTTCAGTGCGTATTTGCGTAATCGCGCGCGCGCACTTTTCGGGCAGATTCCGGATCCGGAGCTTGGAAATTCACACTCGGCGTTCCGGGAGTATTTCCAACAGGTGACTTGCGGTTTTACCTCCCTTTCGAAGCCGTTTATGTCCTCAAATTTTCATTCTGAGCACTATATCAGAAGATAGGTTTCAGCCGCAAAGAAATCCGTCTTGTGTAGATTGGCAAGTAGGACGTGGTCGGCATCAATATCGGCATCGACATACATCACTCATTAGTCTTCAAAGCATCATCTATAGACCAGGTACACATATATATCATGAGATATATATATTGCAGTCTACATTGCTACTTCTTGTGCTTGCCAGGTTTCAGGGGAGGTGTGGCCATACGACGGCTTGACACCACTGGCATGTATTGCAGATTGATGTACTGTGATTGTGGGTCTGCTAGTTGTGAGTCACACTAGCAGACAGACCACCGCAGCGGTCATAGGACAGTGATTGGTCTATTGTAGGATGTCAGCTAGTTCTGGGCAGTTTGCTGAGCCATCTGTGAGGGTCATGTGTGAGGTTTTTTGAAGCCAAGCACAGTGTGAGGTGGATTAGGTTGCTGGAGTTCCCCTCTACATGCATCCTCTTTGGTGACTTTTATCCCATAGGATGTATGACTTTGTGTAGACACTGGATTGCATCTTATGCGTCAGGCTGTTGAGGCATTGTTCAGGGTTCAATCTTGAGACAGATACAGGTTCTGTGATCGCCCAGACAAGAGACAGTGTATGCTTATAGGATAGCATATTACAGAGATTTCTAGATTTGTCACTGGTTAGCTATTTATGGTTGTTTTTGAGCTATCTTTTGGTTTCCAGAGCTTAGTTTATAGGAGAGACTCTGTCAAAATTTTTCAAAATACTGACAGTTCTTGAAGAGAGGTGTTCAACTTGTTGTTTACAACTTGTTTATAGTGTACAGAGGCCGGTTTACAGGGGAAACTCTGTCGGATTTTTCCCAAGAGTAAACAGTTTGGCATATATGGCATCTTCTCAAAGTGAGACTCTTTACAACATAAAGAAGCTGGATGGCACAAACTTTCCATTCTGGAAGAAGTAGATTTTCTAGGTTTTGGTGCAGAAAAAACAAGTGAAGCCACTGAAGCTCAAAGCGGAGAGACCAGAAGGTATGGCTGAAGATGAGTGGGAAGAGCTTGACGAGTTATCTTGTTCCACAATCATCCTGACACTTGCAGAAAATGTTTACTTCAATGTAGCAGAAGAGACTACAACGTATGGCGTATGGCAAAAGCTATGTGGTATGTACGAGAAACAAAGTGCTGCTTCTCAGATTTACTGGCTCAAGAAATTGGTGGATTTGAAGATGAAGGAAGGGACAGCCATGTTAGATCATCTCAATGAATTTCACACAATTTTTAGCCAGTTAACAGCACAGGAGATAGTCTTTCCAGATTCAGTGAAGGCTATGTTTCTCTTAATCACTTTGCCAGACAGTTGGGATACTTTTCGTACAGTGTTAAGTAATTCTGTCGTGCCAGAAGGTCTTACAGGTGCCAATGTAGAAGGCAGCTTGCTCACAGAGGAAGTGAACAGGAAGAACATTGACAAAGGCAAAGGCAATAGTGCTTTGGTCGTTTGAGGGAGACAACAGTCTAAAGAGAAGAAGGGTAAGAAGGCACAAAACAGAAGTAAGTCTCGTGACTTGAAGTCAAAGGATGACATAGAATGCTACCATTGTGGCAAGAAGGTTCACATGAAGAGAGACTGTACGAAGTGGAAACAAGAAGAAGGCAAAACAAAGAGTTCTGAGCAAGATGAAAAGAAGAGTTCAGTGAAGATTGAAGAGGTGAATGTCACAGGATCTGGTTCAGACAGTGATTCTGGTATAGCAGCTAGTGACATCTTTCTCACAAGCAATCTTGATTCTGTTTTCTTGACTGCAGAGGATGGACATGCTATGAGTGCTTGGATTATCGACTCAGGGGCATCTTTACATGTTTCTCCGCACAAAGAGTGGTTTACATCAAATGTGACTACTAAAGATTATGTCAGACTTGGCAATGAGCAGGTTTGTGACATACTTGGAGTGGGAGATGTGCAATTGAAGTTTCAGAATGGCTCTTCTTTATGGCTCAAGAATGTCAGACATGTTCCAGCAATCCGAAAGAACTTGATCAGTACAGGGAAGTTGGATGATGCGGGTTATGTGACAATTTTTGGGAACAGCGCGTGGAAGATCTCCAAAGGTTCGATGACTGTAGCACATGGCAACAAGTCAGGAACTCTGTACACTTTACATTTTTTAGATGTTAAAAACCATGTAATTAATGTGATTGAGCAGCCAAGTGTGTCACTATGGCATCGTAGGCTGGGACATATGTCAAAAAGAGGAATGGAAATACTTTCTCATTATGGTTATTTGCCTAGATTTTCATTTCAAGATTTCAAGTTTTGTGAGCATTGTGTTTATGGTAAGAAAACACAGGAACCCCACAGATCAAAGAGGAATCGTAGGGACGAACGGTTAGCTCTTGTGCACAGTGATCTATGCGGACCAATGCCTAGTTTGTCACTACGGGGAGCAACGTACTTTTGTACATTCATAGATGACTATTCTCGCAAAGTATGGGTTTACTTCTTGAAGCACAAGGATGCGGTGCTCAAGGTCTTTAAGACATTCTTGCAGCTTATGGAGAATCAGAGTGGTCAGAAGCTGAAGTGCTTGAGAACTCACAATGGTGGAGAGTACGCAAAGCTTTTCAAGACTTTTGTGAAGCAAAAGGGATTAAGCGGGAACTTACTTGACCATATAATCCTTCATAGAATGGAGTTGCAGAACGCATGAATAGGACCATACAAGAGAAGGTCAGAAGCATGCTGTCAAACGCTGAATTGCCTCATGGATTTTGGGCGGAAGCAGTGGCTACAACAGTCCATTTGATCAACAGGTCTCCTAGTAGGGTTCTGGATAAGAGTGAAGTGGTTGAGATGCTATGGACAGGCAAGGCACCTTCGTGTAAGCATCTCAGAGTCTTTGGTTGTGAAGCTTATAGACATATTCCTAAAGAGTTTAGGAATAAGTTAGAACCAAAGAGCAAGAAGTGTATATTTCTTGGCTATGGAGAATCGGGCAAGATGGGTTACCGGCTTTGGGATCCTGAGTCCAGAAAATTTATTCATAGCAATGATGTGCATTTCAATAAAGCCAAGTTTCACGTTAAGCCAGAGAAGGAAGAGGAGATCAGAAGAGTTGTTTTCAGGGAAGATGGACCTAGTGCTAGCACATCAAGACAGCATGGTCAGGCTCAAGAACAGCCTATAGTGGCTAGAGAGGCAGAATCAGTTGTGGTAAGACGTTCTGAGCGTGTCTCCAAACCACCTGATCGCTATGTGCCATCTCTAAATTATGTCATGCTCACCAATTGCGGAGAACCATCTTGTTACAAGGAAGCATTACAAGTGGTTGACTCGAAAAAATGGTAGTTGGCCATGCAGTCAGAGATGACAGCTCTGCATAAAAACCAGACATGGAAGCTAGTTAAATTACCACAGGGCAAAAAGGCTCTACCTTGTAAATGGGTTTACAGGTATAAGATCACCGCTCACGATAGTCAGCCAAAGTACAAAGCAAGGCTTGTTGCCAAGGGCTTTAAGCAAGAACAAGGCATTGACTTTGATGAAGTCTTCTCTCGAGTGGTCAAGATGACTACATTGAGATGCTTTCTTGCATTGGTTGCTATATTTGATTTGGTGTTGCACCAAATGGATGTCAAGACAGCGTTCTTGCATGGTGATTTAGATGTGGAAATTTACATGCAGCAGCCAGAAGGGTTTGTTGAGAAAGGCAAGGAAGATTTGGTATGCCAGTTGTTAAAGAGTCTTTATGGCTTAAAACAATCACCGAGGGCATGGTACCATAAGTTCCACCAGTTTATGCTTTCTCAAGGCTACAAACATAGTGAGTTCGATCACTGTCTATATACAAAGAAGGCTAAGGATGGCAGTTGGATGATCCTTATTTTGTATGTGGATGACATGTTGATTGCTGGAAAACACTTGGAAGAAATTTCAGCTTTGAAGTCAAAGATGGCAAAATTGTTTGACATGAAAGACATGGGTGAGGCAAGTCATATACTTGGTATGCGCATTGAGAGAGACAGATCAAAGAAGTTGATTTGGTTATCTCAAACAGAGTATATTGACAAAGTTTTGCAACGTTTCAATATGGAGAAGGGAAAGGCATTGAGTGTTCCATTGCCAACATATGTGAAACTTAGTAAACAAGATTGTCCTGTGTATGAGGAAGAAAAGGCTGAAATGGATAAGATTCCATATGCGTTTGCAGTGGGTAGTTTGATGTATGCAATGATTGATACACGTCCGGATATTGCATTTGTAGTGGGAGTGGTTAGCAGATATATGTCAAATCCCGGCAAGAAACATTGGGAGGCAGTGAAAGGTATCATGAGATACTTAAAACATACAAAGAGTGTGCGCATATGATATGGTAGTCAAGATTTGAGTGTCAGAGGATACACTGACTCAGATTATGCAAGAGACTTGGATAAGAGGAGATCTACATCAGGCTATGTCTTTACATTGGCTGGAGGTGCCATATCATGGCAATCTCGATTACAAGATTGTATTACGCAGTCTACTATAGAAGCTGAGTATGTTGCAGAAAATGAGGCATGCAAAGAAGCTATTTGGCTTGGTAGATTGGTAGCAGACTTGGGAATCAAAGTAGATATGCCAGAGTTATATTGTGATAGTCAAAGTGCTATACAATTGGCAAAGAATCCAGTGTTCCATTCAAAGACTAAGCATATTGATGTGAAATATCACTTCATTAGGGAAGTACTTGAAGACAAGCAGATACAACTGCTGAAGATCCACACGAAGGACAATCCTGCTGATCTACTCACAAAGGGACTTCCAGGAGAGGGCTTTGTGCATTATCGTGAGTTATTGGGCATTGGATAGATGGCAGCCATGTAAATCTTTGTACATTTATGTTCATAGATTTACAGTTACTTAAAGTGCCACATTGGACTTTAAGAGGGAGGTTTTTGGGATTAAAGCCCAAGTGGCCTCTTATACGGATATGGCCGCCCGCCCGCCTAACTCACTTATCACTAACTCTTTGTATATACTCACATATACTTTTGTGGATAATAAGGTTTTGGGAGATAACCCTTCAAAACGATTCTCTCCGTACTGTGTAAGCTCTCTGTGTATCTGTGTGTGTGTGTGTGTGCGTGTGTGTGTGTGTGTATGTGTGTGTGTGTGTGTGTGTGTGTGTGTGTGTGTGTGTGTGTGTGTGTGTGTGTGTGTGTGTGTGTGTGTGTGTGTGTGTGTGTGTGTGTGTGTGTGTGTGTGTGTGAGAGTCGATCTACGCTCCGCTCCGCGACTTCAATCATTGCCGTAAAAAAGGCATGTAAAGAAGGATTAAAGGAAATGACAGCAAAGCAAGAAGGATAAACAATCCGGTGAAACTTCCAAGTCTGATGATTCAAACAAGGGCAAAGCAAAGTTAGATGAGATCAATGTGATAGTGTGCGCTCCTTGCCGCAGTGTCAAAGCAAGGGCCTTGCCTAACACTGTGTGCGAGCCATAGACGGCTCCAAGCACACAACTAGCTTAACTAGTAAGCTCAAAAGAGGGCAATGGTGTGTCACTCACCGCTCTATGCTCCTACCGTGGAGGATTCCTCGCCGCGAAGAAGAAGGAGACGCCGCTACGTCGCGCTCAACCGCTTCACCACCGTCGTGCCGCCGCAATGCTCAATCGCTCTCTCTCTCTCTCTCTCTCACACACACACACACACATACACACACACACAAGGAGGTGAAGAAGAAGAAGATGGAGATGGAAATGGAGCAAGAGCACTCTTCTATTGCACAAATGAGAGAATGAGTGAATTTTACGTTTAGTTGGCTTTTATATGAGCTCACCCCATTCACACTTGGGCGCCCATGCTTAGCCAACTAATCCCTTGAATGTCCCACTTAGAGTGCGCCTCTCATCGGCGATCACTCTTACCCTTTTCCTATTGGACCGACAAGCCCGGTACCTGACTCTACCAAATAAATAATACAATGTCCACCGTAGGTTACAACGTCCGTCTCGTAGGTGATAGGGTGTCCTTGAGCCATGAGGGTTAACATGCCCCCCTTCCTAATGTAGATTCCGTCCTCGGAAGCTATTGAGTTGAAGCTCGTTGGTCGAGGTGGAAGAGCATTTGAGATGAATGTCCTTAGCCTTCATTAGTCATTGCAAAATCAAACAACATTGCACAGTAATTGCATTTTCATAAGCGATTAAAAAGCATATGCAATTTTAGGCAGACAATTGATTGGTAACATAATTTTAAACAATTTGTCAGCAATAAGCATTAAATTGCAATGTAATCAAATGCATAAACAGATGTAAAGGTAAAAAATTAAACAAGTCTGGGGTCCCTAATTTAACGGTCGAAAGGCACTAGAGATCGACTATTAATACCATGGGTAAGCTTCTTAATTTTCTCTGGTTAATTAAGTTGTTTAATCGCGAGAGCCAAGTATTTCATGTTCGAGGGCTGACTAGAGGCTATACCTAGAGGGCCTTGTAGTTAAGGTACTACTAATTACCTTTTCTTTGACCCCCCAAAGTGTTTTCATAGTGATTCAATTTGATGTGTGTGCTTATTTTGTATGCCTTGGGTTTTTTGCTTTTCAAGAAAAAGCGCCCATACTGGGAACCTCTAGAGCTCTAGTACCATAGGCGATACATGTGAGTGAAGTACCCAATTGAGATTTCTCTTTCAGCTTAAGATTTTACAATGTGGCACTTTGATTTTTTGTTTGTTCATTTTCATCATTTTAATTTTGTAACTTTGGGGGGTCATATAACACTGATACACCTCCCCAGGCTCATCTCACTAGTAAACTCCCTTTATAATACTTAAGCTAAAGGTCAATAGGGTCAAGCCCACTAGAAAGCCCTAGTACATTTCACACAACGCTGCCTAAATCGGATTAAGAACCTAAGTAACCATTGATTATTAGGAAGGCATTCCCCATGGTATTAAGAGAAGATCTCTAACACCTAACTTGGTCAAACTAGCTTAGTCGGACTGCTTGATTTTTAAACCTAGACAAGTGATTATGACAAAAAATTACATTGAATTAAATGTTTGATACTAAGCAAATGCGGTGAATATTAGGCTACCAATCACAATTAAAGCAGACAATCATAGATGCAAAAAAGATAAGGGACAATGCTAATGGACAGGAAACACCTATTTGTGTCGATTTCGTGCTTGATTTGAAGAGTGAGTCGAGATAAAGATTCCATGAAGGTCCAAATCCTATCAATAGCAACACGCTCCTGTACACACTAGGAAACAAAAGGAATACCTCTAGGAGGCACATTAGTGGGAAAAGGTACCAACACTTATTGAATACAACAAAAAACATAAGGAACCCTAACCTAATTATTTGCACTCCCCCTAGAGAGTCAAGGGAATAGGATATTGTAGAGGTTGGGGGGAAACCCTAAGGCTAAACCCCTATCCTCGTCGTCGAGATAAACAAAGTCATCATCCATGAGACCATATGTGCCATCCGTGTAGTCCTGTAAATTTTCTTCTTCATCATAGGTGCCCATGTTTACTAAGAAGGTCACTAGACGCCTATAGTCATCTTGGTCAAAAGGGTAGGCTTGTGCAATGCGAGAAACTCTCTCTACTAAGTATGGATCAGACGTGGTCAAGAGACGTATCACCCATTGTAACTCCTCAAAATTCCTCTCACAAGCTAGCGTACCTATCAAATCCCATTCACATGCAAGCACTGAAAAGACCATGTGAAATATTTGTGAAAAGTAACGAGGGTACCTCTCACCCAAGGCAAGAGTGGATGACTCTAGCGTACTAGCCATATCTGTACACGCAAATAGATGATGGTTAGAGTGCAAATATTACAAGGGTCGTGTTCTTGTGCATAATTTGTTTTTATGATTTGTGTTATGGCTCTTGCTCTTTTACTTTTTTATCTTATTTTTGTGAGTGTAAGGCTTTATATATACATTCCCTAAGATTGGAGATTAAGAGGTCAGGGAGAAAGGTTGAGAGGGAAGCAAGTGAATAATGGATGTCAACAAACACTCCCCCCTCCCTTGGGTAGATCATACCGTTTGAAATGATGTCGTCACCCTATGAAACCAATTGTTCCAGTTGGTAATAGGTGAGGATTTTTGCCAGTAGTATTCTATTACCCTAGGTGCCTCGTCAAGTTGCAAGGGTGGTAAGGTACTCTCCCAGGATCAAACTTGAAGTGGTTCATCAGGTGATTCTTTTGTAGCTTCATGGAGGTCCACTACTATAGATGGAGGCTGTGTAGAATCTTTTACCTCTATGGATGTATTACATGAGGAGCTAGAAGCTTCATGGAACTCCCCCCTTCCTGAGCTAGGTGGAATAAATTGGTTTTGCCTTGGAGCCCAAACTAGCTTTGGACTAGGTGTGTAGCATTCTGTGATCTTTCCCTTCCCACGGTCTGCCATTAGCTGTAGCGTTACACTGTTTGACTCATATGGGTTTGTTGTCGATAGGGAAGGACACATTTTACGTTTAGGTACCCAGATTTGCTCATTTCCATCATAGTAGCCTTGGGCTTCTAATAGTCGTTTTGGAATCCATCGTGATTTGGTCTTGACTCTCCTAGGGCGCGCGCGCTCTTGGTTTTAGTGGGAAATTTCTTCTTGGAATGGATGGGAGGGTTGAGGTAGTTGGAAGTAAGGCCTTGGGGACCCATTGATATGTACTCTTAGGTCGTGCATGTTGAGTACTTGCAATTTTACTGCTTGCTACAACTACAAGTGTTGAAGTGCTAGGTTCATGGGTAGCTGGCAAAGGCGAGTTAACCACCTTGGCTTGTGAATGTTGGCTATCCTTCAACTTTGCTAGAGTTTGCAACGTAGGTAAGAGTCGGTGGTCGCGTCGTGACACTACCAGTATCGCAATCAATAGTGCATTTGGTTGCCAACATCCACGTGCGTCCCAGGTTTATGTTGCCTTCCATAGCTCCCGCGGGCATGACTAGAAACCTCTGCACTATGCTTCCATTGTCATAGACAACAGGGGTCTGAAGGACTCCAAGAATAGCAATTTTCTTTTTATTAATGCCCTTGACTTGCATCGTACTCGGGGATAGGGTCGGTTTCCCTAATTGACACCAAACTCCATAGGACAACAAATTGTGTTTAGCTCCCGTATCTAATAAGGCATTGTATAGTACTTTCCCATAGGGGCTACTTAGCTCAATTGGGTATCGTAGGGGTGGCTCAGAATCTAATGAGTCATCATCTGTGTCCTCAAAAATTGCTTGCATGATTCCCAGATTAGCCTCTCGTTGGTGTCTAAGACGTTGTTGTCGTTCTCGAGCCTCAACTCTTGCTTGGATTTTTTTAAGCTCTGCTTGTTCCTTGGCAGCCTTCTTTTGATGTATGGCTTGCAACTCTTCCTGGCTTAGAGGATCATAATATCTTTTGAATTTACTCCCATTAAGGAATCCAATGGTTTCAACTCCATCTAGAGTCTCCACACGAATGGTACCTTGCGGGGTAATTTCACACACTCGATATGGTCCCTTACCAGCATATTTCAATTTCTTCTTTTCATTACGTACCCCGTACATAAGAACTTTATCACCAACCTTGATGTCTTTATCCTTTAAATGGCTATCAAACCACTTCTTTCTCCTATCCTTCTCCACTAGAGCATTTCACACAGCTAATTGCCTCTCTTCATCTAGCCTTTCCAGGATATATAATCGCTCAACTAAGGGGTTACCATCCCAACCTTCTTGAGAAGCTACTCGAAGACTAGGCATGACAAACTCCCATGGCATAACTGCTTCTTGACCATACACCATCTTAAACGGTGTGCAATTAATAGTAACTTTATACGCAGTACGATAAGCCCATAAAGCTGATGTAAGCTTTAGGTCCCAATCAGTGCGATGAGCTTTAACTGTCTTTGTCAAAAGGGAGATGAAAGTTTTGTTGGTACTCTTAGCTTGGCCATTTGCTTGGGGATAATAGGGTGTAGACTTGTGGTGAGATATCATGAAGTTTGATGTGAGTTCTTTTATTACTTCATTTATAAAATGAGTTCCATTGTCACTCACAAGTTCAAAGGGGCATCCAAAACGTGTGATAATGTTCTCAAAGAGGAACTTAGCTGTTGTTTTTGCATCCGCCTTCCGTGTTGCTTTTGCTTCACCCATTTGGTTACATAGTCGGTAGCCACAATGATATATCATGATTGCGTGTTATGTGCAGCTGGACTAATCGGTCCTACAAAGTCTAAGCCCCACTTTTCGAATGGTTGGGTTACCTTGATGGGATGTAGAGGCATCCTATCATTTCTTTGTGGCTTCTTGAAGCGTTGGCATTCATCACATCCCTTTGCAAAAAGTGATGCATCCTTAAACAAAGTGGGCCACCCATAGCCTGACTGTAAGATCTTTCGGGCAGTCAACTTTTCTGAAAAGTGACCACCAGCTACGCCCATGTGTGCCTATTGTAGAATATATAAATACTCATCCTCGCGGGCCTGTACAGCGTCTAAGAACATCATCTTTTCCTCTCTTATAGAGAGTTCCACCCTGTAAGCAATAGGGTTCGCATTCCTTGATCAATTTTTGAGCTGTATCTTTTCGCAGCTCTTTGGGTGGAAAACCATTAACTAAGAAGTTAACAATCTTTTCACTCCATTCAGGCATTGTCTCAACAATGAACAAAGGAGTATCAGGCAATTCATCATCAACCCCCGTAAGAGCTTCGCCATTAGGGATACGAGATAAATGATCCGCCATGACATGTTTCCTCCCGGGCCTCACAACAACGGTGAAGTCAAACTCAAGAAGAATTAACAACCATCGTGTAATTCGACCTGTGGAACACGGCTTGTTTACCAAATATAGCAATGCTTGATGATCCACATAAAACACAAACTTGGTAGCAAGAAGGTAATAGCGAAATTTCTTTACTGCGTAAATCATAGCTAGACCTTCGCACTCTGTAGTAGTGTAGTTCATCTCGGCATCATTTAATTGGCGACTTGCAAAGCTAATAGGGTAGTCCAATTTATGTTCTCCTGGTTGAGTTAGAACACACCCAATAGAAAAATTTGATGCATCAATATGCACATGAAAAGGTAAATTCCAATCAGGTGTTCGCAGGATTGGAGCACTTGTTAGGGCCTTCTTTAATAACTCATAAGATTGATGACATTCTTCTGTCCACTGAAACTCGATAAGAAGCTTATACAATGGACGGGCTATCTCGGCAAAGTTTAAAATAAACCTTCGATAATAACCAACATGGCCCATAAATCTTTGAACTCCTTTATAGTTCGTAGGTGGTGGCAAATCGGCAATGGCTTTAATCTTACTCTCATCTGTGGATATCCCGTTCTTGGACACTATATGCCTTATAATGACTCCATGCTTAACCCAAAATTGGCATTTGAAAGGGTTCAATGAGATGCGATAAAATCTGCACCTTTCAAATATTTTTCGTAGATATAACAAATGCTTCTCCCAAGAAGAATAAACACAAAGGTCGTCTAGGAAAGCTTCACAAAACTCCCTTAGAAATTCTTTAAACGCAGTGTTTATTAATCGTTGGAATGTAACCAGGGCATTTGTTAAGCCAAAAGCCATAACACGAAATGCAAACACTCCAAACTCTGTGATAAAAGGACTTTTAGCTTGGTCCTCTAATGCAATTGTGATTTGATTGTAACCAGAGTACCCATCTGAAAAGCTATAAGCTTCCTTGCCCGCAACTCTTTCAAGCACATGTTCTGAATATGGCAAGGGATAATGATCTCTCCTAGTAGCTGCATTAACTTTCTTGAGGTCCACGCACACTCTTAGTTTCCCATTCTTTTTTGGCACAATGACTATTGGAGAAACCCATTCTGAGTGCTCAATAGGGTATATGAATCCACATTGGATAAGTTTTTCAATCTCCTCTTGTACAATTTTGGCGTACTTAGGATTCATTGGATAGGGTCGTTGCTGGACGGGTTTAGCAGTGTTGATCATGGGAATTGTATGTTGCACCACAGAAGGTGGAACGCCTTTCATGTCATGATATGTCCAAGCAAAGATATCCTTGTATTCCTTGAGGAGCTCCTTAAGTACAGCCTCTTCAGTTTCGGTAAGGTCTTGAGCAATAAAGATTGGTTTAGACTCCTCACCTGGTTCTGCTAATTCTATCTCTGTAACTACCGCTGGACCATCATAGACTCCACTGCTTCCATTGGTAGGTATTCGTTGGGCTTTGGCATACACAACCTTTCGCACCCCCGTGGTATAAGATTTAAAATGTTCAGGAGCCGTATGTAAGTCAGCAAGCTCTTGTCCTGACGGAGACCTTTCTTTTAGTTCTGCCTCCTTTTGTTGTTGTGCTAACTCTCGGTTTTGACGTCTTCTTATAGTTCGACTCAATTTCGGCTCTATAACCTCCAATTGAGCAAGGTCAATGGGTCGCGGGCTGCACCACATGACACTCTGGAGATGTTCACCCCAATTGTCTACTAGCTTTTGATGAGCATCACATGCCCCTAGATAGCTAAGCCATTTTGCAGTAGATCTTTCCTTGTTTATCCTAGCTCTCACATTTGCTCGATATCGTCGTCTCTTATATGACCTTTGTTTCTTGTTAAGGTTTTGATTTTGGTAAATGTTTGAACTCGACTCGCCTGATATGTCTTCGCTTGTATCTTCTTCACTCTCATATAAATTACCATAGATGGTCGTACTAGGCCTTGAGTGTTCAGTTTCTATAGTTGGTTCAATCGATGTCTCCTTAGGTTCTGAATCCATTTCTCCCTGAGATTCCGTTTTTGATGTGTATTGGCCTAAAGCCTTTGAGGAATCATTAGTTTCACTCTCAGGTAGGTGTGCCTCTTTCTTATCATCGGATGTTACATGCGCTACACCTAACATGTTTACTGGTGCAATGTGTGGTATCTCTTCCCCATCTGGTGTTACCCAGGTTGTTCCTCTAGCTCCCCATGTATCTATAGTTGCCGCTAGGTGCACCCAATCGACATTGTCTGACTCAGCCATTCCGGGTAGGATATCCATATAAGGAGAGTTCTCCCCAATATCCGTGTCTTCGTTACACGTGTAACAATACTGTAATGGAGCTGAGTGAATTGTTGTGTCTGATCGATTATCAATGATGAATTTATTTCCTAGAGGATGCGTTTGACCACTTAAAAGATCAACTCAAATGAGAGAGTCTTGGAACTGTAAGTAGACGTGGTTTTTGGACCAGTCATGCACCATTTTTGCTTCCCTCATGAATGGATGCCCTAAGATCATCTCAAATGACATAGGATGCTTGGAAAAATCCATAACAATGAAATTCTGCCTTACCTTGTGTCCCAAGACCTTGATCCTGAGATCCTTTAGCATTCCAATAGGTGTAACAATTGATCCATTAGCCATTTTTACCACTACGCTTGTGGCTTCAAGGTGAGGTCTCCCCATAGACTCCCAACAACTCTTTGTCACCATGCTGACTCCGGCACCACCGTCAAGGACCCCCTTTATAGTTAATCCTTTAGTAGTGATTGGTAGAGTAGCATTAGATTCATCACCTTCAAAGTATTGCCCCAACTTGTTAACGGGTATTTCAATTACAGATTCATGTCCCGCTAGGTCAGATGGTGGTGCTAAATGTTCCTCATCATTCATTACCGAGTCAGGTTTGTTCATATGTGCAAACTGTGGTAATCCGGCCTGTAATTCTCCATTGAGGAAGGCTCGAAGAGGTGAGACTAGATGGGGGTCTTTATATAGTTTGAACATGATGGTGGTTTTAACTTCTGAAGACATGAAATCCATCAATTTGGAAACATTTAATGGCATCTTGTGGGACGTAGGACCTTGACAAGAGAATGGTGAAGATGGAATCTCCACTTCCTCAAGGGGGTCGGGCATTCCCTCACCAAACATTCTCTCTAGTAGGAAAGGTGTGTGTACACTTTCAGATGTCCTACCCTCACTCTCTTCCCGAATGATACTGGGTATAGCTAACGGCCTATAGTTCTTGTGAGGTTGAACTTGTGTGGGAAACACTGTGTCCGACATCTGGATATGTTTGGGTTCAGGTTCTAATGTTCGTTGAGTTTCTTCCACCAAACCCCTCAGTTGTTGGACTCGTTCAATTTCCACTGTTGGGTTTGGATAGGTTCCAATCTTTCTCTTGCAATCCTCATTTTTTTGTCTCTCATGGCTTATCTTGGGGGTTCGCAACTGGGTGGTTTAACTTTGAATACTCTTTTGGTGTTCGTCGTAATTCCCTCTCGTGATCCTCCTCACTGGCTTTTTCCTTTGTAGTAACAGTTTTGGTCTCCGTGGTCTCTATCGAATCTGAGTCATCCTCAAGGTCATTCATATACACGGGATCCTCTCCTGTCCCTATGTTAGTCTTTGAACTAGGTTTTGAGCTAGAAGCATTAAGGGATTTCTTTCTTCGTGTTTTCTTCTTTCTCGCTCGGCCAATGGATGGAGCATCTCTCTCTTCGAGGATGTAATTTTGCTTTTGGAGCATCGACCGTGTGAGTGCATTCACTGGTGCTATGTTTATAGTTGGTGGTGTCCCATCAACAATCTCTATTAAGTTCTATGGTGTGATTTTCGGTGCGTTTGGATTGTTAGGACACTGTGCCATCAAATGATCTATGCCACAACGATTACAAGTGAGTATTGGCATTGCCAATGCACTCCCTTGACTTGTTTGCATTAGTGCAGCATTCTTTTACATTCTAATGGGGCACTCAGCTACTCGATGTGGTCCACCACATTCGTAGCACTGAAGAGGTGGCCTCCTGGCAAAACTATTAATGTTTTGGCCTCTTGCTGCTAGCGCAGTAGTTTGATATACCAGTTTGATTTGTCCCCAATGGTCTTCCATATAGTACATGGGACACTCCTCAAGCATGTCAACTCCATAGGTGATACTAGAGTCTATGTCCTCTTCGCAATCTACATAAGTACTAGATGACTCGCAACCTATTTGGTTCATAGGTGCAACTCTTGGATGCGGGGGTTGCGGTCCTAGCACTGGAGGTGGCAACGGTGTGGTTTGGACCACATTTTGGGTTCTAGGGACCATGTGCTGTAATGGCAACTGTTGCTCCATGGGTGGGGTAGGCATCAATGCAGGAACTCGAGGTGAGTCTGCCCAAGCTATAGGCGATCTATTTTCCATGATGCGTTTAAGCATTAGGCAATCCTTCGCTTGATGGCCATACCTACCACACGCGTTACAAGTCCTGTTAAACTTTACTCTGAAAGTAGGGCATTCACTCGTAGTATGTGGGCGCAAGCAAATTGAGCACCATTGTTGCTCCCTTCTTGGATACATATGAGTGTTTTGTGGATCACGATTACCCCTAAGGCTTTCTTGGATGGCCTTGGTGAGATCTGCCAATGTCATCTCAGATATCGTTTTCTCTTTCACGATTGGCTTTAACTTCATTGGGTCATGCCCTCACGCTTGCGAGCTACTAGAATTCGGCTCGGCAGACACTCTTTCTCCTGCAATCATTAAATTATCCTCCAATTGGATTGCATTCATGGTGACTACTTCCCAAGTAGTGATACCTCTAATGACTAGGCCATTATAGATACTTTCATGTTGTAGTCCCCTAATGAATCTATCGAGCAATTGGTTGTTGTTGAATCGCTCGTTTGGATTGCATCGAGAATTCAAATGCTTTAGGCGACTAATGAAGTCTCTCACGAATTCACCTTCTTCTTGTTGGGCTTTCTGGAGCTGAGAGGCTACACCCCAAAGTACTCCCTCTCGTATGTATTCTTTTAAGAACAGTCTCCTAAGAGTAGAGTAGATCGTTTTCTCTTCTACTCTTAAGGTTCTATACCAATCTCCAGCCTTTCCGCTTAGGGTCAAACTCAAAGCCTTACACTTATGTAGCTCATTTTGCTCTTCCAAGGAATCACACACATGTTCAAAGACTTCCATATTCTTTCTAGCATCTCCGTCTCCACTGAATTTCTGTGTGAGCTTAGCTACTTGATCTGCCTTGCTCCTAGGCTCTCTATCAGGTGCACTATGCATGTTTTCCGCAATAGAGCGATCGATAGTTTGAGCAAATGTTGCCAAATCTCCTATTTGAGCATGTATAATGGGTGTATGTGCTCCTGGAACCACATGTGAGATGGGAGTTGGCCTTGGCCTTGGCATACGCGCGGCTCTTGGGTCCCATATTTCATATTGTGGTGTACTAGACAGTGGTCCAAGGTTTACAGGCGTGGCCCTAGGCATAGGGGGTGCCTGATATGGCATGTTATTATTAAATGGCATGGCTCCACTTGTATAAGAGCTTGGATAATGCCATTGTGGATTGTAAGCTCTTGGAATAATCGGAGGTGTAGGAGCTACATGAGGCTGAGGTACGACAGGTGCACACGTTTGATACATACATGTAGGTATAGTTGGGGGCACTGTGCTACTAGGCATTGTCGCAGTGTTAACAAATGAACTCCATGGTGTACTTCTTGTCATGCTCACCATTGGGATATGCATGGTAGCCGTAGTGTCATTAAGAGAAAGATGAGCTAGATCTGGGAAGGTAAAGCTGCCACTTGTGGGCTCAGATTGTACTGAGGCTCCTGGCGAAACAACATATGGAGGATCAATGGGGCTCACTGAGGGAGTCTCCATTTGTGATAGGGTTGGTTGGTTGGCCTTTCCCGTATCCAAGAATCTCATTAGGCCTGTTGAAGGCATGTTGATCCCTGTGTTTTGTCTTTCTAACTCGACAATCCTATGGAGGACATCACAGACTTTCTGTTGTTGCTCATCTATGCTAGTAGCACCCGATGTGGATTGTAGAACATCTAACCAACCCACATGATAGGTGTGTCCTGTGTACCGATCAGTTAAAGCTTCTGCTTGTAGGTCATACTCCCAATTTTCGTTTAGGAATATCCCATCTAGGCCTGGAGTGCAGGAGGTTTCCCTCGAAGTGGAAGCATTATTGCTCCCCATCGCTTGCCCCTCCGTGACTGCTACCTTGGGAGCACTCGGTTGCTCGGCTGGCATGATTGTTGTCATAGGAGCCTTTGCTTTCAGGCCTCGACTTTGTTCTAGCCTTCGTAGGTTCTCAATTTCCCTCTCCCTTGTTGCTTGCATATAGCGTTCGATCTCTTGTACTTCGGCAAGACTCCTACCATCGGGTAGTAAAACCTCAGAGGGAGATAGTCCTAAAGGATCAGGAGGTGCAGTGGATGGAACATTCACATGCACACTCTCAAGAAGCATAGGGTCTATTTTAGGCATGAATGACGAATTTACCTCCCCACTCCCTTCATTTATTTCATTAACCGCATGTTCGGAGCGAGTAGCTCTACTAAGGGTCTCTTTTAAGCGGCTAAACACGCTGGACCCGGGCTGTGGGCCCATGGCATGCATGTCTTGACTTGAACTATCAGGGTTTGGTGTAGGATACCCCTCCATGACTTCGTAGTCAGAGGAAGAATCACTAGACGCGATATGAGGATCTTGGGTCGCGCTACCTTGAGTCCTGGCCGAAGGTCCAGAACCTAGGGTGGAGGAATAATGGGTGCCCGCGTAAATGGAGGCACTACCAATATGCTCGTGCTCTAACCCTCGTCCAGAGTGTAGGTTCATATGACTTGGATGCCCTAGAAGTGTCAGTGAGTGTCCGTGAAGGTTGCTCACCTAGTAATTTTGGGTGTTTTGCAACCCAAGTATTTTCTTATTTATTTATTTTTTGATGTTTTGGTCCTTTTTTTCTGACCCAGCTATAGACTAGAACGTATGATAGCTCAAAATGAGCGTCTCGGTCAGAGGGACGTGCCGTGCTTTACAGCCCTCCGTTTGGTCACTTTATGCTCTCGAAATCCCTAAAACCGTCAATTTCTAGTAGGGAACTAGGCCCAAACTAGAAAGTCTAAGGGTGCAAGTGGGAAGAGAAGAGAGGAGAGTGGAGGACTTGCCCCACATGCTCTCATTCCCTCTTGAGGGGGTAGGGTATATATATAAGTGTGAGTCTAGTATATATCACAAGACTGAGGCCTGGGCCTGGGCCTATGCTTGGGCTTGGGCTTGGGCTTGGGCTTGGGGAAATGATCCCGATCCCGATCAAAATTTTAGTGTAGCCCCCCAGTCACTCACGCTTAAATATTTTCGATTTTTTTTTTGAATTTTTTTTAAAATTATTTTTTTGAGGCAACGATCGCGTGCGGTTTAGGTGACCCTTTCTTGGCCACACACACTGTCAACACCTACCTATCCTCTCTGTCAACAGCTCACAGACAGCTCACTACCTTATCTACTTACTAACAGTGCTGCTAACCACTAACTAATCTGTTAACCACTCTGCTAACTGCTTACTGACAGTGGGCTAACTGTCCACCTACTTCCTCTCTCACTACCTTACTGTGCAAAGACTGTGTGCAGGCAAACCTTGACAGAAAACTGTGTACAGACTGTGTGCAAACAGAAATTGCTAACTGCCTTCCTACTTATTTATTCACTGCGAACAAGCTAACGACTACTAATTGTGCAAAGACTGTGTGCAAACAGAAAACACAACATTATGTAGAAATCACAGAACTTGCTGACAATACATAAATTAACAACTTGCAGAAAAATAACTCATTCCTCTTCCTCTTCCTCTTCTTTCCTACTACAAACAACTCATAGGAGAAGCACAAAGTGCCTCTTGGGCTTAGTGCAGGGTGATTCCCCGGAAACGGCGCCAAAAATTTGCGCTCCTTGCCGCACTGTCGAAGCAAGGGCCTTGCCTAACACTGTGTGCGAGCCATAGACGGCTCCAAGCACACAACTATCTTAACTAGTAAGCTCAAAAGAGGGCAATGGTGTGTCACTCACCGCTCTATGCTCCTGCCGTGGAGGATTCCTCGCCGCGAAGAAGAAGGAGACGCCGCTACGTCGCGCTCAACCGCTTCACCGCCGTCGTGCCGCCGCAATGCTCGATCGCTCTCTCTCTCTCTCTCTCTCTCTCTCTCTCACACACACACACACACACACACACACACACACACACACACACACACACACACACACACACACACACACACATACACACACACACAAGGAGGTGAAGAAGAAGAAGATGGAGATGGAAATGGAGCAAGAGCACTCTTCTATTGCACAAATGAGAGAATGAGTGAATTTTAGGTTTAGTTGACTTTTATATGAGCTCACCCCATTCACACTTGGGCGCCCATGCTTAGCCAACTAATCCCTTGAATGTCCCAGTTAGAGTGCGCCTCTCATTGGCGATCACTCTTACCCTTTTCCTATTGGTCCGACAAGCCCGGTACCTGACTCTACCAAATAAATAATACAATGTCCACCGTAGGTTACAACGTCTGTCTCGTAGGTGATAGGGTGTCCGTGAGCCGTGAGGGTTAACAGATAGATTCCTCAAATGCTCCTATTGTAGAGACTCTTCCAGTGGTTGTTATGCCACTTACCTCTAACGTATTGGTCTTCACAGCAGATCTACCTGTCGAGGCTCTTGTTACAAAAGATGCGCATTATGCACATAATTGGATAGTTAATTCTGGTGCAAGTTTCCATGTGACACCACATAGAGAGTGGTTCTCTACTTATTCTCACTCTTGTGGCAAAGTGAGACTTGGTGATGCTTATGAACTAGACATTGAGGGTGTGGGAAATGTCAAATTGCATCTAAGGAATGGCACGTACTTTACTTTATGTAATGTCATACATGTGCCCAAGTTGACTAAAAGCTTGATTTCTGTTGGTCAGCTTGATGATTTGGGCTACAACACAACATTTGGCAATGGTTCGTGGATAGTACGCAAAGGTAATCTTGTTGTACTCAGAGGTCAGAAGTATGGTATCTTGTATTCCATGCATGTGTCAGATGTTGGTCATGATTACATATCTATAGCCAAGCTGCCGTCTACTGAGTTGTGGCATTGCCGGCTAGGTCATATTAGCCAAAAAGGAATGAGAACTCTAACTCGTTTTGGCTACTTACCTGTCTTGTCTTATGTTGAATTTCTTGTTTGTGAGCACTGTATCTATGGCAAACAGACTAGGTCCGTGCACTTACCATTAGGTCAAAAGCGAGCCGAACCTCTAGATTTAGTACATAGTGATGTTTGTGGTCCTATGTCAACCAAATCTCTAAGGGGGGCCAGCTATTTTGTGACATTCATAGATGACTCTACTCAAAAGGTGTGGGCATATTCTTTGAAACATAAGGATCAAGTTCTTCGCGTGTTCCAGAAATTTTTAGCACTCGTTGAGAATCAGTCTGCCAAGAAACTCAAGAGGTTGTGGATTGACAACGGTGGAGAGTATGTCTCCAAGGAGTTTGACAATTTCTGTGCTAAAAGGGGGATTAAAAGGCAGTTTACTGCACCATACACACCAGCTCAGAATGAAGTTTTTGAGCATATGAATCGTATGATTCAGGAAAGAGTCACAGCCATGCTTTCTAGAGCAAATCTCACACAAGGATTTTGGGCAGAAGCCGTCTTGACTATAGTGCACATTATAAATCGTTCGCCTAGTACGCCATTGAATTATGAGATTCCAGAAGAGTTGTGGTCTAAACGTAAGCCTCACTATGACCATCTACATGTTTTTGGTTGCGAAGCTTATGCTCATGTGCCTAAACAACTTCGACAGAAGTTAGAGCCAAAGTCACACAAATGTATTTTCATTGGATATGGTGCGGATGGAGAGATGGGATATCGTCTCTGGCACTCGGAATCTCGTCGAGTCATCTGTAGTTCAAATGTGATCTTCAATGAGTCGAAGATGCATAAACAACCTATCAAGGAAATAGAGATTCGGAGAGTCACTTTTGAGGATGTTGCCTCAGAGATATTGTAATCAACTCAGTGGGCTAGTGATGTACCTTCCACTAGCAATGCTCCAGAGGGAGCGGATAGCAAGGGTCAAGGAGTAAGACGGTCTACTAGAGTCTCTCGTCCACCTGTGCGTTTCGAGCCAGGTCTTGATTACATCATGTTGACTGATTGCGATGAGCCAAGCTGTTACCAAGAAGCCATGATGACGGATGATGGGGTGAAGTGGGAGCAGGATATGCAATCTGAGTATAACTCAATTCTGGCTAATGACACTTGGGACTTGGTAGAACTGCCAAACGATGCAAAAGCTTTACCTTGCAAATGGGTTTACAAGAATAAATTTACCTCAGGTGATCCAAATCCAAAGTACAAGGCTAGAATTGTAGCCAAAGGGTTCAAACAGCAAAAGGGAGTCGCTTTTGATGAAATCTTCTCGCATGTGGTCAAGATGACAACGCTTAGAACCGTACTTGGTCTTGTAGCGATTGAGGACATGGAACTTGTCCAAATGGATGTGAAGACATAATTTCTTCATGGGGATCTCGATGAGGATGTTTACATGCAGCAGTCTGAAGGGTTTGTTCAGGAGAATGCATCTCGTAAGGAGCTAGTATGTAAGCTCAAAAAGGCACTTTATGGCTTAAACCAGGGTTCAAGGAAGTGGTATCGTAAATTTGATGCATGTATGAGGTCTCAAGGATATAAAAGGAGCAAAGAGGATCACTGCTTGTACACAAGAAAGCTAGATGATGGCTCGATGATCATTCTAGTTTTGTACGTTAATGACATGCTTATAGCTGGGAAATCCATTGCAGAAATTGCCAACTTGAAGAAAACACTTAGCAATAATTTTGCAATGAAAGATTTGGGGGATGCTACACACTTTCTTGGCATGTGAATCAGAAGAGATCGCAAACATCGTATTCTTGAGTTATCTCAGGAAACATACATTGAGAAAGTTTTGCAACGTTTCAATATGCAAGGGGGGAAAGCATTGAGTACCCCAATGCAGACATTCTTGAAACTCAGCAAGGAAGATGCACCCAAATCTGATGCTGAGCGAGCTGAAATGGCTAAGGTACCATATTCTTTGGCAGTGGGCAGTCTCATGTATGCTATGGTGGCCACAAGACCAAACATTGCTTTTGCAATGGAAGTAGTGAGCCAATATATGGCAAATCCTGACAGCAAGCATATGGAAGCAGTGAAGCACATTCTTAGGTACCTCAAAGGTACGGTCGGCAGGTGTTTACGCTTCGGGAATAGTGATGAATCCATCGTGGGTTATGTGGATGCAGACTATGCGGGTTGTGTCAACAATAGGAGATCGACATCTGGCTATGTCTTCATATTTTCTGGAGCAGCAGTATCTTGGAGGTCATGTCTTCAAGATTGTACTTTGTCTTCCACTACAGGAAGAGTACGTTGCGTTGTCGGATGCAAGTAAAGAGGCTGTATGGTTATCTCGCTTGGTCAGAAACCTTGGCATTGATGAGACTCCAGTGATATATTGTGATAGTCAGAGTGCTCTTGCATTGGCAAGGAATCCCGTGTTTCACTCCAAATCCAAACACATTGAAGTCAGGTATCATCTCGTGAGAGATTTCTTGGCCAAAAAGCTCATTGATTTGGTCAAGGTACACACTAACGACAACACAGCAGATGCTTTGACGAAAGGCTTAGCTTTGGAGCGGTTTACACATTGCAATGAGTTGATGGGTATAGGTTGAAGCCACTAGATTGCTTCACAGTTGTACATACCAAGTCACTTGGGATACGTTGGCCTTCAAGTGGGAGTTTTTTGGGATTCAGTCCAACTGGCCGGACATCCCACTTACTACTAACCCATCTACTAACATAACCATTATACACTTCTTCTTTAATACAACAGAATAAGGAGCTGCAACAAGATAACGTTACATTGTGCTCCACCCAAAGCAGGTCTCTCTCTCTCTCTCTCTCTCTCTGCTCTCGCACTTGCACTCGCACATGCTTCCCGCGGCACCTTCAAAGATCGACAATTTGTTGAAAGCAAGATTCATCACATCAGTAGCGAGTAGTGATTGGTTGTTTCCAATAGTGGTTGTCCCAAAGAAGAATAGGAAGCTAAGAGTCTGTGTTGATTATCAAAAAGGTCAATGCTCAGACCATTAAAGATCCATTTTCTCTTTCGCTTATCAATATGATATTGGATGAAATTGTTGGCCATGAGATGTACAATTTCATGGAACAATTTCATGGATGGATACAATGGTTACAATGGTTACAATCAATTAAGGATAGGACCAGAGGACAAAGTAAAATGACATTCATCATTAGATGGGGAGCTTTTATGTACTTAGTAATGCCATTGGATTACGCAATGCTCCAGTGACCTTTCAATGGTCCATAATGGAAATTTTCGATGAGTTTTGCACAAGTTTCTGGCGATATTCATCAATGATTTTACTGTGTTTTCAACTTAGGATATGCATCTTATTTTCTTGGAAATGGTGTTTAAGAGATGCAGAGAAAAGTAGATTTGTCTGAATCCTTTTACGTCAATTCTTTATGGTCTAGAAGGGGCAACTTTTAGGGCATATTGTATTTAGAAATGGGATTGATATGGTTGAAGACAAAGTCCGACGTGTCCAGCAAGAAAGAGCATAGACAAATGTGTCTGAGTTGAGCTCATTCTTGGGGTATATTAATTTCCATAGGAGACTCATTCATATGTTTGCAGCAAAGGAGATTCCATTATTTAAACTAATGGAGAAGGGAGTGAAGTTTGTATGGACCCCGAAATGTGAGGCTAGTTTTGAGTGGCAAAAAGAGACGATTAGTAGGAAGACAATTCTTCGTTATCCAGCAAACTGAGAAGTGATATTCCATGTTCATGTGGATGCAACTGGTATGGTGATGGGGGAAATTTTGGCTCAGCTTGATGGAAAGACGGACCACCCAGTCTACTTCATGAGTCGTAGATTCAATGTAGTTGAATAAGGGTACTCCACAATTGAGTGAGAGGCACTGGGAATGGTGTTTAGTACAACCAAGTTTAGACACTATTTGTTGGGGAAGCTATTCCACTTTTATGTGGATCATCAGACACTTCTCTTTCTGATTAATAAGGTGGTGATTCAAAGCCGATTAATTAGATGGATGATGTTTCTGTTGGAGTTTGAGCTTAAGATCTTCCATAAACCAAGGAAAACTGACTACGGTGTTGACTTTTCCCAAAAGTACTGAAGGGATTTTAGATACGTGAACCAATGGACTATTCCGGAGTATGGCAATGGGCGAGCTAGATCCAAAGTAGTAGGATGTGTATGATTTTCTTCAGTTCAGAGAATTTCTAGAGGATTGGTCCTAGTACAGCAAGAAAGCAATGATCCTTAAGAGCCTGAAATTCACTATCATAGGTGGATCATTATACAGGCTAGGAATCAATGGAGTGCTGAGAAAATGTGTGTCTATGCAAGGTAAAATACAAGTGATAACCAAGGCTCATTGTGAGAGCTGAGGGGGTCATTTTTCCATTGACATCACTTACAAGAAGATCCTACATGGAGGATTATGGTGGCAGCATCTGAGGGTAGATGTTAGGGCTTTTTGCAACACATGTGATATTTTTCAGAGAATGGGCAGACCAAGATTGACAAATATGATACTTTTGACCACCATACAACCATTGGGAATTTTCATAATGTGGGGGCATTACGCAACAACACAACAAAGTCAACAACGTGGTTCTTATATAAGTATGTGGTGTGTAGATATGGTTGTTCAATTGAGATAGTTTTAGATCACGGAGCCCACTTTTCAATGAAACAATCTAAATCTTGATCAAAATGTTCTCGATCAAGCATAAAAAATCAACAACGCACTATCCCATAAGTAATGAAAAATCTGAGAGTAGTAACAAGACCATCAAGACCATTCTAACCAAGATTGTGCAAAAGCAACCTCATAACTAGAATAAAAAGCTTCAAACAGCATTGTGTGCTTACATGATAGCTTACAAGATCACAAATGGGATGACTCCATTTTGGATGGTGTATGGCATAGAGGCAGTAGTGCCAATGGAGTTTGTTATTCCTAGCCTCAAGATGGCCATTGAACATAATATGGACTATAATTCAACACTAAAGAATTGGTTAGATGAGTTGTTGAAGCTAGATGAGATCAAACAAAGGGCAATGCAGGAACAAGAAGTGGTCCGACAGAGAAGAAATGTTGGCATGATAGTAAGCTAAATGTCAAGGAGTATAAGAAAGGGGCCTTGGTCTTACCTTATTAGTCAAAACTAGGCCCAAAGAAACCTAATTTGAAAATAATATGGTCATGGCCATATGAAATAGATTGGGTATTCTCGAATGGCACAATCAGACTGAAAGATTTCTCTAAACGAATGCTATTTGGGGTCTTTAATGGAGAAAAAATCAAGTTATATTACTCCAGTTTAGATGAATCTCTAGCACCAAAAGGGCAGAACAAAGAAGAGTTTGATTCTAAAGATCAACCGTTGGATTTGTTTATTGTCAGAACAAAAGTAGTCGGGATATCTGAAGGACGGGATGCAGATGATGATTTGAGAATTTCTAGAGTTCAAAACCAAAGATTCAATAATCAAAAGGCATTTGAACCTCATAACGGTCACTGGTGGTGTAGTAAAGACCAAATATTGTCGACTATCCTACCAGTCATCATTAGAAGGGTAGACCAATGCATGGATGACATGTCAATATTGGTGGGCATAACTTTGAGGCGTGCAAAGATTGGAGCGTTCATGGCTCAAATTAGGACTCCTATAACCCCGTGTTCATTTGTTCACTTCATATGCGCATTGAGCCTTCACCTACATATCCTCCTCCGACATCACCTTCACCTTCCCCAGTTGTTGCACATCGCGACACACTTGCATATTCGTGGTTTGCATCACCATCTTCGTCAAGAAAGTTTTCATTTTCTACACAAAGCCTTTCGCAGAGCTCCCCCAAGGTGAAACAAGGAACATTGAGCTCTCCATCCATGAAGGCTATCGTCGATGAGAAAGCTCAAGAAATTGAAGATACACCTGGTTGTAGCACTAACTAAGTCCAATGTTCTGTGCCTCATCAGAAGTATGCCGTTCAACAGAACGAGTGAGCACTGCTAAAGATATGGGGCATGGAGCTGGTAGTTGAAGCCACAAGAGATACCATTCAATGGCACATTTATTCAGCATATTATTGATAACTTCGACTCAGATACGGGCACAATTATCATCAATGGAAGGAGTCTAGTGGATCAAGAATCTAAGGAATCACAACTACAAAGAAACCACCATAGTAAGATGCCGTCAAAATCAATGTGTAGAAAATTGTTATACATTGTCTACATATGTGCATAAAAGATCCTTGCTCATGGAAGAGTCTCCACACTTCCCTAGAATCTTTAATCAAGAATAGCTAACATAGCTCTTGCTTAGGCGGGGCTAAAAACACTTGCTTCTTTTGCCTCAAAAGGCATCAAAAAGGTAACCAATGCCAATTTGTATGTGTACTCCCTATCGCCACGTCTCTATAATTTGGCACTAGTCTCTTGCCACTTATCATCATACTAGCTATTTTGAGGTATAGTGCCACTACCATATCTCCCTACACCACAAGAGTGGAGAACAACTTTAGTTGCAAGAACACTTCCATAAAGAGCATCCATAAGCTGGCATGTAAGCTCTATCAAAAGTGCCTGATCATCCACTTCTTCTAGCAATCTAAGCATGCCTGAGTGTAGATGTCTTTTTCCAAGAAAAATGATATCTAGGATAAGAACTTTATTGGTTGCTATGCATGGGATGTGTAGTGTAGCCGCAATCTACTCTTGAGAGACGAGTATGCATGATATGCGGCAACTCCAATAGGTCTCACTGAAAACGAAGAGCTCTTGGATTCCTAACAATGGCCTTCTAGCTATGCCATTGAGTATGGATACTGAAGTTCCTGATGGAATTAGCCAACAAACAAAGAAAAATAAGCTCTTGTGGTGTCCTTTATCGGTAAAGGAAACCACTTGGAATTAGAAATCCGTCATTGTTTATGAGCATAAGATGGTAAATCTACATATCAGATCAGGGTTTGTGCATTTGAAAATGAAGGCTACGGCACGCACACATATAACAACGATGCTCGGCAAAAACCTAAATTTGATGTAATCCAACCCACAAAATTTGAAAATTTACCTCTAAATTTATGAGTTGAAGGTGAGAAAACCCACAATTTGGAGAAAATAAAAAACTATAAATATAGTCAATCTACCCCTAAACATTTTCATGTGTAGGTTTTCCAAGTTATTAGAGAGAGATTTGATTTGAGGAGACCATTAAGTTACTCTCATACTGCAGTCCTAGCTTCATAACATGAAGGAGTTACAACATCCAATCTCATCATTGCCCTATACTTGTCAGGAATTTCAGCTCCAGCCTGCACACACAGCTCCACAATAGCAGGGGCTTGCCCATAAAAGCTCCTTGATTCATTCAATATAAGTGGGTTTTTTAAATCTGGAACATGCCAAGCATACTTGGGTGGTAAGAGATCATCATGGTTTGCTACTTGCCAACCATGTTGCCCTTGTCGCTATTGATACTTCATTACAGCTCCCATATCTAAGAGAGTATACCATTCTGCTCGAAGTGCTTGAAATTCTCTCAATCACGGGAAAAAAAAAAGGCAACCTAACAAGGCCCTTCTATCAAAGTCTCCAAGGTGACCTCTCTCTCTCTCTTCTCTAAGAGAGAGAGAAATGAAATGAAATGAAATGTTATATTAACGTCTTTAAAAGGCCAAAATGACCTATGAGACCAGAGCATTACAATGTGATGGATCTGATACAAAGTTAGAGTAACAAAATGAAATGCTATGAAATCCTAAGCTGGCAGGTGTGAACTAAGCATCTAGCCGGGATAACTAAATCACAAGTCACAAGAGATCCTGCATTGGTCGCTAGCAAATCTCATCAATCTCCTCCATGGTCAGCAGTCTGACCGTGCGTCATGCATGTCGGGCCAAAGCGATCTGAATCCTCTGATTTAGCCTCCGTCGATGCTGTGTAGTCCTCCACAGTCGTGGGCGTCTGCTCGGTCAATCAATGTGCCTCTGGTGTGAGGTGACAAGATCTGCTGTGGTAGTAGCTCCTCTGGGTATCCAGTGTCTCCTCTAAAGAAGTCTGTGATGTGTCTTTGAGACTGTCTGGCCTCTCCTCTCATCAGGCTCTCTGTGTCTGCGCAGCTCGAGCAGAAACAAACCCAGGCATCTCTGATCCTCGTACCTCATGACTGTGGAGAATGTTCCAAAGTCCTCTCTGAACAAGCAATGGAAGCGGCCTTGTATCTCGTAGTAGATGGGGCAATGACATGTGTAGTGTAACTCTCTCTCAGGCTCTATGTCAAACAGGGGGCATGTCCTGGCCTCTGCTGGTACTCCGCTGTATCTCCCAGTCTCGATCTGCAGGATGTGCATATCTGGCCAATAGCACACCGTATCCCATGAGACAAGTGGGTATCCCTCTATATGGGCCTCGTCACAAAACCGTCCGCCATAAGCTGGAGAAGACGCTGTAGAAAGCCATCTTCGTGCCCAGTGCCTGTGTTGGCTGTATCCATGTCCTCTTGGTGTCTAGCTGAGTCAGGTCTTGCCGGATGAGCTTGGTGATCTCGAACTGTGTAAGAGTCAGGAAGGGTGTATCCAGTGAGTACTGGAAGGGGGGCAATCTGTCTATACTGAACCCATGCGCCTGGAACCATGATGTCATCTCCCCATACCAAGATGTTGTATCTCCATGCATGGCTAACTGTCGAGAGGACTCAAGTGCAAGGCGGGCGTATCTGTCTCTACGAAGTTCCCACATGCGGTGTATGAAGGAGACAGATCTGGTGAGCGCCTCAATCACTCACGGGGGGCAGCTAGCTCTGCTCGGATAATGGCACGTGGTACTGAAGCCTTGGCACTAATGAGCCGCGAGATCATAAAGTCCAGAGGCTTCTCCATGTCCCCCAACCCATCAATGCGACCCGTCCTCTCGTAATGATCCAATGAAGGCCCCCAAATCTCAGCTCCATAGAGAAATGCAGAAGCCACCAAAGTGTCAAAGAGCCAGAGCTTCGTCTGTCCGACGCTCCTGAAACTGAACCTATGAACACATCCTCTCCCATCTAACCAATGCCGAATGGACTCTAGTCAATCTAGTCTCTGTTGCTCTCCTCAGTGAAAATGCTAGTCCACTAAAAACCACTCCAAGGTAAGTGTAAGCATCTGTATACTCCACCGTCTCCTGGCCGTATGTGAATGCGGGCGCCGACCTCTTGATCCACTGTGGGGTGGTATTAAATACCATGACCTTGGTTTTACCAAGGTTGACAGACATACCACTTTCATGGGCAAACCTATGCAAAGCATCCAAGTGACGTTGCATCCCCTCCGGAGAGTCAGAGATCAACACAATATCATCAGCATATAACAATAGCAAAATCCATGTCCTTGTCAAAGGTGTACCTCTATCCCCATCTCTCTCAATGTAGTCAGAAACCTCATCCACATACATACCAAATAGAGTAGGAGAGAGCGAACAGCCCTGCTTTCACCCCAATAGTGGAGTGAACCGGTGTAGATAGACCCTCTTGAGGTGCGTACATGCCCTACTTCTGGTTTTTACAATGCCATGATCCCCCAAATGAGCTCTGTGTTTTGCGGAAGTCCACAAAGCTACAATAGATCCGTCTCCCACGGGATCTGCCCTCCTCGATGATGGCCCTGAGTATCAAGATATGGTCAAGAGTAGAAAAACCTTTCCTGAACCATGCCTGCCCAACTGCAAGCACTCCCTCTCTCTGCCCATCTACTCAGCTGCTGCTCAAGAATGGATGCGTACAACCGTGCCAATGTGTGTCCAATCATGATAGTGTGATAATTCCCAGGCTCCATAGGGTCTCCTGATTTGAAGATATGTACAATCGTACATAGGCTCTAAGTATCAGACAAGCCCTCACACATGGCACGGTTAAACATGACTACTAGAAGCTCTGCTAGTAGATCTTTGGCATGCATAAAATGCTCAGCCACCAGGCCATCATGATCATATGCTCTCCCAGTCCTCATCCTGTCAATGGCCACCTTCACCATCTCAGCGGTGAAAAAAGCACGTGTGTGTGGGCATGGATCGGGGGGTCGAGAAGGGGCGGCTGTTGAGAAACTATGTACAAAGATGATGCGTACTGACCCAAGTCTCTGTAGAGGTAATGGTGGGGGGGGGGGGGGGGGGGGGATAGCTCATGAAAGAGCCTCCATGCCTCACGCAAGTCCCGACTCAAGAATAGCTGGTAGAGATCCTGCTCTAGTCGAGCCAAAAATGCCCTCTTCTTCCGCCGCACTAGGCGTCGGAAGTCAATCTGTGACTGTCTGTGAGTGATGTCCCCCAAAAAGCACTTCTCTCTGGATCTAGTCTGGCGGCATTCCTCATCATACCAACTGTTCTGAGGCATGCTCCCAGAACGGCGTCTATGCTCAGGTTGGGTGTGTGGGTATGCCTCTGCTACTGCATCATGTAATGTATGTGTCAATATAGTAGTAAGCTCCTCCAAAGGTTGCCCTGGATCCTCAGTGCATAGGCGTCTGTAGATCCCGGCTATGTATACAGAATCCGTCTCCCGCGTGAAGGTGTAGCGAGTAGGGGCTGCTACACGAGGATTGTGTGCTACACTGAACTTGAAAGAGATGGTCAACGACACAATAGCATGATTCACTACCACCCCAACTACCACCCCAACAAGTCTGGGCCCAACTATGAGAACTTGGATATTAGAGATGAGGCTTGGTTGTGCCATGACATAATCCACTGTGTTGGCTCCGTGTCCGAGTGGAAAGCATGTGAAACCTCCCGCATCGGGAAATCTCTGTAGGCCATTCAAGATGGCTAATCCATGTGCAATCCCCATGTCTATCAAGTGTCGTCCATACTCAGTATGTTCCTCATCCTGTGATACTCTGGATAGCCCCGCCTCTGCGACATCCACCTCTCTCAAACATCGCCTCTGAAGTATCATAAAATACTGTTTGATGATGGGCAATCCTAGCATTGAAGTCCCCTAGAATGATAATGTCACCATCTCTAGAGAATTCCCATACGTCATCATCCAAAATAGAGAAGGGGGACTGTCCTCTGGGTGGTGCATATACTGACGTACTCGGGGGAAAGTAGCAAATAGCAATGCAAAGATATTTACCAGTCTCTGCTCTCAATCTCACCCACATGTACCTAGCTTGCTCATCCCTGCGAGCTATATGTATCAATGGTTGCAACTCCTCCCTGAAGAACGCTGCCACTCCTCTTGAGCCCCGCCCTCTGTGCTCTGATCGTGTCTCCTGTCTATACAGGCTGTCTGTCTCCCATCTATATCCACTAATGTGAGGCATAGACTACCCAAAGGCATGATGTGTCTCAGAGTAGAAGATGATGTCTCTCCCACTAAAACTCTCCTCAAAAGCACCCACATTAAGACGCATAGATCCATTACAATTCCAGGTAGAAACTTTGAGTGTGGCCCCATAGGTCTCACACCATCATGTGGAGTGTAGTTCCAATATCACCACTCTTCCATCTCAGTAAAAAGCAATCTTACCTTTTTCCCTTGCCGCTCTAATCTCTGGTATTGCCTCTTGCATATGGGCGACCTGTGAGAGGGTAAGGTCATCCTAGAGAGAGAGAGAGAGAGAGAGAGAGAGAGAGAGAGAGAGACCCACTATCAGGATTGTTTGATTATCCTGCAAACCAATGCTCCCATATCCCACATTGTAGAGTAAAATTCCAGTTGAAAATGTACAATCCCTGTTAAAACTTTAACTGGCCTTAGTTTTAATGTCAAAAGTGAGGGTTTTCAACAAACAAATCTTGGTATATCCCTTGTACTGGGCAATAAATCCTGGCTATAACATTGGTTTGACCTTAAATGAAGGCCAAGAAAGTGGTTTTCATCAGGCAGAGCATGAAACAAAACACAATGGTCAAGTACAAATTGAAACAAGGTGTTTGGAAACGGACATTGGCACCGCTTGTCACTCCAGAGAGAGAGAGAGAGAGAGAGAGAGAGAGAGAGAGAGAGTAGATTAAAGAGGGAAAAAAATAAAACATACCTTTAAAAATTTGAAGGTATTCTATTGTACACAAGCTGAAACTCCCTCTGTATACACCCTTCCTTTCTTCTGAAAGTCGGTGCTAACAAGAGGTGGAGCTAGCTAAAGCTCTATCCATACACTGAAATAACATGGTATCAGGGAATGGATGGGTAGAGCTCTAGCTCTACAAGGCTAAAATCTGCATTACTACATGCCATAATTTTGGGACAAAATTTGACTAAGGAAGGTAGCAATTATAAAACCTTTGAAGCATTATTACAAAGTTCGATGGCATGACTCAATATATTGTACAGTAGACATTAAATGGTTCTATACTTATAGAGCAAAACGACAACAATGGAATGAAATAATCTACAAATGTAGAGTCTTCTCTGTCCAAGGCATCATACAACAGGGCACTCACCTCTCTCCATTTCCTCTTTCATGGCATTTAGCAGGTGAGGCCAAAACAATCGAGTATCCGTGTTGCAATGTACATAAAGAAGACAAATTTACACATATGATTACAACCCATGTGTGCCTGTGTACTTAAACCGACGATCAGCTGGCTGCAGCTGCATACTCTGTTGGTTGTGGGTTACCCATTGCTTTTTGGGATAGCTCAGACTTCCGTAACTTCACTTTGAAGGCAGCCTGTTCTCCACCATAGCCAAACTTCAGCAACAGAGATGATGTGCAAGTGCTGTGTGTGTATAATGTACGAGCTTGCAAATGGGTTTGAATGCAGAATTGGTGTTCATTTCCAACAAATTCCATTGATGTGGCTACAAATCTTGTGCAATCTCACATTCTTTCTCTGCATATCATGCTTGCACACATTGCTAAGAACAACTTGCATGCATGGCAACATGGACCTGCTACATGTATGTGCATCCACATATACTACAGCAAAGTTGCTAATTGACATCCATTCCAGATTAGCTGGGACAAAGAAAACATTGGTATACCTTGCTGTCCTCTCCGAATCCAATCGTGTAGCCTGCTCGCAGCCGCCTTGGTAGCAAAGAGGGTAACCTGTAACGCCTGCCTTCGATGCTGCATATAAAAGAGGTTAAGATCAGGAACGAGGGATGACCACGCATCCGGAGACCACAGAGGACAGCATGTCAAACATAAACCATTCCATTCCGGATAAACAAATGTAGTCCACTAAAATTGTTATGTCCTGTGTAAGGACAAGGGTCCTGGGCAGAGCGAGGGCAATGGCATATTACTTCACCCAGCTTACACTTATATAGCCCTTGCAATACTAAGCCCCCTTGCCAGGCCATATTGGCTCATTGCCCCTTCCCCCTTCCCAGGCCCTGCCCCGGACCCTTGTCCTCACAGCCTGTGTTTCTCATCAAATAGAAAACAACATACTCTGTGATCCATGTCCCATCTGCACTCCGAAGATCTGTAATGTAGAATGCTCCTTCTCTGTAACTGATTTGAGCATGCTTGCTTGAAACCTGGAGACGAGTAACAAACATAAGAAGACTCTTTCAAAACAGAGAGTTTAAAGTATAGACCTAGTAAGTTCCTTTACCCCTGGAGCTTCTATCACCACAAAGTTTCCTTCAGCTGGTTCACCTGCTTTACTCCTGCATTGAAGATGGTTAACATGACCAAAGAGACTAACCTGTTGCTTAACCTTTATGGACAAGCAAATATCTAACTGAAAGTAAAACATGTGTGCCCTTATAAGATGATCAAACATCTGATGAAAAATACAACATGAGAGCTTGCACAGTCACATAGGGCTGGTGTCAATCTGGCTTACCCAACAAAAACAGAGTACCCTTCCTTTTGGACTAACCGAATGATGTCAGATCCAGCTGTACTAATGTCTAGTTCGGACATCATCACTCGCGCTGGGGTCAAGTACCATCTGCCACAATTTGAAAATGCCCATGAATACTATTATCTCAATTCCCCAAAACTCTTTCTGGCACAAAGAAGATGTCATCCAAACACTAGCTCTACTTACTCTGCAGCGACAGCACGTTCCAGAGCATCATCATCTACAAACCACTTTTTTAGGTTTCCATTAGCCTAGAGAAAATCACCCAGATAGAGATAGTGAGGAATCAGCCAAAGCCCATGAATGTCTCATTTTTCACGACGACATCTACCTTGTCAGTAAGCCTGCAACTAGGTACTCTGCCTTCCAGTTTGGAGCTGCACAAAACCACCTCTTAGTATTCCCCATGTCTTTGTCTGAAAAAATGTGTGATGTAAAACTGTATCAGACCAAGACATGCTTCTGTAACCAAATACCTGTTACCACCAAGCACCCAATCCAACATTATGGGCATGAAAATTCCAATGAAGAACCTTCCTCCAACTCTTCCAGGATGAGGTATTCTCAAATTTGTCAAAAACTGCCATACAAAGAAATTATTGAATCCCCACCCAGTGGCACATGAATGGTTATTGCTCTAAGCAGCACTTACCTCTAGAGGTCCAAGCCCCACACCTAAGTAGGGCTTGTAGGTGGAGGCCATAATTGCAGCCATACGGGCCATCCCATGGATTGCCCCAGCCCGTAGAACCCGCTCACTTTCATATCTGTAAGGGCTCAAGAATCAATAGAGGGTTTGGGGAGTCCTTGGTGAACTTCATTCTGGGTGTGAAAAGTGATCAAAATCTCAAGCAAAGGGCTCAGTTGACTGGTACTATATCAATCATGTGAATTACCTTTTCAAAGCAGCTGCAACATCAACAGGTTTTCCATCCTTGACACTCTCTTTGCAAGATTTCTCAAGTTCCACTGCTAGTTGATAACCATCCTGCATGAGTAAATCTAGTTTCTTTAGATATTGCAGGAATACATGAGCCGAAGAGAGAGAATATCATGCACAAAATAACGATATTCGACCAAAATGTAGCTCAGAAATCAGTATAACATATTTCCTGAACAGGTTTCTGAATGTACGTAGCTTATAGTATTCTATGTCAATACAGAACAATAACTCACCTCAATTGCCATGCATCCTCCCTGTCCCATATTAGGCTGCATTGCATGGGCTGAGTCCCCAAGTAGAGTTGTCCGACCTTTGCTCCAGTTGAATATCGGTACTCTATCAAAAATATCTCGTCGTAGAATCATCTCCTCTGGAGTGGCAATAAGCAGATCCAATACTCCATCACACCAATTCGCAAAAAGATTCAACAGCCTTTCTTTCTTTACTGCATTGCACCGGTATTTTGAGGCAAAGATAAGAAGAGTGAAAAAAGGACAGATACTGCTCCTAAATGTGCATTGAGAACAAAAGTGCAGTGCAAGGATGAAAACTCACGTCCTTGATCAGCACCGCCTGCAGGCTCATTGTAAAAGGCATACCATTGCATCTTCCCATAGCCAACATCTGATGAGACAAAGTACTGCTTATGTCCTAAGAATACCCGATACCTACATGAAGCGAATCGTTTGTGAATAAAGCTGGTGTGCATCATAGACATGAAAACCAAAAAAAGAAAGGTACAATAAGCATCCAGGAAGGCCACATACCCCACGGTCTCAATGTCTGGAGGGATGAAATCAGCAATTCCGGTGTAGCAGGTGTAGCCTGAGTAAGTTGCTTCACAAGGTCCAAAAAGCTTGTTTCTCACCTTCACAGCAAAACAAAATAACCAAGTGGTCATCATACACACATTATTACCATCATAAATACACACTAAAATCAGGGCTTAAACTCTTACATAAAACACACATAAATGGCAGGAGCTGATACTTCTCAAGACACTAGAGATGGCACATAACGTCTTACGCTACCCCTTTGCCTCGTTTAAAAGCCTCAAAGATTCTCCCCAAGAGAGAACCCATCCATTTCTCTGTATGGCGGAGTTACTTACTCATCTCCTGCTGCAATAATACCGCTACACTAATTCTATTGTGAGCCCCCACGTCAAGGTACCAAGGTTCTCAACTTGAGGTGATACCCTAAAGTTTGAAGAACTCCATTATATGATCCACATTGCCACGGATGATGAAGTGAGCTTCTTTCAGCCGATCACTTGCAAGCACCTTCCCATTGACTACTTTCATAGTGGGGTACAGGGTCATCTCCTCAAAGATTGCTCAAGTAGGAAGAAATTCAAGCAACAAGAGCCAGCCCGTTCATTCACATTTGAACCAAGGGGAAAACCCTTCTGGATTTACAACCCTACCACGACTCCTAATGATGAAGGATAACATGGCTACTTCCCTCAAAAGAGGTATTCAATGGTCTGGGGAAGAAGGTACCACTTCCCTCAACTCCACGAAGGACAAAGACAACCAAGTGTTTGCTGCTGCAAAGCTCAAAAACCAGTAGCTGATCCGTTTTACTGACCTACACCAATTGAAGCACGGGAAAGAAACAAATGCGCCAGCAATACAGATACTTCCTTGCTTAAAGAGATAAAGGCTCCAAACAATACAATGGCCAAGCATAAACCCAGAGATAGGGCTTCCAATTTTTGTGAAGCAAGGACAAGAAGAGTGGAAACTCATTCCTAAACTTCAAACTCCTACAACAACACTGGCATAAGACAAAAGTGCAATTCATCAATTTTCACCGTACCAAAAAAATAAAAATGGGATTCTATCAAACATATAACACCTGGAATGAAACATTTCACCAAAAAAGGCGACAAAAATTAAAAACAATGTAGCCAACGAATAACTACACTAGCACAAAAGACTTATAACTGACGCCTAGCTTTTATGGTTACCTTGGAACGAATGCCATCAGCACCTACAAGCAAATCACCTTCTATCTTCTCACCATCTTCCAGCTCAACAATTACCTGCCAACCACCATGCCTGCATTTAGAAATGTGTAAGAGAGAGATGCTTTTATGGAAACCGGCGACTAGAAAGCTTCTTCAAGTGAGTTAAGGCCACCTTAGTCCCATCATCTTCAAAGCTCACAACATTCCTACTGTTCTCTATAATCTCTGGTCCGACTGCACGTGCCAAAATCTGTTGCAAGGTCATCCTGCTGATCACTCTTGTGACAGGAAGACCCTTCTCAGCAGCAGGAGTAAAAGTGTCAAATTTGCAGTACCTGGGTATATGCAGTGATGAAGAATCAGCAGGTTTTACGACAAAAACTTACTGATTATTTAGCTCATACACTGTTGTTTTGGAAACCAAGCTCATTATTGCTTTAGAGTCAATGTTTGAAGACTGCTCATTATTACTTTAAAGACAATGTTTAATTGGATACCAGCTGCAATCAACACTCACCTTTTGTCAACTTGGAAAGATAGCAAAATGTACTAAATTTTACATTATTTGACTCAAAAGAAAGATCTCATAGGAGGTCTAAAGATGTCAATCGGGCATCGCATCGCATTGTCCCATCCGGCTCCAGTGCTTTCTCTCAGCTTACTGTAACTAGAGGTTACAAATGCAGGATACCCCATTTCCGAGTTCTTGCAGATTGGAATCCACAGGAAACATAATTTTCTGTTTCCTGAAAACCTCTTGAGGTTAAAATAGCCATGAAAGTCCAAGAAGTAGAAGTAAAGAGTAGGCACTTGTGATGGACGGATTTGAGTTGCACAGAGTAGGACCCAACAGGCAAGATGCCAAAAGACACGAGAACTTGTAAGTTTGAATTGAATGAGCAGGGGAGTTTTTCTTGATTGCAAGGAGGCGGCACACAGAAGGGATGCTTCTGCTGCACAGAAACAATCAATCGACTTCTGAGATCCGATAAAGAATTTTTGTAGTCATCTGAAGGATATACATAGTACATCCATGATCTTGCACATCATCTGCAACATCCAGGCTCCCATCATCCAATTGGAGACAAGAGAAGCCCTGAATCTCAAGCAAAGCACACTTCAAAAGCAGTCCCAGCTAATCAGACTGCAGTCCCGGGGCCCCAGGTGACGATCCTAATTCTCACAAAGCACGAGTATCTTTATGGATGACAGAAACCAGATCCTTTCATCAAAGCATGTCCAAATCTCCACTCAGGTCCGGCCCCAAGAGTATCATGATCGTTCTAGATATACTAAATTATGTTTGTCAAAAATTGCCAATACACGTGGAACAATTGCAAGGGAGACACTGATAAAGCTGAAACCCCTCAGGGAAAGAGGAGGAACTCCTGAAGTCAAGTGACAGGAGGGAAAGGAAGGAAATGGGGGGGGCGGGGGGGGTGAACTTAAACTAAGGACTAAGTCTGTATCTTCACCCATCACCTTTATAGAACAATACAAACCTACTTCTTGCCACTACGTCTGACATTGCAAGCCTGATATGGCACCATATTTTGGATTGTTCCCCTGAAAGGTTTGTCCCTTGACACCCAAGGGAGGGGAAGGGCTTGAAACTCTCGGTAAAGCCAACCTGGAAACTACCATCCCACAGAAACATCAACCCTCAAAACAAAACTATATACCTAGATGAATCCAGGGTAAGCACAGATTTCACCCTTCAAGGAAAGTGCGAGGTATAGACACATGGTAGTCACCACAACATCCCCACTAACATCGTCAGTGCCAAATGATGGGTGTAAAACTAGGTACTAACATATGCTGACAAACACAACAAGCACCACACGCACACACACATGAACATACATCAACACAAAGTTCAGCGTACTCAGTTTCTGTCATGACTCCGAAAATTAAGGACAGACTCAGCCATAATGAAGCCTAGCACTAAAAGAAGTATTTTAACTTAGCACAAAAATGAGGTACTTGATAGGGCATATGCACCACAAAAGATAGAAAGAATTATCACAATAACAACTGATAGTAACTTGGGCGAAAACTTCACAATGTGAAGTCTACATGTCAGCTATACAACTAAAAAATATACCTACATGAATCCAGGATAAACCCAGATTCATCCTTAATGAAAGTGCAAGGTATAGACCCATGGTAGTCACCCACAAGACATTATAACCATCAGCTACATCATGCATAGTATTGACTAAATACCACGACATCCCCACTAATGTCATCAGTGCCCAATAGTGGGTGTAGAGCTAGGTTCTAACATATGCTCCCGAACACAACACACACCACGCGCGCACACACATGAGCATACATCAACACAAAGTTCAGCGCACTAAGTTTACGTCATGACTCCAGAGATCAAGGGCAGACTCAGCCATAATGAATCCTAGCCTGAATCATTCTCTCCGCCATACTCCCCTTCATCACCCTTTGCTACAAAATGCACGGAACAAAGCCGCAAAAAGTTGGTACCAAAAAGGATCTCAAATTGACATTACATGTCACTAAATTCCCTGCTCCTCTTTAAACTCACAGCTGGTTGCAGTGCTGTAAGCCCATTAGAGGGCTGACTGACATCGACATACATGGTGAGGAGTCCCTTGTTTTTAACTTCCAATTGGGCTTACATCTGTACCGATTCAAGTGAAGACATGGAGAATGACTGAATACCATCAATGCTGCACGCCGGCCACATAAGCGCCGCATACAACTCACTTAGCAACTACAGTTTATCGAGCTTCAAAAGAGACAATGGTCTGCTACACCAAGCCACTCATAGAGGTATTAACTCAGGAAAAGGGAGAAATCAAACAGGCACTTCATGAAACTCTTGAGTTTGCGCTGTCCTGGTCATTTAGCTTTCATTTCATGACTCCAGGCCTACCAGGTATGCACCTACTATTTCAATGCCCTGCTGATGGCCACAATTATACTGCAAACGTACGAGAAATTGCATGAAATTGTTGCCAATAATGGAAAGACAATCAATCAAGGCAATTCATCCCATCTCATCTGGTGACCAGGACTGTCAAAAAGAACGTGGAGACGGATGGTCACTATACATGGACAATAGCTACGTATTTATATGTGCGCATGTGCACCCCAAGCAATCTTCCTTTGAACAAAGGTGCACAGAATCAACAAATAATAACAAAGAATATCTTTGAACAGGTCTTACCAATCACCACTGATGCCATCTACTAGACCATTGATCCTGTCACCCGTGACACATCCATTTGCCATAATCTCTTCTGCTACGGCTTGGTCTACAGCTTCTAATGCGGCCAATGCATTGCTCTGTATTTGAATGGGGCCTCGATACTGGCCTTCGCCTCTGATTGCACTCAGATCTCTTTCCAAAACTTTGACATCCATTCCTTTGTTCTTGGCTGCCAGTGCAAAAACAAGTCCTCCAATACCACCTCCGGCGACCATAATCCTGATTGGCCTTGCTTTGCCAGAAGAAGCCAAAGAATTTGAACTGCCATCCTCCACAACACTCTGTGAAGCCGTTGCGGCACATTTTGTCCCATTTAGCGTGGTAGGGGGAACAGGGGCGGCCTTCCGCAGAGCAGCAGGGGAGGGGGGGCAGTGAGAGGAGCGGAAGCGCAGAGGTCTTTTGCAGTTGATCGGATCGCTGGGAAGCGAGAACGAGCTGCTAAGAGAGGAGTGCAAGGAGGAGCGAAGCTTGTGCTCGGGGGGCAAGGGGGCGATGGGGCGAGACGCAGAGGACGCCATGTTGATGTCGAAGGGAAGTGGGCGACGAAGAAACGTTTCTGTGTGAGAAGGAAGGGGAGGAGGTCAAGCTCGCGAGGCAACGAGCTGCTATGAGCGCCCACTTCTGAACGAAGTGTCGTCCTACATGGCAAAGATAGTGCGTGCGATTGGTCTGATTTGCAAGTTAATCTTCTGCCACGTGTCGTCACTGTGTTTTCCTTGCCTCTTATCTGCAGGACAACCTTTTTATTTTATTCCTTCCTAGGCCTATACGATTCATTTTTAATACCGCTTTAAGAAGAATCTCTAAGAGATGCCTTTCTATGTCCACTCATTATCCTTCTATGTGTACTTTTCTCTCTTTTCTCTCTCGTTAAGTGCCACTCTCTCTCTCTCTCTCTCTCTCTCTCTCTCTGTGTGTGTGTGTGTGTGCGTACTTTCTATTGCATGGTTACCAGACGTGCGGCCCTCTCTCTCTCTCTCACGTGTCCGTGTGCATGACAACTACAGGGTGTTTGCTCTGTGTCAAGAAGCAACAGTCGTAGTAGCAGGAGGTCGAGGGAAATTCAGGCTGGCTCGCCAAGCGAGAGAGAGAGAGAGAGAGAGAGAGAGAGAGAGAGAGATGGGTGTTGGAGATAGGTCTCTGGGGGGTGGGTTGCAGAGGGCGCACAGAGTGCGAAGAAAGTCTGGGGGAATCTCACGAAGTATTGTTTTTTTTTAGCTTCGAACTATTAGGCCTATAAGGTCAATTGATTAGTGATCACAAATGAAAGCAGTTCCATTTTCCCAGTAGGCCTAGAACCATGTCCTTACGACGGTAGGTCACCCAAAGCTCACACCTTGCCAAGGTTTACAAGCTAAACATTGACCCTGAGCCATCCATCTGCAACACATTCAGGTCCTGAATTTTTGCTGCAGCCGTCAACTGCGCAGCACGTTAGCACACATAATTTAAACTTTGACCCTCCAATCAGGTAATGACAGGTCAGCTCTGGGAAAGCAATGAGGTGTTGACACCTCAACATATGTAATTGTAATGTTGCAACAAATCATTAGCGTCATAAGCAGAGCCCCACGATTAAGTGTCGACACGATTGAGTGCAACTATGTGACTGGTGTGCACATGCTTCCTTATGATGATTGGCCCCCCTCCTCTCAACCATTAACGATCGGGAATGGTCGCCTACTGACCATTCCCGTAATCAAGACTCCTGACCTCCATCGGTTGCCATGATTAACGAGAATGATCAGTAGGCGACCACTCTTTAACTGGTCATTAAAGCGTAATGATGCCATTTCATTTGCTTAGCTTGCCTATCGGCGTTGTGTGGCTCATGAGTTGGCACACATTCACTCCAACAATGGATAATAACTACAAGCAACACTTCTTGTTAAACTATGAAGCCTCTATACTTCTTCGTTGTGTGGGGTGCCAACTAGGACAACTCACCCCTTCGATATTTCCCCATGCCAATCACCAATTATCTTAGTACACCACAAATAATATGGTTATTTTTCTTTTTGTGAAGCAAATCCACGCGTGCATAGCTTATTGGTTAAAACCCTCGGCTGCTAGCACGCTGGTCTTGGAATCAAACATTTTGGTTTTTTCTTGGCGGGTCAACGCCCGAAGCTTGGGTAGGCCTTCCATGACACTAAGTGACATGGTTGCGCACGTGGGGGTGGGTAAGGGGATCGACATCATAGAAGGGTGGCGAGCATCTCGAGGTGAGTAAGCCCCCCAAAAAAATGGCGGTGTAGGTGAGGAGACCGAATTGGAACCCACAACCTCACACCCCAACGCCTTTTGAGGCTTGAGCTAACCACGTCGCCCGTCCGCGCACATGTGAAAATAGTGCCATTTTACATGGTGTTATAAATGATAAACCTCGATTCGCGTAGAATTAAACAGGGATAAGCCCCCTGTCCAGGTTTAGTTTTAGGCCGGGTTTAGTTTTAATAAGGAATCTACGACGGACATCGTCTCGATGGCTGCGAGCTTCCCATCCATTGATCCCCTCAACCCCCCCTCTTAAATGCTCTGTGTCATTTAGTGCTGAGGGCAAGCCTTTTTTCCCAAAGAGTGCCGATGTACGCCACACTCCTGCCCTTTAGCATTGGCACGCACCATACCGACGGTGTATAAAGTACCTTGTATACTTTCAAAAGAGAACAAAGGATTCTAGTTGATCCCGCAACCTAAACCCAATGGTTCTCAAACTTCCAAGTGTCCATACTTCCCAGGTTGACTTTGATAGAACCTAAGGCATCTTTCCATCTAGTAAGAGAAACAAAAATGGGATGGTGAATGAAGGTTTATAAATTTGGAGGCCATTTTGGACCTCATTGGCATCTTGGACGTCAAATGAAGCTTAAAATGGTCGATATAGGTGTCAGCATGAAGCTTTTGTGTTGGGGGCACGGTGTCATTAGACTCTCAAGTATAAGAAGTATAAGGAGCAAGGTGTCATTCATATATATATATATATATATATATATAAAATATACACACACACACATACACATACACATACACATAGGGGGGGGGGGGGGGGGGGGGGTTGTGGGGTGGTTATATGTATGTAATGTGTTGTGTATCTTGTGTTATAAGTTATAACGTATGTGAAATTTCAATAGTGCACTTAACATAGGAGTATTAAAGGGTGCTCATAATTTTGCATGCAATTTGTGTCAATAGTAGTGTCACTTGTAAGTCCCGAGTTCAACTCTAAATCAACTCCCTCCTCTTCCTCCAAGTTCCAACTTTATCCACATTTCGAAGTCCATCGTCTTTCAAAGTTTCAAGTTTCTCAGCATTGCAGGCTTTGCCATTTCAGCCTTCAGGTCGAGACTCCAACTCGACAATCAACGGATCATGAGGCCCTCGAGGCTAGCGGTGAATTTGAAGATTCTAAAGCTATCTGCTCATGCACAGGTTGCAACCCATCAATGGCGAGTTCGACTCCTAAGTGACAAGTCCTAGCTCTTTGGCGAATCGGCAAATCTCTTGCTCAGGTTAGCGCTCGTGGGCCATGGCTCTATTTGTTTGCCCCAATACCCGGTTTTATATTTAAGTTGACATTTAATATTTAAGTTGACTCGATAAAGATCCTTAGTCCTGTGGCAAGTCTTAAGGAGGGGGAGGTAGCTTAAATCCTCTTGGAGCATCAGCTATCTTCAGATGGGCATGTGGAGACAAAAAGAGGTGTGTGTGTGTGTGTGTGTGGGGGGGGGGGGGGGGGGGGGGGGGGGGGATGCCATTGCCAAGAGGAGAACTGGCTTTTGAAGTTTGAAATACATTTATGTGGGAATGTACTATTTTCTTAGTAGGAGATTGAGAGAGAGAGAGAGAGAGAGAGAGCATTTGCATGGGCTGAGGCTGGGCAATGGAATGGCCCTAGGGACATCTAAACAACATGCATTAACATTTGCATGGGTTCAGTATGGGCAATGGAATGGCCCTAGGGACATCGAGACAACATGCATGAACATGGAGTGACTAGCCTAGAGGGTAGACACGTCTTATTGGTTCATGTTGGGGTGTAGGCCAGGTGGCCATGGGAAGCACCCTATATTTACTTTTCTTCTAATGAATATAGGGAGAGAAAGTGCTCCACTAACCCAAAGCCAGTGTCTGCATCTCCTTCTCCCCTTCTCTCCTTCCCCCTCTTGCACTCATCGCACGGGATCCCCGATCCTCACAACTGGTATCAGAGCTCGTGCGAATCACGGCTACCCTGCACGTGCAGCTCTCCCTATCGAGGTTTGGAATCTAGAGAGCTTGGAAGCTCTGAACAGGAAATTGGGCATCTTAGTAGAGGAGGAATTTTGGGGAGCTTTGGTAGCTTCTACAGAGAGTGGAATAGGTGAATTGAAAGCTCAACAAGCCTTGAAGGTTTGGAAGCTTGAGGCAAGTCGAAGCAAGAAATCAAGAAATTAAAGGGTTCTTTTGAGTCGAGAGGCAAGCTTGGGTTATGCAAGCAAATCAAACAACGGAAGCAACAGAGAGTGTCGAGCAGAGCAATTGGGGATTGAGGAACTCGCTGCAGCGTTGTAATAGGCAAAGTAAGCAAGTTGGCAAGCATTTGACGAGTTGTGGATGAGTCAGCTAAGCACTTGAAGTCAAGTAGCTCGGAAGTCAAATAGGAGCTCTAATCGAGCAGAGTGTGTGTGATCACACACACACACACACACACACACACGCAACTCTCTCCCCACAAACCTCCCATCTCGAATCGGCAGTACACACACACACACCCCTCGTAAGACTGTCTGCAACATTTCGTCAGGTTCTGCAAGTTTTGACAGATTGCAGTGAATCGTTTTTATAAACAAGTGAAAGGATCCCGACGGCTTTCTAAAACAATAAGAAAGTAATAAAACCTTTAGGTTGAATTTAACTAGAATTATATAAGGTGAAACACTATTCAAAAATGTCTCTTTTATTAAGAGATCTAGTGTCCTCCTTGCAAAGAAGCAAACCAAATATACCAGTAAATTTTTTGAAATTTGTAGGATTTTTGAGCTAATTTTGACATCATTGCACCGGTTTTTCTTCTCTTTATCATGGTTTGCTCATCAATATATATATATATATATATATATATATGTGTGTGTGTGTGTGTGTGTGTGTGTGTGTGTGTGTGTGTGTGTGTGTGTGTGTGTAGTATAGAACTTACTAGAATTAAGATGATAGCCGTTGTAATTATGATCCTGGATGTTGTCATGGCTTAACATGAGCATGACAAAACCTTGTAATTTTTTGGGCTGCTCAATATAATCCGATCACAATTGTGAGTTTTGCTTTAAAAAACAAGTGAAAGAGTCATGCTGGCTTTCTAAAATAACAAGAAAATGATAAAATCATTAGGTTGAGTTTAACTAGAATTATATAAGGTAAAACATTGTTTAGGAATATCTCTTTTATTAAGGGATTGAGTTTCCTCCTTGCAAAGAAGCAAACCGAAAATAATAGTCGAATTTTTGAATTTGCAAGATTTTATAACTAAGTTCCCACATATTTCACCATTGTTTCTTTCCTTTGCCATGGTTTGCTCACATATATATATATATATATATATATATATATATATATATGTGTGTGTGTGTGTGTGTGTGTGTGTGTGTGTGTGTGTGTGTGTAAAATAAATAAATATATGTACGTATGTATGTATATGTATATGTATAGAATTTACTAGAATTATGCAAGGTGAAGCTTCACTTTAAAATTCTAAAAGAATAGAATGCAAGTGAAGTCAAGCCGTGCAAGACTGTGAAATGAAAGGTGAAATAGAAAGATTTGTTTAATATATTAAAATGGAAATAACATTGCATTGAAAACAATGAAACTATGCCTAACCCAACTGAACACTAAGGCTTCTTTTAGAAAGCCAAAAAGAAAGATTAAATAAAAATATCCATATAATACTTTAAAACAAAATAACATTTAAGGTAAGTCTCAATCATCACTGAAAACATTGAAAGTATGCTAACCCAACACATCTCTAAGGTTTCTTTTAGAAATCCAAAAAAGTTACTTTGTTGCCATGTATCACTAATCAACAAGCTTTTCAATCAATGGTCCACACAATTGCACCCAAAATGTAACCCTTTTACAATGGCTTTATGGAGTCCAAAAAAACAATGTGAAAGTTCATTATGGTCTACATAAGACTATGCGAGAGAAAACAAATAAAATTTAAATAACATTTAAGGTAAGTCTCAATCAGGCCATTTTTTTATGTTCTTTTAGTCGGTACTTGCTACTCACAAATGGCTTATATATTATGAAAGGGCCCCAATAATAAGGTAATTGGTGCACATTGTACATTAGTATTTTGAAACAAAATAAAACAAAAAGGAAGTAAAATAAGAAAACATATTAAAGATCAAAACAAAAAAATATTTTAATGCTTTCAAATAAGCATAGAAAATAATTATACAATTTAGTGAAGTGATTTTTTTCAAAATCCTCAAATGAGAGAATCGTTTATCAATACCTAAATGTTTGGGAAAGATGTGTCTGAACTTAGGCTTAGGCCGATTGAAAATCGAGATTAGCCGGTTGCAAAGGATGGCAGAGGAGGAAAAACCCGATAAAATATACTAGAAAATAGTTCGAACATTTTACAAATTTAAAAATTTCTACTAGTATTTCCATTTTGTGTTTATATAAGGAGAAAACTTGCCGCTTAGACAAAAAGGACTTTCTTGAAGACTGCATCATAAGATCAAACTCTTATGAATATTTTGTTTAATGTTTTGATCTGTAACATTTAATGGCCTAATAACTTATGTGTAGCGGAAATTAGCATGAACATAGTGGGCATTTCATTAGAATAGATTCCTAATGAGAATTACAAGAGTGCTTGGGTGGAGAGAGCAACAAAAAGCATAACACCTAGTTAGATAGCATCAACAATACTTTCAAAAGAGAGAGAAATTAAGCTATTGACAACAGTTGAAGACCGGATTTGCATGGAGCCGGTCCCCCCTCCAAAAGGCTTTGTATTATGGTTTCTCCCATCAAGAGAGACATTGTACAATACAATTCTTTGTGTTCCTTCAAGACTAGCTCGTGCAATGAAGATGGAAGCTTCATGCACTAAGCAAAACACTTAATCAAACACAACTTGAATTATCCCCGTTCTCAGACCCAAGACCTCACACACCTTCGAAGATGGTGAGAGCTAGCAGGGTATGAGAATAGATTGAGAGGAAGAAGGAGTATCTTACTAGAAAGATGTACATCTCCTCACATAATCACTCATATTAGCATAGCTTAGCTTAGTAATTAGCTCGGTAGAGAAGATGAGCATGCATTGAAGCTTGGCTCTTGGTTGGATTTGCATCCACATGCCAAGAGAGTGTTGATGTAAGCTTCTATCTCACAAGCTTGGAGTAGGTGATGAGCTCTCCATTAAAGCTTGGGAGGAGATAGAGTATTCTTTCTTCACACATGGTCAAGTGTGAGTGTGTGTGTGTCAATACCAAGCAAAAATCAGCCCCCCCTCTCTCTTGGGCGAGCCCTTCCTGCTAAATTGGTCTGGCTTTTGCCTCATTGGACCTCCCCAAGTCAAGCCAATGGGTGTTAAGCAGCATAAGTGATAGCCTTCTGACATGTGTCCCCCTTTCCCCTTTTGTGAGAGCTTTAGGTAATTAAATAATTAAACTAAACTCTCATCGGACCCCTTTGCCTCCTGGCCAATAGGAATCAGGCAAGCCATTGGGCTCCTGAATGCTCATTGGACCCCTTGGGAGACTGCCCAATAGTCTTCTAGGAGACTTAATTCTCATTGGTTTCTTTTATTAAATGTTTTTAAATTAGTTAAACTAGATTTACTCTAGCTTAATTCTCATTGGTCCACTTCAGGGGTCTTCCAATAGGAATTGGGCACCCCTTGTGGGCATCTGGCCTAGGGAGCTGACATGTGTCCCTAATTCCCTTTGTGTAAAGGGAGCCTGTGTGTTTGTGTGTGGCTTTATCTCTCATCCCCTACTAAATGGGCTCGCCCCCTCCTTTGTAGGCTTTGAAGAAGACTTTTGTACACACACTAAGCATCCAATTTTCCCTAGGGTTGACCTTTTGGACACAACCTTTGAATTTTGGAACCTTAGCATTTTGGAAGTCTTAATGGGCTGAACCTTAGGGTCTTTTTAGCCCATTGTTGCACATGGCTCTTTTGCAGATGGCCCCCCCTTTGGATCCCTATTTTCCCTCCTTTGGATCCCTTACTGTGGCCGGTCTGCTAGCTTAACCAATATTCTAGCTTTTTCTCCCCTGGCCTTCCCCACATTAAATGATCAGTTTAATATGAGAAAATCATTTGGGAGAATTAGATATTGATTATTATGACATTACCTCTCTCTTGAAATCATAGTCGTCCTCGACTATGGTGTAGAGAAGATAAAGCATGTTCATGAGTCCTTTTCTTAGCGGGTAGAGGATCCCTATGTTACCCTACGACATCATTCCATAATGGATGACTAGTCCATTTGGTGCTTGAGAGCCTGAGGCTGCCGCAAGCATGTCTGTAGTCTTCCATAGTAGAGTGACAAGCTCTCCTTGGTGTTTGGGAGACGTTGTCTCCACAAACTTGATCGAAGCATGCATACTACTTCATTTTTGTGCACAAATAAAGAAAAAGAGAGTCTTATAAGACAAAAATTTTGTTCATTTTTAACATTTTGTACATTTGCTTACTCTTGGGAAGCATTGTAAGCATTGACAAGGTTTAGGTTATCCTTTAATTGTATGCCTTGCATCCATCTAGCATCTTCAAAAGGATAATTCTTAAATTTAATAAGATATCGTCAGATAGTCTTACCGCCTCTTAATACCTTGTCTTCATGTCGGACAATGGACTCGGGCTGCAGCACCTCCTCTTGGTCCTCGATCTCCGGTGGGTCTTCAATAGTTGGTTCTTGAGGTGGCTCTCCTTTGTAAGGCTTTAATAGGCTCACATGAAAAGCATTGTGTATGAGCCAATGATTGGGCAACTTAAGTTGATAGGCCATGTCATTGATTGGCCTAAGAATCTAGAAGGGACCATAGTACCTTTTTGCTAGTTTAGCATAGTACTTTTGGTGGCCCGTAGGATTCTTGCCCGTCGTGTGCCTTAATCGAGCCTTGGGAAACTTTAACAAGACCCAATCGTTTTCTTTAAAGGCTTGGGCTCTTCTGTGCTTGTCAGCAGCAGCCTTTTGCCTTTGCTGTGAGATAGAGATAGCATCTTTAATCTTTTGAAAAGATTCTTGTAGGTCTCGGCTATACTCATCTGCAACGAAGATCTTCCCATGTACCTTAAGTAGCAAGGGACTTTTGATCTTCCCTCAATTACCTCGAAAGGTGCTTTTCCCGTGGAAGTATGTACAGTGTTATTGTAAGCATACTCCACTAAGGGTAAGTACTGCTCCGATTGGGATCTTTGATCTACTTCCGTTACATAGGCTTTTAGTAGATCGAGAATTGTTAGGTTAGCTATTTCACTTTGGCCATCCGTTTGTGGATGATAGGCCGAAGAGAAATTTAGCCTTGTCCCTAAATTCTCAAAGAGACCCTTCTAGAAATTACTGGTCATTCTAGGATCTCTATCCGACACTATGGACATTGGCAAGCCATGGTATTTGAAAATTTGTGAAATGAAGAGGGTTGCCATTTGATGGGCTTTGATAGTCTTTTTGACAGGTATAAAATGAGCTTGTTTACTGAACCTGTCTACTATCGTCCATATTCCCATATTCCCATGGATAGACTTAGGCAATCCAAAGATAAAATCCATGGATATGCTCTCCCATGGTGAATTAGGGATTGGCAAGGGTTGAAGCAATCCAGGTTGCTTCCCTCTATCAAATTTTGTCTTTTGACATACCACACATTTGGAAACATACTCTTGTATGTTCACTTTCATGGTAGGCCAATAGAAATATGTTTCAATTCCCTTTAAGGTAGACTGAATCCCTCTATGCCCCGCATACGGGGGAGCATGAGATTCATACATTACTTTCTCACGCAGGGAGTTAGTAACGCATAGTCTATTCCCATAGAGAAGATAACCATCTTGTAAAGTAAATGGTTCTTCTTTCTTCCCTAATGTAAGGGCTGAAATCACATCTCTAAAATCAGGATCAATAGCATACTCATCTATCATTGAAGATAGATCATTGTGAGTTGCTATGGAAACCGCATTCACTCTCGGCCGTCTTGAGAGTGCATCGGCTACTTGATTATGCTTGCCAGCAATGTGAGCAATATGAAAATGAAATTGCGAAAGGAAATTTGCCCACCTCATTTGTTTGTCGAAGAGCTTGGTCTGCGTCATGAAGTACTTAAGACTTTGGTGATCCGTTCGCAGAATGAAAGGAGTCCCCAATAAATAGTGCTTCCATGAGTCTAAGGCATGTAGAACTGCAAGGAGTTCCTTTTCGTATATGCCTAGAGCTTGCTCAACAGGGTCGAGCCTTCGGCTCTCATAGCCTATGGCGTGCCCTTCTTGGAGCAAAACAGCTCCAAGGCAATCACCACAAGCATCACATTGGACCTCAAATGGTTTTGAGAGATCTGGTAGTGTAAGCACAGGTTGAGGGATAAGCTTTTCTTTAAGCTTTTCAAAAGCATTGTTCTCCTTAGCAGACCATGTATACCTAACGCTTTTCTTTGTTAGGTCATGTAATGGTCCCGCAATTTGTGAGAACTTTTCTATGAAGCATCTATAGTATGCGCACATACCTATAAAGCTTCTTAGTTCATGAAGATTCCTTGGTTTAGGCCATCCTTTTATTACCTCTAACTTGGATGGATCCATTTGGATGCCATCTTGAGAGATAATGTGACCTAAATACTGAATCTCTTGCAAGAAAAATTCACTTTTCTTTCGATTAACATAAAGTTTATTCTCTCTTAAAACTTGAAATATTACCTGGAGGTGTTGCTTGTGTTCCTCCAATGAATTAGAGTAGATGATAATATCATCAAAGAACACTCCAGTGAAGGTTCGATGAGGCCTGAACAGCTTCTCCATCAAGCGGTTGAATGTGGCTGGTGCATTGGTCAAGCCAAAAGGCATGACAATGTATTCGTAAAGACCAAATGTAGTGCGAAACGCGGTCTTTACAATGTCTTGATCAACTATCCTTATTTGATGATAGCCACTCTTTAGGTCAACCCTACTGAAGTAGGTCGATCCTTGTAGCTTATCAAATAGGTCTTCTACCCGTGGAACGGGAAACCTATTCTTGATAGTGATCTTATTTAGTGCTCTATAGTCGACACACATACGATATGTGCCGTCTTTCTTTTGCACTAATAGCACAGGTGAGCAAAATGGAGATGAGCTAGGCCTAACCATGCCCTTCTCAACTAACTCATGCACTTGCCGCATAATCTCCTCTTGTTGAGCTTGAGAAACTCTATAAGGAGGTTTATTAGGCGGTGAACTTCCTGGAAGAAGTTCAATTGCATGGTCATCATTACCTCGTTTAGGAGGTAGCTCACAAGGGATGTCGTCAATAAAAACATCTTGAAACCCCTTGAGAAAATTGGATAACTCTAATTCCTTTTGGTTGCTTTTATTTTCGTTTGTTAAAGCATTAGGTTCATTTTGAGAATCTTTAACAAAAATCATGTACACGGAAATAGAGCTCTTTATTGACTTGTTGAAAGCTGGTGTATGTACAATGGGGATGGTGTTACCCATTTCTTTAGCATCTATATACATGTCTTTTTCCCTGAACTTAAAGGAGATTCTCCTTTCAGGAAATTTAACATCGGCAGCCAGGCGGTCAAACCATAGTGCCCCTAGGATTACATCCTCATGCTTGAGAGGAGAGATAAAGAAGTCCTCTTTGTCCACATAGCCTTGGACATGAAGCCTCAATTTCCCAATTAAGGGAGTGACTGAAGCTTCTTGCCCCTTGAAGGCACTGTCTGCGGGTAGGACATCTCCCATCTTGTAGGATTGTATGCCTAGCTTGGTGGCTAACTCCATAGATATAAAATTGTGAGTAGAACCAGGGTCAAAGAGAATAAAAGCATCATGTTCTCTTACCTTTCCCCAAGCATGGCATAGAGGAGATCCTTTGTGGTGAGTTTGGTGAGTCTCCTCCTCTTGGATTTCAACCAAGGAAGCTCTAGGAGGATCTTAGCGGTTGTTCTTTTGGGGACAAGCGCGGTACGCATGCCCTTGTTCGCCGCACTTGAAACACCGGTTATCCTTACGATAACGCTCAAGCTCTTCAGGAGAGAGTTTATTCTTACCTTTGTAAACTCCCTTCTCTTTAGCTTTGTTGGAGTTGCCCTTAGGAGACTTTTGGACATTGTCCTTCCCCTTAGGCTCATTGGAACCCTTGTTTTCCGGGGGCTTATTATTTCTTTTAGCCCCCGTTTGGAAATTGATTCGAAAGGCGACCATAGTGTGGTGTATTACCGCCGATATGGTACGTGGTCTTTGGGAGTTGACATACTCCGCCATTTCTTCGGTTAAGCCCGCACAAAATTGTTGCTTTTGCTCTCCAAAATCCAACCTTTTGAAGACAGTGGCTTTGAGTTGTAGGTCCCAAAACTTGTCTACATATTTGTGGATGGATTCATTGGGAGAGAGCTTTAAGCTTCTCCATTCGGGGAGTACTTTGTCTTTGGCATCGGTGGCCAAAAACTGCTTCATAATGGAAGCTCTTAAAGCTTTCCATGTTTGTCGAGCTTCACCGTTGGCTCGTAGGCTAGACCACCATTACTTGGCGGACCTTTGAAAGTGCATAGCTACATGGCGTAGCTTAGAGGACTCCGTGAAGCCCTCATCTCCGAACGCCGCATCAAATTGTTGGATAAAGGCGAAGACTTTGTCCGTAGCACCAAAGGTACCATCATAGGTAAGGAAAGAGATGCTCTTCCCTCCCTCTTTGAATTTCTTCAACTTGGACGACCTCTTCCATGCGGCATAGGATTTCCTATGGCCTCTTCTTTTATATTTGCCCAATACTCGCTTGTCATATTTGAGTCTTTGACTCTCATATGCTATGGCATGCCCAAAATAGCTCCAAGGAGATCACCACAAGAATCACATTGGACCTTAAATGAATTTGAGAGATCTAGTACTGTGAGCACAAGTTGAGAGATAAGCTTCTTCTTAAGCTTCTCAAAAGCTTCTTGCACTTTTGTAGTCCATGAATACTTAACGTTATTTTTTGTTAAGTCATGTAATGGGCATGCTATTAGCGAGAATTTTTCTATGAAGCATTGATAGTATGCACACATACCTACAAAACTTCGTACCTCCCGTAGATTCCTTGATTAGGTACACATTTCTTTGTAGGTATGCACACATACCTACAAAGCTTCGTACCTCCTGTAGATTCCTTGATTAGGCCATCCTTTTATTACTTCCAGCTTTGTTGGATCCATATGGGTGCCACGTCCACAGATAATGTGACCTAAATATTGAATCTCTTGTAGTAAAAATTCACTTTTCTTTTGATTAATGAAAAACTTATTATCTCTCACAACTTGAAAGATTACCTGGAGGTGTTGCTTGTACTCCTCCTCAATATAATTTGAGTGGCCCCTGGCACATGAAATTTGTTTTTGATAGTGATCTTATTTAGTACTCTATAGTCGACACACATGTGATATGTGCCGTCTTTCTTTTGCACTAAAAGTACTGGTGAACAGAATGGAGAGGAGCTAGGACTCACCATCCTTTTTTCCACCAATTCATGCAGTGGCCTCATGATCTCCTCTTGTCGAGCTTGTGAAAATCAATAAAGAGGTTTATTAGGCGGTGAACTTCCTGGTAGGAGCTCTAGTCCCTCATTTTGGAGGTATGAGCAAGCTACTAATGATGCTTCAATGCTTGTTAACTATCTTGTTTCTAGGATTCAACAAGCCATGGGCAATCCATGTCTCCAAAGTGAAGTGCAACGGCAGCCCCGTGCTCACGGGATTCTCCAAGCTAATCACCATGACGAGAGAACACCTAGGAAGCCTCCTTGTGAGACTACCAAAAGAGGTCTCTCTCCGATTCGGGAAGAAGAAGAGAATCCTTATGAAGGGCTCAAGAATTTACTTCTTGATGATGTATCTCCTTCCCAAAGGAGAACTCAAGAGCCTCCACTGAAGGAACGAGAAAGAAGCGAATCTCCGGCCACCTCGGCGGAGATGGCTCCACGAAGACGGCGGGCTAAACGCTCTCCATCACCACCAAAGCGGAGAAGACCATCATATTCTTCTCCCCACCACAATTCAAAGAGGGATGATAAAAAGCAAGAGAAGAAAAAGGCGAGAAAGAGGACACCCTCTTCTCCATCTTCTTCATCCTCTTCCTCTTATGAAAACTATGGTGAAGATGACAAAGATCAAGACAAGAAAAAGGCGAGAAAGAGGTCACCCTCTTCTCCACCTTCTTCAAATTCTTCACCCTCTCAAAGTCATCAACATTAATTTCACTCTCTTTACTATTGTCAGCCATTCTAACAACTTTTAGGTGTAAACTTTTTAGGTGTACTTTGGCACTTCAAGCCCTAGTTGCTACTCCTCTTTACCCCTTTAGAAAAGGCACTCAAGCTACTGTACCCGCGGCTCGAATACCATTAATTGCAAGGAATAGAAGAGAGGGTCTTTCGACACCAAAACAGCACCTGCTCTTGTCAAGCTTCTAATAGCTCAATAGTGGTTAAGCCGTAGGCAAGCCCCATAGGACTCCACTATTAAGACCATAGCTCTTGACGGTGATGCCCCGTTAACTGCACGAAGGCAGGCGCACTGCAAGGCTGAAAAATCCCTATTCTACTTACTCACAGGCAATTAATAATACCAACCATTTGTAGCTAGCTTGAGGACCTCCCTTCTTGAGCAAGAAAAGAGAAACCTTGAGCTCTGATACCAATGTAACATTTAATGGCCTAATAACTTATGTGTAGCGGAAATTAGCATGAACATAGTGGGCATTTCATTAGAATAGATTTCTAATGAGAATTACAAGAGTGCTTGGGTGGAGAGAGCAACAAAAAGCATAACACCTAGCTAGATAGCATCAACAATACTTTCAAAAGAGAGAGAAATTAAGCTATTGATAACAGTTGAGGACCGGATTTGCATGGAGCCGGTCCCCCCTCCAAAAGGCTTTGTATTATGGTTTCTCCCATCAAGAGAGACATTGTACAATACAATTCTTTGTGTTCCTTCAAGACTAGCTAGTGCAATGAAGATGGAAGCTTCATGCACTAAGCAAAACACTTAATCAAACACAACTTGAATTATCCCCGTTCTCAGGCCCAAGACCTCACACACCTTCGAAGATGGTGAGAGCTAGCAGGGTATGAGAATAGATTGAGAGGAAGAAGGAGTATCTTACTAGAAAGATGTACATCTCCTCACATAATCACTCATATTAGCATAGCTTAGCTTAGTAATTAGCTCGGTAGAGAAGATGAGCATGCATTGAAGGTTGACTCTTGGTTGGATTTGCATCCACATGCCAAGAGAGTGTTGATGTAGGCTTCTATCTCACAAGCTTGGAGTAGGTGATGAGCTCTTCATTAAAGCTTGGGAGGAGATAGAGTATTCTTTCTTCACACATGGTCAAGTGTGAGTGTGTGTGTGTCAATACCAAGCAAAAATCAGCCCCCCCTCTCTCTTGGGCGAGCCCTTCCTGCTAAATTGGTATGGCTTTTGCCTCATTGGACCTCCCCAAGTCAAGCCAAAGGGTGTTAAGCAGCATAAGTGATAGCCTTCTGACATGTGTCCCCCTTTCCCCTTTTGTGAGAGCTTTAGGTAATTAAATAATTAAACTAAACTCTCATTGGACCCCTTTGCCTCCTGGCCAATAGGAATCAGGCAAGCCATTGGGCTCCTGAATGCTCATTGGACCCCTTGGGAGACTGCCCAATAGTCTTCTAGGAGACTTAATTCTCATTGGTTTCTTTTATTAAATGTTTTTAAATTAATTAAACTAGATTTACTCTAGCTTAATTCTCATTGGTCCACTTCAAGGGTCTTCCAATAGGAATTGGGCACCCCTTGTGGGCATCTGGCCTAGGGAGCTGACATGTGTCCCTAATTCCCTTTGTGTAAAGGGAGCCTGTGTGTTTGTGTGTGGCTTTCTCTCTCATCCCCTACTAAATGGGCTCGCCCCCTCCTTTGTAGGCTTTGAAGAAGACTTTTGTACACACACTAAGCATCCAATTTTCCCTAGGGTTGACCTTTTGGACACAACCTTTGAATTTTGGAACCTTAGCATTTTGGAAGTCTTAATGGGCTGAACCTTAGGGTCTTTTTAGCCCATTGTTGCACATGGCTCTTTTGCAGATGGCCCCCCCTTTGGATCCCTATTTTCCCTCCTTTGGATCCCTTACTGTGGCCGGTCTGCTAGCTTAACCAATATTCTAGCTTTTTCTCCCCTGGCCTTCCCCACATTAAATGATCAGTTTAATATGAGAAAATCATTTGGGAGAATCAGATATTGATTATTATGACATGATCTCTAAAGTCATTTTCAACCATGCAGAGAAAGTAAATGCTGCTTAGCATTCTAAAACAATAGAATGCAAGAAAGTAAAGACAGGACATGAAATGAAAGGTAAGTCTTTATTATGCACTAAAAATAATGAAAGTCCCCCTAACCAAACCCAACAGTAAGGGTTTCTTTTAGAAAGCCAAAAAAAATCTCAAGCTTACACACTTAATGTGTGTGGAAGGGCACGTTCACACGATCGATAAAACAATAGCTCGGAGTAGAGATAGAAAGGAAGCGAAGAGCTGGCTCCAAAGAACGAGAGAAACTTGGGAGTTCTCTTGGTCGCAGAAGAGAGTATGTGCATTCGACACACGTACACACACACACAAGCGTGTATAGGCATCGACGACTCATCTCGGTTTACTCTCCGACATCGACACGACATTAGCTTATAGGTAGAATAAGCAAGCGCCATCGACTCTCGACTCGATTTCGACATCAACGACACTGCTAGGAAATATAACGTAGCTAAGTAGATAATTGAGTAGATTACTTAATGGAGAGAGATAATTTTCACACACAAGAGATTATAGAGTAGAGAGAGAGAGAGAGAGAGAGAGAGAGAGAGAGAGAGAGAGAGTACACACAATATACGTGGCTCACCCAATGAGGGCTACGTCCACGGGAAAGCAGCCACTCAATGGCTTTAGTGGCTTCCTTCGTCTTCTCCAAGCTGTGTGTGTTTTCCTTCAACCCTAATTCCAACATGTATTTCTTTGTAAAGAAGAATGTAGTATGTGAAGATCCCTTTTCTCTTTGAGAGAGAGAGAGAGAGAGAGAGAGAGAGAGAGAGAGAGAGATATGAACTCATGCACTAATTGTTAACATATACATGTGGTAGTGATGTGTCTAAACACACTTAGGACCGCCTTGGCATTTTTTCCCTCACTAGGAGGTTTTCCCCTCGTGCATTGTATAAATGCCCATCACTCTAGGGCTATCTATTTTTCCATTGCACACTAAGTAATACACTCTATGTTGTGTGCCTTGTACTTCAAAACAAGAAGCAGGTTACAAAGGGATTATACCCTTTTGGAGCTCCCGCCTTGCTTCACTCTCACCACCTCACACCCACCTTGTTGCATCAACTTCACACTGTGAAATGTGTGTAGAAATGGCCTCCTCTTATAGGCCAAAAGGGTTGCCCTCTCTCATGAGAGGCAGCCATGTGTAGCCGCCCTTGTGTAGATAAGTCCAAATCGGACCCTCCAATCCGACCATGTGTCGCCGCCCTTGAGAAGACAAGTCCGCTTTTGAATTTGGCCACCGGCCATTGACTTATGACCACCGGCCACCGGGCATTGACACTCGGCCAACTGGCCGGTCATTTTCTGACCACTTTTCGATCGCCGTCCGGCCATAATATTCCGACGAAAAGGAATATTCCTACGAAGAGCCGTGAAAATTTTGATTTTTGGCGAGTGATTTTATCTTTCGGTGAGTTATTTTTCTTCACGCACGATGGCTTCTCCTCATAATGGGGGCCGTACAAATGTGCGTTTTTAACACAAAAAATTACAAGGGGTAAATCAGGCTCCATACTTAACAGACACTCGTTATGGCATCAACTGTCGCGATTTTCCTCTACGACTCGGCATCAACAGCTCATCACCGACTTCGAGCATAGGCGACTACGGCATAGAGAAGTGCTTCTGTCCGACGACGGAAGGCGACATCGGTTTCATTTTTTGGCTTCACTTCTTAGGCAGCTATTCGACTAGCACATTTTTTCCCGGTGGTGAAAATCGAAACCGACATTCCTAGTCTACATGGATATGCAGTTTTACAAGGGACTTTTGAACCCACATCGACCACCTTTTTTTGTAGTCTCTTGAGAAACACTTTTCCCAAGCACACTGCTCGGAGGCAGAGTTGTCAGCATCGACATTACAGGTGGTGTACGCACTGGAGACCTAGCCAACAGACATTTTTTGGCTGAGGTGTAGACTAGGGCTACGACCATACAAGTGGTGTCTTCACAATGGTTATAGTATTATGATGTTCATTCTTTTGAGAGCTTGATCCCAGCAGGGATTTTGTCACTTGCAGATTCTATGTACGCATGTTGCCGATACTACCTACGCATGTTTTTTTGTGGAGCCATTTTTTGGCTAGTCTTGGCAGTTTACCTAGCCGTTTCTGAGACTCGGTTTTGGAAGAGTCCTTTCTGAGACTGAGGCTAGTGTCTTTGAGTCTGCGCAGCCTATTGGAGGGACCTGTGTGAGGTTTTCTTTGAGCTAGGGTTGAGACACTTTCGGTGATACAGGTGGCTGGAGTTCCCCACTACGTGTATGGTAGTCCATTGATAGTGACAATTTTTTACACGCCTAGTTAGTGCAGTTGGCACATTCTATGCTTATATTGAGTTGAGTTTTGACTTCTCATACAAAGGAGACTCTGTCAAATTTTTCCCACGAGTCATGACTTTCATTGTTGGCACTTTTGAGATTCTATGTACGCATGTTGCAAATACCGCCTATGCACGTTTTTTTATGGAGCCATTTTTTGGCTCGTCTTGGTAGTTTTTTTGGATAGTCTTTGTAGTTTACCCAGACGTTTCTGAGACTTGGTTCTACAAGAGCCCTTTCTAAGATTGTGGCTAGTTTTTTTGAGTCTGTGCAGCCTATTGGAGGGAGCAACGTGAGGTTTTCTTTGAGTTGGGGTGTTCTCGAATGTTGAACACCTTCGGTGATATAGGTGACTGGAGTTTCCCACTACGTATCCTTGCCACAATAGATGTATCTTATGGGATTTTATACTTGACGTCATGTATGGCAGTCCATTGACAGTGACAGTGACAATTTTTCACATGCCCAGTTAGTGCAATTGGCACATTCTATGTGTAGTTTGAGTTGAGTTTTGACTCCTCATACAAAGAAGACTTTGTTGGATTTTTCTCGCGAGTCGTGACTTTCATTGTTGGCACTTTTGATCCTATTTCGGTTGAGATTTTACTCCCGATACAAAGGTTACTTTGCCCAAATTTCTTCAGCTTCTCACCATAGTTTGGCACCTCTCAAACCCTCTTGTCAGCAATGGCTTCTTCTTCAAAAAAGGAGGAGTATTTCGTCAACAGGTTTAATGGAAGCAACTTCACCATGTGGAAAGAGCGCGTGAAGGATGTTTTGACTAACAAAGGTCTACTAGAACCGTTGAAAGAGTGTGCAGGGGGTGATGTCTATACGCAGACTCAATGGGAGATTTTGGATGTAAAAGCCATGGCTATGATACGTCTACATCTGGCCGAGTCAGTGTTCTTCACTATCATAGGGAAGCCGACAACCAAGGATCTATGGGATAGCTTATGTTCAACATGGGAGAGTAAAAGTGCATCCAACAAAGATTTTCTCATGAAAAAGCTTATGAAGCTCAACATGAAAGAAGGTAGCACACTTTTTGGACACTTAAATGAGCAACTCCTTGTTCAGTTAGTTGACATCTCAGGGCTTTAGTGAGTTTGATGACGAACTCAAGTTTATATTCATGTTAAGCTCTCTACCCAGTTCATGGGACATATTTTGCATAGCCATGAGAAATTTAGCTCCCAATGGAAAGTCAGTGTTCAATAATTTCACAAATGCATTGCTCACTAAAGAGATTCATTGTAAATCTCTTGAAGGTGCCAGGCGGTCAAACCATGGTGCCCCTAGGATTACATCCTCATCCTTGAGAGGAGAGATAAAGAAGTCCTCTTTGTCCACATAGCTTTGGACATGAAGCCTCAATTTTTCGATTAAGGGAGTGACTGAAGCTTCTTGCCCCTTGAAAGCAGTGTCTGCGGGTAGAACACCTCCCATCTCATAGCCTTGTATGCCTAGCTTGGTGGCCAACTCTATAGATATAAAATTGTGAGTAGAACCAGGGTCAAAGAGAAAATAAGCATCATGTTCTCTTACCTTTCCCCAAGCATGGCATAGAGGAGATCCTTTGTGGTGAGTTTGGTGAGTCTCCTCCTCTTGGATTTCAACCAAGGTAGCTCTAGGAGGATCTTGGCGGTTGTTCTTTTGGGGACAAGCGCGGTACGCATGCCCTTGTTCGCCGCACTAAAAACACCGGTTATCCTTGCAATAACGCTCAAGCTCTTCAGGAGAGAGTTTGTTTTTACCTTTGTAAACTCCCTTCTCTTTAGCTTTGTTGGAGTTGCCCTTAGGAGACTTTTGGACATTGTCCTTCCCCTTAGGCTCGTTGGAACCCTTGTTTTCCGTGGGCTTATTATTTCTTTTAGCCCCCGTTTGGAAATTGATTCGAGAGGCCACCATAGTATGGTGTATTACCACCGATATGGTACGTGGCCTTTGGGAGTTGACATACTCCGCCATTTCTTCGGTTAAGCCCGCACAAAATTGTTGCCTTTGCTCTCCAAAATCCAACTTTTTGAAGACAGTGGCTTTGAGTTGTAGGTCCCATAACTTGTCTACATATTTGTGGATGGATTCATAGGGAGAGAGCTTTAAGCTTCGCCATTCGGTGAGTACTTTGTCTTTGGCATCGGTGGCCAAAAACTGCTTCATAATGGAAGCTCTTAAAGCTTTCCATGTTTGTGGAGCTTCACCGTTGGCTCGTAGGCTAGACCACCATTACTTGGCGGACCTTTGAAAGTGCATAGCTACATGGCGTAGCTTAGAGGACTCCGTGAAGCCCTCATCTCAGAACGCCGCATCAAATTGTTGGATAAAGGCAAAGACTTTGTCCGTAGCACCAAAGGTGCCATCATAGGTAAGGAAAGAGATTCTCTTCCCTCCCTCTTTGAACTTCTTGAGCTTGGACGACCTCTTCCACGCGGCATAGGATTTCCTATGGCCTCTTCTCTTTGCTGGTTCAAAGGTTGCACCATCACTTTCTTTAGAAGGCGAAGAATTTGAGGAAGGTGGAGAAGAGGGTGACCTCTTTCTCGCCTTTTTCTTGTCTTGATCTTTGTCGTCTTTACCATCACTTTCATAAGAGGAAGAGGATGAAGAAGATGGAGAAGAGGGTGTCCTCTTTCTCGCCTTTTTCTTCTCTTGCTTTTTATCATCCCTCTTTGAATTATGGTGTGGAGAAGGGTGCGATGGTCTTCTCCGCTTTGGTGGTGATGGAGAGCGTTTAGCTCGCCGTCTTCGTGGAGCCATCTCCGCCGAGGTGGCGGGAGACTCACTTCTTTCTCGTTCCTTCAGTGGAGGCTCTTGAGTTCTCCTTTGGGAAGGAGATGCATCATCAAGAAGTAAATTCTTGAGCCCTTCGTATGGATTCTCTTCTTCTTCCTGAATCGGAGAGAGACCTCTTTTGGAAGTCTCACAAGGAGGCTTCCTAGGTGTTCTCTCGTCATGGTAGTGAGCTTGGAGAATCCCATGAGCACGGAGCTGCCGTTGCACTTCACTTTGGAGAGATGGATTGCCCATGGCTTGTTGAATCCTAGAAACAAGATAGTTAACAAGCATCGGGGCATCATTAGTAGCTTGCTCATTAGCAAAATCAAAGCTATCAACATTAATTCACTCTTTTTACTATTGTCAGCCATTCTAACAACTTTTAGGTGTAAACGTTTTAGGTGTACTTTGGCACTTCAAGCCCTAGTTGCTACTCCTCTTTACCCCTTTAGAAAAATCACTCAAGCTAGTGTACCCGTGGCTCGAATACCATTAATTGCAAGGAATCGAAGAGAGGGTCGTTCAACACCAAAACATCACCGGCTCCTGTCAAGCTTCTAATAGCTCAATAGTGGTTAAGCCATAGGCAAGCCCCGTAGGACTCCACTATTAAGACCATAGCTCTCTACGGTGATGCCCCGTTAATTGCACAAAGGCAGGCGCACTGCAAGGCTGAAAATTCCCTATTTTACTTACTCATAGGCAATTAATAATACCAATCATTTATAGCTAGCTTGAGGACCTCCCTTCTTGAGCAAGAAAAGAGAAAACTTGTGCTCTGATACCAATGTAACATTTAATGGCCTAAAAACTTGTGTGTAGCGGAAATTAGCATGAACATAGTGGGCATTTCATTAGAATAGATTCCTAATGAGAATTACAAGGGTGCTTGGGTGGAGAGAGCAACAAAAAGTATAACACCTAGTTAGATAGCATGAACATACTTTCAAAAGAGAGAGAAATTAAGCTATTGACAACAATTGAGGACCGGATTTACATGGAGCCGGTCCCCCCTCCAAAAGGCTTTGTATTATGGTTTCTCCCATCAAGAGAGACATTGTACAATACAATTCTTTGTGTTACTTCAAGACTAGCTAGTGCAATGAAGATCAAAGCTTCATGCACCAAGAAAAACACTTATCAACCACAACATCAATTGTCTCCGGTCTCAGACCCAAGACCTCACACACCTTTGAATATGGTGAGAGCTAGCGGGGTATGAGAGTAGATTGAGAGGAAGAAGGAGTATTCTTACGAGAAAGATGTACATCTCCTCACATAATCACTCATATTAGCATAGCTTAGCTTAGTAATTAGCATGGTAGAGGAGATGAGCATGCATTGAAGCTTGCCTCTTGGTTGGATTTGCATCACAAAGCCAAGAGTTGTTGGTGTAGGCCTTCCTTCTCACAAGCTTGGAGTAGGTGATAAGCTTTCCATTAAAGATTGAGAAGGAGAGTGAGTCTTCTTTACTTCACACATGAGATTGTGTGAGTGTGTGTGTGATAATGCCTTGCAAAAATCAGCCCCCCCCTCTCTCTCTCTCTCGGTCAACCCCCCTTGCTATTTTCTCATGCTACCCTCTCATTGGACCTCCCTAGGGCTAGCCAATGACAATTAAGCAGCATAAGTGATAGCCTTCTGACATGTGTCACCCTTTCCCCTTTTGTGATAGCTTTAGGTAATTTAATAATTCAACTAAACTCTCATTGGACCCCTTTGCCTCCTGGCCAATAGGAATCAGGCAAGCCATTGGGCTGCTGAATGCTCATTGGACCCCTTGGGAGACTGTCCAATAGTCTTCTAGAGGGCTTAATTCTCATTGGTTATTTTATTAAGTGTTTTTAATTAATTAAACTAGATTTACTCTAGCCTAATTCTCATTGGTCCACCTCCAAGGCCATCCAATACGAATTGGGTACACCTTGTGGGCATCTGGGCTAGGGAGCTGACATGTGTCCCTAATTCCCTTTGTGTAAAGGGAGCTTGTGTGTGTGTGACTTTCTCTCTCATCCCCTACAAGCAAGGCTCGCCCCCTCCTATGTAGGGATTTGTAAAGACTTTTGGGACACACACAAAGCATCCAATTCCCCCCATGGTTGACCTTTGGACACAACCTTTGAATTTTGGAACCTTAGCATTTTGGAAGTCTTAATGGGCTGAACCTTAGGGTCTTTTTAGCCCATTGTTGCACATGGATCTTTTGAAGATGCCCCCCCCTTTGGATCCCTATTTTCCCTCCTTTGGATCCCTACTGGCCGGTTTGCTAGCTTAACCAATATTCTAGCTTTTTCTCCCCTGGCACTTCCCCATATTAAATGATCAGTTTAACATGAGAAAATCATTTAGGAGAATTAGATATTGATTATTATGACAAATCAAATGTGCACATTATGCTCACTGCAAGTTCAAGAGTCTGAGTACCACACATTACTAGAGTGCTTAGATTTTGGTCACATTTGAACTTGCTTTCCTCACAATTTTAGCCATGACTTAGACCTACACACTTTCCTCTCCTAGCCACAGTGTGGGCTCTCCATTGCAACTCTCATCACCCTAATTTTTCAGCATCAAGAACCACTCATCATCCACACACATACTACATCACATGCTACTTTGGTCCCATAGGTCATATTTGACCTCCGAGGATAGTAACTTTAAATAAATAAATAAATAAATAAATAAATAAATAAATAAATAAATAAATATATAGATCTCTCTCTCTCTCTCTCTCTCTCTCTCTCTCTCTCTCTCGATGTTCTGAAGCACTGCAAATTGGAGATTGGAGCACGTTCATATTTAGTGTTGATCACGTTTATGGAGAATAAGAGTGGAGGGTTTGTCGGAAGGACCAATGACTAGTAACATATCTTAAGAGGTACAACCAACTAGTTTGGCTCCCTGCCCTCCATCTCTTAATGTTCGAAGCTAGTTTGCCAACCTCTTTGTCCTGTAGCTTCTCCTGGCTATTTCATGATTCTCTCAGTCTCCTCAACCCTTTGTCTAGGTCTTTATGTTATAAATTTCAAGGTGGACATGAATAGTCGACTAGTGTGCCCAAGTAGCTCTTGCACTCATGCATGATTGCATTGGACCTCACGCATTGACAGAGAGTTACTTTGGAATTGCCTTGCCAAAACCTTTATTTTAACTTGGTCATATGTGTTGATATGTGATGCCTGATATGGGGTTGCTTTCTTCTTTGGAATGACATGTAGCTCTTGTACTCATGCATGGTTGTATTGGACCTCACACATCAACGAGGAGTTACTATGCAACTACCCTGCCAAAATGTGTATGTAGCTTGGTCATATGTGTTGATATGTGCTGCCTGATTTGGGGTCACTTCCTTCTTTGCATTTTGCATCAGCTCGTGTCAAGTGCGGACAATAACATGCCACAAAATGTTAAAGAAGCCTTCTCGGTGAAAGTTGATAGCTCCCCGCACTACATTGATAAACATGGGTGAAGGATTGAAGCAGTGCAAGACACTTATTAGTGGTAGTGCCAAGAAGTTTTCCTTTAGTTGGGGTCCATTGAAATGTACACATTGCATGATATGCTAAGAGCGACTAAGTTCTCTCTCTCTCTCGCTCTCTCTCTCTCTCACACACACACACACACACACACACACACACACACACACACACACACACACACACACACACACACACACACACACACACACACACACACACAACTTATTTACCTGGTGTGGTGGATTAATTGGATAGTGTGACTTTTCTACACAAGTGCTTTTCTTTACATGCTAGAATGTTTTGTGGTCTTCTGGTGCACACATCCCACACATGTGCACCCGTTCAAGGGTATGTTTAATAGAAACGATCTAGGAAGCCCACCATGCCCATGTACATAGTAAATGATTGATTGAGTATAGAGTTACAAACATAATTGAACCCCCTCCCCCCTTCAACATGTTCAATATGATTTTTGCACACTCACTAGGCACGAAGCAATCAGATAGAGCAGTTTCTTGACAAAGGCTTTCATCAATCTACATGGATCTTCCACTTGTGTTGAACTTCTGCAATAGCACCATCATATTGACTGCCCTACACTCTTAGCGATCAAATATGTGTCATGTGCACATGAGAACAGTCGACGGGTTTGCAACTTCTATCTCTTCATCAGATGTCGTAACAAATATGCACTTAACATAAGAAATCTCTCTTTAGAATATGATATGCATAAATCATATTGCGGGATATGTCCAACATACGTAGGGTGTCATTACTCCAACTATTGCCAATTATCTAACAAGAGAAACATACTCGGCTTGGGAGGGGGGAGAGAGAGATGAGAGAGAAGCACAAGAAAAAGAAGAGAAGATTTTAACATTGTAGGAACAAACTCAAGAGACCTCAAACGTCTATCCATGCGTGCATGAGAGAGAGAGAGAGAGAGAGAGAGAGAGAGAGAGAGAGAGAGAGAGAGAGAGAGAGAGAGAGAGAGAGAGAGAGAGAGAGAGAGAGAGAGAGAGAGATTTCCTTGCCCAAGTCCTTGCCCGAGGCATAGCCAAAAGCTTGTTGCAGCCTATAATTAAAGAGATAAAAGCGGCAACCACCAGCTTGACGACGTAGGCAAAAGGTAGAATTAAGAATGTCTCCATGGCTTTTGTTTAGGGAATTTGCTTTTCCATATGATGCAAAACTGTAGGCAAAAGGTAGAATTGAGAGAGAGAGAGAGAGAGAGAGAGAGAGAGAGAGAGAGAGAGAGAGAGAGAGAGAGAGAGAGAGAGAGAGAGAGAGATTTCCTTGCCCAAGTCCTTGCCCGAGGCATAGCCAAAAGCTTGTTGCAGCCTATAATTAAAGAGATAAAAGCGGCAACCACCAGCTTGACGACGTAGGCAAAAGGTAGAATTAAGAATGTCTCCATGGCTTTTGTGTAGGGAATTTGCTTTTCCATGTGATGCAAAACTGTTTGGATGAAAATATTTAGAGATAAGTTGTGTCTTTGGAATTTGCATGCAATGGCCAGAAAAAACGTAGGTTTAGTATAATCCCACTGATGAATTTTTAAATGTACCACTCCAAAATTCAAATTTGGAAGATGGGAAAATCTACATTTTAAAAGATATAAGTGGTGCAAATATGCCAAAGTCAATGTATTGGCAAACAAACTTGCATCATTATATATGACAAACAACTGTAGTATGTGGGCCAATAAGCAAAGGGTGGATGCAATCACCTCTTTGAGGTCCGATGCTTTTCTTGCCTCACTTATGACCACGACTATATTTAATAAGAAATAGAGCTGCTCTCTCTCTCTCTCTCTCTCTCTCTCTCTCTCTCTCTCTCTCTCTCTCTCTCTCTCTCTCTCTCCGCCCGAGTGTCGGCTAGGCTTCCTTTCTCCTATTTGCTGTGAGTGTCCAGTGTCTCATCACATATCATTTATGGGTGGGTGTCTCCTTCCCCTTTTGCGAGATAGCGAGTCATATGGCATAGGGAGACATAAGAAACATTGAGCAAAGTGACGATTGAGAGAGAGAGAGAGAGAGAGAGAGAGAGAGAGAGAGAGAGAGAGAGAGAGAGAGAGAGAGAGAGAGAGAGAGAGAGCTCTCCTTGCCCAAGTCCTTGCTCCAAGAGTAGCCAAAAACTTGTTGCAACCTATAAGGAGATAAAAGCAATAGTCACTAGCCTTTTGATGAAGGCTGAAGGTAGAATTAAGAGGATCTCCATGACTTTTGTACAGAGATGTCGCTCTGTCACGTGAGGCAAAATTGCAAAACTTTGGGTACAAAAATTTAGAGATAAATTGTGTCTTTGGAGTTTGCGTGGAGTGGCCAGAAAAAACCTAGGCTTAATGTAATCCCACAAATGAACCGTTAAATTTACCTCTCTTACGTTTAGTTTTGGAATGTGGAAAAAGTTACAAAATTTTAAAATGTAAGTGGTGCAAATGTGCCAAAAACAATGTATTTTTTGCAAGTAAATTTTGGTATACTCTATGCCTGGAGCTGCAAAAACTTGGCATGAGGTGCACGACCTGCTTAACATGATGTGTGTGGGGCAAAGCCTGGGTGGCGCTCTACCACACTGTGTGCCAAGTGGTGTCACGAGGTGGCCTTCCTCGACAACAACCTGAGTTGTCCCATTGTAAAAAAAGTGATGTTGTGGCCTATGTGCCAAACCTGTTGACATAGCCGGTCTTTGCCTCTCGGCCTACAAGCATGTGGCCCAACCCATTTACCTATACGAGGACACACTCGACCAAGTGTCTCCCACCTAGAAGGCCGCCATCCCAACAAGCTTCTGTGACATCTTCCCTACCATCATTCCCCACTAGCTCTCTCCACCTTCGAAGGTGTTTAGGGCCTTGGGACTGAGGCTTGGGATAGTTAATGCTTTTTGCAAAGTTTATGTTATGTTGTGATGCATGAAGCTTTCCATCTTCATTGCATTACCTAGGTCACAAGGAACACAAAGATTGTATTGTACCAAGTCTCTCTTAATGGGAGAATCTATAATAAAAATGTCTTTTGGAGGGGGGACCGACTCCACATAAATCCGGTCCTCAACTGTTGTCATGTTCTCTTAAAACTCTCTCTTGTAAAAGTATTGTTCATGCCAAGTTAACTAAATACTATGTTTATGTTGCTACTATCAATTAAGTTCACCCTCTATGCTCGCAAAGTATTCTCACAAAAGTGCTTTCTTTAATTTATAATTCCACTACTCTCAAAGTTCATAGGCCATTTCCATTACATTGGTATCAGAGCATTTGCTTTCTCTTTTCTTGCTTAAGAAGAGAGGTCCTTAAGTAGCCTATTAATGGTTGATTTGTTAATTATATTAGGGTAAGTGGGACTAGGATCTATTATCGGTTTTGTTGAGGCCACTATGTGGGATATGGTGCACACCTCAGGAGCTTTGGTCTTAATAATGGGGTCTTTTTAGACTTGCCTACGACTTTACCATTATTGAGCCATAAGAAGTACAAAAGAAGCTAGCCCTCGACAACTCTGCACTATTAGACCCACTCCACTACTCTCTATAACTAACCAATTTGAGCCGTGGGTGTAGATACTTAAGTGCCAATTTTCAAAGTCTAAGAGGAGTAGCAACTAAGGTTTTGAATTGCCAGAGCATACACTAAGTACTTAAATGGTTTTTACCATGGCTGACAATAACCAAGAGAGTAGAATGAACGTTGATAACGTTGATTTTGCACATGAAGGTGCTAATGATGATGCCCCCATGTTTGTCAATTATCTTGTTACTAGGTTGCAGCAAGCTAAGGGCAACCCTGCTTTGCAAGCCGAAGTTGCTCAACAACTTTGTGCTTATGGGATTTCCCCTCCTCTCCAAGAGGAGAGAGAGCTTAGGAGGCCTCTTGATGAGACCCCCAAAAGAAGACTCTCTCCCATATGAGAGGAGGAATCCAAAGAGCAAGAAAGTAATGAATCTTTAAGTTCCTTTGAAGATGTGGCTCCACAAAGACGGTGGTCTAAATGATCGCCAACTCCTTCCAAGAGGAAATGTTCAACCCACAATCCTTCTCCTCGTCACTCCAAAAGGGAAGAGAGGAAACAAAGGAGAAATGGGCAAGAAAGAGGTCACCCTCTTCTCCTTCTTCTTCACCTTCCTCCCCTTCCGACAAGAGCTATGGATATTCTCCTAGAGAATATAAGAGGGGAGGACATGGTAAATCATACCCTGCATGGTGAAGGTCACAAAAGCTCAAGAAGTCCAAAGAGGGAGGAAAGAGTATCTTTTTTCTCACCTATTATGGCACCTTTGGTGCAACCAAAAAGTATTGGCCTTCATTTAGAAATTTGATGCGGCCTTTGGAGACAAGGGCTTCACAGAGTCCTCCAAGATACACCATGTAGCTATGCACTTCCAGAAATCGGCTCGTCAATGGTGGGCTAGCCTTCGTGGCAACGACGAAGCCCTAAAGACATGGAGAACTGTACGAGTTTCCATCCATGAAGTAATTCCTTGCAAGCGATGCAAAGGACAAAGTGCTTACCAAATGGCATAGTTTGAAGATTCTCTCCCATGAGTCTATCCACAAATATGTAGACAAGTTTTGGCATTTACATCTCAAGGCTACTGTCTTCCAAAAGATAGACTTTGCTGAGAAAAATAAACAATTTTGCTGAGAAAAATAAACAATTTTGTGCGGATTACCTGAAGAGATGGCCAAGTACGTCAACTCTCAACGGTTTGGTTCTATCACCGAAGTAATCCACCACACCATGATTGCTTCGCGCATCAATTTCCAACAAGGGGCTAGACGAAATGTCAAGCCCATGGAAAACAAAGACAAAAATGATGCAAAGGGAAAAACCAATGTCCAAAATTCTTCCCAAGGCGATTCCAACAACAACAACAACAACAATCGGTCCAAGAAGAAGGGAGTTTACAAAGGTAAAAACAAACTCTCTCTTGAAGTGCTTGAATCTTTTTGCAAGGACCATAAGTGTTTTAAGTGTGGGGGAGCAAGGACATGGCTATCGTTCTTGCCCCAAGAGAAATGCTCGCAATGAGACTCCTAGAGCTTCCACCATCGAAGCTCCAAAAGAGGATGCTCATTGCAAAGGATCACCTCTCTCCTATGCTTGGGGAAAGGTAAGGGAGCATGATGCCTTCATCTTGTTTGACTTTGGCTCTACTCACAACTTCATATCAATAGAGTTGGCCACCAAGTTGGGCATTCAAGCTTTCAAGATGGGAGATGCTCTAATGGCCGCAAAGAAGACTTTTCCATATCTCCTCTCCAACATGAGGATGCTATCCTAGGGGCACCATGGTTCAACCACATGGCTGCCAACATGAAGTTCCCTGAAAGGAGAATCTACTTCACTTTGCAGGGAAAAGAATATGTATACAGATGCTAGTGAGTCTGGGCATACTATACCACTTGTAAATCCTCTTGCTTTTGATAAATCAATGAAGAGCTCAATTTTTGTGTACATGATTTTTGTCAAAGTCCCTAAAAGATCCTAATGTTTCATCAAATGTAAATGGTAGGAATCACGAAGAGTTAGATTTGTCTGATTTTCTAAAAGGATTCCAAGATGTATTCATCGATGATATCCCTACGGACTTGCCTCCAAAATGAGGGGATGATGACCATCGAATTGAGCTCCTACCAGGAAGCTCACCGCCTAACAAGCCTCCTTATCGAGTTTTCCAAGCTCAACAAGAGGAGATCATGAGGCAAGTACAAAAATCAATAGACAAAGGGATGGTGAGGCCTAGCTCCTCTCCCTCTTGTTCTGCAGTCCTTTAAGTGCAAAAGAAAGATGGTAATAAAAGCATGGCCTAATCCAAGGAATCTACATGAGCTACAAAGCTTTATTGGTATGTGTGCATACTATAGACGCTTCATAGTTAAATTTTTTGAAATACCAAGACCATTACATGACTTAACAAAGAAGAAATTTAAGTATTTATGGACTGCTAAGGAGCAAAATGCTTTTGACAAGCTCAAAGAAAATCTTACCTCCCAATGAGTCCTCATGCTTCCGGATCTCTCAAAGCCATTGGTCCAATGTGATGCTTGTGGTGATTGCCTTGGAGCAACTTCTGCAATTAAATTCCATATTGTTTACATTGCTTGTAAGCACAATCAAGATGTGTTACCCACTCCCTTCGTCAAAAAGTCATGTATGAATCCCATGCTCCTCCCTATGCGAGGCATAGAGTAGAAAAGTACTTCTATTGACCTACCATGAAATTGGACATACAAAAGTATGTTTCAAAATGTGTAGTCTGCCAAAAGACCAAGTATGATAGAGGGAAGCAACCTAGATTACTCCCCGAGGCGGTCACTTTTTAGAATGTGTATGATATCACGTGAGTTAACCGGAGAGGATTATTAAAAGACCAAAATGTATAAAAATGTATACATACAGAGGGAGTAGGGGTTTTTTAAATAGGCTCACAGTGTGACTATAGTATGTATATTGGGGTATTATTAATTAACTCTTGAACGCACGTGATATAGGGGTCTTTTGATAAGTGACTGCCTCGGGGATTACTCCAGCCATTGCCTATCCCAAATTCACCATGGGAGAGTATATCCATGGATTTCATCTTTGGATTACTCAAGTCTATCCGGGAATATGGACAATATTTGACAGGTTTAGCAAGCAAGCACACTTTATTCCTGTCAAAAAGACTATTAAGGCACACCAAATGGCAACTCTCTTCATATCATAGATTTTCATACACTATGGATTACCAACATCCATGGTGTCAGATAGAGATCCTAGAATGACCAATAATTTTTGGAAAGGTCTCTTTGCAAATCTAGGAACAAGATTGAATTTCTCTTCTGTCTATCACCCACAAATGGATGGAGAAAGTCAGATAGCCAATCTTACGATACTTGATATACTAAAGACTTATGTTACCAAAGTAGATCAAGGCTCACAATGGAAAAAGTACTTACCTCTTGTAGAGTATGCTTCCTAGGAGTACGAACTACAAACGAAAACTCTAACCGACCTATACACATGTCACACCTATCACATGGGTTGGTTAGATGTCCTACAATCCACAAGGGGTGCTACTAGTGTGGATGATCAACAACAAAGAGTTTGTGAGGTCATCCATAGGGTTATTAAGCTAGAGAGACAGAACAAGGGGATCCACATGCCTTCAATGGGTCTCATGAGATTCTTGGATACAGGGAAGGCTAAACAACCAACCTTATTGCAAATGGAGACTCCCTCGGTAAGTCCGATGGATCCTCCATATGTTGTTTTGTCAGGTGTCTCAGTGCAATCTGAGCCCACAAGTGATAACTTTACTTTTCCAATTCTAGCTCATCTTTCCCTTGATGACACCACGGCTACCATGCCTACCCCAATGATGGACATGCCAAGAAACACGCCATGGACCTCATTTGTTAGTAAAGCACCGCTACATGGTAGCTCAATGCCTGCAACAGTACCTATAAGTGTGTACCAATTGTATACACCTATGGGTCTGGTGACGACCCCATATATATGAACGACACTGAAGAGGATTCTGATTTAGGTGAAACCATGGAGACCAAAACGACCACTAGGAATGAAACCAACAAGAAATATCGTCATGAGCCACAAGGCCATGACCCAAAAAGAAGATAGGAACTTACCCCAACCCTATAGAGGAGATTGAGCGAGTCAAGCAATTAAGGAGTTTGGGATCTAGAGCCAGCACCTAGGCAGATCCAAATTACAGACATAGTGTTTCCTACGTAACAACAACGTCACCAAGTCCATAGGCCCTTAGCCATACCTAGTGTCATCCAAGAAGAAAGTGACTTAAAGTCATGGGAAAGTGGGCGTACTCACTTCTTGTTGGAAAGAATGTTTACAGAGGGACTACCTGATCCTATTGAGGAAATAGAGATCCCATCTTCCCCACGTCAAGGGATTGAAGCCCAAAAGGTGCCATTAAATATTGCCAAATTGATGGATTTCATGGCTTCCGAAGTTAGAACCACCATCATGTCCAAACTATATGGAGATCCTGACCTATTCTTAGGTCTTTGAGCTTTCTTGAATGGAGAACTGAAGGTTGGGTTACCACAATTTGCACAGATGGATGGATTTAGTGAGATGCCAATAGAGGAGGAACACTTAGATCCACAACCCAACCTAGATGAGAACCTTGTTGTAGAAATACCTGTTAACAGGTTGGGACAATACTTTGAGGGAGATGAATCCAATGCAACCATACCAATCACTACCAAGGGATTAACTGTGAAGGAAATCCTTGATGGTGGTGTTGGAGTTAGCATTGTGATTAAAAATTGACCCATTGGCCATCTTTACTACTATGGTTGTGGTCCCAAGGTGAGTTCTTCCCATAGTTTCCCAACAATTTTTAAACCTATTGGGATGCTAGAAGATCTCAAGATCAAGGTCTTTGGACATAAAATAAGAATTACCTTCATTGTTATGGATTTCTCCAAGCACACTATGGCATATGAGATGATCTTAGGACATCCTTTCATGAGGGAAGCAAAAATGGTGCATGACTAGTCTAAAAACCATGTCTCCTTGCAGTTCCAAGATTCTGTCATTCGAGTGGATCTTGTAACTGGTCGAGCACATCCTTTAGGAAACAAGTTTATAATTGATCATAGATCTAACACCACAGTTCACTTGGCCCATTGCAGTATTGTTACACGTGCAAAGCGGACACTGATGTTAGGGAAGATTCTCCTTATATGGATGTACTACCTGGGATGACTGAGTCACACAATGTGGATTGGGTCCACCTAGCATCAGCCATAGACACTTGGGAAAATAGGGGGATGACCTGGGTAACACCTGAGGGGATGAAATGCCACCACTCATACTGTTGGGGGTTCCATCGTTGCAATGACCAAAAAAATTTCAATACGGAGGGATGAGCTACCCGATTAGGGCATGGAAACACTCACACGATTAGTGAGCTATTCATGGCAACAAGAATGGTTAACTCTACAAGGTGAGCTTCTCGGCCTATGGAGGAGCTAAGCCACAATGAAAGACAATCTCCATATCCACTTCTCTTCACTCTAATCAACCCAATCACACACTACGATTGCAAGACGCACACAACACTAATCCTATCATGCAACACACTAATCGCAAGCATACACAAATAGATCTATCGAGCACCAGACTCCAATCAAACCTACATGCACATACAAGAAAAAGAGGGCAATCACACAAGATTAGAGAGGGATAGCCACCAATTAGTTAAGATCTAGCTAATCTAAGCATCATAACCAATCACAAGAAGCATGAGAGAGGCATAGTGAAAGAGAATGAATCATTGATTAGTGTTAATCAAGTCTCATGAGCAAGGAGAAGCTCAAGGACTCCATAGCCACACACCTCAAGAGCTCTCACCAAAGAGTGCTCTCCACAAATGAGCTTGAGAATCCTAATTTCTTTTATACACTGCCTTATGTATCTAGGGTAAAAATATGCAATGTCCGAGCGCCCAAGGGCTTTAGGGCTCCACCACTTATTGAATTTGCTACCTAGGCACACTAACTGACCTATTCTTTACAGCTTGGAACTCCCATTGATCGTGTAACACATTAGAAATATTACAATGGCTTGAAATAAATCGGGAATTTACAATATGTGACCATTTTGGGAAAACGTGAAAAATGTGTAACTCCAATCTTTACTGCTTCTTCACTTTGACCTTCGATGTGCATTCATACATATTTGGTCTTTAGCAGCTTCTGTTAAGGATGTTGACTCAGTTAACATTCCTCCCTTCTGATTTTAGTGCCCATCCTCGAGCACTGTTGAAAAGTGTCCGTGGAGGCTGTGGAAGGTTTTTGATTGGTTGTTTATGGGCTGATTTCTTCAATTGTCATTGAATTTTTTGATGAGGTTCAATTTGTTGCAACATCTTCATTGGTCCAAATATGTATGTTGTGAGAGATGATGTTGCATTTGTCCGTTGTAATAGCATAATGATGAGGTTGATGTTGATTTATCAAAACTATGTACAAGGGAAGTAGAATGATGAGGTTCTAAATTAGGGTCTAATACCTGGATGACCAAAGGGAAAAAACCCAGTGGGAAAAAAGTACCTTTGGGATACGCGCATTATTAGAGTACTTATTAGCATGGGAAATGTTAATAAATTACTCAATGGATTTTTTACTGATAGATATGGAATTAAAAAGGCAGCAAATATGAGAGGGAAGCATGATGGAACATTGGTTTGCCTGTTGTAGTCCACTCAAAGTACATGGGTGGAAGCAAACAAGAGTGTATAATGCATATGTCCAATAATGGGACATCCTATTTATGCATACACAAAAATCTATGGAAAACAATATGCTGTGCAAGAAAGATTTTGAGGGGTTCTTAAGAAAAATGGTGTAGCTATAAAAGCATATGACATGGCTTTGCAAGCTGGCACCCCTTTAAGAATGGTTTTCATTGATGAGGATATGTTCTCTCATCTTACTGTGCATGTACGTGAGTGTTGGACTCTACGACACTCCACCAATTGTAAGTTAATAGACTTCGACTCTTATGTTCATCTCATCCAGCATGAGTGACATGACTTAGATATGCTCAACTCTTCCAGCTTTAGGGTAAGCCTAATAACTACGACTCTTAGCACAAAGTTTAATATGAATTGAAGCTTTGGGACTAATGCTTTGCTCATTTTATGGCTCAGTAGCCCGACTCTAACTATACCAAAGAGTGTTTTTTGCACCCTGGCGATTTGACTTTTACATTCTTGTGCTTACTACAAACATTTCTTCAGGTAAAAGTAAGCTTGAATCCTCAAAAAGAGGATTAGTGAAGAACCAAGTTGGCATTGAAGGTTTCTTTTGCCATACTTGTTTCATCTTCTTCAATTCTACATTCACATTGGTTGGGTCGTCCTTCTTTGACTATGAAGACTCCATTATCTGTTTGGTTCTCCAATTAGGCCTGTTGATAGGAGTCTTTGATGTTGTTGTAGGCCTATGTTGATCGTCGGCATTTGGCTTTTGACTAGGAGCATTGGAAGACTTAGGGATCCAAAAATCTTGATGACCTTTGTATCTCCTTTGTTTACTTTGCTTCGCTCTAGGTCTTGTTGAGTTCTTGAGATCTTCATGCAGGTTTGGTGTAGTTGCAATTAGCTTGTGGTTGACTGGTCGCCAAATATTTTTATATCCTATGTAGAATCCTTGTCCAAGAGGAAGATTCTTTGAGATCCGTCTTTGTTCTGTATCCTCTTGAGAGTTGTGGTAGACTTTAGCAACTCTTGATGTGATTCTGTTGTATATTTGCTACTTAGGTATCCTAGGATATTGTCGAGGTTGATACCTTGTGGGCCTTCTTTCTTGGGAGGGACTTGACATTACTTCATATGCTCTAACCTGCGGTTTTGGTACCCATATTTGTCTGTTACCTTGATAGTACTCTTGTTCCTTTAAGGTCCATTGTGATGCTATCCATCCCATGTGTTTGTCTTTTTGTGTTGATTTCCTATCTTTAATTCAAACCGGATCATTGACTTTGACTAAACTGCTCTAAACAAACACTTGCTTGTATTTCCTTTGCTTTCTTGAGTACTTTGGATGAAATATCTTTGCTTTTTTGAGTGTCTCCTTAGAGGGTTTAGTTGGGTCAGCAATTGACTTGAAGTTTTGGAAGCCTGACTTGCTTGAAGAAGCTGATCCATGAGGGTTCTTTGATGTAGAGGCATACAATGTCCCATCTTCCTTGCTAGCCGGTGGAAGTTCCACTTTAGCTTTACCTTTCTCTGCAAGGTCTGTCTTTGATTCTTGTGACTTTTGCAACTTTGATTCCAGCATTAATGATACCTGTAACTGTTGCTTGCTACTTCTTGGAAAAGATAGTATTAGCATTGTATCTTCTTTGTAGGCCTTGTGTTGGTCTAACCACTAATGTCAAAGTATGACATCTGCAAGAATGTCTTTTGAAGACTTCACCTGAAACTTTACTTGCTCTTCATGATGTTGGATGCTAAGGGTAGCAACCATTTCTTTTTGACTTGTATCCTTACCCATGATTTTCTTATTATCTGGCTTGCCTTGAGAAGTCTCTAGGATACTCTGGATGTTATCTGCAACCATATTGCACTTTGCTTCTTTATACAGTAGAGCATTGCATCTGACACTTGCTCCTTTTGTAGTGCTAAGGACTATAGCTATTCTCATTGCTGGTTCTTTTGAAGATCTTTTTCTAGCTTTTTCCATGGTCTCATCTTGATCTAACCGTGTCTCTATGGAGGGTAATTTGAGACTCTGTTTTCCAATCTGCTTTTCATCAGCTGATTTAGCTGGCAATGTTTGGAGCTTTGGACTTCCTATTATTTTTGTTTGGTTGTCTACAACCTCGTTCTTCTTAACTTCTGGCTTTGATGGCATTCTCTGCTCAATAGCTTCCGTGGTTGTTCTTTGCTCTATTTGATCTGCAGTTCTTATTGCGTGATTTGCTTTAAGCTCTTTTGAAGTTCTGATTGATGAAGATGAATTATCTTCAATAAGCTTTGCTTTGGCATCAGTCTGAATTTGTTGTTCAAAGAATCAATTTTAAGCTTTTCAGGTGCCTGTGCATCTTTATGCTGATTTTGAACTTGCCGTGTTTTTACTGGTGCTTCTAATGGTAATGCAGAATCATCCAATTGCACTTACATCGAGATTCGCAGTTCCAATTTTCTCCGTACCTTGCTTGGCAGTTGATGTATCCCTGTTGTCAGGATTTCTTGGACAATCTTCAGGAAAATGTCCACCTTTTTGCCCACAATCTAAGCAATACGCCATGACCGGTGGTATTTCATTTGGTTTTTCATGTCAAGCTCTAGGTGAGGAGCTTCTGTTTCTATGCTAACCAAGTTGTCGGCATTTTCTTTTAAAACACTGAGCATCAAGTTGTAGAATGCTCCATGTTGACCTTTGTACCGTCTTTGGCTTGGTTCCCCAATTAGATTGGATTCTATTGGTTGATCTGTTTGGATCTTGCATTTCTGGCTCTTGACAATAGATCTGACCACTGTAATCCATGTACAATGACCGTGATTGCATATGCACCAAATGTATGTTTTGTTGGCTTGTGCCGATTTCTAGATAAACACTTGGGTTAACTTTTTGAACTTCTATCTGCACTTCATCTTTGAGCTTGCAATACTTGGCTCCACTGAAGTCTGTGAACATCTGGGAGTTATTAAAATATGGCTTTACTCTAGTTAATAGAATCTTGGCTCCTGTGCTGCTTTTGCTGCTCATAAGGTACCTATGACTTTTTGAGGGTGTATAAAACTTTATCTCCAGTGTAGCCATATAGCTGTAAAATCTGCTCTGTTGCAGTTGTGCACGTGTTACCACTGCTAATGGCTTGCTCTGTTGTACTTGAATTCTCGGCTCGATTTGAGCCCATGTCGAATGGTTTTGCAAAAACAGTTTCCTAGCAGATTTTGGTGTTGATTAGCAAAATTTCTCCTGCTTGTACTAGCTTAATCTGCACTCACATGTGAGTTATGGCCCTCTTCGTCCAACAAGAAGCTCAATTTGCAATGCAATTGCTTGCACTTGCCAATTTCGGTTTGCACAATGACTTCTATTCCCTGGTGTTCTTTGTCTAAACTATGGGAACACTGTCCAAAATTGGGCTAAAACAGTGATGTTCTTGGTCTAAAAGATAAGATCCAGTTTCCAAGGTTTCCCAAAATCTAGCTCAAATTTCTAAGCTTCGATGAGTTTTACAACTCTGACTTGTCGATTTTCGGCTTGATTTAGACAGATTTAGAAATTTGTCTGCCGCTCACGACTTGAGTTGATCTTCTCGCTCGCCTTTTTCGGCTATTCTCCTACTATTTCTGACTGTTCCGCTGTTAGTTCGATTTTTTTCTGGCTACTGTTCTCGATTTGTGCTCGCTTTGCGGTGCACTTCTCCGGCTTTGCTTTTCGGCTTTTGATTTGCTTGTTTTTGTGTTGTTTACTCGGCGTGTATTTTTTTGCTTTTCTGGGCTTTTCTCGCACTTTATAGCTTTTTCTGGCACTTTTGACGAGTTTCTTTTTTTAAAATTATTTTTTTGTGAAATTTTAAATTTTAAATTTTAAATTTTTTTGGTATTTTAATGATTTTTTACGATTTTTTTGGAAGGTTTTGATTTTTTAATAAATTTTTGGGGTTTTTTGAAGATTTTATGGTTTTTTGAGATTCATTTTTTTTTTTCAGAAATTTTTTATTTTTTACAATTTTTTTGTAATTTGTCTGTGATTTTTAAAATTTTTAATGATTTTAGGTGAATTATCTGTGTATTTTTAAAATTTTAATATTTTCTATGCGTTTTTTATTTTTTTGTGAATTTTACATGTATTTTTCTTATTTTTTGGTGAATTTTGTTAGCATTTTACTTTTTTTCTTTTTGGAATTTTTATTTGATTTTTCTATTTTTTTGTAAATTTTTGGTCTCTTTTTTATTTTTTTAATGAAATTTTTGATTTTTGATTATATATATTTTTGGTAAATTTTAAATCCCTTTTTTTAGTTTTATTGGATTTTTGGTAATTAAAAAAATTGGGATTTTTAAATATTTTTGGTGATTTTTTAATCTTTTATATTTTTTTGTTTTTTATTATTATTATTTTTATTTTATTGTAAATTTTTATTCTTTTTGTGACTTTTTATTTGACTTTTGTAATCTTTGATTTTGGGTATTTGTGATTTGTTTGTGTTTTTTGATTAAAAAAAACTAAATTAAAATAAAAAACAAAAATAAATTCAAAAGATAAAATAAATGAAAAAAATCTACCTGGACTTACCTGCACGCGGGAGTTGACGTCCGTCCCTGACAGCATGTCTGACCGTACCTGCGGAGCGCGAATTTCGGAACTGTAGCGCGAAAGGGGGCGTGGACTAGCAGGGCTGCAGGGCGCGTAGTGGTCAGGCGAGAGAGAGAGAGAGAGAGAGAGAGAGAGAGAGAGAGAGAGAGAGAGAGAGAGAGAGAGAGAGAGAGCTGACGGCAGAGAGAGCGAGCCGACGGCGGCAGGGCAGCTGGGCGGTGACGTGGCTGAAGCAAAAGAGAGAGGGGATGCGCGTGTGCAGCGTGTGACAAGGGCCAGGGCAGAGAGAGAGAGCTGACGCGACGGGGCAACTGGGGTCCTGGGGAGATGTAGTGACGAGGGAGGTGCAAGAATCCAAGGGAGAGTGCATGTGTGCTGCGCGCCAAACGAGGCAAAGGACAAAAAGGCAGAGAGAGAGTTAAGAGGGGGGAGAGAGAGAAAGTGAGAGAGTTAGAGAGTTATTGCTAATAATCACGATTGGGAAGGGGTGGCGAGGAGAGAGAAAGTTAGAGAGAGAGTGAGGGGTGTGGGGTAGGTTCACGCTGACCGAGGAAAAAGAAGAAGAGTATTTTGATGTCGACAAAAGCTATCGCAAGGGACCGTCAAGATCTAGCCGATGAGCAAATTTTATGCACCGCAAGGAACGGGCCTCGAGCTCAAACCGGCTTTTTTTTTTCAAATTTCCAAAAATGCCAAAATTAGGCCGGAAATTAGCCGAAAATGCACCCGAAAATCCCAAAAATTATCAAAAAAGTCCAAAAAATTTGAGGAATCTTAAAAAATCACCAATATTCATAACTCAACATTTTCAACATGCAAAAGCACACCAAAAATAGTAGTTTTTATAAAAAAAGCAATTTACGACACAATCATCAACCCGATCCCCGGAAATAGCGAAACACTCAAAACTCGACCAAGGAGGGCACAAATGCAAACAAAATGATGCCTAAATATGCCACACAAAATAGCTCATAAAGATCGTAAAATATCAAATTTTTATGGAATTAAGAAAAAATTAATACAAAAATTAGCAAAAAAATACCAAAAATTTGTAAAAAATAATACAAAAATTACCAAAAAATTGTAAGAATTATACAAAAAATACCCAAAACATTTCTAAAAATTCTCCACACATAGGAGATTAGTGCAGCCAAAAAAAAAATCACATAAATCACATCAATTCAATTGCCAAATAATTTTATCAATAAAATGAAGACTAGGCAATTAAACCGACAAAATTAGGTCAAAAATTGACGCAAGTGGAGTGTGTAAATCCCTGTTTTGAGCACAAAAACGCAGCATTTAACCATTGCACACATCATTATGCAATCAAAATATGAATCAATCATGCAAATTAAACACTTTTTAGGCACACACACACACACACTAATAATTGACAGTTTTTACTTATCTTTAGGTACGCACACAAAAGGGTTAAACTTGTCGAATTTTCAATGTGACTTCACAAATCATTAGTTACGCATGAGCACAACACAAATCAATCATCACAATTGAAAAATTATTAAGCACACATTGATTTTTAGGTGCACAGACATGGGCAAAATAGTGCACACACACCTAAAATTAAGCATAGACACACTCAATTAGAATGCAGATACATTTGATTTTAGTGCACACTTGCAATTGACCATCCAAGCATGCAATTAACTCAATTAAGCACCCAATTAGCAATCCACAATCACCATTCGCAATTGAAACTTGTCAAATTCATGCGCCACCAAAACTTAAAAATTTCGGCATTACGTAGCGTGAAAACGAAAAATCGTAAAATTTTCAATCCACATTGCATCAACATAGCATAACATTACATTGCATCATCATGGTGGGATCTCTACATAATTCTACACATCTTTAGATTCTAGGGAGGTTGAGAATACCACCTTAATTACCTTCCATTGAAGATCAATTGAATGGTTGAATGCTCCAATCCTTCATAGCAAATTAGTAAGTTAGCAAAAGTTAGTCAAATTAGCAAGGGGTTAGTGTGAAATTAGAGTGTGTAAACACACAAATGGCAAGATACGGTGACACATTAAGGAATTATGAACACAATACTTCATGCACACACATTCAAAATCCACAAAAACATAACACACAAGTGAAATTAGTAGTGAATTAGTGAGAGAATGCATTCGATTATGCCACAATTACACTAGCGTAGGCCATCGTCCCCGGCAAGAGTGCCAAATGTTCGAGATTCCATCGTTGCAATAGCTCCAATGACCAATATAAGTATCAATACAGAGGGATGAGCTACACGGCTAGGGCATGGAAACACTCACACGATTAGTGAGTTAATCATGGCAACAAGAATGGTTAACTCTACGAGGTGAGCTTCTTGGCCTATGGAGGAGCTAAGCCACAATGAAGGGAAATCTCCACATCCACTTCTCTTCACCTCTAATCAACCCATTCACACACACTACGATTGCAAGACGCACACAATACTAATCCTATCGTGCAACACACTAATCGCAAGCACACACACATAGGTCTATCGAGCACCACACTCCAATCAAACCTACATGTACACACAAGAAAAAGAGGGCAATCACACAAGATTAGAGAGGGATCAACCACCAATTAGTTAAGATCTAGCTAATCTAAGCATCATAGCCAATCACAAGAAGCATGAGAGAGGCATAGTGAAAGAGAATGAATCATTGATTAGTGTTAATCAAGTCTCATGAGCAAGGAAAAGCTCAAGGACTCCATAGCCACACACCTCAAGAGCTCTCACCAAAGAGTGCTCTCCACAAATGAGCTTGAGAACCCTAATTTCTTTTACACACTACCTTATGTACCTAGGGTAAAAATATGAAATGTCCAGGAGCCCAAGGGATTTACGGCTCCACCACTTACTGAATCTGCTATCTAGGCACACTAATTGACCTATTCTTTACAGCTGGAACTCCCATTGAGCTCGTAACACATTAAAAATATTACAATGGCTTGAAATAAATCGGGAATTTACAACACGTGACCATTTTGGGAAAACGTGAAAAATGTGTAACTCCAATCTTTATTGCTTCTTCACTTTGACCTTCAATGTGCATTCGTACGTCTTCGGTCTTAGCAGCTTCTTTTAATTGACGTTGACTCAGTTAACACGTACCCTTAAATATGCTAGAAGCAATGCATATAGCTTCTGATGACCTACAAGATGAAGGTTTGACTGGCATTGGAACATTCTAACTCGTCAAAATTCCTCTCACATGCTAGCGTACCTACCAAATCCCATCAGAGGCAAACATCGAAAAAACCATGTGAAACACTTGTGAAAAGTAACGAAGGTACCTCTCACCCAAGGCAGGAGTGGATGACTCTACCGTACTAGACATATCTGTACACATAGATGGATGATGGTTAGAGTGCAAATATTACAAGGGTTGTGTCAAAAGGTTGTGTTTTTGTGCATAATGTGTTTTTATGATTTTGTGTTATGTATAGAGCTTGTAAGTTTCCAGATTATTGTTTGGTGACTCTTGCTCTTTTTATTTTTAATCTTGTTTTTGTGAGTATAAAGCTTTATATATACATTCCCTAAGATTGAGAGATTGAGAGATCGAGAGATCAGGGAGGAAGGTTGATAAGGGAGTGAGTGAATGATGATTGTCAGCAAACACTCCCCCCTTCCTTGGGTAGATCATACCTTTTGGAATGATGTCGTCATATTTTGAAACCAATTGTTCCAAGTGGGTATGGGTGAAAACTTTGACCAATAGTTTTTGTCCGCCCTATGCATTTCATCTAGTTTCAAGGGTGGTAAGGTACTCTCCCATGATTTTATTTGCAACGTTGTTGTAGGTAGTGAACTTACAACGGGAGGTACAAATTCTTTCTTATTTCTATGGATATGTACAATGGTAGGTGGAGGTTGTGTCGAACCTTCTATTTCCGCATAAGAACTACATGAAAAGCAAGAAGCTTCATTTGACTTCCTTGTTGTTGTGCTAGGTGGAACAAATCGTTCTTTCTTCGGTACCCAAACTAGCTCTGGGGCGGGTGTGTAGCATTTAGTAATTTTTTTCTTTCCGCGATCTTCAATTTGTTTTGGATCTACAGGATTGGGCTCACATGGGCCAGGTGACAAGTAAGAGCACAATTTACATTTTGGCACCCAGATTTGATCATTTCCTTCATAGTAGCCTTGGGATTCCAATAGTTTTTTAGGAATCCAATGCAAGGTTTCTTTGGGCGAGTGGGGCTTCTCTTACTAGGCTCCTGTCTTTTAGCACTAGCTATGGTCGCTAAAGAAGCTATAGGGACCCACTTGTATGTTTTCTTTGTTATATTAGGATGGGTCTTGTGTGTCTGAAGCTTTATTTCAACTACAATAGTTGAAGTTTTAGAGAGTTGGGATATGGGGACATATGGTTCAACCTCTTGGACATGCAATGTTTTGGGTTTTATTTCCTTAAGAGGCAATATCTCAGGGACTATGGCTTGAGTGACAGGGCTAAGAGTTGGTTTTTGCGTTGTGACACCCCCCATCCCCCAATCAATAGTGCATTTGGTGGTTATCATCCACGTGCGTCCTAGGTTTATATTACCCTTCATAGTTCCAGTAGGCATGACCAAAAAGTCTAGAGCTACAATCCCATCGTCATAACTGACAGAAGTGTGCCAAATTCCAAAAACAGTAGTCTTCTTCTTATTGACACCCTTGACTTGGATGGTGCTTGTGGATAGGGATGGTTTTCCTAGCTGACACCAAATTCCATAGGATAACAAATTATGTTGAGCTCCTGTATCCAATAATGCGTTATACAGTACGCTCTCATAGAGGCTATTTAGGTCAATTGGATATCATAGAGGTGGCTCAGATTCCAATAACTCATCATCAGTGTCTTCAAAAAATGCTTCTGTGATTCCCAAATTAGCCTCTTGGATCTTTTTAAGCTCTGCCTATTCTTTGGTTGTTTTCTTTTGATTTATTCTAGCACGCACATTTGCTCGATATCGTCTTCTCTTATATCTCTTACTCTTCTTGTCTAATTTTCGATTACAGCCGATCTCTAGTGAAGAGTCACTAGATAAATCGCTACTTGTGTCTTCTGCTCCCTTGGAAAGATTGTCATCTAGGGTACCACTGGTCCTAAATGGTTTATCCCCACATTTGCACTAAGATTTAACTCAGATTCTACGTCCTCAGAGTCAATTTCAATTGGTGATTCTGACCCAAATCGTGTGGGCTATAGTCTTGTGAGACCTGATACGTCTCATGACCACGACTAATCCATACTTAGTAGAGAGCATTTCTCCCATTGCACAAGCCTACCCTTTTGACCAAAATAACTATAGGTGTCTAGTGACATTCGTAGTAAACATTGGTGCCTCTAATGATGAAGAAGATTTACATGATTACACAAATGGTACATATGGTCTCACGGATGATGACTTTGTTTTTCTTGATGACGAGGATAGGGGTTTAGCCTTAGGGTTTCCCGCCAATCTCTACAATATCCTATTCTCTTGACTCTCTAGGGAGAGTGTAAATAATTAGATTAGGATTCTTTATGTTTTTTAATTGTGTTCAATAAGGGTTGGTACCTTTTCCCACTGATGTGCCTCTGGAAGGTGGATGTTTGGTGGTGACTATCGTGTAGTTTGTGACTACATAAAGGTGCCTTCAAAGGACAACGACAATGGTTGTTTACATGTTACAACAGATGTTTTCCATTATATCAGGTGTACTACTTCCTTTTATCTATGCTTTCCAGCGTTACATGTTTGCATCTTGTCATTTAAGTTTCTAACAATGCATAAAATTTATGAAGTTTTGACATTGCCAATTTAGATGCTATAATTTTTCCAAACTTCTAGTACCTTGTGCTTCTCTTTGAGTTTGGTCTATTAGTTGGCTTTAAGTAGGTATCAGGACCTTAGGCTAAAGGCAAAGGAGACCGCCGGAAGGGGGGCTACTCTGTGGCGGACCCGATATGCTTATCTAAAAGACTTAAGCGCCGGTTTCATGTCCGACATTCACTGCTGATAGGATGGAACGAATAGGAAGCATCAATCACGAGCAAAATGCTAGAAAAACTACGAGACAAGGACTGGGTGCAGACAGCTAGCTTCAGTTCATTTAGACCCGACACCCCCAATATGGGACTTTGAAATTGAGTTCTCACATCCGCCCGTTGTGCACAATGCCAAAATTAGGGCGTTATATTTAGACTTATGAGGGAATGCCTTAGTAAGGGTGCTTATACCACTTGAGCTTCACCTTTTTCATGTGAAATCCCTTCTAAAAATAGACACTTATGGCGCCTACATACCTAAAGATAGGGGTGTAATTAGGAGGTGCTCATGGGCTCAAATTTCAAAGTTTAAGGGCTCAAAAAGAAGCTGAAAGCAAATGGATTTTGCACGCTCAATTGAAAGCATGAAACTTGTGCAAATCATGTAGTTAAGGGCTCTATAGAACTCTCTCAAGAAACACGTCACACACACATGAGCTATAAAAGCAAATAGGCAATTGTTGGCAGATACGCCGCGACGGACGTCAGCACAGCGAGAACTCACCTAACAATATTTGTCAGCTAAGGACGAAGCTCGACCCACATGCGCGTGGAAGCAAGCATAAGGTGTCAACCTACACTCGACCTACTCTCCACTACTTCCTACAAAGGTCTCTACCCGATGTCTAAGCTACTGTCTTCAGGAGTACATAAGAGGAGATTTCCTACGATGCTTTCAAGAGCCAAATACCCATCAAACGTTCTCGAAACGCCACAGAACTTGAAGGAAACCCTATTAACACGAATAGGTCGCTCTCCCTAAGGTCCATGAACCAAAACCCCAACCCTAAACACCTGGTGCAAAATCACGTAGGATGTCTGGTCGAAATTTGCAGGTCGTCGTTTCCTAAAACTAAAGTGCCTAATGTGTAGCTCTACTCAATGCGAACGCATAGATATGCTGAAATGCGAAAACAGACAACGTATGCTCACCGAATCACCAGATATAGCTCGTGGGTAGATCTCGCGAAGCCGGACCGTACACCTGCACTGTAGGTGTTGGCGTGTAGCTCTCTTTGGGGGCAACACGCTGCACTTCTCCGCAGTCGATTCCGACCACCGGTGCACGTGTAGCGTCAAGATAAAACTCTCACTCTTTCTCGTACACAAAGTACGTTCAACTCACACAGACAAAAACTTATAAAATGACAAAAGGGTTTTTGCATTAAGGTCAAAAGTGGTATAAATACCTTACAATCTCAAACCCTATTGTTCTTTAACCATTCACTCAGTCTAAATGTCAAAAATGGGATATAATCTGGAAGCTTCTACAAGCCCCACTATTTACAAAGGTGAAATGACAGTTTTTCTCAATTAAGGAATAATTACAAAAAATAATATCCTGCTGGGCAATCATCCTTCGTTGGGTGTGTCCAGCTGCTAACACTCCCCCCCTCCGAGTTCATGTCGTCCTCGACATGGCAGTAGAGCTGCTTCTTCAGTGGAGGCTTTCGCGCATCTTCAAAAGAGACTCATATCGTGCATGGTGGGCCAGTAATGTAGGGCCAAATATTTCTGTATCGATGGTGAAGAAACCGGTGTAGAAGGCTTCTTCAAAGGCCTGGAGATGATACGAGGGCAAAAACATGATTCGTTGATAAAGGGCATGTATCACCTCTTGGGAAGGCTGAGCAGACAGATTATATGCGTATCTATATGTGTCTTGGAAGAAGAAGACGCTGTCTGTTGCTTGTCCAGGTTTAAAGATTTAAAAAAATGCCAGAAAGGTTTTACAGATTTTCCTGAGCATGATGCAAGAGAGGTAGGTCAGGCGAGCCAATGAACAATTTAATGGTGCCTGTTAGGGTCTATGTCTTCCATTGCTACGGGCCCTGTGCTCAAGTGTTGCTCTTCAGTCTGTTGTTGGCCTTTCAGCTCATCTATCTGCTTATGCTTTCTTTTCCTGTTCAGCTTGATTCCCCATGTTCACTAAGAGGTCGTTCAATTCTGCATTGGCTTTTTCAGCCTCTTCTAGCTTCCTCTTGTTGTCTTCATTTTCTGTTTGCATCCTCTTTAGGTCCTCGTTCATCTTCTTTTTCAAGGCTTCTAGCTCATCTTTCATGGTCTTGTTCTCATCTTCCAGACGGTTTTTCATTACTAGGGAGCCCTCGACCAGCATCAGTCTTTGTCTCTTCTCTAGTGTCAACTCCTTTTGGAGTTCCTTTATCTGTTCTTCATATATATCATTCTCTGAAGCAGTGCTAGTCAAGGTAGCAGCTCTGACTCTGGCTGGAGATGCCCTTAGCCTCTGGATGGTCTGATCTTTCACTTTCGTTTGATCTTTTAGCTCTATCACTTCATCCTGGCTTGCCTATGTTCTAGCTCAGCTTTTTCCTTAGCATTCCTCAAAGTTTCAACTTCTTTGGACTCATCAACAAGCTGGAGTGTCAAATTGTCCCTCTCTTTCTCCGCATCTGTCAGTGATTTTTTGATTTTCTTGTACTCCTCCTCTGCTCTTTGAAGCTTTTGTTCTGCTGTCTGACTTTGTCTTTCCATTTCTTGGCATCTTTTTAGTGCCGTGTCTAGATTGGCTTGCAGCTTGGTTCGTTTCTCTGCGTTCTCTTGGTCCTGCTTTTGCAGCGAGTCCACTTCGGCTTTGATATGAAATTCATTTGTTTTGAGATTATCAATTTCAATCTCAGTGGCCATAGACCTTGCTCTAAGCCCGTTGAGTTTTTGCATCACTTCATCCCAATCATGGGTTTGTGGCTGTAAATCCATTGTATCCGTGGCCATTTCCTTCAACTCCACTAACCGAGGGCTCAGCATATATTCCTTGGGTCTAGTGCTCGACAACTCAAAAGCTGCATTAGCTGTCTCTTCTCGAGAGTATCCAGCAGCTAGGAGATCAAGAAATATTCTATAGTTTCTTTCTTCTGGATCTAGCTTCTCATCTTTTGGCTCAACTTCTGCCTTCTGCTCTTCTCTTTGTTCTTCTCTTCCTTGGAATCTTGTTGCCCATCAGGTTTGTTCAACTCCTCTTTTCGTTGGGTTCGGGGAGGACTAAGAGGAGGTGGTGATGGTGGTGAGCTGGATTCTCGGCTTGATGGTGGAGTTGGTTGCTTCTTCTTGAAATCTTGATCCACCTTTGTTTTCCTTTCTCTTTCTTGGCCTTCCTGTCGATCTTCTAGCATCTGTCGTCTCACATCGTCAACCTCTTCTTCTGTAAAAGGTATATTTGGGATATTCTCCGCTGTAGCATCTAAGATCTCGAAATTCTTGATATAATCTTCAAACCGATCCCTTTTTATCCTTCGAGATGATCCCAACATAGCCTCAAGTGATGGCTTCCATAACTCGCTCAGATCCCCTTTTAGCGCTCTCTCAGCTCTGAAACTTTCCATTAGTCTTTCTAGCCTTCCCGCTTTCTGTGACTTTGTTTCCTTTACTGGCACTTGTAGAGTTTCTTTCTTTCCCTTCTTTGGCTCGGGCGGCTCTTCTAGCCCTGTCTCTAAACGGCGCTTCAACCTTGTGGCTACCCTGGGCGCCTTAGGAGGTTCTTCTTCTTTGTCTTCCTTCAGCTTGAGCCAATCATTTTGTGAGGGAGGTAGAGGCCAATTTCCCTTGGCATGCAATGCTCCATAGACGACTTTGGTTATCAACTCACCAGGCACAATATAGGTGGGATTTTTGGTCCCCGTCTCCACAAGATTGTCGTGAATGTAAGCGGCATAGTTTATCTCCTTTGGTTTGCTCTTCTGCATCGCCCAGGTGAAAGTGGTGGCAATAGCTCCAGGTGGCATCCTGTATTTCTGTGGCCGCTTGGTATACATGTAGAAGTACTGATTGTATAGTTGGCTCATGATAGCCACCTTCGGGTTTGCAATATCTTCAAATGTATAGTTATTCTTCTTTTCCGAGTAGACCTTAATGTCATCTTGCCTCTTTGTCACACTGTCTCCTTTGTTAGAGATGTCAAGTGTTGTTGCCACCACCTTCTCTGTGATGACAATCATTGTATTAGGCTTGCCTTGCAGATCTGTAACTCTGGCTATGCCGTCCTCTTTGATTGTTGTGACAAATTCCCACACTCTTTGAACATCAATCCCTGCTGGCAAGGCTTCAAAGTAATTGTGGAGATCCAATTTCTCCAAGTAGTCCCCCATCTTGCTCCTGACAAATTCATTGAGCTCTTGAGGTATCATGGGTAGCTCACTGCACTTCCCTCCGGATCTTTAAATACTCCTTGGTAGATTCTCAGATCATTGGTTTCTAGCAGGTCATCTTGAATCCAAGTGCTTGTGGGCTTCAGGGTTCCCTCTGGGATAACATAAGGATCCACTTCTTCTAAGTAGTCCTTGATAGTCATCCTCTTCTTCTTTGCACGTGATTTTGTGGCTGCCATGGATCCTATTGCACTTAGTAGTTCAAAGTTAGCGTTTTTTACATATTAGCTGATGAACTGAGTTCTGACTACCCAAATGACTTGAAAATTGAAATAAGAACTCAAAAGGGACTAGGGGAACACTGCATGTGCCCACATTAGATTTTCGGCTGAAAAATAAGCATATAGACATCCTACACGTAGGATGTCTACCTTCTCTGATTTTGGTGAAACTTGACAGGCTTGTGGCCCTTGACCTGTGCAACATGGCTATGTACTTGGAATTTGGTTTGGACATCAAAAAGTGCAATTTTGAGCAAATTTAGGCTTTTGGCTCAGAAATTGGGTAGGATGTCCTAAACAGGTGGCAAATGATATTCAATTGGGTTGAAATTTGATATATAGGCTTCTTATACCATGTAAAAGGCTCCCATAAAGTCAATTCTTGCACAGAAGGTCAATATGACACTGGAGACATCCTATGAGTAGGATGTCTATTTTTCTCAAAATGACTTGAATTTGGTTCTGTGGGTAGCCCTTAGCATGTAGAACATGGCCCTGCTCTTAGATTTTGATTTGGATAAGCATTGGTGTTGTTAAGAGCATGTGTAGTGTTTTTAGGCTCAAAAAGTGCATCTTGGAGGTTTTGTGGGCCAAATGTGATTTGTTTGGCTTGAAATTTGATATATGAGCTTGTGAAGATGTAATAAAGATATTTGGAACTCGAAAACGCTAGCTGGAGGTCAAATAGGTCATTTAGACATCCTATGCATAAGATGTCTATTTCATTAATTTTCATATCTGACCCCACAGTTCGCTTGGTCATGTGCTAATGAGTATATTGTGCAAGTTTCATGTGATTTGGACTAGTTTTGGTAGGTCTATGACCCATCATTGCCTCTATGCTCTGACTTTTTTGTTTTTTGATGCTTATGAGGTCAACTCTTGTCCAAATGTGATGAAACTTGATGGCTAGCATGTATAAGTTAAGCAGAAGCTGTGTATGAGGTGAGATGTTGAGATTGGTGCCCAAACATGGCCTTGAGACATCCTACACGTAGGATGTCTCCTGATGAATTTTTTATGAGAAATGCTATTGGTACATGCCCTGAGCCCCCCTGAGTCCCCTTTAAGCCCTATTTCAATAAAAAAGTCAAAAAGATAGAGAGAAACTCCCTGTTTAGATTTCAAAGCCTCTGAGCCATTTTCTGACTCTTGGAGTGCTTTTCGACGATGAAATTTCTTGATGTTAGTCTCCATAGCTTCATGGTTCCTTGGGGATCCTTGTCATATGGTTTCTGTTGGCTTTGGCTTCACCGGAGCTCCGTTTGGCAATTTGTCGCTCTAGAAGCGCTCGTGGTTGCGTTTGCATGCCTTCAATGATTTGTGGTGGTCTACTACCATAGGACTTGGTTGTTGATGGTCTAGGCAAGCCGCTCTTGAAGTTTGGTGGCAAATGGACATCCGGTTTGGCCATGAGAGCTAGTTGACGCTTTGTGTGTCTGATGCCGTTTTTGAAGCTTAGTCCCGCTTCGGGTCGCCTTATGGCCATGTGGGCTATATAGCCTTGTAAAGCATGTCGAGATGCTCCTACCCATGAGTTTTGGTAGCATTTGGGCGACTTTCCACCGATTTACCACTTGGTGGCCTCTTGCAGGGCTCTAGAAGTTAGGGTTTTCCCCAATGGTTTTTTGCCGCCTTTGTGCATTCAAGAGTGGTCTCCTATGCTAGGGTAAACCGCCTATGAAGCCTTATTGCTTTTGGGTTAGCCCTTAGGTGGCCACCTCTACCTGTAGGTGTCTACTGTCCGTTTCCCGTGTGAACCCTACACTAGTTTTCGCGACAAAACATCAAACATACGCGAAAAGCTCAAGGTGGTGAGCCTACCTCTCATATCTGGAGCCTGTGAGGTGGTCGTGCGTGTTGTAGAAGCAGCTGGAAGTTCGGTTTGCTTTAGGTGGCAAGAGCTCTCTCTCAAGAAGGAAATAGTAGAAATGAGCTCTAAGTGAAGTGAAAAAATCTTATAATGGGGGTCCCCGAACCACTTTCTATGAAATTTGACATGTGCTCCCAACTTCTTGCAAGATGCGGTTTAGGCTCGAAAAGTTCTTGATTTGGACTCCGTTTGCCTAGTTTCCGAGAAATTTGACATTTCAGTCAAAATTTGGCCAAAACACGCCTTCCGCTCCATTCACATAATTGCACCCCCATTGTACCATAGGTTATCCTATAGTCACCGATTATCCCCATATTTTTTGTTTTTCATTACGATCGTATTTTACCTGCTTTTTGTATTTTTGAAGTATTTCTGCCGATAATTAGTAAAATTAAAAAGAAAATAGCAAATTAAACCTAGAATATCCCCAAAAATCATAATAACTCAAAAACATCACCGAAAAACACTATATACACTCACATGCAATTTTTATGGCCGGATTTCTCCATTTTACCAATATTTTGTCCGAAAAATGGCTATTTTTACATATATACACACTCCTAGGGGCCTGATTTGGTGTTTGGCCCCATATACTTGTAGATTCGTGCTGTATAAGGGCATATGTACTTAGGTTAGTCCAGAAAATTTCGCAATCAAACGAAAACCCTTCAAAATAGTCAAAAAACATGTCCTTTTTTGCTCTTTTTACCTTCATTGGGTCCACATTGAGAATGCCTCCCCCCCTCCTAGTCGGAGTCCTCCCAGACGACAAGGTATCGCCTCAGGGTATGTGCAGTGCATGGGTTAAAAATTGTACTAATGCGCGGCCTTGTAATGTGGCACTATTTGATGCATACTCAGTCTATGCATGGAAAAATTAATGTTGTGCGAGAGGAGGGAATAAGCAAGATGCTTATTGGCATTCGACGTCGAGGTTTCCTGTTTGTTGTTGATTTGGTTGGTGGATTTTCTTTGCAAGTAAAAGTTGTAACTCTACAGCTCTCTGTTTGATCGTCTTTCTTGCAAAAGTCGCTTGGTTTGCTGCTACCGTCAATATGGCCGTGGTTGTCTTCGTGGAGAGAATTGTCGTGGCTAAATTGGCCGTAGTCTTTTTCTCTTTTGCTTGCCATTTGTAGCTTTGTTTTGGAGGTTTTTGTAGGTTTATTGCCACGTCCGTGGTCGTCATTGTTGTTTTACTGATCGGCACCCACATAGATCGGTTTGCTGGTTTCATATGTAGTGTGTGTCTGCATGCTGGTGTTGCTTGTACTGAAGGGAGTTCCTATTGCTTTGGTTTCGGGATCCAAATGCCAGTCGCATTTAAGTTGTTACTGAGCATTCTCTTTGGTATCCATATATTTTTTATTCCCGTGGTTGTTGGTTGAACTGTGTTTTTCTGTTGACTTCTGCTGTTGTATTGTGGTTTGTATGCCATATCACGTCTATCCTTCCGTACCCATACTTGTTTTTCGCGTGTTGCTAACCTTGATCTATTCACTGTTGTCTTATTTTTGTAGTGAACATGGTTGGCAGTTCCCTGGTTGTTCTCCATGGGTATCTTGTTGTTCTTTAGTGGCACCCATCCTTTTGGTTCTTTATCCAGTGATTGTGGTGCTATCATCTGGTTCTTCTGGTTTTGCTGAGCAAAGGCTACCACCTGTTGTTCTTGTGCATGCTGAATTTTGACTGTATCCGAATTCCAATCTATCTGCACATTATACTCTTTCTGCCAAGGTTGTCCCAACAACATGGGGTGTACTGTGCTCGCATCCTCAACCACGTAAAACTTGTGGGGGTATAAATATTGATGTATTTGTACATGGAATGATGTACTACTTTCCAGCACTTGTGGAGTAGGATGTAGGTGATCTTTGGGCTTGAGCTGTTTATATAATTTGTAAGAGATCAGATTTGCTTGAGCTCCAGAATCAAGCAATGCCGCCGATTCCACTTGATTGCTACCCACTTTGACTACAATTATTGGTTCTACAGTGTCTTCACCAAAATTCGTTAATCGAATAGCATTTATTCACAACAGTGATCCACTTTGTTGTTGTTGTCGTAGGGCCTTTTTTTTGCAATGCGTTCTTTTGCTTCTGCTTGGGCTTCTTCTCGTACCCTCTGTTTCTCCTTCATCCGTTGTTTTTCTTGATGGATTTGTTGAAGTATATCCTGTGTTAGTGGTAAATTTTTTTAAAACGACACCCACCAAGCCAATTTGGCATTTCTTTTCCTGCCAATGTAGCAAGTTTGATAGCTCCACTTTGTGATACGTCACTAATCACAAAGGGTCCCATCCCTCGCTTTTTAAGTTTCTTGTTATGTTGCTTCAAAGTATAAACAAGTACATAATCACCTGTTTTGAACTCTTTCGTACGCACATGCTTGTCAAAAAACTCTTTTTTTTCTTCTCTTTTTAGCATAGATCGAAGCTACAGCTCTCAGTCGAAGTTCATCTAGATTTTCAAGATCATCTATTCTTGAAGTGAGCTCCTGCCCTGTCCATTCTAAGCTTTTTGCTACTCGTAGAGTTGGAACTAAAAACTCTATGGGTAATATAGCGTTTAGACCAAACACCATGTTGTAAGGTGTTGTTCCGATTGATGTTTTGTAAGCTATCGTGTATGCCCATAGTGTTGAGTGTAACTGCTGATCCCAGTCTGTCCTTGACTCTGATACAATTTTAGTCAAAACAGTGCATAATGTTTTATTTGTGGCCTCAGCTTGTCCATTTGCCTGTGGATGATATGGAGCAGATTTTCTATGTATGACCATGAATTCCTCTAGCAGATATTCAATGACTTCATTAAGAAAATGTGTTCCTCGATCACTGACAATTTCTATTGGTAAGCCGTATCGTACAAAGACATTCTCATACAAAAATTGTGCAGTGGTTCTTGCATCTGCCTTTTGTGTTGCTTTGGCTTCCGCCCATTTTGTGAGATAGTCCGTAGCCACAATAATATATTGGGTATGGGTGCGATATGCAGGGGGTGAAATAGGCCCCACAAAATCAATGCCCCATTTTTCAAATGCCCGTGCTCCCATCATTGGCCGTAGTGGCATCTCATCTCTCTTTATCGGCACCTTAGTTTGCTGACATGCGTCACAATGCTTTACAAACTCCTCGACATCCATGTGCAATGTAGGCCACCATATTCCTGAAGTTAAGACAATTTTGGCCGTCTTATCGCCCAAAAAATTCTCCACTTATTCGTCCATGTGCGTGTTCTAGAATCAGCAGGTATTCGCTTTCACTTGCACAGATTCTAAGTTGATTGTCCTTTCCTCGCTTGTAGAGTTGATTTCCAATTAATTTAAAGTCGTGAGCCTCCAGCTCTATAGCCCTTTTTCACGCTTTTGTTATGTTTTCAGGAAATGTCCTTATTGTTAAGAAATCAATGATATATTGACTCCATGCAGGTGCAATGTTTACCTGAAACAATGTAGCGTGATCCACCGGTCGTTTGGCACTACATATAGTACAATTGTTAACATAAGCATGTGTGTCAGCATACATAGTTGACCAATAAACTCCTAATTGTTTCAGTCTTTGGTGTGTCTTCATTGTTGAACAATGAAATGCACAATCCTGGATGTGTGCTTCTTCAAGATAACACTCAAATTCCTCTGGATTTATACATAATCGTAGAATTTGGTCCGAGCCTAGATGGTACAGTCGTCCTGTAATCAACTGAAATTTTTTGTTTGTCGAAAACTTTGTTGTTTGGATCTGTCTTCCTTGTTATCAAATCTACCTCCAAAGGAAAGAATGCTAACAATTTCTTGAGACCATTTGGGTATCATTTCAATATTAAAAAGATAAGCATCAGGTATGTCATCGTCTACTCCTTTAGGAGCTTCCCCGTTTTGCAGCCTTGAAAGATGATTTGCCCGTAGATGAGTTTTACCCTTTTTTACTACCACTGTGAAGTCAAACTCTAGCAATATAATAAACCAGCGTACAATTCTTCCAGTATTGCATGGTTTATTTACTAGATACAAAAGAGCTTGATGATCTGTGAAGAACACAAATTTGTTTGCAAGCAAGTTATGCCGAAATTTCTCTACAGCATAAATCATTCCTAATCCCTCTCTTTCAGTGGTGGTGTAGTTCTTTTCTGCACTATTTAGCTGTTGGCTCGCATAACAAACTGGGAAATCCATTGTTCCGTCTCCAGGTTGAGCTAGAATACTCCCAATTGCATATGTAGATGCATCAATGTGAACATGGAATATCTTTTCCCAATCTGGTGCTTTAAGTACACGCGCTGATACAAGGTTTTCCTTAAGCTTTTGTAATGAAGTTTCACATTCCTCAGTCCAGTCAAGACTGACTAATAAACGATATAGAGGTTGTGCAATGACTTCATACATATATATGAATCTTCGATAATACTCGCAGTGTCCCATGAAGGATTGTACTTGTTTGGCATTAGTAGGCCTGGGCAAGTCTACTATGACTCTTATTTTGTCTAGGTCAGTGGTTATGCCATTTCTTGTGACAATATGTCCTAAAATGCGGCCTTGCCTAACCATAAAAATGCACTTTTCCGGGTTGAGACAGATTCGATATGTTCTACACTTCTTAAATACCTTCTGTAAATGGTCAATATGTTCTTCTCGTAGAAGAGAGTGAACACAGAGATCATCCATATATATTTCTAAGAATATTCTCAGGTATTCTTTGAACGCATGAGTCATTAATCTTTGGAAGGTAGCTGGGGCATTGGTTAGGCCAAAAGGCATAACTCTATACCCATATATTCCCCACTCTATGGCAAATGTTGTTTTGTGTTGATCCTCTATTGCAATTGCCAATTGGTTATACCCTGAAAACCCATCTAGAAAGGAATAAGCTCGTTTCCCAGCCACCCTCTCAAGCACATGTTCTCTGATCAGCAAGGGATAATTATCCCTTATTGTGGCTGTGTTCACTTTTTTGAGGTTCACACACACACGCAGCTTTCCGTTCTTTTTGGGGACAACCACAATGGGTGACACTCAATCTGTATGCTTGATTTCATAGATGTATTCAGCATCCATCAGCTTGTCAATCTCCTCTTTGATTCGTTTAGCAAATGTGTCATTATATGTGTAAGGACGCTGTTTGCTAGGTTTGGCATGTGATTTCAACGGAATTGTATGTTGGCATATCGATGGATCAACTCCTTTGAGGTCTTTGTAGGACCATGCAAACACATCTTTATACTTCTTGAGAAGTTGTGTTAGCAGTTCTTCTTCTTTAGGATCCAAATCAGTTTCTATATAGACAGGCTGAGGCTCTTCCCCTGGCGTAGCGAGGTCTATCTGTTTTGCATTTTCCGGCCCATCGTAAGATTCTTGGTTTATTCTTTCCCTTATTGGTGGTGTCATTATGGTTTTTCTGTCCTGGATGGTGAATTTTTGATAGTGGGATGGTACATTCATGTTTCCTTTTTCTGACTCCTCCTTACCATCACTTTCTCCCTCAGTATTCCATACCTCTCGTAACGACCGTTTCAGTTCTTGGTATTTCTTTTTACTCTATATTTTGGTCCATTCTGGATCTTTTGTCTTTTCCTGTTTTGATTGTTGAGATTTTCTTGATTTTGTTTTTGTTTTAGTCTTTGGTGCTTGTTTTATTTCCTCATGCGTCCTTTTCCCTTCGAACTCTTGAGAATCTTCCTGATATTTGGTCTTTTACACAATCCTCTGCCTTGACAAGCATGAGATAGTGAGTTTTATCTTTTATCCTGGGCATCGGGTTCTCTCTAATTTTGTTTTCTGCTCTTTTTTTTCTATAGCGTTCCTGGCGTCTAGGGTGTTGATTTACAAAATCATAAAACTTGATATTCGTTGTTGTCTCCCCACGCTCGCTTGAGCTGTCTGAACACTCGTAATCTGCATCGTTATTTAACTCAAGATGCTCAGAGGAGTCATAAAACTCTTCTTGTTCTGGTGAGTCTACATTCGCATCTCCTGATGGTATAAGGCTTACCATGTAATAGGGTAGCACATCATAGCCATCCTTATCGCAAAATTTTATCGTTGGGCTATCTGTAATGGTACAGACATCCAATGTTGCTAGTATGTGTTCCCATTCTGGAGGTTCTAAGGCATCTTCAGGAAAAGGTTCCGGAATGTAATCCTTGTCCTCAATAGCTCTTTCTAAGACGCATTTCTCTCTTTTTAAGCTCCCACAATGTGAAGCTCTGCACATCGATAGCTCTTTTTTCTGCCCTAACCATGCTGGGAGTTCGGACCCTGCTAATGTAGCTCAATCAAACTGTTCCACTGGTGTCCGGTTCACATCCTTGTAACTATGATCTTTTAGGTATATTTTGGTTGTCGTCTCCCCATGTCTGAGGTATATGTGGTCGTAACCCCAATCTTGGACCATCTTCAATTGTCTCATGAATGGTCTTCCCAAGATGATCTCGTAATTGTTCTTTTTGTCGAATTCAACTATTGTAAATGTATGCTCATACTTGATTCCACAAGAGCTGACAATTACTTTTTCTAAAAGTCCTAGAGGCTTTTCCATGAACCCATCTGCCAGTTGCAATTTCATTCTGGTAGCTCTCAAAGCCGGTTTTCCCCATTTTTTCCATATTTCCTTGGTGGCGATAGCGACTCCTACTCCACTGTCAAGAATAGCTTTGGAAACTACTCCTTGGAATTGTACTGGTAGTGTGGTATTTCCATCTTCTTCCTCACAATATTCTCCAACTTTGTTTAAAGGTACTGGCCTAGTGTTTAGTTGAAGCTTGTCCAATTCTCTGATCCCTTCTTGAAGCTTCAAGGTGGGGTCTTTTACTCCAAATTTTTCTAGGCATTTGCCTACGATGGTCCACATGGTTGGTCTTAACCTCAGGAGTTCGGCTAATGTGATTGTGCATGCCACAGGGGTGGACAATAACTCAATTAACCCTTGTGAATCCATCACTCTGTTGGAAGAAAGTCTTTGAGATGGGATTACTCTCACCTCAAACTTAGCTTCATACTCCCCTAGGTAAGAGGGTAGAGATTTTAGCGAGTCTGGTTGGCTGTGCCCCGAACTAATTGAACCCTAGTCTCCCCCTTGTGAATGCATATCAAAGTTCAGTTGTGATCTTGCCTCAAATTCTTCAATGGGAGGTAAGATCTCATTTTCCTCCTTTCTCGTGCTATTTATTTGGTGGCTCACCCTGTTAGCTTCATTGGCGTCCCGGATTTTCTTCCACAGGTCATCTAGACTGTTACAATCCTTACCCATTTCTACCAATGTTTTAGGCTGAAAACCATCAATTGTCTCATCTGTTATATTTGGCACTATGATAGGTTCTCTCCTAGACTCAGAGGTAGTCGTGAGTCTCTCCTTCGTGTCTACTTGTTTCTCTAGAGTTGGTTTGATAGGGGTTAGAGCTGGTACCTCGTGCCAACTTGCAGGTTTACCAAGCGGGTTTTCTATTAAGGATTGGGATGTTTCAATCATCTTTCAACACATTTCCAACCTCTGTTTTTCTATTTTTGCATATGGATAAGTCATCCATCTTTGCTCTTGGGTTTGGTTGTTTTTTAGTCTGGCTTCGTATGCTTTTAAAAGTGCGTCTAACTGCTCATTTATTTTAGCTATCCTAGCCTTTTTCAGTCAAAAATGCTAAAGTCTGCTTAAAACCCAATTTTCTCACCCAATTGAGATGAAACCTTTCTCATGCACTCAATAAATCATGTAGATCATGCTCCTGAAGCCATCCTATGGTTTTGGTCTTAAAATAATGCCTTGGCACAATTTGGGTAGGATGTTTGGAAACTTCCTTTCTTTTGGCCTTATCTTGTCAAGATATGGTCAAACTTCCACTTTCCAGGTGAAAATAGGGTAAAAACTACCTTTTAAACACACTGGTCAACTCAGATTTTCAAAATTCTCACCAGAACACCTTGTAGACATCCTACGCGTTGTCGTGCTGTGACACGTACATAGTGGGAATGCATGCTACAAGATCTATCTTGTAACTTTTTAAATACATAATTATCTTTCCTATAATGTACATATGCATATTTAAGTATAATAATAAGCCTTCTATCTCATCCTATTATTTTTCTCAAGGGTAATCTATCCTTACTTTACCATCGGAAAATACTATGGGAAAAGCTCAATAGCTCTGCCTCTTTAACTTGGGGCAAAAAGCATTGATTCTTTATTTCTACTATCTCATTATCATCTCACACCCTAGATAGATCCTATATTTAGGGTAAACTCCAATATATATATATTCTATGTATTTTTTATACTTTTCTTATATTTCTTTTTAAATAGCTACTAGGAGGGAATCAAATCCTAGTGGGACACTAGGTGGCTTGATTTCAAAGATACACTTATTTTAATGCATTATTGCAAGCATGATTACAAAAATTTGTCAAGGAGCAATGTCATGATTTCATATGGCATGAGGTGTCCTTTGGAATTAAATGAAAGTCTAGGCTAAGGGGACCACGGGAAGACTTTTGCTGCTAGAAATGGACCCTATTTTGATGAATTTTTTACACAAGGTTCCAATCCAAATTGGAAAATGATTTTAAAATGAAAATCGTAGCTAATGAGCTGAAGTTTCTGCCCATATTTTTACTTTTTTATTTGGAGCCACGGTTGAGGAGATATGATCAAAATACTGGACCCTAGTCTGCCCACATCATGCAGGGACAGCTCATTTCCAACTTTTCCAATTCCTATTCACACTGGCTCCTCTCTTCTTGTGTAAACCATTGGGGGTTCCCTTCACCTATAAAAGGGGACCTCTTCTTCCTTGAAAAGGAACTCAAGCATTCAAGCCATTGATGAGAGGAATTCTTGAGGGAGTGAGTATTAATGCCTAATTGTACTTAGCCATTAACATAAGCCCAAGCCTACACTTTCTCCTAGAGGAAGACTAGCCATTCTTGTCCGCTATCCTTGGAAGATCAACTCTAATCAAAGAAGGTCTTGCACTTGGCGTATCAATCAAAGTGGAGTTCTCCCCTCTTCTTCTCTCTCCATCAATAATGGTGCCAAAGGGTTTGTCAAGTAAGATGTGTTCTACATTGATGTTTTCTTGATTTCTTGTTGTTTTCTTTTTCATCTCTAATCCAACATATATATATATATATATATATATATATATATATATATATATATATATATATATATATATATATATATATATATATATATATATAATATTATCTCCTTAACCAAATCTATCTCTCTCACTCTTAGTAATTCATCCTCTCTACAAATTTTAGGTTCTCTTTGCTACAGGTACATCTCTCCCCGCAGTATCCTTATTGCCTACGGGCAAGAATAGGGCTTGGGAGGGAAACTTCTCATCTCTTCACTTCTCTCATATCTACATTTCTCACATACTATCCTAGATGAATAACCCACATGATGATAATTTCTATCGCTTTCACTCTGTACAATCTATTAGAATTAACGTATGGATTAGCCGCAAAATATACTTTCAACAACGTATAGTGTTTCTCTTTGGCCAAGAAAGGCGTAGTTATCTTGCTATGAACCAAGAGGATTTGTACACACAATTAATCCCAATCACTAGACAAAATATATATACTACGGTAAGCACAAAGCTACAATTCCAAAGAACAATTCGTAGCCTATTTGGTCAGCCAAGATTGAATGCCATTTACTCATCTATTAACCCTTTCATACTACCCATGATACGATATGACCATAGCCTTGATGTTTTCATCTTTGTGTTGTTTTGACATTCTCTTTTGTGTTCTTTCTTTGTGTGTGTGAGTGCAAGAGAGAAAGAGTGGGTCTTCTTTGATTGCACTTCTTTCCAAACCCTAGTCTTCATGGCATCTATGGTTTAATTCCTTCATATAGTTTTTGTTGATTTCTCTCACAAACTCTCACAGCCATAAGCCCGGTGCTTTCCCGGCAAGACCGCTAATTTCTCGACAGCGTAGGATGTCTACTGGCATAAAATTTATTTTTTTTCTGACAGAAGTACTCCCTATGCTCTCCAGCTCTCTGAGAAATACTCACAGAAACTTTTGAACTTCACTTCAGCTTATAAACACTCTTTTCCGTCTTTTACAACTCTTTGATGAGCCTTACAACAAATATAACATGCATGAAGTGCTCCAGATCATAAATCATGATGTCCTACTTACCCTACTCCTAGTCATCATGTGAAATGGTGATTTTGGTGTCTTGGTTGCTTCCTGGCCTCTCCGGACTCCCAAGATATCCTTTCACCGCCTCTACCACTCCAACTCCTACTCTCTACACCACAACTTAACTAATACCTAAAACTACCTAAGTCTACCTGAGTCGAAGGATCTAGGCGTAACACTCGCTCCCTAGACTCCTCCTAAGACCTAGAGAGTCCTCCACCCTCTGATCCTATCTAAATGTAAAACAAGACTCTGGCAAGCCAGAGAATCCCTATTCTCAAGGACTAATCTCGGTCACCTACCTAGGGTTTTCGTCCCGGGCAGTGGCGCCAATGTTGGTGGATACGCCGCGACGGACATCAGCATAGAGAGAACTCACCTAACAAGATTTGTTAGCTGAGGACGAATCTTGACCCGCAGGCGCGTGGAAGCAAGCATGAGGTTTCAACCTACACTCGATCGACTCTCGACTACTTCCTACAGAGGTCTCTACCCGATGTCTAAGCTATAGTCTTCAGGAGTACATAAGAGGAGATTTCCTACGACGCTTTCAGGAGCCAAATACCCATCAAACGTTCTCGAAACGCCACAGAACTTGAAGGAAACCCTATTGACACCAATAGGTCACTCTCCCTAAGGTCCATGAACCAAAAACCCCAACCCTAAACACCTGGTGCAAATCACGTAGGATGTCTGGTCGAAATTTGCAGGTCGTCGTTTCCAAAAACTAAAGTTCCTAATGTGTAGCTCTACTCAATGCGAACACGTGGATATGCTGAAATGCGAAACAGACAACCTATGCTCACTGAATCACCAGATATAGCTCGTGGGTAGATCTCGCGAAGCCGGACCGGTCCGTACACCTGCAATGTAGGTGTTGACGCGTAGATCTCTTCAAGGGCAACACGCTGCGCTTCTCCGCACTCGATTCCGACCACCGGTGCACGTGTAGCGTCAAGATAAAACTCTCGCTCTCTCTCGTACACAGAGTACGCTCAACTCACACAGACAAAAACTTATAAAATGACAAAAGGGTTTTTGCATTAAGGTCAAAAGTGGTATAAATACCTTACAATCTCAAACCCTAATGTTCCAATTTAACCATTCACTCAGTTTAAATGTAAAAAATGGGATACAATCTGGAAGCTTCTGCAAGCCCCACTATTTACAAAGGTGAAATGACGGTTTTTCTCAATTAAGGAATAATTATGAAATAATATCATGCCGGGCAATCATCCTCCGTTGGGTGTGTCTAGCTGCTAATAGCAATACAATGAGAGCAATGCTAATGCAAAATGGGTTGAAAAAGGACACAAAGGATGCACACTAATTGAAAAATTGTGCACACAACCAAGCTAAATGTGAGTTCCTCCTCACCTAATCACCAAAGGGTAGTGGAGCATGCTCATCCTTAAGTGGTGATTACGGACTAGGATTATTAAGCTAATGCAAATATAGATTAGCTATGTGATAGGCCTAGGTACAAAATCATCGACTGTGATACCACTTGATGGGTCAGTTTATGCAGAAGTGTACTCCCTAATTATCAATGATTAGCATTAGGCTATGGAGGGTGAAGCCTTATCTTAACCATGGTGTTAGGGTTAGGTTTATGGTGATTAGGGTTAGGTTATGCCAAGAGAAAGAGCATAGAGAGAGAGAGAGTATAGACACATGATAATGCTCAAAGTGCAATGCTGCATTAGAAAATAGCCACTTGAATAGGCTTTGTGCTTCCCTAATTATCAATGATTAGCATTAGGCTATGGAGGGTGAAGCCTTAGCTTAACCATGGTGTTAGGGTTAGGGCTAGAGAGATGGTGATTAGGGTTAGGTTATGCCAAGAGCAAGAGCAAGAGCAGAGAGAGAGAGAGAGAGAGAGAGAGAGAGAGAGAGAGAGAGAGAGAGAGTATAGACACAATGATAATGCTCAAAGTGCAATCCTGCATTAGACAATAGCCACTTGAATAGGCTTTGTGCTTTTACAATCATTGGCTAGAGAGGTTGCACCCTCTTGCTATTGGTACATGTCATCAATTATCTGTTCCTAGGTGGCTAGAGGGATTTCCCACATGGTGCCACAAGTTAGGCTTACCCTAACATTTGGTTTCTTGCATGCTTGTTTGATGAGGATAGATCTTGTATCAAGTAGTTGAGATAGATGTGGTGTTGTGAGACAATTTTGTTGACTTTGAAGCTCGTAGGTTAGCCTTCCATTCCTCTTTGCTATAGGCAAATGATACTTTCAGTTGTCCACCCTTAAGTGTAAGTTGCAAGACCTTGGTATCCCAAGCCAAAATAGCTTTATAAGTTCTCATCCATGGAACTCCTAGTATCATGTCTTTGTTCGTGTGCTCTTCTAGAATGCAGATAAATGTGTGTAAGCAGGGAAATCCATTCACGAAATTGTTTTGATTGATCATTCCCAAGGTTGGAGTAAATTCTTTATGAAATGCTTTCATTTTAGCTCTGCAATATTCCAGGGGTTGGGTAGTGGCCTTCCTGTAAGTGGAATAGCTTACTGCATTGATTTTGGCACTTGTATTTGGTAAAGCCTTACTCCATCTTTCAAGGTCATTGTAATTCTCATGCCAAGACCATCCAATCATTCATCATCTCTTTCTACCTCGTACGTTTGCTAAGGCTTGAGTGAAATGGACGGCTTGAACTTGCAGCATGTTCATGGCTTGAGTTCTTGGACGAAGTGCATTGTTGCTTTCCTCTTCAACACTTGAATGTGAGCCTCTTCTTGCAGGTGGGCATCTAAGCTTGCATTCTTTTGTTGCATGCATTTTTTTCTAAAAGATGATTGGTTAGTGGAAAATTAAATTTGCTCAAATGATCCATTTATCCAATTTTCCATGATCTCTCTGTCTAAGGTGGCTAACTTAACAACCCCACTTGGCGAGACACTCTCAACCACAAATGGACCATGCCCCTTTCTCTTGAATTTTGGGGTGTTTTATCTCAAGGAATGGACCATTATGAGGTTGCCTTGTTTGAAAATTTTAGTCAATGGATGAGAGTCAAAGTACTGTTTTTGTTTTCTCTTTTGACATGGATGCATGCAATGGCGAGTAGCCTTTTCTCATCTGATTGTTGAAGATTCTCTAATCGTTCTGAAACTTCATGACCCGTCCATTCTAGGTTATGTGCAATTCATAGTGTTGGAAGTAAAACTCCATTGTTAGTATTTCATCAAGTCCTTAGAGCAGCTTGAAACTTCATGACCCATCCATTCTAAGTTATGTGCAATTCGTAGTGTTGGAAGTACAACTCCATTGTCAGTATTGCATCAAGTCCATAGAGCAGCTTGAAAGCAGTAGCATTCAGAGCCGTTTTGTAGGAAACCCTATAAGCCCAAAGAGTTGCATGGAGATTCATCTTCTAGTCAGCATGTCGAGAGCTCATATTTTTTGTAAACATAGAGCTAAGGATTTTTTTTGGTGTTCTCTGATTGGCCATTCACTTGAGGATGATACGACACAGATTGTTTTATGAATAACCATAAACTCATTCAACAAATTTTCTATCACCTCATTGAGGAAGTGCGTTCCTGGATCACTCACAAGCCTAATAAGAAGTTCATATCTTGTGAATATACATTCAAACAAGAATGCAACCATACTTCGTGCATTGTTCTTCCTAGTGGCTCTTGCTTCAGCACACTTGGTCAGATAATATTCAAACATCTTTAAATTCTTCATATATCAATAAATTTGGTTGTGATTTAGATGTGTGGTTGTTTTGATTCTAGGTGATACAAATGACAAGATTAATCCACTACACCTTGAATTGTGTTGCAACATTAACTACATGCGATTAAACTTGCAAGGTAGGAGATCACAAACTAGGTAAATTTTGCTTGTTTACATATATCTTTCATTGTTGCTAGATTTTTGTTTATTTTTCATGCTTTATATACAAAGTTTGGAGATACTACCGAGGACGCTCGTGCGCTGTCAATTTTAATAGTTACAACAATCATCTTGACTCTTAAGTTTACATAACCTTTTGGAGGGCCCTATGTGAGGTTTTCTTTGAGTTGGGGACTTCTCAAATGTAGAGAGCCTTTTGGTGATACAGCTCATTGGAGATACCCTATCATAGCCTTTCCATAGGACATGTATAGATGGGACTAGGTGCTCGACAACCAAGTTGGCTTAACACAGTTGGTTCAATTTGTGCTCAGTTTTTGTAAATTGTCTATACATTGGTTTATGGTTTATGTGCTTTCATGTAGAATACATGTTAACCTTTGTCAAAACTTGATTAGTTATTTGTGATTTGAATTATATGTCTTTTGTTTACACTTTTTGGCTAACATATTGCTTGTTTCCATGTGGAAACTCTGCCAAAATTTATCCAATATTTCTTGGTATAGTTTTGTCATTGGTTTATGAGTTTTCTCTCATAAGTTTTTGGTTGATATATTGTCTAGTTACTACCCAGACTATATTAAAATTTCCTTGTGAGTTTGCCATAGTATTGTGCTTAATAATGATAGCTTCTATGCCCCTTCTATGTCAACCAAAGAGCTTTACCATAGCCATAAGCTCGATGGTAGCAATTCCTCTTTATGAAAAGAGAAAATTCAGGATGTTCTTCTCCAAAATAAGAAGCTTAAGCCATTGTTTGGTATTGATCCAAAGCCTTCTGCTATGCTCGATGAAGAATGGCTTGTGGTATATGCAATGGCTAAGTCTACGATTAGACTTCATTTGGTAAATTCAATTTACTTTTTTGTGATCAATAAGAAGACCACTACATGCTTACAAAAAAATTTGTGCATTACTTATGTGAAATAAACTCTAGTGAATAAGGTCTATCTTATGAAGAAGCCCTTTTTATTTGAGGATGAAAAAGGGCACTTCTATTGCAGCTCGTTAAAATGAGTTTAATGTCATCTTTAGTCAGTTTACAGGCTCATAAATTGAAATTGGATGACAAAGTAAGAGCCATATGGTCTTTTATGTTTATTTCTTTCATCATGAGACACATATATTGTCAATAATTCTACTCCAACTATTAGGTCCCTAAAGTTTGATGACGTAGTCGGTAGTTTTCTTTCTAAGGGGATAATACAAAAGTCACTAGATCAAGGCAAGAAAAGTGATGCCGTTAGTATTGATGAAGGGAGAAAGTAGTTTAGGGGCAAGTCTCATGAACATAGTAAATCTCGTGGACATCGTGGTAAATCTTGAGATAGAAAGGATCTTGGCAAGAAGGGTTACATCAAGAAAAACAAGTTTAAGACGAAGGAGGAGAAGAAGAAGGACAATCGTAAGGATGAAAAAAAAGAGGGCAATGACTTTGATTGTGATATCGTTGGTGCGGACGACATGCATCTTGAGGCTTGCAAAAGGGATCTTTGGCCTTTGCTAGAGGAGAAAAATGTAATACTCTTTACCCTTGATATGTGTCTATAGTCCAAAGTAATGTTGTAAACATAATTGAGAGTAGCCAAATCCCTCTTTGGGGCATAGCTGGTTAGGCCATTTGAATCAACATGGACTGAAGCTCTTTCTCATTTGGGCTACTTGCCTGTCTTCAACTTTTCAGAATTTGAACCATGTGAGAATTGTATGTATGGTAATCATGCTAGATAAGCCCCTTTAGTCTATTAAACAAGGGGAAGCTTGAGAAATTAGATCTAGTGCATTTGAATGTGTGTGGGCCTATGCCAACCAAGTCACTAGGTGGTGTTGTGTACTTTATCACTTTCTTAAATGACGCAACTCGTAAGGTTTGGAAATATCCCTTGAAGCATAAAGATGATGCCTTCTGCATCACACAAAGATGGATCTCATTTGTCCAAAATTTATCAGATAGGAAGATTAAGTGCTTAAGGACTAATAATGGTGAAGAGTGTGTCTCTATCAATGAATCCCAAAGTTTTTGTGATACACATGGCATTAGGAGAAAGCAAATTGCTCCTCATAGACCTGCTTGAAATGGAGTTGCTAAAAGAATGATTTGTACGATTCAAGAGAGAATTCATAGTTCATTTCATCAATAGATCACCAAGTAAGGCACTTGATGGTGTTATTCTTAAAGAAGCTTGAAGTGGTTGTAAGACATCATATGATCATTTGCGAGTCTTTGGTTGTGAAGCATTTGGGAATGTCTACAAAGTGTGTTTTCAATGAGTATGGATAAAATAGTGAGAGGGGTTATCACTTGTGGGATCTAGTTTCTCATAAACTTATACATAGTAGTGATGTGATATCCAATTAGAAGAAAATTCACAAAAAACCTCCCAAAGAGCTGAGGTGAGAAGAGTTACTTTTAAGAATGCTATGCCACATATTCATGAACGTAAACAAAAAGCTGTCCATGCGCCACAATGTGAGAAAAGTGTGAATGATGATGCTTCTAATAAGCTTCTACAATATAATTGATCTCTACAACTCCTATGTTATTTATATTAAGATAAGAAGTAAACGGTTAGTATCATGGGTTAGTGGGTGGTCGAACAAGGCCTTCGTGCATGTTCCCAACATGAATAGCCTTAGAAAGAGGGGATTGACCCACATAATGTTCTTCAAATGTTTCACCTCTACAAGAAAAAGATCCCTGGTTGCTCTAACGACATCTTAATCCAACTTTGTCACTAATCTATATTTTTAAAAAATCATTTTAGGTCCCGGGGCTGTCACTTTGAAGAATGTGTATGATATCACGTGAGTTAACCGGAGAGGATTATTAAGAGACCAAAATGTATAAAAATGTATACATACAGAGGGGGGTGGGGTTTTTTTAAATAGGCTCACACTGTAAGTATAGTATGTATATTGGGTTATTATTAATTACCTCTTGAACGCACGTGATATAGGGGTCTTTTGATAAGTGATTGCCCCGGGTTTTAGGTTTGGCTTCCATTGCATAAAGCATAAGGCAATTGCTTATAAAATGAAGAAAAGTGTGCTCCTTAATTCACATGCTACAAATACAACAATTGATAAAATCACGAGGCTTGCCCTTCAATGATCTGCATAAGCAAAAACACATGAGAAACTCAGCAAACTTGACACAAAAATATGAAGCATCCTTTTCATTCATCATTGTAGAAAGTTGCGGGAAGTTAACTCTCAAATTGAAGCCCCGACGATTAAAGGTCGACTTGAAACTGTTAGGAAATATGACATAGCTAAATAGATATTTGAGTAGATTACTTAATGGAGAGAGATAGATTTCACACACAAGAGATTATAGAGTAGAGAGAGAGAGAGAGAGAGAGAGAGAGAGAGAGAGTACACACGATATACGTGGTTCACCCAATGTGGGCTACGTTCACATGAAAGCAAACACTTAATGGCTTTAGTACTTCAAAACAAGAAGTAGTTTACAAAGGGATTATACCCTTGATAGAGCTCCCACCTTGCTTCACTCTCACCACCTCACACCCACCTTGTTGCATCAACTTCACACTATGAAATGTGTGTAGAAATGGCCTCCTTTTATAGGCCAAAAGGGATGCCCTCTCTCATGAGAGGCAACCATGTGTAGCCGCCCTTGTGTAGATAAGTCCAAATCGGACCCTCCAATACACCCATGTGAGGCCGCCCTTGAGAATACAAGTCCGCTTTTGAATTCGACCACCGGCCATTGACTTCCGACCACCAGCCCCACAGGCCATTGGCCGTGAAAATTTTGGTTTTCGGCGAGTGATTTTATTTTCCGGCGAGTTATTTTTCTTCACGCACGATGGCTTCTCCTCATAATGGGAGCCTTACAAATATGCATTTTTACCACAGAAAATAACAAGGGGTAAATCAGGCTCCATACTTAATAATCTCTTACTTGGAGACTGATCTCCAAACCAAACCTGTGACTGCTTTCCATCCTGGCTTCTTATCCTTGAATGCCCATTGAAGATGAGCAAAAGCTCAACTTCTCGTTGTTGACCATCTTTGTAAACATGTCTACAGGATTTTCACTTGTATGCACCTTTCCTAGCTTTAGCTGTCCCTCTTCCAAAAGAGTGTGTATGAAGTGATATCTCACCTCAATGTGCTTTGACCGTGAATGAAAGGTTGAGTTCTTCGCAAGATGGATAGCACTTTGGCTATCACTGTACAAGATACAATTGTCTTGTTTGAATCCAAGCTCTTCTAAGAATCTGTGAAGCCATAAAATTTCTTTGCTTGCCTCCGTCATTGCTACATACTTTGCTTCCGTGGTAGAAAGTGAGACTACTTTCTGCAGCTTTGAAGCCCAGCTTACTGCTGTGTCTCCAACTGTGAAGACAAAGCCCGTAGTGCTCCTTCGAGTATCTTTGTCACCTACCATATCTGCATCAGCATACCCTTGAAGAAAAATATTAGTTCCTCCAAAATACAAAGCATTTGTTGTTGTCCCTTTTAGATACCTAAGTATCCACTTCACAACTTGCCAATGCTCTTTACCTGGGTTGTCCATGAACCTACTCACAACTCCCACTACATGTGCAATGTTTGGCCTTGTCCAGAACATAGCATATATTAGAGAACCTACCGTTGCAGCATATGGAACTTTAGACATATAGTCTATCTCCTCTTTTGTCTTTGGACACATATCCTTCGTTAGTTTAAAGTGACCAGCCAAAGGTGTAGAAACTTCTTGATGTAATCCTCTTGAGATAGCTTTATTATCTTCTTTGTCCTGTCCCTTGATATTTTCATACCAAGTATCCTCTTTGCAGCACCTAAATCTTTCATTGAAAAAGATTTAGACAGCTCCTCTTTTAGGTTTTTGATGTCCTGCATGTTAGCACTTGCAATCAACATGTCATCAACATACAACATTAGGATGATAAATTTCCCATCTCCCAAATTCTTCGTGTAGACGCAGTGACTCGAGTTGCATCTTGTGAATCCATGATCCAACATCCATCGATCAAACTTAAAGTACCATTGTCTTGATGCTTGCTTTAAACCATACAAGCTCTTCTTTAATCTGCAAACCATTTTCTCCTTACCTTTTACTTCATACCCCTTTCGTTGAAGCATGTAGATTTCTAACTCTAAGTCACCTTGAGGGAGTGCCGTATTTACATCCATTTGCTCGAGATTTAGATCATGAGCAACCACAAGGCTTAAGACAAGCCTAATTGAGTTCATTTTTACAACATGAGAAATATTTCATTGAAGTCAATACCTTTCTTTTGAGAAAACCCTTTTACCACAAGCTTAGACTTGTAACTTTTCTTCCCACCTTCTTTTTCCTTCAGCTTGTACACCCATTTGTCTTGAAGTGCCCGCTTACCTTTAGGCGACTCAACCAACTCCCATGTTTGGTTGCGATGTAGTGAGTCCATCTCCACTTGCATGCTCTTCGTCCATTCTTCTTTGGATTCATGTTGCATAGCTTCTTCGTATGATTCTGGCTCTCCAAAACCTGAGATCAAGAGATGGTTGAAGGAAGGAACAAACCTTTCTGGAGGTCTACGTGCTCTTGTAGATCTTTGAGGAATAGGTTGAGGCTCCTCATTTGGTTGACGTTGTTGCACATTGTCACCGTTTGCAGTCCATGAGTCTTCATCGTCCTCAAGCTCCATGTACTCATCACCTGTTTCTTTTCTTTCCAAGTAATCTTTGTACATATTTTTTTCGTTAAAAATTACATCCCTACTCCTTAAGATTTTACCATCTTCAGGATTCCATAGGCGATACCCAAAGTCACCTTCTCCATAGCCAATGAAGAAACACTTTTTGGACTTTGCATCTAGATTTGATCTTAGGCTTCTATCTATGTGCATGAAAGCCTCACACCCAAACACTTTGAGAAATGCATAATTCACCGGTTTACCTGTCCATGCCTCTTCTGGAACTCCCCCATCCAATGCCTTTGAGGGTGACCAGTTGATTAAGTACACATACGTACTTACAGCTTCCACCCAAAGCTCAAGCGGTAGGTCTACATGTAGCTGCATGCTTCGTGCTCGCTCCATGATTGTCATGTTCATCCTTTCCGAAATCCCATTTTGTTGAGGTGTCCTTGGGGTTGTCCTTTTCCTCCGAATGCCATTGCTAGCAAAAAAGCTTTCAGAAGCTTGGCGGCAATATTTGCCTCATTGTCGGATCTGAGGCATTTAACCTTGGTACCTGTTTCATTCTCCACAAAGGCTTTCCACCTTTGAAATATGGAAAATACATCGGACTTATTCTTCATGACATAAACCCATGTTTTTCTAGTCGCATCGTCTATGAATGTTACATAGTACAATGAGCCACCAAGTGATGGTGTACTTGCAGGACCCCAAACATTAGAATTAACCAACTCAAGTTTTTTATTTTTTCTTTTATTTCCTGATTTTTGAAATTTTACCCTCTTTTGTTTACCATAAACACAATCTTCACAGAACTCTAAGTCCACTTCTTTCAAACCTGGTAGGAGCTTCTTTGTTTGAAGGATTTGCATTCCTTTGGCACTCATATGCCCAAGCCGATAGTGCCACACCGCACTGTCAACTTCTGTAGTTGTTGCACAAGCTGAAGGTTGCGTGCTAATTGTACACAAATAAAGTGTACCGACCTTTTCTCCCTTGGCAACCACCAAAAATCCCTTTGAGATCTTCCATCGTTTGTTTCCGAATGCAATGTTGTGACCTTTATCGTCCAATTGTCTTGTAGAGATCAAATTTTTGCGAAGAGAAGGAACATGCCTAACATCTTTAAGCTTTCATTCATTTCCGTTAGCAATTTTGACAAAAACTGTACCTTTGTCAAAAATCTTACAAGCTTCATCATCTCCCAAGTATACATACCCAAAATTACCTTTGGTGTAATCTTGGAAATGTTGCTTGTGTGGTGTCGCATGAAATGAAGCCCCGGAATCTACTATCCAGGAATTAGACACATTGTCTAATGAGAGAATTAGAGCACCTTGCTCTACTTTACCTGCCACATTGGCCTCCGATGTTGGCTTGTTGTCTTGAGACTCTGTCTCCTTCTTCTTCTTGGACCAGCAATCCTTCTTGACGTGGCCCTTCTTGCCGTAGTTCCAACATTCAAGAACTGACTTTGTGCGTGACTTGCTCTGCCTTGAGCGATCACGACCCTTTTGGTTTTTGAACCTCTCCTTAGACCTTCCTCTTGTTTCCACTGATAGTGCAGCACTTGATGATTCTCCTATGCTTCTCCTTCGCATTTCCTTGCTTAGGAGAACACCCACATCATCATCAAACTTAAGAGTATTCGTGCTAGAGATAGAATTACTTGCAGTCATCACAAGGCTGTCCTAACTATCCGGTAAAGATGATAGTATAAGGAGAGCTCGCACTTGGTCATCGAAATTGATTTTCACCGATCGAAGTTGACTTATGTTTGTGTTAATGTCATTTAGGTGTTCTGCAACTGAACCATTCTCTGCCATCTTTAGATTGAACAAGCGCTTCATGAGAAATACCTTATTGGATGCCGATGGTTTTTTGTAGAAGTCATCAAGTGACTTCATCAAGTCCTCCGTGGTCTGCATCTCCGAAACGTTGAAGGCCACCGTTGACGCCAAGCTTAACCGGATTGTTCCCAGTGCCTTTTGATCAAGGACAATCCATGCTTCATCTGCCATCGTTGCGGGCTTCTTTGTAAGACATCCTAGTGGCAAATAGAGGTCCTTCTGGTAGAGATAGTCTTCAATCTGCATCTTCCAATGTTGGTAGTTTTTGCCATTGAACTTCTCAATCTTGAGCTTCCCTTCCTCCGCCATAACTCCCACTCAATTCAAGGAATCCTTTCCTTGAGAAATTTAGCTACGAGCAAACCTTGCTCTGATACTAGTTGTTAGGAAATATGACGTAGCTAAATAGATATTTGAGTAGATTACTTAATGGAGAGCGATAGATTTCTCACACAATAGATTACAGACTAGAGAGAGAGAGAGAGTACACACGATATACATGGTTCACCCAATGTGGGCTACGTCCACGGGAAAGCAGCCACTCAATGGCTTTAGTACTTCAAACAAGAAGTAGTTTACAAAGGGATTATATCCTTAATAGAGCTCCTGCCTTGCTTCACTCTCACCACCTCACACCCACCTTGTTGCATCAACTTCATACTATGAAATGTGTGTAGAAATGGCCTCCTTTTATAGGCCAAAAGGGCTTCCCTCTCTCATGAGAGGCAACCATGTGTAGTCGTCCTTGTGTAGATAAGTCCAAATTGGACCCTCCAATCCGCCCATCTGTGGCCGTCCTTGAGAAGACAAGTCCGGTTTTGAATTTGGCCACCGGCCATTGACTTCCGACCACCGGCCATTGGCTGTGAAAATTTTGGTTTCCGGCGAGTGATTTTATTTTTCGGCGAGTTATTTTTCTTCACGCACGATGGCTTCTCCTCATAATGGGGGCCTTACAAATGTGCGTTTTTACCACAAAAAATTACAAGGGGTAAATCAGGCTCCATACTTAACAGAAACGACATAGAAGACCAAGTTTTAGCCTTGATATCATCTAGCAAAGAAGCTCCATGATTCAACCAACCTCAACCAAAAACTGCTCAGATGCCATAACTTGGATGAGAAAATCCTTCTCCAAACGAGCATAACTCACTCCTCATCACAAATACGAAATCTGTAGACCAAGGACTTTCCAAAAGTTCAATAACCAGACATTACTCACTCCTACATAGTTAGGCACAAAGTAAAGTACCCCAAAAGAGACTTCCATTTTATAACATCTTGCAACTAGAATCACGTCACCTGCAGGAAACCAGACTTTGAACAACTATACATTTAGCAGCCTAAAATATACCAAATACATCATGCAAGCACATCCAAGCATGGATCGCCTTCTACAATGCAATGGAGAGGGAGAACATGCCCAAGATGACATTGCACTCTTCAAAGCGACCCTCAAACTTTTCAATTCTTAGTGTCTACTCTGCTTCACATTGGAGCTCGCCGCTTTGTCTCTCCCCCAAGAGCATAACATCCACCACACATGCTACAGCTATTGCATGGTAGACCCCATCTATAGAAATTCTCAATAACCAGTAAGCACTGACCACTGCTACACACCTTGCATTCCCCACACTGCAAAATTAACAATCAAAAGAGTATCCCCAACATCAATCACATGCAATCTCAAAAAGAACCAGCAAAGAAAAAGAGCAAGTATAGGCCCTGATCCCCTCCACAACTAGCGAGAGAGTGTCAATGTCTTAGCCCCAGGCACATGAAAACTTGCAGGAGCAGCAGATCCTCACCCTCAACTTTTGACGAACATTGGCACTACACCGCCCTTAGATTTTCACATTCAACATTGAGAGGCGCCTGCTCGACATCAATGGACAAGGAATCATAAAAAAAGTAGCAAAGCAAAAGGCGAACAAGATTAAGACATTGATATGAGGGATTACCTCTAAAACCCAACAAGAGAGCATTGATGTCTTAGCCCCAAGGACGGAGAGCAAAAGAGGGCGACAAAAGGAGTGTTGGGCAATTGGCACATAGAATCATTCACAACTATCAGCCTTGTCTTTCCACAAGTACCAGTAGGTCCATACGCAAATAACACACTCCAACAATGCGGGCCTCCGAGGAGAGCATCCAAAATCCTGCCTCCCCAAGAATAGGCGAAGTACATGAAACCTATGTTATTACCACATCCCAAAACCTATGCTCTGCCTCCATTGTTTGTAAAAATTGTCCGAGACATCTATTCACATGAGCCTGGTAGTTTTTCAAACTTTATTCACAAAACCTTTAATGACATGGCTAAAATACAGCCAGCTGCTTTTAAATCTTCTACAAGCAATAAAACTACCTTCCAAATGAAGGGTTACATTTTGAATTAAGCTTGTCTTTCTTGGCTGCCACCTTCAAAATAGTCCATTGGGTGTGTATTGATTTAATGCTTACAACACCTTTTAGAAAGTTGTTTGGATAAACAATTTGAGCTGTAGAGTCTACATACATACGAGTCCTTTGTAGAAACTGGGATACACCAACAGAGAGCACATGTTCATAGAATTGTCATGAGCATGTAGCTCCTGCCCTTTCCTTAGGACATCATGAGGTAAATAAACCCTTTTTTAGCAATCAGTAACTATTTTTTCCTATAGTAGATTTTGTACACTTGTGAAAAACTTTCAAGGAGTGGCTTACGTGCAAGTCTCACCAGATTCTTGCAAAATGCAAAACCAACAAATCAAGGTGATGTAAAAGCTCATCTATCAAATAGGCAAAATTGTCTTATTTTGGATCTCAATATATATACAGAGTAAGAATGCGCTTTTTGCAAAACCAACAAATAGGCTGATGTAAAAGCTCGGCTATTAGATAATCAAAACTATCTCATTTTGCATCTTCAATAAATATACAGAGTAAAAACATGATGTTGACTGGAGAGAAATCAGCTTTGCTGCAACCAGCCAATGCATGTTGTATCAACAACAGAAAAATTGCATGGGCATTGGATTTTTATATGCAACTATGAGCACATTGTCCAAAAAGCTAACAAATCATATAGCAAAGTCCCTTCAAAAGTACATGGACTCCATTTAAGTAATCAAATCTATTCGTGTACCGAATTCCATCAAAATACTGAAAGACACATCGCCTCACAAACTCATAAGTCAGATGATTTCCTCCTTGTATTTTCAAGATTCCAAATATCATAAACCTTTTTCCACTCTACATTCTAAATGCTAGGTCCAAGCAATGAAACACACGCATTAATGCTTCAAGCATTTCCACATTCAAGCACTCCGGAGCATGCGTCTCGACGAGATTTTGTTTTGAGAAACCTCTTTTGCATAACACAGATGACAATGGAAGAACCATCATAACCTACCATAACTTTGTCATATTGACATACGTTTGCATACGATTATTCATAGAACAAAAAACATGCCATGCATCTGACATATTCATCCCTTACAGCCATAATACAAAGTACCTGTGAATGATAGCAACTCTGCCTTGCAATTGTCGATGTCAACCAAACTTCCAAACTTCTAAAGCAATTTCTCAAGTCATTTTGAGAACTTTTTCCCTCTGGTTTTATCTATCTTTTTTCTGCAAGGAGAGTAATGCGGGCTAAAAAGTCTAGCTGCATTGAAGAAATAAACATCTATAAATCGATCATTTACACATTCTATCACTTTCAAGGCAAACCTTTTTGCAAAATTTATTCACCTTTGGATGTCACACCCTTCCTTATCCAATGTCAACCCATTTGCATCATTGCCTAGAATTTTAGCATACAAGAGCTCATGCAAAATCTCCTTGCCATCATCATAACATACACAAAAACAAGGTCCTTTGTGGCATCCATAAACTTCTTCAAGAAGTGAGTGCCTTTTGAAAACTCCTGCTCAAGAAATTTTCGTTTCAAAGAAGCAACAATTAGCTCGACTTATGCACTTATAGAAGAAATATCCACATTCTCCTTCTGAAAATGAGCATTTAACACATTAAGATCCCTCAACACATCTGCCAACATGTATATTCAAAAGAGGACTTTATAAACATGAAGTTTCTCATACCAACTCTCTGCATTTTATTTCCAAAACCTGAGAATTGTAGGCATAAGTTGCATCAGCCTCTCCATCTTATTACCTCGTGCAAGCCATCAAACCTCATGAATATGTAAAACTTCTAAGACTTGCAAGTGCATCTCCTTCAACAAAATTTGGTGGAAACCTATGTGCCTTACACTAGAGCCATAATAGACTTTGTTAGCAATTCTATCACTATAAGGTAACAAGGAAAGCATTTAACTGCATCAAGTACAACAAGAGCCTCTCTATGTCTGATACAATGAACATCATGAGATGTGGCATCTCTCTTTTCATTTTTGCAACCAATTCATCATGGCAACCACGCATTGAGCTATCTCCATCTGTTGCTATTCCAACCAATTACTGCTTGCTAAGTCCAACTTCTTTAATGATTTTCATGATTGCATCAAAATTTGTTTGGGCACACCCATAAGGTATTGCGAGAAACTTTGCAAATGTAATTTCAGCTCAGGAGTACCATGTACCTTTAGATGCTAGAAAAGAGAAATAAATGATTAGATGCTTCTCTAAAGACCTATCCGTAGTCTCAATATCTACCATCAATGCATAAAACGGACTTTGTAAAAACTTTTGCTTTTGCAAATCATCTTAATACTTTGATATGCAAAAGATGAACTCCTTCCCAACCATCATATTAGTGTATGAGGAGTAGTCATGCTAAATGGGCATTTCTTCTACATTCAAAGAATAGGCTAAACCACACAACCCCTCATACTTACGGATAGCCAAGTCCTCTTTTGCACCCGGGGCGGTCACTTATCAAAAGCTTCCTATATCACGTGCGTTCAAGAGGTTATTAATAATACCTCAATATACATACTATATTTACACTACGTGCCTATTTAAAAAACCCCCATCCCCCTCTGTATGTATACATTTTGATACATTTTGATCTTTTAATAATCCTCTCCGGTTAACTCACGTGATAGCATACACATTCTAAAAAGTGACCGCCCTGGGCTTTTGCATTGAAATATGCAAGTTTCATGACGACAATGACCCTTTGCATATTTCTGCTAATGACTTCCTTTGCATGAGTCTTCATCCGTTTTCCACCTTCACTATAGTGCTTTGTTGCAGCCCAAACGGCTCCTTGGACTTACGATGTTTTCTTATGGAACTCTTCATGATTGTTTTACAACCATTTCCTTTGCCCCAAGGTCCCTTAACTTTACACTTTGCACACCAAGAAAATTTCATAAAATCGTTATCCTTACGAATGACCTGGAAAACAAAGGGGTACATATTTACCCATTCTTGACAAAACTTCCTTATGGTTACCTTTTTAGCCTTCGTTGGTGCAATCACTTTTGTAGTTGTAGAGACACTATTCTGTGAGCCAGCAGCTAATTGCCTTACACCTTCAATCTCTTTTATAGTATGGGCATTCAAACTCTCCATGACGACCTTGAGAATATCCTCTATCTCCACAATGTCTTCCATCTCACTATTTGAGCCTAAGATATCTTTCAAAAACTATCTCATGGATTACTTTGTAGTTTTGTTATCTGATGAGTGAGCTTTGTCATCTGGTGCTGAGGTCTTTTTCCCCTTTCAAAGAATTAAAGCAAAGTACTTTGACTCATCTTTGATGAAACCTGTATGCCTTGCAAACCAAAATTATCAAGCACATACCTTTACATATGTCACATCCTTACGAGATACTCTCAAGTCCCTCCTCTACTCTAACACACATGTACAATGCATGCAAAGTCCCAACTCTCTCTCTCTCTCTCTCTCTCTCTCTCTCTCTCTCTCTCTCTCTCTCTCTCTCTCTCTAGGTATGATTACAAAATACGTCTCTACACAAGGAGAGTTGAACCCTGTTCACTACATCATGATGATATCATAGATGGAAAAAGCAAACCCACATGGCACACGACAATGACAAACAAAATACATGTCTATTGAATCAAGATGGACACTGAAAACATACGTGAGGAACGATACAGAATAGATACACATTACACCATACACCACTATGGACAATGATTGAATATCCAATATGTAAGCATGATTACCATAGAGTACTCTTTATAGATTTGCCTGAGTTTTTTTTTTATAAATTTCATATTACACCATGCTTTTTGTATAATAAAGAGCAATATGAAATTTAGACAATACGATATGCAATAAAACTGCCAAAAATTTAAAAATTATATATCACAAAAAGAGTCAGCTGTGAAAACTTTAGTTTGGCTCTTTGGAAACAGAAAAAACCATTAAGATTTGTGCCTAGCTTTACACACGCAAATGGTGGATTTATGCCAACAAACTGTGGCTCAAAAAAGAGACAAATGCTACATGCAAATCTGCCCAAATTCTTTTTTTTTTTTTGAACTCATATGCAATCGTATTGTACTGTGCTGAACCATACTAATCCATAATGTACGGTACGTACTATACTATACATTTACATATGTACTGATCCAACCATGTTTCAACCTTATCCAAAATTTGTGCTTCTCTTAATCGACATACCCACCTATTCATCTTATAGCCTTAAAGAAGAATTTCCCAACTCTGCTGGCAATAAAAATTGCACATGAGCATCTTTATCCCCATTTATGCAAGCACTCCTTATTCAATAAAATATCTCTAAATAAGTAAACAGCCTAGCAAAAGGTAATTTCAAGCTTCAATAACATCGAGAAAATGTACTTATTTATATCACCGCATGCATGTATCGATCTTATTGCCTGAAAGAAGAATTCCCCACCTCATTTGGCAATGAAATTTCACATGATTATCTTTATCACCATTCATGCAAGCACATCTTATTTTAAATTGGGACAAAAATCTAAACAAACATTATCCAACAATTTCAAAAGATTTACATTCAAAATGTCGAGATAACCTACTCATCCAAGTTGGTTAATAAATGACCCATTCGACCATAAAACAATCCATGTACTCACAATAGTTGGTCTACCCATTGTCCCATTGCAACAACAATACCCTCACAACAAAAATGTTATCCAAGAGTAGAACAATCACCTAATGATTTAGTGATAATGTATTGTTCCACCAAATAGTTCAAGATGCTTTGCACTAAAAATTGTAATGACTATTTTTTTGAGTGCCACCACAAAAGTTAAAGTTGTAAAAGCAATTTAAGTGTTAAAATGTAAAGAAATAAGTGCCAATAAGTACCATTTATAATGTTGAAATTCAAAGCTCGAGTAAGGAGCGAGCCCTCAACTCTAGTGTAGTGGGAATCTTGCTAATGCATGTGTTAGAGTGAACTGTTGCCTCTCATTTTGGCGGGGGCATCAAACTCTTCATTTCCTACAATGACATAGAGACAACAAAACTATAAGCTCATGAGAAAAACACATAAGGAAATCCATGCTTATTTGCAAAGAAAGGAAAAAACCACAAAATTTTCTCTTTGCAAAGGAGAAGTAGGCTTCACCATAGTCGTAAGGACCAAGATTATGGCACCTCTCTAAATTGTTCAAATTTGATTGTAGAGAGAGAGGGGGGGGGGGGGGGGGGGGGGGGGGGGGGGGGGAATTTTAACGTCGTGGGCAACTATACCAAGAGATCTCAAAGGTCTATCCGGTTGAACTCAAGATCTCTATTTATAAACAACTGATGCCCCCCCCCTCTTTCAACCAAGCATTATCTTGCATGATGGTTTGTCCGATCGGCATTTGATGCCACAATCTCGGGATATAATCCCTCTTTCTACTACGTGCCCTTCGTTTCCATCAGTGTCGGCAACACCATCGTCCCCATTCCCGTATCTACGTCCGTTGTTGTGAGCCCCTACAATCACACCCGTTGCAAAGCTCGACGCTAACATCTACTCGGTTGTTATTGCCACCCTCAAACCATTCGTTGCCAATTTCACACTTGTCCGAGGAACCCATTGATGATGATGGTTATGTTCCCTATGAGGACTATATGGACATTGCCATCGTTGAGCTTCCCAACCTCCACTTGAATTTCAACATTGGTGTTGTGCTTGTGATCCCCAATAGTAGCAACACCCCATTCGGTGTGCGAGCTAGGGGGATTGGGGATCTCGTGCAGTGAGTGCAAGAGGGGGAAGGAGAGAAGGGGGGAAGGAGATGCAAACATAGGCTTTGGGTTAGTGGAGTAGAAAGTGAGAGTTAGGGTCAAATCTCACTTTCTCTCCCTATATTTATTAGAAGAACAGTAAATATGGGGTGGTTCCCATGGCCACCTGGCCTACACCCCAACAACCTCCCACTTGAAGGTCAGGGTCGCCAATAGTGGCGTCAGTATAGTTAGTCTATACAAAGTCCATGAAGCATCACCTAGGCTTCATCCTAAACCCATAAGCTCTATGCACTGTGTAAACCGCTCCGAGGCTAAGCTCTTCGTGAGAGCATCTGCGAGGTTTTCATCAGTGTGAACCTTGACAAGCTCAATGCGCTTGCCAGTCAATACATCTCGTATGACATGGTATCTGACTTCTATGTGTTTTGACTTTGAGTGAAACACCCGACTCTTTGCCAAAGCAATGGTAGTCTGACTATCACAATGCAATACTGGAACCTTGTGAATGCCCAAATATCCCACTAGACGAGCTAACCATAGGGCTTGCTTGTTGGCGTCAGATGCAGCAACATACTCTGTCTCAGTGGTAGATGAAGACGTGCAGTCTTGGAGACATGATCTCCAAGAGATATCCACTCCAGCAAACATGAACACATAGCCAGATGTGGATCTTCTATTATCCACACAACCCGCATAATTTGCATCCGTGTAACCCACAATAGATGCACCGCTGCTCTCGAAGCGTAAAAACTTGCTAGTTATACCCTTCAGGTATTTGAAGACTTTCTTCACTACTTCCCAATGCCTCTTGCCACGGTTTGACATGTACCTACTAACCACTCCCACTGCATGTGCAATGTCTAGTCTTGTGGCTACCATAGCGTACATCAAACTGTCAATTACTGAAGAATAAGGCACTTTCGCCATTTCCTCTTTCTGAGCATCGGTCTTGGGAGAATCTTCCTTGCTAAGTTTTTAGTATGTTTGCATTGGGGTACTCAATGACTTCCCCCCGTGCATACTAAAATGGTGCAAGACCTTGTGGATGTACTTTTCTTGAGACAATTCAAGAATTCCACGTTGCTTATCTCTCTTGATACGCATACCAAGAAAGTGATTGGCATTTCCATGGAAAGCTGAGTGCTTAGCATCTCTTTCAATTGATTGATCTCATTAATTGATTTCCTTGCATTGAGCATATCATCTCATACAAGATCAAGTTGATTAAAGAACCACCGTTACGGTGGGCTCAACTCCTTATGTAACCCTCAGACTGCATGAGTTTGTTGAACTTTTGCTACCACTGCCTTCAACCTTGCTTGAGGCCATAGAGTGCCTTTTTAAGTCTACAAACCAATTCTATCCTTGTTGGCTTTTGAGTTTCACATACAAAACCCTTTGGTTGTGTCATGTAGACATCTTCATCTAGATCCCCATGAAGAAATGTTGTTTCATGTCCATTTGGACAAGTTCCATGTCTTGGATAGCAACCAAGCCAAGCATGGTGCGAAGTGTACTCATCTTGACTATTGGAGAGAAAATCTCGTCAAACTCCACACCTTTTGCTGCTTGAAGCCCTTGGCAACTAGACAAGCCTTGTACCTAAGCTCGAGATCTTTCGTTGTATACTTCTTCTTGTATACCCACTTGCAAGGTAAAGCATGTTTGCCCTATGGTAGGTCAACCAAATCCCATGTCTCATTAGCCACATTCGAATTGTATTCTCATTGCATAGCTTGCTCCCACTTAATGCTATCATCTAGCTGTATAGCTTCTTTGTAGGAGGTTGGCTCTCCAAGATCAGTGACCAAAATGTGGTGTATATCGGCTCAAACTGCTCGGACGCACATGATACTCTCTCATAGAGTTTCGATGCCTGACTGCTAGACTCTGCTCTCTTTCGATCAATAGTAGTAACTTGCACTTGAAGATTAGGTGCATCACTACTAAACTGAGTTTTTTCGGAGGCTACAATACTCAAATCAAACGCGTATGTACTCAATTTTTTTAATGGTCTTCTTGTGCATCATTGATTCACTGAAAATGACATGTGAGTTGTGAATGACTTTATGGGATTCTGTGTGCCAAAGACGATATCCCATCTATCCATCTGCACCATAGCCAAAAAGATGCATTTGTGTAACCTGGGATCTAACTTCCAACGAAGTTCTTTGGGCACATGTGCTTATGCCTCACATCCAAGCACATGTAAATGCTCATAGCTTGGAATTTTCCTAGTCCACAACTCCTTCGGAATCTTAAAATTCAAAGGAGAACTAGGTGACCTATTGATAATGTGCATTGCTTTCAGAACAGCTTTCCCCCAAAACTCTGGAGTAAGCTTCACCATAGAAATCATAGAGATAACTCGCTCTTGAATCATGCGATTCATTCTTTCAGCTATCCCATTCTAAGCAAGTGTGTATAGAGCAGTAAACTGCCTACGAATGCCTTTTCAATTGCAAAAATCCTTGAAGTCTGTGGAGACATATTCTCCACCATTGTCTGTGTGAAAAGCTTTGAGCTTTTTCCCTGATTGGTTCTCAACTATGGCGAGGAATTTTTGGAATGTAGAAAAGACTTATTCCTTACGCTTAAGGAGATACACCCACACCTTTCTGGTAGAATCATCTATGAACATGAGAAAGTAGTTTTCTCCCCTCCTAGAGTCTTATGTGGCATTGGACCACACAAATCATTGTGCACTAAGTCTAGGGGTTTGCCTAGTTTCTTGTTCAATGGCGAAGATGTAAACCTAGTCTGTTTGCCGTATAGACAATGCTCACACAATGGAAAATCTGTGAAATCTAACACAGGTAAGTAGCCAAAATGTTGAAGTGTTTTCATTCCCTTCTGGCTAATGTGCCCTAGCCAGCTATGCCACAACTCAGTAGATGGCAGCTCATCAACTATTCCACCCTCGATATAAACATAGAGTACATGGATCCATTTTTACAACCTATCATCATGACAAGGTTGTGCTTGCGGATCAGCCAAGAACGATTACCAAATACTGTAGTGTAACCAAGGTCATCCAATTGCCTTATAAAAAGAAAACTCTTTGTAAGCTTAGGCATATGTCTGACATTCTGCAACACAAAAGTAGGGCCATTATGCATCTGAAGCTTCACATCACCAATGCCAATAATGTCAACCTCATAGGAATCACCAACCTTGACTATGCGTTGCATGGACGCATAAGAGGAAGACCAATCTCTATGCGGTGTGACATGAAAACTTACGCCAGAATCGAGAATCCAATTCCGCGCATAACCCTCATCTGAGTGAGATCCGAAGTGAAAATGAGAACATCTAAGGGATCTTCTGCTACCTCTGCATGAATCACTGATGCCATAACATTGATCACTACAGGAGGAGCATCCTTTGCTGCAATGGTAGGCATGGGAGACTCAACCATGTTGATCTCCTCAATCTTTATAGTAAGTTTACCTTTGCTAGAATTATCTTTTTGCATGTTTTTCTGCTCTCTTAGGAAACTGCGACAATCCTTTTTGTAATGACCCTTTTTATGGCAATAGTAACACGACATTTTTGGCACTGCGCTCTCTACTAGAGTTCTTGTTTTTGCTTGGACTACGAGGATTTTGCTCTCTACTTTTTCCATTGTTCTTGTTATTGTTACGGCCTCTTTGCTTTGTTGAACTGCCAGCCATATATGCATCTCCAAATCTCTTGCAAGAAAAAATCACTTTTCTTTCGATCAACATAAAGTTTATTCTCTCTTTAAACTTGAAATATTACCTGGAGGTGTTGCTTGTGTTCGTCTAATGAATTAGAGTAGATGATAATATCATCAAAGAACACTCCAGTGAAGGTTCGATGAGGCCTGAACAGCTTCTCCATCAAGCGGTTGAATGTTGCTGGTGCATTGGTCAAGCCAAAAGGCATGACAATGTATTCATAAAGACCAAATGTGGTGCAAAATGCGGTCTTTACAATGTCTTGATCAACTATCCTTATTTGATGATAGCCACTTTTTAGGTCAATCCTAGTAAAGTAGGTTGATCCTTGTAGCTTATCAAATCGGTCTTCTACCCCTGGAACGGGAAACCTATTCTTGATAGTGATCCTATTTAGTGCTCTATAGTTGACACACATACGATATGTGTCGTCTTTCTTTTGCACTAATAGCACAGGTGAGCAAAATGGAGATGAGCTAGGCCTAACAATGCCCTTCTCAACTAACTCATGCACTTGCCGCATAATCTCCTCTTGTTGAGCTTGAGAATCTCTATAAGGAGTTTTGTTAGGCGGTGAACTTCCTGGAAGAAGTTCAATTGCATGGTCATCATTACCTCTGTTAGGAGGTAGCTCACAAGGGATGTCATCAATAAAGACATCTTGAAACCCCTTGAGAAAATTGGATAACTATCATTCCTTTTAGTTGCTTTTATTTTCTTTTGCTAAAGCATTAGGTTCATTTTGAGAATCTTTAACAAAAATCATGTACACGGAAATAGAGCTCTTTATTGACTTGTTGAAGCTGGTGTATGTACAATGGGGATAGTGTTACCCATTTCCTTAGCATCTATATACATGTCTTTTTCCCTGAACTTAAAGGAGATTCTCCTTTCAGGGAATTTAACAGGTCTGTATGACTATGTTGTAGGGTTGGCATGTATGGGGATCCAAATGTATTCTTGAGCTTTATATAAGCGAAACACGTTTAGTGTAAATTGTCTTTTTCCTCCCCCCCCCCGGGCCAATTCTCTTTTCTCATCATTACCATTTCTTGGTAAGTATCACTGCTCGCTTAAAGTGCATAAAGTTACACAAATGTGTTCAAGATGTTTGTGTCTAAGGATAGATTGGATGGGGACAATTACCCTATGTGGGATTACTTGATGCAACATGTCCTTTTGTCAAAGGGCGCTTGGAATACTGTGCAAGCCATTGATGTACGTCTTGGTTCTATGGATATAGGTGATGTTGAGGATGCTGCAGGTTTTGCTGGCAGAATTGTTGCTGTTAGAACTATTTTTCCTATGGCTAAGAAGGCTCGTTGGATGTAAGAGCTATGTTGGCTCATGCATTGATTGCAATGTCTATGGAGCGGACTATTACTCCTCACATTCATTCAACAAAACCTGCAAAACAAGCTTGGGTCATTATGACTGCTCTTTATACAAGTTGCAATGAAGCTAAAATTGCATTGTTGTGCGTAATGAGTTGGAGTCAAAGATTATGCATGAGGAAGATGAAATGTGCACTTTCCTTGCTAGTGTCAAGGATATAAATGAGCAACTATTTTTGTAGGTGAAGTTATTTCTGACAATTCCCTTGGGTAGATTGTTCTTGATGCTTTGCTAGATTCTTACAAGAATTTTGATAGTACTTGGAGACTTATGACCCAAATAAATCTAGAAGTTGGAAGGTTTGATGCATTATGCACACTATTGCTGCAAGAGTCACTTTTTGGAAAAAATAGGGCTGAACAACACATAATTGAACAAGCCTTTATTGCTACTCAAAGAGAAGGTGTACCCAATTCCTATTGGATGGCCTTGGAGGTGGACCAATGAGAATTAGGCTAGAGTAAATATAGTTTAATTAATTTAAAAACACTTAATAAAAGAAACAATGAGAATTAAGCCCTCTAGAAGACTATTGGATAGTCTCCCACGGGGTCTAATGAGCATTCAGCAGCCCAATGGCTTGCCTGATTCCTATTGGCAAGGAGGCAAAGGGGTCCAATGAGAGTTTAATTGAATTATTAAATTACCTAAAGCTCTCACAAAAGGGGAAAGGGGGACACATGTCAGAAGGCTATCACTTATGCTGCTTAATTGTCATTGTCTAGCCCTAGGGAGGTCCAATGAGAGGGTAGCATGAGCAAATAGCAAGGGGGGTCGACCAACAGAGAGAGGGGGGCTTATTTTTGCAAGGCATTATCACACACACACACACACACACACACACACACACACACACAATCTCATGTGTGAAGTAAAGAAGACTCTCTCTCCTTCTCAAGCTTTAATGGAAAGCTTATCACCTACTCCAAGCTTGTGAGAAGGGAGGCCTAAACCAACAACTCTTGGCTTTGTGATGCAAATCTAACCAAGAGCCAAGCTTCAATGCATGCTCATCTCCTCTACCATGCTAACTAATAAGCTAAGCTATGATAATATGAGTGATTATGTGAGGAGATGTGCATCTTTCTCATAAGAATACTCCTTCTTCCTCTCAATCTACTCTCATACCCCGCTAGCTCTCACCATCTTCGAAGGTGTGTGAGGTCTTGGGTCTGAGACCGGAGACAATTGATGTTGTGGTTGATAAGTGTTTTGCTTGGTGCATGAAGCTTTCATCTTCATTGCACTAGCTAGTCTTGAAGGAACACAAAGAATTGTATTGTACAATGTCTCTCTTGATGGGAGAAACCATAATACAAAGCCTTTTGGAGGGGGGACCGGATCCATGTAAATCCGGTCCTCAACTGTTGTCAATAGCTTAATTTCTCTCTCTTTTGAAAGTATTGTTCATGTTATCTAACTAGGTGTTATACTTTTTGTTGCTCTCTCCACCCAAGCACTCTTGTAATTCTCATTAGGAATCTATTCTAATGAAATGCCCACTATGTTCATGCTAATTTCCGCTACACACAAGTTTTTAGGCCATTAAATGGTACAGGATTTAACTCTCCTCCATTGTCCCAACACCCTGTCTCGCATCGAAGGGAGTGGGAGCTAAGTCCAATGGTTGCGATAGTGTGTATTGCTGACAAGGGGATAGGCTCAACGTAAGTATGATTTCCTCTTTCAGTAACGAAGAACATGGTTCTATATCTGGGAGCAATACGGGTGGTGTAATATATGAAGCGTGACCCATCGGACTCCTCCCAAGCCATAATACATTGGCATTGTAAAAAATATTCATTCACTTGATAATTGATGGCGCGAAAAAGAGCAGTGCAATCGGGTGGCCTCTGTACTCGTGCACACTCCACAAACCACGCCTCATGCAAACAAGCAAAGAACAAAACAAAGGGGGCACCACCCTAAATTAAGAGGTTTAGGGACCTCACACATAGTGCACATAGGCAAGTGAGACTTCTGGCCTTATGATGGCATCAAAACATATGGCAAAACACATAGAAACGAAGCTTAGGGACCTTATGTAGCATATATATACACAAGACATCAGCTTAACAATACAACGGCATCTGATCATACATAAAAAGGATATAGAGAAGCAAGCCAAGGATGGCATAATCCCTTGTCAAAAACAATCAACCCAGCAAGTAGGTATGATCCTACTAGCAACACATCAATACCTTAGAGAATGATGGCAAGGATGGTGGCCATGGCGCATGAGAGAAGACTCCTTATTTAGGTTTTAGGGCTAGTCATGTAGCATACTAGAGGGAGAGAGAGGGAGGGAGAGAGAGTAGAGCTCCATCCATAGCTCCTCGTTGTGAGCAATGTCGTCATAGCTTCGTTGCTTGGTGAAGTGGGTGAAGTGTTGGTTTTGAGTGAGAGAAGGCCTCCTTATATAGGTTTCTGAGAGGGTTTAGGATTAGGGATAAACATGCTTAAATCCGCTGATTGGGGTTACTTTTTGCTTAGGGTGGTCAACAGATTGAGGTCACATGATATGTCACCATCAAGATATTCTCTAGAGTGATGTGAGAGGAGAGAGTAAATGCTGATTTTTCTGATTGTGACACATGGGGATAAGGCCTTGACCAGCATTTAAGAGCAGGTGAGGTGGCTGTTGAAACTGGAGGTTCTGCACATGTCAGGGGGGGACCTGCGGGGGGGGAGGTGACAGCTGGGTCCTCCTGAATATCAAATTCTCAAAAAATCCTCAACCATGGCTTCTTTGACATGTGTTCTTTGAAAAAATCAGCATGTCTCTTTTCAACTCAAAAGTCTTTATCCCTGTTGACTCACCTTTACCATAAGATTTTCCCCTTTTCTCCTCCTGTAACTGCATTGTTGATGCCCAATCACTGCTTCTAGTAACAGTGAACTGTTACCTACCAAATACTTATGGTGCAGTAAAAAATATTTACCATGGGTAAAAAAAGTTACTGTAGGTAAAAAGTGATTTGTATTTACCATGTAGGTGAAAAATATTTACTGTAGGTAAAAAATATTTACTGTTGGTAAAAAAGTGAAAACGGAGTATGCTGTGTGTGAGTCCACACGAACATCCTCGTGTAAATTTCACTAGAAATTCACACCTAGAATGGGCTATTCTGTAAGATATAGGTTGTAGGCATGCATAAGAGCTCGTTCCCACGTATCTTCTGTCCATGGCACTTTTTACTCTTTGGTGCTTGTGAAGTAGATTTTTCTTCTCTTTCGAGATCCCTTGAACTAGAGTATCCTCATCTCCCCAACAATTGACTGTGCCTTTATTGCATCTTCAGAAGGGGTCCTAAAAACCATGCATCATATAGCCCTCCCCCTTAAGCTAGAGGTATTTGATGCCTCTAGCTGTAGGTTGTGCTACAATAGAGTTCTCTTGAATACTTACCCACCTTCATGACAACTAAACAAAATATCCTTTATCTCTTGGGATTCAGGAACTCTCCTTAAGACAGCATCTTTCCCTCTACAATACAAGTCCTCATTCACTAAGCTATAGCTGGTAGCCTTTTTTGCCAACCACCTACGTTCACTTTTACTCATACCAGAGGGTGCTTCACAATGCTCAAGAAAGTAAAGTAAATCATGCAGCTCCTCCTTTCCTTGGTATAAAGGACTTTTCACAAGGATAGCACCTACTATGAGAGTTTGTAGTTCTTCACCTGCTAAGGCATCTGCTTCTCGATTTTGATCTCTAGGTACAAAGTGCACTCGAACTTCTTTAAAACCCTTCAACAAGGCCTTTGCTTCCCTCATCTTAACAGACAATTTGTCATTTTTACAGGCCCATACACCAACCATTTGCTTAACAATCAACATGGAGTCACCAAAAACATTTAGCTTTGTGATGCCCTGAGAAAGACAACATTGCAACCCTAAAACAAGGGCATGGTACTCACCCTCATTGTTGGAATGAACCTCTTTTAGATGAAACCCTTTTGCAAAGATCTTCTCCTTCTCTGGACGTAATATTACTATGCTGATGCCTTGTCTTTGGTCCTCTTGTAAGCCCCATCAAAATACAGACTGTGTGCTCCCAGTAGAACTTCAGGCTCCGGGATAGGCGGTACCTTACTAGGCGCCTCTTTCTTGGCCTTCTCATAACACCTTTGTGTGAGGACATCTGCCAAACAAGCACGGGTGGAATCCTCTACTTGTAGTGTGTAGTCAAACTCTTGAAGCTGCACCACCCACTTTGCTATTCTTTGAGACAATTCCATGTGTTGTAGGGCATATGGAAAAACCTCCTCAGTTGTGATCACCACAAATTGTCTCGAAAGTAAGTAAGCCCGAAACTTCTCCACTGCAAACTTAAGAGCTAGCACCAATTGCTCAGTTGCGCTGAAACCCTTTTCAGCAGCTGTCATAACTCTACTAGAGAAGTAGACTGGTCTCATGAGAGATGTCTTTGGGTCTTTTTGCATCAAGACAGCTCCTAGAGCTTCTAGACCTACACTAGGATTTACATAGAATAATTCACCCCATGTGGGTTGTAGGACGACAGGCAATGAGCTCAAAATGGTTTTAACTTCTTGAAAGCACCTTTCACCCTCCTCACTCCATGTCAATGTAGTGTGTTTAGTGAGCTACTGCAAAGGATAGATTGCCTGAGAAAGGAGATGTATGAATCGTCCCATGTAGCGAACCTTTTGAATGAAGGAGACTAGTTGCTTCACGTTTGAAGGAGTAGGTAAAGCTAACAATGTCTTTACCTTTTCAGGGTCAGCCTCAATACCATCTTGAGACACAACATGGCCTAGTAGAGTGACCTTGCTCTCACCTATGTGGCACTTGTCTTTATTCAATTGCCCACCCAATTGGGCCAGACGGGTGAAACCTTCATCAACCTTGGATAGATGTACTTCCCTAGAGCTGTAAATGCAAAAATCATCAATGAAGACTCGTATGGACTTACCAAAGTAAGGTTGAAACACCAAGTTCATAAACCTCTAGAAAGTAGCTGGGGCATTAGTTAAACCAAAAGGCATAACTCTATAAGCAAAACACCCCCAAGGTGTTATGAAGGTAGTCTTTCTTTGGTCTTCATCTACAATTCTGATTTGGAAGTAGCCTAAGTACCCATCACACACTGTGTACCTTTCATGACCAGCCACTTCATTTAGTATTTCATCTTGAAAAGGCAAAGGAAAATGGTCCCTTTTTGTGGCTGCGTTTAGAGGCTTGTAATCCACACATACCCTCCACTTCCCATTTTTCTTTGGTGCTACCACAACTGGAGACACCCACTCAGAATCTTCCACTAGGTAGATAAATCCTGCCTTGAGTAATCTTTTTACTTCTTTTAAGAGTGCATCTTGTTGCACTAGCCCTAATCTCCTTAGCCTTTGCACCACTGGTTTGGCACCTTCCTTTAATTGGATATGGTGTTGGGTTACCGTCACTCCTTTAATGTGCTTGTAATCAGTTATAAAGAGGCCAGCATGCTTCTTTAGTACCTGCAAATAGGGTTCTCTCTCTTCTTCTAGTAGGTCCTTAGCTAGCATCTCCTCTAAGCCTGTGGCTTCTTCCTTGTTTAGAGAGTCTTGACCACCTTCTCCTTCTGGGTTTCGCAGTATTATACCCATGACTTCCAAAGAGCTAGCATCCTTCTCAGATGACTCATCCTCAGATGAAGAGCAGCTGCTTGTGCTCCATTCATCCATAGAAGTCTCCATCTCTAGGTCTTGTTGTCTACCCTGCTTCATGTCATACACAATTTTTTGTTGCTTGCCACCTACCTTATGATTTGGTCGCAACTCAAGGGAACCTGTCTCCCAATCTTGCCTAGCTTTCATAGCCATAAGCCAAGGTCTTCCAAGGATTAGCGGATAGCCCTCCCCCTTAGTTGGGATCACATAAGCATCAATTGAGATTGCAACACCAAAAGCTGAAACCTTCACTCCATTAACCTTTCCCACACAAGCCACCCTTACATTATTTGCCATCTTAGCTTGTAAGGAAGTTTGCTCGTTTACTTCCAAACCCAACCTGTGCATTAATTTCTCTGTCATAACACAAATCTCGGCTCCACCATCTACGTACACATTGGAGACTCGCTGACTCTTAATCTCTGCATCAATGACTGGCACGATATCCTTCATGCCTCTTGCACTAATAGACCCAACTGACTTTGCCTTAGCCCTCCTGGTGCTGACCATCTTAGACCAGGTTCTACGCATCTTTGGGGGAAGGTGGAGGAGTTGCTGCCATGAAATCTTTGGTCCTTGCTTACTCACATCTGCTACCAGGTCGTAAGGTATGGATCCTACCCCAAGTGGAAAGTCTTCTACTCCTATGTGCCTCCTTGACCTAATCTTCCTTTTCTTGTCTCCTATCACTTGGGAGGAACCCTCATTCCCTTTATCCGGCTCTGAAGCTTCCATTTCATCAGTTCTTTGTCTCCTAACTCTCTTTATTGGCATGGCAACAGCTTCCTCCATTTTTTCTTTCCCTTTATCCTTACCATTGTCAAGACTTATGATAGAGACAGCCCTGTCCTCCCCTCCCGATGGTAGTGGAGGGATCTCTGCTGGTGCTTGTGGTGGTGGAGGAGGGGGTCTCAATATTTGGATTGGTGGAGCCACGTGTGCATTTTGTCCATTTAGTGGCCTAGCTCGAGGAGGAGTGACTTGCTGGCGAGGAGGCCGTCTTTGATTGCCATTTTCTTGATAGCGTCGTGGATGGGGGCAATAATACATGCCGTGACCTACCTCTCCACAGTTGTAGCAAATGTACTCACGTGCTTGCCTTTGTCCTTCTTGTCTATTTCGTTCATTTCCTAGCTGGGGAGCCCTTACACCTTGAACCAGATTGATGGACAGGCTCTCTAGTTGATTGGTGATTTGTTGAAGTAATTCTTGTTGAGAGGACTCTTGGTCTGTTGCTCCTGTCCCTGCTACTACCCTTGCCGTAGGTTGAGCTAGCGGTGGAGGCTCCATTCCCCCTTGTAGTTGAGCTTGGAATTTTAACTTCCTATCCTTCTCCCTTGCATAAGTCATAGCTTTATCAAAGGTATCTGGGAATTTACCTTTTACCTTTTCTCGAAGGATGGGGTAAAGCCCTGCCAGGAAACAGTCCTTCTTTAGGCATTCTGGCACCCTTTCTCCTTCACCTAGTGATGCACACCATTTCTCCCACAGGTTGGAAAACTTTCCTTCATAGCTTCTATAGTCATTGGGTGATGTTTGGCGTAGCTCTAAGAGCTGTCTCCATATCTCCTCTGAAGGCTCATGGCGGCGAAATTCTTTGATGAAGGCCATCTTTAAGGACTCCCAGTCTCTTCTTTCTTCAGGTGACAAAGTTTGATACCATAATTTTGCACCTTCCCTCAAGACCAAAGGAAAGGCCCTTAACTTAGTAGCTTCGTCATCCCTTCCTGATACCAGAAAGGCCATTTCCAAATTATCCAAAAAGTCTGGAGCAACCTCCCCAGGCTTACCATAAAAATTAGGGAAGGCAATAAGTGAGAGAGTACACAAACAGCTCCAATTTATTTTAAAATAGAGTATGGTAATTATAATTTGGAGCTTTAGCACAACTTAGCTCAAAATAGGATGAAGATCGACACATCAAAGGAATGGTAATAGTCTAGTAAGGGTAGAATGACAGGATGAGGAGAGCGCAAGATTTCCCCAAGTCTCTCGGCTCCAAACAATAGGGCTATTCTTTGCTGATAAAATATTTTTCTATCAATACAAATATTCACACGGATATGACGCACAAAATGGAAAGGAAACATGCGGGGATCATCATTCTCATTATTGGCATCCATACTTACACACAAGAGCCTAGCTTAGTTGCACCACCTTGGGACCAATGAGCCTGATCAGCCACAGAAGGTCAGCACCTCGGATCACTTCGACTCTTCCTGATGCATCTGTGAAGACGTAAGGCGTGATGGCAACACTTTGTACAATGCTGAGCCTTTTAGCAAGCAACAATTGGATGCTATTACCATAATCAGCATGACGAATGAAAGTGACACCATTAATGTGCAACACATCATCAACTAAGATAGTTTCCTTAGATTGAGATAGCTTCTTGAAAATTAGCAGCAAAGGTAGGGCAGGGAGGCTTTTCACCCGGTCTCCAAAGCACTTTGGACAATATCCAAAGTGATCTTCACGCGGACAGGAGGTTGGCTTGGGATTGGTGGTGTCTAGATTCACAAAGTGCACTGGGAGCACTCGCAGACGGGCGGCAATCTTGTAGGCAAGCCTTCGTCTCTTTGCTTCAGGAGGATTTAGGGGTGAGAGTCGTGGTTGCAAGTTGGAGGTTGAAGTTGGTTGCTCACTAGCCTTTTTCTTGCCTGTAGTGGTCATGTAATCCCTTATTAATGAGATTAAGCCAAATGTTACCTTACGCTTGAGCACGCGCTGCGGCCTTGGGCCACTTAGGTGTAGAGGTGATCTTCCTCCTCTTAGTCGGCTCCTCATGAAAGAGAGGTCTGGTGATGCTTTCTCTTCCCTTAATGTGTGTCACAGTACCTTCGTGTATGTTGATGTAGAATATTTCAAGCTCGTGTGCGTTGGAGGTTTCTGGAGCACTCATAGGTTGAGAGGAGAGGTATATCAAGCTCTTCTTCTCACTCTCCTTTGTTGGCGACGATCACGAACAAGGCATGTAGAAGAACTTACTTCTTGAATTTCAATGACACTGCAACCTGGTAACAAGACCTCGATGAAAGATTTTAAGGCCTCTAAAGCCTCCTCCTCTTCTGTTCTCCAATTTGCAAACTCCTCACGCCATTCGTCCATGTTGTAGATTGCATATCTTCATTGCTTGTGGACTGAAGGTCTGTGTAGCCCTCCTCCGTGGGGGCACCAAAATGATGGCGGGAAAAAGAGCAGTGCAATCGGGTGGCCTCTGTACTCGTGCACACTCCACAAACCACGCCTCATGCAAACAAGCAAAGAACAAAACAAAGGGGGCACCACCCTAAATTAAGAGGTTTAGGGACCTCACACATAGTGCACATAGGCAAGTGAGACTTTTGGCCTTATGATGGCATCAAAACATATGGCAAAACACATAGAAACGAAGCTTAGGGACCTTATGTAGCATATATATACACAAGACATCAGCTTAACAATACAACGGCATCTGATCATACATAACAAGGATATAGAGAAGCAAGCCAAGGATGGCATAATCCCTTGTCAAAAACAATCAACCCAGCAAGTAGGTATGATCCTACTAGCAACACATCAATACCTTAGAGAATGATGGCGAGGATGGTGGCCATGGAGCATAAGAGAAGACTCCTTATTTAGGTTTTAGGGCTAGTAATGTAGCATACTAGAGGGAGAGAGAGAGAGGGAGAGAGAGTAGAGCTCCATCCATAGCTCCTCGTTGTGAGCAATATCGTCATAGCTTCGTTGCTTGGTGAAGTGGGTGAAGTGTTGGTTTTGAGTGAGAGAAGGCCTCCTTATATAGGTTTCTGAGAGGGTTTAGGATTAGGGATAAACATGCTTAAATCCACTGATTGGGGTTACTTTTTGCTTAGGGTGGTCAACAGATTGAGGTCACCTGATATGTCACCATCAAGATATTCTCTAGAGTGATGTGAGAGGAGAGGGTAAATGCTGATTTTTCTGATTGTGACACATGGGGATAAGGCCTTGACCAGCATTTAAGAGCAGGTGAGGTGGCTGTTGAAACTGGAGGTTCTGCACATGTCAGGGGGGGACCTGCGGGGGGGGGGAGGTGGCAGCTGGGTCCTCCTGAATATCAAATTCTCAAAAAATCCTCAACCATGGCTTCTTTTGACATGTGTTCTTTGAAAAAATTAGCATGTCTCTTTTCAACTCAAAAGTCTTTATCCCTGTTGACTCACCTTTACCATAAGATTTTCCCCTTTTCTCCTCCTGTAACTGCATTGTTGATGCCCAATCATTGCTTCTAGTAACAGTGAACTGTTACCTACCAAATACTTATCGTGCAGTAAAAAATATTTACCATGGGTAAAAAAAGTTAATGTAGGTAAAAAGTGATTTGTATTTACCATGTAGGTGAAAAATATTTACTGTAGGTAAAAAATATTTACTGTGGTAAAAAATATTTACTGTCGATAAAAAAGTGAAAACGGAGTATGCTGTGCTGTGAGTCCACACGAACATCCTCGTGTAAATTTCACTAGAAATTCACACCTAGAATGGGCTATTCTGTAAGATATAGGTTGTAGGCATGCATAAGAGCTCGTTCCCACGTATCTTCTGTCCATGGCACTTTTTACTCTTTGGTGCTTGTGAAGTAGATTTTTCTTCTCTTTCGAGATCCCTTGGACTAGAGTATCCTCATCTCCCCAACAACTGACTGTGCCTTTATTGCATCTTCAGAAGGGGTCCTAAAAACCATGCATCAATAGTCTATTGAAGCATCATGTAAGAAAATGCCTTTGGAAATTCTCAAACTCTTTTCAAGTAGACTTTGAGATGCTCTTATCCCACACTTCAACTCCATAAAGAAAAACGAATGTCACCAATGTGTCAAAAAGGTACTTCTTGAGAACCCAACACTTGATGTACCCAACACTTGATGTTTCCCACATTCCACATGTTTGCAAATGAACAGTACGCTCTTTTTCTGTCTTCCAAATGATGCATAGCACATTCATCCCACTTGTGATTGGCCCAAACCTCAAGGCCAAGGTACTTAAATCTCTCAAAGTTCAAGGGTCTCATTGTCGTACACATTGCATGGCTTCTCCTTATGGTTGGTTTTCACAAGCATAACCTTTGTTTTGGATTCATTCACAATCAAACCACTATGCATGCAAAAGTTGTCAAGGACAACCATAAGCCTTTGTGCATCCTTTAAAGTGTGTGCTAGAAGTACTACATCATCCACTTAGAACAAAATCATGATTACCGCATTGCAAATAGTGACCTCTTCAATGCCTTCTTCTTGCATAAAATCAAGTACCGTTTGTTCCAATTGATTGATGCATAGATCAAAGAGAGTTGGTGACAATGGATATCCTTTTTAACCCTAATAGTGCTTGCAATTTTTTTTGAAATTTATCTTCCCTTGTTCAATTGACACATCAGATTCTTATAGATTCAAGACACCGCAAGCATAAACTCACTTGGTACTTGCAGTTCTTCCAACCTTCTCCACAAATTGTTATGTGGAATCATATCAAAGGCTTTTTTAATGTCCACAAAGCAACAATACAATTGCTTGCCTTTCAACCAACTTTCCTCCATGAGAACACGAAGAGTGACAAGATGATCAATGTGGTGCTATTGCATCGACAAAAACCTGCTTGTCCTTTTGCATGCTTGCCATTCTCTTCATCCCAATCACTCAATTTTATCTCCATCATATATTCAAACAACTTTTTCATAAGAGACCTAATCGTTATTGTCAGGTAGTTATTTACATTCTTTACATCCCCTCCTTTATGCAAAGGCTTGACCCAATTAGTACTCCAATTACAAGGTATAACATGTTGAAGTGAAAGTTTGAATATATCACACATCTACTCACGTGTAAAATCTTTTGTCCATTCAATCATTTTTGGATTGATATCTTGAAGATCTCCCACTTTGCCAACTTTTTGAGCCCACCGCACAATATAATTGCTCAAATAATTGCTTACAATTTGTGTGTACATATCCACAAGACTCAAGTTAACAAAACTCTCAACCCGCTTGTCCCTCAAGTTTCTCAAAAATCTTCCACATGCACGCACCTTTTCTTGATTGACTATGTGCCACTCTCCGAAACCATCATGTATCACATAAAGAGATTTACACTTGGCCAATGGATCCTCAAATTAGACTGTTAGACCTTATGTATTGACCTTGCATGTGGAGAAGCAACTAAGCATGATAATGTCGGCCAAAGGAAAGAGAAGTTATCACTTTGTATGGATTTCAAACGGGCACCAATGTATATCCATGGTATCAATAAAGATAGACCATTGGCAATGAGTATACATGTGCTATTGCATATATGTAAAAGTAAATTTCCATAGTGCTCCGGCTCTTTCTCATCCATTGAAGTACGATCATACAAGTGCATTTTCTCCAAGTCCGATGAAATGTGTGGCATATCAAATTGTTATCATGTTGCAATGTTTTTATGCGAGCATTCATATCCCCAAAGATAATACCATCACCTTTGCATTTAAAATAAGCAATGTCCTCTTCTAAATCAAAAAATGGTTAATGTCTATCCATGCAAGCATAAAAGGGGAAAATCATGATGAGAAATATAGAAATTGGCTACAAAAAGTGGGTGCTCTATTTGGTGTCATAATTTTCAGCCATACATAATCTTTGTGCTTATCATCTTTCACAATTAATGCAAAATCTTCTAATACTTTCTTAGCCCTACATGCTACCTCTCCTTGCCCTCTTCGTTGCTAAATATACTTTGACGACAGCAACGAATGGACATTGTAATCTCCAACCTCTTCATCCTTAGTGTATCATGCTCCCAAGTTTCAACAAGAAGTACAACTTCGGCCTTGCTTGTTAGTTCATATATATCAACTTCCACATTCCATGTGTATCCATTGCATTCCAAAAGCATACTTTCAATTGTAACTCAGCCTCATAGGTCACACATTTCTATTTTCTTGAGGGACTTTCCTCCTCCTTGGGCACATTTCCTTCATGAGAGATCGCCTAAGTTTTTCTTATTCCTCTCCTCATATGCCTTGGGACACATATTTTGTTGCATAATAGTGCGATCTTCACATACTAAAAATTTTGTATCTCCTAAATAGATACAACTATTATTAAGGATAAACTTTTGTTTGGTCTCATCCAGTATGGTTGTCCTCCCGAGGAGCTCCTAGCGTACCCACTCTATGTGTTTTGTAAACCATAACACTTGACATGCCAAAGTGGGTTTTGAAGAAATCTTCGATAACAATGGCAAGAGAAGGAGGTGTTTCTAGCTTCTCTTTGAGAATTCCACAAATAACAATGTTGTTGGAACGTTGCTCCCATTCTTTCAACTCGTATACATCCACATTCTCAACATTCTTTGTTTGAGCCATAGCTTGCATGAGGGAGAAATTAGGAACCACGTTGTTACCACATACATCAGTTCAAGACTTGTTTGTGCATACTTTTTTCATGTCACATACATTTCGACTCATGGTGTCAAATTTCTCCTTTTTCAATACATGGGCATGCCCTACTTTTCTCATGTGCTCCTTAAAAGCATTCAGAGAGAATTTGCATTCCTTGACTCAACCACAAGAATCTTTAGCATGCCATTCACCATTGCAACTACTCGTAAGTCTCCACCTTGTTTGTTTATGGTCTCTTGCAACGATACCAAGTATGCCACGATCATGGTTTCCAATATCGTTGGCTGAGTGGTTGTGTTGCTATCTCCACACTTATATGATTTTGGATCATTTTCTACTATGGTTGTGGATCTTGTTGAAGAAGAAGAACCCTTGCAAGTGTTGGAAGACATTGTATGTAAAATAAGAGATAAGAGTCAACTTCCCCGAACGTGTTCACTTCCAAAATGTTGCTGCAGAAAAGACTTTCATACACCCTGAAAACATTGCTCCATTATAGAGTAGTATAGATATACATAGATTTCATTCCAAAAATGTGCACATGTCAAACCCCTTAAACATCATCTACATTACAAAATCACACCATACACATATTATTGCACACATACACACATACACACACAATTGAATGATCTCTCTCAGGCTCTCTCTCTCTCTCTCTCTCTGTGTGTGTGTGTGTGTGTGTGTGTGTGTGTGTGTGTGTGTGTGTGTGTGTGTGTGTGTGTGTGTGGTGCAATCGTTTTTTGACCTAGTAGACAACAATTCACTCTTTTGATATTAACTTCTTCATCCGAACTCTGATTTGCTGATCTATAGCCTCAATCGAAGAGCACGACGCCCGCTACGCATTAATGTAAAGATATAAATTTTCAGGGTTACAAAAGGTGTTTTTGTAGCAGAATTTTTGAAGTAAACATGTTCAAGAATGTTGACTCTCATCTTTTATTTTACATAGTCTTTCGGCACTTGCAAGGGTTCTTCTTCTTCAACAATGTCCACAAGCATTGTAGAAAATGATCCAAAATCGCCTAAGTGTGCAGATAGCAACACAACCACTCAACCAACTACATCAAAAACCATGATCAATGCATACTTGGTATCGTTGCAAGAGACCGTAAACAAACAAGGTGAAGACTTACGGGCACTTGCAATGGAGAATGGCATGCTAAGGGTTCTTGTGGTTGAGAATGAGAATCTCAAGAGGACACTTGAGATGCAATAACACGTTTGATGCAACTTGAAGAGGAATTGAAGGAATGTGAACGCTCTCTTGTGGACTTGAATGCTTTGAAGGAGCGCATGAGCAAAGTAGAGCATGACCATGTATTGAAACAGAAGAAATCTGACACCATGATTCAGGATGTATGCAACATGAAAAATGTAAGCACAAACAAGTCTTGGGTTGATGTATATTGTAGCAATGTTCTTGGGAGGTCGCTCCCCTTCCTTCAATTCCTTCCTCATGCAAGCTATGGCTTAAACAAAGAATGTTGAGAATGTGGATGTGGAGGAGTTGAAGGAAGGGGAGTGACCTTCCAAGGACATTATATTTGTAAAATTCCCAAAGAGAAATTAGAGACACCCCCTTCTCTTGCCATTGTTATCGAAGATTTCTTCAAAACCCACTTTGGCATGTCCAGAGTTATGGTCTATGGAGCACATAGAGGGGTAAGCAAGGAGCTTCTTGCTTGAAAGAATGGCCAATTGTATGTACCATTCCGGATGAGACCAAGTAAAAGATTATCCTTGATAATAGCTGGATCTATTTAAGGGTACAAAATGTTTTGTATGTGAGATCACACTATTAAGCAAAAAAATATGCGTCGCAAGGCATATGAGGAAAAGGGTAAAAAAAATAAGGAGATCTCTCATGAAGAAAATGTGCCCAAGGAGGAGGCAAGTCTGTCAAGCAATTAGGGATGCGCGACCTATGAGACCGAGTTACAATTGAAAATATGCTTTTAGAATTACAATGGATACCCATGGAATGCGACGGTTGGCATTGATGAACTAGCAAGCAAAGCCAATGTTGTACTTCTTTTTTAAACTTGCGAGCATGATACACAAAGGATTAATGGCTTGGAGGATTACAATGTACATTCATTGATGTGGTCAAAGAATCTCAAACAACAAAGAGGGCAAGGAGGGGTAGCATGTATGGTTAAGAAAGGATTGGAATATTTTGTATCAATTGTGAAATATGACAATTACAAACGTTATGTATGGCTAAAAATTATGACACCAAAAAGAGCACTCATTTTTGTAGCCGGTTGCTACATTTCTCATCATGATTCCCCCTTTTATGCTTGCATGGATAAAGATCATCCTTTTTTTATTTAGAAGAGGACATTGCTTATTTCAAAGGTGAAGGTGATGTTATTGTAATAAATTTACATGTAGAAAACATAATGGGGATAGTGTGATTGACTATATGCTACTCTCCGAAGTCATCATGTATCACATAAAGAGTTTCATGTTTGGCCAATGGACCCCAAAACCAGACCATCGGACCTTGTGGTTTGATAAAGAATGTCAAGATGCTCGAAAGCCCTTGATAAAGCTTGATGCAACTATGGACAAAGACAACTATCAAAGTCATTTGCATACATACAAGGAATTGATTCAAAAGAAGAGAAGAAGATGGGAAGTAAAGCAACAACTTTTTCAAGTCCAAGAAAAGGTACGTGCATGTGGAAGATTTTGGAGAAACTTGAAGGGTAAGCGGGTTGAGAATTTGGATAACTTGAGTCTTGTAGATATGTATACACATTGTAGGCAATTATATGAGGAACCAAATGCTGAAAACATGACATTTTATGGTTCACTCCCATGTATGCCCTCTTTTTTTACTATTGAGGATGTATATGATGGGCTTGAAATGTTAGCCACTCTACAAAGCGGGAGATCTTCAAGGTATCAAGCCGGAGATGATAAAATCGATGAAAGATTTTACCCATGAATGGATGTGTGATATTGTGAGACTAGGGGAACTAGTGCCTTGGAGGCCACCTCCCACTATATAGCATGGCTCCTAGCCCTTTTCCCTAGTTGGACTCCCTTTCCACACTACCTAGCCCGGCCTTGCCCTTGTCTAGTCCGGCCTTGCCCTTGTCCTGACATTACTCCCCCCTTAAAGAAGAGTTTTTGTCCTCAAAAACAAAAGTGGAAAACTTCTTCTTAAGAACACTAATGTTTTCCCAAGTGGCACCTTCCTCAGGTCGATCTTTCCACTTGATTAAGGCTTGTTGACGTACATGATGACGTGTACATAAATCATGATAATCGAGAATGCATTCAGGTTCATGCGGTAAGGTAGGAGTTTCAACAAAATAAACCAAAATCTCTTGGTCGATGACATTGTCGTCCCCATGTAACCGTTTACGCAAATGGCTTACATGAAACACCGGATGAATACGAGAATGTGTAGGTAGCAATAATTTGTAGGCACGATCACCTACTCGCTTGAGTGATTTGAAAGGCCCACAATATCGTGGAGATAATTTAGGTATTGGCCCAGTTTTCAAAATTTTTGAATGTTCTAGCATACGTAAAAATACTTCCTCCCCTTCTTCAAAGGTAACTTGCCGACATTTCTCATCAACGTACTTCTTAGACCGATCCTGCGCTTGTCGGACATTCTGACTAGCGAGTTTCAGCATATCCATGTGGTCTTGGAAAAAATCTTAAACTGTTGGAATTTTTCGGTTGCCAACCCCACCGTAACAGTTGACCTAGTTTGAAAACCATACATGAGCATGAAAGGACTAAATCCAGTTGTGACATGCTTAGCACTATTGTAGGCAAACTCGAGAATAGGTAAATATTCTCCCCAGTCTGACTGTTTCTTGCTACCGTTTGCTCTTAACATATCCTCTAGCACTTGGTTAACTCGTTCAGTTTGATCATCTGTTTTTGGATGATCGATTGTAATGAGGTTTGATTGTGTACCCAATCGTTTGAACACAGTCCTCCAAAAATGACTGTTAAACTTGGGATCACGATCACTGACAATGTTACTTGGCAAACCATACAACTTGTATAGGTTGTCCACAAATAACTTGGCTAGTTTTGACGTCTTAATCGTTGATTTGGTTGGAATAAACTTACATAGTTTAGTCAACCGGTCTACGACCACCCATACCGAGTCATAACTTCGTACAGTGGTTGGTAAACCCACAATAAAATCCATAGAGATACTTTTCCATTTACCATTGGGAATCTCCAAAGGATGTAAGAGTCCTCCTACTTTCAGGCGCTCTACTTTGTTAACTTGACATTTTTGGCAATGCAAGACATAAGCTTGAACAAAGTCATGTAAACCTGGCCAGCAAAATTGTCATCGTACGAGAGCATAAGTCTTTCTAATAGTTGGGTGCCCTACACTTGGACTATCATGACGTTCATAAAGAATTTGGCACCGAATGTCTCTGTCCGTCGATACACAAACTCTCACCTTATGGAGTAGGTACCCATTGTTGATGGTGAAATGCTTCCATCGTTGTAGTTCATCACTCAATAGAGGAGAACTATGTGTGGAGGTTAAAGCTACACTACCATCATTGGAGTGAGAAGGATCCCTCATTTGTACATGGCTCCACACTTTGGAATATGCGTCATCATGCTCATATTTTCCCTTTAGAGTATCCAAAACTTCACTACGAAGTTCCGTGAACAAGAGAGAATTGATCTCTGGCATACGACTTAGAGCGTCAGCCACCACATTGTATCGTTCTTTATGATACCGGAGCTTGGTGTCATATTCCTGAAGGATCTCAGCCCACCTGGCTTTCTGACCCTTCAAATCAGTTTGTTGTGTAAATCATTTGATGCTTTTATAGTCAAAAACGATCTCAAACAAAGCACCATATAAATAATGTTGCCATGTTTTTAAGGTAGACACTATTGCATAGAGTTCGCATTCATAAGTAGAGTAATTCTGTTATGTTGCATCAAGCTTCTTGCTTTCAAATGCAATTGGCCCGTCTTGTAACAGGACTGCTCCAATAGCACGGTCAATGGCATCCGTTTCCAAAACGAATGGTTTCAAAGGATCTACAATAGCTAGTATTGGAGCTATAGCTAATGCATCCTTCAGCGTATCGAAACTATGTTGTTAAGCGGGTCCCCACTGAAAAGCTTTGCCTTTGCCTTTCAGTTGGTCCGTCATGGGAACAGCCATATTAGCATAGTTTTTAACAAACCTTCGATAAAAACCTGCAAATCCCAAACAAATCTATAACTCTTCCAGATTTTTAGGAGAAGGCCACTGTCGATTGTATCCACTTTGGATTGATCCATATTTAGCCCATTAGCTGAAATAACATGCGCAAGATAGTGAATTTCTTCTTTCAAAAAATCACACTTAGATTTCTTGGCATATAATTTATTTGTTCGTAACAATTCGAAGACCTGTCTCAAATGTTTTTAGTGTTCTTCTTTAGAAGCACTGTAGACTAGAATGTCATCGAGAAAAACGATGACAAATTTGTCCAAGTACGGCTTCAAGACACTATCCATAAGTGTCATGAATGTTGCGGGCGCATTGGTTAACCCAAAAGGCATAACCAAAACTCGTAGTGTTTAAACCTTGTTCGCAATACAGTTTTGGGTATATCAGCAAGTCGAATACGTACTTGGTGATATCTTGACCGCAAGTATATTTTTTGTAAAAATACCAACATGAGTGAGTTTGTCGAACAACTCATCCACGCGTGGCAATGGGTTCTTGTTCTTAACAGTAACCGCATTTAAGCCACGGTAGTCTACGCACATGCGCATACTGCTGTCTTTTTTCTTCACTTATAGGATAAGAGAAGCCTATGGTAAAGAACTGGGTTGCATAAACCCTCTGTTAAGGTTGTCATCAAGTTGACGTTCCACCTCAGTAGCTTCAGAGTAACTTATGCGGTAGGGTGGTTTACTGACAGGTTTATTGCCTGCAACCACATCGATGCTATGTTGCATCGATCTGTGTCAGCGGTAATCCTGGTGGAAAATCATTAGGAAAAACATCATGAAATTCCTTTAATAAAGTTTTTAACTCACTAGCAACTTTTGCTTGTTGGGAAGTAGCCATTGGTGGAAGAGATGAGAGAGAAGCATGCGGCCTTGAGGAATGTTCAACAGATTCAATGTTAGAGAGAAAAAGAGACAATGAATAACACAATAAAACTTGATCTATTTCATTATCAGAAATGAGCTCAAAAGCTCAGCTATATATATCAATGATGAAGAAGGTACATCCTTCTCTCCTAACAACAACACATGTGCACCATGGGATTCGAACATCAAGCTGTTGTGTTCATAGCTATGCTTCAGTGATGGTCCTAGGCTATGCAACCATTCCCTACCAAGGACCACGTCTGCCCTCTCCATGTTCATACCCTGAAAATCCAAGGATGTGGAGTAGCCTTGTACTTCCTACGGAACAACTCCGACTTGAGTATCCCAGATTTCAGTATCATGTCCATTCATCATTGCTCCCTTGTAGTGGTGGGTACTCGGAGTTTAAGGCAATTTGAGTTTTTTCACCAATCCATAATTGATAAAATTGTGAGTAGCAGCGTCATCTACCAAGATGTGCACCTTGTGCCCTTGCAGAGATCCGTGCATACGTTCTAACTCATGTGGTCCAAAGGTCTGTTGCCACATGGAAACTGTGAGACAGCATTCATACACCACCTCGGTGTGTGTTACTTCCACTGTAGAGAATCGTGAGGAAGACTCAAGAGGCAGCAGTTGCACCGTGTGCACTGCTTTCTCCTTGCCATGAGCAGCAGATTTTCCCTTGGGACAATCCGTTTTGCCATGCCCGTTTCCTAAACATTGAAAACATAATTTTTCTTTCTTAGCTTTATCAAAGTCCTCAAGAGAGAGAGGACATCTGGACCCCTTAGGTCTTTTAGATGCTTCTGAATTGGCTACTATAAATTTCCTTTTATTGTGCTCGTACTGTGTGCATGTATTACCATGTATATTAGCAAGCACGTGACTATGATGTGATTTCTTTTCATCTAGATCATCGTGAATATGTGCTTTCACTATGGCTTCCTCAAGTGTTTTAGGGTCTTGAGTCTTGACATGCTTCTTAAGCTCTGGCGTCAGCCCACGGATAAACCCACGCACTTGCTGAAATGTGTCTAGGCCTTCCAACTTGAGGATAACATCCCGATAGTGAGATATATATTCAAGTAATGATGGGTATTGGAGGATGGAACACGTGTCCCAAGCCGTCCAATTCCTATCTGCCTCATTTGTAGGCAAGAATTCTTTGCGAAACATAGTTTCAAAAGCTGCCCAACTCTGTGGTATGACATTATTCTCCTTGAGAGACACCCACCATTTGTAGGCCTTGCCTTCCAGAGTTAAACTTGTTTGCAGTGCTATGACTGCATCTGGAGTACGCCGTAAGGCGTGAATTCCATCCCACTTACTGAGAAAGATATTCACTGCATCCTTATTGCGATCTTGGTCTTCTCCCTTAAAAGTCGGTGGTTTGGTGTTTTTCAACAACTCATCCACCTCTTTTGCAGTGAGAGTGTGCAAATCATCAGCAGATGGACCCTGTCCCTAATTAGAAGGGCCTTGCCCCTGTGTAGCAACGTGCTCATGCATGTGCATGTCAACAGGACCCTTGGACTGCTGTTGCATTAATTGGATCACTAACATGGATAATTTAGTGACGTTTTCATTTAAAGATGCAAAATTTCCTTCCATGACTAATATGCGTGTCTGAAGTGCACGAAATTCTTGAATATCAAGCAGTTCATAAGTGTCGTCACCTGCCGTAGCGTCACGAGCACTCTCCGTGAGAGCATCCGGGCGCGAGCCATCATGGACAGCATCCGGCGTATTATGCTTGAAATCAAAAGTCATATTGATATCTGAATCCATGGCGACACAGTGCAGTGGAAGGAATAGCAAAAGAAATGCCTGATGTCGATAAGATATTTCGTAGATGTAGGATGCACCGCAATCGGTAATTATCGATAAAGAATCCCGTTGACATCAGTAATTAGCCTTGCTAATTTCGTTCGTGCTCCAAGCTTGAAGCAACCGGAAATTTCGTTGGTAGTCCAAGTTGCTTGAAAGCACCCGCCACAAATATTGTTGGCCGTCCGATCTTTAGGAGACCATAAATTTACCCGTTGAATAGCACCAAGTAGATTTGACGCAGTTGGCGGAAAATTTCAAAGCCCCTATTTGCAATTCTGCACCATCATGTCGTTCATGTCGTTACCATGAGCTTACAGTGCTTGGGAAACAATCCCGTTCTTTCACGAGCAAAAGGGGGAATCCCTGCCGTGGGTACCGACCCCTAATCTTTCAAAAAAATCGAGTTTGGCCACCAACCCTAAGGGTTGGGCGTCCATGTGTGTGAAAAAAACGCCTGCAGTGTCATGGCTTGCTTCGCAGGCAGCGCGAGATGCAAGAAGTGCTCAGCCCTCCGCAGTTGTTGGTTTTGAACCACCCGCCACAGAGACGAAAAATTTCCAGCAGGGCCGCGCGCTTCTGTCAATCCCAAGAGCGGGGGTTTTGACGTAGGTGCAAATCTCGGCCCTCCTCCTCGCAAGCTAGGTTGCCCACTAAAATTGTCTCGTTGAGGTCTGTCAAGGAGAGAGCTCCACGGCCTTGCCCTCATGCACATGCAAAAAGTTATCCACGCCTTCCCTAAAATTAGCTGGCTCTTGGTACCACTGTGAGACTAGGGGAACTAGTGCCTTGGATTCCACCTCCCAACCTCCCACTATATAGCATAGCTCCTAGCCCTTTGCTCTAGTTGGACTCCTTTTCCACACTGCCTAGCCTGGCATTGCCCTTGTCTAGTCCGGCCTTGCCCTTGTCCTGACAGATATGTTCAACCTTGCACTTCAACATGGTATGCCTTATGATTGGAGTACTAATTGGGCCAAGCGATTGCATAAAGGAGAGGATGCAAAGAATGTAAACAACTATCGGACTATAATGATTGGGTCTCTTATGGCAAAGTTGTTTGGGTGCATAATGGAGATGAAATTGAGTCATTGGGCTGAAGACAATGACAAGCGTGCAAAAAGACAAGCACATTTTCATCGATGCAATAGCACCATTGATCTTATGTCACTCTTCGTGTTCTCATGGAGGAAAGTCGGTTGAAAGGCAAGCGATTGTATTGTTGCTTTGGGGATTTTAAGAAAGCCTTTGATATGATTCCACGTAACAATTTGTGGAGAAGGATGAAGTGCCAAGTGAGTTTATGCTTGCGGTTTCTCGAATCTATGAGAAGATGATGTGTCAATTGTGCATGGGAAGAGGAATTTCAAAAAAAAAATTGTAAGCACTATTGGGGTTCAACAAGGATGTTCTTTTTGTCACCAACTCTCTTTGGTCTATGCATCGATCAATTGGAACAAATGGTACTTGACTTTATGCAAGAGAAAGGCATTGAAGATGTCACTATTTGCAATGCGGTAATCATGCTTTTGTTGTATGCAAAAACATCAAGTGTTGGGTTCTCAAGAAGTACCTTTTTGATGCATTGGTGACACCGGTTCTTCTTTACGGAGTGTGGGACAGGAGCATCTCAAAATCTACTTGGAAGAGTTTGAGAATGTCCAAAAGCGACGTTTTCTTACAAACTTTCTTCAAGTTAAGACACAAACATTATATATGCTCCTACTTCTTGAGTCGGGATCTCTTCCAATTGAGGTTATGGGCATGGAAAGGGTTGTGGAGTATATGATAAAGATGTGTCAAAACCCCTTACATCGCCTTCCTACAATTGCATGAGAAGCAAGCAAAAAAGTTCAAAAGACGCATAAAAGCAAGATCTTGAGCATGGGATGGATGCAAGACATTAAAAAGTGGTTTGGGAGATGGGATGAATTACACTTGCTACATGCGGGGCTACATGATGCTTCAATTAACTCCCAAGTTAATGAAGCTTTTCTACAACGCCAATGTATTACGGCTTGGGAGAAATCCGGTGGTCACGCTTCATACATTACACCACCCATATTGCCTCTAACTACAAAACCATGTTCTTCGTTGAAAGAGGAAACCGTACTCACACTTCCATGCTTGAGCCTATCCCCTTGTTGGTGATATGCACTATCGCAGCCATTCAGCTTAGCTCCCATTCCCTTTGATGAGAGACAAGGCATTGGGGCAAGGAGAAGATTCAAATCGACTGTGCACACTATGCTCTTTGCAAGTACCACACACTACTAGAGTGCTCAACTTTTGGTCGCATTCGAACTTGCTTCTCTCACATTTTCAACCATGACTTAGACCTACACACTTTCCTCTCCCAACCACGGATGTGAGCTACCCATTGCGACTCTCATCACCACAATTTTGGAGCATCAAGAGTCACTCATCAATCATACACATATTACATCACATGTAACTTTGATCCCATATGTCATATTTGACGTTCGATGACGATAATAAAATCTCTCTCTCTCTCTCTCTCTCTCTCTCTCTCTCTGCGCTTGTTGGGGTGGTAGAAAAATCAGTTGTTCAACTCGTGCATTGCCCATATCTAGAATTGACCCCTGATACACCTTTAAAGAGTTTGTCTGAGTCGACCTTCACACCATCAATTTTTCTTGTGAATGTGTTGTACCCTGCTCGTTGCTGCCACTTCTCCAGCTTCATTGCTAATGGTCCCTACTCCTCCTTCAACTCCGATGGCTTGTGCCACCTTGTCCACCATCCTACGCCTCGTGTTGCATGCGATCCCCACGATTAGTGCAGCCAGTGCGTCCACACTGTTGTTGGCCAAAACTTCAATCGTGTGCATCTATCCGAGTAGCAGCAATGTCGTCGACCACTCCTGCATGCCATCGTCCTGATCCACACCGGTCTTACGTTTGTTGAAGCTTCTCTGCTGGTGCCTGCTCCCCACGCCTGCGGCAGTTGAGCCCTTCAACCACCACCCAACTGCACCGGGGGGGGGGGGGGGGGGGGGGGGGGGGGGGGGGGGGGGGGATGATAAATTTTGCTGCTCGTAGCAGCACCTGAAATCGTTCACAATGAGCCTCACAGCTCGAAATTACAATGATGACCACAACAAGACGACACACCGCCCAATTGCACAAGGGGGAGAGAGAGAGAGAGAGAGAGAGAGAGAGAGAGAGAGAGAACCTGGTACTACACGTTGGACACTGCAGCTCTTGTCGTCTTTCCAGCTATTGCAGGCTTCTAACTGCTTCTCGTGCAATGACTTGGGAAATCTCTCTCTCTCTCTCTCTCTCTGCCTCCCATCAAGGTGTGTGTTCACCTCTTAGCTCAGGTAGACTTTTCGCCTTCCATTGCGGTGCATGGTAGAGGCGTCTCGCATCACTTCCAGCCCCCGCTGTCCACAACTTTCGGTCTCTCCCTGCTTTCTCTGTTTGCATCCACGTGGCATTGCCTCAAAGAGGCTTGCCATAGTAGAGTAAAAAGATTAGATAATTTTTTATTTTAACTTTTCAAGATTCTTGGAAGCCTTTAGAATGTGAAGAGTACCCTCCAATGATCTAGCATATGTTGTGTAAAATGCAACTATCTTTGAGGTGACAAATCTGTGGATGTTGATTAGAACCAACAAGCTCTAAAAAGATGTCCTTTGCTAGACAAGGTCATCAAGTGCACATTGGCTTTTCAATTTGGCAAGAAGGTTGTAGACCATTGAGCACAACGGATGGATAACCGATGATCAAATTTTCTTGTTTTGGGGAGGGGGAGGGGGATGTTTTTTTTAAGGTTGTATAGGAACAATCCCGAAAATCCACGTATTCCATAGGAACATCATAGAGAGATCGTCCAATTAAGTGTGTGTGTGTGTGTGTGTGTGTGTGTGTGTGTGTGTGTGAGAGAGAGAGAGAGAGAGAGAGAGTGAGAGAGAGACTCAGAGAGGGGGGCGGTGTAAGCAAAGCAACCCGAGCAGAATATTCTGCGCATACGCCTCCAAAGCTGCTAATTAGCGGCTTCAACAACCGATGCCCAACTAATCAGCTCATGGCTCATGAGATGGCGCACCCAGAAGAAGCAAATGATTCTGCTACATTTAGTCACGACCCACTCCTCGGCGCAGCTCTCCCTGCAAATGGTGACGACGAAAGCAGAGGCCCTGGTGTTGATAAGCCAAGCTCGTCCCAGCCCGCTTCCTCTCTCCCTGCAAATGGTGATGAAGAAAGCAGCGCCGGTGTTGATAAGCCAGGCTCGCCCCAGCCCGCGTCCTCTCAAGCGGCGGCGGCGGACAGGATGGTGAACTGGCGTGGACAAACCGTCTCTGCAAGTCATCTGCTTGGGGGCTCACGACCTTCCCTCCTCATTCTTGGTATGCTCTCTCTCTCTCTCTCTCTCTCTCTCTCTCCACTCCACTCCAGCCGTTGGGAATTTCTTGCGTGGACGACCAACAGCCGGTAGCCCCTCTGGGCCTCTCCCCCAGGACTCTTGGGAAAGGATTTCGTGTCCTTTCCACCAAAAAATGCTCCCCTGCCAAGGAGATCGGAGGACCCCCCGATCGCCATGGCAGGATTAACTACTTCTTCTTTTTTTTTCTTTTTTGTTGTTGGGGTTGTGTGTGTGTGTGTGTGTGTGTGTGTGTGTGAGAGAGAGATGTCAACTTTCAAGTTTAAGTAGGGAACCAATTCAAGAGCTGGCACATGAATGTAGTAGACTGTCGAGCACTTGATACATCAAAAGGCAAAATGTAGATACGATCGAGCAATTCGGTGTTGCCATGTAGGGCAATTCGGTGTTGCCATGTAGGCCAATTGCAACCTTGTAGGACTAACGCCCTTGTGTAGCCCGTCATGACAACCCTCCCATGTGTGCATGGTGATTGGCCGGGTCATTTTTGAAGGGTGGCCCTTATCATTCATTTGAAGGGTAATTTTTTACCTATCCTTCATTAAGCTATACTTAGGCAAAAATTAGAAGGGCTACCTAAAGATTTTTCAATATTCTATCCTTCTTTTGAAAGGTATAAATATTTTTGCCCTTCACTGAAAGATAAAAGTGCCTCCGAAGGTCGTCGAAGCCTTTAAAATTTTTAATTTTAATCTTAATTTGGCCGCCCTCGCCCTTACCTTGATGATTGAATGAAGACAACTATTCCTTTCCCGTAATGTGTGCTCTTGGTCTCGGCCCATTACTCAATTTACTTGGGAAAGGACTACAACTACATGTGGTGGTCATTGCCTCTCTTGTAGTACAAGCATGGCACATGCACTGAACGATCGATAATCATCAATATTCCCCTACACTTATTTGAATGCTCTGCATTTCGAGCAACGAAGTACATAAGCTAACTACCTTGTGCTCATTCTTGCAAACATTCTCTTCTTCATGAGCCTCGTTTGGAAAAACCTCCTTAGGCTTACCGAGTAAAAATTGGTCTTCATCAATTTAGATCATCATCGTATGCAGCCAAAGTTGGAACCTCACTGTTCCGCTTGGTTGTCACTTTCAACCATACAAGATTTTGGTCTTCTTTTTTATGATTGATCGCTTCTAGAGATGAAGTAGTCTGCCATGCTTAGATCTTTGAACAATGATGTTGCTAATCCGGGCAATTAAGAGCAAAGAAAAATTTGTGCAGGGTGGAATCTCCATCACCAATCTTGGCTTTCAAAAGTCTGCAAAGCACCTTGCCTCAGAAAGAGAGTATATAATCACCAAGTCATGTAGAAGTGGTGTCCAAAACCTGCAGATTGTCACCATTGCTGGTAGAGAGTTTCTCCTGAAGTTGTTGCACAAAGCCCGCATCCCTAAAGGGGTCCACATTGATGGAGGTTTTGAAGCTATAGAAGTGGATGAAAGGGACTGGCAGGAAGCCTTTCGATTGTGGGCAAGACATGGATATTTTCAACGTTGGCGATCAGTCAAAAGCACGCGTCTAGGGTTTAATATTATCGTTGTGTGAAATTAAAAGGATGCTCTCGTGGTCGTCCGATTTTGGTTATCATGCTAAGCGATCACATGTAGGCTCAAGAAACCTCAAAACCTCATTAGGCTCACCAAGTAAAAATTTGTGATTCTTCAAATCAAGGGCTTTCGCTAGTGCCATGTAGGCAATAGTGCTCGAAATTTAAGCGCAAGTCTCTCGGTGTGTCTAAAAGGAGGTCATCTCGAGTCAGATTGTCTCTGGGGTCGGTTCTCTCTCTCTCTCTCTCTCTCTCTCTCTCTCTGCAAACTAGATGATAATGGTAGTTACTCTCTCTCTCTCTCTCTCTCTCTCTCTCTCTCTCTAACTTATATTTTTGGCTTGCTAAAAGAAGCCTTAGAGGAGAGTTGATTTACGCATACTTTCAATGTTTTCGGTGATAATTCAAACTTACCTTAAATGATATTTTTATTTTAAATAATTAAATGAATATTTTATTTCACCTTTCATTTCACATTCTCACATGGCTTGACTTCTCTTGGATTTTGTTCTTTTAGAATGCTAAAGCGAAGCTTCACCTTGCATAATTGTAGTAAAGTATATGCATATATATACATACATACACACACACATATATTTATTTATTTATTTATATTTATTTTACACACACACATATTTATTAATAAGCAAACCATGGTAAAGGGAAGAAAAAAATGGTGAAATATGTGAGAACTTAGTTCAAAAATCTCGCAAAAAATTTTCTCGCAAAAATTTTTCTTTCTTTGCAAAGTGGAAACTCATTGGCTTAATAAAAGAGACATTTTCAAACAATGCTTCACATTATATAAATCTAGTTAAACTCAACCCAATGATTGTATCACTTTCTTATTGTTTTAGAAACCCAATGATTTTATCACTTTCTTATTGTTTTAGAAAGCCATCGTGACCCTCACCCTCAGGACTAAATGACACGGAGCATTTAAGAAGGGGGGGGGATTGAGGGGATCAATGGATGGGAAGTCCACGCATAGTCATCGAGGCGATGCTTGCCATAGATCCCTTATTAAAACTAAACCCGGCCAAGAACTAAACCCGGACATGTGGCCTGTCCGGGTTTAGTTCTAGGTGAATCCAAGTTTATCGTTTAAAATATCATGTAAAATGGTTATGCTTTCAAACGTGCCCAGACGGGCGTAGTGGTTAGCTCATGCTTCATAAAGCATTGGCGCGTGAGGTCGTGGGTTCCATTCCAAGCTCCCCATCCAAGCCCTCATTTTTTGGGCGCTCCCACCTCCCTCGAGATGCCCGCCGCACTTCTTCGCCGTCAATCCCCTTACTCGCTCTCCGTGTCACTTAGTGTCGTGGCATCATGACCCTTTTACTTGTTTTCTATGTTCTCTGCAATAAACGTTTGAGTTCGTTTGGGTTGTTCCAATGATGTTCTTCTTCTTCTTCTTCTTCTTCTTCTCTCTCTCTCTCTCTCTCTCTCTCTCTCTCTCTCTCTCTCTCACACACACACACACACACACACACATTATCTGCATGTCTTCAATGGATATAGTGATCTCCGTAGATGTTGGAAGGAGAAAAACAACACAAAGTTTTGAGTTCAAGGCCCTTCATACATATTGATTCCATCTCAACTTTGATTCGCCATGTCATTTCTTTTAACAACATAAGGCTCCACCTCAAATCCAAGTACTTAAGCAATTTAGACTTCTAATTCTTAAGAGAATGATATTGCACAAGATCAATGGTATTATTTCATAAAATTGGAAAGAAAACTCCAAGGCGGTAGTGAGTGTGGCGATGAGGGTTTGAGAGCTTGCGGCACAGCGATGAGAGTCTAAGAGGGGTCTTAATACTTTGAAACTGGTGTGGAGTTGCGTGCAACATTTCTCTAGGAGGGTCAGAAGGTGAAGGAGCTGACCTGGTGCACCCCTGCACAAGATGCAGTCACCCTATTCAAATCGCAAAGAGTGGAAGTTGAAGATGCTCTCATCGTGGTTGTTTTTTCTTCCCTTATCAAGAACTAGCTTGTTAAGTTAGCCAGCTCAACTCTTGTATTTGGGTTTATGGACAGAGTACGTGCCAAATCTGAGTTGATTAATTGGCTCTATAGCCCAAATATCTTCATTCATAGTGGATCAGTGGTGTTTGTTCAATACCTCGCAAAAGGCTTCCTGTAAACCCAATATAACAACGTGGCAATGGTGGCAAAAGTATTAGCCTAAAGTCCACTCTTTTTCAATCCCCTTGGGATCCTTCCTTTGAATCCACTGACGCTTTCAAGGACATGTGCCCGGTCTGCATGAAGCTCGTCATACTCTCAATGTGGCTTAGAAATAACTTAAAAAGACTTGGCAGCCTCACTCGATACCCCTTTGTTTGTGCCATCCTAGCAGAGCTGTAAGTAATTAAGTTTTCATCTGATGGGATCTCAGAAAGCCCCACTTGTTGTGAATGTGGGGGCTGGCTTGAAGGTCATTTCCCTTAACTTTGGCACCTTCTTTGGTGCATTCTTTAAGTGTAACCAATTCGGACACTTCGCAAAGTTCTACCCTGCTGCTACGGTCATGGCAGCAGGCCCTCTGGATGGGAAAAGAGACGATCAAGTACCACCTCGGGCAGCTTCTCTGAAGCTAGGATCCCACCTCAAATGAACATCGAACAATTTGGGAAGGGTGAGCAGCTCAATGCTAAAACAAAATCTTTGGACAAATTAGAGAAGTCTTTGCAAGCCCCGTATAGCAATGGAAAGGCTAGCCCCTCGCTATCGCTTCTCGTCTGTTGCGAGTCTGCCACCCAACAAAAGACGATAACCTCCATGCTGCAAAAGATTGTGCTCTCGCCCACCTTTAGGAATCAAGATGAAGGATAGCATCAAATCTCCAACATCTCTTGCAAGCGCTTCAAGTCCCAAGCTAGGGCAATTAGACAATAATAGAAATGACTCTAGGGTATTCCCAAAGCCTCCTTTTTGTACGACTCCCTGATAGTTGCATTTGCTTCCTCTTTGGCATCTCTAGCATCCAATTCCCATAGGTTGGATACCACTCGTTTGCATCGAAATTGTAGCCGGATCATTACGAGTGGTATCGAAATTGTAGCCAGATCATTTCTAAGTGGTCTTCCATTTCAAACTCCATAATGAGTTTGTCAACAGCTTTTGCTTCAGCTCTTGAGAGAGGTGGTACTTCTCTTCGTATCTGATTTGTTGGTTGTTGAGTGCTTTCAGGCACCCGATCTTTCTTCTCTCGATCTTGCTTTAGTTGGTCTTCTAGTTGTCTTTGTTCTTCTACTTACTTGTCTTGGGCTGGTTTCTCAATCTCAGAATCCTTGTGCTCCGTTTGATTTTCCTCTTCGTTTAAGTCGAATTTTTTCTTTTCTTCTTGTTCCTTCACTTCTTCTTGATTCATGTTAGCAAGAGGAGGAGTCAGAGGTTTTGGTGAGACTTGTTGCTCTCAGTCTCTAATCTTTTTTCCTCTTACTTGTCCATGGTAGTTGTGTCTTTTAGGAAAATCCTCTTGCATTGATTGTTGACTTTGTGGTGAATTGACTGGGGAGAATCTTTTAGGGTCTTGGGATCAATTTGGGTCCATTTTTTCCCAAACTTGCATGGTGATATTCCCTAGTTGTGAATTATCTGTTGGCCCAATTTTGCAGTATTCTGGAATTGTTAGGTACATGGATCGTGATCCATATTTGGAAACAATTTTTATCTGGAGAAGAGTACTCTATTAGTTTTTTTTTAATATGGAGGGGTAGGAACATGGATCGCAAATCCATAATCCACCACCAATTTGCACCGTGATTACATGGTTGGATTCCTGTCCTGTTAGTTGAGTTCACTGGTGAAACTTCTTTGAGTTTGGACAAGTTTTGGTGCCCTTATAAGCCCCTGACAGTTTGCAGAAAATCCGATTTGGGTTTGATTCATGTGGTTGATTTGGTTTTTTTTGTGCATTGTGGGCTATACATAAATATTGTTTCATGATCGGTTAAGGAACATACATGTCGATACTGGTGCAGTACAGTGTCCCTGGGTGTTCGCAGCATGCAAAAACATAGCCAAAACCTCTAGGTCAAAAAGGTCTCTCTCTCTCTCTCTCTCTCTCTCTCTCTCTCTCTCTCTCTCTCTCTCTCTCTCTCTCTCTCTCTCTCTCTCTCTCTCTGTGTGTGTGTGTGTATGTGTGTGTGTGTGTGTGTGTGTGTGTGTGTGTGTGTGTGTGTGTGTGTGTGTGTGTGTGTGTGTGTGTGTGTGTGGGGGTTTGGCTCTGTCAACTGGAATTGAGCTCTACCTTGCCCCATTTTGCCATATGTGACCGACCTACCCAAAGTGATAAGTGCATACTTACCTTGTTTGCCCTAGTTTCTCATATTATACCTCTTGCAACTCAAACGGTTCATCATTTGGATACTTGGTCGCTAATTGTCCTTGATTTTACAATTTCTGTCCATCGTAAGTTGGCCCCAAATTTGACTTGTGTCACGTTCGTCCAAACTTGACATGCTTGAAGCTCTTGCTTTGTCGATCCTACTTTTGCTTTCAGAACTTGATTCCGACTTTCTTGGCTCAGTTTATTAATTTTTTATCCTGACATTGCTATGTAAGTTTTGACTTGAGGATTGCAAACGTGTTGCTTCTCCCATGGAAACGGGTCTTAAATTGAGTCTCATGATGTTGGTGATCTTGCCAATGTCACTCTTCATCAAAATACAGTTGGATGCCTTATTTATGTATGCAACATGAGGCTTGATATTCAGTTTGCAGTCTCACAAGTCAACAAATTTATGCATAGCCCAAGTTCTAAGCATTGGCAGGATGTCAAGAGGATTTTTTCGCTACTTGAGTGGCACTTTGCATCTTGGGTTTTTTTATCCCGGGGGGGATCATTGCCCCCAGATTTACATGCTTTTTTGGACTCAGATTGGGCTGGTTGTTTTGACACGCTGGTGTCCACAAGTGACTTTTGTTTCATGCTCGATAGTTCTTGCATATCATGGTTGAGAAAGAAGCAACCTACTGTGGCCACTTCCGGTTGTGAGGTTGAGTATAGGGCAGTCTTTATAGCTACGGTTCAGTGTGTATGGCTCAAACGCCTTATGATTGATTTGGGTGTTAGACAGGACACTGCCAACATCATCTATACTAACAGTCATAGTACATTGGCAGTTGCAAGGAACCCAACTTTTCATGCTTGCACAAAGCACATTGAGGTGCATTATCACTATGTCAGGGAGAGACTCTTAGCAGGGGATATCATCTTGGCTTATGTGCTAACATAGGACAACCTTGCAGATCTGTTCACAATAGCATTGCCTCGTGTGAGAAGTTTGAAGCTTTCCGCAAAGATTTGGGCTTACTCTCCTTTGTGGATTAATCATGCACTCGGGGCGTGGCACTTCCCTATACACTATGTGCTAGTTCTCAGTCCACCGCATCACTCCCAGGAGAGATTTGTTACCATTGTTAGTGATGTGTGTGAACATACTTAGGACTATTGGGGTATTTTTTCCCTCACTAGGAGGTTTTTTCCCTCGTGCATTGTATATACGTCCATCACTCTAGGGCTAACTTATCTTTCATTGTGCATTAAGCAATACATACTCTCTGATGTACGCCTTGAGCTTTTTTATCTTCTCCAAGTTGTGTGTGTTTCCCTACAACCCTATTTCCAGCATAAAAGCTTTTGAATATGGCGCGTGTGTTCCTTGATTGTTTGTTCTATGAGTACCATTGGCTAGTGGTTTGTTTGGCTTTGTTTCTACTTTGGCACCCACTTGTATTTTGATCGTGGAGAGGGCAAAGGTATTGATCGTGGTGGTTTCTTGGGTCTCCATTGCCAATGTGGTTTTTTGGTTGGTTGTTTCTTGTCTGGTTTGCACTTGGGGATCCATTTATACTTGGGTTGGTGGGATATAGAGTTGATCCGTTGTTTTGGCTGCCCTTTCCAAGTATAACTATTTTGAGCATTACGGGTTGTTGTTGGTGGTTTTTTCTTTGAGGTGGGACACCGGTGATAGTTGTGGCTTTGATATCCATATCTACTTTGGTTTGGCTACCATGATTGACTTCTTCACAAAGACTTGCCTGATTGGTTTTCTATAGGGTTGAGTTGATTTAAGCTGCAATTCAAGTTGTTGTTAGGTTTGAATGGGTTGTATGTTCCAAATATGATAGAGTGGAGCCAAGGGAGTGACATAAGAGTGCCCTTAAGGTTGAACTTTAATGTTTCTTTGTGCCAATCTAAAATTTCTTTGTACGTTCACAATCATGAGACAGTCAATATGATGGCCTCATTGAGATCAGTATCCGGCATTACATGGAACTAGTGTGGACAGTGGTGGCCATCTGTGTCGATTTTCACATTAGCCTAATCTAAACTAATCATCTTACCTTTGTTTGCTGCTTTGAGCTCAATTTAAATTGGCATCAAGATTGTATCTGCTGACAGCTTTAAGTATGTCGATGAATACTTTATGGCATTTACACGCACTCTAGTATCCACAAATGCTCGCTCATTTGATTTATCTACCAGCTATATATTGATTTGTACATCCACGCCTCGAAGCCAACGTGGCTCTGTCTGAATAGCTTCAATAGGAGGAGGCCGGGTTTCTAGTTGTGGACCTTGGATTGTGAGTTTTCATTCTTTGGGCTTTAAAATTTTCAACTTTGATTCCTCCTTAGTGTGTGCTTTAATAGCTTGAGCAATCTACTTCCATTCTGCTACTTGATGGATCTTTGTCATCATTTTAGTGGTTAATGATAAATGATATTTCTTTAATCTGCAACACTAATCCAGTTAGGCATCTCCTCTCCCTCTTGTTGCAAGTTTTAGGCACCACTCTATGATATATTTCTAATCACAAATGGACCATTACCTCGCTTTTGCAACTTTTTAGAGTGTTGTTTTAAGTTGTAGACTAATACATAGTCCCGCTTTTGAAACTCCTTAATGATCATGTGTTGGTCATGGAACTTCTTCATGTGCCATTTTTCTGCGTAGATGGAAGCAACAGCTCTTACACACAATTCATCTAGCTTTTTTAATTGGTATGTAATGGAAATGGCCTATGAACTTTGAGGATAGCAGAATTAAGAGAATTAGAGTGAGCATTTTTGTGAGACTACTTTGAGAACATAGAGGGTGAACTTAATTAGTAGTAGCAATGTAACCATAATACTTAATTAACTTGGCATGAACAATACTTTGTCAAGAGAGAGAGAGAGAGAGAGTTAGAGAACTTGATAATAGTTGAGGATTGGATTTATGTCTCCCCTCTAATAGGCTTTTGTATTAGAGATTTTCCTATCAAGAGAGACTTGGTACAATAGAATCTTTGTGTTCCTTGTGACCTAGGTGATGCAATGAAGATGGAAAGCTTCATGCATCACGAGCATAACATAACCTTTGCAAAAATCATTAACCATCCCCGGCCTCAGTCCCAAGGCCTCAAACACCTTTAAAGGTGGAGAGAGCTAGCGGGGAATGAGGGACAGAAGAGGAAGAAGAAACATTCATAGGAGAAAGAAATAGTTCCTCACTTATCATCACTCTTCTTGCTTAGCATAGCAGAGTAATGAAGATGAAGAAGATGTCAAGCTTAAGCATTGAAGCATGGCTCTTGGTTGGATTTGCATTCCATAGCCAAGAGTGTTGGTGTAGGCTCTTAACTTCTCTACCAGCTTGGAGAAGGAGATGGAGCTCTTGCACTTTGCACCTCCCACAATGAGTGTGTGAGTGTGTGTGTGTGTGGGGGGGGGGGGGGGGTATACCCCCAAGCTAGCCCCTAGCTTCCTTGGACGACCCCCCCTTGTAGCTCATTCTAGAAGATGATTGGATCCCTACAACCTAGCAAATCACATGTAGGGTGCATATCAAGCAACCATAGCCTTGGGACAAGTGTCCCCCTTTCCCCTTTGAGAGAGGACACTTGATAAATGCATAATCAATTAAATAAATTTGATAAATTATCATTGGACCCCTTGAGAGGCCAACCAATAGGCTTTAGGCACACCATGAGGGCAACATGAAGAGGAACTTGACAAGTGTCATAGTTGCTTCTTTAGACTATGTTTGACTTGTGTGAGGGTGTGTGTGTTCTCTCTCATGCTCCTACAATGAGGGCTCACCCCCCCTTGAGTAGAGATCATGTTTAACTTTTAGAACTCCTCAAGCCCCTCAAGCACCTTAGCCATGGAGCACCTTAGCACCTTGGTCATTAAGCACCTCAAGCACCTTAGTCAGCAAGCACCTCAAGCTTGGGTTGAGTTCCCACCTCAAGCACATCCCTAGCTTGTCTAAGATCAAAGGACTTTTAACATCAACCTTTGAGGTCTTTAATGAAGCTAACCCTAAGGTATTTAAACTCCATTAGGTAGCCCTGCTCTTTGACAGACTGTCTCTCATTTGAACCCCTTTATCATTGGCCCCGTGTTGAGATAGATCCATAAGCACGTGTCTATAAGCACGTTCCCGTTTATTGTCCCACATTAAATGATCAGTTTAATATGAGAAAATCATTTGGGATGGATAGATATTAGATTTTATGACATTATGATACCCTGTCGCAAGCATGTCTGCTCTTTAGTCCATTTCATTCTTCCAAAGTAGAGTGACAATTTCTGCTTGGTGTTCGAAAGACGTCGTCATCAGAAACATGTTTCTAAGAATGCATACTATATAAATTTGTGCACAGTAAAAAGAGAATAAGTCTTATAAGACAAAAACATTGATCATTCAAAAGAAACATGTACATTTGCTTACTCTAATGTAGAATTGTAAGCATTGATAAGGTTCATATTGTCCTTAAGTTGTATTCCTTGCATCCATCTAGCATCTTCAAAAGGATAATTTTTGAACTTAACAAGATACGGTCGGATAATCTTACCATGTCATAGTACCTTGTCTTCATGCCGAAGGATAGCTTCGGGTTGTAGCACCTCTTCTTGGTCTTCGATTTCTGGAGGGTCTTCAATAATTGGTTCACTTGGTGGCTCTCCTTTGAAGGGCTTAAGTAGCTCACATGAAAAGCATTGTGTATGAGCCAATGGTTGGGCAGATTGAGTTGATAATCCATCTCATTGATTGGCTTCAATATTTGAAAAGGACAATAGTATCTTTTTGCTAGTTTAGCATAATACTTTTGATGGACCGTAGGATTTTTGCTCGTCATTTGCCTCAATCGAGCCTTGGGAAACTTAAGTAAGACCCAATCATTTTTTTTGAACATTAAGGCTCTTCTTTGTGCTTGTCAACAGCAAATTTTTGCCTTTGTTGAGATGGATATAGCCTCTTTAATCTTTTGAAAAGATTCTTGTAGGTCACAGCTACACTCATCGGCAGTAGCGAAGATCTTTCCATGTAGTTTAAGTAGAAAGGGACTTTTAGGTCTTCCCTCTATGATTTCAAAAGGTGCTTTTCCCATAGAAGTATGGATAGTATTATTGTATGCATACTCTACGAGGGGTAGGTACTTCTCCCATTGTAAGCGTTGATTTGCTTCTGTAATACAAGTCTTTAGTATATCGAGAATCGTAAGATTGGCTATCTTACTTTGGCCATCCCTTTGTGGGTGATAGGCCGAAGAGAAATTCAATCCTGTACCTAGATTCTCAAAGAGACCTTTACTCATTCTAGGATCTCTATCTGACACGATGGATGTTGGTAATTCATGGTTTTTGAAAATCTGAGATATGAAGAGAGTTGCCATTTGGTATGCCTTAATAGTCTTTTTTACAGGAATAAAGTGTGCTTGTTTGCTAAACATGTCGACTATTGTCCATATTTCCATATTCCCATGGATAGACTTGGGTAATCCAAAGATTAAATCCATGGATATACTCTCCCATGGTGAATTAGGGATTGGCAATGGCTGGAGTAATCCAAGTTGCTTCCCTCTATCATATTTAGTATTTTGGCATACCACACATTTTGAAACATACTCCTATATGTCCACTTTCATGGTAAGCCAATAGAAGTACGTCTCTACTTCTCAAAGAGTAGGTTGAATACCTCTATGCCCCGCATAGGGTGGAGCATGGGATTCATATATGACCTTCTCTCACGAAGGGAGTGGGTAACACATAGCCTATTTCCGGAGAAGATAACCATCTGGCAAGGTGAATGGTTCTTCTTTCTTCTCCAAAGGAAGGACTGACATTTTGTCTTTGAAGTCAAGGTCAGTAGCATACTCATCTATGATAGAAGATAGATCATTGTGAGTTGCTATAGACACCGCATTAACTTTTGGTCGTCGTGAAAGTGCATCGACCACTTGATTGTGCTTACCAGCGATGTGAGCAATATGAAAATAAGATTGCGAAAGAAAATTTATCCACCTCCTTTGTTTGTCGAAAAGCTTGGTTTGCGTCATGAAGTACTTGAGACTTTGGCAGTCCATTCACAAAATAAATATAGTCTCCAATAGATAGTGCTTCCATATGTCTACGGCATTTAGATCAACTAAAAGCTTTTTTTCATATATACCCAAGACTCATTCATCAGCATTGAGCCTTTAGCTCTCATACGCTATGGCATATCCTTCTTGAAGCAAAACTACTCCAAGGCAATCACCACAAGCATCACATTGGACCTCAAATGGCTTTGAGAGATCCGGAAGCATAAGGATTGGTTTGGAGGTAAGCTTCTCTTTGAGTTTTTTAAAAGCATTTTGCTCCTTAGCAGTCCATGAGTACTTATGTTGAGCCAGCAGAGGATCACACCCACATTTTTGCTCACACTCATCATTTTGTAACCATTGATTGTAATAAATGTCTTTCCGCTGATTTGAGCCATTCATTAAGTAACGAGACTCAATTGAGTTTCCAGCTTGTAATCCCGAAGTAATTTCACTTGCTGATGTAATTAGTTAGAGATGTTCTCACCTCCAAGGCTGAGGTATATAAGCCAAAGTTTTTGTAACCTAAGGAGATTCAGATTATTAATCAAAGTGAGTTTTTTGGAGTGCCGTGACTGTGTCTGAGAGAGAGTGAGAGAGAGAGAGAGAGAGTCTTATCTACTTGCTACGCGAGCTACGGAGCCGCCATTGGAGAAGCGACACCGCCATTGTGTTAGCAACGGCGAGAGCTACGCACAGATACCAAGAGTGCGCGCTATCGGCTTCTATGTGTGGTAAGTTCCTACGAGCTTCGGTGTGAGTTTTCTTCCAACTTGTGTGTCGGAATGGAGCGTGCAGCATATCTATAGAACCACAACGAGTAGAGCTACACATTAGTACCATCGGGGTCAAGTTTCAATCACCTGTATTTTTCGGCCTGTCTTCATACGCGTTTACCGCACGGAGTGGTTATAGGTTGATTTTGCAGTTCAAGTCTTTAGGGTGTTGTTCTTACCTAGTGTATAGACTTCCCCTTGAGTTTGAGATCGATTCAATGATTCTAGATCCTGTTTCGTATAGCATTCGTTCGTAGTAAGGATTTCAGTCACTTGCGTATTTTAGAACTTAGATTTGATTTCCTTAGTCGTGATTGTCATTAGAAGGTCGAGTAGGTGATTTGACACCCACCTAGTTGTTTCCATGCGCCCGCGGGTCAAGCTCCGTCCTCGTCTGAAAAATTCTGTTGTTGGTTGAGTTCTCGCTATTTAGCTTCCGCTAGCGGCGTAACCGCCTTAACATTGGGCGCCGCTGTCGGGGACGAGAGCCCTAAGTAGGTGACCTTAGACTAATCCTACGAGGTGAGTCATATAAACTACTTTGTATACTTTAGTTAGAAAAGATCTAGGAGTGGTGGACTCCGAAGATCTCGAGAGATACTATGAAGTGGGGTATTCCTGGGTCTTCCGTGTTGACAGTATTTTTAGTTTAGCTTAGATTTGTTTGTTGTTTTGTTGGTGTTGAGTAGTTGTTGATAGAGGAAGAATTTGCTAGTCCGTGAGTGGCAGTGGATCTCTTTAAAATCACAATTACCAAACCCATTTTATGATTAGGATTAGCTTAGATAGGACTTCATTTGATCCTGATCTAGAGCTAGTAATCATTGGAGTATTTGCTTGATATGGTTAATTGCATGTTAGATCACTAAACCGTCAAGTTAGTAGTGAAACTTGCAATAAACAAAAGTCAGAGAAATTTTCTGTGTATCTGAGAGTTGCTGAGCACTTGAGAAAGCTTTAGGAAGGATTCTGTGCCAAAAAACTGGAAATCTGCAACTTTAGACATCATACGCGTATGATGTCTAAATGAACAAACAGATACCAAAATAGAAATTTTGACTTTACCAGAGTGTTCAAAAGGGGGGTTATACCCTCATTTCAACTTAAAACAAGAGCATTAACACTCAAAGAAACCCAAAAAGACAAGTCGGAGTCCAAGAAACGCAAAGAATAGGAAATTTTGGATTTAGATCTTGTTTTTACATTCAAACCTGACAAAAACACTTGAAACTCAATTATAAACATTGGAGAAGGCTTAAAACCAAGAATAGTCAAAATCTGGGACAAAAGACATCATACGCGTATAATGTCTTTTAGCACATCCACTGCTTATTTTTTATATTTGACCTGACAAGATTGTTACAAAAATTGTAGAAAGCAAAAATATCAAGTCTTGACCCAAATTGATGAAAAAGACATCATACGCATATGATGTCTTTGACCTAATTTTGGACATATTTTGATACTTTGCCAACACAGATCCATTGTAATAGTTGTCTAGAGGTTATATTTCAAGTTTCATCCCATTTGGATCACAATTGACCCAGAACAAGTCAAAAGCGGAAAATTGCCAAGAAAAGCCTAAATTAGCCATAACTTGCTCAAACAGAGTTCAAACTGAATTTTGTGAGTGGACAGAGCATAAGGGGGCTACTAAGAGTGAGCATAACCAAAATAGTCCAAATCTGTGAAAAAAGACATCATACGCGTATAATGTCTTTTTCAGCATAACTGCAACAAAATTCTCACTTGATGAAACAGAAGTTGTCCAACTGATAAGATTAAACAATTGACCAAGTATCAATCAGTTTGGATCAATTCTGACCACAAAAACTTGGGAAAACAAATTGCCGAGACGGAAAAGTTAAAGTCCTTTAGGGGAATTGATGAATTTGAGATCGGGCAGGAATCTCCAGAATAACCAACCAAAACAAGGGGAACAAGCAAGTGTCATATTAACCGAGGGAAGTGTAAACCAAAGTTGGGTGCAACCATTAGAGCCGATCTTTGAAGGAAGTGTTTCTGATACTTCTTCGGAGAGATCTTACGAGATTTTCACCGAACACTTGGAACACTTGAACCTGAACAACAGAGAAAATATGGCAGCAGGATCATCAAACCCTTCCTCCACAATGAAGCTATTGTTCATAAAATACCAGTACGACAATGAGCAAGGTGCCAAGATCTACAAAGATGGAATGGACCGCTATTGTGTAAAGATAGAAGATAGACCTAGTGAGTTCAAGGACTTACTGCCTGTGAGCTATAGCGGAGATAGATATCTAGATGACGAGGGTACCATGTATTTGGTAGTCCTAAACCCTAACATTGTGGACAAGTGGGGATTGATGGGCGCCAAAGCCAAAGTAGATGAAGAACTTGAGGAGAAAGCACCAATAATGAACTTCCCCAATGCGAGGTTATGAAGAAAGAATGAAACTACAAGGATCAACATTGATAACATCTATGTGGGGCTATACAAATATAATAATGGGGAGCAAGATCTCTATTATAGATGTGAAGAACCCTACACCGGAGAGTTGACAGACCAAAAAAGACTTTATCTTTACCTACACAGAGGGATCGGAAGTGAAAATTGCCGCTTACGACAAGTATGGGAGGCAATACTCAACAATGGGCAAGAAAGAATTAGAAGGATATACATACTTTGGGGGACCACTACATCAGTATTATGTTACTTCTAGCTCACAAAGACCAGCACCAACAAATGGAGTGCAAAACCCAATGACAACAGGAGGACAAAGAACTCAGGCTGCTGACTCTTTCAGTCAACCTCAGTACTCGAAGCTCGGACCAATGGGATCATTACATTCCAGAGAGTCAATGGATACGAATCGAGGTAGTGCAGTTCCAATCCCCACATATACCACTCCATGTCCAAGGTTCGAAGCGGAACCATCACATTTACCTCCTAGTAGTAGACTCAGGGCAGGGGAATCGACAAGGGTAACCCATGAAGTCCATGATGCTAGAGAAAGCTTTAGCCGGGACACAGGAGCAATGAGATTGGTAGCAGACCATAGACGTATGAGACCATCTCAAGTAGCCAAGTGTATGCCAAAGAAGTATGGTGGTTCAGGAGATCCGTATGCACATGTGTCACTCTTTAAGCAAGTCTTAAGAGCTGAGCAGATAACTGATTTCCATACACAATACGAGGGATTTGGTCTTACTCTAGAAGGTACGGCATTGACATGGTCGCAACCACTGAACAGAGGGGGATTCCATGACATTGACCATTTGCTAAGAGAGTTTGCTGAGGAATTCTCAAAACGAGGGATTAAGCACAATACGGTCTCACAAATATATGCTTTTAAACAAAGAGAACATGAAAAAGTGAAGGAAGCTTCACTTCGCTTCAAACAATACATTGAGAGATGTCCAGTACATGAACGACCACAAGATGACAAACTATCTGTTCTCTTTATTGAAGGATTGAGAAATGACACTCTCAAGAAGAACTTGCACTTGAAGCTTGTACAAGTTTCGAGCAAGTAACGAGAGAAGCATTGTACTTAGTGGATAACTGTACGGTTTATGGAGAGGTGGCAGCGGATACAGATTTTGCATCCAGTAGCTCTTCCTCCATAGCAAGCGAGACTACCACTAAAAAGAATGTTCAAACAAAAACCATGCCAAATGTAGAGCAAATGATAGAAGATGCTCTAAAAAGGATGGCACCATACCAAAAACCATTGCCAAAACCACTGAAATGGTGTGCTATTGAACAAAAATGGACAAACCATCCAACAGAGGAGTGCTATTACAACAAAGGGTATGTAAGGGAGCGTCAGTATGCACCTCCTGCTCAATTAGCACCACCTCAGGTACATCCAGTACCTCGATACCCAACGGGAAATGTACCAGGACCTATGGGGATAGAAAGACCGCAACCGGTATTGGGACAACAACCACCTTTACCAGGAGCAAGACCAGTGGGCATTAGATATGCACCAACCTTAGAGAATCACGAAGAACAAGTCTTAGTGCCTGTTCAAGCCTATTATGAAGAATCTGGTACACACATGTCTCCAACTCTGTATTACCCACCAGAAGAACCCAAACAACCAGAACCATGGGGCATGATTGGGAATGTTGGAACACCAACAGTTACAAGTGCTTCTGATGAAGAGAGATACAATTTGGACGCAAGAACATTGATGTTCATAGCTCATGGAGGGTTAACAGGACAAAGACCATTCTATCCACAAAGGATGAATCAAGTGGGACCAAGACCAGCACTAGGACCCTGTTACAAGTGTGGAGGTGACCATCTGATGAATGTTTGTCCACATACGGAAATCATTAGAATTAACGCTTATTGCACTGAGTGTGGGGTTACTCACTTCATTGAGGATTGTTCAAAGAATCCAAACAAAGTGCAAAAGACGACATTGAATATGCTAGAAACTATTCCTACCAGCAGTGGGTCTGAAAATGAAACTCTGATACCAACGCAAGTTGTTACTAGAGCTCAAGCTAAGAAAACCACTAGAGAACCTGAGAATGGAAAGTTAGCGACTGAAGTGGTTAGTCAAGGACCGCGGAGTCAGAGAAACACATGGAAAGCTAGAAAAGCACGCATGAAGTTGAAAAAAGAACGTGAAGACGCTATTCTAGCTGAGGAACTAAAGCAAACTAAAGATAGATTAGAAAAACTTGAGAGTCAAAACGGGAAACGAGAGATGAGCCCGGAAAGAACGAAACAAAAGAGTATCAAAGAGACAACGAGCTTAAGCTCAGGGGGATCAGTGTTAGTCGACAAAGTACATTACCATTGGACGCACTGATGAGAGCTTACGAAGCTAGGTTAAAGAACAACCAAACACAAGAACAGAGGTGGATGACATACCCAAACGCGGAATTGGAAAAGCAGAGACTTGAAATGTGCCAGAGAATGATCGAGACTGCACAAGCCTTATTAGAACCACCAAGAGAAACAATGAATTGTGGAACGGAAAACCCAATTCAGCAAGAGACTATCATTTCACGGGTAGCTGAAAAGACTCCCAGTGCACAAAAGCCTGAAAATACACACAAGGATGACCGCATAGTATTGAACACAACGGATCAGGAGATAGAGAGTTTTCATCCAGTCATACAGAGGATTTACGGAAGAGATGAGGATTACAATGAATTTTGGAAACAAGTGAGAGAGGCAAACTTTGCAAACGAGCTAAGTTGCCAAGCTAATCAGACAAATTGGGAAAAGGACATCAGGAATCCTCCCATAGTGGAATTTGAGGCAGGATCTCAAGTGGACTTGGATCTGCAATCTTACTGGGGAGATGGGGGCTCTGTTAGAACAATGGAGAGCAAACCTCATTCACTGAATACCTTACCTTCATACTTAGGAGAGTATGAAGCAAAATCCGAGATTAGAGCACTTCCCTCACGAAGAATTTCATCAGAAAAATTCATGGACTCGCAAGGATTGATAGAGATCTTGTCAACACCAGTGACATGCACTATCACTCTAGCTGAGCTTTTGAGGCTAAGACCACATATGTGGACCACTGTAGGAAAATGCTTGGAGAAATTTGGGATAAAAGACCCAACATCGAGACTGCAAGAGGGTATACAAGAGCTGAGCAAACCACAAAAGAACGCTAAGCCTGTACCCTTAAACAAGGTCGGAGAGTATTGCGAAGGTGAAGAGGGGAATACAACCTTACCAGTTGAATTCCAAGGAGTGAACACGATGGCAATACTAGACAGCGGAGCTGGGGTAGCCATTGCTACAAAAGAAATCTGGAAGAAATGGGGGAAACCAGCAATAAGGAAGACTAGGTTGAAACTCCAATTAGCAGATGGACACATGGAGAAACCTATGGGGTTATTAGAGAAAGTCGTAGTAACTTCTTGTGGCATTGAATACGAACATACTTTTGCTATTGTCAATTTTGGCAAGGAGAATAACTATGATACCATACTGGGAAGACCATTCATGAGACAGTTGAAAATGGTCCAGGATTGGGGCTACGATCACATATACCTGAGAAATATGGAAACCACTACACGTGTGAACCTGAAAGGCCATAGCTACAAAGATGTGAACCGAACACCGGTAGAGGAGTTTGATTCGGCTACTTTGGCGGGATCCGAATTTCCAGCTTGGTTAGGTAAGCCCAAGGAGTTATGGATGTGTGGAGCCTCGAAATGTGGAAGTCTGAGGCGAGAAGAATATGTTTTAGAAAGGGCTATTGAAGACGAAACTTATATAGGAGAACCCTTTCCAGAGGACACGCTTGAACCATTAGAATGGACACACATTCTAGCAACCCTAGATGTTTGTGCAATTCCGGATGGTTCCACAACGAAATTTTGCGACAAGGACGGGTACGAGGTGGTTTCGTACTTCATGTTGAGAACTGTACTCGAAAAAGAAACTGAAAAGAACGATACACTAAAAAAGGAAGATGAAGAAGAGGTGTTTCACGACATTCCCGATCATCCAGAGTGGGGAAATGAAGCAGACAACGAGTCAACGGACAATTCAAGCGGAAACGAAGAAACTATAACGGATGTCAGATTTTATGATTTTTCGAACCAAACTAAACAACGCCAGAAACGCTATAGAGCAAAGAGAAAAACAAAGGGGGTTAGAACCAATCCGATGCCTAGAATAAGAGGAAAAAATCAATTCCTAATGCTAGTAAAGGCGGAAGATTGTGTTAAGGACAAGATTTCTGGAAGAATGAGAGGCAATGATCAAAAGAGCTTACGAAAAGACAAAAGAAGCTCAAGAAATCAAGTTCAAAGGAATGAAACGAAAACTGAAACAGAAAAATCAAAAAAGAACAAGCGCAACAGAGAACACGCGGAGTCCAAGTTAGAACGTAGAAACAAGTACAGAGAGCTCAAGAAAACTCTGAAAGAAGTTTGGACGACAGAAATTGAGAGTGGAGAGGACGAAAACGCCAAAATCAAGGAAAACATGGATGTTCCCTCTCACTACAGGAAATTCACAATTGAGGATAGGAAGGTGGTATTTACCCAACCTATTCGAGAGAGAAGGGAGAACGAATATTATGACGGACCGGAGGATGCAAAAAAAGTTGATTTAGCAGCTCCTGGTGAGACACCTAGACCGGTGTACATAGCCACAGATTTGTCTCCAGGCGAGGAAGAGAGACTTTTGAGTCTTCTCAGAGAGTACAATGTGTTTGCATGGTCTTATAAGGACTTAAAGGGAGTTTACCCATCAATATGCCAACACACAATCCCACTAAAACAAGACGCAAAGCCTAGCAGACAGAGACCATACACATATAATGATACGTTTGCTAAGCGAATCAAAGAAGAGATAGATAAGCTAATGGAAGCTGAATTCATATATGAGATTGAACACACCGATTGGGTATCTCCGATTGTGGTGGTACCCAAGAAGAACGGAAAACTCCGAGTGTGTGACAACTTAAAGAAAGTGAATGCTGCAACAATCAGGGACAATTATCCCCTGCCGATAACTGATCATGTTCTAGAGCGTGTATCAGGGAAAACAGGATACTCCTTTCTTAATGGTTTTTCAGGATATAACCAGCTAGCCATAGCACCGGCAGATCAACATAAAACAGCTTTTGCAACGGAGTGGGGAATTTATGCTTATCAGGTTATGCCTTTTGGTCTAACCAATGCTCCCGCAACCTTCCAGAGGCTGATGACGCATGCTTTCAAAGAATACTTAAGGTTGTTTCTAGAAATATACATGGATGACTTATGTGTACATTCTCTTCTGAGAGATGAGCATCTAGAACACCTAAGAAAAGTATTTGAGAAATGTAGGACATATCGCATTTGTCTCAATCCTGAGAAATGTGTGTTTATGGTCCGACAGGGCAGAATTCTGGGACATATTGTCTCACAAAACGGAATATCCACGGATCTAGAGAAGATAAAAGTTATTGTGGATATGCCTAGACCAACCAATGCGAAACAAGTACAGAGCTTTATGGGACATTGCGGATATTATAGACCATTCATTTACATGTACGCTATAATAGGCCAACCACTTTACAGGCTAATAGTGAACTTTGAATGGACAGAGGAGTGTGAGGAATCATTCAAGAAATTGAAAGAGGCACTCATTACTGCTCCAGTCTTGAAATCACCAGATTGGGAGAAAATATTCCATGTGCATATAGATGCTTCAGCATATGCAATAGGATGCATTCTGGCTCAGCCAGAAGAAGGAAACATGGATTTTCCTATCTGTTACGCCAGTCGACAGCTCAACAATGCAGAGAAGAATTACACCACAACAGAGCGAGAGGGATTAGGAATGATATATGCTGTGAAGAAATTTCGGCATTATCTTCTAGCCAACAAGTTTGTGTTTTTTACGGATCACCAAGCCTTGCTCTACCTAGTGAATAAACCATGCAATACCGGGAGAATAGTGAGATGGTTCATTATCTTACTGGAATTCGACTTCACGCTAGTAGTAAAGAAAGGAAAAACACATCTTAGAGCTGATCATCTTTCGCGATTGACGAATGGCGAAGACCCTATAGGAGTAGATGACGACATGCCAGACGCGTACTTGTTCAACATAGAAATGATACCGAAGTGGTCTCAAAATGTCGTTAGCCTATTAACCTATGGAGGAGAGTTTGATAGAAGACAATACAACCAGAAACATATTGCTATTCAGCAATCCAAGAATCTTCAATTGGTTGCAGGAAGGTTGTATCAATTGGGAAATGATCATGTTTTACGGCTATGCATCAATCCTGAGGAATATAATATATATCTGTGCGAAGCACATGTTCAGGAATGTGCATTTCATTGTTCAAGAAGGAACACATATAGGAATTTGTTACAATTGGGAGTCTATTGGCCAAGAATGAAAGAAAGCGTACATGAATATGTCACTGTATGTATTGTATGTTCATCAAAACCGCCAGCAGAGTATTCGACATTATATCAGATAATGATCGCTCCGGAATGGAGTCAGTATATTGTTGAATATCTCACAAATAGAACTTTCCCAGAAGGAACGTCAAAAGCTCGTCAGAAATCTGTAGAAACAGAAGCTAGAGATTACGCTTTCATAGGAGATCAACTCTATAAGAGAGGTAAAGACAACCAGCTTAGGATTTGCGCATCAGAGTCTGAGTATGTGATAATCCTGGAGCAAGCTCATGGAGGAGTAGGTGGAGGCCATTTCTCAGGTGATAAGACAGCAAAACTTGTCTTAGCCACAGGAATATGGTGGCCAACATTACATATGGACGCTGAGGAATACGTTAAATGGTGTGATGACTGTCAGCGGACCAAAGTACCACTTAAAAGAGATGATATGCCGCTTAGACCAATGATGGGGGCAAGAGCTTTTGCAAAATGGGGGATTGTTTATGTCGGACCCATTTCACCTCTTGCATATAAGACTCATGCACAATACATCGTTGTGGCTACAGACTATCTAACAAAGTGGGTCGAAGCAAAGGCAACTCAAAAAGCAGATGTCAGGACCACGGCACAATTTCTATATGAATACGTCTTTGTACGATATGGATTGCCAATAGAAATTGTGAGTGATCGAGGCACACATTTTATAAATGAAGTGATAGAGATCCTTCTAGATGAATTCATGGTAATCCATAGGAAATCAGCGATGTATCATCCACAAGCAAACGGACAAGTTGAAGCAACAAACAAAACCATATGCACGGTCCTTACGAAGATTGTATCTGAGTCGAGAACTGACTGGGACCAGAAGTTGCATTCAACATTATGGGCATATAGGGTAGCATATAAAACATCAATAGGAACGACCCCATATAACATGGTTTTTGGGCTAAATGCTATCTTACCAATAGAATTCTTGATTTCAACCTTAAGGGTGGCTAAGGATCTAGAGTGGACAGGGCACGAGCTTTCTGATAGAATAGATGACCTGGAGAAACTATACGAGCTTCGCCTAAAAGCAGTAGCTTCTATTTACGCTCAAAAAAGGCAACAAAAGGAATTTTTTGATAAGCATGTGCGGACTAAAGAGTTTAAGGTTGGGGACTATGTCCTAGTTTACACTCTGAAACAGCATGCTAAGAAGCTTAAAAAGCGAGGGATGGGACCTCTGGTGATTAAAGATCTATCACCAAGTGGAGCCGTCAAGCTTGCTACATTAGACGGAGAAGAAATGCCCAATTGGATTAGTGGATGCAGAGTGAAAAAGTATCTTCTGCCGCTAACCCAAGACATGCTTCTCAAAATACATCAAGAAAAGCTGCGTATCCAGAAAAAGAAAAAGATTGTGGACGAAGCGCAAGCCGAGGCGAAGGAAAGAATGGAGAAAAAAAGACTACTGCGTCAGAAACAGCGCAATGAAGGAGCAATACGAATAAATGCAGTCAGTATAACAGAAATGGATAATGACAAAGAAGAACCCATCATTGAATGCAAAGTAGGAACCAACCAAATCAAAGCCAGAGCACTATTGGATTCAGGAGCTCAAACTAACCTACTTTCACTCAGTTTGTATAGACAATTGACAAATGACACTAAATTACAAACTGCCAAGCAAGAGTTAAAGAGTTACTCTGAGAATTCAATCAAAACTATCGGATGCACAGTTTTACATATACAGATTAACCAGTATGTGTATCCTCATATGTTTTACGTGGTTGAAGACCAAGCTACACAACATCCATTATTGCTAGGAAAACCATGGCAGAAGCAATACAATGCAATGATTGACTGGAGTTCTAAATCAGTGCTTATCAAATACGAAGGTGAAAGTCAATCAGTTAAGTTCACCAAAGGAGCAGAGCCAACTCCAAAGGAAGAATCCAAGAACAAAGGTAAACAACAACCAGAGAAAAAGAAGAAGCAATGGCAACCAAAAGTTTCTATACAACTGGATTGCTCTTCGACGAGGAACTCTCAACATTGGATAAGGAAGACAAGCAATAATATAACAGCTCAACCTTGGGAAAAAACGGAGTCAAAGTTGGTATGGAGACCAAAAAAGGTTGTGCCAGAGAACACAAAGGTGGAAAACAGAGTCTTCAATACCAGACAACAGAGTGATTCCAGACAATCAAGGACAGTGAAACAGATCTGGATTCCAAAGAAGTTCATGACGGCACAAAGCTATAGCAAGCAAATTTGGATCCCAAGGATTTGTAAACAGGAACCCCCTTCAGTACAATCCACGGAAACTCCTAGGTATTTCAAGGCGAGGAAATCAACACAAAGAACAAAGCAGGTTTGGGTCGCAAAGAGTTTGTGGCAAGCACAAGCGAAGCGGAAGCAGATTTGGATTGTGAAAAAGAACAACAAGGTAAAGAAGAATCCATCTACTGATTCTACTACCGAAGTGCCAAAACCAACCCAAAACCCGACCACCAATCCTTCAATCAAACAAAGAGCAGCTTTATTGGAAAGACTGTTGTATCATCGCTCTACAATTGCATTGGGAACTTATGACCAAAAGAACTACAATGCTTCGCCCACAAACACTTCATAGTCGTCCAAGAGGACTCAGACTAGGAGGGGGGGAGGTATACAGGTATACAGGAGCTACAAAGCAGCTACAAGCGACAAAAACAAAGAAAAACAAAAATTATATTACAAGGGCAGTGTCTTACATGATTTTGTAATTTTTATGTTTGATTGCGGATATTGATAATATTTATGCCCTTATATACCTTGTTTTGCAACAAGAAGAGATCAAATGATGAATTTGGGTCTCTAGACGTGTAAATATCACTAAATAAGAGTGTTTTTAGAGCTAAAAAGTGGAAAAAAGTGGTAATCCAAGTCCAGAAATCACAAATAAGTGTATATTCATATACACAGGGTTACCAGCTATTTATTGTGTATGTTTGGAATTTTTTGGCTTCAATTTGCTATTTTCCTTTATTTTTTATGATTTTCTTAATAAAAGTAAAAGAAAAATAAAAAAAGCAGGTGAAATGAGATCGGAAAAAAGAAAAGAATAGACGGTGATGGTCCTAATGACAAGGGCAACCCATGGTAAAAATTGGGTACAATTCTGAAAAAGTTGCGGAAAGTCCGAAACGGCAGAATTTTGGCAAGTGGACGGAATTCTAAGAAAACAGGTCAAACAGAGTCCGATTTGGGAAATTTCAGATCCTAAAGCGCATCTCACAACGAGATAGGAGCACATGACAAATTTGGTGGCAAGTGAACCGGGAAGTCCGAAGTTAAGTATTTTTCACATCACTTTCAAGCTCATTCACACTATTACCTTCTTGGAGAAGAGCAGAGAGCCACAGGAGCACAGATCTTCTACGCCCTTCTACGACTTCCACGAGAGCTCAGAGGACACCAGACATGAGAGGTAGACTCGTTGCCATAAGCTTTTGATGCTTATCATTAACTTTTGTCGCGAAAATTGACCAAAACCAAGAAACAAGAGCAGACGGGGAATGGGGTAGAATGCTAGGTAGTGGCACAACCGCCTAACCAAACCTTGTAAGAACTTATAGGTGGGTTACCCTAGTATAGAAGATGGGTTTCTAACACTCAAAGCTATAGAAAGAACGACTGGAAAAACCCTAGGTCGACAGAGCCTGCAAGAGGCAAACAGGAAAAAGTTGTCGAAACAACACGAAACTTCACAGGAAGTTCAACCACATCAAGGACAATGCAACCATAGAATATCTCCAAGTTTGAATCACAAAAAGTAGGTCGGAACAACCGATTTGGCTGCGGACACACAAAGCGTCATTTTGGCATAACGGCTGAAATTGACGACCGAATGAAATGAAACTTCACAAGCAGCTTCAAGTAACTATCGATGACTTATGTTTGCAAGCAAAACCCAAAAGAAAGCTGATTCACTTACCGATGGTGAAAAAGACGCTTTCGGGCAACCAAAAGGAGAAAGATGGAGAACGGGGAGCCAAAGTCAAGTTCAACCAAATAGATGGCTTCACAACATATCCAATGAGCTGGAAATTCAACTCTCGAGAAGAAAAGTTGAAGAAATTCAACTCCAAGGCAAAAAGACGACTTCGGAAACTGAAATGCCTATAAGGGGGCTTTTTAGCTAAACTGATGACTTTTTAAGTTGAAAACTAGTTAGCAGAGCTTAGGGCACTAGCACAAAGCATTCTTTGCACAAAAAGACCAACATTTCAAGAAAAGACATCATACGCGTATAATGTCTCACAGCATGAATTTCACAACCATTTCAACATTTAAGTGCATAGCCTCATTCCACATGTTAATCACATCCTATGAACCAAGTATCATGAGAATTGGAGTTAGAAAACCCAAGGAAAACCAAAAAGACGCAAAGTAGGCCATAAAATTGATTTTTGGTCCTAATTTTGTCAAAATAACTCCAAACTCATTGAAACTTTGTAGGATTGTTGTTAAACACATCTACAAGCTGTCTGGAACCAAAAAGCACCATTTTGACACAAAAGACATCATACGCATATGATGTCTATTTGTACTTACAGAGCCAAAACTGCTCATTTGTCATCATACATCCATTATATATATCTAATACATGCTACATATGAAATTTGGAACCATTTGGTCAAGAGGATCACCCCATTAGCCCAATTGAGGGAAAATCCTTCACCTAAAGCCTATTTTTGGCCCAAATCCAACATACTCAAGTCCAAACCAAGATTTGAGTAGGAACAGTCCTTCACTAGTACATGAGGAGTCCACAGAACCAATCCCATGCAAAATTGATGAAAAAGACATCATACGCGTATGATGTTTCCAGAGCCATTTTTAGCCCAAAATCTATCCAAACTTCATAAATCCACTGAATAAGCCTATCTAAAGCCAAATCCAAGCTTATAGAGAAATTTGGTCCAAAAATACACTAAAAGACATCATACGCATATGATGTCTCACTATGTGATTTTGGCACCTCAGGGCTTCAACCACCAAACAGAAGTGATCTACATGCCATTTGAAAGTGAACCACCAAGTTTTATCCAATTTGGATCATAAAATCCAATTCCCTTTCAAAATTTTGCCAAGAGCCGGAACTGGACTAAATTGGCCAAAACTTGACCAAATGGGATCCAAACTCATATCCAAGCATATGATAATCATGTATACACTATCAGCTACAAGCACAACCAATATGAAGTCATTTTGACACAAAAGACATCATACGCGTATGATGTCTCCAGCATGATTTTGAGCCCATTTTGCATATTTTTTCACCTACCTTGCATCCTTAGGCCCTGAATAGCTCATGTTTCAATTTTCAAGTCATTTGGATAGTTAAAAGCTTCACTTCGGCTTTCAGTACTAAAAAGACGCTAACTTCTGAAATTGGAGTTACAGGATCCATGGATTCCACCAAGTCATCGGCAACGAAGAGAAAAAGATCGATAATCAAAGATGCTATTGCAGAAGCGGAACCATTTGACATTCCAGCAGAAACCCTCAAGCCAACCAAAACTTGGGTGGAGGAAGCAGTATTGGAGAAAGAGGGAATAAAGATCTACCAGGGGACTTTCAGAGATCCTCAAGGGCAAGCGGTGGATGTACCGATGATCCCACAGGAATTGGTAGATTATAGCAGGTAAGAAGACATCAGCAGGTACCTAGAAAGGGCAGACTTGCACAGTTTCTTCACCTGGAGACCATCAGGTGTGGATACAAGAAGAGTGTACGAGTTGGCAACATCCATTCAGAAGGATGGAAAATCCACATTGACAGCCATGGATGGAGAGAAGGTAGAAGTACAGATCACTCCACAGCTAATTGCAGACGCATTGAAGCTGCACAACAAAGGGAACTCGGTCAGGGAAACAAGGGAGGCTATAGAGGTCTATGGGCCCAAGAAACAGAATGCGACCTATGGAGATATGAAGGACCCAAGAGCGGCAACCCTTTGCCGACTGTACAACCAATTTCTTCATGTTTGCAGTAAAAGACCGCAAAAGTATACGACACCACCCCATGCCATTGCGACCACCATCACATGGGCATTAAAGAGCAATATGCCAAAAGACGGAAATTACGCTCAACACATCCATGAGCAAGTAATTGCCATGCACAACGAGAAGCCAAAATACATAGGAGGAGCGGAAATTCTGACAAGAATAGCTTATGAAGCTATTGGAGCTAGAGATCAGTGGCCAAAGGCTCCCTCCCAGAATGAGTGGCTTAGAGAAGCCGATGAGGAGGAAGAACAGCCCGAAGTATCCAAGAGGGCATCCACAAGAGCACGCCGGAAACTAGAAGTAGTTTTAGAACCTGAAGAGGATGTGGACGAGCCACTTAACCCCCCCCCTTCTTACAGTGTTGGATTTTACAGCAAAAGTATAGTACCAACTATAGTGAAGCAAGAAACTGCTAATCACCAGACCAAACATGTTTAAGGACCTTCATTTCAAGGTGTCAAAGTCTCAAGCATCCAATGATCTTAGTCAAGACATTGCAAAAGAGAGAGAGCAGACCCTTGGAAAAGTTTCGCAAAAAAATTCAAACTGCAATTAAGAGGGTTGGGCTAACTTTGAAAAATAAAAAACCTCACGAGGTGTCGGCCCTTACCTCTCATTTCAAAGAGAACAGTCAAAAGAAGTGCAAGGTAGCGCTTTGAAACAGGAGCATGTGAAATGGCTCAAGGTTAAAAATACCCTCCTGACGAGTGAATAAGAGGAGATAAACGTACTTCAATAGCAAGTTAAGGAGATTCATGTCAAGAATGAGGAAGCCAGCAGGAATGCACTCCTCATATCTATCAAGGTGGAAAAAACACAAGCCATCATCACATCATTGCTTGACAATAAAGGTAAGAAGATCACCAACCCACACGAGATGGCACAAATGATGCTTGGCCATCTCAGTGAAATTACTGGGAAGGAGGACTCGTCCTCACCTACAATCAAAGAGGCATGGACTAAACTGTTTGAAGCAACACCAAGGCTGGTGGTGGACAAAGGCAAAGTAAGCTACTTGGAGATAACGTTTACCTAGGAGAATGTTGGTCCGCATTAAGAAGATGGGCAAGGAAAAATGGCCAAGCTGGGATGGAATCACCACACTAAATTTTGTCTAGAAATTTGGGAGGATTTGGGGCCATCCTCTTTTACCATGATCAAAAAGGAATTCATTTATATGGCAAGCTAGATGCAAGTGTGAAGAAGGGACTAGTCAAACCCATCCCTAAGCGAACTGCATGTGCTCAGGACCAATCGCAATGTTGATTGTGGTGTACAAGGTCTTGGCAAAAATGATAGTTGAAAGAATGTCTCCTATCTCGGTGGGAGTCATTTCCCCCCATCAGCATGGCTAAATTAAGGGAAGATCAATCTATGACAACATACTGGCAGCCATGGCTGGAATGGGATATGGCAAGTTCTGTAAGCAAGAATGTATAATGATTCAGCTAGCTCTAGACAAGGCTTATGAAAGAATAATGTGGTCCTTTGTGCAAGAAACATTGAGCCACTTGGGGTTTGAACCACAAATTCTTCAAACAATGCTCACCCTTGGCAAAGGTAGCTCGTTTGAGCTGCTCTTCAACTCAATATTGGTCAGCTCATTTGATGTCAAGAGATCCATTCATCAAGGGTACCCCTTGGCCCGTCTTTGGTTTGTTGTAGGCACCCATCCTCTAATAGATTTGTTGGAGAAGGCAGTAGCAAGGGGACAGATCCAAGGATTGAAAATCCAAAATGGCAATGAGCTAGTGATTAAGATGTTTGCAGACAACTCATTACTATTTTTGCAAGCTGAATTGAACAATGTCAGAAAGGCATTGGAATTGTTTTAGATTTTTGCAGTAGCATCTGGTTCCCAATGTAGTATTGAGAAGTTGAGATCGATCTATCTCTATGAGGATGACAATTTTGACTATGTTGGATGGGCTGGAGAGATTGTTAAGAAGGGCGGAAGTACTTATGGGGGAGGGGACGACCTTCAAACAAGATTTTGACTATTTTTAGGATAGGCTTAAACAAAAAATGAAAAGATGGGAATTTATCATGCTTTCATTTCATTGCCAGGAAAGACTCATCAACACCTTCCTGATATTGTACATTACCTATGCATCTCCATTCCTCCAATTACCTTAAAGGAAATGGAAGGCATCCCTTAAGCCCATCAAGGGAGAAACAAGTAACTGCAAGCAGGCCATGGCAATGGGGTAAGTGGGATGGCATAGCCAAGCCAAAGAATTGCGGAGGTTTGGGCATACTTGACCCTTCCATTCACTGTGAGGCCCTTTGTGCAAAATTGTTTTGGATTTTGGCACAAATCTGACCAGAGCTAGGCCTATATGGCTAGGGAAATGGTGATGAATTCAAATTAAAAATCTAGAGGGGGCAAGTAATTAAATCTTAATATGTAAACCAAAATTTTTGCATCCAAAGGAGTGCAGTTAGAGTTGGGAGGTTTCACTGGTAAACTCATTGGCACATGTTGCAAAGCCGCCTCCACACTCATTTGGGATGAAGAGATCAGATACTGGAAGAACATTGCTCTGACTGGTCTCCTTGGGGGCCCATTTTACAAGGTTTTGTTCTTGATCCCCATTGGATCAAGATTTCAAGATGACTCGACAACAAAGGTTTTGGCACCCTGGCCTCTTTGTGGAACCATCGTGAAGGAGGATGGCAGTCTCTAGAATGATTGAAAGAGGTCAATAGCTTGTCCCTACAGGAAGAGGTCCTTGTTGTAGACTCTTGGATCTCCTTTCCCACATCTTCCTCCTACCTTGCTCCACATAAGTCAAGTGGAAGGGGTGGAAGTGGCTTGGGAGAAAGTCATTTCTTTCTCCCTTAACAAAAAGCGTTTATGAGAAGATGGCTTTCTCTGAGCAGTGGGTTGGGCATCTCAACAAAACTTGGTCCAAAAAGTGAAGCAAGATCAGATGGAGCCACGTGTTGGAGAACATATGGCACTCTGAATGCAAAGATGAGCAGAAAGTTTTCCTTTGGAAAATGCTTTTTGATTTTCTGTCGATCGAGGACAAGGCCAAAGTGAGGGGTCTTGGTGATGGAACGTGCATCAGATGCAACCAGCAAAATTGAGACCATATCCGACCTCATATGGGGATGTCCTGCAATCAAGCACTTAAGTAGAAGAGTGTGCATATGGGTGTTTTTCTAGCTTGGCACCCGTTTCATTAGACGTGACCTAGCACTTGGCTCCAAGCGCTTGGACGATGAAAACCTAAGGATAGAAATTTGTATAGTAGAGTTGTAGTCCTAAAATCCATATGGGTGAGCATTTAGAAAAAACACCACATACCACACCGTCTACTTCTCAATTTTTTCTTTTGCCCTAATCACAATTGTGAGTGGATGTATTATATTTACCATAAAGGAATGTACAATTACCCTCGAGCTCGAGACGAGCCTTGAGGGGCCACAAGATACATCAAGGAGCTATACATTCCTATAGTTGGAGATGACACTCGTCAGAGTTCTTCCTTTTTTCAATGCACACGATCACTTCCCTCCTCTTTAAGCAATACCACGCCGTCTACTAATTGACATCTGCCCAAGCCAACATGATTTCTCATGTGGAAGTACCATCGTTTAGGCTTATCACAAAGAGATTTCCCATAATTGAGCTCAAAATCCAAATAATTACCTTGAGGTTAACCTAACTTATTAGTTGGGTGCTATTGGCACTACACATAAAGATTTTGAAACCATTGTTTGGATAGTATTAAAAAAAGCTCAGTTTGAAGGGTGTAATGAGCACCACACAGGGTGCAAGCTCATACAATATCTTTAGCAAAAGAGCATCCATACACATAAATTGTGAAGGTTAATGATCATCTTAGTGACTTTAATCACCTCGGGATGTTCACTTTATTTTAACGAAAATATCACGTGCATTCAAGGGGTATAATTAAAATCCCTTATTTGTGATTGTTCCCCGATTTTAGCACACCCTTTTTCCATTCACTCTATTAAAAAAAAAAATTTGAAGTTCCTCATATGATACCCCAATGTAAATAAAAACGTGACAATTTTTGGAAACAAAAGCATCCTTTTGTTGAAGCCCCATAATTGATATACATTATAGTTCACCTCTTTGAGTTAATTATTAGGTGGAAATGGGAAGAAATGGATAACCTAGAGTATCACCTCAAGATGCATACAATACATGTGCCTCTAAATAAGAGGGTAGGACGGTATATCTCAACGAGAATATTGGCTGATGGGTGTCTATAACCACCACTAATCAAACGCAAATAGCCAAAAGAAAGGTGAAAGGTAGTGGCTCAAGGCTGAGACAAAAACATGCCCAAGGATAGCCAAGTCATTAGCTGATGGAGATAGGAAAGTAGGGATAATTAGAGAAAGGGGAATTACTAGTAGCATAGAAATTAAGATAATCCTATACTAGTATGTAGAAACACTCTCTCACTCTCTCTCTCTCTCTCTCTCTCTCTCTCTCTCTCTCTCTCTCTCTCTCTAAAGCGACCAGATGCATGAGATTTTGACACGCGTTAGGGGAAGCCTGAATCCCTCCCCCCTTTATATAAGTATAGATTGGCAAAGCTCTAATAGTGATTAAATTATTAGAGTGGATTAAATGAATTCATTCTTCATTTAATGTGAATGGTGATTTCATTTCTTATAGAAATGAGTTAAACTGTGGCCCCTTATATAGGTATAAAAAGAAGCATCGAGGAAGCATCTTATCAACATCTTGGGATACATCATGATTGGCATCATTTGTCTTGGGTGTACCCTCTCGCATGGGTTTACACCGAGTAGGACATCTATATGGCTAGGGGCAATGCACACATAAGGGGCATAAGCTAGGCTATACCAAAATTCTCTAGTAGCACATCACGCAATAGTGGTCGTATTTGAAGTCCATTTACATATTAACCATCTAGAATTGTAATGAACAAATAAGACAATTCTACGAATTTAATAGTGTGCCTTAATTCACCCATATGTCTTGGAATCAAACTTCTAGTTGTAGAAAATAGTTTTTGAAAAGTTCAAGAAAATTTTGTGGTAACTCTTCAAAATACTCTTGGCAAGTTTTCTTAATTAAACCTTTTCAAAAAAACAATTGGCTAAAATTATCTCCTTTGTTTTCCTTGATTATTTGTTTTGAGTAGTATTTTACTCACTAGAGTATTAACAAACTAATTATGCATGCCATGTGTGTAGCCGTGGTGGTGTGCGGATATTTTGCATTTGGAGGTGTGTTCTTCAATTTGGTGCTATACTTGGGAAGGATTTGGAAGCAAGGAAATGCCACTGCCGCCAACAACTCCACGAACTTAGTGGGAACAATGTATTGTACATGCATACTTGGTGCAATACTTGGTGACACCTATCTTGGACGCATCCTTGCTGTTGCAATGTTTCTCACGATCTATACTTTGGTAAGTAGCTTTTCTTTTATTTCTAGAATTGATCATAGACATCTTTCTCTATACGTTTAGAGATTAATTTGCATGGTTGTATGAATTAAAGTTGAATATCAAAGAGTTTCTTGTGTAATGACAGTTGTGAGTTTGGCCTAATGACAATAGAACTCTTAAATATCACATTCAACATGTTGTGACACCACATTACAAAAATATGACAAGAAAATGTTATGAAATTTATGCCTTTGTAAACCAGCTTGGCGAGCTTGGTGTAATGGGTGTACTTCATGGAATAGAAAAGTGAGGTATCTACTCAATTTTTAGAATTTCAAGGTTATGGGTGATATATAGACAATAGGGTATGTACACTGCCTAGAGAGAAGATACTTCTCTAATGCGTTTATCAATTTCCTAATAAAGCATAGAATTTAGATGCAGGTACTTCAAAGGAAAATGGTGTTGCTGAAAAACAAAAAGAGGCACTTTACAAAGTTGCACGGGCAATGATGAATGAGAAGAGCATGCCTCATTGTTTCCAAGTTTTGTGGACCTCAAGGGTCACTTAGTTCAAACCGTGTTGAGAATCCATAGAGTTTAAGGTTGCATGAGAGAATAATTCCCACAAGTTCATCAAATGTATCAAGGAGATGGAAAGGAAAGTTTGATGATGCCTTAAAGATGCCAAATTTTAGTGTAGGTCATGATGATGGTGATTCAAGTGGCTTGGAACAAAATCTTGATGAGGAGTTTGGTATACAAGATTTTGTAAGAAGGATGCAGGTAAAAAACAAGGCACCTAGCAGTGATCCTAGACATCAGAGGTGTGGGAGAGTAAGGAATTGTGTGCAGAGATTAACTTATGATACTTATGTAACTCACCATTGTACATATATGACAAAGATTTTGATAGATGTAGAGCCTAGTTGTTGCAATTAGAGAACCAAAGTGGGATCAAGCCAGAGATGAGAAGATGGTTTCCGTTGCTACTAAGGAGACATGGAATTTGGTTCCATTTCCAAAAGGAGATGTGATTGTATGTAAATGAATTTACAAGGTAAAACACAATCAAATGGCTTAGTGAGAAGTTATAAGGCTTTGCATAGACTTATGCCATTGATTATGATGAGCTTTTATCCCCATGGAAAAGATGGCTACTATCCATACCATTGCTTTGATGGATGTAGCAAACGGTTAGATTTTGCATCAGGTGGATACAATGAAGAATATATTTTTGCATGGTGACTTGTGAAATAAGGTGTACATGGAGCAGCCACAAGATATGAGGATGTGAAATATCCCAAGTATGTATGTAAGTTGAGGAAAGCACTTTATGGGTTAAAGCAAGCACCTAGATGTTAGCATGAGAGGATTGTGGCATACTTGATTAGTACAGGTTTTTGTATGGAGTATGTAGATCACTCCTAATGAGGCAAGTATTGTAATTATATGTATCTGTGTGGATGATCTATTTTTGGTGCCAATCATGAGTTGAAGTTGAGCATGTAAATAGACTCTGAAAATAGCAGTTTGACATGAAGAATTTGGAAGAGTTGCATTACTTTTTGGGCATTGAGATTATAGGCACCAAAAATGGCTTATAGCTGTCACAAAAAATATGCATGGATATGTTGGCAAGGTTCGGTACACTTATTGTAAGCCTATTTCTATACCTTGGATCAATATTTGAAGGTGCAAGTGGATGTGGGTGATGTGCTTGAGAATTCCACCATATACATGAAGATTTTGGGTTACCTAATCTCATTTGATAATCTCAAAACTAGATTTGAGTTACACCATTGAGCTTGAGAACCGATTTATGTATCTTCTCAAGAAGCCACATTGGATGTAGTGATGTGCACATTCAACTATGTGGGTGTTACCTTGGTTTATGCACTCTATTAAGTGGCTAGCATAGAGGTACAGCTCTTTGGTAAGATAGTTGTGCATTGGGTTAGTTGTCTATCTAATCAACAATCTACCAACAAATTTGTGTCCTCATTTGGGATTTTAGCTACCACATAGAGCAACAAGAAGCAACCCACGGTTGCTTTTTTGAGTACAAGGCTAAGTACATTGATTTTGCAGTGGCAACATGTAAGGTAGAATGGTTGGTTATGCTACTTGGAGAGTTGGGCATACACGCGCAAAGGTAATTTTCATCCACAGCAACAACCTTACCATCATACAATTGGCACAAAACCCAATGTTCCATGAAGGAGTATGAGCGGAAGTGTGACGCGAGAGAGAGTGCGAGAAGAAGAGCACGAAGATATGGTGAACTCGCTCTACTGTAATGTGTAGAGCATAGTGAATTCTTATTAGGTTTTTACAAAAGAATATGTGTACATACCTGGCGGCCCGCCCACTTACCTAGGCGACCACATTGGGCTTTATACCCCAACAACCTCCCACTTAAAGTCCAATGTGGTACTTTAAGTGTGAGAGAAGCTACTATACAAGCATATACAAGAGATGTAGAGAAGTGATGTACTACCCTACACCTAACTGCTTGCGAAAATGCGCAAAGCTCTCTGAGGGAAGTCCTTTTGTAAGTAGATTAGCGGGATTTTCTGTGGTGTGAACTTTGACAAGCTGAAGTTGCTTATCCTCTAGCATTTCCCTGATGAAATGATACTTGACATCCACATGCTTTGTCTTTGAGTGATAAACTAGATTGCGAGCCAATTGTATAGCACTTTGACTATCACAATATAACACAGGCATCTCTTTGATGCCCAAATCTGTTACTAGTCGATTAAGCCAAATTGATTCTTTGCATGCCTCTGATGCTGCAACATATTCAGCCTCTGTAGTAGACTGAGTAACACAATCTTGTAATCTAGAACGCCATGATACTGCTCCACCAGCCAATGTAAAGACATACCCTGACGTAGACCTTCGGTTGTCTAAGTCACCTGCATAATCTGAGTCTGTAAAACCCTTTACACTTAGCTCCTGGCTCCCATAGCATATACGCATACTCTTTGTATCTTTCAGGTATCTCAATATTCCTTTCACTGCCTCCCAATGTTTCTTGCCTGGGTTTGACATGTATCGACTTACTACTCCCACTGCAAATGCAATGTCTGGGCGAGTAGCAATCATTGCATACATTAAACTACCCACTGCAGACGCATATGGAATCTTATCCATTTCAGCCTATTCTTCCTCAGACACAGGACAATCTTGTTTGCTAAGTTTCACATATGGTGGCAATGGAACACTCAATGCCTTTCCCTTCTCCATATTGAAACGTTGCAAAACCTTGTCAATATACTATGTTTGAGATAACCAAATCAACTTCTTTGATCTGTCTCTCTCAATGCGCATACCAAGTATATGACTTGCCTCACCCATGTCTTTCATGTCAAACGATTTTGCCATCTTTGACTTCAAAGCTGAAATTTCTTCCAAGTGCTTGCCAGCAATCAACATGTCATCCACATACAAAATAAGGATCAGCCAACTGCCATCCTTAGCCTTCTTTGTATATAGACAGTGATCGAACTCACTACGTTTGTAGCCTTGAGAAAGCATAAACTTGTGGAACTTATGGTACCATGCCCTCGGTGATTGTTTTAAGCCATAAAGACTCTTTAACAACTGGCATACCAAATCTTCCTTGCCTTTCTCAACAAACCCTTTTGGCTGCTGTATGTAAATTTCCACATCTAAATCACCATGCAAGAACGTTGTCATGACATCCATTTGGTGCAACACCAAATCTAATATGGCAACCAATGCAAGAAAGCATCTCAATGTAGTCATCTTGACCACCGGAGAGAAGACTTCATCAAAGTCAATGCCTTGTTCTTGCTTAAAGCCCTTGGCAACAAGCCTTGCTTTGTACTTTGGCTGACTATCATGAACGGTGATCTTATCCCTGTAAACCCATTTACAAGGTAGAGCCTTTTTGCCCTCTGGTAATTTAACTAGCTTCCATGTCTGGTTTTTATGCAGAGCTGTCATCTCTGACTGCATGGCCAATTGCCAATTCCCGGAGTCCTTCATTTGCACTGCTTCCTTGTAACATGAAGGCTCATTGCAATCAGTCAGCATGACATAGTTCATAGATGGAACAAACCTATCAGGAGGTCACGTGACACGTCCAGATCTACGCACAATAGGTGGCTCAGGCTCAGCCACAACCTGTGGTTCCAATCTATCCTGTCCTTGCTCCTCTTGAGCCCTGACATTTTGTCTTGCACGTGCAGGTCCATCTTCTTGGAAGACAACTCTTCTAATCTCCTCAACCCTCTCTAGTTCAGAATGATATTTGGATTCATTAAAGCGAACATCATTGCTGCGGATAACCTTTCTGGATTCGGGATCCCAAAGTCTGTACCCCATCTCACCAGAATTACCATAGCCTAGAAAGATGCACTTTCTACTCTTTGGCTCAAGTTTGTTCCTAAATTCCTTTGGAACGTGAGTATATGCCTCACAGCCAAAGACTCTGAGATGCTTGTATGAGGGCATTTTGCCTGACCATACCATCTCTGGCACTGAATCCTTCTGCAAAACCTTGCTAGGAGATCTATTTATAAGATGAACAGCTGTTGATACAGCTTCAGCCCAGAACCCATTTGGCAGTTGTGCATTAGACAACATACTTCTGACCTTCTCTTGTATGGTCCTATTCATCCTCTCAGCAACACCATTTTGAGGAGGATTGTAAGGAGCAGTAAGTTCACGTTTTATACCTTTTGACTCACAAAAGTTGTGAAAGGCCTTTGAAACATACTCTCCACCATTGTCAGTGCGTAAGCATTTAAGCTTCTTGCCACTCTGATTCTCCACAAGTGTCACAAACGTTTTGAAAACACTACACGCTTCATCCTTGTGCTTGAGAAAGTAAACCCATACTTTCCTCGAGTAATCATCTATAAATGTCATAAAGTAAGAAGCTCCCCCTAGAGATAGGTTAGGCATAGGTCCACACAAATCACTATGAACAAGTGCCAACTGTGTATCTCTTCTACTGCTTCTATGCTTATGTGGCTGTTGTGTTTGCTTACCATACAGACAATGTTCACAGAATTCAAAATCATTAAATGAAAAGCCAGGTAAAGAACCAGAATGAGACAAGATTTCCATTCCCTTCTTGGACATAGGTCCTAACCGGCTATGCCACAAAGAAACGTTCGGCTGCTCGGTTACATTGATTACATTTTTAGAGACATTTGATACATAAATCATGTAAAGTCCTCCAGACTTTACTCCATGTGCTACTGTCATCGAACCCTTGGATATCTTCCACATGTTTTGTCCAAAAGTGGTGACGTAGCCAGCATCATCAAGTAAACCTGTGCTGATCAAGCTCTTTGTAATTACGGGAACATGTCTCACATTCTTGAGCGTGAAAGAAGAGCCATTCTGAAACTTCAATTGAACATCTCCAACACCTAAGATCTCACATGTCTACCCATTGCCTAGCCGAACATGATCTTTAGTGGTCACATAAGAGGTAAACCACTCCTTGTTTGGAGACACATGAAGTGATGCCCTTGAGTCTATAATCCAGTCACTCAATGCATTTCCATCAGATGCTGTAAGAAGAGCTAAGTCCATTGTATTCTTCAAGAAGTAGATGTCTCCTGACACTAGACTGTCATCCTCTGCAACAGTGTTTGTCACATTTATTTCTTGAATCTTCACTGAGGACTTGTTCTTCTCACCATGGTCTTCAGCTTTCTCTTTTCCTTTTTCTGCTTTCCATTCTCTGCAGTCTCTTTTCATGTGACCCTTCTTGCCACAATGGTAGCATTCTATGTCACTCTTGCCTTTAGCACTACGGGACTTGCTACGAGACTGATTCCTCTTTCCACCTTTGTACTTTTCTTTGGTCCTTCCCCTGACAACTAAGGCTGTTCCTTTGCCTTTGTCCATTGTCTTTCTATTGGTTTCTTCAGTAACCATACTTCCTTCTACACCTGCTATGTTCAAACCATCTGGAGGTGCAGAATTACTCAAAGCTGTGCGAAAAGTGTCCCAACTTTCCGGCAATGTGATCAACAGGAACATAGCTCTAACAGGTTCATCAAACTTGACACCTTGAGCTGACAACTGGCTGTAGATGGTGTTGAATTCATTTAGATGATTGGACATAGGGGTCCCTTCTTTCATGTTCAAGTCAACAAGCTTCTTAAGCCACTATACATGTGAAGCTGCACTCTGCTTCTCATAAAGATCACTCAGCTTTATCCATGCTTGATAAGCCGACATCTCGTCTGCTACATTGAAGTAAACGCTTTCTGCCAAAGTCAGCATAATGGTAGAAAGTGCCAATTCATCCATTTCGCTCCATTCATCTTCATCCATATCTTCTGGTTTTATCCCCTTGAGCTTTATAGGTTTTATCTGCTTCTTTTGTACCAACACGTGCCAAATCTGCTTCTTCCACAATGGGAAATTGGTTCCATCCAGCTTCTTGATATTGTAAAGAGCAGTGTCCTGTGATCCACCAAAGGTACGCTTCACAGTAGTTTACTTTCCTGGGAAAAATTCGGCAGAGTTTCCCCTCTAAACTGACCTCTGAACCAATATCAACCTGTCAAATGAACCAAGAAAGCTTCAGATTCTGCATAAATTTCGGCAGAGTCTCCTTTGTAAAATGGCTCTGGTGTACTCAAAAAACGGACCAAAAAACAGCTCAAAAAACCATTGTCTCTCTAACACTGTAAGCTGTGGGTAAACCTGTCCTGCACCTGTACTGTCTCTCACTGTCCTCTCACTGTCCTGTAAGCATAGACTGCGACAATGCCTCAACGGCAGTAAAGCAAAGATGCAATCCCAACTGTCTAACTCACAATCAATACATCCTAGCTGCCTATCTAAGGGTGCTCGAGGGTTCGCTCCAAGACCTTTGTCACCGAAAGGATCTCAACATTCGAGAATCCCCCAGCTCAATAAAACCTCACTCGACCTTCAACAAAGGCTGCAGTAAATCTGACAGTACATAGACTTCCCACAAAGTCATACATCCACAAATTTCCCACTATATGTTGTAACCGCTGTGGCGGTTGTTTGCTGCGTGACTCACAGCCAGCAAACCCTCAACAGACATACATCATCTCTGACAATACATCCCATGTGGAAGTACCTGCAATGTCAGGATGAAATCTGGAATATCAAGCAGCAAACACAAGCTACCTGATGAACTAGTGGATGTCGCCTACAATCTGTGTGTAGATGCGCCCGTGTCGTATGTGACACGCCTCGAAGAACTGTGAGCCATCCTTCGATGTGTAGACAGCCACAAATCAGTACTCTGGGAGTGCCGATATCCTCAGCACCTGGAGTCGTAGGCCGAAACCCCAAATTTGCAGAGTCGGATCTGCACCCGCCGAGACCACGTAGTCGAAAATGGCCTACGCAGAACTTTGTCGAAGCCGAACGGTGGCCGAGATGACCTCAGAAGTTTTGGGGCCGTGTCTTCGCCTGTCGAATCTCACTCCAATCTGAGAAGGTGACTCTGGCTACCTGCAAATGCTGCCCCGAGCCTCGATCTGAGCTCTGATACCAGTTGAAGGAGTACGAGCGGAAGTGTGACGCGAGAGAGAGTGCGAGAAGAAGAGCACGACAATATGGTGGACTCACTCTACAGTAATGTGTAGAGCATAGTGAGTTCTTATTAGGTTTTTACAAAAGAATATGTGTGCATACCTGGCGGCCCGCCCACTTACCTGGGCGACCACATTGGGCTTTATACCCCAACATTCCATGCGAGGACAAAGCACATTGAGATGCACTACTACTTTATAAGAGACGGATTCTTAGCTAGTGACATCGGCTTTAGGTATGCGAGGAGAGTTGAGCAAATTGCAGACATCTTCACGGAGGCCTTGGGAGAAGAGAAGCTCAAGTGACATTGAGCTATGCTTGGAATACAAGAGATAACATTGAGCTTGAGAGGGAGTGTGATATCAAGGTCAACACATAGTATGTTGGATGACCTCTTGCTTACATTTATCATTGGAACAAGGTAACATACATGAGGATTGTTGCCAGTGGTACTATCATTGGACTTCATCGACATGTTCTACCTACCAAGAGTGATGTCCACACTTATCTTGCCAGCTCACTCGTCAGTGGTTTCACATTCATTGTTGTACATGGTCTCATATTATGTCATATTTAGTGGTCATGCGGTGTATAGCTATTAGTTATTTTTTAAATTAGTGCTCTTCATGCATGGTCATGCATGCACCAGTCATTTGTCTTACATGCAACTATGCAAGGCCTTTTGTAATCACGTTGATTTGGCATAGTTGCATCGGTAACATCTTACTCATAACTACGATTTTCTTGACCACACCCTTGATTGATCCTTGACTAAGGCTTGATTACTCATGTATCCAAGTGCCTACCAATCAAATTGTACAAGTATTTCAAAAAAATTTATCACTAGAGTTTTTCTCTAAGTATATATCTTTACTTAAGAAGGCCCACATCTATCCATCGATAGAGGCTTCATACTTATGAAGCCTTTATCTATTAGTAGACGCTTCATAAGAAGGAGTTCTTGACTATCATTTTTCCAATTTCCATAAAAATTGGTAAATATGTATGTGTTTAGAAACCTTGTGGTATTCCAAGTGCCTACTAATTGTTGTTGTAGTTGTAACAAGCTCCAATTTGTGGAGAAGCTTTTTCCATCTTTTTCTTTTTGAAATACTCACAGAGTGAGTGATATTGTATCCAAAAAAACAAAAGAGCCTTGCTCAATCTAAGCCAAGGCATCACCATAGTCTAGTACAATCATCACCAACACCAAAGTGATACAAACATAGCTATCGGCCAAAGGAAGCCACTATGACACTATAGACTAGCTAACTTTGAGAGCCACCCATCAGATTAAGCTTTTCTCATCTTAAAGAGTGACAATATAGTCTTCCTTGCTATCAATTTATGCTTTTAGTCAAATTAGCTAATAAGCATACATCAACAACATAACGTTTCATTGTGATGTTTTTGTTAATTGTGAAGTTGAAGTCCATGTAGATATTGATAATGGCACTACTCTTCCGAAAATTATACATATCATTGTGATTTTTAATTTCTAAAATTTACTACGACCTAATTTAAACACGTGGTTTTTTTTCATATGATATTTTTTGTTAATATGGGCAGGGTTCGGCCATCAGTGCTGTCGGGGTCACATTCAAAGAGAAAAGTATGGATATTGCAAGCATAGAAATTTTTGTGATGGTGGGCCTCTATGTAATGGCAGTGGGTTGCGGTAGCTACCAACCAGTCATTCTAGCATTGGGTGGAGACCAATTTTATTCTACTCCTTCTAAGAAATCTCGCTTCTTCAATTGGGTGTTTGTGGCATCCAACATTGGTGTCATGCTTGCCCTCACCATCCTCACATACATTGAGGACTCTGGCAGGTCTCTCTCTCTCTCTCTCTCTTTCTCTCTCTCTCTCTCTCTCTCTCTCTCTCTCTCTCTCTCTCTCTTTCTCTCTCTCTCTCTCTCTCTCTCTCTCTCTCTTCCAAGTTCAAAATTGACTCTAGAATTTCCCTTTATATTGTTGTATTGCAAAGTGGCATAGTCTTTGTGAAAAAATCACAAGTGTCTCTAGAATGTCCATTTCTCATGTTACAACTTGGAGTGGCACAATTTTTGTGGTATAAAATGAGATGTGTGTGTGCGTGTGTGGGTGTGTGTGTGTGTGTGTTGTTGTTGTTGTTGTTGTTGTTGTTGTTGTTGTTGTTGTATTAAGATAATATTTATACATAAAAGAGCATTTTGTTCAAATGACAACTAGCTATAGACATTAGGAAGGTGGTTTGCACAAAATGATTATGCACTTGACTCACTTTTGTACAATATGATCAAAATAAAATAACATTCTAGTTATCCTATAATTCAAGACTAAACCAGTATATGAGAATCAAATATGCCTTCATCTCCAAATTTGTCAATTGTTATCCATGTCATACTTAAAAATTATTAACCTACAGTCCTATATGTGCAAAACTAAAAAAGTGATACCTTTCTTAAGCCTAGAAAACCATCCTTTTCTCTGAAGCTTTTTGTAAAGTTTGACAATATTGATAGTAATATTGATGTTCTTCAAAGAAGCTAGGAACCTCTTTATGTAACTTTCATTCAACTCAGAGGAAGCCCCTATCATAAATTCCAAGAACAATCCATGTAGTCATAGCCAAATCAAGTTTCCAATTGTCTTGCTTCCTATTCCTAAAAAGTAATGCAGATCATCCCAAGCGTTTAAGGATTCATAGCTAGCCAAATTCACTTGTCAAAATTAAGTTACAATAGGCAGATGGGAGAAATTTTCAAGTCAGCAAAACATACTTTCCTAAGTAAAGCATCATAAGTTAGAGTGCTTTTTGTAAAGAATGAGGATGCAAGAGAGCTACACAAGACAAGCACAAAGCACACAAAGATGGAAAGCTTCTTCTTCTTCTTCACAGAAAAGAGAGTACAAAAATGACTAAGTGCTAAAGCTGAAAAGTAGCACATATGTACATGCAGTAACTAAGTGTGAACTCGCTAGAAGCGTACTAGGCTGGCACTATAAGTGTAGTCCAGTTGTAGAATCACTGGCAGAGATCCTCCGTGTCGGTCACCTAACGCGCCAGTGAGTAAATGTTGTAAGCGACCAAGACCCATAGTGGATGCCAGCTCAAGGTGTAGAGCTCGACATCTCAACACTCCCCCTCGAGCTCTGCATGTCGCAGAGTCCAAGCATAGTCCGGAAACACCGAAGCTTCTCAGCTCCGAGGGCCTTGGTAAAGATATCCTCTATCTGCTCCTCTGTGCTGACGTAGACCAAGTCGATGTCGCCCGCCAACACTCGCTCTCGAACGTAGTGGTAATGGACCTCTATGTGTTTGGTCCTAGCATGGAACACTGGGTTCCTAGCCAACTGCATGCTGCTGAGTTTGTCACAATGGATGAAAATCTGCTGCTCCACCTGCACTCCCAAGTCCTCAAGTAATGTGTGTAGCCAAGCTACCTCGCACGCCGCAACTGCTGCACCTCTGTACTCGGCCTCTGTGCTCGATAAAGCAACCGTAGGCTGCTTTTTGCTGCTCCAAGTAACAGCAGTACTCCCAAAAGAGAACATGAAGCCACTCGTAGATCTCCTATCAACAATGCTACCTGCCCAATCTGCATCTGTATACCCATACAATGCTAATGGTGCATCTGCTGCATAGAACAATGCGTAGTCAAGAGTACCTTGCACATACCTAAGTGTGCGTCGTACTCCATCCAAATGTGGCTTCCTCGGAAGGTGCATGAACTGACTCTCCAAGCCTACTGTGTAGCTCAAGTCTGGCCTCGTGATAGTCAAGTAGATTAGACTACCCATAATCTTCTGTACATGTTGACATCCTCAACAACATCACCCTTCTCTGCACTCAGCTTTGCATTCACATCCAAGGGAATAGAAATTGGCTTACAATCAGCCATACCATACTTTGACAACATGTCCAAAGCATATTGTCTCTGTGACAGCCATACACCCTCTGGAGTCCTGATCACCTCAATGCCAAGAAAGTAGCGCAACTCGCCTAAATCTTTCATTTCAAACTCCTGTTTGAGAAGACCCTTCACATGGTCAATCTCCATAGCATTGTCGCCCACAATAATAAGGTCATCTACATATATGGTAATGACCACAATCCCCACATCACTCTCACGTACATAGAGTGAATGATCAGCATGAGCTCTCCTAAAACCAATACTCACAAGATACTTGGCAATCATGTCATACCATGCTCTAGAGCCCTGCTTCAAACCATACAAAGCTTTGAGAAGTCTGCATACATAATCTGGGTAACCTGGATCGACATAACCAGGTGGTTGATCCATATACACTTCCTCTTGCAACTCACCATTCAAGAAGGCATTCTTTACATCCATTTGATGCATAATCCATCCTCTAGATGCAGCCACTGCTATGACAGCTCTCACAGTCGTCATCTTTGCCACTGGAGCAAAGGTCTCCTCATAGTCTATGCCATACGTATGTGCATAACCCTTTGCGACCAGCCTTGCCTTGTGACGCTCAATGTTACCATCAGCCTTATGCTTGGTTTTATACACCCATTTACAGCCAATAGCTTTCTTGCCACTTGGCAATGGCACCAACTCCATGTTTCATTTTCTTCCAATGTTGCCATCTCTTCATTCATTGCATCATCCCAATACACCTTTCCAACTGCATCCTCAAAACATGTGGGCTCCACATCCTGTATCACCTTAGCCATGTAGGCTTGGTGATGCGCTAGATACCCATCATAAGTCAATTTTTGAACTGGATTTCTGACTCTATTAGATCTGTGCGGTCCTGGGTCACTCCTTTGCCCTCTAGCATCTTCTTGTACTTTCCTTACACCAGGTGTCCTGACAGGCGGAATTCCAAATTCCTCATCAAGACTTTGTTCAGAACCATCTGAATCCATGTCTACATGTGAAAAACCTAATGATGCATCAGCCATAAAGGGAGGTTCATCAATCTTTTCCTTTCCTTTTCGTGATACATTCCCTATACCTGCTGGTGGAGTAACCTGCGTACGTGGTCTACCATTCCATGGTTTCTCAACAGAGCCACGAGAAGAGGACTCTTGTGGTCCACTCAAAACCTGTGACTGTGGCCTCACATTTTGTACAACCACATCATCTTTAACATCAGCCCCAATAGTGCCATGTGCATTACTGTACCAGCTGCTCATCTCATCAAAGACTACATCTCTGCTCACTCGTAATTCTCGTGTAGTAGGATTGTAGCACCTGTACCCCTTTTGTTCAAGGGAATATCCCACAAGAATACATTTCTCTGCTTTAGGATCCAATTTCCTACGCAACTCATCTGGTACATGCACGTAAGCTATGCAGCCAAACACTTTCAACTGTGCCAAATCAGGCTTTGTACCTGTAAACTTTTCCTCAGGCGTTACATCATGCACCACAGCTATAGGTGTCCTGTTCATAATGTACACAGCTGTATTTACAGCTTCAGGCCAAAAATGATGAGGCATGTTCTTCTCATTCATCAATGCACGTGCAACCTCTGCAATGTGCCTGTTTTTCCTTTCTGCGACCCCGTTCTGCTATGGAGTATATCTGCATGTAAACTACCTGCGTATACCATGCATTCGCAAAAAATCTGAAAAATCATTGGAGAAGTACTCTCCCCCTCCATCTGACCTCAATGTCTTGATTTGCATATCTGTCTCCTTCTCAATCATGACTTTGAAGTCCTGAAAGTGACCAAACACTTCACTTTTGTTACGCATGAAGTAGACCCATACTTTCCTTGTATGGTCATCGATGAAAGAGACATAATACCTGCAGCCATGTATACTTGCAGTATCGGTTGGACCCCAAACATCTGTGTGTACCACCTCAAGTGGCTTTTTACATACATTGCGCTCATGTGGAAATGAGACCTTTGATTGTTTTCCAAACTGGCATGCTACACACACTTTATGCATACCATCCACCTTGAATTTGGGCAAACCTTTTACGATCTGTTTTGATTGCATGCTACGCAATCTCTGCTCATTGACATGGCCAATGCGTTTGTGCCAAATGTCAACATCAGCCACAACACCTGTGCCCTGTGCAAATAATGCAGCTTTTACCTCAGGCATGTCTACATTCAGCGTAAACATTCTGCCCACACATTTGCCCTCTGTGATCAGCTTACAGCCATTCTGGAAATCTTTTACATAACAGCCATTCGGATTGAAGCGAACCTGCAAACCCTGCTCAACCATTTGTCCAACAGAAACAAGATTCTTCGTAATGTTTGGGACATGAAGTACATCTGCTAAGTACTTTGATTTCCCACTCTTCGTATTTAGAGGTATGTCCCCTACATGAGCAATGGGGTGAGCTGTGTCATCTCCTGTCTGCACATAGCCTGACACATCTGGTTTGCGAATATCTCTAAACCACTCTCCACGAGACGTCATGTGATTAGAGGCACCTGAATCCACATACCAAACATAATCTTGGGTGGAATTCTCTGCAGTCATTGTATTCATTACATGCTGCATAACAAACATGCGCTCGTTTTTGTTGTCATCTACATCTCTACTAGTAGATGCATAGTTGCCGTGTTCTCTCTTTCCACTTGCTTTTCCCTTTGGACAGTCACGTGACATGTGACCTCTTTCACCACAAGTCCAACATTCTCTGCTATTTGGAGTATGTTGCTGCCTGCTTGATCCTGCACCACGACCTCTTTGACTCCCCCTACCTGGAGACTGGTTTCCCCTGCCACCTGTATTGTTTTGATTTGATTGACCTCCAGAAATTGGCCCCTGCAACCCCTTGGCTCTCGACCACGACCTCTACCTTTGTTGGAGTTAGAATAGAAGGCCTGTTCATAATTATTTTTGCCATGAGAAGAAGATGTGTCAAGGTTCTTCTCCTCAAGAATAAGCATAGAAATCAAATCTTGGAACACGGGGATGTCGTTTCTTGTATTCATGGAAGACCTGAAATGTACATTCTCATCTCCTAGACCATCCAAGCATGCACGGACAATGTCATCGTCTTCCACTGAGACTTTAATAGATCCAAGAGCCTCAATGATACTCTTGATCTTCAAGGCATAATCATTGATTGAGAGGTTGTTCCTCTTAACCTGATTTAGCTCCGACTTTAGTTGAAGCTTCATGGCGTTGGTGTTCACCTCGAACACTCTGCCTAAGTTTCTCCATGCAATGGCGGGGGTTTCAGCATCCTGTAGATAGCCCATCATGCCATCTGTGATGCTCATAGAAATCCAATACATCACTTTGCTCTGGCCTTGTTGCCAGTCCCTCAAAGCTTTCCTTTGTTCTGTTGTAGCATTTGCCTCGGGAATCTCTGGTTTCTTTTCATTGTCTCCTTCTACATAGTCCCAATAACCTTTTCCTTTTAGGAAATTTGTTATTATGAACTTCCATGCAGGGTAGTTATTTTTCTCAAGCTTCTCAATAACAATTTGGCTGAAACCGTCAGACATCTTGAAGCACTAAGACAAAATAGCTGCAATCTGCAAAAACTTGCAAATCTGCTGAACTTGCTATCGTGGTACCTGTAATGCTTCCTACACTCAACGAGTGTCCACAATCAAACGTACATACAACCACTATACTTGTACAGTAAATCTCTATATACTGCACTTTGGAGACTTGTTCAAAAACTTGTGCGAAAAAATCTGGTCGTGGATTGCGAACGAAGGGATTGTGATGCTTTTGCTCTCTTAGCCTCTCTTGCCTACACCAGGCTCTGATACCATGTAAAGAATGAGGATGCAAGAGAGCTACACAAGACAAGCACAAAGCACACAAAGATGGAAAGCTTCTTCTTCTTCTTCTCAGAAAAGAGAGTACAAAATGACTAAGTGCTAAAGCTGAAAAGTAGCACATATGTACATGCGGTCACTAAGTGTGAACTCGCTAGAAGCGTACTAGGCTGGCACTATAAGTGTAGTCCAGCTGTAGAATCACTGGCAGAGATCCTCCGTGTCGGTCACCTAACGCGCCAGTGAGTAAATGCCGTAAGTGGCCAAGACCCGTAGTGGATGCCAGCTCAAGGTGTAGAGCTCGACATCTCAACACTTTTACCTATATTCCATATTTCAATGTTTAAAGTATTGTTTTGTTTTGAATCTTTTTCCACCTACCTGAAAACAATGAATCTACCCATCAGTAGGTTTTATAAACCTTTGAGAAAAATCCAGGTTAATCAAAGGAGACATCTTTAGTAGTTATGCAACATCATAGAGCTACAAAGAAACTCAAGAGCCCGGATTTCTTTCATTTATTAATAGTGAAAAATGGCAGTATGTAATGTCACACCAAAGGGTAGCATGTAAACCTATCACTATACCATTTGCTAATATATCCCATTCCAATTTGTCGTCCTACCATGAAACAAAGCTATCAAAAAAAAGCCAAATTATCTTTCCAAGAAATCAAATTATCAAGACTAAAATCCTTAGTCAAAAAGCATTAGCCCACCAATTAGTGGTCTAATTTTGAACAACCCAAGGACATATTAGTCCAACCTCCATGAAAATTCCAAGATAAGTCTAGTATATGTAGCCAAAAAGGAGGAACCCCATCATCCCAAGCGATGTCCTAAAATGAACCAGGTGAGCACTAGAAACAAAAAGGGCAAAGACCAATAAGAAAGTTGTGTGGCTTTAGGATATGGGACCCTTGACCATTTCCAAAAAACAACATCATTATGGTGTTTCCATCAAAACCTTCTAGGCCAGTTAGAGTTAAAACATCAGTAAACCAATGTCTAAAATGTATTGTATCTATATAATGAAATCTAACCAAAGTAGTTTATTCCCATAATAAGCCAAAAATTGTGAAGCATTCACTATTCACAAGCTAGTGGAGCAAAAAAGGAAACTCAGCCACACAGGCCGAATCAACCAATCATACTTAGAATGTATCCATAGTTCATAGAAATAAGTGACCACTAGTTCCATATTAGTATAACTATCACCATCAACAAGGAAGTGAAGTCCCTTTAACAAATCCTTTTCAATGAAGCATATTCCCTATCATAGGTTAAGGTGGATGGGTTAGTGTGCCATTCATGGCATTAACATGATGAGGTTAGCTAAGGACTTGATAATGGACACACAATGTAATACAATGTAGCTACAAAGAAAAAGATAGAGTTGATATTATTCAGCATAATATGCCTCTATATAGGTATATACAAATAGACAGCCTTTTGACACATGAGCACAAGATGTGGCTGCCTATGCACAAATACAAGTGGCTAGTCTTTACACATGGGTTGTAAGAGATTCTTCACATAGGTTATTGACACATGACTTTTCTAGGTGGAAGAGATTTTTCACACAAGAGATGCAAAAAAAGCTCTCATCCCAACAATCCTCCCCTATGTGGGTTTTGGTTGCATATCACTCACACAATTTGGCCAAAATTTGCATCTAGTATAGCTTTTAGAAGCACAGCAATTTGGTCTTCATTTTCTATTGGGAATTTTATATATGTTAGTTGTGTGCAGATACTTGTGGGCCTATTGATGAGAGATGACACATCTTCTCTAGGCTCCATAAGAAATCCATAAAGTTGCATCTTTAATGTAATTTTAGAATGTCTACCAATAGTGCCAAAATGTTGTTCTAAGTTTATCCATGCATCGTGTGCAGTGGTGCAATCATCCAAATAATGCACAAAGTTGTCGTCAAGTGAGGTTTGTAGAATGTTGAGAGCTTGCTTGTCTTTAGCTGCAAATTACGATAAGCTTTGCCACGTTTCTACTCTATCATCTTCAAATAGTGGCTTAACGACATACCATAATTGATTTTGCATTTAAGTAGACCTTATTTTTTGCCTATCACGTGTGAAAACCAAGGTTGTTGAACTTGTCAATTCCCTTTTCTCCCATGATGGTGCACTCTCGTGTGCGGTGAGAGGAAGGTCTTACCCGGGTGATTGGGCAGTGTCTAGTCCTTGTGATCACTTAACCTTAAAGGGTGTTACAAAGTTAATTGTGATTTCACTCTCTGATAATATGGAGCACCCCTTCACAAAACTTGCGGTATATTTCGAGGCTCAAAAGATTTAAAATTGATGATTACAAAAAAAAAATTAAGGACTTTGTTGAACACCAAGGATAGGAAGCCTTCGTAGAATGCTTGATGAAGTCGTGTCAAAACCTTTTGTGCTTTTGCTGGCAGTGAGAATGGTCGTTTTGTTTGCCTTTGACTTGGTGTTGTTCAAATAATTCGGTTGGCAACCTTTTAAGTTAAAAGGGATGTAAGGGTTATGGCAAGAGGGAAGCAAGGGTTGTCGTGCGAATTGGCCTTTGGGCAAGGCTTTGGACTTTGATGGCAATGTGGCCCGTGGATGATGACTATGGGAATGAGGTCTTAGAGAGAAGGCTTAATGCCAATGATAAAAGTCAAATAAGCTAATAAAAGTCAAATAAGCTATGCTTGCTGACGAGGATGATTGGGCTCGAGTGAGCGACAACCAATAGTGTGCAGCAAGAATTGAGATCATCCGAGTGCAGTTAGAAACCACTTTCTATTGACACATGACTTTTCTAGGTGGAAGAGATTGTTCACACAAGAGAAGCAACAAAAGCTCGCATCCCAACACCTTATACTACCTGACTACAAGATAATCATCAAGGCAAGTCATTTATATTATCATGTCAGTTATTAGAGAAGGCCTCCTCAAGATTCTTGGTATAAGTTAGTAAAATACTCAGACAATATCATGCCATCCTGATTATGCAATGTTTTAAGCACAAAGCTAGGATGAGATATGTCTAAGCAAGTCAAGCTCATCAAAAAAGTACAATCACTCAAGACATGATGTATAGGAAATACACCATATACCCATGGACAAGGTAGCACTAAAATGTTTGTCGAGTGGTGGGTCAACTAGGAGATCAACATTTCAGACCTAGAAGAATAGAAAGGCATTGCCAAGTATGTTTTTCAATTGTTCTAAATTCATTAAAAAATCACCTAATATAAAAATAACCCATTGATGTGCTTCCACATATCAGTACCAAATGTATAGCATCGGGGAAACAAACTGGTTAGAGAAATGAGATATAATGAGCACCCTTAGAGGACTTCACATCTAGAATGACATAGCAATTCTGCCATAAAACTCTTAGTTAAGTAGATATAGGTAGTGAAACTAAGGCCAAAGCATCTAATTATCTCTAAAGCCTTGCCAATACACACTATTTCTAACTTAGTTCATGTATACATATCAAAGGGGCATAGTGTCCCAATCATAACCTCGCAAGTTAAGCATACTCTTGTTGTTTACACTCATGTATAAAAAAAAATTAGGTTTTTCTTTCCACAATTATCTTAGCCTATTATAAATTCAAGGATGTTCCAGAGCAAGAAGTCAACATTGGCCTCAAAGGATCTTACTTATTATACCAAGTAGAGCATCAAATGCACCACTGATTTTACTAGTGTAACTAATGTGGTAGAGCATCAAATGCAGCCCATATTTTACTAGTGTGCTAATAAGAGCCAAAACACATTCAATCAAAGTAAAGAGCCACTAGACATCCATTAAGATAAACCAAAACATGGTACCAAACTTAATCCTAGGGAACCAAGTAAAATCGGTAGAAATACCCAATTTTAAGCAAAATCATGACAAGCGATCTTCATATTATAGTTAAGAAGTTCCTCGAGCCACAAGCTAGTGGTGAACCAAATGGAGGCTTTGCTCTCCATCATTATATATAGCAACCAAATGTCATAACAATTAGGTAGACACATAGTAGAACAGCTCAAGTGCATAAGCATTAGTAGAATCAACCAAGGAGAACCAAGCCAAAGAGACCTAGGCGAACTGTCAAAAAATCAGGTCATTGTTTTTGCTAAAAGAGGTAGCAAATTGAACATTATAGTAATGAGTATGACCCAGAATTCCCCATAGCAAAGCAAGACAAATCATTCCATAACTAAATATCATTACCGTAGTTCAGATTCCAAACCTAAAAAAGGCATTCCAAAACTTATCATCATTACCATAGGTCAGATTTCCAGGCATCTTTTGAAACCCTTATTAGTAGATCATAGACATGCCAATCAAGGCTAAGAACAATCCCAATTTAGGAGCACCATTCAATAAATAAAGCAACATACATCCAAAGTATGAGGAGATGCCATCATTGCTAGTAAGGATTCATGTCAAGCGTACCTTTTAGGGTGCAAGCAATCACTCACAGTTTTTCTCCCTTATCTTTTATAGAAAACAGAGTAGACTACTACTATATCAAATTACAGATTTTTTAACATCATTATAATGACATATTAGTGAGGGAGAAAATTTCAAATAGTATCCCCTTTGCCATATTATAGGTCTTCACAAAACCTTGTACATAATGTGTGTGTGTGTGTGTGTGTGTGTGTGCGCGTGTGTGTGCGCGTGCGCGTGTGTGTGTGGGTGTGCGTGTGTGTGCGCGCACGCGTGTGTGTTTATATAAACAACACTACCTTAATGCACAAAAAGTAAGTGCAAGAGAAATTCCTTAGTCATTGATGTACTCAAAAATTAATGTAGTCAAGTAAACACCTTTGAGGAATTGCACTAGTGCCATGAGGTCAAGAGAAGAGTAGAGCCCACATCACACAGCAAGACAAGCAAGACAGTAACCACTAGGTTTTTTCTCTTACTCTCTCTTAAACAACAACCTCACACTCTCATGGTTGGCAGACAAAAATGAAAGGAACAATTGGCTGAGGGAGGGAAAGAAATCCCTCACCTTTAAAGGGAACAACTAGCCAAGTGTAATTTCCACCTTCCCAAGCCATTGGGTAGCCAACTAGTTAATAGAATACATCCTTTATTTTTGTTAGGTACGTGCAAGTAGGCAAGGACAATCAATAGCCATTGATAGGCATAGGAAGGCAACAAGGTGGTGTTTCATCAAATAGACTCTTTCATGAAAGATTTGTTTCTAAAAATTAGTGCAATACATGTGAATAGTTTTAGGAACTCCTATCAATGTTAAGGGTTTAATCATTACCTAGTCAAGAATACCCAGTATAAGCCAGGTTTAGCATAGTTGTCACTATATTATGCACAAACAAGTAAAAAGGTTTCGTCAGTAAGCAAGTACCACAACCTAATTTCTTGGACCCTAAGAAAGTAGATGATCTAAGAAGACCCAATTTAATCCTACCATAGGGTATAGTATTTCAATGCCCAAAGGTAACATATATTTAGTTTATGATGAAGAAAAATTTCTACAAAAAGTGTCTTAATCGCCCCCATGTGAGACTTACCAAAACAATTTAAAAATACCTCAAAAACTTACAAAAAGCAGCCCAATTAAACCAGCAACCTTGAAAAGTAAGCTTAAGAGCAGTAAACAAAATTGAATCATCATCAATAAAAGATCATATGGAAGAAGCACATATTGCTCAATGAGTCCCAATATACTCACCAATCATAGAAGATTTTGAAAAAAACCTGGTTTACCACAGTATTCATATGATCAGCAGTCCACAAAGGTTATCAAATATCACTATTACAAATTTGTACTCGGCAGAAATTCAAGTGCCAAATTATAGTAACTCAATAATCGCAGAAATCAAAACCGACGTAATCTAAATGTGTTTCCCTACTATCAACAGTTCGACGAAAATTTGACCAGCAGAAAACTAGAAACCAAAAAAAAGCAGTTGATTGCATGTATTATCTATCAACAAAAGTTCCACATCGACCTGAGATGGATGGTTTTGTTCAACCATCTCCATATTGTGAAGCTTTAGGAAGGGAAACCACACCACCCAACAGCACATAACCAATGTAGTCCAAGAAAACATTCACTCAACTAACTTTCTCAAACACACACAATGCATACCAAGGCTAAGTGAGGGGAAGAACTTCCCTCACCTTTAAATAGAGGTCCCTCCTGTTGATTTTGGACACCAACTCCCGTAGGCTCCGCTTACAAGATCGACACAAAGACTAAGTGGGACGGTGGCACAATTCCCCAATTATGCCATCACAAGTCTATGGCGATGGCACAGGAGAGAGAGAGAGAGAGAGAGAGAGAGAGAGAGAGAGAGAGAGAGAGAGAGAATGGGGATACTACTAAGCATTGGTCACAGATGAAATAAGCAATGTGCTTCTCATCACGCTCAAGAGGAGAACCTTCATTAAAAGGCTTGTACTTGAATGTACTCGGGTTATTAACCCTTTGAAAATAAGCAATAGGGGATTGTACTTGAATGTACTCGGGTTATCAACCCTTTGAAAATAAGCAATAGGGGATTGTTCACCCAACTGTATACTGTCAAATTTCCCCCGATATATTTAGGGGTGACTTCCATTAAAAAATTGTCTAATGGGCTATGCCAAAGGCCTTAGGGTTCAAATTACTAGGAGAGCTATAGATTATAGGCATTAAATAAGGGTCCTTTGGAGGATTCTAGGGCAATATATTTATAGAAAAAAGTTAGGTTTAAACAAGAGTGTTCAACCATAATAAAAGTTAGGCCAAACAAGAGTGTGTGAAGTCCAAGTAGTATTGTAGTTTATAAGTTTGAGACAAAAGTTGTAGGGTGTAGAATAAGCCAAAGGTTAACCCCATAAGAAAGTGACGTGTGTGTGTGTGTACGTGTGAGAGAGAGAGAGAGAGAGAGAGAGAGAGAGAAGGAAAGATGGCAAGAACATAAGGAGGGGGAAGGGTGATTAAGAGGAATAGTGCTAAAGGAGAAAATTCTCCTTTATGGCAAGAACATAAAGGAGGGGGAAGGGTGATTAAGAGGAATAGTGCTAAAGGAGAAAATTCTCACTAATATATTTCAAAATATTGTATTTTTTATGATTGCAATGTCAAATTTATAAATAATTTTGTCCACTTTTACCCAAGGTTATGTGCTCTTACAAATCACTATCACAAAACCTTGTTTGTAATGTGAATTCAAAAAGGCTTCATTGTGGTTTTAGGTAATGACAAAAAAAAATTATGATCTCATCACTTTTTACCCAAGGCTTTATGCTATCACAAATCAATGCTCACAAATCCTTGTTTGGAGTGTAAATTTCTCGATTGAAAATAAGTAACTAAGATTGTTATCTAAATCTTGGTTGTTGAGTAAATTTGACCTCAAAATTAAATATTGAAAAAAATTGCACAGTGGACATGTTCTTTAAGATCAACCTACCTCTACCAAAAACATTTGGAAAAAGGAAGTCGCCTAACCAAATATATTTCCACCATAGAGGCACGTGCACACGCGCACACACACATTCATTGCAACAATGGATAGTTACCATTGGTAACAACACAAGCAACTTTCATTGTTGAACTAAGTAGCCTCTATGTGCATGTTTTTCAATTCTTTGCAATACAGCCATGGTATGCAAGTATAATTAATTGCCTCACGTTGAATGATGGGAGCCATTCATCACCCTTGGAGGAACCTCGTATCATATAAAGACAAGGATACCACCTAAGACAGGTCACACTTTGATATTTCCACTCCCTCGGTTGCCTCTCTCTTGTTCTTCGCACTGTCTGTTTCTCTCTCTATCGTGTTGAGAGTTGGTGGGTTTGTAGGGTGCACACGTCAGATGAAGCTGCTACCATGACGTGGCAAGGAGGGGGGGAAAGAATCCCTCCCCCCAGTATACGTAGTATAGATACACCACAAATAATATGATTGTTTTCTTTTTGAAAAGAAAATTCCCTTCCTCACATAGATGTATCCATCCTCTTTAATCAAGAAGGTCAAGAACAAGTAGCCTCGTTAAAACATATTAGCCTCTCAAAAGCATCCACTCCCATAGAGTTGGTTAAGATTGTTGTACGCAAACGAGTTAAGAAAATCAGCGATGGTGAGTTAGGGGTTTTATGGTTAGCTTACGAGTTAAGAAATCGGCGACGATGAGTTAGGGCTCTAAGCATCAAGCTTTACTTGTTTGGTGTTCAATTTTTAATCACTTTCGATCACCTGGTACTGACGCGGTAGTCTTCTTCTTCTTGGGACTCCCCTTGGGTGGTTGGAGCAAGGGCGGGATCAATCCGCGCTGGAGACTAAGTGCCTTGGTGGGGTGTTGCATCTTCTGCGCATCGGCCATCTTCAACGCGATACTCGTATAAACATCTTCAGTATGTTATTTCACTAAAAAAAATCTATCTTCAAAGTTCCCTTTTTTTTTTAAGAGCTTGTATCCCCTCCCATAGGGGTTGTTCCCCCCCCCCCCCCCCCCCCCCCCCCGCCCCCAAACGGGGTTTCTAGTTCCCTTTTTCGCTCTTTGATGCTAAGTGTTTTGGTCCGGCCTAAGGCTATAAATGGAATCCGAAGCCCGGCCCATGGAAGAGGACATAATCATGTTCTCGCAACGTCTTGCAGCCGAAAAGTGTCGGCAACGGTTGGAGCAGATCCGATGGAAGAAGGGGAAGGGACGTCGTGACCTTTGAACGACGACATGATGAAGAATGAGGATCCTTTAAAGGGACCAGTCCAATTGATCAATACCACTATCTTGGCGGACAAGGCCCTCTCGGTGAATTGCTAGCTCAAGAATTCAACTTCGAGGTTAAGACCCTCGCTGCTCTCAAACCGGGCATCTTGTTTACAAGCATCTTGAAGAGCCCGAATCATAAAGACTATACTAAAGACATAGGTGTGGAGTCATCAAGTGAGGGTGGCCAGGAAAATTTGAAGAATCTTAAAGCTCAACTAGAACAAGGGATGAAAGAAGTAAACAGTCAGATGGAATGCAGCCCAGCTAGTAAAAATAACTTGCTCCCAAGCTGAAGGCAATGGGCTGCTCAAAGAAGGGCTGGCGGATCGAGCCTATAGGGCTCTAAAGAAGTCTCTACCACAGTAAGTGGAGGTTGCATAGGCGATCACTGCCACGATTCCGCCAGCACTCATTAAAAAGCAGCTAGCCACGCAAGCTAGGCTTACGCTTGTATTTGGATTCAGTGGGAGATTCGTCAATAGATTTGAATTAATAAAATGGATCCCAGGACCGTAGATTCTTGACCATGGAGGAGCTATTGAAAACACCAACTACCTAGCCAAAGGCTTCTACTCACTGAGATCCCAAGAGGTATTCCATGTGTCAAAGACCCTAGAAAAAGGTCCCCTAATATTTAACAGGACCACTGTGTGTGGTGCCTTGGGAGCAAATATTTGATTCAGCGGAGTCTCTTCACGGTATTCATCATGTCTGGGTTGAGTTTGCAGGTTTCCCTAGCTGGTTGTGGGATAACATCAGGTTGCTTGCCAACCAACTAGGCAACTCTTTGTTTGTCCCCAACAAGACAGGGCTTGGCAAATTCTCTAACAGAGTGAGTATAGGTTGGAACATTTCTAAGCCGCCTAAGAGCATGGTGATCAATGTCGGAGTAGGGCTTATTACTAATCCGCTCAACTTTGGGACATACTTTGGGGTGTGCTTTGAATGCAAGAAGTTTGGTCACTTTGCCAAGGATTGCCCCATGAAGATGAATAAAAATGCTGACTCTATATTGCAAGAGGCCAGTGGAGGGCTCGACAACCATGCCTCCATGAAGGAAACAGGCAGGGAAGATAAGGAGAAACGAAGGAATAGCAATGGGGTCAGGGGTAGAGGAGGACAGGGAGGCTATGATGTGCGATAAGGAAGCCACTAAAGTAGAGGAGAAGTCTAAGGAAGATCAGATCCGCACACTACAATTCCTTGAAGGCCCATGCAAGATTAAGTCAATTGTGTACCATGCTTCAACACTGAATCTTCTAACAGTGACAACCTCGTTGGTTTTGCAAGTCCCATGCCTGAAGAGGATCAAAAGGGTGAAGGCAATGGCAAGGGAATGTGCATCATCGAAGGATATTGGAGCACTAGAAGAGAAACTCTTCCCTCCCCCTCAATTTAGGGGGGGGGGGGGGCTGGGCTTGTGCACTCATGCTACACAATCCCTTCGAAGCGCTTTAGTCAAAGGTTCCCCGAATAAATGGCGAGCCCCCTGACTCTCCTAGGTCCAAGGAGGCGGAAACAAGGCAGGTTTTGGTGTTGAAGAATTCGTCCCTCTTTCCCAATGATGCAAGGTCTAGCTATTCAATCATGGAACGTGAAAGGACTGAAGACTTGGAAGAAGCATGCCCTCTTCTGGGAGGAAGTTAGAAAGGATAAGGAAGTTAATTGTTGGGTCATCCATGAACATCATCTGGATGCCCATAGCAAAAGAAAATGGACATTGGGAAAGAAGTTGGTGTTCTATGGAGAGGGAGTCGACGGATTCAGTGGCATCCTCTCTATTGTGGACAGGGACCTAGAATCCACTGTGGTCTTAAATCACCCTTCTGGAAGGGTCCTAGGAGTGAGAATCAGTTGGGAGGTTAATGTATCACCATAATAAGCATCTATGGCCCTTGCAGTGCTAAGGATAGAGCCAAATTTTGGATGCATTAACGGGATACCCCTATTGAAGATGAGTGGCTACTGGTTGGTGACTTTGATATGGTGGAGAAGAGCAAGGATAGAATAGGCTCAGTTAGTAGGTTGACAAGTTCTGAAAAAGCTAAATGGTTGGGGCTCTTCGAGAAATGGACTATGGTGGACTTATGGGAGGTGGGTCCCTGGAACAGCACACCTGAATTCACGTATATAAGCGTTCAATATGCCCACACAGCTTCTCGACTGGACAGATGCTACTGTTCTCATCAGGCTGACTGGACCCCATTGCTATTGGAGATGAAGGTGTTGCCAACGGAGAGCATGTTGGATCATTTACCTCTAATATAAAACTAAGGAAACCCAAAGGGGTGGGGAATGCCCCCGGAGGGAGTAAGAAGTTGCTGGTAACTGGGGTTCAAAGACTCTTTATTTAGAAGGCTTACCAAGAAAGATGTGAGTAAACTTAACAACGATATCAATCATGAGAATCCTAAAGCTTGGGATCTATGTGCTCGCAGTATACAAAAAGCGATCAAAAGCTTGGGCCCTCGGATGAAAATTGCCTAGGAAGAGCATTGGAAGTAGCTCAAAGAGGAGGTCGCTAGTGTAACTTTCAAAAATATGCCGGGCTGGCCTCTGAAGAAGAACACCAAAGGTGGTTGGAAGCTAAAGCCAACCTAGCATAACAACATCTTGAGGAGGTCAGGAGGGTGAGGTTGATATCCAGTGAGACCTTCCTCCAACCAGATGCTTCTAATCAAGCACATTTCCTTAGGTCCTTGAAAGTCAAGAAGAGTCGAGTCTCCATCCACTCTCTCACAGATGAGAATGGAATGTTACTCAAGATCAAGACGAAATGGCTAGGATGATGCTTGACCATCTAAGCCAAAAACCGCTCTCAAGAAGTGGAAGAAGCCAAAGCGACCTTACTTGGGAGTGTCAGTAGGAAAATTCCCCCACCTGAAGCTAATCAGCTTGAGATGGACCTTTCCAAAAATAAATGCTCGCTTGCATTGCAAGCTCTTGGCAAGAAAGTGGCACGATCTCACCACAAAATTCTTCAGGGAGTTTTGGGAGAATCTCAAGACCCCTGTCACGTGTATGATCAACCAAGATTTTGTCAGTGGGTCGTTGGATCCAGTGTGAGGAGAGGCCTTATTAAGCCTATCCCAAAAATGGTGTGTTTCTCACATCTTAAGAACACTGGCGTCCCATCACCATGATGTTGGTGGCCTACAAAATCATTCCCAAGGTTTTCGCTCTTAGAATTGCCCCCTTCTTGACAAAGTCATCTCTCCTCATCAGCACGGATTTATAAAAGGAAGATCAATATATGACATTATCTTGACGACAATGGTGGGCATTGAGTGCAGAGCCTTCACTAAGCAGGAGAGTAGTTTGCTTCAACTGGACTTGAACAAGGCCTATGATAGGATTATGTGGTCTTTTATCGAAGATGTCATGAAACTGGGCTTTGGGCCTCGCCTCTGTCAACTCATACACACTCTGGGTGCAGGGAACCAATTTGAGCTCTTATTCAATGATAGAATCGTGGGCTCCTTTGAAGCCAAAAGTTCTATTAAGCAAGGGTGCCCCCTGGCCCCTCTCTTATTTGCTATTGGGTCGCATCCTCTAATTACGATGCTCAAAACTGCTTTTGAAAGTCCTTTTGAAATCTTTCCCTCAGGTACTCAGGAAGGCCCTAGAAATTGTGCAGATATTTGCTTTGGCTTCAGGATCGAAGTGTAGTATTGAAAAGTCTAGATTGATATCTTTGACAGAAAATGATACCTTTGATCCATCGGTCTGCTCAAGAGAGACTGTGTCTAAAGGAAGGATATTTTGGCGTCTGGGCGTCCCCTTGGGGGTAGACGTTACACACAAGAAAAGATTCTAGTGGGTCCTGGAGAAGATCCAAAAGAAAATGAGAAGATGGGAGTTTGTGTTGCTCCCCTTCCAGAGTTGAATTAGAGTAATCAACTCATTTATGCTTCCCTATAGTGCTTTCACCAGCCCACTCCTCAAAATAGCCAAGTGTAACTGAAAGGAGTTTTTGAAACCTATCAAAATATTTTTGTGGATGAATAGCACTAAGACCTCGTCGCCATGGCAATGGGCAAAGTGGGAAAGTATCACTCGGCCGGTGGTCCAAGGTGGCCTGGGAATTCTCAACCCTGCGGCTCATGTTGAGGCCCTATGTGCCAAGTTTGTGGTCTCAATTGCAAAACAAGACCAATCTTGGGCTTTCATGACAAAGGATATGCTAGACGAGGCAAAACTTTGCTCTAGTGGTGGTCAATGGAAAGGGCTTGAGGTTCACAATAAACTTTTAGCCCCGAAGTGGTCTAGTCTAAGTTTGGGTGGCATCATGGGAGAGCTAGTGCGTGAGTGCAACAAAACATAAGGGGTACTGGAATGGGGCGAATTGACAAGATACTTCCAGAACTCCATCTGTCACTGGTCCCCTTGGCTGTCTAAAGCTGTTGGAGTAACCCTGAACCCTTACTGGAGAGAAACTACAAGAAGGATCAATAATAAAGGACTCGAGTGGTTGAGTAGCTTCTGGGATAGAAATAGCAATTGTTGGAAATATGTTGACCAGGTGGTAGCCCAGTTTCAACTCAATGACATTGAGAAGCTTCTTGTTAACAGTGTAATTGAATGTCTGCTCAATATAGTGATGCCGATTTGGGGATCTACTTTTGAGTGGAAAGTTTGGAAGTGGCCTTTCTATAGTCATTTCTTTAAACCTTACACCAAAGGCATTTACCAAGTGTTAACACACAAGGTGGATTGGTTTGTCTCATTGAATAGGCACTGGAAGAAGCAATGGACGGAGGCTAGATGGGTGGAGGTCACGAAGAACATCTCACAATGGCCTACTTATATGAAGATATTTATGTGGAAGGTTCTTTGGGGGATGTTGCCGACAGGTGACAAGATACAAGCACACGGTATCGGATCCGATAGATGTTCAGGGTGTAGATTGGCTAGTGAAGACCTCTCCCACATGTTCATAGAGGTTTCGGATGTTAGAGGCCTGGTAGGAAAAGTGTGCAAGTGGGTACAAAGAACGTGGAAGATAGGGTTTTTCAAGAAGGATATGTGTCTCGGTGGCAAACAGTTTCGAAGTTCTGCAATGCTTATCTATACTCAAATTGTCAGGTATTGTTTCTTCAACAATGTTTGAAAGGCCAAAAATTGCTGCGTATTCCATAACGACCTCTCTGTAGCTAGCTTCTCATAGATTATACAGGAGAGTAAGGAGATAATTTGTGTGGTAAGTAAAAGGCATAACTCCGATGATTGGATTGGGGTGACTCTCACCATCTGGTCGAGTTGTGTCGTTTAAGGACTAGAGAATGGGTATGTCTAAGTTCTGACATAACCTTATGTCCCTCAAGGCTCGGCATGAGTTTGAGGCAGCTTTGTAATCTCTTTGTGAAATTTCAATAAAACCACCACTCACAATTGTGAGTTTTGCCACAAAACCAAAAAAAAAACGTATTAGCCTCTCAAAAAGTCTCTCAACTTACTCTTTTACCTTTTAAAATTTGAAAACTCTACAACTAAAAAGAACATAAATTTACATAAAGCATGCTTATTGCAGAGTCTCCCTATGGTGCAAGGGTATTAGTGAGTGAGATTAAGAAAAATCCATTTGTAATGTAGTCCCACTTGAAGTGTTACAAAAGAAGTTTCATGAACTTTTACATGAACTAGTCTGACCGAGTGCCTTCGGCCGCCTCTCTCTCTCTCTCTCTCTCTCTCTCTCTCTCTCTCTCTCTCTCGCACGCATTGTGTAGTCGGGTGCAGGGCACACAGAGCGGATCAATGTGCTTCTGTCAAGTGTTAGGGAGGGCCCCCAAATCCTTCCCTCTTTTATTATAGTATAGATATAAAGAAAAATACATTATGGGCTCCCCTAGAAAGAAGGAGAAATAGAAGGGGTGAATTCCCATTCGCAGCATTTGTGAGAAGCTCCTAATACAAAGAAATTCGTGTACATTAGTAGCATCTACTAACATAATATGGCGGAAGGGCTCCCCTTTACACGTGTCGCAATCTATGACTTGAAGGCTAAAGTCCAAAACGAAAAAAAACCCAATTGCACGCGATAAAGAGGGAGAGAGAGAGAGACGCCGCCGAAGACAACCGATCGTACTAGTCACTATTAAAAGCGAACACTTCAACCTACTAAAATGAAAATAAACAAGGTGATCAATATTTAATGATATTTTATGAATACCACAAGAAGTTGTTTGCACCCGAAAACCTGCTCCGAATTAATTGAATTTCGTATTGTGAGAAGTTGTAAAAGAAAGTGTGCTTATTTATTTACGTGTATGTTATTTACTAAAGCACATTAAAAGAAAACTCAAAAAGATAAATCCTAGCCACAAGTGTCCCTAAGGGAGCTTTAAAAGTCTTGTAAATAGAAAAAAAAAATTATGAGCTTTTAAATGTTATTTCCAAAGTTGTGTTCACTATTTTGGCATGTTGAAAAAAGCTTTAGAAAATGAAGGATTAAAAAATGTATCCATAGGAGTTTGATCCCACGATATGAGGTATTGATAAAAGGTACTTTCATTTAATTATTTTTATAAAGATTTATTTTCAATAAATTATTTAATTATTATCTATATTTATTAAATTCATTTTTTACTTTAAAAACATTTAAATATTTTCTTTTTTAAAAAATATATATATTTTTATTTATTGTTTTTATTTTTATTTTTTCATCCTAGTTTGTTTCAAAATGATGATGTGCAATGTGCATCGTTCGCATTATTTAAATGGGACCCTTCGTAATATATACAACATTTGTGATTATGTATGTATAATAAATAATAAAATTTTATATTATAGCACAACAAACATCCCATGTGATTGTAAGCTCTTACATAAACTTACTCTCCCTTATCCCCCCTTAACTTAGCATGTCTTCGTGCCTCCTCACCTTGTTTTCTTTTAGCATTATTCTCTCAATTGAGTGAGTTAGCAAGTCGACTCCAAAGCTCACAAATTAGACGGAGTCAGATCCGATCCGGCAACAGCAAACTAGAATTAAGCTTTTTGAGGAGAACCTTGCACCCTTAGGTCCGAGACAGAGTAGCCCAAATATGCCACGGGAAGAGATAAGAGTGCCACCACTACCCCTTCCTTCCTTTGGTCGCAACTCCCTAAATATAGCCACTTTGCAGGACAGAATAGGCTAGTGTTGCACCACTTGAGGGACACATGTCCATCAATAGAAGATGAACGATCTTTCATACTTCTCCTAGAAATCCATCCAGATTCCCCCATTGAAAGGCACTACAAGCCCTTAGGGTAAAACCCCCAACTTAGAGCCACCTAAGCGACCTGACAATGCGCAACCTGCATAGTGCACCGTTTTCAGCTCTGAGTGGTGCATCACGTAGGTGAGAGCAGCATCTACCACCCGTAAAAGCCGCAGTTTGAGCGGCGATGCAGAGGTGACGAACGACGCGACGAAAACTTTGCAGTGTAACAAAATCAGGGTCGAATAAGGAGACACCCCCGAGGGGAGCAAGTAGCCGATGCGCCAACAGGGATGGAACCCAGGATCCAAGGGTGAAGATATAATCCCGCTTGCCGTAGCCACAACAACACTCAAGCTTCGTTGTCCCTGCATTGGGGCTTTTCTTTACTTGAATTGGGGGTTGTTGGGTCCTTCTACAGGGACCCGGTTTTTATTGGGTGTTTTACCCTATATTTTCTTGCCACTGCTAGGGAAAGTTACTCTGGCTTGATTTGGTCTCCAAAGGGTTGCAACCCATGAGCGACATATGCATGCAATGAAATTTACATATAACGTTTATGAATGTAGCTACAAGTTTATGGGCATACACGGAGACACAGAGAGAGAGAGAGAGAGAGAGAGAGAGAGAGAGAGAGAGCGAGAGTACCCACGACTCAAGCCAGCATAGTGCGCAAGCACATATACTTACTTGTTGAAGACATGTGTTCATCAGATGCAAACTAAGGGCCTCTCTTCAAATGCAATGGGCCTATGCCTACATCTTTCTTTAAGGTATGTGGTACTATTATGCAAGAAGCTGAACATGGGTCACTGTGAAAGTAAAGGTCATAGGCCACTAGAAAAGAACATCTTTCTACAATGCTTTGGTCAACATCTCTCTATACACTAAACGACAATGAGTTTCCAAAAAATGGTTGGGAGCTCACCATCCTCCACATGTCCAATGGTGGGGCCGGCGGTCCCCTGCCCCCAATTAGGTATGTGGTGCCTCACTTAGAGAAGCGTCCCCTGCCCCCAATCGTTCCTAGCTAGGTATGCGGTGGCTCTCGAGCAGAAGCTCATGATGTTATGCATTGTATGAAAACCACTGAAAAGGACTCCATTTTCCTACATGAGAAAATTTATAAATTTTCTTCTCTCTTCAAATAAGCTATGACTCCATCGTGAAGATACAAAATTGACATAATGAACACATTCATGGTAGGTAGAAGAAAAATGAAAACCTTTGCATGTCTTGGGGGCATGTATATCAAATGTGGGCTTCTGTTAAAAACTTAATTTTTTTCATGCACTCCATATTACGGAAGAAAGACCAATGATTTCTTGCTTTGTAAAAGTAAGAAATTTGAACAACTCTCTCTCTCTCTCTCTCTCTCTCTCTGGATTGTTCCTCTGATGTTAAAAGATCCTCCTCCTCTTCTTCTTCTTCTTCTTACTTTTGAAATCACAATTTCTTCTTAAAGAGCTTTGTTGCAAAAAGCTACTCAAATGAAATAATATAATCCACAATTAATAATTTGATGGGCCCATCAATCATCCAATCAAGGCCCTCAAATTCAATTACAGAGGTCCCTTATTTTCTAGTTGTATGGAAGGTTTGTGGGGCCCACTTTAAAACACCCAAGAAATTTATTGTAGCTCTCCATTCAAGACTCTTCCAATAGATCTTGAAGGTCTCTTTGGATTTATATGGTTATGTTAGATTAGGATTTTTTTGATGAGTTGATAACCCACATGCCTAGTGAATGTCAATTATATAAGATTCCTATTTCTTTTTGTGATTGATATGCTAAATATTAAACATATCATGAATTTCTGCAGGTGGGCCTTAGGGTTTTGGGTGGCAACAAGCTCTGTAGGAATTTCCATCTTATTATACACGATGGGTGTACCATACATGCAACAAACTATGCTCAGTGGAAACCCACTTGTTTCCGTCTTAAGAGTGCTTTTTAGTGCAATATCCAAGCTTAATTTGAAGGTCAATAAGGAGTCAAATATCCATCACATGTGCGAAGAGGATGGGCTTCCGAGAACCAGCAGTTACGGTTTGAGGTATAATCTTCATTTCACACTGAAATATCTTATATAATCATATGTTATGCTAATTAGGCAAGGAGTGCCTTGCTCATTGGAAGTGGTATAATACCCTCTCATTTTACACCTAGGTTAATATCTTGTGTGACAGTTGAAAATAATTCCCTTTGTTTCAAAGATAGAGAGAGAAAGGTCTTGAATGATATTCATTTAAAGGAAGCAATTTGTCATGCAGGTGGCTTGACAAAGCAGCAATTGCAAGTGAGAAGGATATTGGCAAAGATGGGATGCCAAATACATGGAGAGTTTGCACAAGAATGGAAGTGGAGGAAGTCAAATGCATAATGAGAATCAGTCCATTTATAGTCATTGGTGTCATGTACAATGTAGCTAGTGCACAACTTGTTTCTTTCTTTGTTGTGCAAGGTGACATAATGGAGAATAGAGTTTTGGGCTTCAAGGTGCCACCGGGATCAATGCGTTTATTCACAAACCTGGCAGGAATCTTCTTTCCACCCTTTTATGAGTATGTCATTGTACCAGGAGTCAGGAAAAGGAATGGTGAATTGAAGGGTCTCACATCACTGCAACGCATGGGATGGGGAATAGTGGTTGCTGCAATAGCAATGGCAATTGCTGCCGTTTTAGAGAAAGAAAGACTCCAAGCATTACACAAACTCTCGATTCTTTGGCTTATTCCTCAATTTACCATCATGGGTGTCTCTAATTCCATATTCATCGTTTCTCAAATGGATTTCTTCTACTCAGAGATACCTCCACGCATGCGAAGTTTGGGTTCCTCTCTATTTCTTCTCTGTATGGGGCTTGGGAACTATGGGAGCTCATTGATAGTCACTATAGTCACATACGTTTCATCTCTACACCACCATGTCAATTGGTTACCTCATCAAATCGACGAAGGTCACCTTGACTACTTCTATTGGCTCCTATTTGGATTGCTCATTCTTACTATGTTCCTTTTCCTTAGCACTTCACACTTCTACTCAAACCCCACCAGAGAGATTCAAGCTACCTCATCAGTAAAGAAAGCTTCCACATTGAAGGAAAATCCAGATAACTCTTGAATACACGGCAAATTTGTTATAGTTTTTTAGTTTGTAAGCTTATATATGATTGAGTTAGATTGATTGTCTTTTGTCAACCTTCAAAAATAAGCCATGAAAGTGATATTGCGAGCATTTATGATGACTTTTTTGCAAGTATGCAACTATGCCTCCTCTTTTGTGGATGATTACAACATGAAAGCTTTTCTGTCTGTAAACTACGAAGAGTCTGAAGGGACATTGGACGCTATCATATTCATATGCAACTTGAAGAAGCAATTTGAAAAACTAGTGATCTTATGCTTGAGAATGTGCCCTTGCATAATGGATGAGGGAGTTCAATGAGCAACAAGATTAGAGTCAGATAGACCAAACTAGTTTTGATCGAACTAATGCACATCAAAGAACGTCAATTGTCCTCTAAAAACTGCACAATAACTAATGGGGGAGTAGGGTAAAGGGGCCAACTTAAGGACGATTAAAACATGGGCACCAATGAAGGGAGATTCAAATTGATGTGGTTGCATCGCCAATTCAGAACTAGTAATCATTTTGATTGAAAAGGATGTGAAAAAAAGAGCTCATGTCAAACAGTTTTCACACCAAAGGCAATCGGTTAATCAATTATCGTTTGATGCTCTCCTTGTTTTGGATTTTGTCCCACAATTAGCTCCTTCACCCTAGCGATACTGGTCGTTGACAAGACTCAAGTCCAGCTACGAACATTACCATGTGCTATTGGTGAAGTCTTGTCCTGTTCAATGTGGAACTTTGAAACACTTTTCTCTATCAAAGTATATGCCCAATCATGATGTGTTCGTGCCTATGAAGGCCCCATTCGTGCAGGAAGGGTCAAAGCCAACATTGCTTGGCTCGTTAAAACTTGTCTCCTTCCCTGTAGAGCCTGAAGTAGTCAGGTGACGAGTGTTTTTGTGGCTTGCCTCTTCCCCGCCCCAAGAGCCTGAGGCGGTCAAGTGACCAAATCCTCGTGGTTTACCTCTAGGGTGTGGATACTTACTACAATTGCTCAAAGGCCCTTTGGTTATCACCATTTAGAGGGGAGCATCTTTTGGAACCTAAAAAGTTGCTACAAAACTCAGTAATAACCCAAGTAAATTTTGAAGTTATCAATCAATCTTGCAGTTATCATCAAGGTGGTTGCCACAATCAAAGCACCAATATCCACACAGTAAACCTCTCGAGCCCTTGTACTAGCATAATTACAAGGCAATTGGTTTACCATCATGATGTCCGCAGTTATTGATAAGATTAAGAAAGAGCAAACATAAGATTCACTCTATGTACGAGAGCACATTTAATGAGTATTTACAGTTGAAACTGACAGTACACTACTTTCCCAAAGCCAAACACCTGCACAAATGTACATGAAAACAGCTTTTCAAGTAAACTGGATTGGGCTAGACAATCAAACCATTTCGCAACCATTAGATAAGACACTTATTTCCAGATAAAACATCCATTTAGATTCACAGTGGGAGCTTTGAAGCATTTAGTGGGCAGGGCATTACATGCTTCTCTTCAAAGGAAGACATTGGCCATGTAGAGTAACAACAAACAGCAGTCAAGTTCAAAAATCCTCAGATCAGTAAGGTCACAAGAGCATTCATTGACGAGCCTTGTTCCTTGCAAATAAGGGAGAAAACAACCCCACCAACTCCCTCAGGCCTTTCAGGCACGCCAAGAAGAGCCAATCATACCATACAAAGTGACGATAAACACCATATTCCCAGGTTCCTGAAGTGGTTACTGAAGAAAATATTGTTCTGCTGGTGTTGGCACCATATCATGGCCGAAAGTGCAACTAGAACTCCAGTTGCTTCAAAAGATGATTGAAGGAAGACGGGTTTCCATATCTTTTCTTCTCTAGCCAGCCAGCATTACTTCAGTCTTCAGCCCTGTGCAGGACCTCCTGTGAGAGAGTACACTACTATTGGACAGAATAGGGTATAGCTACAGCCATGCCCTCATATATATATCATAACCATTTCAACAGGTGCATCTTACCACTGCCACAGTAATCACCTGTTCCTCAAACTAAGCACAAGTATATCCTCACAGATCCACATCAAACTATCAACCTACGGGTTTCGACAAGCTGGACAGATGCCATTCAAAACACTCGAGGCTCTCAAAACTTGAGAAGCTCTCGTTCAGGCTAAAATTACACGACACTGGTCCATTCTTTGAGGCACAAGGATACTGTGCAAGGGCAATGGTAAGTACAACCCCCAGAGAGTTTCGTTCACCCTCACCCTTATTTCTTGGTTCTCAAAGACTTAACAACAAAATTCCCAGCTAAAGGGAGACTCAGAAGAATACCAGTGGCTCGAGACAGGGGATGGGTAGATTGACAAGGCGTCATTGATAGAACAATTCTGAACAGCTTACAATGTAAACTGACAGTAAGTCGCAATTCAACTAAACAAAGTTTCTTGTCATGAAAGGTAAAACTCTTAAAGGGACACAGAACTTGAGAGAATTGGCATATTGAGATGACCGAAAAAGCAGATAGAAACAATCTGACCCCTTATACCTTCACAAGAGTCTAACACGGAGTAAAATTTTTAGATCAAGGCTAAGGCAAAAGAAAAATGCCTCATCTGTGTCTCAACTAAAATCTCTCCAGCTTGGAAAAACTCTAGGCTACAAGTCAAAATACACTAAGCTGCCGGGACAGCAATCCGTCCTGCTACTTGATCTAGATCCCGTTGTCCATTTGAAGTTATCTTTCTGCCTCTGCAGAAAACAAGGTACACATTGTCAGCTCAGCAGTTTTTAACCCTCAAGCCATCCTGAGATCAATTGAGGGAGAAACATGAAAAAAAAAGGGATAATCAAGGTTCCTATTGAAACACACCCTTTAGGATCTTTCTCAACAATGTCGATTTTCTCAAGTTGCTTTAGAACATCACGAGCAATGGAGCCACTGCTTTTTCCAAAATGTGAAGGGCGACTGCCATTACTTTTCCTTCCTCCGTATATTTTCCGGAAAGCACCCACACCAACTCCTCCACGAAGATAGATCTTCCTAGCCATTGAAGCTGTGCGAACAATCAAAGAGAACATCATTCCAATAGCACTGAAAAGATGACCAGAATCAAATAACTTCGTGCCTAATGGGAGCATAAAACCATCTGCTAAAGAACAAACCTGCTCTGATATAGTACCAATCTGGGTCATAGGGGGCAAGCTCCTTAAAAGTCGCAGTCTTCACAATGTCAGCCCATGAAGGCACCTCAATCTGCATTAACACATTCCTTCATTAGGAATTCTCCAGCTAAAAACCTCATTACCAATGATCTCCAAAACTACTCATGCTGGCAGTGGGCACCTTGCAAGTTTCCAATACATTACAGGAAAAGGGGATGGTCACTACCACCCGGCAAGGATGTTAAAACATCGCTTAAAATAAATTACCATGAAATAGAAGCATTCGCTCTTGTGCATTCTACCTTCAGAAATCATATGGTCATTGAATAGCCCATTAAGAAGGAAAATGCATATCAACTCCCTAGGAAGGCTCTGATGCCACCCTTCTATATGCAAATCTCTCTTCGTCACCTTGAACTTGGGATCCACCCATCACGCCACCATTTGCAGTAAACTAGTAGACAGAAAAAACGCAACGAGAACTATTCTTTTCCTTACCTTGCCAGAGCGCTTCAAGTGGGCCGCGTATGCACGCACAAACTCATGAGGGGACACATCCTTCACCGTCTTTGCGGTCGCCATGGCTGCTGCTCCCACGATCGAGTTCAGCACGCTCGCGCTGAAAGAGAGAGGAATTGTGCAGACAACGAAATTAATAAACCCTAAGTGTTTATACTCTCTTCACATTGCTGGTCGGACAAACACTTTGGACTAAAAACCTTGCAAGGAAAATTTACCAAATACCCCTTCAAATTTCAATATTAGCATAGTGTATATTTTTTAGACTGGTAGGACCCCCAATCCATGAAATTTCCTTTTAGACTGGGTTCAATGGAAGAAAGCTGAGCTGGAGCCTCTTCAAGGCAGAAGGCCATGAACTCTCTTTTTTCCCCCCTCCTAGTGTTCACATAAGGGTGGAGAAAGGAGATGCTCTTAAGGGTGGGCCAGAGATGGTGGAGGCATCCCATTGGTTCCTTTTTGTTGTCTCAAGGGTGGAAGAGATTTTTTTTTGGGGGGGGGGGGGGGAGGAGCTCTTTCTTCCATGACATGGCAGAAACCTTTGTTTCTTCCATCGCATGATGTGTACCCCATTCCTTTCTTCCTAAGTTGTGATTGGTTGGAGCCTTCATAGTTGAGCTTCCACCGCCTGATGTGAACCCGGCGTTCGCATGCATCTCTAAAAGATGCGAGCACATGTAAACATGTACAACTACTAGATTACTTGAGGCCACGCGACGAAAAGGGAGCTTGTAGGCCGCCATTGCCATGACTTGATGACAAAGAGATTGTGTGCTTTAATTTGAATTATGAGCAATCGAAGAGAGAGAGAGAGAGAGAGAGAGAGAGAGAGAGAGAGAGGGAGAGTTAGGAGCAATTGTGTAACTAATCTCATGGATATTTTGTGTGTGTGTGTGTGTGTGAGTGAGAGAGAGAGAGAGAGAGAGAGAGAGCACTCATGGGTTGTTGCAAGCAAGACACATCGAGCGCAGACGCGGTTGACACACTCTCGCAACAAGGCGGGGGCATGTCGTGTGTATTGTTTTTTTTAAGTTATAGAGCACGGTTGTTCCAGCAAGTTGGCAAGTTCTTCAAGGTCTAGGACAAATAAGAATAATAATGTGCTAGCATCAATGTTCAAAACAAATCTCGTCACGGAGGTAATCTGGATGAGATTTCGCCTTCAAATTAATAGAGATCTATCTTTGTCTTAGACAAAAAAAGTTCGTAAATGAGCTCACAATTTGAGGCATGTGTGTCGACAAATAATGAGCCATTTCATCATGAACACCCACCATACCAACTAATTTCTAATTTTGTCATCTTCCATTGAGGCATAATGAATAGTGCAAATTTCTTCAAGGGGTATTTTGGGCATATTGGAAAATTTTATAGGCGTTTTGGGAATTTTGGCAAAATATGATGGTGTGTGTCAAGGATTTTCACAAATTTCAAGGGTAATTTTCCCAAAAATTGAACTCCCCCACAATCACAAAAAAAAAACAACATTTGTCCCTCACTCGAACAGATCTAGGCTACCATAGCTCAAGCGGCAAGAATACGAGGAGGTCTACACCTGTTGAATTATGCTTGATGATGGAGCAGTTTGTGTGTGGGTATTATAGGCTGCACAATCCTAATGGAAGTAGGGCATAAACCTGAGTTGTCATGCTAAGGCCTAAGTGGTACAGATGCCTTGATACAATTTCCAATACTACAAAACAACAAAAGACTCAAATAGATTGAGAGAGAGATAGATGAGGATTCTTCATCACCAAATAAACAACAAGTCAATCTAGCTCATCGAGGCCCATGCATGCAAACAAGGATAATCTTGAAACAAGGGATGCCAAAGAGATCACAAAATGTACTAGAGAATTAAATCCAAAAACAACCACTCAAGATGGTGGCATTCTGACAACAAACCAAACCGGTTCAACATGATTGACCTTGGAATAAGTAACAAACAATTATGCATCGAGTAAAAAGAATGCATATAATACAAAGAGGTCATATTTTATGTAGCACATAATGAGTGCATTTTTGCAAATGCCTTGAAGGTGTTGACAATTAATGGAAGGTGGATTCGATATCAACTCACAGGACAAGTCGAGGGAATGGTTAAAAGACATGCAAACTTGTAAAAGTCTTGAGGACAGACTCTAAGGAACGTCTGCTTTTGCGTGTAGAAATGAGGCATTCTCTAAAAGCATGGTATATTTAATTAATGTGCCAAAAGTAAATTAATCTATTGAGGGTTTTTTTTGTATTTTTAGATTTTTCCCTTTATATAGATATCCTATGTTGAGCAATGGCAGGTCGTCTCTATTTGAAGTGTATGGTAAATATCAAGCATCAAGGCTTGCCGTTGCCACAATAGGGTTTCTCCCATTTCTACCCTTATCACTTTATTTGAATGCCTTGTATCACAATGCAATTGTACATGCTCGTTCTTGTCTAAGGAGATAACATATGTGACCTTATACTTGTAAAGGGATTAGATATCATAAAGGGAGTCCTATCTAACTAGGTGTTATGCTTTTTGTTGCTCTCTCCGTCCAACACTCTTGCTATGCTCATTAGGAATCTTTTCTAATGAAATGCTCACTATGTCTATGCTATTTTCCGCTACACACAAGTTACTAGGCCATTAAATGTTACATCATTTGCGTATAAATAAATGGTCTCGTCTTTTGCAAGATCAACATAAATTTAATGCTATTTAGTTGTTCTCAATTTTGACGAATAATTGCTCCCATTATCATTTGTATTGCAAGATTCATTTGCAAATGTCTAGGGCCACTTGTAGATACTTCGGAGGCCACATGGGAAATAAGCTTTCTTGTTTGCTAGATTGAAGATCTCGATACACCCCTTGGAAATTGGGTGGTTGTGACTTTCAAAGTGGATGAATAAGCGTGTCCCATTGCTGTCGATGAGTAGATAATCAACAGTGCTAGTAGAATTGGACTTTGTCCACAATGGAAACACTTCAAAGTAGCATTTTTTGAGCTTAACATATCCACAAAACTTTCACATACATGTTTTAATGGTTCCTCATCAAGAGGGGGCAACAAAGCATAATATCAATTTTTTGCAAATGTAGCAAACTGAGAAAAATCAGATACCTAAAACATTCATGGCAAAGTTTTGCATATGAAATAGCCTTCAAATAAAAACTATTCAAGTCAAATCTTCCACACATTTCTTGTAAGCATTGAACTTATACATCCCACCACAAAACAAAGTGCCATATACAACAGATAGTGAGTATTTGTCAAATTTGTACTCGTATATGAAGAAGTGAGTCTTTCTTGTGCTTGTTTGTTCTTTGTGCTACAAGTGTGTGGAGTTATGTAATGCTTAATGAAACAATAAATGCATAAGCTTACACATTCCTAGCATCCCCACATGCTTGCTTAAGAGTAGGTAAAACAATGCCACTGGCAGAAATGCTAGCACCGACACCATCATCCATATAACTTATATCCAAAAAGCCTAGTTTTCCACCCACAATGTTTCGAATGTCCTTTTCAACAAGGACATGTTGCATCATGTATGCCGAAAGTGGGTAGTTATCTCCATCTAGTTTGTCCTCAATAGACAACATGCGAAAACCATCATTATTGTAGCCATGGCTGGTGAGTACAACTAATGCAAAAGTTTCAAGTACAAAAGAAAAAATACACAAAACCAACCTGTGTTATATACCATAACCCATAGTAGTCTACAAAGTGCCTCTTTTTCACAAATCTACATTGTCAATAAACCTGCACAAAATTGTCTTTATGATATTGCCAATATTGGAAGTGAATCACCAAAAATCACCTCAATTGGAGAGCTAAAAGTGTGATGTAAATGTTATTTTAGATGTTAAAGTCTGTTATGATACCAATTGTCAGAAATGTAACTATAGGAATGCACACAAGATGGAAAGGATAAAGGAGAAGCTCAAGAGCACACACGACTTGAAGTAGCGTTATTGAGTGAGCTAATACAAAGATAATTCTTGCCCTAGAATGATGGATGTATGTATGAGTTGGAAAAAGAAACCTCTAAATCAGGAAAAAACGTGCCAAACGTCCTAAGTGTGTGCACACACTTCATTACCATAATATCATGATGCTATCATGTGATGGCACAAATATGGTAAACATATTGATCTAGCTAAAAGAAGAGATGAACCAAAACGAGCCTATATAGTCACATACTTATCTTTGGAAGAGGAAAAATTATGATCAAAACTCTAAAGGAGTTTAGGGATGCATTTCACATGGTTAAATGAGGACCTTAGGAACAAGATCCAAAGATTTACCAATATATTATTCCCATGCAAGAAGTTGTGAAGGGGTTGCCAATGACCATACATCTATAATGAAACCTTTGTAAAGAAAATTAAGGAGAATGTAAAAATTAAAGGATGTTGAATCTATCTATGAGATAGAACATACAGACTGGGTTTCTGCCACCACTGTGCTAGTACCCAAAAATAATTGTAAACTATGAGTATGTATCAATCTCAAAAAGTTGAATTCAGCAACCATAAGAGACAACTATTCTCTTCCCAATACAAAACATGTCCTAGAGAGAGTAGCATGAAAAGAAGATTTTAGCTCCCTGGAAGGATTCTCAAGGTACTTCTAATTGGCAATCCATCCACAAGACTAGCAACTGGTTTTAACCAGCCTCACCAAAAGATAAGCAACTTTCCATTAAAGATAGGGCTCAAATTTTGCACACACTGCTTTAAAGTAGAGTCATTGTGGAGAAAACCCTCGCCAGTAAAATCCCTTGAGAAATTTTAATTTCTCCCAAGCTGGCTCTTTTCATGAAATTTTGTTACCTCATACATTAATGGTTACTCTATGGTAGAGCCAACCATGGATTTGTATAGACACAATTTTTGTTTCCATTCAACAAACAAGTCCTCATGGTAGAGTCCCTCTAAGAGAGGGGGAATTGAGCATCAATTACAAAAGAAGTCGAGGATAATCTACTTGGCATAATAAGGGCTTAATAAGAGAGTTGTAGAATTATGCATTTTTTTGGATTTGCCCCTATACAATTAATAATAACTCCAATTTTTGTCTTTGCCCATCTAGATAGAGAATAAGAGTTCACAAGTATAAGGAACTAGTAGAAATCGGTATTCTTGTAGAAAGTGTAAATAAACAATCAAGAAGCTAGCAAAAAATAGCAAGACCTAAACTTAGAAGAGGGTTGGAAGTGAAGCCTTATGGCCCACTAGGAGAGAGTTTGCATATTTTCAAGTAAAATAATATTTTATGTGTGATTCAATTAAAATAATATTTTGGGTGTGATTCGATTAGAATTTCATATGTTTCCTTCATTTTTCTTTTTTAGTTGATAATTAATAATAAATGAATGGAATCTCAAAAAAGAAAACCATTTGCAAATGCCAAATCAGGCAATCACATTTGATCAATGGAAGATGTAAGTATGCTTGTATAAAGGGTTTGAGAACTTGGGTCCTGTCAAAGTCACCTCGTGACCATATAGACCAAAAGTAGGTGAATTTCACTCATTTGTACTTGAGAGAGAGAGAGAGAGTCCATGCGCATGCTACAAATATTTGGTGCATGTACCCTCTTATAGGTAGCCTCTATGCTTACCTATTAGGTTCTCACAATTGAGGGTAAATTTAAATGATCAAGAGGCTTTGTGTTTTCTTCTTATTCTCTCTTGCATGTGCTCCTTTTTTTGCTATGGAAACCCTATATAGAGCCCATTGTTGAGATTGCGTGATTAGATGCTCACCCTTATGGTACACTATTAGATGTACGTGTATTTCTAATGGCCAAACCTGGCCATAATAGTAGAATGCAGGTGGCAACAACTTTTGCCATGACTATGGTTTTGGGGAGGGAGAGAGAGAGAGAGAGAGAGAGAGAGAGAGAGGCTCCTAAGGATTAATGAATCAAATAGACTCTTCTATGACCGGCTCAACAACCTTTGATGGTTCAACAGTTTGGGGGATTGGCTCTTGTTAACCCTCACGGCTCACGGACACCATATCACCTACGACGGACGTTGTATTATTTACTTGGTAGAGTCAGGTACCGGGCTTGTCGGTCCAATAGGAAAAGAGTAAGAGTGATCGCCGATGAGAGGCGCACTCTAACTAGAATATTCAAGGGATTAGTTGGTTAAGCATGGGCGCCCAAGTGTGAATGGGGCGAGTTCATATAAAAGTCAACTAAACCTAAAATTCACTTATTCTCTCATTTGTGCAATTGAAGAGTGCTCTTGTTCCATCTCCATCTTCTTCTTCTTCATCTCCTTGTGTGTGTGTGTGTGTGTGTGTGTGTGTGTGTGTGAGAGAGAGAGAGAGAGAGAGAGTGTGTGATCGAGCATTGCGGCGAGGCAGTTGAGCGCGGCGTAGCGGCGTCTCCCTCTTCTTCGTGGCGAGGAATCCTCCACGAAGCAAGCGTAGAGCGGTGAGTGACACACCATCGTCATCTTTGATCTTACTAGTTTAAGCTTGTTGTGTGCTTGGAGCCATTTGTGGCTCGCACACGGTGTATCGGCAAGTTCCTTGCATTGACACGTGCGACATACGCGCACATTTTTTGTGCCGCTGCCGGGGATTGCCATACACTAAGCTTGAATGGCACTTTGTGCTTCTTTTGTGGTGCAATTTCTATTGTAGGAAAGGCAAGGAAGGAGGGTGTGTGTGTTGAGAAGAGGGATTTGGTGTTATATTGTGTATTTTTTTTGTTAATGGAGTTTTCAAAGGTATTGTGTTTATTCTCTGTGTATTAAGGTTGTTAGTTTTCTTAGTGAATGGAATTTTCAAAGGTACTGTGTTTATTCTCTGTGTACTAAGGTTGTTAGTTTTCTGTGTACAGTAAGTAGGAAGTAGATCTGTGAGAGTTAATAGAGTGTGTTAGTGTATAACAGTAGGTGTATTAGTTAGAAGTAGGTAGATAGAGTGTGTGTGTGTGTGCTCTCGCGCAGGCCGCGGCGACCTTATCCTTTAAATAAAAATTAAAAATTAAAAAATAATTTTATTTTTATTTTTTTAAAGGTAGGACCGGGATCGAAATATCTCCCAGACCCAAGCCCAAGCTCATGCTCAGGCTTAGGCCTCATTCACCTTTTAAAAAAACGAATTTTAGCTTCACGCGTAGCTAAAAATCGATTTTTTGAGGACCAACGGAACGTCAAATGCCCGAAAATTGTGCTGTAAAGCACACAGCGACCCTCTAAGTGATACGCTCATTTCGAGCTATCACACACTTTAATCAAAAAAATCAAACACTAAAAAACATTAAAAACGTAAAAAACACGAGTGAAAACGGACGCTTAAAAAAGGTAAGCGGTTAACCTTCGAGGTTATTCGCCGACGTTTGTAGGGTGCCAAAGGCACATGCATGTGCACTCTGGTCGTGTGCTAGAGACGGAGAAACTAGAGAGAATTTCGACTTACGCGAGTTCTCAATATCCACCTACTTTAGGTTTTGGACCCTCGGCGGGGACCCAAGGTAGTACAAACCAAGACCCGAACATAGCGGCTAGTGACTCTTCCTCTGACTACGACGTCATGGAGGGTTTCCCAATGCCTAATCCCGATAGCTCGAGCCAAGACATGCATGCCATGGGTCCTCGGTCCGGCCGAGTGTGCTTAGCCACCTAAAGGAAACCTTTAGTAGAGCCACTCGCTCCGAACATGGAGCTAATGATGTAAATGAGGGGGGTGGGAAAGTAAATTCTCCATTCATGACCAACGTAGAGCCTATGCCCTTAGAGAATGTGCACATGAATACTTCATTCACTGCACCTCCTGACTCTTCAGAGTTATTCCCCTCCGAGGTCATATTACCCGATGGTAGAAGCCTTGCCGAAGTGCAAGAGGTTGAGCAATATATCCTTGCAGCGAGGGAAAAGGAAGTCGAGAGCTTACGTAAGGTGGAGCAAGGAAGAGAGTTAAAAGCGAAAGGCCCTATGTCAATATCCTTGCTAGAGAGCAATTGAGTGCTCCTGACTTAGCAACCGCTAAGGGCCAACCCCTAGAAAGCAACATTGCATCTAGCTCAAAGGACACCCCTAGCACCTCAATCCTAGATGGAGTGTTCCTAAATGAGAACTGGGAGTACGAACTACAAACAGAAACTCTGACCGACCTATACACAGGTCACACCTATCACGTGGGTTGGTTAGATGTCCTAGAATCCACAATGGGCACTACTAGTGTGAAGGATCAACAACAAAGAGTTTGTGAGGTCATCCATAGGGTCATTGAGTTAGAGAGACAGAACAAGGGGATCAACATGCCTTCAACGGGTCTCATGAGATTCTTGGATACAGGAAAGGCTAAACAACCGACCTTATCGCAAATGGAGACTCCCTCTGTAAGTCCGATGGATCCTCCATATGTTGTTTCTCCAGGGGTCTCAGTGCAATCTGAGCCCACAAGTGATAGCTTCACCTTTCCAAGTCTAGCTCATCTTTCCCTTGATGACACCACGGCTACCATGCCTACCCCAATGATCGGCATGCCAAGAAATATGCCGTGGACCTCATTTGTTAGTGAAGCACCGCTACATGGTAGCTCAATGCCTGCAACAGTACCTACAAGTGTGTACCAATCATATACACCCATGGGTCCTTGTACTCATGTAGTCTCTACCCCTCCCATTGTTTCAACTACCTATGCTCCACAGCCACAACACCCAAGTTCTTATTTCCATGGGACTATACCAGCTAGCATTAGCATGTCACATCTGACGTCTGTTATGCCTAGGGCCACACATATGAACTTTGGATCACCACCTGGCACAACATCGTACCCAACGTGGAACCCAAGGGCTTCCTATGCGCCAAGCTCGATGCCAATACCTACTCCACATGTAGTCTCTAGAGCACCTTCATCCACGGTGCCTGCTCACTTAGGTGACTTGGCAACATTTGCTCAAGCTATCGATCGATCTATTGCTGAGAATATGCGTAACGCGCCTGATAGAGAGCTTAGAAGTAAGGCAGTACAAATAGCCAAGCTCACACAAAAATTTAGTGGAGACGGGGATGTGAGAAAGCATATCGAAGTGTTTGAACAAATTTTTGATTCTCTAGGAGAACACAATGACCTGCATAAGAGCAATGCTTTAAGCCTAACCTTAAGTGGAAAGGCTGGGGATTGGTATAGAACCCTAAGGGTGGAAGAAAAAACGATTTACCCTACTCTTAGGAGACTGTTCTTAAAAGAATACATACGAGAGGGAGTACTTTGGGGTGTAGCCTCTTAGCTCAAGAAAGCCCAACGAGAGGAAAGAGAGTCAATGAGAGAGTTTATAAGTCGCTTGAAGCATTTGAATTCTCGTTGTAATCCAAATGAGCGCTTCAACAATAACCAATTGCTTGATAGATTCATTAGGGGGTTACGACATGAGGATATCTACAATGGCCTAATCATTAGAGGTATCACCACTTGGGAAGCAGTCACCACCAATGCGATCCAATTGGAGGATAATTTAATGATTCAAAGAGAAAGAGTGTCTGTTGAGTCTAAATCTATTAGCTCACAAGCATCGGGGCATCAACCAATGACCTTAAAGCCTATTGCTAAGGAGCCAAAGATATCTGAGATGACTTTAGCAGAATTCACCAAGGCTATTCAAGAGAGTCTTAGAGACAATTGTGCTCGGCAAAACAATCATATGTATCCAAGAAGGGAGCAACAATGGTGCTTAGTATGCTATGGACCGCATAGTACCAGTGAATGCCCTACTTTTACAGTAAAATTCAATGGGAACTGCAATGCTTGTGGAAGGTATGGTCATCAAGCTAAGGATTGCATAGTATTTAAGCGCGCGATGGCCAATAAACCAGCCTTAGCATGGATAGACACACCTCGAGTGCCTGCATTGATGCCAGCCCCACCTCTTGAACAAACATCACAACGCATGGTCCCTAGGGCCCAAAATGTTGTTCAAACAACACCTTTACCACCTCCAGTGCTAGGACCGCAACCACCACATCCGAGAATCACTTATGTGACTCAAGTGGGTTGTGAGTCATCTATTTCTTGTTTGGAAGGCTGTGAGGAAGATATAGATCCTAATATTGCATATGGGCTGGATGTGCTTGAAGAAAGTCCACAATACTACATGGAGGACTATTGGGGACAAGTCAAACCTGTATATGAAGTAGCTGCTCTTGCGGCAAGAGGCCAAAATATCAATTACACCGCTAAGAGACCACCTCTTCAATGTTATGAGTGTGGAGGTCCACATCATGTAGCCGAGTGTCCTATTAGGCTACAAAATAACGCCACACTAATGCAAACCAATCAAGCGAGCACGTCTACAATGGCGATACTCATGTGTAATCGATGTGGCATAGATCATTTGATTGCCCAATGTCCAAATAATCCAAATGCACCGAAGATCACGCCATTAAACTTGATTGAAGTTACAGAGGAGCCATCACAAAGTACACATGTGGTACCAGTAAACGTACTCACACGATCGATGCTCCAAAAACAAAATTATATTCTTGAGGAAAGAGACACGGCATCAATTGCCCAATCTTAGAAAAAGAAGAAAACACGAAGGAAGAGATCGCAAAAAGCAGCGAAGTCAGACCCCAGTTCAAAGACAAACATAGGGACTGGTGACGACCCCGTATATATTAATGATGTTGAAGAGGATTCTGATTTAGGAGAAACCATGGAGACCAAAACGACCACTAAGATAGAAACCAACAAGGAAGATCTTCATGAGCCACAATGGCTAGGATCCAAGAAGAAGATAGGAACTTATCCAAACCCTACAGAGGAGATCGAGCGAGTTAAGCAATTAAGGAGTTTGGTAGAAGATACCCAAAGGGATCTAGAACCAGCACCTAGGAAGATCCAGATTACAGACACCGTGTTCCCTATGCAACAACAACTTCACCAAGACCATAGACCCTTAGCCATACCTAGTGTCATCCAAGAAGAAAGTGACTTAAAGTCATGGGAAAGTGGGCGTACTCACTTCTTGATGGAAAAAAGACTTTGGGGGGTCAAAGAAAAGGTAATCAGTCAGGCGATGATTTCATGAGAAATTCTTTTTACTGTAGTTTAACTACAAGGTCTTCTAGGTATAGCCTCTAGTTAGCCCTCGAACATGAAATACTTGACTCTCGCGATTAAACAACTTAATTGATCAGAGAAAATTGAGAAGCTTACCCATGGTATTGATAGTCGATCTCTAGTGCCTTTCGACCGTTAAATTAGCGACCCCAGACTTGTTTAATTTTTTACTTTTACATCTGTTTATGCATTTGATTATATTGCAATTTAATGTTTATTGCTGACAAATGGTTTAAAATTCTATTACCAATCACATTGTCTGCCTACAACTGCATATGCTTTTTAATTCTATATGAGAATGCAATTACTGTGCCAATGTTGTTTGATTTTGCAGTGACTGAAGAAGGCTAAGGCCATTCATCTCAAATGCTCTTCCACCTCGACGAACGAGCTTCAACTCGATAGCTTCCGAGGACGGAATCTACATCAGGAAGGGGGCATGTTAACCCTCACGGCTCATGGACACCATATCACGTACGACGGACGTTGTATTATTTACTTGGTAGAGTCAGGTACCGGGCTTGTTGGTCCAATAGGAAAAGAGTAAGAGTGATCGCCGCTGAGAGGCGCACTCTAACTGGAACATTCAAGGGATTAGTTGGCTAAGCATGGGCGCCCAAGTGTGAATGGGGCGAGCTCATATAAAAGTCAACTAAACCGAAAATTCACTTATTCTCTCATTTGTGCAATTGAAGAGTGCTCTTGCTCCATCTTCATCTTCTTCTTTTTCATCTCCTTGTGTGTGTGTGTGTGTGTGTGTGTGTGTGTATGCGTGAGAGAGAGTGTGTGTGTGATCGAGCATTGCGGCGGCACGACGGCAGCGAGGCGGTTGAGCACGGCGTAGCGACGTCTCCCTCTTCTTCGCGGCGAGGAATCCTCCACGAAGCAAGCGTAGAGCGGTGAGTGACACACCATCGTCATCTTTGAGCTTACTAGTTTAGGCTTGTTGTGTGCTTGGAGCCATTTGTGGCTCGCACACGGTGTATCGGCAAGTTCCTTGCATTGACACGTGTGACATACGCGCACAACTCTTGAACGTGTGATGCTATGTATCTCATAGCAAAACTAGTAAATTAAATTTTTTTTAGAGTCAGTAGGTAGTATATCTCTTATTACAATTAAGCTATTCTACAATGCAAAATGTCAAATCCCTATTAAAAGGCTGCATATGCATGCATGAATAACAAATCTAACAATTGGAACCGTGGCGTGCACATAGAGGGTAACACATAATTGGAAGCACCAAATCCAATAAAAAAATTTAGAACACTATTCTCAATAGTGTTGGAAATAAGGTTGCAGGGAAACACACACAGCTTGGAGAAGATGAAGAAGCTCAAGACACACAACAAGAGTAATATTACTTAGTGTGCAATGGAAAGATAAGTTAACCCTAGAGTGATGGGTGTATATACAATACTCGGGGGGGGGGGGGGGGGGGGGGGGGGGGGGGGGAACCTCCTAGTGAGGGGAAAAATTCCCTTTGCAATCCTAAGTCTGTTCACACACATCACTACAACATATGTATGGTAACAAATCCCCCTTAGGCGTGATGCGGTGAATGAGAGCTAGCACATAGAGCATAGAGTATAGGGAAGTGCCATGTCCTGAGGACATGATCAGTACACAAAGGGGAGTAAGCCCAAAGATTTGTGGAAAGCTTCAAACTTCTCACAAGACAATTTCTTTGTGAAAAGATTTGCAAGGTTGTCCTGTGTTGGCACATAAGACAAGTTGATCTCTCCTAGAGTCTCTATTTGACATAGTGGTAAGGCACCTCAATATGCTTTGTGCAAGCATGAAAAAGTGGGTTCCTTGCAACTATCAATGCGCTCTGACTATCAATGAAGATGATGTTGGCAATGTCATGTCTAACACCCAGATAAGACATAAGGCATTTGAGCCATACACACTCAACCATAGATGTAAAGACTGCCCTGTACTCACCCTCACACCTGAAAGTGGCCACAGTAGGTTGCTTCTTTCTCAACCATGATATGCATGCATTGTCGAGCAAGAAACAAAAACCACTCGTGGACACTCGCGTGTCATAACAAACAGCCCAATCCGAGTTCAAAAAAACGTGTAAACCTGCTGGCAATGATCCCCCCTTGGGATTAAGAAATCCAAGATGTAAAGTGCCACTTAAGTAGAGAAAGATCCTCTTGACAGTCTGCCAATGCTTAGACTCTGGGCTATGCATAAATCTGCTAACCTGTGAGACTACAAACTAAATATATGGCCTCATATTGCATACATAGATAAGGCATCCAATAGCAGTTTGGTAAAGGGTGACGTCAGGAGGATCACCAACATCATGAAGACTCATCTTCAAACCTATGGCAATAAGCTTGCAGTCAAATCCAATCTTACATAACAATGTCTCTATGTAATGTGTCTGACACAAGGCAATACCAGCATCACACTGCTTAAACTGTATGCCCAATTAATGATGCAATAGCTCCAAATCTTTAATCTTGAAAGTAGCATTCAGATCAGACTTAAATTCAGCAATATGTATCTCATTCGGACTAATGATCAACAAATCATCCTTATATAGAATAGCAATAAGAAGTACATCACCCTCACACTCTACATACTGTTGGAATTAGGGTTGCAGAGAAACGCACACAGCTTGGAGAAGACGAAGGAAGCTCAAGGCACACAATAGAGAGTGTGTTACTTAGTGTGTAATGGAAAGATAGATAGCCCTATAGTGATGGGCGTATATACAATGCTCAGGGGAAAAAACCTCCTAAAGAGGGAAAAAATTCCCCGGCGGTCCTTGTGTGTTCACACACATCACTACCACATGTATATGGTAACAAATCCCCCCTGGACTGATGTAGTGAACGAGAGCTGTCACATGAGTAAAGGGAAGTGCCATGCACTAAGGACATGATCAGTCCACAAAGCGGAGTAAGCCCAAAGCTTTGCAGAAACCTTCAAGCTTCTCACCAGACAGTGCCTTTGTGAAAAGATTTGCAAGGTTGTCCTGTGTTGGCACATAAGCCAAGCTGATCTCTTCTGTTGAGAGCCTCTCCCTGACATAGTGGTAATGCACCTCAATGTGCTTTGTGCGAGCATGAAAAATTGGGTTCCTCACAACTGCCAATGCGCTCTGACTGTCAGTGTAGATAGTGTTGGCAGTGTCTTGTCCAACACCCAAATTAGTCATAAGGCGTCTAAGCCATACACACTCAACCGTAGCTGTGAAGATTGCCCTGTACTCAGCCTCACAACTCGAAGTGGCCACAGTAGGTCGCTTCTTGCTCAGCCATGATATACATGAACTGCCAAGCATGAAACAAAAACCACTTGTGGACACTCGCATGTCAAAACAACCAACCCAATATGAGTCCGAAAAAGCATGTAAGTCTGGCGGCAATGATCCCCCCTTGGGATAAAACAAGCCAAGATGTAAAGTGCCACTAAGGTAGCGGAAAATCCTCTTGACGGCCTGCCAATGCTTAGACCCTGGGCTATGCATAAATCTGCTGACTGTGAGACTGCAAACTAAATATCTGGCCTCGTGTTGCATACATAAATGAGGCAGCCAACGGCAGTTTGGTAAAGAGTGACATCAGTAGGATCGCCAGCATCATGTAGACTCAACTTCAAACCTGTTTCCATGGGAGTGGAAATAGGTTTGCAATCCTCAAGTCCAAACTTACATAGCAATGTCTCTATGTAACTTTTCTGACACAAGGCAATACCACCATCACATTGCTTAAACTGTATACCCAAGTAATGATGCAACAGCCCCAAATCTTTCATCTTGAAAGTAGCATTCAAATCAGTCTTAAATTCAGCAATATGTCTCTCATTTGGTCCAATGATTAGCAAATCATCGACATAAAGAACCACAATGAGAAGTACATCACCCTCACGCTTTACATACAATGTGCTTTCTGTTGGACTGTTACAAAAGCCTCATTTAACCAAATGAGTGTTAGCTTTCTCATACCAAGTACAAAGAGATTGCTTCAACCCATAAAAAGCCTTTTTACATCTGCACACTTTGTCCTCTTGTCCTTTTATGAAAAACCGCGAGGCTGTGTTGTTGAGATGTCGAGCTCTACACCTTGAGCTGGCATCCACTACGGGTCTTGGCCGCTTACGGCATTTACTCACTGGCGCGTTAGGTGACCAACACGGAGGATCTCTGCCAGTGATTCTACAGCTGAACTACACTTATAGGGCCAGCCTAGTACGCTTCTAGCGAGTTCACACTTAGTGACCGCATGTACATATGTGCTACTTTTCAGCTTTAGCACTTAGTCATTTTGTACTCTCTTTTCTGAGAAGAAGAAGAAGAAGCTTTCCATCTCTGTGTGCTTTGTGCTTGTCTTATGTAGCTCTCTTGCATCCTCATTCTTTACATGGTATCAGAGCCTGGTGCAGGCAAGAGAGGCTAAGAGAGCAAGAGCATCACAATCCCTTCGTTCGTTCGTTTTTCGCACAAGTTTCTGAACAGGTCTCCAAAGTGCAGTATACAGAGATTTACTGTACAAGTACAGTGGTTGTATGTACGCTTGATTGTGGACACTCGTTGAGTGTAGAAAGCGTTATAGGTACCACGATAGCAGGTTCAGCAGATTTGCAGGTTTTTGCAGATTGCAGCTATTTTGTCTTAGTGCTTCAAGATGTCTGACGGTTTCAGTCAGATTGTTACTGAGAAGCTTGAGAAAAATAACTACCCTGCATGGAAGTTCAGAATAACAAATTTCCTAAAAGGAAAAGGTTATTGGGACTATGTAGAAGGAGACAATGAAAAGGAACCCGAGATTCCCGAGGCAAATGCTACAGAAGAATAAAGGAAAGCTTTGAGGGACTGGCAACAAGGCTAGAGCAAAGTGATGTATTGGCTTTCTATGAGCATCACAGATGGCATGATGGGCTATCTACAGGATGCTGAAACCCCCGCCATTGCATGGAGAAACTTAGGCAGAGTGTTCGAGGTGAACACCAAGGTTAGGAAGCTTCAACTAAAGTCGGAGCTAAATCACGTTAAGAGGAACAACCTCTCAATCAATGATTATACCTTGAAGATCAAGAGTATCATTGAGGCTCTTGGATCTATTAAAGTCTCAGTGGAAGACGAAGACATTGTCCGTGCATGCTTGGATGGTCTAGGAGATGAGTATGTACATTTTAGGTCTTCCATGAATACAAGAGACGACATCCCTGTGTTCCAAGATTTGATTTCTATGCTTATTCTTGAGGAGAAGAACCTTGACACATCTTCTTCTCATGGCAGAAATAATTCTGAACAGGCCTTCTATTCTAACTCCAACAGAGGTAGAGGTAGAGGTCATGGTCGAGGCCCAAGAGGTTGCAGGGGCCAATTTCAAGAAGTTCAATCAAATCAAAACAATACAGGTGGCAGGGGAAACCAGTTTCAAGGCAGGGGGAGTCAAAGAGGTCGTGGTGCAGGATCAAGCAGGCAGCAACATATTCAAGATAGCAGAGAATGTTGGACTTGTGGTGAAAGAGGCCACATGTCACGTGACTGTCCAAAGGGAAAAGCAAGTGGAAAGAGAGAACATGGCAACTATGCATCTACTAGCAGAGATGCAGATGACAACAAAAACGAGCGCATGTTTGTTATGCAGCATGTAATGAATACAATGACTGCAGAGAATTCCACCCAAGATTATGTTTGGTATGTGGATTCAGGTGCCTCTAATCACATGACATCTCGTGGAGAGTGGTTAAGAGATATGCGCAAACCAGATGTGTCAGGCTATGTGCAGACAGGAGATGACACAACTCACCCCATTGCTCATGTAGGGGACATACCTCTAAATACGAAGAGTGGGAAATCAAAGTACTTAGCAGATGTACTTCATGTCCCAAACATTACGAAGAATCTTGTTTCTGTTGGACAAATGGTTGAGCAGGGTTTGCAGGTTCGTTTCAATCCGAATGGCTGTTATGTAGAAGATTTCCAGAATGGCTATAAGCTGATCACAGAGGGCAAATGTGTGGGTAGAATGTTTACGCTGAATGTAGACATGCCTGAGGTAAAAGCTGCATTATTTGCACAGGGCACAGGTGTTGTGGCTGATGTTGACATTTGGCACAAACGCATTGGCCATGTCAATGAGCAGAGATTGTGCAGCATGCAATCAAAACAGATTGTAAAAGGTTTGCCCAAATTCAAGGTGAATGGTATGCATAAAGTATGTGCAGCATGCCAGTTTGGAAAACAGTCAAAGGGCTCATTTCCACATGAGCGCAATGTATGTAAAAAGCCACTTGAGGTGGTGCACACAGATGTTTGGGGTCCAACCGATACTGCAAGTATACATGGTTGCAGGTATTATGTCTCTTTCATTGATGACCACACAAGGAAAGTATGGGTCTACTTCATGCGTAACAAAAGTGAAGTGTTTGGTCACTTTCAAGACTTCAAAGTCATGATTGAGAAGGAGACAGATATGCAAATCAAGACATTGAGGTCAGATGGAGGAGGAGAGTACTTCTCCAATGATTTTTCACATTTTCTACGAATGCATGGTATACACAGGCAGTTTACATGCAGATATACTCCACAACAGAATGGGGTCGCAAAAAGGAAAAACAGGCACATTGCAGAGGTTGCACGTGCATTGATGAATGAGAAGAACATGCCTCATCATTTCTGGGTTGAAGCTGTAAATACAGCTGTGTACATTATGAACAGGACACCTACAGCTGCGGTGCATGATGTAACACCTGAGGAAAAGTTTACAGGTACAAAGCCTGATTTGGCACACTTGAAAGTGTTTGGCTGCATAGCTTACGTGCATGTACCAGATGAGTTGCGTAGGAAATTGGATCCTAAAGCAGAGAAATGTATTCTTGTGGGATATTCCCTTGAACAAAAGGGGTACAGGTGCTACAATCCTACTACACGAGAATTACGAGTGAGCAGAGATGTAGTCTTTGATGAGATGAGCAGCTGGTACAGTAATGCACATGGCACTATTGGGGCTGATGTAAAAGATGATGTGGTTGTACAAAATGTGAGGCCACAGTCACAGGTTTTGAGTGGACCACAAGAGTCCTCTTCTCGTGGCTCTGTTGAGAATCCATGGAATGGTAGACTACGTACGCAGGTTACTCCACCAACAGGTACAGGGAATGTATCACGAAAAGGAAAGGAAAAGGTTCATGAACCTCCCTTTATGGCTGATGCATCATCAGGTTTTTCACATGTAGACATAGATTCAGATGGTTCTGAACAAAGTCTTGATGAGGAATTTGGAATTCTGGCTGTCAGGACACCTGGTGTAAGGAAAGTACAAGAAGATGCTAGAGGGCAAAGGAGTGACCCAGGACCGCGCAGATCTAATAGAGTCAAAAATCCAGTTCAGAAATTGACTTATGATGGGTATCTAGCGCATCACCAAGCCTACATGGCTAAGGTGATACAGGATGTGGAGCCCACATGTTTTGAGGATGCAGTTGGAAATGTGCATTGGGATGATGCAATGAATAAAGAGATGGCTGCATTGGAAGCAAACGACACATGGGAGTTGGTGCCATTGCCAAGTGGCAAGAAAGCTATTGGTTGTAAATGGGTGTATAAAACCAAGCATAAGGCTGATGGTAACATTGAGCATCACAAGGCAAGGCTGGTCGCAAAGGGTTATGCATAGACGTATGGCATAGACTATGAGGAGACCTTTGCTCTAGTGGCAAAGATGACGACTGTGAGAGCTGTCATAGCAGTGGCTGCATCTAGAGGATGGATTATGCATCAAATGGATGTAAAGAATGCCTTCTTGAATGGTGAGTTGCAAGAGGAAGTGTATATGGATCAGCCACCTGGTTATGTCGATCCAGGTTACCCAGATTATGTATGCAGACTTCTCAAAGCTTTGTATGGTTTGAAGCAGGGCTCTAGAGCATGGTATGACAGGATTGCCAAGTATCTTGTCAGTATTGGTTTTAGGAGAGCTCATGCTGATCATTCACTCTATGTACGTGAGAGTGATGTGGGGATTGTGGTCATTACCATATATGTAGATGACCTTATTATTGTGGGTGACAATGCTATGGAGATTGACCATGTGAAGGGTCTTCTCAAACAGGAGTTTGAAATGAAAGATTTAGGCGAGTTGCGCTACTTTCTTGGCATTGAGGTGATCAGGACTCCAGAGGGTGTATGGCTGTCACAGAGACAGTATGCTTTGGACATGTTGTCAAAGTATGGTATGGCTGATTGTAAGCCAATTTCTATTCCCTTGGATGTGAATGCAAAGCTGAGTGCAGAGAAGGGTGATGTTGTTGAGGATGTCAACATGTACAGGAAGATTGTGGGTAGTCTAATCTACTTGACTATCACGAGGCCAGACTTGAGCTACACAGTAGGCTTGGAGAGTCAGTTCATGCAGCTTCCGAGGAAGCCACATTTGGATGGAGTACGACGCACACTTAGGTATGTGCAAGGCACTCTTGACTACGCATTGTTCTATGCAGCAGATGCACCATTAGCATTGTATGGGTATACAGATGCAGATTGGGCAAGTAGCATTGTTGATAGGAGATCTACGAGTGGCTTCATGTTCTCTTTTGGGAGTGCTGCTGTTACTTGGAGCAGCAAAAAGCAGCCTACGGTTGCTTTATCGAGCACAGAGGCCGAGTACAGAGGTGCAGCAGTTGCGGCGTGCGAGGTAGCTTGGCTACGCACATTACTTGAGGACTTGGGAGTGCAGGTGGACCAGCAGATTTTCATCCATTGTGACAACCTCAGCAGCATGCAGTTGGCTAGGAACCCAATGTTCCATGCCAAGACCAAACACATAGAGGTCCACTACCACTACGTTCGAGAGCGAGTGTTGGCGGGCGACATCGACTTGGTCTACGTCAGCACAGAGGAGCAAATAGCGGATATCTTTACCAAGGCCCTCGGAGCTGAGAAGCTTCGACGTTTCCGGACTATGCTTGGACTCTGCGACATGCAGAGCTCGAGGGGGAGTGTTGAGATGTCGAGCTCTACACCTTGAGCTGGCATCCACTACGGGTCTTGGCCGCTTACGGCATTTACTCACTGGTGCGTTAGGTGACCGACACGGAGGATCTCTGCCAGTGATTCTACAACTGGACTACACTTATAGTGCCAGCCTAGTACGCTTCTAGCGAGTTCACACTTAGTGACCGCATGTACATATGTGCTACTTTTCAGCTTTAGCACTTAGTCATTTTGTACTCTCTTTTCTGAGAAGAAGAGAAGAAGCTTTCCATCTCTGTGTGCTTTGTGCTTGTCTTGTGTAGCTCTCTTGCATCCTCATTCTTTACATGTGTTACATAAACTTCCTCAAATATGTCACCATTCAAGAAAGCAGTAACAATGTCTGATTGATGTACATCCCAACCAAAATGAGCTGCCAATGCACATAGAAAACGCACAGTAGTCATACGACAAGTGGGAGAAAAAGTCTCTTCAAAATCTATGCCTTTTTGTTGTGCATAACCCTTTGCAGCAAGTCCAGCCTTATGGCGATATATCTCACCATCCGGCTTGCGTTTCAACTTGTAAACCCACTTCGTACCAATGGCTTTTTTTCCAGGAGGCAAATCACATAAAGTCCATGTGTCATTTTCTATAAGTGCATCATATTCTGATTGCATGGCAGCCATCCAATTTTTTGAATTCTGTGCTTCATCAAAAGACAGAGGCTCCTCAACATCATGTAAGCTAGACACAGCCAAATCATAACAATCTGATACATAAGATGCATGGCGAGAGCCTGAACGAGTACGACTAGACAAAGGTGCATCCAATTTATTGTCACGCAAAGTGTGCACCAGCCATGCTGGCATACCTCTAGCCTGCTCATTTTCAACCCTTTCCTCATCAAGTACATCATGTACATCGGCATCAGTAATAGGCTGATCTATAACATTTTTAGAAACCCCCATAGGCTGTACATTTGCCTCATCGTATTTCCACCACTGAAAAGAGGCAACAAAGTGTCATAAATGTCCTGTGAGCTTACATTACTGTCTCTAGTACATGACAGCAAGGGCTGAACAAAATCTTCCACAAACACTACATCCCGTGAAACCAGAATACGCTTTGTTTGCAGATGATATAACCTGTAACCTTTGCTTTCAACACTATAACCAACAAAAATACATTTCATAGCCTTATCATCCAATTTTTTGTGCTGTGTTTGTGGCACCAAAGCATATGCCAAACAGCCAAAAACACGCATGTGCTCAATAGAAGGCTTTCTATCATGCCATGCTTCATATGGAGTAATAGATTGCAAAGCTTTCGTAGGACACCTGTTAAGTACATAAGTGGCATACAAGATGGCCTCAAGCCAAAAAGAATGCGGCAAAGCTTGACTTTTGACCATACATCGTGCGGTTTCCGTCAGTGACCTGTTTTTCCTCTCAACAACACCATTTTGCTGAGGTGTATAAGGCACTGTACCTTGGTGTTTTCTCCCACAACTAGCCAAAAATGCATTAAATTCATGAGACATATACTCCCCCCCTCGATCGGAACAAAGGGTGCCCATAGTACATTTCGAGACATTTTCAGCCATAGCCAGAAATTGCTTGAAGCACAAAAAAACTTCGAACTTCGCTTTAAACGGAAATACCCATGCATGCCTGGAGTAATCATCAATGAAAGTCACGAAGTAAAGGTAATTGCCCAAGGATGGAGTTTGCATGTGCCCATAAACATCACTATGCACAAGCTGCAACCTGCATGTGGCCCGAACTGAACCATCCTTTGGAAACTTAGAACGCTGCATCTTACCCAAAATACAGTCTTCACAAACATGTTTGACAGGTGCTTCAAGAGGTGGCAAAGAAGCAACCATATTAGATTTCTGCAAAGGCAGCAAACTGGCAAAATTCAGATGACAAAAACATGCATGCCAAAGTTTTGCATATGAAATAGCCCTTGAATCTGCAACAACATTTGTAAAATTTTGTCCACACTTGTCATACAAAGTGAGCTTATACATCCCATGGCACAAAAGGCCAGATGCAACAATTTCATCACCAAAATTGAGATCGTGAACTGTACATCTGTCATCGACAAATTTGACTACAAGTCCAAGTCTAGCAAGTCCGGATACAAACAAGAGATTCTTCTTGATCCCAGGTACATAAAGTGCATCAACAAGTGTGAAGGAACAGCCATTTGCAATAGTAAGCACAATTTTTCCAACTCCCTGAACCGGATAAGAGGCATTGTTGGCACAAGTTACTGAATTCCCATGAGGAACAGACTCGAGAGAGGTAAACAATTCATGATGTGAGGTAATGTGCTTTGTAGCACCATTGTCGAAATACCACACATGTGAATCTGCGGCAACTGACAAGCATGCATTATGGACAGCAGGATTGTAAGTGCACTCTACGCTAAAAGCCCATTCTGCATCAACATCAGCAACACAGTCTCCTTTCACAGAAGACTCAATAATGGCTGCATTTGTAGTGGAACCGGCATTTGCAGTGGAACCATCCTCTTTCTTCTTAGCCTCTTTGGCCTTCAATTTAGGACATGACTTGATCAAGTGATCATTAGCTTTACAATAATGGCAACGCGTCTTCTTTTTGTCCTTATCACCAGAATTTCCAGACGAATTGCTGCCAGCAGCTGAAGCATTAGGAACGTAAGTTTTGCCACTCGCAGCAGAACCATAAGAAGTGGCCGCATTGCTGTGGGCTTTCTTTGAGAAGTAATAAAAGCCTGTTCAACTGCACGCTGCCTAGTTCTGTTTTTTCTGGAAAGTGACTCTTGCAATAGCAATGTGCATAATGCATCAAACTTGACAACTTCAGGATTTCCTTGGGTCATCAGTCTCCAAGTACTAGCAAAAGTCTGGTAGGAATCTGGTAAGGCATCAAGAACGGTCTGCACAAGGGAACTGTCTGAAATGACTTCACCTGCAGAAATAAGTTGCTCATTGATATGCTTGACACTAGCAAGGAAAATGTCCATATCATCTTCCTCATGCATAATTTTCGACACCAGCTCTTTACGCAACAAAGCAATTTTAGCCTCATTGCGGCTTGCATAAGACCTGCTAGAATATCCCAAGCATGTTTTGTAGATTTTGCTGAACGAATGTGAGGAACAATGGTGCGCTTCACAAACAACGCAATCAATGCATGAGCCTACGCATCCTTTACATCCCAATGAGCTTGCTCTGCCGTAGGCAAAACAACTCTAATAGCAGCAATCCTTGCAACAAGACCTGCAACATCCTCAACATCGCCTACATCCTCAGAACCAAGACGTACATCAATGCCCTGCACAATGTTCCAAACGCCCTTTGACACAAGAACATGTTGCATCATATAAGCCCACATAGGGTAGTTGTCCCCATCCAACCTGTCCTCATCAGCAAACATCTTGAACACATCTGTGTTGTTGTCAACCATGGTAAATGCTGCACCTGATGTGAAAACTACTCGAAAATAGGAAAAATGGAGCGGGAACAACACGTGCTATATAGCACAAACCGTAGAAGACTATGAGGCACCTGTTATGCAAAAAAAGTCACTGACAAAAATTCTGCACAAAATGATGAAATAGCCTGTGCAGTATTGCCTGTAGTGAAATGGAGGCCAAGAGGAGCCGGGATCAAAAATCTGAGCAGACTAAGCTCTACGAGATCTCCCGAAATTTTTGTCGACCTGCGAACGCTTGCCAAAGCTCACTGAAATCGGAGAAAGTGAGTGGGCGTGTGCTGGAGTAGCTGGCGACTAAGCCCGGGAGGACACAACCTGCTCTGATACTAATTGTTGGAAGTAGGGTTGCAGAAAAACGCACACAACTTGGAGAAAATGAAGGAAGCTCAAGGCACACAATAGAGAGTGTGTTACTTAGTATGCAATGGAAAGATAGATAGCCCTAGAGTGATGGGCGTATATACAATGCACGGGGAAAAAACCTCCTAAAGAGGGAAAAAATACCCCGGCGGTCCTAGTGTGTTCACACACATCACTACCACTTGTATATGGTAACACATACAAAGTGCTTTCTGTTGGACTATTACAAAAGCCTCGTTTAACAAATGAGTGTCAACTTTCTCATACCAAGCACGAGGAGACTCCTTCAACCCATACAAATCTTTCTTACATTTGCTCACTTTATCCTCTTTTCCTTTCTTGACAAAATCGCGAGGCTGTGTTACATAAACTTCCTCAAATATGTCACAAGGCATGTAAGGTCAACTGCTAAGTTTCTCTTTGAGAACATTATTACGCGATTTGGTTGTCCGTTTGAGATTGTGAGTGACAATGGTACTCATTTTATAAATGGAGTGATAAAGGAACTCACAATAAACTTCAAGATAGCCCACCATAAGTCTACATCTTATTATCCACAAGCAAACGGCCAAGCTAAGAGCAATAACAAGACCTTAATTTCTATCTTGACCAAAATAGTGGAAGCTCATTGCACAAATTGGGATTTGAAGTTGACATGAGCTCTATGGGTTTATTGTACTTCTTACAAAGTGGCTATTAATTGTACACCATTCAAAATGCTATATGGCCAAGAAGCAAATGGGAGTTTGTAATTCCAGTCTACGGGTAGCTTCACAAGAAGGTTGGGATGGTAACCCTTTAGTTGAGCGTTTATATATCCTTGAGAGGTTAGATGAAGAAAGACAATTGGTTGTGCAAAATGCACTTGTGGAGAAAGATAGGAGAAAGAAATGGTTTGACCGTCATCTAAAAACCAAGGATATCAAAGGTTGGGGATAAAGTCCTTATGTATGGAGTGTGTAACGAGAAGAACAAGTTGAAATACGCAGGAAAAGGACCATATAGAGTATGTGAAATCACTCCACAAGATACCATTCATGTGGAAACTCTTAATGGAGTTGAAACCATTGGATTCCTTAATGGGAGTAAATTTAAAAGATACCATGATCCGTTAAGCCAAGAGGAGCTACGTGCCATTCATTAAAAAAAGACATCCAAGACACAAGCAAAATTGAAAAAGATACAAGCTCAAGTTGAGGCTAAGGAGCGACAGCAATGTATTAGATGCCAACGAGAGGCCAACCTTGGAGGTAATTACACATGCATTTCACGTTGAAACAGAGGATGATTGGTTAGACTCTGACACACCTCTATAATACCCTTTTGAGTTAAATAGCACCTATGGGAAAGTACTATATAATACCTTATTGGACACGGGTGCTAAAGATAATATGCTATCATATGGGGTGTGGTGTTAGTTAGGAAATCCATCTCTATCTGAGAGTACTATTCAAGTCAAGAGTGTCAACAAGAAAAAAACTACGGTTTTTGGAATCTGACACACTTCTGTCAATTATGACAACGGGGTTGTGGCTCAAGACTTTTTGGTCATGCCTACTAGAATTATGGAAGGCAATAAAAACTTAGGACGTGCGTGGAATGCACTATTGATTGGGGAACTGGGAGTGTCACAACATAGAAACCAACTCTTAGCCCTGCCACTCAAGCGATAGTCCCTGCGATATTACCTCCTAAGGAAATAAAACCCAAAACATCACATGACCAGGAGGTTAAACCATATGTCCCTATAATCCAACTCTCTAGAGCTTCAACTTTTGTAGCTGAAACAAAGCTTGAGACACACAAAACCCATCATAATATAGCAAAGAAAACATACAAATGGGTCCCTAAAGCTTCTTTAGCGACCATTGCTGATGCTAAATGTCAGTAGCCTTGTAAGAGACGCCCCACTCGCTTCCAAAAATGTAAGAAAACGTTGCGTTGAATTTCGAAACAACTATTGGAAGCCCAAGGCTACTATGAAGGAAATGATCAAATCTGGGTGCCAAAATGTAAATTGTATTCTTACCTGTCACCTGACCTATGTGAGTCAAATCTTGTAACGATAAAGCTGAGTGAAGATCGTGGGAAGGAAAAGATCACAGAGCACTATACACCTGGTTCAGAGCTAGTTTGGGTACCTAAGCGAGAAAGGATTGTTTTGCTCAGCTCCAACATTGAAAAAACAAATGAAGCTTCTTGCTCTTCATGTAGGTCTTATACAAAAATACAAGCTTCAACACAACCTCCACATACCATTGTAAATATCCATACAAACAAGATAGAATTTGCACCTCCCATTGTAAGTTCACCATCTACAACAATGTTGTAAATAAAATCATGGGAGGGTACCTTACCACCCTTGCAATTAGATGAAATGCCTAGGGCGGTCGAAAACTATTGGTCAAAGTCTTCACCCATAACAACTTGAAACATTTGGTGACGATATCATTTCAAAAGGTATGATCTACCCAAGGAAGGGGGGAGTGTTTGCTTACATCCATCATTCACTTGCTCCCCTCTTAACCTTCCTCCCTGACCTCTCAATCTCCCAATCTTAGGGAATGTATATAGATAGCCCTATACTCAAGAAAAGAAAAAGAAGTAAAAGAGCAAGAACCACCAAACAAAATCTTAAAACCTACAAGTTCAAGTACACGACCCAAAATCATAAAAACACATTATGCACAAGGACACGACCTTTTGACATGACCCTTATAATATTTGCACACACTAACCATCATCTATCTATGTGTACAAATATGGCTAGTATGATAGAGTCATCCACTCCTACCTTGGGTGAGAGATACCCTCTTAGTGTTTCACATACTCTACTCGGTCCTTGCTTGTGAATGGGATTTGGTAGATACGCTAGCGTGTGAGAAGAATTTTGAGGAATTAGAATGGTTGATACGTCTCTTGACTACGATTGATCCATACTTAGTAGAAAACGTCTCTCTGTTGCACAAGCCTACCCTTTAACCAAGATGACTATAGACGTCTAGTGACGATCTTAGTGAACATTTGTGCCTCTAATGAAGAGGAAGAGTTACATGATTACACAGATGGCACGTATGGTCTCACGGATGATGACTTTGTTTTTCTCGATGATGATGAGGATAGGGGTTTAGACCTAGGGCTACCCGCCCATCTAATCAATATCCTGTTCCCTTGACTCTCTAGAAGGGTGAAAATAATTAGGCTATGGCTCCTTATGTTGTTCGATTGTGTTCAATAAAGGTTGGTGCCTCTTCCCACTGATGTGCCTCCTAGAGGATTGGTTGTGTTCTAGTGTGTACAGCAACGTGTTGCCGTTGTTAGGATTTTGAACTTCATGGAATCTTTCTCTCGTTCACTCTTTGAATCAAGCGCAATCATCAACACGAACATGTGTTTCTTGACCATTAGCATTGACTCTTATTTTTTTGCATCCATATTTGTCTGCTTTAATCGTGATTGGTAGCACAATATTCAACACATCTTAGATTAAGCATTCGATTCTATATAATTTTTGATTATAATCCCATGTCTAGGTTTAAGAATCAAGCAGTCTGACTGAGCTAGTTTGACCAAGTTAGGCGTTATAGATCTTCTCTTAATACCATGGGGAATGCCTTCCTAATAATCAATGGTTACTTTAGGTTCTCAATCCGATTTAGGTAGCATTGTGTGCAATGTACTAGGGCTTTCTAATGGGCTTAGTCCCTATTGACCTTTAGCTTAAGTATTATAAAGGGAGTTTACTAGTGTGATGAGCCTGGGGAGGGTAACAGTGTCATATGACCCCCCAAGGTTACAAAATTGAAATGTTGAAAACGAACAAACAAAAAAATCAAAAGTGCCACAATGTAAAATCCTAAACTGGAAGAAAAGTCTCAGCTTTATTTGGTACTTCACTCACATGTATTGCCTATGGTACTAGAGTCCTCAAGGTTCCTAGTGTGTGTGCTTTTCCTTGAAAATAAAAAAGCCCAAGGCATACAAAATAAGCACACACATCAAAATTGAATCAATGTAAAAAAACTTTAGGGGGTCAAAGATAAGGGAATAAGTGAGGCGATAATTTCATGAGCAATTCCTTTTATCGTAGCTTAACTAATGGTCTTTTAGATATAGCCTTTAGTTAGCCCTCGAACATGAAATACTTTGCTCTCGCAATTAAACAACTTAATTGACTAGAGAGAATTGAGAAGCTTGCCCATGGTATTAATAGTTGTTATCATATACATGTGGTAGTGATGTGTGTGAACACACTAGGACCGCCGGGGCATTTTTTTCCTCTTTAGGAGGTTTTTTCCCCCGTGCATTGTATATACGCCCATCACTCTAGGGCTATCTATCTTTCCATTGCACACTAAGTAACACACTCTCTATTGTGTGCCTTGAGCTTCCTTCGTCTTCTCCAAGCTGTGTGTGTTTCTCTGCAACCCTAATTCCAATAATTGGTATCAGAGCAGGTCACGTCCTCCCGGGCTTAGTTGCCAGCTGCTCCAGCACACGCCTGCTCACTTTCTCCGATTTCAGTGAGCTTTGGCGAGCGTTCGCAGGTCGACAAATATTTTGGGAGGGCTCAAAGAGCTCGGTCTGCTCAGAATTTTGATTTGGGCTCATTTCGGCCTCCGTTTCCACTACGGGCAGTACTGCACAGGCTATTTCGTCATTTTGTGCAGATTTTTTGTCAGTGCCGTTTTTTGCATAACAGGTGCCTTATAGTCTTCTACGGTTTGTGCTATATAGCACAAGTTGTTCCCGCTCCATTTCTCCTATTTTCGGGCAGTTTTCACATCAGGTGCAGCATTTACCATGGCTGACAACAACAACACAGATGTGTTCAAGATGTTTGCTGCTGAGGACAGGTTGGATGGGGACAACTACCCTATGTGGGCTTATATGATTCAACATGTTCTTGTGTCAAAAGGTGTGTGGAACATTGTGCAGGGCATTGATGTACGTCCTGGTTCTGAAGATGTAGGCGATATTGAGGATGTTGCAGGTCTTGCTGCAAGGATTGCAGCTGTTAGAGTTGTTTTGCCTACGGCAGAACAAGCTCGTTGGGATGTTAAGGATGCGCAGGCTCATGCATTGATTGCGTTGTCTGTGAAGCGCACCATTATTCCTCACATCCGTTCAGCAAAATCTGCAAAACAGGCTTGGGATATTCTAGCAGGTCTTTATGCAAGCCGCAATGAGGCTAAAATTGCTTTGCTGCGTAAAGAGCTAGAGTCGAAGATTATGCATGAGGAAGATGATATGGACACTTTCCTTGCTAGTGTCAAGGATATCAATGAGCAACTCATTTCTGTAGGTGAAGTCATTTCGGACAGTTCCCTTGTGCAGACTGTTCTTGATGCCTTACCAGATTCCTACCAGACTTTTGCTAGTACTTGGAGACTGATGACCCAAGGAAATCCTGAAGTTGTCAAGTTTGATGCATTATGCACATTGCTGTTGCAAGAGTCACTTTCTAGAAAAAACAGGACTAGGCAGCGTGCAGTTGAACAGGCTTTTATTGCTTCTCAAAGAAAGGGTGGTAACAGTAATGCAGCCACTTCTTATGGTTCTGCTGCGAGTGGCAAAAATTCTGTTCCTAATGCTTCTGCTGGCAGCACTTCATTTGGCAATTCTGGTGATAAGGGCAAAAAGAAGATGCGTTGCCATTATTGTAAAGCCAATGATCACTTGATCAAGTCGTGTCCTAAGTTGAAGGCCAAAGAGGCTAAGAAGAAAGAGGGTGGTTCCACTGCAAATGCTGGATCCACTACAAATGCAGCCATTGTTGAGTCTTCTGTGAAAGGAGATTGTGATGCTGATGTTGATGTAGAATGGGCTTTTAGCGCAGAGTGCACTTACAATCCTGTTGTCCATGATGCATGCTTGTCAGTTGCTGCAGATTCACATGTGTGGTATTTCGACAGTGGTGCTACAAAGCACATTACCTCACATCGTGAATTGTTTACCTCTCTCGAGTCTGTCCCTCATGGGAATTCAGTCACTTGTGCCAACAACGCCTCTTATCCAGTTCAGGGAGTTGGAAAGATTGTGCTCACTGTTGCTAATGGCAGTTCCTTCACACTTGTTGATGCACTTTATGTACCTGGGATCAAGAAGAATCTCTTGTCTGTATCCGCACTTGCTAGACTTGGACTTGTAGTCAAATTTGTGGATGACAGATGTACAGTTCATGATCTCAGTTTTGGTGATGAAATTGTTGCATCTGGGCTTTTGTGCCGTGGGTTGTATAAGCTCACTTTGTATGACAAGTGTGGACAAAATTTTGCAAATGCTGTTGCAGATTCAAGGGCTATTTCAGATGCAAAACTTTGGCATGCACGTTTTGGTCATCTGAATTTTGCCAGTTTGCTGGGTTTGCAGAAATCTGATATGGTTGCTTCTTTGCCGCCTCTTGAAGCACCTGTCAAACATGTTTGTGAAGGCTGTATTCTGGGTAAAATGCAGCGTTCTAAGTTTCCAAAGGATGGTTCAGTTAGGGCCACATGCAGGTTGCAGCTTGTGCATAGTGATGTTTGTGGGCCCATGCAAACTCCGTCCTTGGGCAATTACCTGTACTTCGTGACTTTCATTGATGATTACTCCAGGCATGCATGGGTATTTCCGCTTAAAGCGAAGTCCGAAGTTTTTATGTGCTTCAAACAATTTTTGGCTATGGCTGAAAATGTCTCAAAATGTACTATGGGCACCCTCTGTTCCGATCGAGGGGGGGAGTATATGTCTCATGAATTTAATGCATTTCTGGCTAGTCGTGGGATAAAACACCAATGTACAGTGCCTTATACACCTCAGCAAAATGGTGTTGCTGAGAGGAAAAACAGGTCACTAACGGAAATGGCACGATGTATGGTCAAAAGTCAAGCTTTGCCGCATTCTTTTTGGCTTGAGGCCATCATGTGTGCCACTTATGTACTTAACAGGTGTCCTACGAAAGCTTTGCAGTCTATTACTCCATATGAAGCATGGCATGATAGAAAACCTTCTATTGAGCACATGCGTGTTTTTGGCTGTTTGGCATATGCTTTGGTGCCACAAGTGCAGCGCAGAAAATTGGATGATAAGGCTGTCAAATGTATTCTTGTTGGTTATAGTGCTGAAAGCAAAGGTTACAGGTTGTATCATCCGCAAACAAAACGTATTCTGGTTTCACGGGATGTAGTGTTTGTGGCAGACTCTGTTCAGCCCTTGCTGTCATGTACTAGAGACAGTAATGTAAGCTCACAGGACATTTATGACACTTTGTTGCCTCTTTTGAGTGGTGGAAATACGAATGTAAGTTCCAATGAGGCAAATGTACAGCCTATGGGGGTTTCTGAGAATGTTTTAGAACAGCCTATTACTAATGCAGATGTACATGATGTACTTGATGAGGAAAGGGCTGAAAATGAGCAGGCTAGAGGTATGCCAAAATGGCTGGTGCACACTTTGCGTGACAGTAAATTGGATGCACCTTTATCTAGTCGTACTTGTTCAGGCTCTCGCCATGCATCTTATGCATCAGATTGTTATGCTTTGGCTGTGTCTAGTTTACATGATGTTGAGGAGCCTCTGTCTTTTGATGAAGCACAGAATTCAGAAAATTGGATTGCTGCCATGAAATCAGAATATGATGCACTTATAGAGAATGACACATGGACTTTATGTGATTTGCCTCCTAGAAAAAAGGCCATTGGTACGAAGTGGGTTTACAAGTTGAAACGCAAGCCGGATGGTGAGATCGATCGCCATAAGGCTCGACTTGTTGCAAAGGGTTATGCACAACAAAAAGGCATAGATTATGAAGAGACTTTTGCTCCCACTTGTCGTATGACTACTGTGCGTTTTCTATGTGCATTGGCAGCTCATTTTGGTTGGGATGTACATCAATCAGACATTGTTACTGCTTTCTTGAATGTTGACATATTTGAGGAAGTTTATGTAACGCAGCCTCGCGGTTTTGTCATAAAAGGACAAGAGGACAAAGTGTGCAAATGTAAGAAGGCTTTGTATGGGTTGAAGCAATCTCCTCGTGCTTGGTATGAGAAAGCTGACACTCATTTGGTTAAACGAGGCTTTCGTAACAGTCCAACAGAAAGCACATTGTATGTAAAGCGTGAGGATGATATATTTCTCATTGTGGTTCTTTATGTTGATGATTTGCTGATCACTGGACCAAATGAGAGACATATTGATGAATTTAAGGCTGATTTGAATGCTACTTTCAAGATGAAAGATTTGGGGTTGTTGCATCATTACTTGGGTATACAGTTTAAGCAGTGTGATGGTGGTATTGCCTTGTGTCAGAAAAGTTACATAGAGACATTGCTATGTAAGTTTGGACTTGAGGATTGCAAACCTATTGCCACTCCCATGGAAACAGGTTTGAAGTTGAGTCTACATGATGCTGGCGATCCTGCTGATGTCACTCTTTACCAAATTGCTGTTGGCTGCCTCATTTATGTATGCAACACGAGGCCAGATATTCAGTATGCAGTCTCGCAGGTCAGCAGATTTATGCATAGCCCAGGGTCTAAGTATTGGCAGGCTGTCAAGAGGATTTTCTGCTACCTTAGTGGAACTTTACATCCTGGCTTGTTTTATCCCAAGGGGGGATCATTGCCGCCAGACTTACATGCTTTTTCGGACTCAGATTGGGCTGGTTGTTTTGACACGCGAGTGTCCACAAGTGGTTTTTGTTTCATGCTTGGCAGTTCATGTATATCATGGTTGAGCAAGAAGCAACCTACTGTGGCCACTTCGAGTTGTGAGGCTGAGTACAGGGCAGTCTTCACAGCTACAGTTGAGTGTGTATGGCTCAGACGCCTTATGGCTGACTTGGGTGTTGGACAGGACACTGCCAACACTATCTACACTGACAGTCAGAGCGCATTGGCAGTTGCGAGGAACCCAGTTTTTCATGCTCGCACAAAGCACATTGAGGTGCATTACCACTATGTCAGGGAGAGGCTCTCAGCAGGAGAGATCAGCTTGGCTTATGTGCCAACACAGGACAACCTTGCAGATCTTTTCACAAAGGCATTGTCTCGTGAGAAGCTTGAAGCTTTCCGCAAAGCTTTGGGCTTACTCCCCTTTGTGGACTGATCTTGTCCTCAGGGCATGGCACTTCCCTTTACTCATGTGCCAGCTCTCGTTCACCGCATCACTCCAGGGGGGATTTGTTACCATATACATGTGGTAGTGATGTGTGTGAACACACTAGGACCGCCGGGGCATTTTTTCCCTCTTTAGGAGGTTTTTTCCCCCGTGCATTGTATATACGCCCATCACTCTAGGGCTATCTATCTTTCCATTGCACACTAAGTAACACACTCTCTATTGTGTGCCTTGAGCTTCCTTCGTCTTCTCCAAGCTGTGTGTGTTTCTCTACAACCCTAATTCCAACAATAGTTGACCTCTAGTGCCTTTCGACCGTTAAATTAGCGACCCTAGGCTTGTTTAGTTTTTTACCTTTACAATTGCTTATGTGTTTGATTATATTACAGTTTAATGTTTTACTGCTAACAAATTGTTTAATATTCTAATACGAATCAATTTGTGTGCCTACAACTGCATATGCTTTTTAATTGTATATGATAATGCAATTACTTTGCCAATTTTGGTTGATTTTGCGGTGATTGAAGAAGGATAAGGACATTCAATCTCGGATGCTCTCCACCTCGACGAACGGGCTTCATCTCAATAGCTTCCAAGGATGGAATCTACATCAGGAAGGGGGGCATGTTAACCCTCAAGGACACCCTATCACCTTCAAAGGACGTTTTATTATTTATTTGATTGAGTCATGGACCGGGCTTGTCGATCCAATAAATGTGTAGGTGATCGCCGATGAGAGGCGCACCACTTATCTTATTTTTACAGTAGTTTTGCAACGACCGACCACTGTGGGCGCCCATGTGTGAATGGGTCAAACTCTTATAAAGGTCCATTTGATCCTCATTCTTTGAGGTGCAAGCTAAGATGCTCTTGCTCCATTTCTGTCTCCTTCTCCTTCGTGTGCTCACGTGTGTATGTGTGTGTGTATGCTTGAGAGAGAGAGAGAGAGAGAGAGAGAGAGAGAGAGAGAGAGAGAGAGAGAGAGAGAGAGAGAGTGATTGAGCATTGTGGCTGCATCGACAACGGCAAGGCGGTTGAGCACCGCCGATGTTGAGTGCAGCATCAACGGCGACTCCTTCTTCTTTGTAGCACAGTATCCTTTACGACGGAAACATTGAGCGGCGAGTGACCCACCATTGTTTCTTTGAGCTTGCTAGGATTGTCTACTTGTGTGCTTGCAGCCTTTCAAGGCTCGCACATAGTGCACAGGCAAGTTCCCAGCCTCGGACATGTGCGGCAAAGCGCACAGCAACCTCACCAGTAACGAGGTCGCTAATGGGGGGCGGGGGGGACATTGTCTTTACCTTCAAACGATAGGGGCCCAATGGGCTCGCAGGAGTGTAGCCCTCATTGGGAGCCACAACATCACTTTGTTCAACCACCAAGAGCACCACCGTGCCACCCATTGCCTAATTCACAAAATGTCGCCCGGCTCTCCCGATTGCACGCAGCGCCGTGAGGAGCACCTCCATAGCCATGCGGAGAGACAAGCTCTCTCTCTCTCTCCCTCTTGCACTAACCCATATGGGCCACGAACCACTATACACTTCCCTTCGGTACCTTTGCTCCATACATGGGTTAAACGTATCGCCACATGGCAGCTTCTCAGGGCTTGCCCCTTAAGTCACTTAAAATCTCCCCAAAATTTCTTAAAAACACCATTTTTTACCCAAACTTTACCTCCTGCAGTTGGATGCCTACTCATCCATTTGCCTTGCCATTAAGACTGGCCAAAAACTCCCATTTCCAACTCCAATCCATGTAATCCCCGTCGGGTTTCCTCTTTGCCACGGCCTCGAACGAGGTGTCTAAAAATGGGAAGAAAACATATGCACCCACCTTTCTAGCATATGTCGCCAACTTCAACTTGCTGTATCTCGGTCATCAAGAATCCGATTAATGAAATGTCAATTGCTATCCACTTCACATGATGCCTACCACCTTCTTGAACTTTGCCAAGTGCCCAAAAAACACCATATGGCATGGTTCCACACGTTGTTCGGTGGGCACATACCCGACCCCCATCAAATCTTTTACTGGCCATATCTTCCCTCTGGAGCTCCGATTGATGATCTTAGAAGACCGGCATGCTTCACAATTTGAGCTCTTCAATCCTATCTACTCATATCTTCTCTAGCCATTTGTCCCCAGCTGCCTTGTACATCAAGAATCTATAACACCTTCCAACTTTAAACTTGAATATCTTGCACATCGGGGCTCCGTTGAACGAGCCGTTTGGACCGGCTTGCACAACATCTCGAACTCCATATCCTAGGGCACAAACATTGCACTTTAGGCACCTTTACATGTCATCCCAATTGGACCATTTTTTACCCTTTTTTACCTGAAAAGCCGCATCAGGCATACATTTCCACTAGCACCTGCTTGCCTAGGTCTTTTGCACCTGGCTTAACGCTTTGTCCTGCACCTGCTAAGCACCCTTTTCTTTGCATAGAGCACTTCCCTACACAGAACAACTTTGGCTGCACCACCATTGACCACCCCCTTGTTGAACATTTATGTTCAGCCACACACATGCTTATTGAACTAAAAAATTGCACCATCCCAACAAACACTATGTACAACACAAAACCACCACCATATGGACAAGAACTGGCACTTGCTACCCACATCCTTTGCTCAAGCGGGTTGCCCAATCCCCTGCTTCACATGTTTTTTTTTTCGAGAAAAAGATCCGTCTATTAGTTACTGAAACTGCCCATAGGGCTACAATCACCTCTTCAAGAGAGCGATACAACAACCATGATGGGAGACTCTCCCAACGAAAAAACCAGCATATGTACAATGGGGCTAAATCAAGAAATGGGGGGAGGGAAAAGCCACACAGGTGGTTGGTAATGCCATCGGAGTACTCCCTGGACCATGGGTTAAAAAGGCCCAGGACGCCAGAGTCGAAGGAAAGCCTCTCTACGTTCCCGCATGCGGTTGAAGCTGTCCTGTAGTCCCTCAAGCTGTCCTCTAAGAGTATGGATCAACTCTAGCCAAAAATCGCGAACAGTCTCTGCTGGTGGCACAGGGCGGGCCCGCCAGATGAACCAGAGTGTCAGGCCACTGATGAGCTCCCAACACTCCTCTCTCTCACTGCCCCACTCTTGTGGAGTAAGCTTTGTAGCTACCAGGCTGGAGTGTAGGTCGTCCCTCCTGCATCACTATCATCCTGCTGGTGGAAGATAGCTCAAACTGAAGTGTTGGGCCCGTGAGGGTGGACCAAGCCGCTGCTCCCCCAAGTGTATTGTCGAGCCGTGGAGAGAGCAGGCATCAGCAGAAGAACTCGTAGCCACACCTGCTGGGCCAAGGACAGTCCTAGAGACAATGACGCTGACTCTCCACAAGATGGTCACAAGCTGCACATGCGACCGAGAGACCACTGTGCAATAGCTAGCTCCCAACTGATGTAGCTCTGCGTGCGACCAGCCTGAAACAAGGTGACTCGCCTCGGCTGTCTGGAGTCCCACAACCGCTCCTAGAAGACTGTCAAGAACTCAGCTGCGAGACCCTCCTCCTACCATGAGGTGCTACAGTGGGGTGGGCCTCTCTCTGTGCTGCTAGTATATGACGTCCCAGTCGAACAGTGTACTGAAAGAAAGGGACTCTTGGGTGGTCTGCAGAAGAGAAGGGGTCCCTCCAGAGCCACTCACCAGGATCCCACTGTACTCGTGCCAGTGGACAACACTCCCAAGCCCACAGCCTGCAGTGTCCAGTCTCAAGAGCTGCTGGGTCAGGATCTATGACACAAGTCCTCACACATATACCCACTACTTGGATCCTCTGAAAACAACACTCTGTCACCTGCGGGGCCTCTACTGCAACTCGCTATAGGCGTCCCCCACCCTGAAGCTCGAAGAAAAGTGAGGAAACAGTCTCTGATGGAGATGAGAACCTCCAGTCGTGTGAAGGCTCCCATCCACCTGGGTGCTACTGGCTCGAGAGGCATGAGCCACTCAGCTGGAACTGCCTCTGAGATGTCCTAACACATGCTCTACACCCCCTCTCATGCCCTGTAGTAGCTGGAGACCCTGCACCTCCTCTGACAAGCATGTGAACTCTAACCAGTCACCTAAAGAGCACGCTGGACCCGCTGCCATGGAACCCCAGGAAACATGAGGCCAACTACCAACCAAGTGGCCTCTCTGAGTGCTAACCATGGGGTTCCAGACAAGGGGCTTCCGTAGGTGCTCCTCCGTGCAAGTGGGTTGTCTCTGCTCCAGGCCTCGCCGCAAGAGCTCCCAAGAGCGAAGTAGACTCACAGTGAAGCGGTCCTCCAGTCTCCTGCTCAAACCAACTCTGTGCATCTCTGTGAAGATCCATCTGGTCAAAGGTTGCAAGAGGCCTCCTGCCTGAGGCACCCTAGCACGAAGCCGCTGCAGCAAGAACTCCTTCTAGGGCTCCTCACCTGGAAGAAGTCCTCTAACGATGAACTTCCCAAGAAGGGCTCTGCTCTGCTGTGCTGGGTCAATGATCCCAATCCCTCCCTGTGAACAAGGAAGAGTGATGACCTGCCAAGCCACTTTGGCTCGGGCTATCTGAGTGTCATGTCCTGACCAAAGGAAGTTCCTGATCAGTCTCTCTACCTGGCTGATACAAGAACTCGAGAAGATCCAGCAAGAAATGATGTACCACATAGTCGCCAACAACACCTGGTTGGCCACTACTACTCTGCCAGCCAAACAAACTCATGCTGAGGTCCAATGTAACAACTTTCTCCTGATAGACAAGAGAAGGGGAGCAATCTACTGCTCGGGAGACAAGTCCAAACCAACCTGACAACCCAAGTACCGAATTGCAGTCCCTGGGGGAATCCACCTAAAACCCTCTCCTGGCATCCAATCGGGTACAGGAGCACTACCAACCGAGAAAGCCACTGTCTTTCTCCAGTTGATCAGTGTGCCCGATGCACAACAGAAGGTCTCTAGAGCCTGCTCACACCTGTGAAAGTTGGCCTCCTGGCCCTCTAGGTACAAGGCTGAGTCGTCGGCAAACTCAGCGTCCAGAAGCTCATCTCCCCGAACAGGGAGTGCTAAGCCCCGTAGACCAACCTGCTGTGACACCAAAAACCTGCTCATCGCCTCCACATAGAACAGAAAGAGGAAGGGAGCAAGCGAAAAGCCCTGTCTGACCGAACGTGTGAGCATGAAGCGATCACCTCTACCTCCCGCCAAAAGAACCTGACTGAGAGCCTGTCTGTACAAAGCTGACACCCCTCTGATCCAAGTATCTAAGAAGCCCATCCTGCGTAGAGTGCCCTCTAGAAAGTCCCAGTCAACTCTGTCGTATGCCTTCTCAAAATCGAGAAGAAGAATCACTAGGTCCTCACCACGGAGCCGTGCCAGGGCAAAAGCCTCCCAAAAAGTAAAGATGTTGTCAAGGATACTGCGTTCCTTGACAAAACGTGTCTGAGTCGCATGTATAAGGCTCTCTAGAAGTGGCTGAATCCTCAAACTCAGAGCCTTGGCAAGAATTTTGTAGGCTGAGTTGAGGATGGTGATGGGGCGCCACTATCGAATCTCATCCAAGGAACCACCCTCCTTGGGAATGAGGTAGATCATGCCCTCACTCATGCTGTCAGGCATCACCCTTGTGTGCAAAATGTACTGAAAAAAACTACAAAGATCTGGGCCCAGCAGCTCCCAGTACTCTAAGAAAAAACTGGGAGTCAGCCCATCCTCACCCGGACAGCTACCACGGGGGAGGGCCCTAAGAGCTCTGTGCAGCTCCTTAAGCTGAAGTGGTAGCTCAAGCCTCTGATGCATCTCCTCAGTCTCACAAGACAAGGCATCTGTGCCCAAACCTGCTCCCTGCTTGTATCCTGACGCTCTGACTGGGGCTCTGCAGACAGTAACTCACGGTAAAAGTCAGTAGCAACTGTACGCATATCCTCGGGCTCAGAAGCAACTGACCCGTCGGTCCTCCTCAACTGATTGACCTTGGCATGCGAATGCTGAGGTCCCAGTGTCTCAAAGAAAGCACCCGTCACTCTGTCGCCCACCTAGGTCCACTGAGCTGCATGTCGGTGGAAAGCAAACTCATGGCGCCTCTCCTCTGTGATAACAAGCTCCTGACGAGCCTGATGTAGTTGCTCCTCCAACCAAGGACTGTCTGGATGCTGCTCCTGCATCCTCTGTAGCAAAGCAATGCCCCGTCTGAGACGTTGCTCCTCCTCTCTCGCTGCAGCCCGACGAGCTTGAGACTCCTGAGAAAAAAGCGGCTAATCTGAGCTAGGCCTGAGGCCACTTTGTCAGCAGGAGAATCCTGCCTGTCTAAGCTCTCTGTCTCGAGAGCCTCTACCCGCTCTCCGAGTGTTGAATCCAACAAGACCCTCTCTAGGATGCGAAGCATCGTGCTCCCACTCCTCTGCATGTCTTCCACTGTGAGGATCACTGGTGCATGGTCTGAGAAGGAAGTTCATGTCAGAATGCCCACTGTCCCTCCCAAGTCACTGAAGTGGTCACTAGTGTAGAAGCGATCTATCTGCGATAGATTCACTCCTCCCACTTAGCGATCCGAACGTGAGAAAGCAAGCCTGTCTGGGGGCCTCACAAAGCCAGAGTGCTGCCAAACATCCGAGACCCTCAGAGTCATACAAAACCTCTCCCAAGATGCCAACTCAACTCCATGCATAGTAGCATGGCTACCACCAATCCTGTCAGAAGGGTCCTCCAACATGTTGAAGTCTCCTCCTATGCACAAGTGTTCTGCCTGCGACGGCAGAGACTCAACTATCTGTGACCAAAACTTTGCTCGAGCACTCGCCTTATTGGGCGCATAGATGTTCAAGAAGCCCACTAGGCAACCCTGAACCTGCATAGTAATCCACTGAGCCCTGCCTGGCACAATAATCCCTCTGCCCACAATGGCCTGTTGTGCAAAGAGTCCGTAATAATTATACATACCCCACCCTAGATGCCTCCAGGTTTAAAAGCAGCTGACCAAAAAGTGTCATATCATCCACGCAAGAGCTGACCACAACATCTAATGCGGCTCTCACACAGATGGTTCTCTTGAAGCATAAGGAGATCAATCTCTCCTCCCACAAGGCAGCGCTGAAGCTCCTGACGTAGTCGGCCCTGCTGACGCTGAAACTGGGGCCCACCTAGTCCCTGCACGTTCCATGAGACGATCCTCATGGGGAGCAAGAGAGAACAGATGCTGCCGCAAGAGCTAGACGGGCTATCTTCGAGGTTGGCTTGGATGGGAAGTAATCCACATCTGAACGTCCTCTAGATAGGCGTGACTGCATCCAGGCCTGGCCCAAGCCCAAGCAGAGCGAGCCGTACGTAAAGCAACCTCCTCTGTCCAAGAGTCCTCATGAATGTATACATATCATGGCAAGCACTGTGTATCGGCAAAGAAGTAAACCACAATGTGTCTATATCCTGTTGCATCTGGAGGTGTCACCGCAAACTTGGCCAATGGCCACAAAGTTTGAAGCATGTCTGTAACTCCTAGTTCTCCCATGTGGTGCGATAACTCTAGGACCTGTGTGTGTAACCATCCCAACATTGAGTCGAGAGTCCACTCTGTCTGGTCCCTACCCCGCAGAGGGGAAAGGAGAAGCCAACTGCTGAGTCCAAGGCCTCTGTCCCCCTAGCTGCAAGGAACAAAACATGGACCCTGAAGCAGGCTGCCTCATGGTCTGCTGAGGGGTCGCCGAGAAAACGAGTGAAGTCGTAGTCGAAGAAATCCCATCGGTGTCGGATGTCAATGCTCGTCAAACCTCGAGGGATGTCTGCAAGGGGGGGCGTCTGCACCTGGAGAGGGGGCCGCAAGAAAGGCTATCCCTCTCTCGCCAAGCGACTCATGGCAAAGGCGCTGCCAAGAGATCTCCTAGAAGCCGGAGAAGGCCCTGCCCCCTGAGACGACTGTGGAACTGGAGTGGGAGGGGGGGGAGAAGGAGCAGGGGGGAGCAGTGGAGAAGAGGGGCGGGGGGGAACGGTAGAGGTAGAGGAGCGGGAGGAAGAGGCGACGGGAGCGGGAGGCGGGGGGGAGGATGAGGAAGAGGGGGGGAACCCTGGAGGGGGAGGGGGTGTCGAGGGTGAAGTTGGGGTGGGGGCTGGAGCAGGGACCTCATCCTGCTTAAGAGGACCAAACCGGTTCCTCGTGGGAACCCACTACTGCTGAGTAGGCGCCTGAGGACCACCCTGGGTGCCAGGCTGTCTCGTTGTGGCCCCTGTCATCGTCGACCACGGATCTGTTGCCATCCCTCCTCCGCTGGAGCCCCAGGCTCAGAGGGTGGCTCTGCATGCGTACGTTGTGTCTCTCTCTGTGTCTGCTAGCCAGCCCTTGCCGGCTAGGGCTGAGACTGTGGTGTAGGTCAAGGCCTCCTCTGTGGACAGGCCTTCGCTAGATGGCCCATCCGTCGGCAAATGAAGCAGCGAAGGCGCAACAAAGGGGGGGGGGTGCAGCGATGGCGTGTAGCAGTAGCGAGCGGCAGCTCCCTGCTTTACATGTTATCATCCACCTAGGTCAAACACCTTGCACTAGTCTCTTCTATCCACATGTAATAGCTTTGCATAGTGCCGCAACAATGCATATAACCAACCACACACCCAAACTGCCAACAACATACCTCTACCGCTCCATGCACCCATTGGCACATCTTGCTAACCATCCAAAGTAATACTCGCACACAAGTACCTAACCCACCCTCCCAACCATGTAAAGCGAGATCCTCATCAAGTAAATCCTTTACTTGCTCAATAGCCCATTGCACAGCTGCACTTATCAACATACCCTTCATCAACTACCACTCACAAACCTCCCTAGAAAGCTTGGACATTGTCTCAAAATCTGCATCACCTATCATAGAGCACACACTCTACACCGGAAGCTCCTCTACCTTAGGCTCGACACTTGCCTTCTCACCTGCCATGCACTCAATTCCAACATCATCAAGCTCTTCCTCATCTACTGGCCCTTCAAGTTCAATTAGCACCACCTGCTCTTTAAGCATCGGCTCTACCACTGCATTATGCTTCGCCAAGGAAGATAGAAACTCGCTCTCTACAGCATTATCCTTGTCTTCCTCCATAGGCAAGGTTGCTCCATCCCTTTGGCAAAACTATGCACCTTTTACACCTTCAAAGCATATTCCACCACCATTTTCATCAATAGGGCCATTAGTTTAATGGAAATGGCCTATGAACTTTGAGAATAGCTGAATTAAGAGAATTAGAGTGAGCATTTTTGTGACGTTACTTTGAGAGCATAGAGGATGAACTTAATTGATGGCAGCAACATAAACATAGTACTTAATTAACTTGGCATGAACAATACTTTTACGAGAGAGAGATTAAAGAACATGACAATAGTTGAGGACCGGATTTACTTGGAGCCGGTCTATTAAGTATGGAGCCTGATTTACCCTTGTAATTTTCTGTGGTAAAAGCGCACATTTGTAAGGCCCCCATTATGAGGAGAAGCCATCGTGCGTAAAGGAAAATCACTCACCGGAAACCAAAATTTTCACGGACAAGAATCAGGGGCAACTTTAGGGGCCTCGGGGGCGGAGGCCCTTGAGACTTTTTTTTCCCCTCGCCGGAATATTCCTTTTCCTTGGAATATTATGGCCGGACGGCGGCCGGAAAGTGGTCGGAAAACAATCGGTCGGTTGGCCGGGGCCGATAGTCAATGGCCGGTGGTTGGTGGTCGGAAGTCAATGGTCGGTGGCCAGTGGCGGAATTCAATGGCCGGTGGCCGAATTCAAAAGCGGACTTATCTTCTCAAGGGCGGCCACACATGGGCGGATTGGAGGGTCCGATTTGGACTTATTTGCACAAGGGCGGCTACACATGGCTGCCTCTCATAAGAGAGGGCATCCCTTTTGGCCTATAAAAGGAGGCCATTTCTACACACATTTCATAGTGTAAAGTTGATGCAACAAGGTGAGTATGAGGTGGTGAGAGTGAAGCAAGGCGGGAGCTCCATTAAGGGTATAATCCCTTTGTAAACTACTTCTTGTTTTGAAGTACTAAAGCCATTGAGTGGTTGCTTTCCCGTGGACGTAGCCCACATTGGGTGAACCACGTATATCGTGTGTACTCTCTCTCTCTCTCTCTCTACTCTATAATCTCTTGTGTGTGAAATCTATCTCTCTCCATTAGGTAATCTACTCAAATATTTATTTAGCTACGTCTTATTTCCTAACACGGTCTCCCTCCAAAAGACATTTGTATTATAGATTCTCCCATCAAGAGAGTCTTGGTACAATACAATCTTTGTGTTCCTTGTGACCTAGGTGATGCAATGAAGATGGAAAGCTTCATGCATCACGAGCATAACATAAACTTTGCAAAAAGCATTAACTATCTCAAGCATCAGTCCCAAGGCCTCAAACAACATTGAAGGTGAAGAGAGCTAGCGGGGAATGAGGATAGGGAAGAGGAAAAAGAATCATTCATAGGAGAAAGAAATAGTTCCTCACTTATCATCACTCTTCTTGCTTAGCATAGCATAATAGCATAGTAATGAAGATGACAAGCTTAAGCATTGAAGCATGGCTCGTGGTTGGATTTTCATTCCATAGCCAAGAGTGTTGGTGTAGTCTCTCAACTTCTCAACAAACTTGGAGAAGGAGATGGAGCTCTTGCACTTTGCACTTCACACAATGAGAGAGAGAGAGAGAGAGAGTGTGTGTGTGTGTGTGGGGGGGGGGGGGGGGGGGGGGAGAGTATACCCCCTCTCATGATTGGTCTACCTCCCCCCCCCCCCCCCCCCCCCTCTCTCTCTCTCTCTCTCTCTCTCTCTCTCTCTCTCTCGCTCGTATTATTTAACTATATCATTTGGACATGTGTCCTCTTTTTTCTCTTTGAGAGAAAGAACTTAATTACTTATTTTTATGCATCTAAATTCTCATTGAACCCCTTTAAAGCCTATCCAATAGGATTTAAGCACATCATGAGGGCCACATGGGGAGGATCTTGACATGTGTCTTTTATGCTTCTGTAGATATCATGTTTGAATTGAACACTTCAAGCACCTTAGTCATTTAAGCATGAAAATTGTTTATACCTCTTGAGAGATCATGTTTGAATTGAACACTTCAAGAACCTTAGTCATTTAAGCATGAGAAGCACCTCAATCTTGGGCAAGGTTCCCACAAACACTTTAAACACTTAAGTTAGCAAGCACGACAAGCACCTCATGCTTGGGTAGGATTCCCACCTCAAGGTCAACCCTAGCTTGCCTAAGGTCACAGGACTTTTTAACACTAACCTTTGGAGGTCTTTAATGAAGCTAACCCTAAGGTCTTATAAGATCCACTAGATGCACATTGCTCTTTGATAGACTACCTTCTTTTGGACCCTTATTGAGCTGTAACCATCTTTTCTCTTGGTCCCTTGCCGAGGTAAATCTAGAAGCACTTATTGCACATTGCTCTTTGGTAGACCGTCTCCTTTTGGACCCCTATTGAGATGCAACCATTTCTCCTTTTGGTCCCCTATTGAGATAGATCTAGAAGCACATATCTATATCGTATTTCTTGTTCCCCTTCTATCTTCCCATATTAAATGATCATTTCAATATGAGAAAATCATTTGGTAAAGTTAGATATTATATTTTATGACATTACCTCTCTCTTGAAATCATAGTCGTCCTCGACTATGAGGTTGAGAAGATAAAGCCTAGTCATAAGTCCATGTTTCTTAGTGGGTAGAGGATCCCTTTTTACCCTACGACATCATTCAGAATGGATGACTAATCCATTTGGTGTTTGGGAGACTTAGTTGCTGCAAGCATGTCTGCTCTTTAGTCCATATCATACATCCAAAGTAGAGTGACAAGTTCTACTTGGTGCATGATGCTAAGCATGCATAATATTTTGTGCACAATAAAAGAAAGAGAATGAGTCTTATAAGACAAAAACATTGTTCATTTAAAATGCATTTTCATTTGCTTACTTTAGTGTAGCATTGTAAGCATTGACAAAGTTCATATTATCCTTAAGTTAGGTTCCTTGCATCCCTCTAGCATCTTTAAAAGGATAATCCTTAAACTTAATAAGATCCCAATAAGATATTGTCGAATAATCTTACCGTTTCTTAATACCTTGTGTTCATGTCGTAGGATGGACTCAAATTGAAGTACTTCTTCTTGATTTTTTATTTTTGGAGGTTTTCCAACTATTGCCTCTTTTGGTGGCGCTCCTTTGTAAGGCTTAAGTAAGTTCTCATGGAAAACATTGTGCATGAGCCAATGGTTGGGCTACTTTAATTGATAAACCATCTCATTGATTGACTTAAGAATTTAAAAAGGACCATAGTATCTTTTTGCTAGTTTAGCATGATACTCTTGGTGACCCGTAGGATTCTTGCCCGTAGTATGTCTTAGACGAGGCTTGAGAAACTTTAGCAAGACCCAATCATTTTTCTTAAAGGCTAAGGCTCTTCTGTGCTTATTAGCATCAGCCCTTTTTGCCTTTGCTTTGAGATGGATATAACCTCTTTAATCTTTGAAAAAGATTCTTGTGAGTCTCGGCTATATTCATTAGCAGCAAAAACAAAGATCTTCCCATGTACTTTAAGTTGCAAGGGACTTTTGGATCTTCCCTCTTTAACCTCTAAAGGTGTTCTCCCCATAGAAGTATGTGCAATGTCATTGTACGCATATGCTATAAGAGGTAGGTACTTCTGTCATTGTTGAGAACGTTGATCTACTTCCATGACATAGGCTTTTAGTAGATTCAAGAATCGTTAGATTAGTTATTTCACTTTGGTCATCCGTTTGCGGATGATATGCCAAAAGAGAAATTTAATCTACTTCCTAGATTCTCAAAGAGATCCTTCTAGAAATTATTGGTCATTCTAGAATCTTTGCTCGACACTATGGATGTTGGCAAGCCATGATGCTTGAAAATTTGAGATCTAAAGAGGGTTGTTGTTTGATGTGCCTTAATAGTCTTTTTGATAGGCATAGAGTGTGTTTTCTTGCTAACCCTGTTGACTGAAACAATCCAAGTTGCTTTCCTCAATCAAATTTCACTTTTTGGTATACCATGCATTTTGAAACATACTTTTGTATGTTTACTTGTCATGGTAGACCAACAGAAATACATTTCTACTCCTCGAAGAGTAGATTATGAAATTCCTCTTTGCCCCGCATAAGGAGAAGCATGGGATTCATACACGACTTTCTTATTGTATGGGTGAGTAACGCATAGCCTATTTTCGTTTGGAAGATAACCATCCTTCAAGGTGAATGGTTCTTTTTTCTTCCTAATGCAAAGGCTGTAATTACGTACTTAAAGTCTCGGTCAGTAGCATACTCATCTATCATAAAAGATAGATCATTGTGAGTTGCTATAGACACCACATTTACCCTTGGTCATTGTGAAAGTGCATCGACCACTTGATTGTGCTTGCCAGCAATGTGAGCAATATGAAATTTAAATTGCGAAAGAAAAATCTCCCACCTCATTTGTTTGTCGAAAATCTTGGTTTGCGTCATGAAGTACTTGAGACTTTGGTGGCATGTTCCTAAAATGAATGGAGTTCCCAATAAATAGCGCTTCCATGTGTCTAGGGCATGTACAATAGCTAAAAGCTCTTTCTCATAAATGCCCAAGACCTGTTCATCCGTATTGAGCCTTCGGCTCTCATATGCTATGGCATGCCCTTCTTGAAGCAAGACTGCTCCAAGGCAATCACCACAAGCATCACATTGGACCTGAAATGGCTTTGAGAAACCCGGAAGCATGAGGATTGGTTGAGAGGTAAGCTTGTCAAAAGTATTTTTCTCCTTATCAGTGCACGAATACTTAATGTACTTCTTTGTTAACTCATGTAATGGTCCTGCTATTTGAGAAAATTTTGCTATGAAGCGTTTATAGCATGCACACATACCAATAAAGCTTCTTAGTTCATGTAGATTCCTTGGATTAGGCCATGCTTTTATTACCTCCAATTTTGATGGATCCATACCGATACCATGTTGAGAGATAAAGTGACCTGAATATTGAATCTCTTGTAGGAAAAAAAATAACTTCTCTTTTGATTAATGAAAAGCTTATTCTCTCTCGCAACTTGAAAGATTACCTAGAGGTGTCACTTGTACTCCTCAAGAGAACTTGAGTGGCCTGAAGATTTTTTTCCATCGTGAGTTTGAATGCGACTGGAGCATTTATCAGGCCAAAACTTGTAATATCTTCTACCCGCGGCACGGGAAATCTTTTTGTAAATAGTGATCCTATTTAGTGCTCTATAATCGACACACATGTGATATGTGCCATCTTTATTTTGCACTAAAAGTATTGGTGATTAGAATGGAGAGGAGCTAGGCCTCACCATCCCTTTTTCCAACAATTCTTGCACTTGCCTCATGATCACCTCTTGTTGAGCTTGTTAAACTCAATTAGGAGGTTTATTACGCGGTGAGCTTCCTAGTAGAAGCTCTATTGTTGGTCATCATCCCCTCGTTTTGGAGGTAGCTCACTAGGGATTTCATCAATGAAAACATCTTGGAATCCATTTAGGAAATTAGATAACTATAATTCTTCTTGATTCCCTTTATTGCTACTTGTGAAAACGTTAGAATCATTTACACATTCTCTAACAAAAATCATATACACAAAAATAGAGCTTTTCATTGACTTATCAAAAGCAAGCATATTTACCAGGAATATGGTATTCCCCAACTTGTTAGCATCTATGTACATGCTCTTTTTCCTATAGGGTGAAGTAGATTCTCCTTTCACAGAACTTCATGTTGACAGCCATGCGGTTGAACCATGGTGCCCATAGGATAACATCCTCATGTTGGAGAAGAGAGATAAAAAAGTCTTCTTTGTAGACGTAGCTTTGGACATGAAGCCTCAACTTCCCAATCAAGGGAGTAACAGAGGCTTGATGTCCTTTGAAAGCTGTGTCAGCAGTTACAATATCTCCCATCTCAAAAGCTTGAATGCCCAACTTGGTGGCCAATTCCTTTGATATGAAGTTGTGAGTAGAGCAAGGGTCAAACAAGATGAAGACATCATGTTCCCTTATCTTTCCCCAAGCATAGGAGAGGAACGAGCCTTTGCAATGAGTATCCTCTTTTGGAGCTTCAACCATGGAAGCTCTAGGAGTGTCATTGCGTACATTTCTTTTGGGGCAAGAATGATAACCATGTCCTTGTTACTCCCTGCACTTAAAGCATTTATGGTCTTTACAAAGGCCTCTAATTATTCACGAGAGAGCTTATTTTTATTGTAAGCTCCTTTCTCCTCGGCCTTGTTGTTGTAGGTGTTGGTGTTGCCTTGGGAAGAGTTTTGAACATTGCTCTTCCCTTTAGCTTCATTTCGATCCTTGTTTTCCTTGGGCTTGAAATTTCTTCTCTCCCCGTTTTGGAAATTGATCCTTGAAGTAACCATACCGTGGTGGATGACTTTGGTGATAGTGCTAGGCCATTGTGAGTTGACATACTTGGCCATTTCATCAGGTAATCTCGCACAAAATTGTTGCTTTTGTTTGGTGAAGTCTATCATTTGAAAGATTTAGCTTTGAGATGTAAATCCCAAAACTTGTCTACATATTTGTTGATAGACTCGTTGAAGAGTAGCTTCAAACTTCGCCATTCGGGGAGCTCTTTGTCCTTGGCATCGCTTGCAAGGAATTACTTCATGATGGAAACTCGTAGAGTTTTCCATGTCTTTGGGGCTTCGTTGTTTCCACGAAGGCTAGCCTACCATTGACGAGCAGATTTCTAGAAGTGACTTTTTCGGTGGCACCAAAGGTGCCATCATAGGTAAGAAATGAGATACTCTTTTCTCCCTCTTTGGATTTTTTGAGCTTTTGGGACCTTCACCATGATGGGTAAGTTTTGCGATGTCCTCTCCTCTTGTATTCTCTAGGAGAATAACTATTGCTTTCATCAGAAGAGAGGAAGGTGAAGAAGAAGGAGAAGAGGGTGACCTCTTTCTTGCCTTTTTCTTCCTTTGTTTCCTCTCTTCCCTTTCGGAGTGGCGAGGAGAAGACGTATGAGTTGATTATTTCCTCTTGGAAGGAGTTGGCAACCGTCTAGACTGCCATCTTCGTGGAGTCACATCTTCAAAAGAACTTAGGGATTTGCTTCTCTTCTCGTTCTTTGGATTCCTCCTCTCTTATGGGAGAGAGTCTTCTTTCAAGAGTCTCATCAAGAGACCTCCTAAGCTCTCTCTCCTCTTGGAGAGGAAGGGAAATTCCATAAGCACGAAGTTGTTGAGTAACTACGGCTTGCAAAGCAGGGTTTCCCATAGCTTGATGCAACCTAGTAACAAGATAATTAACAAACATGGGGACATCATCATTAGCACCCTCATGTGAAAAATCAAAGTTATCAATGTTCATTCTACTCTCTTGGTCATTGTCAGCTATGCTAATTATACTTATGTGTTTACTTACTGTATTCTTTGGCAATTCAAAACATTAGCTGCTACTCCTCTTAGCCTTTGAAAATCAGCACCCAAGTATCTACACCCACGGCTCGAATTGGTTAATTATTAAGAGTAGTGGAGTGGGTCTAATATTGAAGAATTCCCGAGGGCTAGCTCCTTTTGGACTTCTTATGGCTCAATAATGGTAAAGCCATTATTGAGGGGTAAGTCTAAAAAGACTCCATTATTAAGACCAAAACTCCCGAGGTGTGCACCATATCCCACATAGTGGGCTCAACAAAATCAATAATAGATCCCCCAGTCCCACTTACCCTAATATAATTAACAAAATCAACCATTAATAGGCTACGAAGGACCTCTCTTCTTCAGCAAGAAAAGAGAACAAATGCTCTGATACCAATGTAATGGAAATGGCCTATAAACTTTGAGAATAGCGGAATTAAGAGAATTAGAGTGAGCATTTTTGTGAGATTACTTTGAGAATGTAGAGGGTGAATTTAATTGATGGTAGCAACATAAACATAGTACTTAATTAACTTGCCATGAACGATACTTTTACAAGAGAGAGAGTATTAGAGAACTTGAGGACCGGATTTACTTGGAGCCGGTCCCCCCTCCAAAAGGCGTTTGTATTATAGAATCTCCCATCAAGAGAGTCTTGGTACAATACAAGCTTTGTGTTCCTTGTGACCTAGGTGATGCAATGAAGATGGAAAGCTTCATGCATCACGAGCATAACATAAAATTTACAAAAATCATTAACTATCCCAAGCCTCAATCCCAAGGCCTCAAACACCTTTGAAGGTGAAGAGAGCTAGCGGGGAATGAGGGTAGGGAAGAGGAAGAAGAATCATTCGTAGGAGAAAGAAATAGTTCCTCACTTATCATCACCCTTCTTGCTTAGCATAGCATAATAGCATAGTAATGAAGATGAAGAAGATGGAAAGCTTAAGCATTGAAGCATGGCTCTTGGTTGGATTTGCATTCCATATCCAAGAGTGTTGGTATAGGCTCTCAACTTCTCAACAAGCTTGGAGAAGGAGATGGAGCTCTTGCACTTTGCACTTCACACAATGAGACTGAGAGAGAGAGAGAGAGAGAGAGAGAGAGAGAGAGAGAGAGAGAGAGAGAGAGAGAGAGAGTTGGGGGGGGGGAGTATACCCCCTCTCATGCTTGGTCCCTTGTTGAGATAGGTCTAGAAGCACATATCTATATCCTAGCTCTTGTTCCCCTTTTATCTTCCCATATTAAATGATCAATTTAATATGAGAAAATCATTTGGTAAAGTTAGATCTTATATTTTATGACAATTAGCATGGCTCCACACATCACCTTCACCTACATATCATCACCTGTAGGCCTAAACTTCTCCACTTAGTCTTCATTGAGAATCTCGCCTTACACTTCACCTTGACCCTTACACATACTCACTGCCTCTCCACTCACATGCAAGAGGTCAAACTCATCATACTTGGATTGAGATGACTCGGTCTCCCAACTCTTATCGGCATCCATAGAGCTTCTATCACTCGGCTCAATCTCTTCCTCTATCTCGAGCTCAAGAATCTCCTCTAGCTTCACCACTTTGACCTCATCTGCAAACCGCACTCTTCGACCTTTACCACCCTTCAATGGAGTTTCAATAGTCATACCCTGATTCGACAGCACATCATTTGCCCGCTCTAGAACCACCTATACATCCTCCACAATTTGAACCGCTTCAACTAGCATTCTCGGCATAGGAACCATCATGTCTCTCTATAATCATAGAACCCTTGGTTCTTCTTGCATAGGCACCTCTCTTTGCACCAACCTTGGCTTGGCTACCACTGCATCAACCTGCTTCAACATCGCCGCACTTGGCAAACCCCGTGTAGCTTCACGTTTCTTCAAAATCTTTTTGGTCCATGCTTTCCCTAGAGCCACTGCTTCTTCATATGACACTAGACCATCTATTTTGACTTTGTCACACACTTCTTCATGCAAAAAATCCATAAATTTACCCAATTTTAAAAAGCCAACATTCTTTGTAGCAATTACCTTGATCAGCCGTCCCCAAAGGGCTTTGAATTCCCATATGAATGCTTGAAAATCTAGTTCCAAACTCTGTTTCAATCCGTGAAGCTTTCGCTTTACTTCATCTAGCTACACATCCGAAACATATCTGCTCCAAAATGCTGCCTCCAAGGCTTCGCAATCCACCTTTTCTTCTTCAGGTAGGCCATCAAACCATAGCCTCACTTTACCATAAACCAGGAGTTGGAACACCTGCACCACGCCTTCTCCTCTCGATAAACCACTCTCGAGCACAAACAATCCATAATCTTGGATCGAGGTTTCCACATTCTAGACCCCAGTGAAAATGGGAAAACCGGACCACGCCATCTCTAGTAGCACTCGCTCTTCAAAGATCGCACCTTTGGCATCACCAAATTCACCGCTTCAACTTTAAACACGAGCATCATACGCGACGCACAACCAGACTGCTTTTGTATAGCCCAGGGCATACACAACACCCCAATCCAATAGAGTTCACCTTTGAAACTCTCAACACATGCTAGCAGGCCACTCCCCCACACACATCAATGCACAAACATGCTCAAGACAACTAGCCACACGCATTTCACAGCTCGTTTCAAGCCACACACTGCTGTCGCACATGAAACCACACTCTCACTCCCATTCCACACACCAACGACGTGAGAGAAACACCATGGAAGCTTTGCCACTGCTCAAAACACCATGTACAACTCACTTACAACAAATGCTGCACCCACATGGTTGTCGGGCAAGAAACCGCACACTTGGGGCTTTGCAGACATACACCTTTACACAAAAAAGCCCTTAGAAAAAACATCCATTCACCTTGGCTCCCTTGCAAATGGCATGCCGCTAACCAACAAGAGGGTGCCCATTTTTGTAACATAAGCTTTACAACAAGACCAAGTCTTGCTAATGCAAAAATAGACAACAGATTCTTCTTGATCTTAGGCACAAAAAGTACAACAAAAAGTGTGTGTAGTGTGCACGGTGCGTGTGGAGTGAGAGGGAGAAGAAGGTTAGACTTAGAGTGTTGGTGAGCTGAGCATGAGAATTGGAATGTCTCACTATTCTACATGATCAAAAGAATAGACAAGGCTAGTACTATCAGTGTGACGGGTGTCCGATTAGTTGGCCCAAACCTTAACAATCTCCCACTTGAAGGTCAAAGCGATCCAAATGGATTTATGTATGTACATTTGTACAGCTATGAAGAAATCCAAGGGCTTCAGTCTACACCATCATCTCCAAGGAATGTGTAAACTTCTAGGAGGGTAGGCTCTTCATGAGAGCATCTACAAGGTTGTCATCCATATAAACCTTGACTAGCTCGATGTGTTTGCTAGCCAATATGTCACTATCACATGATAACAGACTTCTATGTGTTTTAACTTGGAGTGAAAAACATGGTTCTTTGCTAACGTAATTGCACTATATGCAACACGTGAGTTTGAGTAATACCGAGATCTCCCATGAGCTAACCATACAACTTCCTTGCTAGCAGCAAAAATTGCCACATACTCTACCTCGATGACGTACAATCTAGAGACATGATCTCCATGATACGGATGCTCCAACAAATACAAAAGTATAGCCAGATCTAGATCTTCAACTATCCACACAACTTGCATAATCTGCATCCAGGTAACCCACAATGGATGCATCACTATTCCTAAAGCATGGGCACTTGTCTACTTTACCTTTTAGATATCTCAAGGTTTGCTTCCCTGTGCTTTTTGAAAGATTTTCCGTAAATATGCTAGCCACTCCCATTGCAAAAGGAATGCCCCATCTTGTGGCTACCATGGCATACATAAGACTGCCGACTGTTGAAGAATATGGCAACTTGGCCATATTCGCTTTTGCAACATCAAACTTGGGAGCATCACTTTGTGGATATACATTTCCTGAGACAAATCTAGTATTCCACATTTTCATTCCTCTTGATACGCATACCAAGAAAGTGATTTGCATCGCCCAAATCCTTCATAGAAAACTGCATGCTAAGTGACTCCTTCAAGATTGTAATCTCGTCTTTAGACTTCTTGGCAATGAGCATATCATTGACATAAAGTATCACAAATGATAGGTGAACCATCATTCAACTTTTGGGTATACAAGCAACGATCTTCTTGGCTCCTTTCATACCCTTGGGAGTGCATGCACTTTGTCAAACTTCGTGTACCACTCCCCTGAGCCTTGTTTTAGGCCATACATTGCCTTACTTAATCTACACACTAGTTATGCCATGGTAGGCTTCTCAGGTTTGACTTCAAAAGCCTCTAGTTGTTTCATGTAGACATCCTCATCAAGATCCCCGTGAAGGAAAGCCATTTTAACGTCCATTTGGACAAGTTCCATGTCCTCGGTGTCTACTAGTCCAAGCACAAGACAGTGTAGTCATCTTGACCACTGGAGGAAAAACAACATTGAAATCCACGCCTTTCTTTTGCTTGAAACCCCTAGCAACCAATCTAGCCTTGTACTTAGGCTTGGGATCCTTTGTCGCGTACTTCTTCTTGCACACCCATTTGCAAGGAAAGGCTTGTTTGCCCTCTGGCAATTCCGACACTTTCCAAGTTTCATTAGCCATAATCGAGTTATACTTGATTGCATTGCTTGCTCCCACTTCACACTATCTTTCATCTCAATAGCCTCTTGGTAGCAGGTAGGCTCTCCACAGCCACTAACTAATAGATAGTCTAATCCTTGCTGAAATCGCTCACACATATAAGATACACGTGTAGTTCTCCTCACTGCATGATTGTTGTATGTTGTGTTACCATATACATGTGGTAGTGATGTGTGTGAACACACTAGGACCGTCGGGGCATTTTTTCCATCTTTAGGAGGTTTTTTCCCTCGTGCATTGTATATACGGCCATCACTCTAGGGCTATCTATCTTTCCATTGCACACTAAGTAATACACTCTCTTTTGTGTGCCTTGAGCTTCCTTCGTCTTCTCCAAGCTGTGTGCGTTTCTCTGCAACCCTAATTTCAACAATTGGTATCAGAGCAGGTTACGTCCTCCCGGGCTTAGTCGCCAGCTGCTCTAGCACACGCCTGCTCACTTTCTCTGATTTCAGTGAGCTTTGGCAAGCGTTCACAGGTCAAAAAATATTTTGGGAGAGCTCGTAGAGCTTGGTCTGCTCAGAATTTTGATTTGGGCTCATTTCGTCCTCTGTTTCCACTACAGGCAGTACTGCACAGGCTATTTCGTCATTTTGTGCAAAATTTTTGTCAGTGCCGTTTTCTGCATAACAAGTGCCTTATAGTCTTCTACGGTTTGTGTTATATAGCACAGGTTGTTCCCGCTCCGTTTCTCCTATTTTTGGGCAGTTTTCACATCAGGTGCAGCATTTACCATGGCTAACAACAACAACATAGATGTGTTCAAGATGTTTATTGCTGAGGACAGGTTGGATGGTGACAACTACCCTATGTGGGCTTATATGATGCAACATGTTCTTGTGTCAAAGGGTGTATGGAACATTGTGCAGGGCATTGATGTACGTCCTGGTTCTAAGGATGTAGGCGATGTTGAGGATGTTGCAGGTCTTGTTGTAGGAATTGCAACTGTTAGAGTTGTTTTGCCTACGGCAGAACAAGCTCGTTGGGATCTTAAGGATGCGCAGGCTCATGCATTGATTGCATTGTTGTTCCTCATATCCGTTCAGCAAAATCTACAAAACAGGCTTGGGATATTTTGGTTGGTCTTTATGCAAGTCGCAATGAGGCTAAAATTGCTTTGTTGCGTAAAGAGCTGGAGTCGAAGATTATGCATGAAGAAGATGATATGGACACTTTCCTTTCTAGTGTCAAGGATATCAATGAGCAACTTATTTCTGCAGGTGAAGTCATTTCAGACAGTTCCCTTGTGCAGACTATTCTTGATGCCTTACAAGATTCTTACAAGACTTTTGCTAGTACTTGGAGACTTATGACCCAAGGAAATCCTGAAGTTGTCAAGTTTGATGCATTATGCACATTGCTGTTGCAAGAGTCACTTTCCAGAAAAAACAGGACTAGGTAGCGTGCAGTTGAACAGGCTTTTATTGCTTCTCAAAGAAAGGGTGGTACGCAGCCACTTCTTATGGTTTTGCTGCCGAGTGGCAAAAATATTGTTCCTAATGCTTCTGCTAGCAACACTTCGTCTGGCAATTCTGGTGATAAGGACAAAAAGAAGATGCGTTGCCATTATTGTAAAGCTAATGATCACTTGATCAAGCAATGTCCTAAGTTGAAGGCAAAAGAGGCTAAGAAGAAAGAGGGTGGTTCCACTGCAAATGCTGGCTCAACTACAACTACAGCCATTGTTAAGTCTTCTGTAAAAGGAGACTGTAATGCTGATGTTGATGCAGAATGGGCTTTTAGCGTAGAGTGCACTTACAATCCTGCTATCCATGATGCATGCTTATCAGTTGCTGCAGATTCACATGTGTGGTATTTCGACAGTGGTGCTACAAAGCACATTACCTCACATCGTGAATTGTTTACCTCTCTCGAGTCTGTCCCTCATGGGAATTCAGTCACTTATGCAAACAATGCCTCTTATCCAGTTCAGGGAGTTGGAAAGATTGTGCTTACTACTGCTAATGGCAGTTCTTTCACACTTGTTGATGCACTTTATGTACCTGCGATCCAGAAGAATTCTTGTCTCTATCCGCACTTGCTAGGCTTGGACTTGTAGTCAAATTTGTGGATGATAGATGCACAGTTCATGATCTCAGTTCTGGTGATGAAATTGTTGCATCGGGCCTTTTGTGCCGTGGGCTGTATAACCTCACTTTGTATGACAAGTGTGGACAAAATTTTGCAAATGTTGTTGCAGATTCAAGGGCTATTTCAGATGCAAAACTTTGCCATGCACGTTTTGGTCATCTGAATTTTGCCAGTTTGCTGCATTTGCAAAAATCTGATATGGTTGCTTGTTTGCCGCCTCTTGAAGCACCTGTTAAACATGTTTGTGAAGGCTGTATTTTAGGTAAGATGCAGCATTCTAAGTTTCCAAAGGATGGTTCAGTTCGGGCCACATGTAGGTTGTAGCTTCTGCATAGTGATGTTTGTGGACCCATGCAAACTCCGTCCTTGGGCAATTACCTGTATTTCGTGAATTTCATTGATGATTACTCCAAGCATGCATGGGTATTTCCGCTTAAAGCGATTTCCGAAGTTTTTATGTGCTTCAAACAATTTCTGGCTATGGCTGAAAATGTCTCGAAATGTACTATGGGCACCCTCTGTTCTGATCGAGGGGGGGAGTATATGTCTCATGAATTTAATACATTTTTGGCTAGTCGTGGGATAAAACACCAATGTACAGTGCCTTATACACCTCAACAAAATGATGTTGCTGAGAGGAAAAACAGGTCACTTACGGAAATGGCACGATGTATGGTCAAAAGTCAAGCTTTACCGCATTCTTTTTGACTTGAGGTCATCATGTGTGCCACTAATGTACTTAACAGGTGTCATACGAAAGCTTTGCAGTCTATTACTCCATATGAAGCATGGCATGATAGAAAGCCTTCTATTGAGCACATGCATGTTTTTGGCTGTTTGGCATATGCTTTGGTGCCACAAGTGCAGTGCAGAAAATTGGATGATAAGGCTGTGAAATGTATTTTTGTTGGTTATAGTGCTGAAAGCAAAGGTTACAGGTTGTATCATCCGCAAACAAAACGTATTCTGGTTTCATGGGATGTAGTGTTTGTGGAAGATTTTGTTCAGCCCTTGCTGTCATGTACTAGAGACAGTAATGTAAGCTCACAGGAAATTTATGACACTTTGTTGCCTCTTTTCAGTGGTGGAAATACGAATGTAAGTTCCAATGAGGCACATGTATAGCCTATGGGGGTTTCTGAAAATGTTTTAGATCAGCCTATTACTGATGCAAATGTACACGATGTACTTGATGAGGAAAGGGCTGAAAATGAGCAGGCTAGAGGTATGCCAAAATGGTTGGTTCACACTTGGCGTGACAGTAAATTGGATGCACCTTTGTACATGATGTACTTGATGAGGAAAGGGCTGAAAATGAGCAGGCTAGAGGTATGCCAGAATGGCTGGTGCACACTTTGCGTGACAGTAAATTGGATGCACCTTTGTCTAGTCGTACTCGTTCAGGCTCTCGCCATGCATCTTATGCATCAGATTGTTATGCTTTGGCTGTGTCTATTACTGACAAATGTACATGATGTACTTGATGAAGAAAGGGCTGAAAATGAGCAGGCTAGAGGTATGCCAAAATGGCTGGTGCACACTTTGCGTGACAGTAAATTGGATGCACCTTTGTCTAGTCGTACTCGTTCAGGCTCTCGCCATGCATCTTATGCATCAGATTGTTATGCTTTGGCTGTGTCTAGCTTACATGATATTGAGGAGCCTCTGTCTTTAGATGAAGCACAGAATTTAAAAAATTGGATGGCTGCCATGCAATCAGAATATGATGCACTTATAGAAAATGACACATGGACTTTATGTGATTTGCCTCCTGGGAAAAAGGACATTGGTACGAAGTGGGTTTACAAGTTGAAATGCAAGCCGGATGGTGAGATCGATCGCCATAAGGCTCGACTTGTTGCAAAGGGTTATGCACAGCAAAAAGGCATAGATTATGAAGAGACTTTTGCTCCCACTTGTCGTATGACTACTGTGCGTTTTCTATGTGCATTGGCATCTCATTTTGGTTGGGATGTACATCAATCAGACATTGTTACTGCTTTCTTGAATGGTGACATATTTGAGGAAGTTTATGTAACGCAGCCTCGCGGTTTTGTCATAAAAGGACAAGAGGAAAAAGTGTGCAGATGTAAGAAGGCTTTGTATGGGTTGAAGCAATCTCCTCGTGCTTGGTATGAGAAAGCTGACACTCATTTGGTTAAACGAGGCTTTCGAAACAGTCCAACAGAAAGCACATTGTATGTAAAGCGTGAGGGTGATGTACTTCTCATTGTGGTTCTTTATGTTGATGATTTGTTGATCACTGGACCAAATGAGAGACATATTGCTGAATTTAAGGCTGATTTGAATGCTACTTTTAAGATGAAAGATTTGGGGTTTTTGCATCATTACTTGGGTATACAGTTTAAGCAATGTGATGGTGGTATTGCCTTGTGTCATAAAAGTTACATACAGACATTGCTATGTAAGTTTGGACTTGAGAAATGCAAACCTATTGCCACTCCCATGGAAACAGGTTTGAAGTTGAGTCTACATGATGGTTGTGATCCTGCTGATGTCACTCTTTACCAAACTGCCGTTGGCTGCCTCATTTATGTATGCAACACGAGGCCTGATATTCAGTTTGCAGTCTCACAGGTCAGCAGATTTATGCATAGCCCAGGGTCTAAGCATTGACAGGCTGTCAAGAGGATTTTCCGCTACCTTAGTGGCACTTTACATCTTGGCTTGTTTTATCCCAAGGGGGGATCATTGCCACTAGACTTACATGATTTTTCGGACTCAGATTGGGCTGGATGTTTTGACACGCAAGTGTCCACAAGTGGTTTTTGTTTCATGCTTGGCAGTTCATGTATATCATGGTTGAGCAAGAAGCAACCTACCGTGGCCACTTCGAGTTGTGAGGCTGAGTACAGAGCAGTCTTCATAGCTATGGTTGAGTGTGTATGGCTCAGACGCCTTATGGCTGATTTGGGTGTTGGAGAGGACACTGCCAACCCTATCTACACTGACAGTCAGAGCGCATAGGCATATGCGAGGAACGCAGTTTTTCATGCTTGGACAAAGCACATTGAGGTGCATTACCACTATGTCAGGGAGAGGCTCTCAGCAAGAGAGATCAGCTTGGCTTATGTGCCAAAACAAGAAAACCTTGCATATCTTTGGCATTGTCTCGTGAGAAGCTTGAAGCTTTCTGCAAAGCTTTGGGCTTACTCCCCTTTGTGGACTGATCATGTCGTCAGGGCATGGCACTTCCCTTTACTCATGTGCCAGCTCTCGTTCACCGCATCACTCCAAGGGGGATTTGTTACCATATACATGTGGTAGTGATGTGTGTGAACACACTAGGACCGCCGGGGCATTTTTTCTCTCTTTAGGAGGTTTTTCCCCCGTGCATTGTATATACGCCCATCACTCTAGGGCTATCTATCTTTCCATTGCACACTAAGTAATGCACTCTCTTTTGTGTGCCTTGAGCTTCCTTCGTCTTCTCCAAGATGTGTGCGTTTCTCTGCAACCCTAATTCCAACATGTTGCGCTCTAAGGATCATCACTAACTCTCTCTAGAGCACTACAAGTGGTAGGTACTACACTAGTAGACTAAAATGTTTGCATAACTGGACTTGAGACTACATCCTCGGATTTCACTTTGCAATACTCAACCTCTTTCACGTGTTGTTTGTGCATCTTTGATTCATTAAAGATCACTTGTGAGCTACGAATAACTCTTCAAGATTTTGGGTGCTAGAGACGATAACCCATCTCACCATCTGCACCATAGCCAATGAAGATGCATTTGTGTGACTTGGGGTCCAACTTCTTTTTAATCTCTTTAGGCACACATGAGAATGCCTGACACCCAAGCACACATAATCTTTTATAATTAGGCTTCTTGCATGTCCACATCTCCTACAAAATATTGTAGTTCAAGGATTTACTAGGCGATCAATTGATTATATGCACCACTATCTTAACAGTCGCTCCCCAAAACTCTTGACGTAAATTTTTCATTGATAGCATCGAAGTGACCCTTTCTTGATGAATAGTCCTATTCATGCACTCAACAACTCCTTTCTGAATAGGTGTGTACGGTGTAGTAAACTACCTCCTAATGCCTTGTTTGCTACAAAAGTCCTTAAACTCAGTGGATACATATTCTCCCTCGTTGTCAATGTGCAAAGCCTTCAACTTCTTGCCTGATTGGTCCTTGGCCATAGCTAGGAACTTTTGGAAGACACTAAATTTTTTTCTTTCCTCTTCAAGAGGTAGCACCTTGCAAGGAGATTCATCTATGAAATTTGGGGGAAATAACCCCCCCCCCCCCCACACACACACACACACACACAACCCCCCTAGAGACTTATGCAGCATAGGCCCATATAGAGCACTATCAACTGTGCGCGTATGTCGCACGTGTCAATGCAAGGAACTTGCCGATACACCGTGTGCGAGCCACAAATGGCTCCAAGCACACAACAAGCCTAAACTAGTAAGCTCAAAGAAGGCGATGGTGTGTCACTCACCGCTCTACGCTTGCTTCGTGGAGGATTCCTCGCCGCAAAGAAGAAGGAGACGCCACTATGCCGCGCTCAACCGCTTCACCGCCGTCGTGCCTTCGTAATGCTTGATCGCCCACACACTCTCTCTCTCTCTCTCTCACACACACACACACACACACACACACACACACACACACACACACACACACACACACAAGGAGGTGAAGAAGAAGAAGATGGAGATGGAGATGGAGCAAGAGCACTCTTCTATTGCACAAATGAGAGAATGAGTGAATTTTAGGTTTAGTTGACTTTTATATGAGCTCGCCCCATTCACACTTGGGCGCCCGTGCTTAGCCAACTAATCCCTTGAACGTTCCAGTTAGAGTGCGCCTCTCATCGGTGATCACTCTTACCCTTTTCCTATTGGACCGACAAGCCCGGTACCTGACTCTACCAAATAAATAATACAATGTCCGCCGTAGGTTACAACGTCCGTCGTAGGTAATAGGGTGTCAGTTAGAGTGCGCCTCTCATCGACAATCACTCTTACCCTTTTCCTATTGGACCGACAAGCCCGGTACCTGACTCTACCAAATAAATAATACAATGTCCGCCGTAGGTTACAACGTTCGTCGTAGGTAATAGGGTGTTCGTGAGCCGTGAGGGTTAACATGCCCCCCTTCCTGATGTAGATTCCGTCCTCGGAAGCTATCGAGTTGAAGCTTGTTATGTCCATGTTGTAGAGCATCTGGATTTGAATCTGCAAGGCAAAGTCACTGTTTCAGCAAGCGGAATTATATTTCCATAAATCATGAGGGGAATGTAAAGTACATGTGGAAATGAGTAAATGCAAGATTTATGAGATGTTAGACAGCCATTAAGGACGCACTTTGAGTAAATTAATTAATCAAGAGTTTTGGGCTTATGGGTGAGTCTATCAATTAGTTAGCTATGACTAAGGTTAAAACAACTACTCTAGTACTAGCTAAGCTAAGAAGATTATCTAAATGCAAGATTCCCTAATTGTGCTTTTCAGCTTTGATTAGCCAACTAGCTCTCACAACTGCAAACAAAAGCTTGAAATGTTAATTGTAAGCTCGATGGAAGTCTTTTAAATGTCATTCATTTTTTTCTTTTTCTCTTTTTTACTTTGGTTCACAATCATTTGACGTGTGTGCTTATTTGTATGTCCGGGGCTTTTTGCTTCTCAAGGAAAAGCGCCCACACTGGGAATCTCTAGGGCTCTAGTACCATATACAATACATGTGAGTCAAGTACCAAATCAAGCCAAGATTTCTCTTCCAGCATTAGATTTTTCATTTGTGGCACTTATGTTTTTTGCTTCCATTTCCTTTGTATTCTCACTAGTGTTTTTGTTGTTTAAGTGAGCAAGCTTCTCTATGCCTTAAACATTCCTAAGGTCTCAAATACTCAGATAATTTTATCAGCTAGGCCTAGTGGTCAAGTAAATGAGTTAACCTAAAGTCACGATCTCCTAATCTCAAGGCTCATCCATGAGATTAAACTCTAGTTCCATCAACTTAAGCAAAGACAAATTTATACATCTATAATGGCAGATAACAAACATAACTATTGCACTCAAATAAACCATGAAAAATCATTATTAGCAATTATATATATCCACCAACATGAATCATGGAAAGTAGTACACCTGGAGGTATGGAGTTGCTCATTTCGTTGAAGCAGATGTCCTCAGCCATGTGGATGGAGATCCATATAAGTCCTATTTAACACATCCAAAAAACAAGCACTATACCTCTAGGAGGCATGTCAGTGTGAAAAAATTAAAACTCCTAGAAAACAAACTCAAAACACAATCCAGACCCCTAACCTACCTATCTGTCATCCCTTTTAGAATCAAGGAAAGAGGATATTATATAAACCGGGTGGCCACCCTAAGGCTAGGCCTCTATCCTCATCATCTAGATAAACGAAATCATTTTCCGTGAGGCCATAGTCTTCCTCGGTCTCTATTATTTCTTCTTCATCATCCTCTTGTGCAAGCGTGTTAATCAAGAACCTCGCGATGCGTGGATACTCATCCTGTGCAAAGAATAAGCATGTGCCACTGGAGAAACATTCGCTACTGGGTAGGGATCACTAGTTACCCATAGATGTATCAGCCATTCTAACTCCTCAAAATTTCGCTCACGTGCAAGTCTCTCTACCAAATCCCATTCGCAAGAAAGGGTAGTAGATGTGAAACACTTGAGAAAAAGAAAAAGGATACCTTTCATAAAAAATAGAAGCGCATGCCTCTGGTGAACTAGCCATCTCTGAGAATACAAATAGATTTGGTTAGGTCTTTAAAACATGAGTTGTTTTTGTGTGTTGCTTGATGTGACATGGTGAATTTAGACTTATGTGTAGGATCTGATAGGGTGCTCTCTCGTTGCTAGTCGCTCTTGCTCTTTACTTTTTTATCTTGTTTTTGTGAGTATAAGGCTTTATATATACATTCCCTAAGATTGGAGATTAAGAGGTCAGGGAGAAAGGTTGAGAGGGAAGCAAGTGAATGATGGATGTCAACAAACACTCCCCCCTTCCTTGGGTAGATCATACCGTTTGAAATGATGTCGTCACCCTTTGAAACCAGTTGTTCCAAGTTGTTATAGGTGAAGGTTTTAACCAATAGTTTTCGACCGCTCTATGCATTTCATCTAGTTGCAAGGGTGGTAAGGTACTCTCCCATGATTTTATTTGCAACATCGTTGTAGGTGGTGAACTTACAACGGGAGGTGTAAACTCTTTCTTGCTTGTATGGATATGTACAATGGTAGGTGGAGGTTGTATCGAAGCTTCTATTTCCGTATAGGAACTACATGAAGAGCAAGAAGCTTCATTTGCTTTCCCTGTTCCTGAGCTATGTGGAACAAATCGTTCTTTCTTTGGTACCCAAACTAGCTCTAGAGCAGGTGTGTCGCATTTTGTGATTTTTTCCTTTCCACGATCTTCAATTTGTTTTGGAGCCATAGGATTGAGCTCACATGGGCCCGGTGACAGGTAAGAGTACAATTTACGTTTGGGCACCCAGATTTGATCATTTCCTTCATAGTATCCTTGGGCTTCCAATAGTCGTTTAGGAATCCAACGCAATGTTTCTTTACATTTCTTGGAGTGAGGGGGACGTTTCTTACGAGGCTTCCGTTTTTTAGCATTAGCCATGGTTACTAAAGAAGCTTTAGGGACCCGCTTGTATGTTTTCTTTGTTATATTAGGATGGTTCTTGTGTGTCTCAAGCTTTCTTTCAACTACATCAGTTGAAGCTCTAGAGAGTTGGGCTATGGGGACGTATGGTTCAACCTCTTGGACATGCAATGTCTTGGGTTTTATTTCCTTAGGCAATATCTCAGGGACTATGGCTTGAGTGGTAGGGATAAGAGTTGGTTTTTGTGTTGTGACACCCCCAGTCCCCCAATCAATAGTGCATTTGGTGGCTATCATCCACGTGCGTCCTAGGTTTATATTACCCTCCATAGTTCCAACAGGCATGACCAAAAAGTCTTGAGCTACAACCCCATTGTCATAACTACCAGAAGTGTGCCAGATTCCAAAAACCGTAGTTTTTTTCTTGTTGACACCCTTGACTTGGATAATACTCTCAGATAGAGGTGGCTTCCCTAACTGACACCACACCCCATATGATAGCAGATTATATTTAGCACCCGTGTCCAATAAGGCGTTATATAGCACTTTTCCATAGGCACTATTTAACTCAATAGGGTATTGTAGAGGTGTGTCAGAGTCCAACCAATCCTCGTCGATTTCAACGTGGAATGCATGTGTGACTCCAAGGTTAGCCTCTCGTTTTTGTCTTATACGTTGTTGTCGCTCCTTAGCCTCAGCTTAAGCTTGTATCTTCTTCAATTCTATTTGTGCCTTGGCTGCCTTTTTTGTATGGATGGCACGCAACTCCTCTTGGCTTAAAGGATCATAGTATCTTTTAAATTTGCTCCCATTGAGGAATCCAATGGTTTCAACTCCATCAAGAGTCTCCACACGAATGGTTCCTTGTGGGGTGATCTCACATACTCTATATGGTCCTTTTCCCGCATATTTCAACTTTTTCTTTTCGTTACGCACTCCATACATAAGGACTTTATCACCAACATTGATATCTTTGTTCTTTAGATGACGGTCAAACCATTTCTTCCTCCTATCTTTCTCCACAAGTGCATTTTGCACAGCTAATTGCCTCTCTTCATCTAGCCTTTCAAGGATATATAATCGCTCAACTAAGGGGTTACCATCCCAACCTTCTTGAGAAGCTACTCGAAGACTAGGAACGACAAACTCCCATGGCATACCGCTTCTTGGCCATACACCATCTTGAATGGTGTGCAGTTAATGGCAACTTTATACACAGTACGATAAGCCCATAGAGCTGATGTAAGCTTGAAATCCCAATCTGTGCGATGAGCTTCCACCGTTTTGGTTAAGATAGAGATTAAGATCTTATTGGTGCTCTCAGCTTGGCCATTTGCTTGTGGATAATAAGGTGTGGACTTATGGTGAGCTATCATGAAGTTAGTAGTGAGTTCTTTGATTAGTCCATTAATAAAATGAGTACCATTGTCACTCACAATCTCAAAGGGATAACCAAATCTTGTAATAATGTTCTCAAAGAGAAACTTGGCAGTTGACCTTGCATCGGCCTTACGTGTCACCCTGGCTTCCGCCCACTTTGTCACATAGACAGTGGCAACGATAATATATCGAGATGTGTGCTACGAGCTGCCGGACTAATTGGGCCTCCAAAGTCCAAACCCCATTTTTCAAATGGTTGAGTCACTTTAACAGGATGTAAGGACATTCTATCCTTTTGTTGTGTGATCTTGTAACGTTGGCATTCATCACATCCTTTTGCAAAAAGTGATGCATCCTTAAATAAGGTTGGCCACCAATAGCCTGATTGCAACACCTTTCTAGCTGTTAGTTCCCCTGAGAAATGTCCTCCGGCTATACCCATGTGGGCTTCTTGCAGTATGTATAAATACTCATCCTCACGGGCACAACGTCTAAGAATATCATCCTTCCCTAGCCTGTAGAGAGTTCCTGCAATGAGAGAGTAAGGTTCACATTCTTTTAACAGTTTTCGAGCTATGTCCTTACAAAGCTCTTTGGGTGGAAAACCATTAACTAGAAAGTTCACAATCTTCTCACTCCATTCAGGTATGGTTTCGACTAGGAATAGAGAAGTATCAGGCAATTCATCATCGACTCCAATAGGGGCTTCACCATTGGGTATGCAAGACAAATGATCAGCCATGACATGTCTTTTACCAGGTCTCACCACAATGGTAAAATCAAACTCAAGGAGAATTAACAACCATCGTGTAATTCTTCCCTTGGAATAAGGTTTATTTACTAGATACAACAAGGCTTGATGATCAACATAGAACACAAACTTGTTGGCCAGAAGGTAGTAGTGAAATTTCTTCACTGCATAAATCATACCTAAACCTTCTCTCTCTGTAGTGGTGTAGTTTCTTTCGGCATCATTCAACTGACGACTTGCAAAGCTAATGGGGTAGTCCAGTTTATGTTCTCCTGGTTGAGCTAGAACACACCCAATAGCAAAGTTCGATGCATCAATATGCACATGAAAAATTACATTCCAATCGGGCACTCGTAGAATAAGAGCGCTAGTCAAGGTCTTTTTCAATGACTCATAAGCATGGTCACACTCCGTAGTCCATTGGAACTCAATAAGAAGCTTGTACAAAGGATGAGCTATCTCGGCAAAGTTTAAAATAAACCGTTGGTAATAACCAACATGGCCCATGAACCTTTGAACTCCTTTATAGTTTGTAGGTGGTGGCAATTTTGCAATGGCTTTAATTTTGCTCTTATCTGTGGAAATCCCATTTTTGGACACTATATGCCCTAAAATCACTCCATGTTTAACCCAAAATTGGCATTTGAAAGGGTTTAAGGAGATGCGATACAATCTACACTTCTCAAACACTTTTCGTAAGCATGATAGATGTTCTTTCCAAGAGGAATAAACACAAAGGTCATCTAAGAAAGCTTCACAAAACTCCCTCAAATATTCTCTAAAAGCAGTGTTTATTAATCTTTGAAAGGTAGCCGGGGCATTGGTTAAGCCAAAAGCCATAACACGAAATGCGAACACTCCAAATTCGGTTATGAAGGCTGTTTTAGCTTGGTCCTCCAACGCAATTGTGATTTGATTGTAGCCAGAGTACCCATCCAAAAAGCTATAAGCTTCCTTCCCTGCAACTCTTTCAAGCACATGTTCTGAATATGGCAAGGGGTAATGGTCCCTCCTAGTGGCGGCATTGACCTTCTTGAGATCCACGCACACTCTGAGTTTCCCATTCTTTTTTGGCACAATCACTATTGGAGACACCCATTCTGAGTGCTCAATAGGGTATATGAATCCGCATTCCACAAGCTTTTCAATCTCTTCTTGAACGATCTTTGCATATTTAGGATTCATTGGGTAGGGTCGTTGCTGAACTGGTTTAGCCATGCTATTCATGGGGATTGTGTGCTGCACCATGGAAGGTGGAACACCTTTCATATCATGATAAGTCCATGCAAATATATCCCTGAATTCCTTGAGAAGTTCTTTAAGTACACACTCCTCAGTCTCGGTCAGATCTTGGGCAATGAAAACAGGTTTAGACTCTTCTCCTGGGTCTGATAACTCTATTTCCTTAACTATCGTCGCTGGACCATCATAGACTCCATTGCTCCCATCGATAGGTTTTCTTTGAGCCTTTGTATACACAACCTTACGTTCCTCTGTGGTATAGGATTTGAAATGTTCAAGTGCAGGGTGTAAGTCTGTGGGGTCCTGTTGTTATTTGGACTGTGATTTAACTTCTGATTCCTTTTGTTGTTGAGCTAACTCTCGATTTTGTCATCTCCTTACGGTACGGCTCAACTTTGGCTTCTCTGTAGCCTCTAGTTGTACGATGTCAATGGGTTGTGGACTACACCACATAACGCTTTGAAGGTATTCACCCCAGTTATCTACCAACTTTCGATGAGCATCACATGACCCTATATAATTAAGCCATTCTGCGGTAGATTTCTTTTCATTTATTCTAGCACACACATTTGCTCGATATCGTCGCCTCTTATATCACTTCTTGTTTAATTCTCGATTACGGTCGATTTCTAGTGAAGACTCACTAGATGAATCACTACTTGTGTCTTCTGCTCCCTTGGATAGATTATCATCTAGGTTACCACTGGGCCCTGAATGGTTTGTCCCCACATTTGCACTAAGATTTAACTCAGATTCTTTGTCCTCAGAGTCAATTTCAACTGATGATTCTGACCCCAAATCGTGTGGCCTATAGTCTTGTGAGGCGCTACTGGTTTCAATGCTAGTCAAACTTTCATCTTGTAGATCATCAGAAGCTATATGCATTGCTTCTAGCATGTTTAAGGGTACAAGTGGTGGTATTTCATCCCCCTCAGGTGTTACCCAGGTCGTCCCCTATTTCCCCAAGTGTCTATGGTTGCTGCTAGGTGGACCCAATCCACATTGTCCGACTCAGTCATCCCAGGTAGTACATCCATATAAGGAGAATCTTCCCCAACATCAGTGTCCGCTTTACACGTGTAACGATACTGCAATGCGGCCGAGTGAACTATGGTGTCAGATCTATGGTCAATTATAAACCTGTTTCCTAGAGGATGTGCTCGACCCGTCACAAGATCCACTCGAATGAATGAATCTTGGAACTGCAAGTAGACATGGTTTTTAGACCAGTCATGCACCATTTTTGCTTCCCTCATGAAAGGACGTCCTAAGATCATCTCCGATGCCATAGTGTGTTTGGAGAAATCCATAACAATAAAGGTAATCCTTATTTTATGTCCAAATACCTTGATCTTGAGATCTTCTAGCATCCCAATAGGTTTAACAATAGACCCATTGGCCATCTTCACTACTATGGTTGTGGTCGCAAGGTGAGGTCTTCCCATAGTTTCCCAACAATTTTTAGTCACAATGCTAACCCCAGCGCCACCATCAAGGATTCCCTTCAAAGTTAATCCCTTAGTAGTGATTGGTATAGTTGCATTAGATTCATCACCCTCAAAGTATTGTCCCAACTTGTTAATAGGTATTTCTATAACAAGGTTCTCATCTAGGTTCGGTTGTGGATCTATGTATTCCTCCTCTATTGGCATCTCCCCATCTCCATCCATCTTTGCAAATTGTGGTAGCCCAAACTTCAGTTCTCCATTGAGGAAGGCTCGAAGGGCTGAGACTAGCTTGGGGTATTTATATAGTTTGGACATGGTGGTGGTTCTAACTTCTGAAGACATGAAATCCATCAATTTGGCAATGTTTAACGGCACCTTTTGGCCTTGAGTCCCTTGACGTGGGGAAGATGGGATCTCCATTTCTTCGATAGGATCAGGTAGTCCCTCTGTAAACATTCTTTCCATCAAGAAGTGAGTACGCCCACTTTCCCATGACTTTAAGTCACTTTCTTCTTGGATGACACTAGGTATGTTCAAGGGTCTATGGACTTGGTGAGGTTGTTGTTGCGTAGGGAACACGGTGTCTGTAATCTGGATCTTCCTAGGTGCTGGTTCTAGATCCCGTTGGGTATCTTCTACCAAACTCCTTAATTGCTTGACTTGCTCAATCTCCTCTGTAGGGTTTGGATAAGTTTCTATCTTCTTCTTGGATCCTGGCCATTGTGGCTCATGAAGATCTTCCTTGTTGGTTTCTATCTTAGTGGTCGTTTTGGTCTCCATGGTTTCACCTGAATCAGAATCTTCTTCAGCGTCGTTCATATATACGGGGTCGTCACCAGTCCCTATATTGGTCTTTGAACTGCGGTCTGACTTCGCTACTTTTTGCGATCTCTTTCTTTGTGTTTTCTTCTTTTTCTAAGATTGGGCAATTGATGCCGTGTCTCTTTCCTCAAGAATATAATTTTGTTTTTGGAGCATCGATCGTGTGAGTACGTTTACTGGTACCACGGGTGTACTTGGTGATGGCTCATCGGTAACTTCAATCAAGTTTAATGGCGTGATCTTCGGTGCATTTGGATTATTTGGACATTGGGCAATCAAATGATCTATGCCACATCGATTACACATGAGTATCGGCATTGTAGACGTGCTTGCTTGTTTGGTTTGCATTAATGTGGCGTTCTTTTGTAGCCTAATAGGACACTCATCTACACGATGTGGACCTCCACACTCATAGCATTGAAGAGGTGGTCTCTTAGCAGTGTAATTGATATTTTGGCCTCTTGCCGCAAGAGCAGCTACTTGATATACAGGTTTCACTTGTCCCCAATAGTCCTCCATGTAGTATTGTGGACTTTCTTCAAGCACATCCATCCCATAGGCAATATTAGGATCTATATCTTCCTCATAGCCTTCCAAACAAGAAATAGATGACTCACAACCCACTTGATTCACAAAAGTGATTCTCGGATGTGGTGGTTGCGGTCCTAGCACTGGAGGTGGTAAGGGTGTTGTTTGAACAACATTTTGGGCCCTAGGGACCATGTGTTGTGCTGTTTGTTCAAGAGGTGGGGCCGGCATCAATGCAGGCACTCGAGGTGTGTCTGTCCATGCTAAGGTTGGTCTATTGGGCATCGCGCGCTTAAATACTATGCAATCCTTAGCTTGATGACCATACCTCCCACATGCATTGCAGTTCCCATTGAATTTTACTCTAAAGTAGGGCATTCATTGATACTATGCGGCCCATAGGATACTGAGCACCATTGTTGCTCCCTTCTTGGATACATATGATTGTTTTGCGGAGCACGATTGTATCTAAGACTCTCTTAAATAGCCTTGGTGAGATCTGCTAAAGTCATCTCAGATATCTTTGGCTCCTTAGCAATAGGCTATAGGGTCATTGGCTGATGCCCTGATGCTTGCGAGCTAATAGATTTAGGCTCAACAAACACTCTTTCTCCTTGAATCATTAAATTATCCTCCAATTGGATCGCATTGGTGGTGACTCCTTCCCAAGTGGTGATACCTCTAATGACTAGGCCATTGTAGATATTTTCATGTCGTAATCTCCTAATGAATCTATCAAGCAATTGGTTATTGTTGAAGCGCTCATTTGGATTACAACGAGAATTCAAATGCTTCAAGCGACTTATAAAGTCTCTCACCGACCCTCCTTCCTCTCGTTGGGCTTTCTGAAGCTGAGAGGCTACACCCCAAAGCACTCCCTCTCATATGTATTCCTTTAAGAACAGTCTGCTAAGAGTAGGGTAAATTGTTTTTTCTTCCACCCTTAGGGTTCTATACCAATCCCCAGCCTTTCCACTTAAGGTTAGGCTTAAAGCATTGCTCTTATGCAGGTCATTGTGTTCTCCTAGAGAATCTCATATTTGTTCAAACACTTCGATATGATTTCTCACATCCCCGTCTCCACTAAATTTTTGTGTGAGCTTGGCTATTTGTACTGCCTTACTTCTAGGCTCTCTATCAGGCGTGTTACGCATATTCTCAGCAATAGATCGACCAATAGCTTGAGCAAATGTTGCCAAGTCACCTAAGTGAGCAGGCACCGTGGGTGAAGGCGCTCCAGAGACTACATGTGGAGTAGGTATTGGCATTGGGCTTGGCGCATAGGAAGCCCTTGGGTTCCACGTTGGGTATGATGTTGTGCCATGTGGTGGTCCATAGTTCATATGAGTGGCCCTAGGCATAACAGACGTCGGATGTGACACGCTAATGCTAGCCGGTATAGTCCCATGGAAATAGGAACTTTGTGTATTGTGGTTGTGGAGCATAGGTAGTTGAAACAATGGGAGGGGTAGGGACTACATGAGTACGTGGACCCATAGGTGCATAAGATTGGTACGCACTTGTAGGTACTATTGCAGGCATTGAGGTACCATGTAGCGGTGCTTTACTAACAAACGAGGTCCATGGCGTGTTTCTTAGCATGCCCATCATTGGGGTAGGCATGGTAGCTGTGGTGTCATCAAGGGAAAGATGAGCTAGACTTGGAAAAGTAAAGCTATCACTTGTGGGCTCAGATTGCATTGAGACCCCTGGCGAAACAACATATGGGGGATTGATGGGACTCACTGGGGGAGTCTCCATTTGTGATAGAGTTGGTTGTTTCCCTTTGCCCGTGTCTAAAAATCGCATAGGACCCATCGAAGGTATGTTTATTCCTCGATTTTGCCTCTCGGACTGGATAATCCTATGGATGACATTGCAGATCATGTGTTGTTGTTCCTCCAAACTAGTGGCACTAGATGTGGATTGTACAACTTCTAACCAACCCACATGGTATGTGTAGCCCATGTATAGGTCGGTCAAAGTCTCCGTGTGTAGGTCATATTCCCAATTCTCATTGAGATATGCCCCGTCCAAACTTGGTGTACTAGAGGGTTGCCGTGAGGTGGATGCAATGTTGCTTCCCGTGTTTTGACTTTTAGTCACCGCTACCTTAGAGGCGACTTTGGAAGGTGGTAGCTCGGTAGGGCCCTCATTAAATGAGGTAGGTGGAATGTTCACGTGGACACTCTGAGGGAGTGTGGGTTCTACAGGAGATGTGAATGGTGATTCTACTTCCCCACCCCCTTCGTTTACTTCACTAGCCGTAGGTTCAGAGCGCGTAGCTCTACTAAAAGTTTCGATCAAACGGCTAAAAACACTAGTTCCAGGTCGTTGGGCCCAGCTAGGTACGGTTTCATTTGTTCCCCCAGGGCTTTGTGTAAGATGCTCTTCCATAATACCGTAGTCAGAGGAAGAGTCGCTAGGCGCTATATTTGGGTCTTGGGTTGCACTACCTTGGGTCCCAGCCGAGGGTGTAGACCCTAGCGTGGAAGGATAGTCAGTACCCCCGTAAATCGAAGCACTAGCTAGTTGTTCGGACTCTAGCACACGACCAGAGCGTAGATATATGTGCTTTGGGTGCCCTACAAGTGTCGGCAAGTACCCTCAAAGGTTTCTTGCTTTGTTTTGTGGGTGTTTTGCACCCCGTTTTCTACTTGATTTTTTCTTGTTTTTGATGTTTTTTTAAGTTTGATTTTTTTTTAATTAAAGTGTGTGATAGCTCGAAACGAGCGTATCACTTAGAGGGTCGTTGTGTGCTTTACAACACAATTTTCGCGCATCTGACGTTCCGTTGGTCCTCAAAAAATTGATTTTTAGCTACGTGTGAAGCTAAAATTCGTTTTTTTAAAAGGCGATTGAGGCCTAGGCCTAAGCGTGAGCTTGGGCTTGGGTCTGGGAGATATTCCCGATCCCGGTCCTACCTTTATATTTTTTTATTTTTTTATTTTTACTTTTTTTTAAACTTTTTTTAAAAAAAAGGATAAGGTCACCGCGGCCTGCGCGAGAGCACACACACACTCTATCTACCTACTTCTAACTAATACACCTACTCTTACACACTAACACACTCTATTAACTATCACTAATCTACTTCCTACTTACTGTACACAGAAAACTAACTACCTTAATACACAGAGAATAAACACAGAACCTTTGAAATCTCTATTAACAAGGAAAACTAACTACCTTAATACACAGAGAATAAACACAGAACCTTTGAAAACTCCATTAATAAAAAAAACACACAGTATAACACCAAATCCCTCTTCTCACACACACACACACACTCCTTCCTTACCTTTCCTACAATAGAAATTGCACCACGGAGAAGCACAAAGTGCTACTCGAGCTTCATGTATGGCATTCCCCGGCAGCGGCGCCAAAAATGTGCGCGTATGTCGCACGTGTCAATGCAAGGAACTTGCCGATACACCGTGTGCGAGCCACAAATGGCTCCAAGCACACAACAAGCCTAAACTAGTAAGCTCAAAGAAGGTGATGGTGTGTCACTCACCGCTCTACGCTTGCTTCGTGGAGGATTCCTCGCCGCGAAGAAGAAGGAGACGCCGCTACGCCGCGCTCAACCGCTTCACCGCCGTCGTGCCTTCGTAATGCTTGATCGCCCACACACTCACTCTCTCTCTCTCTCACACACACACACACACAAGGAGGTGAAGAAGAAGAAGATGGAGATGGAGATGGAGCAAGAGCACTCTTCTATTGCACAAATGAGAGAATGAGTGAATTTTAGGTTTAGTTGACTTTTATATGAGCTCGCCCCATTCACACTTGGGCGCCCATGCTTAGTCAACTAATCCCTTGAACGTTCCAGTTAGAGTGCGCCTCTCATCGGCGATCACTCTTACCCTTTTCCTATTGGACCGACAAGCCCGGTACTTGACTTTACCAAATAAATAATACAATGTCTGCCGTAGGTTACAACGTCCGTCGTAGGTAATAGGGTGTCCGTGAGCCGTGAGGGTTAACATCAACCAAGTCTAGAGAATTCCCTCTCTTTTGATTGCATGGCAATGAGGTAAGCCTAGTATGTCCTCACACTAACTGAAATCAAAATAGTTCAACACACGGATATAATGAAAACACTATAGCTGCTTCATTCCCTTATGGCTCATATGACCAAGCCGGTTATGCCACAACTTAGTAGGAGGTAGCTCGACTATGTATATAGAATTATCTTTCATAGAAGAGACATACAAGGAATATAACGAGCCAGACTTTTGGCCTTCGAACATGACCAAGTTACCTTTTCTAATTGATCAAGAACCATTGCCAAACATTGTAGTGTATCCAAGGTCTCAAGTTGTCCTACTTTAAACCAAGCTCTTAGCCAGATTTGACACATGTCTAACACCTCATAGCATGAACTCGGTACCATTGCGCATATGCAACTTTATATCTCCAATGTCATAGATCTCAAAGTGATGGGAATCACCCAGCTTAAATGAACCATGTGTAGAAGTATAACATGGAAACTAGCAACTGAGTCAATAATCTAATTTTGCACATAGCATTTGTCAAGAGCTAACAATGCCTCTTGACTCAAATCAAAAGTGAATACTAGTACATCTGACAGTTGTGACATGTCATAATAACAACGACATGTGGAGACTCAATGACATTGATCTCCTCTATCTGAAGGAGTACGAGCGGAAGTGCGACGGGAGAGAGAGTGCGAGAAGAAGAGCACGACGATATGGTGAACTCGCTCTACTGTAATGTGTAGAGCATAGTGAGTTCTTATTAGGTTTTTACAAAAGAATATGTGTACATACCTGGCAACCCGCCCACTTACCTGGGCGACCACATTGGGCTTTATACCCCAACAACCTCCCACTTAAAGTCCAATGTGGTACTTTAAGTGTGAGAGAAGCTACTATACAAGCTAATATACAAGAGATGTAGAGAAGTGATGTACTACCCTACACCTAACTGCTTGCGAAAATGCGCAAAGCTCTCTGAGGGAAGTCCTTTTGTAAGTAGATCAGCAGGATTTTCTGTGGTGTGAACTTTGACAAGCTGAAGTTGCTTATCCTCGAGCGTTTCCCTGATGAAATGATACTTCACATCCACATTCTTTGTCTTTGAGTGATAAACTAGATTGCGAGCCAATTGTATAGCACTTTGAATATCACAATATAACACAGGCATCTCTTCTTTGATTCCCAAATCTGTTACTAGTCGATTAAGCCAAATTGATTCTTTGCATGCCTCTGATGCTGCAACATATTCAGCCTCTGTAGTAGACTGAGTAACACAATCTTGTAATCTAGAACGCCGTGATATTGCTCCACCAGCCAATGTAAAGACATACCCTGACGTAGACCTTCGGTTGTCTAAGTCACCTGCATAATCTGAGTCTATAAAACCCTTTACACTTAGCTCCTGACTCCCATAGCATATACGCATACTCTTTGTAGCTTTCAGGTATCTCAATATTCCTTTCACTGCCTCCCAATGTTTCTTGCCTGGGTTTGACATGTATCGACTTACTACTCCCACTGCAAAAGCAATGTCTGGGCGAGTAGCAATCATTGCATACATTAAACCACCCACTGCAGACGCATATGGAATCTTATCCATTTCAGCCTGTTCTTCCTTAGACACAGGACAATCTTGTTTGCTAAGTTTCACATATGGTGGCAATGGAACACTCAATGCCTTTCCCTTCTCCATATTGAAACGTTGCAAAACCTTGTCAATATACTCTGTTTGAGATAACCAAATCAACTTCTTTGATCTGTCTCTCTCAATGCGCATACCAAGTATATGACTTGCCTCACCCATGTCTTTCATGTCAAACGATTTTGCCATCTTTGACTTCAAAGCTGAAATTTCTTCCAAGTGCTTGCCAGCAATCAACATGTCATCCACATACAAAATAAGGATCAGCCAACTACCATCCTTAGCCTTCTTTGTATATAGACAGTGATCGAACTCACTACGTTTGTAGCCTTGAGAAAGCATAAACTTGTGGAATTTATGGTACCATGCCCTCGGTGATTGTTTTAAGCCATAAAGACTCTTTAACAACTGGCATACCCAATCTTCCTTGCCTTTCTCAACAAACCCTTCTGGCTGCTGCATGTAAATTTCCACATCTAAATCACCATGCAAGAACGTTGTCTTGACATCCATTTGGTGCAACACCAAATCTAATATGGCAACCAATGCAAGAAAGCATCTCAATGTAGTCATCTTGACCACCGGAGAGAAGACTTCATCAAAGTCAATGCCTTGTTCTTGCTTAAAGCCCTTGGCAACAAGCCTTGCTTTGTACTTTGGCTGACTATCATGAGCGGTGATCTTATACTTGTAAACCCATTTACAGGGTAGAGCCTTTTTGCCCCGTGGTAATTTAACTAGCTTCCATGTCTGGTTTTTATGCAGAGCTGTCATCTCTGACTGCATGGCCAATTGCCAACTCCCAGAGTCCTTCATTTGCACTGCTTCCTTGTAACATGAAGGCTCATTGCAATCAGTCAACATGACATAATTCATAGATGGAACAAACCTATCAGGAGGTCGCGTGACACGTCCAGATCTACGCACAATAGGTGGCTCAGGCTCAACCACAACTTGTGGTTCCACTCTATCCTATCCTTGCTCCTCTTGAGCCCTGACATTTTGTCTTGCACGTGCAGGTCCATCTTCTTGGAAGACAACTCTTCTAATCTCCTCAACCCTCTCTGGTTTAGAATGATATTTGGATTCATTAAAGTGAACATCATTGCTGCGGGCAACCTTTCTCGATTCGGGATCCCAAAGTCTGTACCCCATCTCACCAGAATTACCATAGCCTAGAAAGATGCACTTTCTACTCTTTGGCTCAAGTTTGTTCCTAAATTCCTTTGGAACGTGAGTATATGCCTCACAGCCAAAGACTCTGAGATGCTTATATGAGGACATTTTGCCTGACCATACCATCTCTGGCACTGAATCCTTCTGCAAAACCTTGTTAGGAGATCTATTTACAAGATGAACAACTGTTGATACAGCTTCAACCCAAAACCCATTTGGCAGCTGTGCATTAGACAGCATACTTCTGACCTTCTCTTGTATGGTCCTATTCATCCTCTCAGCAACACCATTTTGAGGAGGATTGTAAGGAGCAGTAAGTTCACGTTTTATACCTTTTGACTCACAAAAGTCCTGAAAGGCCTTTGAAACATACTCTCCACCATTGTCAGTGCGTAAGCATTTAAGCTTCTTGCCACTCTGATTCTCCACAAGTGTCACAAACGTTTTGAAAACACTAAACGCTTCATCCTTGTGCTTGAGAAAGTAAACCCATACTTTCCTCGAGTAATCATCTATAAATGTCATAAAGTAAGAAGCTCCCCCTAGAGATAGGTTAGGCATAGGTCCACACAAATCACTATGAACAATTGCCAATTGTGTATCTCTTCTACTCCTTCTATGCGCTGATTCGGGAGGCCCGAATACTCCATGCTCTAGGGCGGAGCCAACCACCTCTCACCCTAGGTAGTAGAATGACCTTCGGGAGGGTGTGGGTGTCCCGAACCAGAACACGTACTGTGGGAATGCAAACTGCCTTGGCAGCCACGGAGTCTGTCGTGCGAGATGTCTCCAAAACAGTCCCAATCTCTGAGCCTATCCTGGATAGGAACGGAAGTTACTCCCTCCTTAGGCCGAGGAAGCAGACTGAGATGGTAACCTCTACCTCCTCGACAAGCACATCGGTAGCTGGGTTGAAACCATGGCGCCACTATAAAAAATGAGCTCGAACTGCTCGGATGGTCAGGGGGCTCATCGCAATGACCTTGGACGCCATCTTGGGAGTCTCGAACTCTATCTGGTAATAGCCTCGCCCGAGAAGTTGAACGTCAAGTATCTTGCCCACCTCTGCTAACAGGCGGGCCTGGAGAAGATCACGCATCTCTCCTCTGCTAGGGCAGGTGCCGATGATCTGCAAATGACACGAATCGCCTGGAGGCGCTCCACCTCTGCTGCGAGGCTTGCTTGCTCTGTCGGCGAAAGACCAAGTCAGATGGTGAGCTCTGCAGGGTCGGGCGAGGGGGCTTCTTGAGAGTCCCTCTGGGATGAAGCATGAGCCTTCATCTGTATCTGCTGTTGTGATGGAACACGAGACAGAAGAAGACGCGGCCCTCTGAGAAAATCCCAACAAGCAATGTTAGGAGGTCAATCCCTTTGGAGCACGTCGAGAGGCCCCTTCGGAGGGATGGTAGCCAGCAAACGGAAGTGGGGGTGGAGGAGCACGGGAGCGCGAGGGGAAAGGCTAGGGTGAGGGGGCAGCGCGCTGGCTGGCTATATTGCACTTAGGCAAGGCAACGGGCAACGCGCAGGTGGGCTAGACAGCGGCGGGCAAGGTAGCGCGCAGCACGAGGGGGGAGGTGTGAGCGATGGCGAGAGGGGGGTTTACAGGTGTGTGTGTGTGTGTGTGTGTGTGTGTGTGTGGGGGGGGGGGGGGGGGGGGGGGGGGGCAAGCGAGAGATCACACTGTTGAAGTCTTATATTTCCGATCAAAGACTCAATGGGAAGCGCAGAACTACAGCGCTGAGGAAAAGCAACTCCTAGCACCTGTCCACTGCTCGAATAAAGAGGATGCAGAAATCTGTTTTCATCCTTGGGCCATGGCAAAACCCTTCAGAGAGAGAAATTACACTTTCATGTAGATCAACTTCGACTGCCTCATGTATATAAGGGTGCTTACCCGCGCGCTTCGGCCATGAAATTCTTGACGAGCAGACTCAACCCTAGAGGTGGTTCTCGCATGTCAGTTGCCTTGAAGACCTTGACGAGCTTGAGGGAGAAAACTCGAGCAGGCATGCCTCTTCCATGCTGAGAGAGAGAGAGAGAGAGAGAGAGAGAGAGAGAGAGAGAGAGAGAGAGAGAGAGAGAGAGAGAGAGAGAGAGAGCACATGCAAAGCCATGCAAAGCAGGTTTACCCTCCTCCATAGCTCTCCCTTCCCCTGAGCTCTGATACCAATATAAGACCTTGGAGATTGAGATGCCAGATCCACCACCCTACCTCCCTATATATAGGCCGGCTCCTTGCCCTAGCCATAGTCTGGATCCCCAGTCCACACTGGTCCAGTCCGAGCCCTTGGCTCAGTTGCCTGACCCCCTAGGTCGAGCCTTGCTCCTTAGGATCCTTGTCCAAACATACTTCCACTTGCCATATATGCATCACCATGCCCACTAGTGTCAAGAGACTGACGTTGAATCTCTTTGTGATCAAAGCACTAGTAGCATCACTAAAAACAAGATTGCCCTTTGGGACGGAGTTACTAATGGAAATATTAAATGTATCCCATGATGCAAGCAAAGAACATAGCGAGAAAATGACTTTCATTTCATCATTGAAATTAATCCCCTTGGATGTCAACTAAGTAAAAACATTGCTAAATGCGTTCACGTATGAACTGACACTGCTACCTTTTTTCATGTTAAGACGCATAGATTCCATATCAAAAACATGTTTTTTAAGAAATCTAGATTTGGTGGAGATCTCGAGATCCAAGTACACAGTGCAAGGCTCTCTCAATGAGGGTAGCCAGCTCAAAGCAAGCAATTTTGAGCCGTTGGATACAAAACGACAACTTGAGAGCCGATGGATACAAGATGACAACCAGAGAGCATAAAAAGGTTGTCTCTCTAAGTGGGCGTGAAGGGCCCCAAGATTGGGCCAAGCGAGTTTTTATGACGCTTCAACACCTATCTAAGGTGAACAAGGTGAATTCTTCCAAAAAAAAAAAATCCAGTTTCCCAATAATTAGCTAATGCATGTAAGCAAGGTTGCTTGCAGGGCATGAAAGGTTGATGAGTGACCATGAACATGCAAGCAAGGGCTTGATTCCAACACAACGATGTCTTCCTCCACAATAGGGCTACTACTACATCTACATAAGCTACATGCAAGGCAACAGATGGTCCCAAGGCTCTCTTACGGAGGGGAACATGGACTGGCAGGAAAATTCAAGTTTGACGGAACATGGCTTTGTATACGATGTGTGAGGCCATACGATGTGTTTGGAGAATTTACCTCCACACAATATGTACGCTTCTACTATGATGTACAAAATGCGACAAGGTTGGTTTCTATTAAGATTTGCAAGTCATGCATAATGGTGCATATGTATACATGTTTTTTATGTTATGAATTTCTGCTTGAGAATGCTTATGGAATCTGCATGTGATTGCACAAGGGATTTATGATTGGCATTTAATTTTCCCTATACACCTTTTCCTTTTATTATAAAGATTTTTGTTGAGGCATTTATTTTGCCTGTATGGACAAGAAGCGACTCATTTATGATTATCATTTTTATATTGACGTGCAACAAATGGTGTTTTTTCTTATCAATCAATGTGGTTACAAACCGTAGCAAACTAGTTGGCTGACATTTATTTTGCCAATTCTTTAACATTTCACAATCAAGTATTCCGTTACTATGATCTCTGTTACATGCATGGTATGTTTTCTCCAAAAAATGCGATTCAAGGACATACCAAAGGTCCACATATTTCGACCTCAATGATTTATGTTGAAGGCAAGGTTCCTACACCATGACATAGGTTTCTAACTTCTACAATGATTCAATCATCAGACACGGGTCCTATGGTGGTAAGATTAACCATGTTTCTGTATTATTCATGTTATACTCATGAGATAAGCTTTTTGTGGGACAAGAACTGCAGGTACACTCATCTCACTTTAACTATTGGCGGTTTGCTTATGGAGATTTCAGCACATAGGGTGTTCATTTTTGAACAAGAATGGATTATCAAGATCCCATGAGTACAAGGTTAGAAATCTAACCTTGCACTTGTTATCTGTCATATGTATAATATGGACTAGACACTCATGAAGTAGACACTCATGGAGTTCAGTTCAACCATTAAAAACAAACACTACAAAAGAGACTCACATGGAGGGTTGGGTGACATAACGTCATCATGATGTGAAACATATTCCACATGTTGAGAGTATGAGTTCTCATGGACTATGACACTAGCGCCATACTTTCATATGTGTCACAACGGGTCCTAAAGTGCTAGACACTGGCAAGATAAGAAAGTAATGCACATTTTGGTACTATTCTTTTGAAAAGAGCCTCGTATACGTCTCTCATACTCTCATATGCTCTACACATGCAAAAAAAAGTGCTCCTCGTCCTCCGTCACCTTCTTTCTACAAAGTTGGCAAAACCTCTCATCTCAAGGGGTATGGGCAACTCTTCATATCTTATCTCTGGTCAGTCTGATATACTCGAAGTTGACAAATCACCACTTGTGAGCTATTTGGCATGTATGTGTCCATGTAGTGTGGTCTCTGGATGAACCCCTTGCCTAGCATGCTAAGAAGTGCGCATTGTCATACAACATCTTCAATGGAAGAGTTTGCCTTAGTGTGATCCACGTCTCTCTTATGTAGAGATTCCATAGATCGTATCCGAGTATTGTGTTCATGTTCTTGTGTGAGATCTGGGTGAGTCTGGGTCATACTAGAAGGGTGGTAATCTATCCATGTCTAGTCCATGTGCTGCAAACCACTCTCTCACTTGTGATTACCAACAATCATGCTCGCCTAATACTCAAATCCCTGCCTAAAGGCCTTGAAGGCTCTACGTGTGAGTCTATCTGATGACATCTCATAATGTTTTGTGGTACGGAGGGCTTGCTATGGAACAAGCATGATGTCATACATATCTATGGTCTCTCAATCTATGTCCATGAGGTTGCTAACAATCCAAGGGTCCATACTTTTGTAGCACACATCAAAGGTAGGGTAACCAAAGTGTTGAAGAGCCACCCCTTGGTGCAGGGCTCTTAAAGGTGTGTCTATTGACACCCCCATGAAATCTCCTCTCTAGCATGGCCAAAGCCACATATCCTCTAGTGGCTGGCAAAGATGACTCCCAAGGCTCCACCACCTCTACCTATCCACCTGCAACCATGAGGACAACCGATACCTTGTATGTGCTTCAACTCTTGCTTTTTGGTTTGATTTCGGAAGCCTTCAAAGTTCGTTTTCTTGTTGCGGCCCAATGCCCTGCAAGCTTCAAGCTTTCAAGGTGCCTTGTGCTTTGATAATTTCTCTTTGCTTCACAAGGCCTTCTCGAACAATCAGCTGCCTTACATGGATTTGTCGATTTTGGTGCCAAATATGATTGATTTTCAAAGCTCAATTCAACTTTGATACCCACTAGGAGCAAATTTCCTATTGCTATGCATGTGCAAGTTTCAACAACTGTTAATGATTGGGATTGCAGTCCTCTGGTAGCTCTTCAAACTTGCAAGCGGGGTGTTGAGAAGAGGCCCCCTTTAAGCTACCGATGGGATGCCCTCTCTTGGGGTGCCCAATTCTTGGTACTTTAGGCGCCCAAAACTTAACAAACATGTGATTTTTTTTTCCCAATGGTGTGGCTACCTACAGAACAACAACAATGTCGATGATAGAGAAAGAGATGCTCTTACCTCGCAACGTCGTCCTCCCATCATGTTGCAAAAATGGGATTTGCTATTTGCCACGTTGGGCTCCTACCAAGTCTAGCCCCACAAGAAGTTACTCATGTCGTCTCCTTGAGGGAGGGTGTGTGTAAGCCCCTCTGCACATGTGAGTCGAGTTCTACTTCGTCTTCCCCAATTTCCTTCACTGCATGCTCCTCTCTTCCATGCCTTCCCAAGACACTACAAGAGGTTATGTACACTTGTGACGCTTTTAGAGACGGAAATACATTGGTTTTTGCATACTCCTCGGCATCGCTAACAACGTCGCTATATGTGTCGCTATATAGCGACGTAGATAGCGATGGTTACAGGTTTCCTATAGCAATGCTCATAGCGAGGTTGCAGAGTCTTATATAGCGACGCTTATAGTGACGCCCGAGAGTAAATTTTTTTGGGTGGCAAGGCACACCCATCAACCATATTGAATGTTTCAATAATAGAGTAAACCTAAATGAATCCAAGATAAGCCCAGATTCACCTTTGAAAGAAAGTGCAAGGTATAGACCCAAAGTAGTCACCCACAAGACAATATAACCATTAACTCCATCATGCATAGTATTGTTTGTAGAATAAAGATACAAAACTAACAAAAGTAACTGGACGAAAGTAAAACAATGACAATTATACACATCATAGGCAAAATCACTTGATTGTTAAGCTTTGCAAATGTAATAGTTACAACACAATTGTCATTATTGAGGAAATACATGGTTTTCCAATAGTTACAAAAATACGTATACACGTCATCTCAATATACAATCTATCAGATCATTGTACATCTAGAGTTTTTTATTGAAGTAAACACATTGTAATAGATCACCTGAAAAGCGCTATGATGCTAATGTCACTCCATCCAAACTTTGCCTGCATGTTGAGAAGAACCAAGAGCGCCTTCAATCTAGACACCCGTGCTCCCTTTTCATATCATCATAGATAAGCCTTTCTGAATCCATGATCGTCTTGATCATTTCATTGATCTCGGGCTCAAACATTGCCTCGTTGGGAATGTGGTCTGCATGATCATCCTCCGAGCTGTCAGAGGCTACATCTTGTGGCCTTACGTATGTTGCTTGACCAAAGCGCCTACGAACATGTCTATTGGGTTGCAAGATTGCTACATGTTGGCCAGCGTCAGAGTCCGACGAGTTATAATTGGCAACAACTTGATCTATAATAGATGGATCAAACTCGCCAAATTCGCAAATGTGCTGCAAAGAAACGCAGGCTTGTCCGTCGCACAACATGCTTGCATTGATTACAAGAACATAAGACCTTGTTGAGAGATAGGTGTTTCAGTTGGATGGCCCCACATCCTCGTCACTACTCATTATGAATGTAAAAACCTTATAACCTGCACATAAATTTAATCTTGTATTGGACTCCTCCGTCTTATCTCTCTCTCTCTCTCTCTCTCTCTCTCTCTCTCTCTCTCTCTCTCTCTCTATTGACATTGTAAACTACCTCACATTCTCTAGTCATGTCTGATCCCCACACACCTCGGTCTAGAGGTGCACGGAGATCAGAACCACCGGGTTATAATTTCGTCTTTATTGGTCTATGCCTATATTTGTGGGTACGAGAAATCTACACACCCGCGTCTACATGATAGTCCATGTAGTGGACAAAACCCATTTGCCTCTTCTCTAACTGTAGCAATTCACAACATCTTAACATCTCTTCACAACAGATCCTTGTTCGAGGGATTACTTCGCACATTACATGTTGCCCTCCAATCTGAGTATCATGCCGTTGAAAGCTTTCCAGCTTAAGGTTGCATCCGTAGAGAGGAAGAGAGGGATCACCGTTCGCCTATCTCTAATTTTTTCCCGTAATCCCGAAGGTAGACTTTAATATAAAAACTAAATCCAAAATCTAATCTAATTGAACATATGGTGATTCTGAAGTAATTGAACATGGTTAGTGGGTGAGTTAATAGGTGTCAGATTCTGATGGGAATATACATATTGTTGTGTAACTAGTGTTTGCTTTTTGGGCAAAGCCTTCATTAACATGCCCTAAAATCTAACCTAAATCTAATCTAATCTTAAATCTAACATAAATCTAGATCTAAGCTAATCGATCTTAAACTCAACATAAACCTAAATCTATTCTAATCTTAAATCTAACCTAAACCTAAATGTAATCTAACTTAATCTTAAATCTAAATCTAATCTAATTTTAAACTCAACATAAACCTAAATTTAATCCAATCTTAAATTCTAAACCTAAATGCAATCCAACTTAAATATAACATAGCTAATCTTAAATCTTGTCCTAATTTTAAATCTAACCTAATCTTAAACTCAACATAAACATAATTCTAACTTAATCTTAAATCTAAGCTAAATCTTAACCTAATTTTAAATTTAGCATAAATTTTAAATATAAGTTAAATGTATAATATAACTTAATCTTAGTTGTTAATCTAAACTAATTTTAATTAAATATAATTTTAAATCTAACCAACCCTAAATTTTAATAAAACGTTTTATTTCATATTTTCTCTACTTTTTTTATCTCTCTCTTTGTTTTCTCCCCTTACCTCTCTCTTTCTCTTTGTTTTTTTCTCTCTCTCTCTCTCTCTCTCTCTCTCTCTCTCTCTCTCTCTCTCCCTGTTTCTCTTTCTCTTTGTTTTCTCCTCTCTCTCTCTCTCTCTCTCTCTCTCTCTCTCTCTCTCTCTCTCTTTTCCTCTCTCAATGTGTGTATGTATGTTTATGCATGTGTGTACTCTCTCTCTCTCTCTCTCTCTCAAAGACACAATGTGTGTGTGTGTGTGTGTGAGAGAGAGAGAGAGAGAGAGAGAGGAGAGGGAAGGAGCATACCTGGCTCTCCTTCCTCTCCTCGTGTGTATGTGTGTGTGTGCGCACGTGGAGAAGAAAGAGAGAGAGATGGAGAGCGCGAGTTACCTCTTTCGCTTGAGCATCGAAACTCAGATTTTAGATCTGAGTTTCTCGCGCTCTCGGTTTATTTTTTACCCTTGTCTGCGTCACTATGGGCGTTGCTATGTAACAAATAAAATAGCGACGCCGTGGATTTTCACTTTTGAACGTCGCACTGCGAGCATCACTAATGTGAAGTACCTCTTGTAGTGAGAGTCTCCACATGGTCTATGACACCCATAGGCCAACCCACCCTACGCGAGCATAGAGTCTAGAGTTCAATGCCAGTTTGGCTATATTCTAGCACAGAAACATAGACATAGAGAGACACTGTTAGCACTTGTAGTGGAACCAGAGGGTGGTAGACAATCATATCTTATAGGCTTCATCTAGAGGACCACAACCCTACTGCCACTCGTCACACAAACATACAGAGGGGTTTACCCTACATCAGGCTTAGGCGATTTGAGCTAGGAGACGCCCCCGAGCTCTAAGAGACACACCTCCATGACTCCATCGCATGCAGATCTAGAAGATCTAGATTTGCCACAACCACGTAATCCATGAGAGATTAGCTCCGATGGCACCATAACATTGCCCTTACACCACACCCATCCATGTATCAAATCTTACACCCCTAGTTTGATATAGGATGGGGCTAGTCAGCTTGATACACTTCGTGATTGTACTTTCCAGAGCATATAGCTTGCAGAGAGAGAGAGAGAGAGAGAGAGAGAGAGAGAGAGAGCGCTATCTTAAAGTAGCTTCAAAATAGCTTTGAAAATGTGCACCAAGATTGGATAGGCTCCACGCCTATACCACTACCTGCAAGCAAGCACTGCCAACAAATATAGTCATGCGGTAAGGGGGGAGGGGTTGATCCATGGTAGGCTAGAGTGGGTGCACATCTATCTTTCTTTCTTTCTTTCTATCTTTTAGTGTGTTCGAAACTCGGCGTTGAAGTCTCTTCTACGACCTTAAAATTTCTCTATAAGGAAGAGCAAAAACCCTAACCTGCCATCCTACCCGCTACTGCAGAGAGATTGCTGTACGCTCCGTTCGACTCTGCAGCCATGGCGTCCCGCTTCTGGACTCAAGTAAGTGCTTCGATGTATTACTGTTGCTCCGATCGTCCTGGTTGTAGGTGATTGCGCGTCTGTGAATTTTTTGGTTTCCTTTGATCTATGGATTACGTGATCTGGCTGCTTGTGGCGTGTTTCAGCTGCCATTATGTTTATGTTTGCTCTCGAATTACTTGTGTTGCCGCAATGGTTTTGCGCCCAAAGATACATTGCGTACCTCTCCTTCCGAGTTGAACTTGCAGCTGTAGATGTCTCAATTTTTCTTGCTTCTTTATGCAGGGTGGAGATAGTGAAACTGAAGAGGAAGAGAGTGACGTGGAAGACGAGGTACCTGCCTCTGGTCAGGATGGAGGACCTGATGTTGGGGCTGCTTCAAGGTATCTGCGAGGTGACAGTGATAGTGATGACTCAGATGATCAGAAGCGTGTTGTCCGATCGGCAAAGGATAAGCGATTTGATGAAATGCTACATACAGCGGAGCAGATTAAGAACTCTATGAAGATCAACGATTGGGTGAGTATCCAGGAGAATTTTGACAAACTCAATAAGCAATTAGAGAAGGTCATTCGTGTCACAGAATCAGAGGTGGCACCCCGCCTTTACATAAAAGCTCTTGTGAATCTCGAGGACTTCTTGACTCAAGCCCTTGCCAATAAGGATGCTAAGAAGAAAATGAGCCCTAGTAATGCCAAAGCACTGAATTACATGAAACAGAAGCTAAAGAAGAATAACAAGCTGTACGAGGTTGAGATTGAAAAGTTCAGGGAGAATCCTGAATCAGAGGTAGAGGATGAAAAGGGCGAAGATGATGATGATGAATCAGAGTCGGAGCTTGACTACAGTGATGAAGAACCCACCAAGATTGCTGGCTATTCTGATTCTGAGGAAGAGGAAGAAGAGCCAGAGGGTGGAGATGGTCCTTGGGAGAAGCAAAAGACAAAAAAGGAGAAGTTTATGGATAAGCAGTTTGCAAAGGACCCAAGTGAGATTTCTTGGGATATGGTGGATAAGAAAGTGAAAGAGATAATTGCTGCTAGAGGGCGTAAGGGTACAGATCGAGCTGAGCAAGTGGAGCAATTGACATATCTTTTGAGAGTTGCAAAGACACCGGCACAAAAGTTGGAGACCTTGATGCACGTTGTTTCAGCTCAGTTTGATGTGAATCTGAGTTTGAGTACCCACATGCCTGTACCAGTGTGGAAAAAATCTGCTCAGAATGTTTTAGCAATGCTGGACATTCTTGCCCAGTACTCAAACATTATATTGGAAGACACTGTAGATCCTGACATGGAGAATGAATCTCAAAAGGGTGCAGACCATGATGGTCCTATTCATATATGGGGTAATATTGTGGCCTTCCTTGAAAGAATTGATGATGAGCTTTTCAAAAGCCTTCAGTTTATTGACCCACATACTAGAGAGTATGTGGAGAGGTTAAGGGATGAGCCTCTCTTCATGGTTCTTGCCCAGAATGTGCAAGATTATCTGGAGAGGATTGGTGATATGAAGGCGGCTGCCAGGGTTGCTCTTAGAAGGCTTGAGCATATATACTACAAGCCTCAAGTAGTATATGAAGCTATGCGGAAGCTCTCAGAGCTGCAGGCACGAGCAGATGTTGTGAATGAAAATGCTGAAGATGGAGATAATGAGTTGGATGAAGAAAGCAGGCAGGTGCTAAGGGCTGCAGCGGATGTTAAGGGCCCCCCTGCATTTGTAACGGTTCCTGAGATAGTAGCCCGCCGACCAAGTTTTCCTGAACTCAGCAGAACATTGATGGATCAACTTCTCTCTCTCATTTACAGGGTTGGTGATGAGCGAACAAAGCCAAGGGCCATGCTGTGCGACATTTATCACCATGCTATTTCTGAAGAATTTCACACAGCAAGGGATTTGCTTCTGATGAGTCATCTCCAGGATAGCGTTCAACACATGGACATATCGGCTCAGATATTATTTAATCGCGCAATGGCCCAGTTGGGCTTGTGTGCTTTTCGGGCATCTCTCATAACAGAGGCTCATGGTTGTCTGTCAGAGCTATACGCAGGGGGTCGGGTGAAAGAGCTTCTCGCTCAAGGAGTACAACAAAGTCGTTATCATGAGAAGACTCCAGAACAGGTTATTTTCTAAGTAACATTTCAAAGGGTGAGGAAAGTACTGCATGGCTCAAAGTTGAGGGTCACCTAATCTTGTTTCTGGATTTTGGATGTGCAGGAGAAGTTGGAGAGGCGCAGGCAGATGCCGTTCCATATGCATATAAACCTGGAACTGCTGGAGGCTGTACATCTCATATCAGCAATGCTACTGGAGGTGCCAAACATGGCAGCAAACGTTCTCGATCCGAAGCGGAAGGTGATCAGTAAAAATTTCCGGCGGCTTGTTGAGATAAGTGAGAGGCAAACCTTTACTGGCCCACCTGAGAATGTGCGAGACCACGTAATGGCTGCTACCCGGGCTCTGAGTAAAGGAGACTGGGAGAAGGCAGTTGAAGTGGTACACGGCCTTGATGTGTGGAAGCTGCTTCCAAAAAAAGATTATGTGCTTGAAATGCTGAAAGGGAAGATTCAGGAAGAGGCCCTTCGTACTTACCTCTTCAGCTACTCCCCCCACTATGATGCGCTCAGCCTGGACCAGCTAATGAAGATGTTTAATTTACCAGAGTCTCAGGTCCACAGTATTGTAAGTAAGATGATGATTGCTGAAGAGTTGCATGCCAGCTGGGATCAGCCAACGCGTTGTATCGTCACTCACAATGTTGAGCCTACAAGGCTGCAAGCTCTGGCTGCCCAATTTGCTGAGAAGCTCTCTGTGCTTGTGGACAGCAATGAGAAAGCATATGAGGCTCACACAGGTGGTACTCTAGAGGGTCTGCCCTCTGGAAGGCGGAAGGAGAATCAGGACTATGCTGCAGCAACCACGGGTCGTTGGCAGGGCGACTTCTCCTCTGGACAAGGGAAGCAAGGCGGTTACTCGGGATATGGAGGTGGTCAGCGACAAGGCTATGGCGGAGGAAGGTCAGGACAAGGCAGAGGCGGTGGAACAGGAGGTGGTTTTAGAGACATGCGGTCTAATCAAGGAAACCCTCGAGGCGGTGCTTCGTACAATTCTGTTTTTCAAAGCACAAGATATCAAGATGCTTACAGTAGTGTTGGTAGAACTCCTTATCAAACGGGCCCTACTTCAGGGAGGGGGTCCCAGACAGATGGTACTGGTCGGATGGTAAGCCTGACGAGGTCAGGACGGTTTTGAAGGATATTGGTTTTGTCATTTGTAGGCCGTCCATTTTGAAAGAGCTGTAAGTTAGTCTTGTTGAGGTGAGGGTGAGTTGTTCAATGAGGCTAGGCTGTGAAGAGAGCTGGCATTCATTTCTAGTGTTGGCAGCTTCTTCAGAACAATGTTTTCTTGTATTAAGATGGAGAGTTTTATTTGCATGGATCTTACTTACTGAATCATTGTGCTCATATGGTGGGTTTGTGTTTGATCTGTTGCTGTTAAATCTCTGCATCATCCCTGCCTTTGTGCTGCATGCTAGGAGGCTTAATTTGCTGTGAGCTTGAGGTGAGCAGACCAGCAAGTTAGTGGCACACTTGCTGTGGTACTTGAGGCTCACCTGCTGTGGTATTTGAGACCAATGGGTGTGGCAAGCAAATGCTCGACTGTGCCAGACTTTGCTAGAGTTCCATCAGATAGACCACCACTAAAGCTGGGGTGAGCAAGAATGGCCAAGTTTCTGCACAATCTGAAGTGTTCTTTGATGCCACTCAATGTAAGTCTGATTGTTTGGACAGAGTACATGACTACTGTGGTGGCATTTATCCATGTCGTGTATTCGTTGTAACATATTTTTTGGTGCGAGTGGAATTTGCCAAGGTTTGGTGATCACTACCATTGTTTGATGGGTCTCTAATTCAAATTTGAATTTTCGAGGACCAGAGTGGCAAAGTTTTTGAAGAGTTGCAATAAAAGATGCCTTTGGTAATATCGGAAAGGTGTATTTCAGGAAATGTTGGCAATATATGAGGTGTTGTATTCTGGGAACTCTTATAATCTGGAAGGTCGTTTGGAAATTTTCAAAAATATCCAAGGATATTCTCAAAATTCTGTTTAAAAAAAAAAAGAGTGACTTGAATGGCTCTTATAAGCAGCTTTTCTTTTTTTACAAGGTCCGTGCAGATACTGTAAGGAATGAGGTACCATGGATCACTATTGTCCCATGAAGTGGTTTTTGGATTCATATGCAAGCTCATTTGCCGGAATTCCGGGTTACTCTTCTCTCAGGCATATCATAATATGGATTGTTTTACTTCTGGCATGTTAAAACATGTGTACAAATTTTTGAATCCAATTATTTAGTTTGGAAGGGGACAATAATTATTTAATCCCTTCATTGAACAGCTTCATGACTTCCTTTAACTCTCTTTTGAAAAGACTTATATTAGTGTGTACATGCTTGTTCAAAAAGTCTACCTTTTCAAAAATTTGTTTTAAAATTTCAAAGTGAGTCTTCACCTTGTTTTATTTCGTTTTAAGGCTGTCGCATGATGGAATGTGCCTTTATGGGGACCAAACATTGCGGCGCGTATTTATAGTAGAGGTTGTTACTTGTTAGGCTATCATTAGTTGGAATAATTGATTCGCTTACTTCTTGGCCACCTTTTGGTGATCTTTCTATGACTTGAGATGCTCTGCTTGGACTTAGACCTCTTGAATGTTTTCTCTAGCATTAGACTTGTAGTTTTTTTAAATTATGGGGATACTAAGTGTGTATTGGAAGTACTAATAGATGGTTCAACTTGTATTTGTGGTGATGCTCTTGGGAGAAATACGTTTGTTCCAATACTTAAAATCATGCCTAACATAGGGTTCATGAGAAATGTGTATTTGTTGAACCACTTATTGACATGGGCTGAATCATAGCTTTGCTATTTGGGAGATTCTTTGGCGCATTTTCTTTCTAAGGAATATAGTATAATGTCTGACCAACAGTATGGCTACTATACAAGTTGAGACCATTCTAAGAGTATTTACAATAATATAATCCATTTGATAACCCATATTGAAAAGTTGTAACGTGGAGGTCGAATGGTACATTTAATAATGAGGTAACAACTGGTCTTTTTTCGTGTTTCGTAAATTTATTCGTAGAGTTTTCGGAAAAAATAATGATTTACAATCCAGATTGTGGACAAATTTGGGATGTAAGTTTGACATTTTTGGCGCATAACTTTGAGTATAGTATGTGTATTTGATGCTGACCAAATATTAATTAGTATGATTGGCATTGAATTCCTATCAAAGGTTTATATTTTGGTTTTGTCTATATCATGGATATTTGGTGGCATGATTTTTTATGCTAGTCTTGGAGTTGTATGCCTTTATGATTGCTAATCGTGTCGCACTAAGGCAATGGGTACCTTGTTGCTAGAGTTTGCAAGGATTGGTTTTTAACGTTCTCTAGCTTGATAGCCTTCTTTGGCCATAAATTGGTCTTATTTATTCTTGTATAAAATAACTCATTTTTCTCTGAGTATATACATTAGGGGACCAAATGGACATGTTTGTATGGATGTAGGTGAGGACACTCCTATGTTTACTTGCTTGGGTTTTTGCTAAACAATATGAAGATTGTCAAATATCTTCTAGTAGAATGAGATTTCATACATCATACTGTGTACAAAAGTTTATGACACCAACAAGTTTAGTATATTCATTACTTTGTCCATTGTAAGGAGTCTTAGTTTTAGTTTATGTTCAAATAGGAATGCACACTTAAAAACACGAGGATTTGAAATATATCTTAATAAATCAGAGTCTGACTTGGAGTAGCAATTAGCGGTTGCAGCCTAAATGTCCTTGTAGTGTTATTTAGATCGGTTCACAGTCGTCGTATCCTTTGAGGATGGTTGTTTTTAAAGGTTGTAGGGCCATTTTTAAAAAGAAGAATTCTCGATTTTTTTCTATGAAAAGGTTATATAGTCCAAACTAGCATGCCTGGATGAGGGTAATAGATGATGTGACACAGAGCACATAAAGATTTTTCCCTTCCTTCCACAAGAAAGGTCGAATGTGGACGCCATCGACGAATATTAGCAATCGTGGACACTTCCCAACAAAGGCTCTTTCAAGATGGAGATTTTATGTATCTTGGCCAGCATATTGGCTCTACTACTTGCTCTATTCCAATTCCATTATTTGGAATCTTCACAAGATGCTCAAAATCTGCACCCACTGTCCATTTCAAAGGCCACAACAAAACCACTTATTATATCACTTGTCATTACTCACATTTGAACCCATCAAGTTGAATGTCCAAGGGTCAAGCTAACCACTAGGCTACAAGCCTACAATGGTGTGTAGGGTGGCCTTATTCATCAAAAACAAAAAAATGATACAACCTTCCCTTCCCCCTTTTTCCACTTATCTTTTAGCACTCCCATTAAAAACTTTTCATTCAAAATTAGCCCTACCAATTTACTTATGGGTAGCCCTAGACCAGTCTTTTGAGTCTTGCTTGCGTCCGAGCATATAGATCACCACTTTGGTTTCTTGTATAATCTTCAAGAAGCTTGCCACGTCTAAATTTCATTCAAACACAGAATGATTCCTCGCCTGCCATATATGATGGAAGGAGTACTTGATCGCTTGAGTGTAAATGAGAGAGTAGGATTCCCCAGCTTCTTGCGAGCAAGGAACAAATTACTCTTGAAGAATCTGATGTGCCATGTCCTTTGGACCCATTTGCAGATTTTCCCTGCGAGGTCTTGATCGCCTGGCATTCCATGAATACGTGGGTCAAATCCTCACTAGCTATCCTGCACCCCAGGCATTGATATGTACCAATTCCTCTCTCTCTCTCTCTTGGATATTTACACCCGTCGCACTACAGCACCCCACGTCACCTTCCATAAAAATATCTTCATAAATTAGCCCCACCAACTTAACTTGTGAAACTTTTGATTTCAAAGCAAAAGTACGGCCTTTTCTTTTCCCTTTATCCTAAGCCCAAGGGATCTCTTGGCCAAGGGATCTCTTGATATTCCCCGTACCATAATAAGACGTGGGTGACCCTACTAGCTCTCTCGAGAAGTGGTAAATAAAATTAATTAGTCAAAAGATGCCTTCGTATCTACCTCTGACGACTCAACAATAACGAACACCTGCATAGGGCGTCATGAACTCAGGCACGACTCGATGCATGTGATTTTGAGAGCGAAACAGGCTCTCAACGACCACTCTTGTAGGCACAAAACAAAGAGCATCCACAAAACCACTCTCAATGAGCACTCTTGCAGGCATGAAACAAAGAGCATCCACACAACCACTCTCGCATATATATGAGAGAGAGAGAGAGAGAGAGAGAGAGAGAGAGAGAGAGAGAGAGAGAGAATCCACGCAACCCTTTGCAGGAAAAAAGAAGAGAGAGCACACATGCGTGTAGACTCAGCCCCGCCCTTTGCTCCCCCCTCCTTCTCTCCCTCCATGCCACCCAACCTCTACCCTGTTGTAGACCTCGTTTGGAGAGACATGACATGGCAGCCCTGGTGTGTGAGAGAGAATCCACCTTCCAAATCCTCACAATCCCTTCCTTCTACTAATCCTCATAATTTCATCCTTCCCTTTTACTTCTAAACCTAATGATCCCATTTTTTAATTTTCTTCTAGATGGTACCCCCTACTACCTCTACTTTAGAGGATTGCAAATTCAAGATTTTGCAAGGAGTTTTTGATAGAGGAGAGTTAATCAAAGTTCCTTTCACCATGAAGATTTGGACTCCTAGAGAATGTTTGGCTTGCACTCACATCGAGAACACTCCCTAAAAGCCAAGCATGCACCATTTAAGTGCATAGTCACATTTTCCCTATGGAACCTATAAAGCCTCACACATACTATTCATTCCCTAAACACATGCTACACATTTGATGGCCACATGCTACACACTTAATGACTACACACTTGATGGCCACATGCTACTTGTGGTAGCTCACATGACCCTTGCCATTTCCACTTGTGGTGGATATCCATCAAACCATTGATTGCACTTCTCCAAATTGAGTATATAAATGGCCAATATCTAGAGCTTGTAAACTCTCTCCAATTCTAATTAATCAAGCAAGTTATTTTTTATTTATATATAGTATTGAGGTCACTCTCAAATTTACTCTTAATTATCTATTGGCTATGATGCAACTATGAATGCCTCAATTTTCTATCCACCATAAGCTTTATATGTGGTATCAGAGCTAATACGTAATTAACATTTCCTAATTACATCGATTAAGATCTCTATGCTAGATTTAGTGATTTCTCTCTTTTTAAGCACTAAATTGATTCACAACTTTGTAGGAGTAGGATAATCTTAAACCTAATTATTTGTTTCCTTGGACTTGGATACGTCTACATGGATTGCCAAACGTGCTGCTCTACTACTGTGCTACAATCACTTGCTGAAGACATCTTCATTAATAGATGCCCTGCTTGTGCTAGCTCTCAACTACACGCTGCAGCCTATAGCCCGTTCATCGGCTACCTTTTTTCCCATTACATTAGGAAAATTTTGAACTCATTTTTTGGCCTTTTAAGAGTGCCACATCATCAAAGTTGTACAAAAGAAAGCAACCCGGTAGACCCCTCTAAATATTGCTTAGAACCCCATGATATGACCTATCATTGGAATGTTCTTGAAAAATGGATTCTAAAGAGCCAAGGTCCGAAAAGTTTGGATGACTTTTATGAAAGTTATGCCATTTTTTTTCAATCAGCCAGGTTTTGTTACCGTTACGGTAATCTAAAATCACTTTTTTCTAGATCTACATGAAGGCAATGTCCGATACATGCATGCTATATATCAATAGATAGCATTTGAAGAGTAGATTCTAAATATCCAACCTCCGACAAGTTTGGATCTTATTTGCAAAAAATTTACCGATCCCCACTTTTTGAAAGCTATGCCACATCAACAATTCTTACAAGGCCCATTTTTGAGTCCAAACTTTTCCTAATGATTACTCGCGTTTTCACCAAGCCCTTGCAAGGTCAATCATAAACATCACTCAAATCTTGCTCGCTTTCAACATTGCTTGCCAAGAACATTTGCATGCCAATAAACGTATCACCGTTTTTTGAGCATGCTAGGGTGCTGCTATACATTACTTCAAGTCGCCATGCCATCTTCAGAGGGGAATACATAGACATGAATAAGTTTCCAAAATGTGATACATAGACATGAATAAGTTTCCAAAATGTGATTTCAAGAGATATCGAGTAGATCTCCACGGACAAAAAGCCACAGAGCATCCATGGTTGATGCCAAGGCCCTTGTTGTTGAGGTTCTTGGCAGTTTCAAGCCAATGGTTATCAAGGCACAAATCATTCACAATGGGGCCCCATGGAGACCAACACCTAGCCGTTCCTTTCCAATAACTAATCTCCTCTTTTAACTTGAGTGCCACGACTACTTTACAACATTTTTCAATAATTTCTTTGGTAAAACCTTCTACTTGAGCCTTCACATCGGAGGGGGGAAGAAGTCTATTTTGTAGGCTGAGATTGGACCATACCCCACCTTTAGATTTCATGAGGGCTTCCATTACCATTTATGTAATGGAAATGGCCCATGAAATTTGAGAATAGCGGAATTAAAAGAATTAGAGTGAACATTTTTGTGATACTACTTTGAGAACATAGAGGGTGAACATAATTAGCGGTAGCAACATAACCATTATACTTAATTAACTTGTCATGAACAATACTTTTTCAAGAGAGAGTTTAGAGAACTTGACAACAATTGAGGACCGGATTTATTGGAGCCGGTCCCCCCTCCAATAGACTTTTGTACTATAGATTCTCCCATCAAGAGAGACTTGGTATAATACAATCTTTGTGTTCCTTGTGACCTTGGTGATGCTCTCCCATCAAGAGCGACTTTGTATAATACAATCTTTGTGTTCCTTGTGACCTTGGTGATGCTATGAAGATGGAAGCTTCATGCATCACGAGCACAACATAGACTTTGTAAAAAGCATTAACCATCCCCGGCCTCAGTCCCAAGGCCTCAAACACCTTCAAAGGTGGAGGGAGCTAGCGGGTAATGAGGGTAGGGAAGAGGAAGAAGAAACATTTATAGGACAAAGAAATAGTTCCTCACTTATCATCACTCTTCTTGCTTAGCATAGCATAATAGCATAGTAATGAAGATGGAGAAGATGGCAAGCTTAAGCATTGAAGCATGGCTCTTGGTTGGATTTGCATTCCTTAGCCAAGAGTGTTGGTGTAGGCTCTCAACTTCTCAACAAGCTTGGAGAGGAGATGGAGTTCTTGTACTTTCACCAAGTGAGAATGTGTGAAAAATGAGTGCGTGAGAGAGTGTATACCCCCAAGCACACCCCTTCCTTGCTTTGGTCGACCCCTCCTTGTAGCTCAAGCTTGAAGCTCATTGGACCCCTCTAAGCCTAGCCAATCACATGCATAATGCATTTCAAGCAACATGGGTAGCATTAGGACAAGTGTCCTCCTTACCTATTTGAGAGAGAGAACTTAAAAATATCTAGATATTTGTTGAATTGAACTAGAAGCTCATTGGACCCCTCTTTAGCCAAGCCACTAGGATTCAAGCACACCATGTGGCTATGCATAGGGAGAGCTTGACATGTGTCCATGTGTCCCTTGAGAAAGGGGGTGCCCTTTGGGTGAGTGGGAGGTTAAGTCAAAGATTCCCCTAACTTTGGGGCTTTCCCCCTCCTTTGTAGGGTCTTGTTTTGACTCAAGCACCTTACCCCCCATGCATGGGAAGCTTCTCAAGCACCTTCCTCATCAAGCATGACAAGCACCTTAAGCACCTCAGTTAGCAAGCATGACAAGCACCTCAAGCACCTTAGTAATCAAGCATGACAAGAACCTTCCTCATCATGTAATTTAAGTAGTAAGGGACTTTTGGATCTTCCCTCTTGAACGTTGAAAGGTGCTTTTTCCGTAGAAGTATGTACAATGTCATTGTACGCATACTCTATAAGAGGCAGGTACTTCTCTCATTGAGAACGTTGATCTACTTCCATGACATAGGCTTTTAGGAGATTCAAGAATCGTTAGATTAGTTATTTCACTTTGCTCATCTGTTTGTGGATGATAGGCCAAAAGAGAAATTTAATCTACTTCGTAGATTCTCAAAGAGACCCTTCTAGAAATTACTGGTCATTTTAGGATCTTTGTCCGACACTATGGATGTTGGCAAGCCATGATACTTGAAAATTTGAGATCTAAAGAGGGTTGCCTTTCGATGTGTCTTAATAATGTTTTTGATAGTAGAGTGTGTTTTCTTGTTAAGCCTGTCGATTGAAACAATCCAAGTTGCTTTCCTCGATCAAAACTTTTGGTATACCACGCATTTTGAAACATACTCTTGTATGTTTACTTTTCATGGTAGAACAACATAAATACATTTCTACTCCTCGAAGAGTAGATTATGGGATCCCTCTTTGCCTCGCATAAGGAGAAGCATGGGATTTATACATGACTTTCTTACTGTATGGGTGAGTAACACATGTAGCCTATTGCCATTTGGAAGATAATCATCCTCCAAGGTGAATGGTTCTTTTTTCTTCCCTAATGCAAAGGCTATAATTACGTACTTAAAGTCTGAGTCGGTAGCATACTCATGTCAATCATATTGTGGTGGGTTACTTTCGTGATAGAACCAGGCCATTGAGAGTTGACATACTCGGCCATTTCTTCAGGTAATCCCGTTGCTTTTGCTTGGCGAAGTCTATTTTTTGAAAGACAGTAGTTTTGAGATATAAATCCCAAAACTTGTCCACAAATTTGTGGATAGACTGATGAGAGAGAAGCTTCAAACTTCACCATTTGGTAAGCACTTTGTACTTTGCATTGCTTACAAGTAATTGATTCATGATAGAAACTCGTAGAGTTTTCCAAGTCTTTGGGGCTTCACCGTTGCCACAAAGGCTAGCCCACCATTGATGAGTAGATTTTTGGAAGTGCATATATACATGATGTAGCTTGGAGGACTCTGTGAAGCCCTCATCTACAAAGGCCACATCGAATTGCTAGATGAAGGCCAATACTTTGTCGGTAGCACCAAAGGTGCCATCGTAGGTGAGAAAAGAAATACTCTTTCCTCCCTCTTTGAACTTCTTGAGCTTTTGGGACCTTCGCCATGCAGGGTAAGATTTACGATGTCCTCCCCTCTTGTATTCTCTAGGAGAATAGCTATTTCTTTTGTTGGAACAAGAGGAAGGTGAAGAAGAAGGAGAAGAGGGTGACCTCTTTCTTACCCTTTTCTTCCTTTGTTTCCTCTCTTACCTTTTGGAGTGACAGAGAGAAGAATTGTGGGTTGATCGTTTCCTCTTAGGAGGAGTTGGTGATCGTCTATACCGCCGTCTTCATGGAGCCACATCTTCAAAGGAACTTAGGAATTCATTAATTTCTCATTGTTTGGATTCCTTCTCTTGTATGGGAGAGAGTCTTCTTTTGGGAGTCTCATCAAGAGGCCTCCTAAGCTCTCTCATCTCTTGGAGAGGAAGGGAAATCCCAAAAGCACGAAGTTGTTGAGTAACTTCGGCTTGCAAAGCAGGGTTGCCCATAGCTTGTTGCAACCTAGTAACAAGATAATGAACAAACATGGGGGCATCATCATCAGCACCTTCATGTGCAAAATCAAACTTGTCAATATTCATTCTACTCTCTTGGTTATTGGCAGCCATGCTAATTAAACTTATGTAAAAAATTACATTGTGCTTTGTACCCTCATAAACCTCAGCTCTACTTTTCTTTACCTTTGAAAATTAGTTCCCAAGCAGCCACACCCATGGTGTAGACACCATTGATTGCAAAGACTAGTGGAGAGGGTCTAACATTGCTTGGCCTAAAAACTTGTGTGTAGCGGAAATTAACATGAACATAGTGGGCATTTCATTAGAATATATTCCTAATGAGAATTACAAGAGTGCTTGGGTGGAGAGAGCAACAAAAAGCATAACACCTAGTTAAATAGCATGAACAATACTTTCAAAAGACAGAGAAATTAAGCTATTGACAACACTTGAGGACCGGATTTTCATGGAGCCGGTCCCCCCTCCAAAAGGCTTTGTATTATGGTTTCTCCCATCAAGAGAGAAATTGTACAATACAATTCTTTGTGTTCCTTCAAGACTAGCTAGTGTAATGAAGATGAAAGCTTCATGCACTAAGGAAAACACTTATCAAACACAACATCAATTATCCCCGGTCTCTAACCCAAGACCTCACACACCTTCGAAGATGGTGAGAGCTAGCAGGGTATGAGAGTAGATTGAGAGGAAGAAGGAGTAGTATTAGGAGAAAGATGTACATCTCCTCACATAATCACTCATATTAGCATAGCTTAGCTTAGTAATTAGCATGGTAGAGGAGGTGAGCATGCATTGAAGCTTGGCTCTTGGTTGGATTTGCATCACAAAGCCAAGAGTTGCTAGCGGGTAATGAGGGTAGGGAAGGGAAAGAAGAAACATTTATAGGACAAGGAAATAGTTCCTCACTTATCATCACTCTTCTTGCTGAGCATAGCATAATAGCATAGTAATGAAGATGGAGAAGATGGAAAGCTTAAGCATTGAATCATGGCTCTTGGTTGGATTTGCATTCCTTAGCCAAGAGTGTTGATGTAGGCTGTCAACTTCTCAACAAGCTTGGAGAGGAGATGGAGTTCTTGCACTTTCACCAAGTGAGAATGTGTGAAAAATGAGTGCGTGAGAGAGTGTATACCCCCAAGCACACCCCTTCCTTGCTTTGGTCGACCCCTCCTTGTAGCTCAAGCTTGAAGCTCATTGGACCCCTCTAAGCCTAGCCAATCACATGCATAATGCATTTCAAGCAACATGGGTAGCATTAGGACAAGTGTCCTCCTTACCTCTTTGAGAGACAGAACTTAAAAATATCTAGATATTTGTTGAATTGAACTAGAAGCTCATTGGACCCCTCTTTAGCCAAGCCACTAGGATTCAAGCACACCATGTGGCTAAGCATAGGGAGAGCTTGACATGTGTCCATGTGCCCCTTGAGAAAGGGGGTGCCCTTTGGGTGAGTGGGAGGTTAAGTCAAAGATTCCCCTAACTTTGGGGCTTTCCCCCTCCTTTGTAGAATCTCATTTTGACTCAAGCACCTTACCCCCTACGCATGGGAAGCTTCTCAAGCACCTTCCTCATCAAGCATGACAAGCACCTCAAGCACCTTAGTTAACAAGCACGACAAGCACCTCAAGTACCTTAGTAAGAAAGCATGACAAGCACCTCAAGAACCTTACTCATCAAGCATGACAATCACCTCAAGCACCTTAGTCACCAAGCATGACAAGCACCTCAAGCTTGGGTCTGGTTCCCACCTCAAGCACAACCCTAGCTTGCCTAAGGTCTAAGGACTTTTAACACTAACCTTTAGAGGTATTTAATGAAGGTAACCCTAAGGTCTTTTAGGCTCCATTATATGCACGTTGGTCTTTGATAGACTACCTCCTTTTGGACCCCTTTTGAGATGTAACCATCTCTCCTTTTGGTCCCCTGCTTAGACAAGTCTAGAAGCACTTATTGCACATTGGTCTTTTGGTAGACTGTCTCCTTTTGGACCCCTCTTTTAGACTGTGAAGGTTATATATGGGATGAAGAAGGTATTAATTATCATAGCTCTGTAGTGGAAGGGGATCAAGATGAACTTCATTTTCTCATGAACCCAGTCAAAGGCAGTCTTCTAAGTAATTCCCTCCCTTACGGGCACCCCAAGTTGGCGGAAGATGATGCCTCTCTTCACAACCTCTGCAATCCAACCTGTAGCATGAAAGTTGTCACCTTAAATAAATTAGCCTTGACTCCTCTATGTTGCATTGAGACCCTGGCATTGTGGTAGACACTTGGACAATCTCCAATGCTTGCCTAACATTGTTTTCATCCGCTTGGAGGAAGAATAGTAAGTCATCTGCGAACATTTTCACAATCAATTGTTTGCCATCCTGGACGTGCAGCCCTTGAATATGTCCTCTTGCTGCCGCTTCTTCCAACATACAATAAGAGGGTGGGTGGAGGCGGCAAACCAAAGAGGAGCTAAGGGGCAACCTTGACAAATAGATCTCTTGACTTCAAAATAGCCAACTATTATTGAGTTGAATAGAAATTATGAAGAGCTTCCTTCTCGAAGAGTACTAAAAGGTTGACAATTTCGTGGACCAAACCCCAAAGTCCGTAGTGTTTCTTGCACGAAAGGCCAGGTTATCCTATCCTATCATACCGTATCAAGGTCCAATTGGTGCGTGACACATTCCTATTTCTTGAACCTAGCATATTCCATACCAATCATGGCCGCCAAGATGTTGTCGTAAATTGATCTCGTTTAATAAACCCACGCTAATGAAAAGAGATAGCATCAGCCAACATCGGGAACATTCTTTCAGCACTGAGTTTAGCCAACACCTTGGGGACCACATTCAACATGGTAATTGGTCTTTAGTGTTTGAATTGAGAGCAAGCAATTTGCTTGGGGATAAGTTTAATCAATCCCTTTTTCACCTCTGATTCAAGAAAACCTTCTATAAAGACTCTATTAACCATATGCAAGAAAGACGGGCCCAAAACGTCCTAGAATTCTTGACAAAAAATCAATTGTGATCCCATCCCACCCTGGTGACTTCTCTTTACCCATTTTGTAAAGAGTCCTCCAACATTCATCTAGGGTAAATGGCTTATCCATAAAGTTGGCTCGATCAAGGTCTACTAAAGTTGGGGTGGCCGAAAAAATCTTCGCTGTGGCTTCTCTAATTATGGGAGAGGGGGAGTTTTCCTTTTTGACAATTTGGCTGAGGTGATCGAACATGACTTTGCCCATCTAATCAAGGTTGTTGATCTAGGATCCTTGTCGGTCGATCAAGGAGGAGATTGTAGTTTGACGTTTTCTTACCTTGATCGCTCTGAGTAAGGTGTTTTTTTGACATCCTCAGTTTTGATGTGACTTTCCTTGGCTTGAAGTTCGAGGGGTTTCCCCACCTCCATATCCTTTCGTGTAGGGTCTACTTGAGCTTTAGTTGTTCAGTGTACTCTTGATTTGAAGCCTTTCCTTGCATTTTCTTCTTGCCTAGCTCTTCAAACCTAGATTTGCAGATTGATATTGCTGATTGGATTTTTTCACTAAATCTCTTTAAAGGGTTGGTCCTTTTCTTGAGTGTGTTGTGGTTAAGCTCTTCCATAGTGCGAGGCCCCCTTCCCTTAAGAGACCTAACTCACTTGCTCACAAATTAGTTCTTTCACCCTTCTAGTATTGCTAAAGGAAATTCTAAGCTCTATGAGAGGAGGGATAGGAATTTTCTATTAACACTACAAGAATGACCTGCACCCGGGAGGGATAGGGATGAAAAACCAAGTGCGATTTGTTTGCATACAAGTTGTTGGTTTTTTCTATTTTAAGCAAATATGGAAGGCCAAGAACTATCGGGTCTTTGAGAATGATCTTTCTTATGTGAGTTTTGAAAAAAAATCATGCAAAAAAATAGAGAATTGATTGTATCCATTGGTAAAAGGAAGAACTCAGACGAGTGGTATCGGGCCATTAATGCCGTCTTGATGGACTAAGGCTAGCTTGGTTATGGATAGATTCTTGCCTCTTGGTGAGGCTTGGTAGCTATTCGATGTACTATAGAAATCCTCAAGGCTTGACACTGATGGACGATTTTTGAAAATCAAAGAAAAAAAAAGAAAAAGGTTTATTTTTCCTTTGCCAAAGCCGTGGTGGCACCGTTGGAAGGCTCGGCAATGCTTGGTCAACCGCACGACGCTGGTTTTTACTAGCATGGCCTCGTCACATGGCTCCCCCCTCGATTGGCCGGCCTTATCACCCCCCATGCCCTCACTCATGCCCTCGGTTTCACTCTCCCTTCTCTCTCTCTCCTTGTAGTTTATTCCCTAGGCGGGCATCGAATGAAATAGTTCCCCCTCTCTCTCTCTCTCTCTCACTCTCATTTTCCCCTACGTACCTCTCTCTCTAATATCCCCTCTCTCCCTTCTCGGCACCCCCTTCCTCTCCCTTATCCACTCCTCCTCTCTTGCTAACAATCCGCTCTCCCCAACTCTTGTCACGGCCGCATGACCACCGGTGGCCTGGAAATCCTCTCTCTCTATCTCCCGCGTGGCCTACAAGAGGCTGAAACACACTCTCTCTCTAATATCTTCTCTCTCTCTCTCTCTCTCTCTCTCTCACCCACACACCCCCTTACTGGACACCCTCGGCCAGGAGCGGCCTCAAGCACTCACCCCGACTCCTTCTCTTGCTTTCTCTCTCGCGCTCCCTCTATGTCGAGCCACTTGCGAACCCTCTCTCTCCTGTATTCTTATCCACACACACACACACACCCCATGCAAGCCAATAGACAATAATATTATCTCTCTCTCTCTCTCTCCTCTCTCTCTCTCTCTCTCTCTCTCTCTCTCTCTCTCTCTCCCCCACACCGCTCGCCTCACCCTTCCCTCGGCCTCACTCTCCCTCCCCTGGCCCGCTACTCCCACCACCTCTCCCCCACCCCATTGACTCTTTCCCCCCCCCCCCCCCCCCCCCCCCCCCCCCCCCCCCCTCTAGTCCTTGAGCCACCAAACAGGAAGGGGTGATATTCCCTCCCCCCTCTCTCTCACCTCACACACCCCCTTACCCCACTTGATGCCAAAGAAACTCCCCCTTCCCTCGCTCTCTTCTCGAGGACCCACCAGGTGTAGCCCCTCCAGCCCTCCACTATCCCCTCTCTCTCTCTCTCTCTCTCTCTCACACACACACACACACACACACACACACACACACACACACACACACACACACACACACACACACACACACACACACACACAGGCCTGTGAAGGCACAAGGAAAACACCCAACCTCTGTCGTTTTGTGTAGAGCCAACCCGCCATTAAACTCTCAAACTCTCTCTCTCTCTCTCTCTCTCTCTCTCTACACACACACACACACACACACACACACACACACACACACACACACACACACACACACACACACACACACACACACACACACACACACACACACACACACACACCACCTCGCCCCGCCTTCTCTCCCTCTTGAACTCGTCACATCCCGAAGGCGCAGCGCCAATTACGGGAGCTCTCCCTCATCCACACACACACACACCCTCATCCTCTCCCTCCCTCACTCTCTCTCTCTCTCTCTCTCTCTCTCTCTCTCTCTCTCTCTCTCTCTCTCTCTCTCTCTCTCTCTCTCTCTCTCTCTCTCTCTCTCGCCTCAACCCCATCTCTCTCACTCTTTGGCGTGCTCTGCACACGGTGGGCCGCCTGCAATCTCTCCCTCTCTCTCTTATCTCTCTCCCTCGCGGGCCAGTACGGCACAAAAAATTTACTCTCTCTCTCTCTCTATACACACAACACAATACACACACACACATTTACCCTTATCCACACACACACACACACACACACACACACACACACCCTCTCTCACACACGATCCCCCCCACACTCTCACCCTCGCGTAGCTGCAGACAAACATAAAAAAAATAAAAATATATAATATATATTATATACATAATAATATTAAACAAACATAAAAAATAATAATAATAAAAATATATAATATATATTATATACATAATAATATTAAAGCCCGTTCCCACGCACACTTGTGCATCCACATACATATATTAATACACACATACACACTCACGCTTACGCACTCACACACACGCACACACATCCGCCCACATGCAAATACATACCACACACTCATATATGCACCGCAAAATACAAAAAAAACCAAAGGATTCCACGACTACGATGACAACGAAAGAGAAGGAGAACACCCAAATCACGCGCCGCCAACAACAAAAAGGAAAAATGCGTCGAAGGCATGTCCCGGCCGACCCCGAAAAGAAGTACGCGCTACACTGACACACCGGCAACACACCATTCGCCGGCATCATGCAACCACGACGCCATTTTCATTAATTTGTAGCTTATGTTCATCATTTCTTCAGTTTTCACCCAAGCCATTGTAAAATTGCCACTTTTGTAAATTCCCTCTCTCTAGGTGATGGTGACAAAGGCCCACCTAGAGATTCTCATCTTTTAATAACCTCCCAAAACAAAGCAAGGGTCAACCACACCGGGCCCACCACTTGCTTTGTCTCCCCGATTAACTTACCCTAATCACACCGGGATTACCATAATCCAAGCAGCCAACAACACCTATAAAATGGCACTGAGAGGTCACTATCGAAGGGGGGGGGGGGGGGGGGGGGGGGGGCAGTTCATGAGAGGTCAGCACTTGGTAGAGTGTAGTGGAAAGAGTTGACACTATCACCATCACGGGAAGGGGGCTTGTGTGTTGGGGTTTGCCTTGGGAATTGCACCATGCGAAGGAAGCCACGTCCATCTCTCGACTCCAATGGTCGATGCATACGCATATACACGCTCTTGGTAGCGAGCTTCACAATCATTGAATCGTGTTAGAGAACGCACCAAGTAGTTTGCACGATCTCTTCTCCCTACCTCTCTATCACCCCGGCATGCCATTTGTAAATACTGCAGAAATAATTCTCCCTCACATCCCCGAGGGTTTTCATAATTTGCAAATCTCTCTCTCTCTCTCTCTCTCTCTCTCTCTCCGTGTGTAAGTTTGCGGTGTTCATATCATCGTGGTTTGCGTCCTAGCCAGTCAAAGCTAGGTGGTGCCCCCTGTTCGCTTTACCGTGACAGGCTCGAGGCACGCCATTCGGCCCCCGCCGTTTTACAGGCCGTCGGGGTTCGGGGTTCGCTTTGCTCCCGTCAACACAAGCTTGAGGCCACTTTTTGTGGCAAAAGCCACAATGGTGAGTAGATTATATTAGCAAAATCATAGAATTACAAAATCCTACCATGCTCTTCACGAGCCATGACATCTCCTACTGATCAATGATACATTTGTCGAGACAGGGGAGCCACCCCAATGATAATGGATGGGTTTTTCATCAATACACATTCAAACTCATCATTATGGCACACAGGGTCATGTTCCACTCATCAGAGTCCATGTGTTTCTCGATGGTGATGATAGTCCCCTTGCTTTCTTGGAATATCTTCGTGATTATCTTCTTGGATTAGCTTAGCTTAGTAATTAGCATGGTAGAGGAGATGAGCATGCATTGAAGCTTGGCTCTTGGTTGGATTTGCATCACAAAGCCAAGAGTTGTTGGTGTAGGCCTCCCTTCTCACAAGCTTGGAGTAGGTTATAAGCTTTCCATTAAAGCTCGAGAAGGAGAAATAGTCTTCTTTACTTCACACATGAGATTGTGTGAGTGTGTGTGTGATAATGCCTTGCAAAAATTCAGCCCCTCTCTAGCGGAATTAAAAGAATTAGAGTGAGCATTTTTGTGAGACTACTTTGAGAATATAGAGGGTGAACTTAATTAGTGATAACAACATAACCATTATACTTAATTAGCTTGGCATGAATAATACTTTTGCAAGAGAGAGAGTTTAGAGAACTTGACAACAGTTGAGGACCGGATTTATGTGGAGCCGGTCCCCCCTCCATTAGGCTTTTGTATTATAGATTCTCCCATCAAGAGATACTTGGTATAATACAATCTTTGTGTTCCTTGTGACCTTGGTGATGCTATGAAGATGGAAGTTTCATGCATCACGAGCACAACATAGACTTTGTAAAAAGCATTAACCATCCCCGGCCTCAGTCCCAAGGCCTCAAACGCCTTCAAAGGTGGAGGGAGCTAGCGGGTAATGAGGGTAGGGAAGAGAAAGAAGAAACATTTATAGGACAAGGAAATAGTTCCTCACTTATCATCACTCTTCTTGCTTAGCATAGCATAATAGCATAGTAATGAAGATGGAGAAGATGGCAAGCTGAAGCATTGAAGCATGGCTCTTGGTTGGATTTGCATTCCGTAGCCAAGAGTGCTGGTGTAGGCTCTCAACTTCTCAACAAGCTTGGAGAGGAGATGGAGTTCTTGCACTTTCACCAAGTGAGAATGTGTGAAAAATGAGTGCGTGAGAGAGTGTATACCCCCAAGCACACCCCTTCCTTGCTTTGGTCGACCCCTCCTTGTAGCTCAAGCTTGAAGCTCATTGGACCCCTCTAAGCCTAGCCAATCACATGCATAATGCATTTCAAGCAACATGGGTAGCATTAGGACAAGTGTCCTCCTTACCTATTTGAGAGACAGAACTTAAAAATATCTAGATATTTGTTGAATTGAACTAGAAGCTCATTGGACCCCTCTTTAGCCAAGCAAATAGGATTCAAGCACACCATGTGGCTAAGCATAGGGAGAGCTTGACATGTGTCCTTGTGCCCCTTGAGAAAGGGGGTGCCCTTTGGGTGAGTGGGAGGTTAAGTCAAAGATTCCCCTAACTTTGGGGCTTTCCCCCTCCTTTGTAGAATCTCATTTTGACTCAAGCACCTTACCCCCCACGCATGGGAAGCTTCTCAAGCACCTTCCTCATCAAGCATGACAAGCACCTCAAGCACCTTAGTTAACAAGCACGACAAGCACCTCAAGTACCTTAGTAAGAAAGCATGACAAGCACCTCAAGAACCTTACTCATCAAGCATGACAATCACCTCAAGCACCTTAGTCACCAAGCATGACAAGCACCTCAAGCCTGGGTCTAGTTCCCACCTCAAGCACAACCCTAGCTTGCCTAAGGTCTAAGGACTTTTAACACTAACCTTTAGAGGTATTTAATGAAGGTAACCCTAAGGTCTTTTAAGCTCCATTATATGCACGTTGGTCTTTGATAGACTACCTCCTTTTGGACCCCTTTTGAGATGTAACCATCTCTCCTTTTGGTCCCCTGCTGAGACAAGTCTAGAAGCACTTATTGCACATTGGTCTTTTGGTAGACTGTCTCCTTTTGGATCCCTCTGTTAGACTGTGAAGGTTATATACGGGATGAAGAAGGTATTAATTATCATAGCTCTGCAGTGGAAGGGGATCAAGATGAACTTCATTTTCTCATGAACCCAGTCAAAGGAAGTCTTCTAAGTAATTCCCTCCCCTATGGGCACCCCAAGTTGGCGGAAGATGATGCCTCTCTTCACAACCTCTGCAATCCAACCTGTAGCATGAAAGTTGTCACCTTAAATAAATTAGCCTTGACTCCTCTATGTTGCATTGAGACCCTGGCATTGTGGCAGACACTTGGGCAATCTCCAATGCTTGCCTAACATTGTTTTCATCCGCTTGGAGGAAGAATAGTACGTCATCTGCGAACATTTTCACAATCAATTGTTTCCCATCTTGGACGTGCAGCCCTTGAATATGACCTCTTGCTGCCGCTTCTTCCAACATAGCAATAAGAGGGTGGGTGCAGGCGGCAAACCAAAGAGGAGCTAAGGGGAAACCTTGACAAATAGATCTCTTGACTTCAAAATAGCCAACTATTATTGAGTTGAATAGAAATTATGAAGAGCTTCCTTCTCGAAGAGTACTAACAGCTTGAAAATTTCGTGGACCAAACCCCAAAGTCCGTAGTGTTTCTTGCACGAAAGGCCAGGTTATCCTATCCTATCATACCGTATCAAGGTCCAATTGGAGCGTGACACATTCCTATTTCTTGAACCTAGCATATTCCATACCAATCATGGCCGCCAAGATGTTGTCGTAAATTGATCTCGTTCAATAAACCCACGCTAATGAAAAGAGATAGCATCAGCCAACATCGGGGACATTCTTTTAGCACTGAGTTTAGCCAACACCTTGGGGACCACATTCAGCATGGTAATTTGTCTTTAGTGTTTGAATTGAGAGCAAGCAATTTGCTTGGGGATAAGTTTAATCAATCCCTTTTTCACCTCTGATTCAAGAAAACCTTCTATAAAGACTCTATTAACCATATGCAAGAAAGACGGGCCCAAAACGTCCTAGAATTCTTGACAAAAAATCAATTGTGATCCCATCCCACCTTGGTGACTTCTCTTTACCCATTTTGTAAAGAGTCCTCCAACATTCATCTAGGGTAAATGGCTTATCCATAAAGTTGGCTCGATCAAGGTCTACTAAAGTTGGGGTGGCCGAAAAAATCTTCGCTGTGGCTTCTCTAATTATGGGAGAGGGGGAGTTTTCCTTTTTGACAATTTGGCTGAGGTGATCAAACATGACTTTGCCCATCTAATCAAGGCTGTTGATCTAGGATCCTTGTTGGTCGATGAAGGAGGAGATGGTAGTTTGACGTTTTCTTACCTTGATCGCTCTGAGTAAGGTGTTTTTTTGACATCCTCAGTTTTGATGTGACTTTCCTTGGCTTGAAGTTCGAGGGGTTTCCTCACCTCCATATCCTTTCGTGTAGGGTCTACTTGAGCTTTAGTTGTTCAGTGTGCTCTTGATTTGAAGCCTTTCCTTGCATTTTCTTCTTGCCTAGCTCTTCAAACCTAGATTTGCAGATTGATATTGCTGATTGGATTTTTTCACTAAATCTCTTTAAAGGGTTGGTCCTTTTCTTGAGTGTGTTGTGGTTAAGCTCTTCCATAGTGCGAGGCCCCCTTCTCTTAAGAGACCTAACTCACTTGCTCACAAATTAGTTCTTTCACCCTTCTAGTATTGCTAAAGGAAATTCTAAGCTCTATGAGAGGAGGGATAGGAATTTTCTATTAACACTCCAAGAATGACCTGCACCCGGGAGGGATGGGGATGAAAAACCAAGTGCGATTTGTTTGCATACAAGTTGTTGGTTTTTTCTATTTTAAGCAAATATGGAAGGCCAAGAACTATCGGGTCTTTGAGAATGATCTTTCTTATGTGAGTTTTGCAAAAAAATCATGCAAAAAAATAGAGAATTGATTGTATCCATTGGTAAAAGGAAGAACTCAGACGAGTGGTATCGGGCCATTAATTCCGTCTTGATGGACTAAGGCTAGCTTGGTTATGGATAGATTCTTGCCTCTTGGTGAGGCTTGGTAGGTATTCGATGTACTACAGAAATCCTCAAGGCTTGACACTGATGGACGATTTTTGAAAATCAAAGAAAAAAAAAGAAAAAAAAAGAAAAAGGTTTATTTTTCCCTTGCCAAAGCCGTGGCGGCACCGTTGGAAGGCTCGGCAATGCTTGGTCAACCGCACGACGCTGGTTTTTACTAGCATGGCCTCGTCACATGGCTCCCCCCTCGATTGGCCGGCCTTATCACCCCCCATGCCCTCACTCGTGCATGCCCCAGCCTAGCCGACCGCCCTCGGTTTCACTCTCCCTTCTCTCTCTCTCCTTGTAGTTTATTCCCTAGGCGGGCATCGAATGAAATAGTCCCCCCTCTCTCTCTCTCTCTCATTTTCCCCTACGTACCTCTCTCTCTAATATCTCCTCTCTCCCTTCTCAGCACCCCCTTCCTCTCCCTCATCCACTCCTCCTCTCTCGTTGACAATCCGCTCTCCCCAGTTCTTGTCACGGCCGCATGACCACCGGTGGCCTGGAAATCCTCTCTCTCAATCTCCCGCGTGGCCTATAAGAGGCCGACACACTCTCTCTGTCTCTAATATCCTCTCTCTCTCTCTCTCTCTCTCTCACCCACACACCCCCTCACACCCCCGAGGGTTTTCATCATTTGCAAATCTCTCTCTCTCTCTCTCTCTCTCTCTCTCTCTCTCTCTCTCTCTCTCTCCATGTGTTAGTTTGCGGTGTTCATATCATCGTGGTTTGCGTCCTAGCTGCTCAAAGCTACGTGGTGCCCCCTGTTCGCTTTACCGTGACAGGCTCCAGGCACGCCATTTGGCCCCCGCCGTTTTAGAGGCCATCGGGGTTCGGGGTTCGCTTTGCTCCCATCAACACAAGCTTGAGGCCACTTTTTGTGGCAAAAGCCTCAATGGTGAGTAGATTATATTAGCAAAATCATAGAATTACAAAATCCTGCCATGCTCTTCACGAGCCATGACATCTCCTACTGATCAATGATACATCTGTCGAGACAGGGGAGCCACCCCAACGATAATGGATGGGTTTTTCATCAATACACATTCAAACTCATCATTATGGCACACAGGGTCATGTTCCACTCATCAGAGTCCATGTGTTTCTCGATGGTGATGATAGTCCCCTTGCTTTCTTGGATTATCTTCGCGAACTTAGCAACTTTCATGGTGTTCTCAAAAATTGGGCAGTTCCTTGCCTTCCACACATGTTCAAAGTAGCAAAATCTCACAATTTGAGTTGCATGAGCAAAGCATGGCTCTTAAACACCTTCCCTCTTAAGAAGAGGTTGTTCTTGAAAAATCCTATTTTCCAGGTCTTTGGACCCATTTGCAAATCTCTCCTGCAAGGCCACATCGGGCATTCCTTAAAAAGGTGGGGGAGGTCTTCACAAGCTATTCTGCATTGTGAGCACTATTTGGACCAATCCTCTTGACGCAAATCTTCACCTTGGTTGGCAGGGCTCCCCAAGACACCTTCCAAGTGACACATTGCGCAATCCTTCCATTTATGATTGGATGGAACCTCAAGGCCAAGGTACTTGAAGAAGCTATCTACCACTTCAAGTTTCTCATTGTTGTATACAATGCATGCATTCTCGTCATTGAAGGCCTTTACAAGCATAACCTTGGTTTTGGATACATTCACGATTAGCCCGCTATGTAGGCAAAAGCGTTCCAAGACACTCATAAGCTTTTGTGCATCTTCTAAGGTATGTGTCAAGAGCACTACATCATCAGCATAAAGCAAAAGCATGATCACCGCATTTCCAATCTTAACCTCTTCTATGCCTTCTTGTTGCATAAAATTAGGAACCATGCATTCCAATTCATCAATGAGTAGCCCAAAGAGGGTTGGGCGAAGTGGGCATCCTTGTTTGACACCAATGGTGCTTGCAAAAAAATATGAAATTCCATCTCCCATATGTAGTCGACATATCACTTTTTGGTCGATGCGAAAGACTGCATGCATAAATTCTCTCGGCACTTGAAGGCTTTGCATACGTCTCCAAAGATTTCCTCGCGGTACCATGTCAAAAGCTTTCTTGAAATCCACAAAGCAACAATATAACTCTTTTCCTTTCGATCGAGACGCTTCCATAAGAACTCGAAGACTGACAAGGTGATCAATAGTGCTATGATGCTTTCAAGAACCGGTTTGGCCAAGCGCATGTTTGCCATTCTTTTCAGTCCATTCACTTATCTTCATCTCCATGATACATCCAAATAACTTTGCCATAAAAGAACCAACCATTATAGTGCAATAGTTGTTCACATCATTTACATCTCCTCCTTTGTGCAAAGGTTTGATCTAATTTTCAGTTCAACCATGAGGCATGCCATGCTGAAGTGTAAGGTTAAACATATCGCGTATCCAATATCGTGTTTTCTTGCTTGTCCATTTAATCACCTTAGCCTTGAAACCTTGAAGGTCCCCTGCCTTGCGAGTAGCAAATTTCTCAAGCGCATGGTATATATCTTCAATGGTAAAGAAGGGATGCATAAATGGAAGGGAGCTACAACAGTCCATCTTATCAACATTGGGTTGCCCATAGAAGTTCTTGCAATGCGTATACATATTCTCAAGAGTCAAGTCACCAAAGCTCTCAGCATGCTTGCCTTTTAGATTTTACCAAAACTTGTCACATGCATGTGGTTTCTCTTGCGCTAAAAGAAGTTGTTTTTTGACTTTCCACCTTCTCCTCTTTTTTTGAACAAGTGCTTTGTATGTGTGTGAACATTCCAAGTAAACTTCTTTGTCTTTGCTTGCATCCAACCTTAGCAAGTGTTTTCGGGTTTGACTACATTCTATGTCAAACCATTTCTTCTTGGTGCTACCCTTCTTAGACCTTTTGCAAGACATGTGTTTCACCGAAAAGCATTCCTTCGGACAAGAGAAAATTACTTTCTCAAAAACTTTTCACTTGCATTCTAATGTTGGGCTCTCCAAATGCTCTGTCATGCTTAACATTTGGTCCACTATATCAGCATATATAAGTGCTTATTTGAAGTCTAGACGTAGGTACGAATGATTCACACCATGGTTGGAGGCTACATACTCAGGTCTGTTACCACACTTGAGGTCAATACATAACATCCTATGATCCGATTTTGGATTCCCTTCACCAAATGTAAAGCTTTGTATGCATTCTAGAGTGGCTTCCAAAAACAACATATAATAAGTCACGCTATCACCATTGTGCTTTCTACATGTAAATTCATTGGTGCCTTGCCATAGAGATACACCATTTGCAACAAGAATTCCGGTACTATTGTACATATGTAGAAGTGACTTTCCATAGTGAACTAGTTCTTTTGCATCATTAGAACTTCGATTATACATGTATGCGTCATCCATTCTTCTTGAGACATGCGGTATGTCGACTTGTTGTGTGTCGTGTTGTAACGTATTTGTGCGAGCATTCATGTCTCCAAAGACAATGACTTCACCCTAGTCTTTGTAATGAGCAATGTCTTACTCTAGTTCAACAAAGGACTGATCTCTATCCATATCCAAGTGAGCATAAAAGTTGGAGTCATAGTGAGGAATGTAGCAACCAGCCACAAAGATGACTTGACCATTTGATGGGCTAATTTTCAGCCGTAAGTAGGGTTTATACTTATCTTCTTTGACAATGGAAACATATTTCAAACTCTTTTTGGTCATACATGCTACACCTCCTTGGATTCTATGTTGCTTGCATTTTTGGCCCACATAAAAAACTGCACATCATATTTGTCAAATCCAAGAATTTGTTGTGCATCATGCTCCCATGTTTCGACAAGAAGTATCACATCGAAGTCATTGGTAAGCTCATCAATGCCAATTCCCGCATTCCATGGATACCCGTTACAATTCCAAAAGCTTACTTGCAAGCATGAGTTGGTCTCATAGATCATGTGTCCTTATTTGTTGGGTGGACTTGCATCCTCCTCAAGTGACTTTTCTTCTCGAGATGACACCTTAACCTTCTTGCTTCTTTCCTCATATGATTTGCGACGTACATTTTGTTGCATAAGAGTGCGATCCTCATATACATTACAACCCGTTCCTTTGAGGTAGATCGAGCTATTGTTAAGGAAGATCTTTCTCTTTACCTCATCAGCCATGGTACATACAATAGGTCTTTATCTCGAGTGAGCGACTCCTTGTTTTTCCACTCGATGTGCACCATAAGCCATGATTCCAGACATGCCAAAGTATGTAGTAAAAAACTCTTCAATAGCAACCACTAGAGATTGGGGTGTTTCCATGCTTTTCTCCTTGATTCCACGAATGACGATGTTCTTTGAGTGTTTTTGCCATTCTTGAAATTCTTGATTCTCTACATTCTTTGCTTGGACAATGGCTTGGGTGATAGGAGATATAGAAACCACATTATCCTTACATTTATCAGCTCATGATTTGGATGCATTTCTCATCTCACATACATCATGTCGTATTGTATCTATCGTTTCCTCTTTCAATACATAATCACTCTCAACTTTGCTCAAGCGCTCTTTCAATGCATTCATGTCAACAAGAGAGTTCTTACATTCTTGAACTTCATTCTCAAGATGCATCAAGCATGTTGTTTGCATTTCAAGAACCTTCTTGAGGTGCTCATTCTCCACAACAAGAACTCTTAAAGTGCCATTCTCCATCCCAAGTGCGCGTAGCTCTTCACCTTGCTTGTTGACGCCTTCTTGTAATGAGACCAAGTAAGCCATGATCATTGCTTCCGTTGTTGTAGATGATGTGGTTGGATTAGCATCCAAATTCCTTGGAGATTTTGCATCATTCTCTATGGTGAGTGTAGATTTTCCACCCTTGCAACATTGCCTTCAAGTTGGCAAGAAAAATGCAAAATTTGGATAGGTTTTTCAATTTTGAGAGAGACATATAGATAGATAGATAGATAGTTCTATTATCGTCCTCGAAAGTCAAATATGACATATGGGACCAAATGAACATGTCTCGTGGTGTGAGTGGAGGTCATAAGTCACTCTCGATGCTCAAAAATGGCTGAAATGAGCGTTGTAATAGAGAGTCCACATCATGGTTGGGAGAGAAAGGTATGTAGGGAGAGCTCATGGCTGAATATATGGAGAAGAGAGACCTAATGAGGTCAAAAGATGAGCACTCAAGTAGTGTGTAGTACTCACTCTCTCGCACTTGACGAGGGCATAAGGTGCAAAGTCGATGAGACTCCCCGCTAGTGCCCCAACGTCCTGTCTCGCAACATAGAGAATGAGAGTTAAGACGAATGGAGGCTGTCATAATAATCAATATCTAATTCTCCTAAATGATTTTCTCATATTAAACTGATCATTTAATGTGGGGAAGTGCCAAGGGAGAAAAAGCTAGAATATTGGTTAAGCTAGCAGACCGGCCACAGTAGGGATCCAAAGGAGGGAAAATAGGGATCCAAAGGGGGGGCCATCTGCAAAAGAGCCATGTGAAACAATGGGCCAAAAAGACCCTAAGGTTCAGCCCATTAAGACTTCCAAAATGCTAAGGTTCCAAAATTCAAAGGTTGTGTCCAAAGGTCAACCCTAGGGAAAATTGGGTGCTTAGTGTGTGCCCTAAAAAGTCTTTGCACATCCCTACATGGGAGGGGGCGAGCCCCAAAGCTAGGGGATGAGAGAGAAAGCCACACACACACACACAGGCTCCCTTTACACAAAGGGAATGAGGGACACATGTCAGCTCCCTAGGCCAGATGCCCACAAAGTGTGCCCAATTCCTATTGGAAGACCCTTGAAGTGGACCAATGAGAATTAAGCTAGAGTAAATCTAGTTTAATTAATTTAAAAACATTTAATAAAAGAAACCAATGAGAATTAAGTCTCCTAGAAGACTATTGGGCAGTCTCCCAAGGGGTCCAATGAGCATTCAGGAGCCCCATGGCTTGCCTGATTCCTATTGGCCAGGAGGCAAAGGGGTCCAATGAGAGTTTAGTTTAATTATTTAATTACCTAAAGCTCTCACAAAAGGGGAAAGGGGGACACATGTCAGAAGGCTATCACTTATGCTGCTTAATTCCTATTGGCTTGACCTGGGGAGGTCCAATGAGGCAAAAGCCAGACCTAATTAGCAGCTAGGGCTCGCCCAAGAGAGAGGGGGGCCTGATTTTTGCTTGGCATTGACACACACACACACTCACACTTGACCATGTGTGAAGGAAGAATACTCTATCTCCTCCCAAGCTTTAATGGAGAGCTCATCACCTACTCCAAGCTTGTGAGATAGAAGCCTACATCAACACTCTCTTGGCATATGGATGCAAATCCAACCAAGAGCCAAGCTTCAATGCATGCTCATCTTCTCTACCAAGCTAATTACTAAGCTAAGCTATGCTAATATGAGTGATTATGTGAGGAGATGTACATCTTTCTCGTAAGATACTTCTTTTTCTTCTCAATCTACTCTCATACCCTGCTAGCTCTCACCATCTTCGAAGGTGTGTGAGGTCTTGGGTCTGAGAACGGGGATAATTCAAGTTGTGTTTGATTAAGTGTTTTGCTTGGTGTATGAAGCTTCCATCTTCATTGCACTAGCTAGTCTTGAAGGAACACAAAGAATTGTATTGTACAATGTCTCTCTTGATGGGAGAAACCATAATACAAAGCCTTTTGGAGGGGGGACCGGCTCCATGCAAATCCGGTCCTCAACTGTTGTCAATAGCTTAATTGCTCTCTCTTTTGAAAGTATTGTCGATGCTATCTAACTAGGTGTTATGCTTTTTGTTGCTCTCTCCACCCAAGCACTCTTGTAATTCTCATTAGGAATCTATTCTAATGAAATGCCCACTATATTCATGCTAATTTCCGCTACACATAAGATTTTAGGCCATTAAATGTTACATTGGTATCAGAGCTCAAGGTTTCTCTTTTCTTGCTCAAGAAGGGAGGTCCTCAAGCTAGCTACAAATGGTTGGTATTATTAATCGCCTGTGAGTAAGTAGAATAGGGATTTTTCAGCCTTGCAGTGCGCCTGCCTTTGTGCAGTTAACGGGGCATCACCGTCGAGAGCTATGGTCTTAATAGTGGAGTCCTACGGGGCTTGCCTACGGCTTAACCACTATTGAGCTATTAGAAGCTTGACAGGAGCCGGTGCTGTTTTGGTGTCGAAAGACCCTCTCTTCTATTCCTTGCAATTAATGGTATTCGAGCCGCGGGTACAGTAGCTTGAGTGCTTTTTCTAAAGGGGTAAAGAGGAGTAGCAACTAGGGCTTGAAGTGCCAAAGTACACCTAAAAAGTTTACACCTAAAAGTTGTTAGAATGGCTGACAATAGTAAAGAGAGTGAAATTAATGTTGATAACTTTGATTTTGCTCATGAGCAAGCTACTAATGATGCTTCAATGCTTGTTAACTATCTTGTTTCTAGGCTTCAACAAGCCATGGGCAATCCATCTCTCCAAAGTGAAGTGCAACGGCAGCTCCGTGCTCACGGGATTCTCCAAGCTCATCACCATGACGAGAGAACACCTAGGAAGCCTCCTTGTGAGACTACCAAAAGAGGTCTCTCTCCGATTCGGGAAGAAGAAGAGAATCCATATGAAGGGCTCAAGAACTTACTTCTTGATGATGCATCTCCTTCCCAAAGGAGAACTCAAGAGCCTCCACCGAAGGAACGAGAAAGAAGCGAGTCTCCCGCCACCTCGGCGGAGATGGCTCCACGAAGACGGCGGGCTAAACGCTCTCCATCACCACCAAAGTGGAGAAGACCATCACACTCTTCTCCACGCCATAATTCAAAGAGGGATGATAAAAAGCAAGAGAAGAAAAAGGCAAGAAAGAGGACACCCTCTTCTCCATCTTCTTCATCCTCTTCCTCTTATGAAAGCTATCGTGAAGACGACAAAGATCAAGACAAGAAAAAGGCGAGAAAGAGGTCACCCTCTTCTCCACCTTCTTCAAATTCTTCATCTTCTGAAGAAAGTGATGGTGCAACTTTTGAACCATCAAAAAGAAGAGGCCATATGAAATCCTATGCCGCATGGAAGAGGTCGTCCAAGCTGAAGAAATTCAAAGAGGGAGGGAAGCGCATCTCTTTCCTTACCTATGATGGCGCCTTCGGTGCTACAGACAAAGTTTTGGCCTTTATCCAGCAATTCGATGCGGCGTTTGGAGATGAGGGCTTCACGGAGTCCTCTAAGCTACGCCATGTAGCTATGCACTTTCAAAAGTCCGCCAGACAATGGTGGTCTAGCCTACGAGCCAACGGTGAAGCTCCACGAACATGGAAGGCTTTAAGAGCTTCCATTATGAAGCAGTTTTTGGCCACCGATGCCAAAGATAAAGTACTCACCGAATGGCGAAGCTTAAAGCTCTCTCCCAATGAATCCATCCACAAATATGTAGACAAGTTTTGGGACCTACAACTCAAAGCCACTGTCTTCAAAAAGTTGGATTTTGGAGAGCAAAAGCAACAATTTTGTGCGGGCTTAACCGAAGAAATGGCGGAGTATGTCAACTCCCAAAGGCCACGTACCATATCGGCGGTAATACACCATACTATGGTGGCCTCGCGAATCAATTTCCAAACGGGGGGTAAAAGAAATAATAAGCCCCCGGAAAACAAGGGTTCCAATGAGCCTAAGGGGAAGGACAATGTCCAAAAGTCTCCTAAGGGCACTTCCAACAAAGCTAAAGAGAAGGGAGTTTACAAAGGAAAGAATAAACTCTCTCCTGAAGAGCTTGAGCGTTATCGTAAAGATAACCGGTGTTTCAAGTGCGGCGAACAAGGGCATGCGTACCGCGCTTGTCCCCAAAAGAACAACCGCCAAGATCCTCCTAGAGCTTCTTTGGTTGAAATCCAAGAGGAGGAGATTCACCAAACTCACCACAAAGGATCTCCTCTATGCCATGCTTGGGGAAAGGTAAGAGAACATGATGCTTTTATTCTCTTTGACCCTGGTTCTACTCACAATTTCATATCTATGGAGTTAGCCACCAAGCTAGGCATACAATCCTACGAGATGGGAGATATCCTACCCGCAGACAGTGCCTTCAAGGGGCAAGAAGCTTCAGTCACTCCCTTAATCGGGAAATTGAGGCTTCATGTCCAAGGCTATGTGGACAAAGAGGACTTCTTTATCTCTCCTCTCAAGCATGAGGATGTAATCCTAGGGGCACCATGGTTTGACCGCCTAGCTGCCCATGTTAAATTTCCTGAAAGGAGAATCTCCTTTAAGTTCAGGGAAAAGGACATGTATATAGATGCTAAGGAGATGGGTAACACCATCCCCATTGTACATACACCAGCTTTCAACAAGTCAATAAAGAGCTCTATTTCCGTGTACATGATTTTTGTTAAAGATTCTCAAAATGAACCTAATGCTTTAGCAAAAGAAAATAAAAGGAACCAAAAGGAATTAGAGTTATCCAATTTTCTCAAGGGGTTTCAAGATGTCTTTATTGACGACATCCCTTGTGAGCTACCTCCTAAACGAGGTAATGACGACCATGCAATTGAACTTCTTCCAGGAAGTTCACCGCCTAACAAACCTCCTTATAGAGTTTCTCAAGCTCAACAAGAGGAGATTATGCGGCAAGTGCATGAGTTAGTTGAGAAGGGCATGGTTAGGCCTAGCTCATCTCCATTTTGCTCACCTGTGCTATTAGTGCAAAAGAAAGACGGCACATATCGTATGTGTGTCGACTATAGAGCACTAAATAGGATCACTATCAAGAATAGGTTTCCCGTTCCACGGGTAGAAGACCTATTTGATAAGCTACAAGGATCGACCTACTTCAGTAGGATTGACCTAAAAAGTGGCTATCATCAAATAAGGATAGTTGATCAAGACATTGTAAAGACCGCATTTCGTACTACATTTGGTCTTTACGAATACATTGTCATGCCTTTTGGCTTGACTAATGCACCAGCCACATTTAACCGCTTGATGGAGAAGCTGTTCAGGCCTCATCGAACCTTCACTGGAGTGTTCTTTGATGATATTATCATCTACTCTAATTCATTGGAGGAACACAAGCAACACCTCCAGGTAATATTTCAAGTTTTAAGAGAGAATAAACTTTATGTTAATCGAAAGAAAAGTGAATTTTTCTTGCAAGAGATTCAATATTTAGGTCACATTATCTCTCAAGATGGAATCCAAATGGATCCATCCAAGTTAGAGGTAATAAAAGGATGGCCTAAACCAAGGAATCTTCATGAACTAAGAAGCTTTATAGGTATGTGTGCATACTATAGACGCTTCATAGAAAAGTTCTCACAAATTGCGGGACCATTACATGACCTAACAAAGAAAAATGTTAGGTATACGTGGTCTGCTAAAGAGAACAATGCTTTCGAAAAGCTTAAAGAAAAGCTTATCTCTCAACCTGTGCTTACACTACCGGATCTCTCAAAACCATTTGAGGTCCAATGTGATGCTTGTGGTGATTGCCTTGGGGCTGTTCTGCTCCAAGAAGGGCACGCCATAGGCTATGAGAGTCGAAGGCTCGACCCTGTTGAGCAAGCTCTAGGCATATACGAAAAAGAACTCCTTGCAGTTCTACATGCCTTAGACTCATGGAAGCACTATTTATTGGGGACTCCTTTCATTCTGCGAACGGATCACCAAAGTCTTAAGTACTTCATGACGCAGACCAAGCTTTCCGACAAACAAATGAGGTGGGCAAATTTCCTTTCGCAATTCCATTTTCATATTGCTCACATTGCTGGCAAGCATAATCAAGTAGCCGATGCACTCTCAAGACGACCGAGAGTGAATGCGGTTTCCATAGCAACTCACAATGATCTATCTTCAATGATAGATGAGTATGCTATTGATCCCGATTTTAGAGATGTGATTTCAGCCCTTGCATTAGGGAAGAAAGAAGAACCATTTACTTTACAAGATGGTTATCTTCTCTATGGCAATAGACTATGCGTTACTAACTCACTACGTGAGAAAGTAATGTATGAATCTCATGCTCCCCCATATGCGGGGCATAGAGGGATTCAGTCTACCCTAAAGGGAATTGAAACATATTTCTATTGGCCTACCATGAAAGTGAACATACACGAGTATGTTTCCAAATGTGTGGTATGTCAAAAGACAAAATTTGATAGAGGGAAGCAACTTGGATTGCTTCAACCCTTGCCAATCCCTAATTCACCGTGGGAGAGCATATCCATGGATTTTATCTTTGGATTGCCTAAGTCTATCCATGGGAATACGAGAATATGGACGATAGTAGACAGGTTCAGTAAACAAGCTCATTTTATACCTGTCAAAAAGACTATCAAAGCCCATCAAATGGCAACCCTCTTCATTTCACAAATTTTCAAGTACCATGGCTTGCCAATGTCCATAGTGTCGGATAGAGATCCTAGAATGACCAGTAATTTCTGGAAGGGTCTCTTTGAGAATTTAGGAACAAGGCTAAACTTCTCTTCGGCCTATCATCCACAAAATGATGGCCAAAGTGAAATAGCTAACCTAACCATTCTTGATCTACTAAAAGCCTATGTAACGGAAGTAGATCAAAGATCCCAATGGGAGAAGTACTTACCCTTAGTAGAGTATGCTTACAATAACACTGTACATACTTCCATAGGAAAAGCACCTTTCGAGGTAATTGAGGGAAGATCAAAAAGTCCCTTGCTACTTAAGGTACATGGGAAGATCTTCGCTGCAGATGAGTATAGCCGAGACCTACAAGAATCTTTCCAAAAGATTAAGGATGCTATCTCTATCTCACAGCAAAGGCAAAAGGCTGCTGCTGACAAGCACAGAAGAGCCCAAGCCTTTAAAGAAAACGATTGGGTCTTGTTAAAGTTTCCCAAGGCTCGATTAAGGCACACGACGGGCAAGAATCCTACGGGCCACCAAAAGTACTATGCTAAACTAGCAAAAAGGTATTATGGTCCCTTCCAGATTCTTAGGCCAATCAATGAGATGGCCTATCAACTTAAGTTGCCCAATCATTGGCTCATACACAATGCTTTTCATGTGAGCCTATTAAAGCCTTACAAAGGAGAGCCACCTCAAGAACCAACTATTGAAGATCCACCGGAGATCGAGGACCACGAGGAGGTGCTGCATCCCGAGTCCATTCTCCGACATGAAGACAAGGTATTAAGAGGCGGTAAGACTATCCGACGATATCTTATTAAGTTTAAGAATTATCCTTTTGAAGATGCTAGATGGATGCAAGGCATACAATTAAAGGATAACCTAAACCTTGTCAATGCTTACAATGCTTCCCAAGAGTAAGCAAATGTACAAAATGTTAAAAATGAACAAAAATTTTTGTCTTATAAGACTCTCTTTTTCTTTATTTGTGCACAAAAATGAAGTAGTATGCATGCTTAGATCAAGTTTGCGGAGACGACGTCTCCCGAACACCAAGTAGAGCTTGTCACTCTACTATGGAAGACTGATAGGACTAATATGCAGACATGCTTGCGGCAGCCTCAGGCTCTCAAGCGCCAAATGGACTAGTCATCCATTATGGAATGATGTCGTAGGGTAACATAGGGATCCTCTACCCGCTAAAGAAAAGGACTCATGCATATGCTTTATCTTCTCTACACCATAGTCGAGGACGACTATGATTTCAAGAGAGAGGTAATGTCATAATAATCAATATCTAATTCTCCTAAATGATTTTCTCATATTAAACTGATCATTTAATGTGGGGAAGTGCCAAGGGAGAAAAAGCTAGAATATTGGTTAAGCTAGCAGACCGGCCACAGTAGGGATCCAAAGGAGGGAAAATAGGGATCCAAAGGGGGGGCCATTTGCAAAAGAGCCATGTGAAACAATGGGCCAAAAAGACCCTAAGGTTCAGCCCATTAAGACTTCCAAAATGCTAAGGTTCCAAAATTCAAAGGTTGTGTCCAAAGGTCAACCCTAGGGAAAATTGGATGCTTAGTGTGTGCCCTAAAAAGTCTTTGCACATCCCTACATGGGAGGGGGCGAGCCCCAAAGCTAGGGGATGAGAGAGAAAGCCACACACACACACACAGGCTCCCTTTACACAAAGGGAATGAGGGACACATGTCAGCTCCCTAGGCCAGATGCCCACAAAGTGTGCCCAATTCCTATTGGAAGACCCTTGAAGTGGACCAATGAGAATTAAGCTAGAGTAAATCTAGTTTAATTAATTTAAAAACATTTAATAAAAGAAACCAATGAGAATTAAGTCTCCTAGAAGACTATTGGGCAGTCTCCCAAGGGGTCCAATGAGCATTCAGGAGCCCCATGGCTTGCCTGATTCCTATTGGCCAGGAGGCAAAGGGGTCCAATGAGAGTTTAGTTTAATTATTTAATTACCTAAAGCTCTCACAAAAGGGGAAAGGGGGACACATGTCAGAAGGCTATCACTTATGCTGCTTAATTCCTATTGGCTTGACCTGGGGAGGTCCAATGAGGCAAAAGCCAGACCTAATTAGCAGCTAGGGCTCGCCCAAGAGAGAGGGGGGGCTGATTTTTGCTTGGCATTGACACACACACACTCACACTTGACCATGTGTGAAGGAAGAATACTCTATCTCCTCCCAAGCTTTAATGGAGAGCTCATCACCTACTCCAAGCTTGTGAGATAGAAGCCTACATCAACACTCTCTTGGCATATGGATGCAAATCCAACCATGAGCCAAGCTTCAATGCATGCTCATCTTCTCTACCAAGCTAATTACTAAGCTAAGCTATGCTAATATGAGTGATTATGTGAGGAGATGTACATCTTTCTCGTAAGATACTTCTTTTTCTTCTCAATCTACCCTCATACCCTGCTAGCTCTCACCATCTTCGAAGGTGTGTGAGGTCTTGGGTCTGAGAACGGGGATAATTCAAGTTGTGTTTGATTAAGTGTTTTGCTTGGTGTATGAAGCTTCCATCTTCATTGCACTAGCTAGTCTTGAAGGAACACAAAGAATTGTATTGTACAATGTCTCTCTTGATGGGAGAAACCATAATACAAAGCCTTTTGGAGGGGGGACCGGCTCCATGCAAATCCGGTCCTCAACTGTTGTCAATAGCTTAATTGCTCTCTCTTTTGAAAGTATTGTCGATGCTATCTAACTAGGTGTTATGCTTTTTGTTGCTCTCTCCACCCAAGCACTCTTGTAATTCTCATTAGGAATCTATTCTAATGAAATGCCCACTATATTCATGCTAATTTCCGCTACACATAAGATTTTAGGCCATTAAATGTTATAGAGGCAATGGTGTGGATCTCACTCAACGAGATGGGCTCAAGGATGTAGGGATGGGTACGGTTGCCTCGTTCCAAGAAGAAGAGAGATTTGTAGTTTGGGGCAATGTGTGTGTTGTAATGGCTAAAGCGAGAACCTCTGTATTTCTCCCAAGCCATGATACATTGGCATTGTAGGAAGGCCTCATTAACCTGGGAGTTGATCGATGTATCGTTGACCAAGTGACATGCATCCCATCTTCCAAACCATTTCTTGATGTCAAGCATCCACCTTGAAATAGTATTTTGCTCTTGCATGTCTTTTGGACCTTTTGACTTGCTTCATACGCGATTCTAGGAAGTTGATAAAAAGGGCTACGTTGTGTCTTAAGAATATACTCCACAACCCTTTGCATGTCCAAGACCTCAATGGGAAGTGATCCGAACTCAAGAAGTAAGAGCATGTGGGGTGTTTGTGTCTTGACTTGAAGAAAGTTGGTGAGAAAACGCTTTTGGACATTCTCAAACTTTTCCTTCCATTTATGATTGGATGGAACCTCAAGGCCAAGGTACTTGAAGCTATCTACCACTTCAAGTTGCTCATTGTTGTATACAATGCATGCATTCTTGTCATTGAGGGCCTTTACAAGCATAACCTTGGTTTTGGATCCATTCACGATCAGCTCGCTATATAGGCAAAAGCATTCCAAGACACTCATAAACTTTTGTGCATCTTCTAAGGTATGTGCCAAGAGCACTACATCATCGGCATAAACCAAAATCATGATCATCGCATTTCCTATCTTAACCTCTTCTATGCCTTCTTGTTGCATAAAATCAAGAACCATGCATTCCAATCCATCAATGAGTAGCCCAAAGGGGGTTGGGGGAAGTGGGGTGTCTGTTGGGGTTAGCCTTAGCTTACACTCACATCAAGAACACTCCCTAAAAGCCGAGCCTGCACCATTTAAGCGCATTGTCACATTTTTCGTATGTAACCTATAAAGCCTCAGACATACTACTCATCCCTAAACACATGCTACACACTTGATGGCCACATGCCACTTGTGATAGCTCACATGACCCTTTCCATTTCCACTTGTGGTGCATATCCATCCAACCATTGATTGCACTTCTTTAAATTGAGCCTATAAATGGCCAATATCCAAATCTTGTAAACTCTCCAGTTCTAATTAATCAAGCAAGTTATTTTTCATTTATATTTTGTATTGAGCTCACTCTCTAGGTATAATAAGGTTATCAATGTCCATTCAAATCCTTGTACAAAAGATGTTACTTCCCTCTCTTTTTTTAAAAGTGCTCAATTGATTTGAATTGCTTAAAACTAAAAAAACTACAAAGAGCCCTTGCATATCCTTTGCACAGGGATAACCAATAACGAATACATCAGAGGGAAATCTGACAAGACTTACATCTTGAACTTGCTGGTGTTACTATAATGTATTCGCCACCAACAATTTCTAGAACAACATTTGAGTCCAAGGATTCACACTTCCCTTGAAACAGTAGCGCATTCCTGGCTCTTACTATGTAAATGTCAGTCATAAGATCCAAATAACTCTTAATACCGTGGCTCTTCTGTTAGTCATAAGATCCAAATCATCAATGAACTTGGAGCCCGTAGCAAGGTCACACTTAAAGAAGGGAATTCTCAGATGTGTGTGCACCCTCTTGCATATTGCGCCTGTGAAATCTTTGATTTTTGGACATCCCTAGAATAGGTGCGAAAGGGATTGATAAGAGTGCTTACATTTGACGCATGTACCATCGGTAAATACCTCTAGCTTTGGATTTTCCTCTCCTCCAGATGATGCCAAAAATAAGTCTCTGTCCTTTTCTTCACATTTGGCCCTCCAGATGTTCTCAAGAACTTGACCCCGTTTGCTTGCAGCCCACTTTTTGGACCAGATCTTGTTGAGGTCAATAATCCATTCCTCCACAAAGCATAGATTTTTGTAGATAATATTAGTCTTGGGTGAGCTAAACAATCACTCTTCAGGCCACTTCCAAACTTTCCAATCAAGCGCTGTGGAGCAAGGAGGAAAGTTTATGTTTGATACCTTTTCTAGTAGTCTCCCAACGAGGACTTCCTTTTGGAGCTACAACAAACCTTTAGATGCACCAAGTCCAATCCCCTTTTTGATCATTCCACAGAGCATCCATGGTTGACGCCAAGGCCCTTGTTGTTGAGGTTCTTGGCAGTTTCAAGCCAATGGTTATCAAGGCACAAATCATTCACAATGGGGCCCCATGGAGACCAGCACCTAGCCGTTCCTTTCCAATAACTAATGTCCTCTTTTAACTTGAGTGCCACGACTACTTTACAACATTTTTCAATAATTTCTTTGGTAAAACCTTCTACTTGAGCCTTCACATCGGAGGGGGGAAGAAGTCTATTTTGTAGGCTGAGATTGGACCATACCCCACCTTTAGATTTCATGAGGGCTTCCATTACCATTTATGTAATGGAAATGGCCCATGAAATTTGAGAATAGCGGAATTAAGAGAATTAGAGTGAACATTTTTGTGAGACTACTTTGAGAACATAGAGGGTGAACATCATTAGCGGTAGCAACATAACCATTATACTTAATTAACTTGTCATGAACAGTACTTTTGCAAGAGAGAGTTTAGAGAACTTGACAACAGTTGAGGACCGGATTTATGTGGAGCCGGTCCCCCCTCCATTAGGCTTTTGTATTATAGATTCTCCCATCAAGAGATACTTGGTATAATACAATCTTTGTGTTCGTTGTGACCTTGGTGATGCTATGAAGATGGAAGCTTCATGCATCACGAGCACAACATAGACTTTGTAAAAAGCATTAACCATCCCCGGCCTCAGTCCCAAGGCCTCAAACACCTTCAAAGGTGGAGGGAGCTAGCGGGTAATGAGGGTAGGGAAGAGGAAGAAGAAACATTTATAGGAGAAAAAAATAGTTCCTCACTTATCATCACTCTTCTTGCTTAGCATAGCATAATAGCATAGTAATGAAGATGGAGAAGATGGCAAGCTTAAGCATTGAAGCATGGCTCTTGGTTGGATTTGCATTCCTTAGCCAAGAGTGTTGGTGTAGGCTCTCAACTTCTCAACAAGCTTGGAGAGGAGATGGAGTTCTTGCACTTTCACCAAGTGAGAATGTGTGAAAAATGAGTGCGTGAGAGAGTGTATACCCCCAAGCACACCCCTTCCTTGCTTTGGTCGACCCCTCCTTGTAGCTCAAGCTTGAAGCTCATTGGACCCCTCTAAGCCTAGCCAATCACATGCATAATGCATTTCAAGCAACATGGGTAGCATTAGGACAAGTGTCCTCCTTACCTCTTTGAGAGAGAGAACTTAAAAATATCTAGATATTTGTTGAATTGAACTAGAAGCTCATTGGACCCCTCTTTAGCCAAGCAAATAGGATTCAAGCACACCATGTGGCTAAGCATAAGGAGAGCTTGACATGTGTCCATGTGTCCCTTGAGAAAGGGGGTGCCCTTTGGGTGAGTGGGAGGTTAAGTAAAAGATTCCCCTAACTTTGGGGCTTTCCCCCTCCTTTGTAGGGTCTTGTTTTGACTCAAGCACCTTACCCCCCATGCATGGGAAGCTTCTCAAGCACCTTCCTCATCAAGCATGACAAGCACCTTAAGCACCTCAATTAGAAAGCATGACAAGCACCTCAAGCACCTTAGTAATCAAGCATGACAAGAACCTTACTCATCAAGCATGACAAGCACCTCAAGCACCTTAGTCACCAAACATGACAAGCACCTCAAGCTTGGGCGGGGTTCCCACCTCAAGCACAATCCTAGCTTGCCTAAGGTCTAAGGACTTTTAACACTAACCTTTAGAGGTATTTAATGAAGCTAGCCCTAATGTCTTTTAAGCTCCATTAGATGCACATTACTCTTTGATATACTACCTCCTTTTGGACCCCTTTTAAGATGTAACCATCTCTCCTCTAGGTCCCCTGCTGAGATAAGTCTAGAAGCACTTATTGCACATTGCTCTTTTGGTAGACCGTCTCCTTTTGGACCCCTATTGAGCTGCAACCATCTCTCCTCTTGGTCCCCTGCTGAGTTATGTCTAGAAGCATTTCTTACACATTTTTCCTTGGTAGACAATCTCCTTTTGGACCCCTATTGACATGTAACCATCTCTCCTTTTGGTCCCCTGTTGAGATAGGTCTAGAAGCAGATGTCTCTATTCTAGCTCTTGTTCCCATTTATTCTCCCACATTAAAGATCAGTTTAATATGAGAAAATCATTTGGGTTGGCTAGATATTTGATTTTATGACATTACCTCTCTCTTGAAATCATAGTCGTCCTCGACTTGAGGTAGAGAAGATAAAGCCTAGTCATTAGTTCAAGTTTCTTAGCGCGGGTAGAGGATCCCTTTTCATGACAAATCCATTTGGTGCTCGGGACACTTAGCTGCCGCAAGCATGTCTACTCTCTAGTCCATATCATACTTCCAAAGTAGAGTGAGTGTTTGGGAGACGTCGTCACCACAAACATGATCCTAAGCATGCATACTTCTTAAATTTTGTGCAGAATAAAAGGAAGAGAACGAGTCATAAAAGACAAAAACATTGTTTATTCAAAATGATTAATCTAAGGCATCATTGTAAGCATTTACAAGGTTCATATTATCCTTAGGCTAGGTTCCTTGCATCCATCTAGCATCTTTACAAGGATAATTCTGAAACTTAATAAGATAGCATCGGATAATCTTATCGTTTCTTAATACCTTGTCTTCATGTCATAGGATGGACTCGGATTGAAGTACTTCTTCTTGATCTTTGATTTTTGGAGGGTCTGCAACTATTGGTTCTTTTGGTGGTGCTCCTTTATAAGTCTTACGTAGACTCTCATGGAAAATATTGTGCGTGAGCCAATGGTTGGGCAACTTTAATTGATAAGCCATCTCATTGACTCGTTTAAGAATTTAAAAAGGACCATAGTATCTTTTTGCTAGTTTAGCATAATACTCTTGGTGGCCCATAGGATTCTTGCCCGTAGTATGCCTTAGATGAGCCTTGAGAAACTTTAGGAAGACCCAATCAATTTTTTTAAAGGTTAAAGATCTTATGTGCTTATTACCAACAACCCTTTTTGCCTTTGCTTTGAGATGGATATAACCTCTTTAATCTTTGGACAAGATTCTTGTGAGTCTCAGCTATATTCATTAGTAGCAAAGATCTTCTTATGTAATTTAAGTAGTAAGGGACTTTTGGATCTTCCCTCTTGAACGTTGAAAGGTGCTTTTTCTGTAGAAGTATGTACAATGTCATTGTATGCATACTCTATAAGAGGCAGGTACTTCTCTCATTGAGAACGTTGATCTACTTCCATGACATAGGCTTTTAGGAGATTCAAGAATCGTTAGATTAGTTATTTCACTTTGCTCATCTGTTTGTGGATGATAGGCCAAAAGAGAAATTTAATCTACTTCGTAGATTCTCAAAGAGACCCTTCTAGAAATTACTGGTCATTCTAGGATCTTTGTCCGACACTATGGATGTTGGCAAGCCATGATACTTGAAAATTTGAGATCTGAAGAGGGTTGCCTTTCGATGTGTCTTAATAATGTTTTTGATAGTAGAGTGTGTTTTCTTGTTAAGCCTATCGATTGAAACAATCCAAGTTGCTTTCCTCGATCAAAACTTTTGGTATACCACGCATTTTGAAACATACTCTTGTATGTTTACTTTTCATGGTAGAACAACATAAATACATTTCTACTCCTCGAAGAGTAGATTATGGGATCCCTCTTTGCCTCGCATAAGGAGAAGCATGGGATTTATACATGACTTTCTTACTGTATGGGTGAGTAACACATGTAGCCTATTGCCGTTTGGAAGATAATCATCCTCCAAGGTGAATGGTTCTTTTTTCTTCCCTAATGCAAAGGCTATAATTATGTACTTAAAGTCTGAGTCGGTAGCATACTCATGTATCATAAAAAATAGATGATTGTGAGTTGCTATAGATACGACATTGACCCTTGGCCATCATGAAAGTGCATCAACCAGTTGGTTGTGCTTGCCAGCAATGTGAGCAATATGAAATTTAAATTGCGAAATTTTTTTCCCACCTCATTTTTTTGTCGGAGAGCTTGGTTTGCATCATAAAGTTCTTGAGGCTTTGTGATCCATTTGTAGGATGAATAGAGTCCCCAAGAGATAGTGTTTCCATGTGTCTAGGCATATAGAATAGCTAGTATCTCTTTTTTATATTTGCCCAATACTCGCTTGTCAGATTTGAGTCTTTGACTCTCATATGCTATGGCATGCCCAAAATAGCTCCAAGGAGATCACCACAAGAATCACATTGGACCTCAAATGAATTTGAGAGATCTAGTACTGTGAGCACAAGTTGAGAGATAAGCTTCTTCTTAAGCTTCTCAAAAGCTTCTTGCACTTTTGTAGTCCATGAATACTTAACGTTATTTTTTGTTAAGTCATGTAATGGGAATGCTATTAGCGAGAATTTTTCTATGAAGCATTGATAGTATGCACACATACCTACAAAACTTCGTACCTCCCGTAGATTCCTTGATTAGGTACACATTTCTTTGTAGGTATGCACACATACCTACAAAGCTTCGTACCTCCTGTAGATTCCTTGATTAGGCCATCCTTTTATTACTTCCAGCTTTGTTGGATCCATATGGGTGCCACGTCCACAGATAATGTGACCTAAATATTGAATCTCTTGTAGTAAAAATTCACTTTTCTTTTGATTAATGAAAAACTTATTCTCTCTCACAACTTGAAAGATTACTTGGAGGTGTTGCTTGTACTCCTCCTCAAGATAATTTGAGTGGCCCCTGGCACATGAAATTTGTTTTTGATAGTGATCTTATTTAGTACTCTATAGTCGACACACATGTGATATGTGCCGTCTTTCTTTTGCACTAAAAGTACTGGTGAACAGAATGGAGAGGAGCTAGGACTCACCATCCTTTTTTCCACCAATTCATGCAGTTGCCTCATGATCTCCTCTTGTCGAGCTTGTGAAAATCAATAAAGAGGTTTATTAGGCGGTGAACTTCCTGGTAGGAGCTCTAGTCCCTCATTTTGGAGGTAGCTCATTAGGGATGTCATCAATGAAAACATCTTGAAATCCATTTAGGAAATGAGACAACTCTAATTCCTCTTGATTCCCTTTATTGCTACTTGCGAAAACATTAGAATCATTTACAGATTTTCTAATAGAAATCATATGCGTAGAAGTAGAGCTCTTCACGGACTTATCAAAAGCAAGCATATTTACCAAGGATATGGTGTTCTTCGACTCATTAGCATCTATGTACATGCTCTTTTCCATGTAGGTGAAGTAGATTCTCCTTTTAGGGAACTTCATGTTGGAAGCCATGCGGTTAAACCATGGTGCCCCAATGATAACATCCTCATGTTTGAGAGGGGAGATGAAGAAATCCTCTTTGTCCACATAGTTTTGGACATGAAGCCTCAATTTTCCAATTAAGGAGTCACTGAGATGTCTTGTCCCTTGATAGCTCCATCGGATTTCAATGTATCTCCCATCTTGTGGGCTTGTATGCCTAGCTTGGTGGTCAACTCCGTGGATATGAAGTTGTGAGTTGAACCAGGGTCAAAAAAAATAAAAAGCATCATGCTCTTGCATCTTTCCCCAAGCATAGGAAAGGAGAAATTCTTGGCAATGAGCATCCTCTTTTGGAGCTTCAACCATAGAGGCTCTAGGAGGCTCATTACACAAATTTCTTTGGGGGAAAGCATGATAGGCTTGTCCTTGTCCCTTCACTTGAAGCACCGGTTATCTTTGCGATAACGCAAAGATAGGCTTGTCCTTGCTCCCTACACTTGTCCTTGCTCCCTGCTCCCTACACTTGAAGCACCGATTATCTTTGCGATAACGCTCTAGCTCCTTGAGAGAAAGTTGATTTTTGTCTTTGTAGACTCCTTTCTCTTTAGCTTTATTGTTGTTGATAGAGTTGCCTTGGGAAGAATTTTGAGCATTGTTCTTCCTCTTTGCTTCATTTTGATCTTTGTTTTCCATGGGCTTGGCAATCCTTTTAGCCCCTTGTTGGAAATTGATGCGTGAATCAATCATATTGTGGTGGGTTACTTTTGTGATAGAACCAGGCCATTGAGAGTTGACATACTCGGCCATTTCTTCAGGTAATCCCGTTGCTTTTGCTTGGCGAAGTCTATTTTTTGAAAGACAGTAGTTTTGAGATATATATCCCAAAACTTGTCCACATATTTGTGGATAGACTGATGAGAGAGAAGCTTCAAACTTCACCATTTGGTAAGCACTTTTTCCTTTGCATTTCTTACAAGTAATTGATTCATGACAGAAACTCGTAGAGTTTTCCAAGTCTTTGGGGCTTCCCCGTTGCCACAAAGGCTAGCCCACCATTGATGAGTAGATTTTTGGAAGTGCATATATACATGATGTAGCTTGGAGGACTCTGTGAAGCCCTCATCTCCAAAGGCCGCATCGAATTGCTAGATGAAGGCCAATACTTTGTCGGTAGCACCAAAGGTGCCATCGTAGGTGAGAAAAGAAATAGTCTTTCCTCCCTCTTTGAACTTCTTGAGCTTTTGGGACCCTCGTCATGCAGGGTAAGATTTGCGATGTCCTCCCCTCTTGTATTCTCTAGGAGAATAGCTATTTCTTTTGTTGGAACAGGAGGAACGTGAAGAAGAAGAAGAAGAGGGTGACCTCTTTCTTACCCTTTTCTTCCTTTGTTTCCTCTCTTACCTTTTGGAGTGACAGAGAGAAGAATTGTGGGTTGATCGTTTCCTCTTAGGAGGAGTTGGTGATCGTCTATATCGCCGTCTTCATGGAGCCACATCTTCAAAGGAACTTAGGAATTCATTAATTTCTCATTGTTTGGATTCCTTCTCTTGTATGGGAGAGAGTCTTCTTTTGGGAGTCTCATCAAGAGGCCTCCTAAGCTCTCTCACCTCTTGGAGAGGAAGGGAAATCCCATAAGCACGAAGTTGTTGAGTAACTTCGGCTTGCAAAGCAGGGTTGCCCAAAGCTTGTTGCAACCTAGTAACAAGATAATTAACAAACATGGGGGCATCATCATCAGCACCTTCATGTGCAAAATCAAACTTGTCAATATTCATTCTACTCTCTTGGTTATTGTCAGCCATGCTAATTAAACTTATGTAAAAAATTACATTGTGCTTTGTACCCTCATAAACCTCAGCTCTACTTTTCTTTACCTTTGAAAATTAGTTCCCAAGCAGCCACACCCATGGTTTAGACACCATTGATTGCAAAGACTGGTGGAGAGGTTCTAACATTGCTTGGCCTAAAAACTTGTGTGTAGCGGAAATTAACATGAACATAGTGGGCATTTCATTAGAATATATTCCTAATGAGAATTACAAGAGTGCTTGGGTGGAGAGAGCAACAAAAAGCATAACACCTAGTTAGATAGCATGAACAATACTTTCAAAAGACAGAGAAATTAAGCTATTGACAACACTTGAGGACCGGATTTTCATGGAGCCGGTCCCCCCTCCAAAAGGCTTTGTATTATGGTTTCTCCCATCAAGAGAGACATTGTACAATACAATTCTTTGTGTTCCTTCAAGACTAGCTAGTGCAATGAAGATGAAAGCTTCATGCACTAAGGAAAACACTTATCAAACACAACATCAATTATCCCCGGTCTCTAACCCAAGACCTCACACACCTTCGAAGATGGTGAGAGCTAGCAGGGTATGAGAGTAGATTGAGAGGAAGAAGGAGTAGTATTACGAGAAAGATGTACATCTCCTCACATAATCACTCATATTAGCATAGCTTAGCTTAGTAATTAGCATGGTAGAGGAGGTGAGCATGCATTGAAGCTTGTATCTTGGTTGGATTTGCATCACAAAGCCAAGAGTTGTTGGTGTAGGCCTCCCTTCTCACAAGCTTGGAGTAGGTTATAAGCTTTCCATTAAAGCTCGAGAAGGAGAGAGAGTCTTCTTTACTTCACACATGAGATTGTGTGAGTGTGTGTGTGATAATGCCTTGCAAAAATTCAGCCCCTCTCTAGCGGAATTAAAAGAATTAGAGTGAGCATTTTTGTGAGACTACTTTGAGAACATAGAGGGTGAACTTAATTAGTGATAACAACATAACCATTATACTTAATTAGCTTGGCATGAATAATACTTTTGCAAGAGAGAGAGTTTAGAGAACTTGACAACAGTTGAGGACCGGATTTATGTGGAGCCGGTCCCCCCTCCATTAGGCTTTTGTATTATAGATTCTCCCATCAAGAGATACTTGGTATAATACAATCTTTGTGTTCCTTGTGACCTTGGTGATGCTATGAGGATGGAATCTTCATGCATCACGAGCACAACATAGACTTTGTAAAAAGCATTAACCATCCCCGGCCTCAGTCCCAAGGCCTCAAACACCTTCAAAGGTGGAGGGAGCTAGCGGGTAACGAGGGTAGGGAAGAGGAAGAAGAAACATTTAGAGGACAAAAAAATAGTTCCTTACTTATCATCACTCTTCTTGCTTAGCATAGCATAATAGCATAGTAATGAAGATGGAGAAGATGACAAGCTTAAGCATTGAAGCATGGCTCTTGGTTGGATTTGCATTCCTTAGCCAAGAGTGTTGGTGTAGGCTCTCAACTTCTCAACAAGCTTGGAGAGGATATGGAGTTCTTGCACTTTCACCAAGTGAGAATGTGTGAAAAATGAGTGCGTGAGAGAGTGTATACCCCCAAGCACACCCCTTCCTTGCTTTGGTCGACCCCTCCTTGTAGCTCAAGCTTGAAGCTCATTGGACCCCTCTAAGCCTAGCCAATCACATGCATAATGCATTTCAAGCAACATGGGTAGCATTAGGACAAGTGTCCTCCTTATCTCTTTGAGAGAGAGAACTTAAAAATATCTAGATATTTGTTGAATTGAACTAGAAGCTCATTGGACCCCTCTTTAGCCAAGCCACTAGGATTCAAGCACACCATGTGGCTAAGCATAGGGAGAGCTTGACATGTGTCCATGTGCCCCTTGAGAAAGGGGGTGCCCTTTGGGTGAGTGGGAGGTTAAGTCAAAGATTCCCCTAAATTTGGAGCTTTCCCCCTCCTTTGTAGAATCTCATTTTGACTCAAGCACCTTACCCCCCATGCATGGGAAGCTTCTCAAGCACCTCCCTCATCAAGCATGACAAGCACCTCAAGCACCTTAGTTAACAAGCACGACAAGCACCTCAAGTACCTTAGTAAGAAAGCATGACAAGCACCTCAAGAACCTTACTCATCAAGCATGACAATCACCTCAAGCACCTTAGTCACCAAGCATGACAAGCACCTCAAGCTTGGGTCTGGTTCCCACCTCAAGCACAACCCTAGCTTGCCTAAGGTCTAAGGACTTTTAACACTAACCTTTAGAGGTATTTAATGAAGGTAACCCTAAGGTCTTTTAAGCTCCATTAGATGCACGTTGATCTTTGATAGACTACCTCCTTTTGGACCCCTTTTGAGATGTAAGCATCTCTCCTTTTGGTCCCCTGCTGAGACAAGTGTAGAAGCACTTATTGCACATTGGTCTTTTGGTAGACTGTCTCCTTTTGGACCCCTCTGTTAGACTGTGAAGGTTATATACAAGATGAAGAAGGTATTAATTATCATAGCTCTGCAGTGGAAGGGGATCAAGATGAACTTCATTTTCTCATGAACCCAGTCAAAGGCAGTCTTCTAAGTAATTCCCTCCCCTATGGGTACCCCAAGTTGGCGGAAGATGATGCCACACTTCACAACCTCTGCAATCCAACCTGTAGCATGAAAGTTGTCACCTTAAATAAATTAGCCTTGACTCCTCTATGCTGCATTGAGACCCTGGCATTGTGGTAGACACTTGGACAATCTCCAATGCTTGCCTAACATTGTTTTCATCCGCTTGGAGGAAGAATAGTAAGTCATCTGCGAACATTTTCACAATCAATTGTTTGCCATCCTGGAAGTGCAGCCCTTGAATATGTCCTCTTGCTGCCGCTTCTTCCAACATAGCAATAAGAGGGTGGGTGCAGGCGGCAAACCAAAGAGGAGCTAAGGGGCAACCTTGACAAATAGATCTCTTGAGTTCAAAATAGCCAACTATTATTGAGTTGAATAGAAATTATGAAGAGCTTCCTTCTCGAAGAGTACTAACAGCTTGACAATTTCGTGGACCAAACCCCAAAGTCCGTAGTGTTTCTTGCACGAAAGGCCAGGTTATCCTATCCTATCATACCATATCAAGGTCCAATTGGAGCGTGACACATTCCTATTTCTTGAACCTAGCATATTCCATACCATTCATGGCCGCCAAGATGTTGTCGTAAATTGTTCTCGTTTAATAAACCCACGCTAATGAAAAGAGATAGCATCAGCCAACATCGGGGACATTCTTTCAGCACTGAGTTTAGCCAACACCTTGGGGACCACATTCAGCATGGTAATTGGTCTTTAGTGTTTGAATTGAGAGCAAGCAATTTGCTTGGGGATAAGCTTAATCAATCCCTTTTTCACCTCTGATTCAAGAAAACCTTCTATAAAGACTCTATTAACCATATGCAAGAAAGACGGGCCCAAAACTTCCTAGAATTCTTGACAAAAAATCAATTGTGATCCCATCCCACCCTGGTGACTTCTCTTTACCCATTTTGTAAAGAGTCCTCCAACATTCATCTAGGGTAAATGGCTTATCCATAAAGTTGGCTCGATCAAGGTCTACTAAAGTTGGGGTGGCCGAAAAAATCTTCGCTGTGGCTTCTCTAATTATGGGAGAGGGGGAGTTTTCCTTTTTGACAATTTGGCTGAGGTGATCGAACATGACTTTGCCCATCTAATCAAGGCTGTTGATCTAGGATCCTTGTTGGTCGATGAAGGAGGAGATGGTAGTTTGACGTTTTCTTACCTTGATGGCTCTGAGTAAGGTGTTTTTTTGACATCCTCAGTTTTGATGTGACTTTCCTTGGCTTGAAGTTCGAGGGGTTTCCTCACCTCCATATCCTTTCGTGTAGGGTCTACTTGAGCTTTAGTTGTTCAGTGTGCTCTTGATTTGAAGCCTTTCCTTGCATTTTCTTCTTCCCTAGCTCTTCAAACCTAGATTTACAGATTGATATTGCTGATTGGATTTTTTCACTAAATCTCTTTAAAGGGTTGGTCCTTTTCTTGACTGTTTTGTGGTTAAGCTCTTCCATAGTGCGAGGCCCCCTTCTCTTAAGAGACCTAACTCACTTGCTCACAAATTAGTTCTTTCACCCTTCTAGTATTGCTAAAGGAAATTCTAAGCTATATGAGAGGAGGGATAGGAATTTTCTATTAACACTCCAAGAATGACCTGCACCCGCGAGGGATAGGGATGAAAAACCAAGTGCGATTTGTTTGCATACAAGTTGTTGGTTTTTTCTGTTTTAAGCAAATATGGAAGGCCAAGAACTATCGGGTCTTTGAGAATGATCTTTCTTATGTGAGTTTTGCAAAATGCAAGTTATTATGCATCCTCTTGGGAATTTGAAAATGCAAGTTGACAGCATGGAGAAAAGGATGTACATCATCTATAATTAGAAAAAAACAATTTAAATTTCTTGAAATCATGCCAAAACCTCTGATTGTTTAATACACAACATTAATTTTCATATGCTTGAGAGACCATGTTTTCTGCCCTTTACCCTCCCCGCCGACGCGTACTAGTTAGGGTACGTCCCGGTACAATGCAATTCAGCTTCCAAAAGCTGCCCTGTCTCAAAACATGCAAGTGATCTTGTGAGATACTAATTGCGTGTCCCTTTGCCTTATCAGCGGCCAATAAAGGTGGCATTTATTCCTCTGCGGCCATTGCACTGAGCATCTATATGGCGGAGCACTTACATTCTCATCAGATACTAGCATCATTTGTTGTCCTTTAGCAACTGCGTCACCTCCCCTAAAACCCGTCCTTCACCCTGTTCCCCATCTGGAGTTACTGCATTGCATGCTTAGTGTAGGCAACTATTCCCCTACCTCTCCAACCACGTCTCTTTTAGTTGCATGCATGAATGTCCCCCAAGGGAAAACAATCAGTGCCTTACCAATGTAGCAAGTTTTCCTTGAATGCATTGTCCTTCCCAGAGCCAACATGCAACCCACCCTAATTTTAAGTGGCCACACATCCACCAGCTTGTTCCATCACCCATTTTTCTCATTGTCTTATCATATCCATCCAATATCTCCCTTTCTCTCTCTTAACCCTTATTGCCATGACTTCACTTGTAGAGCTCTTTCTCTATCTCTCTCTCTCCTAAATGCATACATTCACTTGTAGAGCTCTTTCTCTCTCTCTCTCTCTCTCTCTCTCTCTCTCTCTCTCTCTCTCTCTCTCTCTCTCTCCTAAATGCATACATTCAGTTGCTATGCCATCCTCTATCAACTTCTCTCACCTCGAGAGCAGCCTACCATGTAGCTCTCTCTCTCTCTCTCTCTCTCTCTCTCTCTCTCTCTCTCTCTCTCTCTCTCTCTCTCTCTCTCCTTCTCTAAAATCAACCGAACTCTCAATGTCTCTCTCTCTCCCTCGTCCTGCAAGGACTGACACACAAACACCTGCAACCATGTGTTTCCCACCACTATCGACTCCTATTCAATGCCACTACTTTTTGGCCCATGGATTCTAAGGCTCAATTTTCCGACCAATTGTCCACTACAGATGATTTGGCAGGCTCAAATTCTTGCTGCTTACCATGCATTTTGTGAGTATTAGCTCACTTTTAGGAAGATCAACAAACGAGAATGTAAAAGTGTGCGCTCCTTGCCGCACTGTCGAAGCAAGGGACTTGCCAATACACCGTGTGCGAGCCACAAACGGCTCCAAGCACACAACAAGCCTAAACTAGCAAGCTCAAGAAAACAAAGGGTGTGTCACTCACCGCTCTACGCTCGCCTTCGTGGTGGATTCCTCGCCGCGATGAAGAAGAAGCTGCAGTCGTGCCGCGCTCAACTGCTTCGCCGCCGTCGTGCCTTCGTAATGCTCAATCGCACACACACTCTCCCTCTCTCTCTCTCTCTCTCACACACACACACACACAAGGAGGTGAAGAAGAAGAAGATGGAGATGGAGCAAGAGCACTCTTCAATTGCACAAATGAGAGAATGAGTAAAAATTAGGTTTAGTTGGATTTTATAGGAGCTCACCCTATTCACACTTGGGCGCCCATGCTTAGCCAACTAACCCCTTGAATGTCCAAGTTAAAGTGCGCCTCTCATCGGCGATCACTCTACCTTTCCCTATTGGTCCGACAAGCCCGGTACCTGACTCTACCAAATACATAATACGCGTCCATCGTAGGTGATGGGTGTCCGTGTGCCGTGAGGGTTAACATGCCCCCCTTCCTGATGTAGATTCCGTCCTCGGAAGCTATTGAGTTGAAGCTGGTTCGTCGAGGTGGAAGAGCATTTGAGATGAATGTCCTTAGCCTTCTTCAGTCACTGCAAAATCAAACAACATTGGCACAGTAATTGCATTCTCTTAAAAAGCATATGCAGTTTTAGGTAGACAAATTGATTGGTAAAAGAATTTCAAACAATTTGGTAGCAATGAACATTAAATTGCAATGTAATCAAATGCATAAACAGATGTAAAGGTAAAAAATTAAACAAGTCTGGGGTCACTAATTTGACGGTCGAAAAGCACTAGAGATCGAATATTAATACCATGGGTAAGCTTCTTAACTTTCTGTGGTCAATTAAGTTGTTTAATCGCGAGAGCCAAGTATTCATGTTCGAGGGCTGACTAGAGGCTATATCTAGAAAACTTTGTAGTTAAGCTACCATAAAAGGAATTTCTCATGAAATCATCGCCTGACTGATTACTTTTTCTTTGACTCCCCAAAGTCTTTTCACAGTGATTCAATTATGATGTGTGTGCTTATTTTGTATGCCTTGGGTTTTTTGCTTTTCAAGGAAAAGCGCCCACACTGGGAACCTCTAGGGCTCTAGTACCATAGGCGATACATGTGAGTGAAGTACCAATTCAAGCCAGGATTTCTCTTCCAGCTTAAAATTTTACATTGTGGCACTTTGATTTTTTGTTTGTTCATTTTCAGAATTTTAATTTTGTAACTTTGGGGGGTCATATAACACTGATACACTCCCCAGGCTCATCACATTAGTAAACTCCCTTTATAATACTTAAGCTAAAGGTCAATAGGGTTAAGCCCACTAGAAAGCCCTAGTACATTTCATACAATGTTGCCTAAATCGGATTAAGAACCTAAGTAACCATTGCTTATTAGGAAGGCATTCCCCATGGTATTAAGAGAAGATCTCTAATACCTAGCTTGGTCAAACTAGCTTAGTCGGACTGCTTGATTTTTACCCCTAAACAAATGATTATGACAAAACATTACATTGAATTAAATGTTTGATACTAAGCAAATGCACTGAATATTATGCTACCAATCACAATCAAGGCAGACAAACATGGATGCAAAAAGATAAAGGCAATGCTAATGGACAAGAAACACCTGTTTGTGTCGATGGTCGCGCTTGATCTGAAGGTTCCATGAAGGTCCAAATCCTATCAATAGCAACACGCTCCTGTACACACTATGAAACACAAACAATACCTCTAGGAGGCACATCAGTGGGAAAAGAGAACTTCGCTAATCACGCAACTCTAAAACAGAAACACTCCTATCGTACTAATCTTACCTACCCTCCATCACTCAAGTGATGAGGATCAAAAGGTGTTTTATGGCATAGGTTTCTGTTTCACTGTACCAGATGTGACATGTGTAGGTCTGAGTCAATGTTTTGACTTTTATTGTGCATACTCGTTTGCTAATTGCTCTTGCTCTTTTTTTTTTTTTTGTGAGTATAAAGCTTTATATGTACATTCCCTAAGATTGGTGATTGAGAGGTCAGGGAGAAAGGTTGAGAGGGAAACAAATGAATGATGACTGTCAGCAAACACTCCCCCCTTCCTTGGGTAGATCATACCGTTTGAAATGAGCTTGTCACCCTTTGAAACCAATTGTTCCAAGTGGTAATAGGTGAGGATTTTTTCCAGTAGTTTTTTATTACCCTAGGTGCCTCGTCAAGTTGCAAGGGTGGTAAGGTACTCTCCCAGGATCGAACTTGAAGTGGTTCATTAGGTGATTCTTGAACACTGGGAGGTGTGGATTCTCTTGTAGCTTCATGGAGGTCCACTACTATAGATGGAGGCTGTGTAGAAGCTTTTACCTCTATGGATGTATTACATGATGAGCTAGAATCTTCATGGGCCTCCCCCCTTCCTGAGCTAGGTGGAACAAATCGTTCTTTCTTTGGTACCCAAACTAGCTCGGGAGCGGGTGTGTAGCATTCTGTGATTTTTTCCTTTCCACGATCATTGATTCGTTTTGGAGCTACGGGATTGGGCTCACTTGGGTCAGGTGATAGGTAAGAGCACAATCTACGTTTCGGCACCCAGATTTGATCATTTCCTTGATAGTAGCCTTGGGCTTCCAATAGTCGTTTAGGGATCCATCGCAACATTTTCTTACTTTTCTTGGAGCGAGTGGTACGTTTCTTACAAGGCTTCTGTTTTTTAGCACTAGATATGGTCACTAAAGAAGCTTTAGGGACCCACTTGTATGTTTTCTTTGTTACATTAGGATGAGTCTTGTCGGAAGCGATATGCATTGCTTGTAGCATATTTAAGGGTACAGGAATTTCATCCCCCTCAGGTGTTACCCAGGTCGTCCCCCTATTTACCCAAGTGTCTATGGTTGATGCTAGGTGGACCCAATTCACATTGTCTGATTCAGTCATCCCAGGTAGGATATCCATATAAGGAGAATCTTGGCCAATGTCTGTATCCTTCTTACAAGTGTAACAATATTGTAGTGGGGCCGAGGGAACTGTGGTGTCAGAGCGATGATCAATAATGGTTTTACTCCCTAAGGGGTGTACCTTACCAGTCACCAAATCCACTCTAAGGACAGAGTCTTGGAATTGCAAATAGACATGATTTTTAGACCAATCGTGAACCATTTGTGCTTCCCTCATGAATGGTCGTCCTAAAATCATTTCATATGACATAAGGTGTTTAGAGAAATCCATTACAATGAACGTATGTCGTACCTTGTGTCCTAGAACTTTGATCTTAAGATCCTTGAGCATCCCCATAGGTTTGGCTATGGTATCATTTGCCATCTTTACCACAATGTTAGTAACACTGAGGCGGGGTTTTCCCATGGATTCCCAACAATCTTTTGTAACGATGCTAACTCCCACACCACCATCAAGAATTCCCTTTATAGTTAATCCCTTGGTAGTGATGGGTAGGGTCGCATTAGACTCGTTGCCTTCAAAATACTGCCCTAATTCGTTAATGGGTACCTCGATCACAGACACGTGTCCATCTAAGTCAAGTGATTGCACATGATTTTCCTCATCAATCATAATCGAGTCAGGCCTATTTGGTTGCGCAAACTGCGGTAATCCCGTTCGTAGCTCTCCGTTAAGGAATGCTCGAAGTGCAAGGAATAACTCAGGATCTCCATACAGCTTTGCTATGATCGTGGTTCGGACCTCAGAAGACATGAAGTCCACTAGTTTGGCAACATTCATTGGCGTTTTGCAGGGTGTAGGTCCTTGACTAGGAACTGGTGAGGATGGAATCTCATATTCCTCAATGGGATCAGGTATTCCTTCGTTAAACATCCTTCCCAACAAGAAGGGTGTATGCTCACTTTCTGATGTCCCGTCCTCACTCCCTTCTTGGATGATACTAGCTATGGCTAACGGTCTATGGTTCATGTGGGGTGGATGAACTTGCGTGGGAAACACTGTGTCATGAATTTTGATATGCATGGGTTCTGGTTCTAGTTTCCTTTGAGTCTCCTCCAATAAACCTCTTAGATGTTTCACCTGCTTAATCTCGTCTACAGGGTTTGGGTACGTCCCAATCTTCTTTTTACGATTCTTCCCTTTTTGCCCCTGCGGTTTATCTTGGGGGTCTTGGATTGGATTTGGAAACACTTGTGGTGTTTTCAGAGGCTCTTTATGGTTTTCTCTTATTCGGTTTTCATTTGGTTCCATGTTACGGTTTTCTTTGTCGGTCTTTCCCTTTGTGGTATTGGTTCTAGTCTCCATTGTCTCGACTGAATCTGAATCATCCTCGAGGTCATTCATATACACGGGGTCATCTCCTGTTCCTATGTTTGTTTTGGAACTTGGCTTTGAATTTTCCGTATTCTGCGACTTCTTCCTTCGTGTCTTCTTTTTATTTGCTTGGATAACTGACGCGGTATCTCTCTCTTCGAGGATATGTCCTGGCCCTTGAAGCATGGACCGTGTAATCGCATAAGCGGGTGCGACGGGTGGTATTGGCGATGTCACACTAGCAATTTTGACCAAATTTAGGGGTGTGATTTTAGGCGCATTTGGGTTATAGGGGCATTGGGCAATCAAGTGATCTATGCCACAACGATTACATGTGAGTATTGGCATTGCAGACGTGCTCCCTTGATTTATTTGCATCTGTGCAGCATTCTTTTGCAGCCTAATAGGGCACTCCGTTGCTCGATGTGGTCCACCACACTCGTAGCATTGAAGAGGTGGCCTCCTAGCCTGGGTGTTGATATTTTGACCTCTGGATGCGAGAGCAGCAGCTTGATAAACCGGCTTGACTTGCCCCCAACAATCTTCCATGTAGTATATAGGACACTCTTCCAATGTATCAAGTCCATAGGCAATACTAGTGTCTATTTCCTCCTCACAGCCATCTGGATAAGCATTTGATGGCTCGCAACCCACTTGGTTCATAGGGGCGACTCTTGGATGCGGGGGCTGCGGTCCTAGCACATGAGGTGGTAGCGGTGTAGCTTGTACAACATTTTGAGATCTAGGGACCATGTGTTGCGGTAGTTGGTCAACAGGTGGAGTAGGCATCAATACAGGAGCTCGAGGCGCATCCGTCCAGGCTACAGGTGGTCTATTTGCCATCATACGTTTGATCATTAAACAATCCTTAGCTTGGTGACCATACCTACCACATGCGTTGCAAGTTCCATTAAATTTTACTCTAAACGTAGGGCACTCACTAGTGCTATGTGGACCTAAGCAAATGGAACACCATTGTTGCTCCCTTCTTGGATACATGTGACTATTTTGAGGGGGTCGATTATCCTTAAGAGACTCTTGGATTGCCTTGGTGAGGTCTGTCAAGAATGTCTCAAATACCTTTGGCTCATTGGCAATGGGCTTTGCAGTCATGGGTTCATACTCAATGGCTTGTGAGCTAGTAGATCTCGTGTCAGTAGACACCCTCATGCCTGCTATCATCAAGTTGTCCTCTAATTGGATTGCATTGGCAGTGACATCTTCCCAGGTTGTGATACCTCTAATCACTAGTCCATTATAGATTCCTTCATTCCTCAACCCTCGAATGAATCGATCAAGCAGTTGGTTATTGTTGAAGCGCTCATTTACAGGACAGCGAGAGTTTAAGTGCTTTAGACGACTAATGAAGTCCCTTACTGACTCTCCTTCCTTACGTTCGACCTTCTGTAGCTGAGATGCTACACCCCAAAGCACACCTTCTCGTATGTACTCCTTTAGAAACAACCTTCGAAGGGTAGGGTAGATTGTTTTCTCGTCCACCCTTAGGGTCCTATACCAATCTCCAGCCTTCCCACTTAATGTCAAGCTTAAGGCATTGCACTTATGTAGTTCGTTGCGTTCCCCTAAGGAATCACATACTTGTTCAAACACTTCAATGTGTTTTCTAGCATCTTCGTCCCCATTGAATTTTTGCGTGAGTTTGGCAATTTGTACTGCCTTACTTCTAGGCTCTCTATCAGATGTCTGACGCATATTTTCCGCGATAGATCGACCTATGGTTTGAGCAAACGCTGCCAAGTCACCTATGTGAGGAGGCAGGGCCGGTGGAGGTACTCTTGGAATCATATGTGGGAGAGGGACGGGTACCGGTCTTGGCATATGTGTGGATGATGCAGGATATGGAACATAACCGGGCATAGGTCCACTCGGATAAGGGCTAGGGAGCGGCACTCGAGGAGCATAAGCAAGTGGTACAATTGGAGGTGTGGGGGCCATGTGTGCATAAGGGGCTAGAGGCACATACGGTCGAGGCCCTATATTAGGTACTACAACACTAGGTAGTGGCACTGCGCTAATCGTAGATGTCATCGGTACATTCTCTGTTAGGCTTATCCCTGGAGTGAGCACTGTGTTTTCCTTGATAGAGGGTTGAGCCAAGTTAGGGAAGCTAAAGTTTTCGCTCGGAGGCTCAGATTGCATAGAGACCCCAGGTGAAATGACGTAAGATGGGTCCATGGGGCTCATTAGAGGAGTCTCCATTTGTGATAGAGTAGGCTGTTGAGCCTTGCTCGTATCCAGAAATCTCATGGGGCCAGTTGAGAGTATATTTACCCCTCGGTTTTGCCTTTCTGATTGAATAATGCCATGGATAACATTACAGATCATTTTCTGTTGATCTTCGATGCTTGTGGCACTAGAGGTGGATTGTACAATCTCTATCCATCCTACATGGTAGGCGTGGCAAGAGTGTAGATCCGTCAACACCTCAGTGTGGAGGTCGTATGTCCAATGATCATTAATGAACAATCCTTCTAGAGTCGACGTGTTAATGGTTTCTTGTGAGGTAGAAGCAATGTTGCTCCCCGTGGTTTTACTTGTCACCAACGGTACTCTAGAGGGAACTTCTGAAGGAGGCAGCTCAACAGGGCCTTCTTGGTAAGAAGTTGGTAGGATATCCACATGGACACTCTTTGGGGGTGTGGGGTCCACGTGTGATGTGAAAGGAGAGTCCACTTCCCCACCCCCTTCGTGTGCTTCATTTGCATCAGGTTCCGAGCGAGTAGCTCTACCTAATGTTTCCATGAAACGGCTAAACATACTAGTACTAGGCTGTGGAGCTTCGGGAGGTGCATGGCCTTCTCTCTCAGTGTTTTGGGTAGGGTATGCTTCCATGATTTCTGAGTCGGAGGAGGAATCACTAGCGGCTATTTTAGGGTCTTGGGTGGTGCTACCTTGTGTCCCCGCTGAGGGTCTAGAGCTTATCGTGGATGGGTAATGGGTGTCCGTATGAACAGAGGCACCCTCAATATGCTCGTGTTCTAGCACCCGCCCAGAGCGTAAGTGCATGTGCTTCTGATACCCTAAGGTGTCAAAAAGCTGCTCTAGGAGGCCTTGTGACTAGTTTTTAGCGTGTTTTTTGTTTGTTTTTTTGCTAGATTTTTAAAAGCGTGTCGTGGAATGGGCCGTGTGATAGCTCGAAACGAGCGTATCGGTCAGAGGGTCGTGCCGTGCTTTACAGCCCTCCGTTTGGTCACTCTATGCCCTCGGAATCCCTAAAACTGTCAATTTCCAGTAGGGAACTAGGCCCAAACTAGAAAGTCTAAGGGTGCAAGTGGGAAGAGAAAGGAGGAGAGTGGAGGACTTGTCCCACATGCTCTCATTCTCTCTTGAGGGAGTAGGGTATATATATAAGAGTGAGTCTAGTATATATCATCAGACTGAGGACTGAGGCCTGGGCTTGGGCTTGGGCTTGGGGAAACGATCCCGATCTATCTTTTATACAAACCAACCCGTCCGTTTTAAGAGTCACGTTTTTTATTTTCGATAAATTTCGCCGCCCGCTCACTCGCGTTTTTAATTTCCGATTTTTTTATTTTTTTATTTTTTTTCAGAATATATATATATATATATATTTTCAAAAAAACTTTTTTTTTAATGCAGAAAATACAGAAATTGAAAACGCAGAAATTGAAAATGCAGAAATGCAGAAAATTGAAAAAACGCAGAATTGCAGAAATTGAAAACGTCGAAATTGAAAATGCAGAAACTTGAAAAAACGCAGAAATGTAGAATATTGCAGAAATTGAAAAAACGTAGACAATAACAGAAATTGAAACTTGACAGAAAATGCAGAAAACGCAAAAAACAGAAATCTCCACACACTCCTTCCCTGCCTTTCCTATGATAGAAATTGCACCACAAGGAAGCGTAAAGTGCTAACCGAGCTTAGTGTAGGGCATATCCCCGGCAACGGTGCCAAAAATGTGCGCTCCTTGCCGCACTGTCGAAGCAAGGGACTTGCCAATACACCGTGTGCGAGCCACAAACGGCTCCAAGCACACAACAAGCCTAAACTAGCAAGCTCAAGAAAACAAAGGGTGTGTCACTCACCGCTCTACGCTCGCCTTCGTGGTGGATTCCTCGCCGCGATGAAGAAGAAGCTGAAGTCGTGCCGCGCTCAACCGCTTCGCCACCGTCGTGCCTTCGTAATGCTCGATCGCACACACACTCTCCCTCTCTCTCTCTCTCACACACACACACACACAAGGAGGTGAAGAAGAAGAAGATGGAGATGGAGCAAGAGCACTCTTCAATTGCACAAATGAGAGAATGAGTAAAAATTAGGTTTAGTTGGCTTTTATAGGAGCTCACCCCATTCACACTTGGGCGCCCATGCTTAGCCAACTAACCCCTTGAATGTCCAAGTTAAAGTGCGCCTCTCATCGGCGATCACTCTACCTTTCCCTATTGGTCCGACAAGCCCGGTACCTGACTCTACCAAATACATAATACGCGTCCATCGTAGGTGATGGGTGTCCGTGTGCCGTGAGGGTTAACAAAAAGCAAAAGTGAAGGTGATGACTCCATTTTTAGGGGAAGGGAAGATCGTGCAACAAGTGGGTTTTAAATTTTGACAAGTAGCATGACCATAAGACAAAAATTTTACATTTTAAATCTCACTAAATGTCTTGATCGTATGTGAGCTCGAGCGTATGCAAGACTCGGCTCTAGGATAAAGAAATGGTTTTTTTGTGCCTAGTTCTTTCCGTGCTATATTCAGAGATGAAAAGCATGAAAGATGGAGGTCAAAATTAACCAAAGACTTCAATGAGAGGATAGCATTGCGCCAAAGCACACAAGCACATCTAGTAAGAGAGATTATATTGGAGCCTTATGCGTCACATGTTTTTCATGTTAGTACTCCTAGCTTCGTTCAAAAGTGGGTGATGTATGTTGTGACCATTGATTGCAAACCCTTGATGTACTTACGACGATTTATAAAAAAGAGACAAACATCACCTCACGTATGTGCCTTGCAAGCACACGTGCTTTGTGTTTTTTCGTGTCCTTGGGTTGGACTCTATAGCTTTGAATTTGTCTATCAGGCTTCACTAACAAAAGTAGAGTTGTTCTAGGGATTGGGGGGCAGGGTTTTAACATAGCATTGGCTTCACAAACTAAGGCTTACTTTCCTCTATGGATTGGCCATTGTTTTGGGTTACCTGCAATTGCTATTGCAGGGTGCTTGAAGTTTTGATAGCTTATGTTACTTAATCAAATGTGAATTTATATTGTAGCAGCAATCTTAATGCGTTGAAGTTTTCAATCCTCTATGGATTGACCATTTTGTTAGACTACATGTACTTGACATTATGGCAAGGCTTAATTGAAAAATCAATTTGTGTTACAATTCTCTTTACTTTTGCTCGAGAAAATTACACGCTCGGTTTTACTTGCTCGGTGTATGGATTTCCTCTGTCTAAACGTCTTTGAGTTCTCTAAAGTTCTTTGAGCACTTTTAAGTGCTTCAAACATCTTGCCAGAACTGCTTCAAACTGTCTTTAACCTTTAAAAATAGTTTTAAATTTGTCCATATAGCCAAATCTTCAAGATATATATGATTCCTCAAATTGGCTTTAAAGTCTCAAACTCTCTAACATGGTGTTAACCCTTAACCATGAAAATAATTCCATATTGTAAGATTTATGCATCCAACTCCTATGATTAACAATCCCAAACCAACCAGAATGTAGCATTGTGGTTGGACTTTGTTTAGAGTTTAATGTTTGAGAATACACACCCATCATGTTTGAGAATACACACCCATCGTGTCCTATTATGATGAGGGGTTTCTTCATATTCTCTTAAGTTAAACAAGTCCTCTCTTCCACCATGAGCTAGAGGGTGTGGACTTATGGCATGTATCTCCTTTCATGGTGGTTAAAGTTGTAGGGTCTTTCTTAGTGGTCAAAGCAACATGACCACGCTAGCAACAACACTTAGGGGGTGCACCTTTAAGAAACTATTTATATAACGTGCATTCAAAGGGTATTAAAAAAGGCCCTTTACATACGTGCTTAAGGTACTCAAATGACCCCTTTTTCTTTAAAAATTTATGGATTTTTCTCTAAAATCAATCATAAGCCTAAAATTTTAAACGTTTGGTAGTTAAAAGACCCATTCATGTGAACTGGATGGTAACTTACATGTTATAGGTGAACCCCCCAAGCAACAGCAACAAGTAGGCATGTAGCAACAATACTGCACTATTTTGTGTGGGATTGGGGGGAGATCAATGAGGGAAGGGAGAGGGGAGAGGGAGATGAGCAATGGAGAAGGAGAAACCTCAACCAATAGCAATGTCGATTGCTAGTTGTGTGATGGGAAAGCTCGAGTGTGACCCAATGAGAGAATCAATGCTCATGTATTGTAAGATTTATGAATCCATCTCCTATGTGTTGGAATTAGGGTTGCAGAGAAACACACACAGCTTGGAGAAGATGAAGGAAGCTCAAGGCACACAATAGAGAGTGTATTACTTAGTGTGCAATGGAAAGATTCATAGCCCTAGAGTGATGGGCGTATATACAATGCATGGGGGAAAAAACCTCCTAAAGAGGGAAAAAATGCCCTGGCGGTCCTAGTGTGTTCACACACATCACTACCACATGTATATGGTAACAAATCCCCCTGGAGTGATGCGGTGAACGAGAGCTGGCACATGAGTAAAGGGAAGTGCCATGCCCTGAGGACAGGATCAGTCCACAAAGGGGAGTAAGCCCAAAGCTTTGCGGAAAGCTTCAAGCTTCTCACGAGACAATGCCTTTGTGAAAAGATCTCCAAGGTTGTCCTGTGTTGGCACATAAGCCAAGCTGATCTCTCCTGCTGAGAGTCTCTCCTTGACATAGTGGTAATGCACCTCAATGCGCTTTGTGCGAGCATGAAAAACTGGGTTCCTCGCAACTGCCAATGCGCTCTGACTATCAGTGTAGATAGTGTTGGTAGTGTCCTGTCCAACACCCAAATCAACCATAAGGCGTCTGAGCCATACACACTCAACCATAGCTGTGAAGACTGCCCTGACTCAGCCTCACAACTCAAAGTGGCCACAGTAGGTTGCTTCTTGCTCAACCATGATATACATGAACTGCCAAGCATGAAACAAAAACCACTTACGGACGCTCGCGTGTCAAAACAACCAGCCCAATATGAGTCCGAAAAAGCATGTAAGTCTGGCGGCAATGATCCCCCCTTGGGATAAAACAAGCCAAGATGTAAAGTGCCACTAAGGTAGCGGAAAATTCTCTTGATAGCCTGCCAATGCTTAGACACTGGGCTATGCATAAATCTGCTGGCCTGTGAGACTGCAAACTCAATATCCAGCTTCATGTTGCATACATAAATGAGGCAGCCAACAGCAGTTTGGTAAAGAGTGACATCAGTAGGATCACCAACATCATGTATACTCAACTTCAAACCTGTTTCCATGGGAGTGGCAATAGGTTTGCAATCCTCAAGTCCAAACTTACATAGCAATGTCTCTATGTAACTTTTCTGACACAAGGCAATACCACCATCACACTGCTTAAACTGTATACCCAAATAATGATGCAACAACCCCAAATCTTTCATCTTGAAAGTAGCATTCAAATCAGCCTTAAATTCAGCAATATGTCTCTCATTTGGTCCAGTGATCAGCAAATCATCAACATAAAGAACCACAATGAGAAGTACATCACCCTCACGCTTTACATACAATGTGATTTCTGTTGGACTGTTATGAAAGCCTTGTTTGACCAAATGAGTGTCAGCTTTCTCATACCAAGCACGAGGAGATTGCTTCAACCCATACAAAGCGTTGTTACATTTGCACTCTTTGTCCTCTTGTCCTTTTATGACAAAACCGCGAGGCTGCGTTACATAAAATTCCTCAAATATGTCACCATTCAAGAAAGCAGTAACAATGTCTGATTGATGTACATCCCAACCAAAATGAGCTGCCAATGCACATAGAAAACACGCAGTAGTCATACGACAAGTGGGAGCAAAAGTCTCTTCATAATCTATGCCTTTTTGCTGTGCATAACCCTTTGCAACAAGTCGAGCCTTATGGCGATCGATCTCACCATCCGGCATGCCTTTCAACTTGTAAACCCACTTCATACCAATGGCCTTTTTGCCATAAGGCAAATCACATAAAGTCCATGTGTCATTTTCTATAAGTGCATCATATTCTGATTGCATGGCAGCCATCCAATTTTCTGAATTTTGTGCTTCATCAAAAGACAGAGGCTCCTCAACATCATGTAAACTAGACACAGCCAAAGCATAAAAATCTGATGCATAAGATGCATGGCGAGAGCCTGAACGAGTACGACTAGACAAAGGTGCATCCAATTTACTGTCACGCAAAGTGTGCACCAGCCATTTTGGCATACCTCTAGTCTGCTCATTTTCAGCCCTTTCCTCATCAAGTACATCATGTACATCTGCATCAGTAATAGGCTGATCTAAAACATTTTTAGAAACCCCCATAGGCTGTACATTTGCCTCATTGGAACTTACATTCGTATTTCAACCACTGAAAAGAGGCAACACAGTGTCATAAATGTCCTGTGAGCTTACATTACTGTCTCGAGTACATGACAGCAAGGGCTGAACAGAATCTTCCACAAACACTACATCCCGAGAAACCAGAATACGTTTTGTTTGCGGATGATACAACCTGTAACCTTTGCTTTCAACACTATAACCAACAAAAATACATTTCACAGCCTTATCATCCAATTTTCTATGCTGCACTTGTGGCACCAAAGCATATGCCAAATAGCCAAAAACACGCATGTGCTCAATAGAAGGTTTTCTATCATGCCATGCTTCATATGGAGTAATAGATTGCAAAGCTTTCGTAGGACACCTGTTTAGTACATAAGTGGCACACATGATGGCCTCAAGCCAAAAAGAATGCGGCAAAGCTTGACTTTTGACCATACATCGTGCCATTTCCGTCAGTGACCTGTTTTTCCTCTCAGCAACACCATTTTGCTGAGGTGTATAAGGCACTGTACATTGGTGTTTTATCCCACGACTAGCCAGAAATGCATTAAATTCATGAGACATATACTCCCCCCGTCGATCTGAACGGAGGGTGCCCATAGTACATTTCGAGACATTTTCAGCCATAGCCAGAAATTTTTTGAAGCACATAAAGACTTTGGACTTCGCTTTAGGCAGAAATACCCATGCATGCCTGGAGTAATCATCAATGAAAATCACGAAGTACAGGTAATTGCCCAAGGACGGAGTTTGCATGGGCCCACAAACATCACTATGCACAAGCTGCAACCTACATGTGGCCCTAACTGAACCATCCTTTGGAAATTTAGAACGCTGCATCTTACCCAAAATACAGCCTTCACAAACATGTTTGACAGGTGCTTCAAGAGGCGGCAAAGAAGCAACCATATCAGACTTCTGCAAACGTAGCAAACTGACAAAATTCAGATGACCAAAACGTGCATGCCAAAGTTTTGCATCTGAAATAGCCCTTGAATCTGCAACAACATTTGCAAAATTTTGTCCACACTTGTCATACAAAGTGAGCTTATACAGCCTACGACACAAAAGCCCGGATGCAACAATTTCATCACCAAAACTGAGATCATGAACTATACATCTGTCATCCACAAATTTGACTACAAGTCCAAGCCTAGCAAGTGCGGATACAGACAAGAGATTCTTCTTGATCCCAGGTACATAAAGTGCATCAACAAGTGTGAAGGAACTACCATTAACAGCAGTGAGCACAATCTTTCCAACTCCCTGAACTGGATAAGAGGCGTTGTTGGCACAAGTGACCGAATTCCCATGAGGGACTGACTTGAGAGAGGTAAACAATTCACGATGTGAGGTAATGTGCTTTGTAGCACCATTGTCAAAATACCACACATGTGAATCTGCAGCAACTGACAAGCATGCATCATGGACATCAGGATTGTAAGTGCACTCTGCGCTAAACGCCCATTCTGCATCAACATCAGCAACACAGTCTCCTTTCACAGAAGACTCAACAATGGCTGCATTTGTAGTGGAACCAACATTTGCAGTGGAACCACCCTCTTTCTTCTTAGCCTCTTTGGCCTTCAACTTAGGACATGACTTGATCAAGTGATCATTGGCTTTACAATAATGGCAACGCATCTTCTTTTTGCCCTTATCACCAGAATTGCCAGACGAAGTGCTGCCAATAGAAGCATTAGGAACAGAATTTTTGCCACTCGCAGCAGAACCATAAGAAGTGGCTGCATTACTGTTACCACCCTTTCTTTGAGAAGCAATAAAATCCTGTTCAACTGCACGCTGCCTAGTCCTGTTTTTTCTGGAAAGTGACTCTTGCAACAGCAATGTGCATAATGCATCGAACTTGACAACTTCAGGATTTCCTTGGGTCATCAGTCTCCAAGTACTAGCAAAAGTCTGGTAGGAATCTGGTAAGGCATCAAGAACAGTCTGCACAAGGGAACTGTCTGAAATGACTTCACCTGCAGAAATAAGCTGCTCATTGATATCCTTGACACTAGCAAGGAAAGTGTCCATATCATCTTCCTCATGCATAATCTTCGACTCCAGCTCTTTACACAGCAAAGCAATTTTAGCCTCATTGCGGCTTGCATAAAGACCTGCTAAAATATCCCAAGCCTGTTTTGCAGATTTTGCTGAACGAATGTGAGGAACAATGGTTCGCTTCACAGACAACACAATCAATGCATGAGCCTGGGCATCCTTAACATCCCAACGAGCTTGTTCTGCCGTAGGCAAAACAACTCTAACAGCTGCAATCCTTGCAGCAAGACCTGCAACATCCTCAACATCGCCTACATCCTCAAAACCAGGACGTACATCAATGCCCTGCACAATGTTCCAGACACCCTTTGACACAAGAACATGTTGCATCATATAAGCCCACATAGGGTAGTTTTCCCCATCCAACATGTCCTCAGCACCAAACATCTTGAACACATCTGTGTTGTTGTCAGCCATGGTAAATGATGCACATGATGTGAAAATTTCCCGAAAATAGGAGAAACGGAGCGGGAACAACCTGTGCTATATAGCACAAACCGTAGAAGACTATAAGGCACCTGTTATGCAGAAAACGGCACTAACAGAAATTCTGCACAAAATGACGAAATAGCCTGGGCAGTACTGCCTGTAGTAGAAACGGAGGCCGAAATGAGCCCAAATCAAAATTCTGAGCAGACCGAGCTCTTCGAGCGCGCCCAAAATATTTGTCGACCTGCGAACGCTTGCCAAAGTTCACTGAAATCGGAGAAAGTGAGCATGCGTGTGCTGGAGCAGCTGGCGACTAAGCTCGGGAGGACGTGACCTGCTCTGATACCAATTGTTGGAATTAGGGTTGCAAAGAAACACACACAGCTTGGAGAAGATGAAGGAAGCTCAAGGCACACAATAGAGAGTGTGTTACTTAGTGTGCAATGGAAAGATTCATAGCCCTAGAGTGATGGGCGTATATACAATGCACGGGGGAAAAAACCTCCTAAAGAGGGAAAAAATTCCCCGGCGGTCCTAGTGTGTTCACACACATCACTACCACATGTATATGGTAACACTATGATTGATAAACCCAAATCAAAACAGAATATAAGAGAGGTTATATAGGAGCCTAATGCATCACATGTTTTTCATGTTAGTACTCCTAGCTTCATTCAAAAGTGGGTGATATATGTTGTGACCATTGATTGCAGACTTCAATCCTCTATGGATTGACCATTTTGTTAGACTACATGTGCTTGAGATTTTGGAAAGGCTTAATTGAAAAATCAATTTGTGTTACAATTCTCTTTACTTTCGCTCGAGAAAATTACACACTCGGTTTTACTTACTTGGTGTATGGATTTCCTATGTCTAAACGTCTTTGAGTTGATCTGTAAAGTTCTTTGAACACTTTTAAGTGCTTCAAACTTCTTGCCAAAAATGCTTCAAAATATCTTTGGCCTTTAAAAATAGTTTTGAATTTGTCCATGTACCCAAATCTTCAAGACATATGTTATTCCCAAATTGACTTTAAAGTCTCAAACTCTCTAATATGGTGTTAACCCTTAAACATGAAAATAATTCCATATTGTAAGACTTATGCATCCAACTCCTACGATTAACAATCCCAAACCAACCAGAACGTAGCATTGTGGTTGGAATTTGTTTAGAGTTTAATGTTTGAGAATACACACCCATCGTGTCCTATTATGATGAGGGGTTTCTTCATATTCTTTTAAGTTAAACAAGTCCTCTCTTCCACCATGAGCTAGAGGGTGTGGACTTATGGCATGTATCTCCTTTCATGGTGGTTAAAGTTGTAGGGTCTTTCTTAGTGGTCAAAGCAACATGAACACGCTAGCAACAACACTTAGGGGGTGCACCTTTAAGAAACTATTCATATAATGTGCGTTCAAAGGGTATTAAAAAAACTCAGATGGTAACTTACATGTCTTATAGGTGAATCCCGTGAGCAACAACAACAAATAGGCATGTAGCAATAATACTGCATGATTTTGTGTGGGATTGGGGGGAGATCAGTGAGGGAAGGGAGAGGAGAGAGAGAGAGATGAGCAATGGAGAAGGAGAGATCCCTACCAATAGCGATGTTGATTGCTAGTTGTGTGATGGGAAAGCTTGAGTGTGACCCAATGGGACAATCAATGCTCATGCATTGTAAGATTTATGCATCCAACTCCTATGATTAATAAATTAAACCCAAATCAAAAGAGAATGTAAGAGAGGTTATATGGAGCCTAATGCGTCACATGTTTTTCATGTGAGTACTCCTCGCTTCGTTCAAAAGTGGGTGATGTATGTCGTGACCATTGATTGCAGGCTCCCCTTGATGTACTTATGAGGATTTATAAAAAAGGGACAAACATCACCTCACGTACGTGCCTTGCAAGCACATGTACTTTGTGTATTTTTGTGTCCTTGGGTTGGACTCTATAGCTTTGAGTTTGTGTATCAGGCTCCACTAACAAAAGTAGAGTTGTTCTAGGGATTGGGTGGGGGTAGGGTTTTGGCATAGCATCGGCTTCACGAACTAAGGCTTACTTTACTCTATAGATTGGCCATTGTTTTGGGTTACTTGCAATTGCCATTTGGAGTTTCGATAGCTTATGTTACTTAATCAAATATGAATTTATATTGTAGCAGCAATCACCTTGATGCATTGGAGTTTTCAATCCTGTATGGATTGACCATTTTGTTAGACTACATGTACTTGAGATTATATGACAAGGCTTAATTGAAAAATCAACTTTTGTTACAATTCTCTTTACTTTTGTAGCTGGAGAAAATTACACGCTCGATTTTACTTGCTCGATGTATGGGTTTCCTCTGTCTAAATTTCTTTGAGTTTTCTAAAATTATTTGAACACTTTTAAGTGCTTCAAACTTCTTGCTAAAACTGCTTCAAAATGTCTTTGACCTTCAAAAATAGTTTTGAATTTGTCCATATGGCCAAATCTTAAAGACATATGTGATTTCCAAATTGGTTTCAAAGTCTCAAACTCTCTAATATGATGTTAACCCTTAAACATGAAAATAATTCCATATTGTAAGATTTATGCATCCAACTCCTACAATTAACAATCCCAAACCAACCAGAATGTAGCATTGTAGTTGGACTTTGTTTAGAGTTTGTTTGAGAATACACACCCATCGTGTCCTATTGTGATGAGGGGGTTTTCCATATTCTCTTCTTAAACAAGTCCTCTCTCACACCACGAGCTAAAACACTAGGGTGAATCTACCAATACAGACGCCATCAGTACCACGCGACTCTGTGTGGGATGGGGGAAGAATCGAGGGTAGGGGACCGAAAACTTTTAGGTATAGAAGAGTTCAAAATAAGGGTTTTTTTAATACTAAAAGAGCCTTTTTTGAAATTAACAGCATTACAATCACAAAAGTGGGATTTTATTGCATTTTGTAAGCTTCTTAAGAAAAGGGGATTAATTTATTATCTCAGAGCATGTAAGTATAAGGGTTCTTTTAAAACTCTTTGAACGCACATGATATAGATGATTTCTTGTAAGTGATATAGGTGATTTCTCATTGTGTCACACTCGAGGTTCCACATCACATAAGCAATGAGCACCATCGCATGAGCAACGAGGTTCCACATACGTAAGCAACGAGCACCATTGAAAATTTGAGTCGACTCCTCGTGCCATTATTCCCCACACTTTACTACGAAAAAATTATCACATACACATACCCTTACTTTCAACCAATTTTTAAGACCTAGTGGTTTCCCTTTCTTGTTGGGGCAATTGGTGGTACCACCATAAGTTGTAAAAAGTGGTATGACCAATTTATGCTTTGACCCTATTGAGGTGTCACACAATGATGGCGTTCCACCTGCTCTTGCAATAGTGGCTTTATCAATGGAGATGTGGGGTTTCTTAACGAATGTTGAGTTGGTTGTCATGTATAGGTTGAAGGCCTCATGATGCCAAGGTCGAATCCCAGATTTCGATTCCCATGGCTAGGGAGAAATGCAATAAATTCCTCAGGCATGTACTTTCCTCCCTATTGAGGTGCCTTGACCCTACTTAGGTGTCATACAATGATGAGTGGTGGCTTTATCCCCTAACCCTCAACCTTGCCCACATTGTATGTTGGTGTTTTATCCCATGGCTAGCGAGAAATGCAATAAATTCCTCAGGGATGTACTTTGTCCCGATTAAAATGAAGGAGAGAGAGAGAGAGAGAGAGAGAGAGAGAGAGAGAGAGAGAGAGAGAGAGGTGCTTACATATCCTAGTTTGTCACGGAGAATTCTCGTTAGAAAATTTTGGGCTAGGTTCAATTGCCTGTGCTTCTTGGGAACGCTACCATGCTGCATGGAGGCGAGTGATATATGTGAGAGCTTCTGCACGGTTTTGGACTTCGAGGGTGAATTTAGCAAGGCATTTTAGTTCGAAATCGCGGCAAATACCTTAAATCCCACGGCTTCGACACTATGAGCCTAAAACACACGCTTTTGCTTTTGGACGTATAAACACGCGATTGCAAATGCGTGCAAAATTCAAATGAATGCTTCTCTGACTTGCTGTTGGATAGGCAATGCTAGCTAGGTCAAGCAGAACCTGCGGGCCCTACTTAGCAGGGAGCCTTCAAGCGCAAGCTAGGCGCTGGTGATCGTCTGCATCAGCGGCCAGGAGATCAGCGCTCTACCTTCCACATTACAATCAGAGAAGAGCTGCGTGCGATGGCGATGGAGGATTTACGTGCACCCATCGACAATATTGAGCAGCCTGCTATATCATTAAAGCTGCAGCAGGAGCTGAACATTTATACGGGTAGGGCTGGAGATTGTGGGTGCCCCACTTGGTGAGGGCAGCTTTGGTACCGTTTTTCTTGTTAGGGAACTCGTTACAGATTCTAACAGTAGTTTTTATTACAGGTATATGGCATGTAAAATGCTTGTGAAGCATCCTGATCATGAGGAGCAAGAAGTGGTGGATGCTTCATGGGAGCTTTGGGTCATGAAATTCCTCTCAGAGCGAGCATACCGCGACACGCCGATCGTGCGCATGTTGGGTTTTTACGAGAGCTTCGATGGCCGGCCTTGTGTTGCCATGGAGCTTTGCAATGGAGGCAGCTTATTGGATGTTATGCAAAAGAAGTGGAGAGGGGGCTGCAACATGAGAGACAGTGAGGTGGCCCTTGCTGTGTACAATGTCTCCAAGGCGTTGCTCTTCTGCCACCAGCACGACATCATGCACCTCGACATAAAGCCTGAGAACGTTCTTCTCCGTGAGGAGGAGGCCATCTCCACAGCATGCTTAGCAGATTTTGGGTTGGTCGTGCCCTTACAAGACGATGAGGTCACTGATGGTAATTACATGGTGTTGCAAGATTGCAAAGGCAGGGGAACTCCTGGCTATTGTGCACCCGAGGTACAAACAGATGGTATCTTGAGCATGGGCCGACACATGGAGCCTTGGTGCCATGTTGCTGGAGATGCTAACGGGCGAAGTGCCACCGCAAAGCAGCATTGCATTGTCGCAATGGTGGAGCGATCTCGGGGCAGAGCAGTTGGAAGACGATCTTCGGAGGAACGTGAAGGATTGGAAATGGCTGGACCACATGGCCCAGGACTTGCTGTTGGCAATGCTCTGCCCCATTTCTCCCACAGGTTGCCTCTCCAACTAGTGCTCAGCCATCCTTGGCTTTGCAACAACCTCCCCATGCATACAAATTCAGAGATGTAATTGACTATTGTCATGTACAGATCAGTTGTAGCTAGAGGACTTAAAACCAGCGAGCTGGCGACAGCTACATCGGAAGGCAAATATATTTTGTAATAAATTATGCAGCAAAATATGATACTACCTGTCTTCTGTAATTTGGATTGTGGCTTGGGTTTTTATTGAGGCTACTTATATATAATAGGCTGTCGAACACCGATTTGGACAATTAATTTTCAATTTTTTGCCTGATGTTGCATGATTGTCCGTAGGCATGGATTGGTTTTCTGTCGTTAGCAATTCTAATTCTCATGGCTCCTTCTCTAATTGGCTTTGATACGAGAGATCCAGGCTCCTTCGCTATTTATTGGCTAAGGCCGGGAAGATCGTCATCACCCCAAAATTGAGCAAGCATCAAACTAAAGTTTTTACATGGATCCTTTTGGAAGAGACACCTTGACAATTAGAACATGCTTAAGAAGGTGTCGCTTCCAAAATGTTTCTTAGAGCGAGACGATTAAGATTGTATTGATGAAACCTCGATATGGGTACATGTTTATGCTAGGCCCACAATGGCAACCTCTAAGAAAAGGCAAGTAGGTGCTAATACGTAATGCAGCCCATGATGCAAAAACCTACTTTGATACCAATTCTTGGATGAATGCACACAAACATGGTGAAGAAGGGAGGCACACAAAATAGGAAGTAGCACTATTGAATTTGTGGATGTAGAGATAATGCTTGACCTAGAATGATACAAGACAAAGAGAAAAAAATCATCTAATGAGGGAGAAAACTGACAGGAAGAGAAAAAAATTTGGTGGGCTCGAAAATTCTGGTCATTTGGCACCCCACTATCGTGAACCCACGACCTCCCTCTAGCAAGCCATGTGCTCTAATCACTATGCATGCATGCATATAGGGGATTTGGGTTTGTCATTATGTAAACATGGGCGGAGTTGTAGATTTGGGGCAATTTTGTAAATTCCGACCGTCTGATCGGACGGCCAAGAGCACCCTCATTTTTTCCTCCACCCTTGACCCCCTTTGAATATAGTGTTGAGGAGGAGCGCTTTGCCTATGCACGTTGTCGTGCCGTGGCACGTGCATAATGTGAAAATAAAAATATCTACTTAAGGAAGCCTTCAACCAAATTCTTCAGTAACCCTATTGGCTATAAACATTGTAGCCACTCTTCAAGGTTGTGTGTAGCCAAATATCGTTTCTTTTGTTGTGCCTTACTTCTACAAGATTTTGTGTAACTTGTGTTGTGAGGTAGGTTGGGGCATGGATACAAGGGACTTTACAATACTATGAATAATTTTATGGGGGGACCGGCTCCATGCAAATCCGGTCCTCGACTGTTGTCAATTGCTTAATTTCTCTCTCTTTTGAAGTATTGTTCATGGTATCTAACTAGGTGTTATGCTTTTTATTGCTCTCTCCACCCAAGCACTCTTGTTAATCTCATTAGGAATCTATTCTAATGAAATGCTCACTATGTTCATGATATTTTCCGCTACACACTAGTTACTAAATGTTACATTGGTATCAGAGCACAAAGTTTCTCTTTTCTTGCTCAAGAAGGGAGGTCCTCAAGCTAGCTATAAATGGTTGGTCCTATTAATTGTATATGAGTAAGTAGAATATGGATTTTTCAGCCTTGCAGTGCGCTTGCCTTTGTGCAGTTAACGGGGCATCACCGTCGAGAGCTATGGTCTTGATAGTGGAGTCCTACGGAGTTTTCCTACAGCCTAACCACTATTGAGCTATTAGAAGCTTGCCAGGAGCCTGGTGTTGAACGACCCTCTCTTCTGTTCCTTGCAATTAATGGTATTCGAGCCACGGGTATAGTAGCTTGAGTGCTTTTTCTAAAGGGGTAAAGAGGAGTAGCAACTAGGGCTTGAAGTGCCAAAGTACACCTAAAAGTTGTTAGAATGGATGACAATAGTAAAGAGAGTGAAATTAATATTGATAACTTTGATTTTGCTAATGAGCAAGCTACTAATGATGCCCCGATGCTTGTTGACTATCTTGTTTCTAGGCTTCAACAAGCCATGGCCAATCCATCCCTCCAAAGTGAAGTGCAATGGCAGCTCCGTGCTCGTGGGATTCTCCAAGCTCCCCATGTTGGGATTAAAGCCCAAGTGGCCTCTTATACGGATATGGCCGCCCGCCCACCTAACTCGCTTATCACTAACTCTTTGTATATACTCACTTATACTTGTGTGAATAATAAGATTTGGGAGATAACCCTTCGACGAATTCTCTGCGTAATGTGTAAGCTCTGTGTGTGTGTGTGTGTGTGTGTGTGTGTGTGTGTGTGTGTGTGTGTGTGTGTGTGAATCGATCTAAGCTCCGCTCCACGACTTCCATTACGAATTCTTTGCATAATGTGTAAGCTCTGTGTGTGTGTGTGTGTGTGTGTGTGTGAGTCGATCTAAGCTCCGCTCCACGACTTCAATTGGTATCAGAGCAAGGTTCAGCGTAATTGCGCACACGCACTTTTTAGGCAGATTCTGGATCCGGAGCTTGGAAATTCACACTCGGCATTTTGCGAGTATTTCCAGTAGGTGACGTCGGTTTTACCCCCCTTTGGAAGCTGTTTAGGCCCTCAGAATTTCGTTCTGAGCACTACATCAAAAGATAGGTTTCAATCGCAAAGAAACCCGTCTTGTGTAGATTGGCAAGCAGGAGGTGGTCGGCATCAATATCAGCATCGACATACATCACTCATTAGTCTTCAAAGCATCATCTATAGACCAGGTACACATATATATCATCAGATATATATATTGTAGTCTGCATTGCTACTTCTTGTGCTTGCCAGGTTCCAGGGGAGGTGTGGCCATACGACGGCTTGACACCACTGGCATGTATTGCAGATTGATGTACTATGATTGTGCGTCTGCTAGTTGTGAGTCACGCTAGCAGACAGACCGCCGCAGTGGTCATAGGACAATGATTGGTCTATTGTAGGATGTATGCTAGTTCTGGGCAGTTTGCTGAGCCATTTGAGAGGGTCGTGTGTGAGGTTTTTTGAAGCCAAGCACTGGGGGCTGCGTTACCCAATGTGAGGTGGATTAGGTTGTTGGAGTTCCCCTCTACATGCATTCTCTTCGGTGAATTTTATCCCATAGGATGTATGACTTTGTGTAGACACTCAATTGCATCTTATGCATCAGGCCATTGAGGCATTGTTCAGGGTTCATTCTTGAGACAGACATACGTTCTGTGATCGTCTAGACAGGAGACAGTGTATGCTTACAGGATAGCATATTACAGAGATGTTTTAGATTTGTCACTGTTCATCTATTTATGGTTGTTTTTGAGCTATCTTTTGGTTTCCAGAGCTCAATTTACAGGAGAGACTCCGTCAAAATTTTTCAAAATACTGACAATTCTTGAGGAGAGGTGTTCAGCTTGTTGTTTACAGCTTGTTTATTGTTTACAGAGACTAGTTTACAGGGGAAACTCTGCCGGATTTTTCCCAGGAGTAAACAGTTTGGCAGACATGGCATCTTCTCACAGTGAGACTCTTTACAACATAAAGAAGCTGGATGGCACAAACTTTCCATTCTAGAAGAAGCAGATTTGGCAGGTTTTGGTGCAGAAAAAACAAGTGAAGCCACTGAAGCTCAAAGGGGAGAGACCAGAAGGTATGGCTGAAGATGAGTGGGAAGAGCTTCACGAGTTAGCTAGTTCCACAATCATGCTGACACTGGCAGAAAATGTTTACTTCAACATAGCAGAAGAGACTACGGCGTATGCGTATGGAAAAAGCTATGTGGTATGTACGAGAAACAAAGTGCTGCTTCTCAGATTTACTGGCTCAAGAAATTGGTGGATTTGAAGATGAAGGAAGGGACAACCATGTCAAATCATCTCAATGAATTTCACACAATTTTCAGCCAGTTAACAACACAGGAGATAGTCTTTCCAGATTCAGTGAAGGCTATGTTTCTCTTAATCGCTTTGCTAGACAGTTGGGATACTTTTCGCACGGCATTAAGTAATTTTGTCGCGCCAGAGGGTCTTACAAGTGCCAATGTAGAAGGCAGCTTGCTTACAGAGGAAGTGAACAGGCAGAACATTGACAAAGGAAAAGGCAATAGTGCTTTGTTCGTTCGAGGGAGACAACAATCTAAAGAGAAGAAGGGTAAGAAGGCACAAAACCGAAGTAAGTCTCATGACTCGAAGTCAAAGGATGACATAGAATGCTACCATTGTGGCAAGAAGGGTCACATAAAGAGAGACTATACGAAGTGAAATATGAAAAAGGCAAAACAAAGAGTTCTGAGCAAGATGAAAAGAAGAGTTTAGTGAAGACTGAAGAGGTGAATGTCACAAGATCTGGTTCAGACAGTGATTCTGGTATAACAGCTGGTGACATATTCCTCACAAGCAATTTTGATTCTGTTTTCTTAACTGCAGAGGATGGACATGCTATGAGTGATTGGATTATCGATTCAGGGACATCTTTACATGTTTCTCCGCACAAAGAGTGGTTTACATCATATGTGGCTACTAAAGATTATGTTAGACTTGGAATGAGCAGGTTTGTGACATACTTGGAGTGGGAGATGTGCAGTTGAAGTTTGAGAATGGCTCTTCTTTAAGGCTCAAGAATGTCAGACATGTTCCAGCAATCCGAAAGAGCTTGATCAGTACAGGGAAGTTGGATGATGCGGGTTATGTGATAGTTTTAGGGAAGAGCGCTCGGAAGATCTCCAAAGGTTCGATGACTGTAGCACATGGCGCAAGTCAGGAACTCTGTACACTTTACATGTTTCAGAGGTTAAAAACCATGTAATTAATGTGATTGAGCAGCCAAGTGTGTCACTGTGGCATCGTAGGTTGGGACATATGTCAAAAAGAGGAATGGAAATACTTTCTCGTTATGGTTATTTTCCCGGCTTTTCATTTCAAGATTTTGAGTTTTGTGAGCATTGCATTTATGGTAAGCAAACACAGGAACCGCACAGATCAAAGAGAAATCGTAGGGATGAACGGTTAGCTCTTGTGCACAGTGATCTATGCGGACTAATGCCTAGTTTGTCACTAGGAGGAGCAGCGTACTTTTGTACATTCATAGATGACTATTCTCGCAAAGTATGGGTTTATTTTGTGAAGCACAAGGATGAGGTGCTCAAGGGCTTTAAGAAATTCTTGCAGCTTGTGGAGAATTAGAGTGGTCAGAAGCTGAAGTGCTTGAGAACTGACAATGGTGGAGAGTACGTTTCCAAGGCTTTTCAAGACTTTTGTGAAGCAAAGGAGATTAAGCGGAAACTTACTGCACTATATAATCCTTCATAGAATGGGGTTGCAGAATGTATGAATAGAACCATTTAGGATAAGGTCAGAAGCATGTTGTCAAATGCTAGGTTGCATGATGGATTTTGGGCAGAAGCAGTGGCTACAACAGTCCATTTGATCAATAGGTCTCCTAGTAGGGTTCTGGATAAGAGTGAAGTGGCCGAGATGCTATGGACAGGCAAGGCACCTTCGTAAGCATCTCAGAGTCTTTGGTTGTGAAGCTTATAGCCATATTTCTAAGGATTTGAGGAATAAGTTAGAACCAAAGAGCAGGAAGTGTATATTTCTTGGCTACGGAGAATCGGGCGAGATGGGTTACCGGCTTTGGGATCCTGAGTCCAGAAAAGTTATTCGTAGAAATGATGTACATTTCAATGAAGCCAAGTTTCACGCTAATCCAGAGAAGACAGAGGAGATTAGAAGAGTTGTCTTCAGGGAAGATGGACCTAGTGCTACCACATCAAGACATCATGGTTAGGCTCACGAACAACCTATAGTGGCTAGAGAGGTAGAATCAGTTGTGGTGAGACATTTTGAGCGTGTCTCCAAACCACCTGATCGTTATGTGCCACCTCTAAATTATGTCATGCTCACGGATTGCGGAGAACCATCTTGTTACAAGGAGGCATTACAAGTGGTTGACTCAAAAAAATGGCAGTTGGCCATGCAATCAGAGATGATGGCTCTGCATAAGAATCAAATGTGGGATTTGGTTCAATTGCCAGAGGGCAAGAAAGCTCTACCTTGTAAGTGGGTTTACATGTATAAGCTTACTCCCCATGATGGACATCCAAAATACAAAGCACGGTTGGTTGTTAAGGGTTTTAAGCAAGAACACGGAATAGATTTTGATGAAGTATTTTCACCAGTTGTCAAGATGACAACATTGAGAAGTGTACTTGCTTTGGTTGCCAAACATGATCTGCATTTACATCAAATGGATGTGAAAACGGCATTTCTTCATGGAGATTTTCATGAGGAGGTTTATATGCAGCAGCCAGAAGGGTATGTTGAGAAAGGAAAGGAGAAATTGGTATGTCGTTTGAGAAAGAGTCTTTATGGCTTGAAACAGGCACCAAGAGAATGGTACAAGAAGTTTCACCAATTTATGCTTTCTCAAGGATACAAGAGAAGTGACACAGATCATTGCTTGTATACTCGACAAGCTAAGGATGGTAGCTTGATAATCCTCATCTTGTATGTGGATGACATGTTACTTGCTGGTAGACAAATGGCAGAAATTTCAGCTCTTAAGTCAAAAATGGCAAAGGTTTTTGACATGAAAGACATGGGTGAGGCAAGTCATATACTGGGTACGTGTATCCAGTGAGATAGGTCAAAGACGATGCTTTACTTATCTCAGGAAGAGTATATTGACAAGGTGTTGCAACGTTTCCATATGGACAGGGGAAAAGCATTGATGACACCATTATCGTCATATGTGAAACTAAGCAACCAAGATTGCCCACAGTCTGAGGTGGAAAAGGTTGAAATGGATACGATGCCGTATGCATCTGCATGTGGGAGTTTGATGTATACAATGATTGCTACACGTCCGGATATTGCATTTGCAGTGGGAGTGGCTAGCAGATATATGTCAAATCTTGGCAAGAAACACTTGGAGGTAGTGAAAGGTATCATGAGATACTTAAAACATACAAAGAGTATGCGCATATGCTATGGTAGTCAGGATTTGAGTGTCAGAGAATACACTAACTCAGATTATGCAGGAGACTTGGATAAGAGGAGATCTACATAAGGCTATGTCTTTATATTGGCTGGAGGTGCCATATCATGGCGATCTCGATTACAAGATTGTATTACGTAGTCTACTACAGAACCTGAGTATGTTGCAGCAACTGAGGCATGCAAAGAAGCTATTTGGCTTGGTAGATTGGTAGCAAACTTGGGAATCAAAGTAGATATTCCAGAGTTATATTGTGATAGACAAAGTGCTATACAATTGGCAAATAATCTAGTGTTCCATTCGAAGACTAAGCATATTGATGTGAAATATTACTTCATTAGGGAAGTACTTGAAGACAAGCAGATACAATTGATGAAGATCCACACTAAGGACAATCCTATTGATCTACTCACAAAGGGACTTCCAGGGGAGGGCTTTGTGCATTGTCGTGAGTTACTGGGCATTGGATAGATGGCAGCCATGTAAATCTTTGTACATTTATGTTCATAGATTTACAATTAGTTAAAGTGCCACATTGGACTTTAAGTGGGAGGTTGTTGGGATTAAAGCCCAAGTGGCCTCTTATACAGATAAGGCCGCCCGCCCACCTATAACTTGCTTATCACTAACTCTTTGTATATACTCACTTATACTTGTGTGAATAATAAGATTTGGGAGATAATTCTTCAACTAATTCTTTGCGTACTGTGTAAACTCTCTGTCTGTGTATCTCTGTCTGTGTGTGTGTGAGTCGATCTAAGCTCCACCCCGCGACTTCACCCCACCATGACGAGAGAGCACCTAGGAAGCCTCCTTGAGAGACTTCCAAAAGAGGTCTCTCTCCGATTCGGGAGGAAGAAGAGGATCCCTATGAAGGGATTAGAAATTTGCTCCTTGATGATGCATCTCCTTCTCAAAGGAGAATTCAAGAGCCTCCACCGAAGGAACGAGAAAGAAGTGAGTCTCCCGCCACCTCGGCGGAGATGGCTCCACGAAGACGGTGGGATAAACTCTCTCCATCACCTCCAAAACGGAGAAGACCATCGCATACTTCTTCACACCATACTTCAAAGAGAGATGACAAAAAGCAAGAGAAGAAAAAGGTGAGAAAGAGGACACCCTCTTCTCCAGCTTCTTCATCCTCTTCCTCTTATGAAAGTGATGGTCAAGACAACAAAGATCAAGGCAAGAAAGAGGTCACCCTCTTCTCCATCTTCCTCAAATTGTTCATCTTCTGAAGAAAGTGATGGTGCAACCTTTGAACCATAAAAAATAAGAGGCCATAGGAAATCCTATGCCGCATGGAAGAGGTCATCCAAGCTCAAGAAGTTCAAAGAGGGAGGGAAGAGCATCTCTTTCCTTCCCTATGATGGCACTTTTGGAGCTACAGACAAAGTCTTGGCCTTTATCCAACAATTTGATGTGGTGTTTGGAGATGAGGGCTTCACGGAGTCCTCTAAGCTATGCCATGTAGCTATGCACTTTCAAAAGTCCGCCAGGCAATGGTGGTCTAGCCCACGGGCCAACGGTGAAGCTCCACAAACATGGAAAGCTTTAAGAGATTCCATTATAAAGCAGCTTTTGGCCACCGATGCCAAAGACAAAGTACTCATCGAATGGCAAAGCTTGAAGCTCTCTCCCTATGAATCCATCCACAAATATGTAGACAAGGGAACATGGACCGCGATCCATGTTCCAGCACTTTTTTCTACTGTTTTTAGCTTGGCTGATTCTATCAGTTAGTTGGGGTCTACTGATGAACTATTTTTGGTTTTTGATGGGTTTTGGACTTCCTCATTGGCCCTGTTAGTTTGCCAATTTTGTGACCTTGTACTGCTTCGATTTGTTGTTTTGGTACTATTGATGCAGTATGGGTCACACACACATGCTCTTGCAAGGTTAATGATCATACCTGTCAATTCTGGTGTAGTAAGATCCACCGAGGTGGTCGCAATGGGTAGAAAAAACTCCGAAAACTCTATGCTCCTGTGGGTCTCTTTCTCTCTCTCTCTCTCTCTCTCTCTCTCTCTCTCTCTCTCTCTCTCTCTCTCTCTGAATGCAAATGAGCTTCTGTTGCCCCTTTTGACTATATGATCCCAGTCTACCTGAAATGCCCCATTTATACTTACCTTCATTGCTCATATCTTGTTGTCCATATCACATGCGGTTCAAACCGTTCGTCTTTCTGACACTCGGTTTACAAATGACGCTCGATCTACAGTTTTGATCCTTTAGAAGTTGGCTTAAAATTCATCTTGTGTTGAATTTTCCCATATTTGCCATGCTCGAAATCCTCACTTTGAAGTTTCGGCGTTTACTTTCAAAAGTCGATTTTGACTTTCTAGGCTCGACTTATCAAATCTTTGTTGATTATCTGTCGTTTTTTGCTTTTTTGTAAAAGAAAATTATTTACAATGATTATTAGTCGGCCAAAAATTATCCAAAATTAGTGTCGCCTCCCTTATATACATACTCTTATTCTGGTATTAGATGGTGACGGTATGGCTCATGATTATGCCAACTAAGAGTCTGTCAGGCTTTGAAAAACTTGTGTTTTTAAAAGAAAAGGAAAGGAAAGGAAACGAAAAGAAAAGAAAAGAAGTGAGATGATAATAATGGTATATACAAATGATAATCCAGCCGCATTTCCCCCTTTCTAGAGTGAGTCGTCCGTGACGAACATGTGTCAGAGTGCTTGGTAAGCACGTGTCTATGCATAGCCGTATAGTGTGTCTCTATGATGCTGATGGAGGATATGCATGGGAAAACAAATTGTTGTGAAAGAGATAGGTGTTGAACAATATGTTCAGTGGCTGTTGGTGGCGAGGTTCCTTGGAAGCTGTGTGGTCCGAACAATAGTAATTGGAGAAGACGCGCTCTGTGTTTGACTGTGACCTGCAAAAGTTTTGATGTTGCCGGAGGGGTTTCTTTTTGGCATTTTTTTGGGTTGCCATCGAAATTGCTTAGGTATGGATCCTTTAGAAGAGGTATCATGAAGGCGAGGTTGTTTTGGTTTCCATACGCATTTGAATGTGTTTGGATGTCGAAGATAGTGGTCCATTGGGCTAGGTCGTGTGACAACAATGGTGGGCAATTTGTGATTTAATTTCTGTGTAGGAAATGTAGGTTTACGTGTATTGGTTTGTCGTTTAGGTATCCGCAATTGCCTAGACTTGGTTTCCATGATTGATTTCTTAACCCATATTTTCATGACCATGGTGGTGGATGATTGCTGAGCTGCTGCATGTGGCGATGGTAGAGGTTCCCATACATGGTCCGTTTCTACGAATGGCGTGGCTAAAGATTGGCCCTAGTGTTCGATGAGTAAAGTGTTGTCGTGCCAATTCGGTGTGGCTTGATAAGTGCGCATCCATGGCACTCCCAGAATAACTGCTTCGTTAAGATGTTGATCTTCGACCACATGAAATTGATGCGGATAAAACTGTCCTATCAATGGTGATTGGTAAATCTATGTGGCCTAGACTATCCATAGTACCTTTGTTTGCGACCTTGAATCCCAAAGTGTTGGGCATTAGAGGTTTCTGTGTGATTTTTCTGAAAGTGGAGTAGTTACCCACATTAGCTCTGGCCCCTGTGTCCACTAATGCTCTTTCGGTGGTGCCGTTGGCAAGTTGTAACTGAATGTGTAGATCCATTCCTCCTAACCATGTAGCCGCCGTTTGTATGGATGCTATCGGAGAATCTTTATAGCCACGTCTTGTTGTTATTTCCTCTGGAAGTTTGCTTGTTCCCTGTGTTTTAATATTCTGAGTTTGGCTTCCTGCTGTGCTTGTTCCAGAATGTCCTGTGCTTGACGTCTGCGCTGAGCTGCTGCATGGAGTGTTGCGAGTTCTTTCGGTGTCAGCGGAAGAAGATATTTCTTTAGCCTGCAACCACTCGTCCAATTAGGCATCTCCTCTCCTGCGAATGTTGCAAGTTTGATTGCGCCACTTTGCTATATATCATGGATTACAAAAGGCCCCATTCCTCGCTTTTTGAGTTTTTTGGAGTGCTGTTTTAGGGTATACATGAGAACGTAATCCCCTTTTTGAACCTCCTTACCAATCACGTGTTGATCATGGAAAGCTTTCATTTGTTTTTTCTGAGCATATATCCCAGCTATTGCTTTAAGTTTAGTTTCATCTAATTGTTCTAGGGTGTCTAGTCTCTCCGATAGATCATGGCCCGTCCATCCTAATTGTGTTGCCACTTTGAGGGATTTGACTAGGAATTGCAATGGTAGTATCACATTAATCACAAAGTGTGTTCCTCAAGCCGAAAGGCATTACCCTGTATGCAAATATACCCCATTCTATTGCAAAAGGTGTCTTATGCTGATCTTCCGCTTTAATCGTCAACCGGTTGTAGCCTGAGAACCCATCTAAGAAACTATAGGCCTCTTTCCCTGCTACCCTCTCAATAATATGATCGGTTATTGGCAGTAGGTAGTTATCCTTGATGATGGCTGTATTTACTTATTAGAGGTTTATAGACAAGCAGTTTGCCATTATTTTTGAGTACCACCACAATCGGGGACACCCACTCGGTGTGCTCAATCTTGTAGATAAACTCAGTGTCCTTTAGTTTTTCTATTTCCTCCTTAATTTTCTTTGCAAAAGTTTCATTGTACGTGTAAGGACGTTGTCTGCGTGGTCTAGCATCACTCTTAAGGGAAATCGTGTGTCGACATATCTCAGGATCTATCCTTTTTAGATCTTTGTACGACCATGCAAAGACATCTTTATATTGCCTGAGTGTATTGACTAGAAGTTGCTCTTCCTCTTAAGTAAGGTCCGTGGCAATATATGCCGGTTTAGGCTCCTCACTGGTTCTGCTAATTTGATGCTTTTGGTGTTTTCAGGCCCATCATATGAAATTCCTGGTTCTTTGGGATCTCATTTGGGTTTTTGCACCACTATCTTCCTATCTTGAATGGTATACTTCTTATAGTAGGAAGGTTCATCGAATTTATCATCATTTGATTCCTCATCAATTTCTATTTCTGTTGTCCAAACTTCCTTCAAAGCTCGTTTCAAAACATTGTATTTGACTTTGCACTCCATCTTGGACAACTTAAACGATTTTTCGGTATTTTTCTCTTTTTTTGGTTTTTGTTTTGATGTTGTTTTGGTTGAGTCAGGTTTCATGTATTTCTTTGATATCCTGTCCTTGAAGCAGTTAGTCGCTTCGACTAATCTCAAGTACTGTGTTTTGTCAGTTAATAGAAGTACCGAGTCCTCGTTGTGCTTGTTGTGGTTGTTTTGGTGTTTATCTTGATACCTGCGTTGTCTTCAAGGGTTTTGGTTTGGGAAATCATAGTAGATAACTCGTTGATCCTTCCGTTTGATGCTCTGACTCGAGCTACAAGACAACTCATCGTTGGCATTATCCTCTAGCGTCTTATCAATCGAGTCTTGAAAATCTTCTTCTTAATCCGTTTGGACAAGGTCTCTTATAGAGATTTCGTCCACTATGCGTCGGCACTCGGCCACCCCTTCCTTGTCAGGTATGTCTTCCTTTGTCTTCGGAGTTAGGCGGACATTCATCATCTGGAATGGAATGATATCATACCCTTGCTCATCATAGAATTTGGTGAGGGTCACCTCCTTTACACATACATCAAGATTAGCTAGTATTTGTTGCCATCCAAACGGTTCGAACATCTCTTCTGGAAAAGGCTCTGGCATGTATGCTTTGTCTTGTGAAGTCCTATCAAGAATGCAATTTTCCTTTTTTAGAATTCCACAATCCAAAGCTTCTCCTGTCCATTGGTGAGCTTTGTTCTGGAGCTAAGCCAGTATTCCTCCTTTCTGGTCAGTTGTGGAACGCAAGTCTTCTCCTGGGGTTCTTTCTACGTCTCTATAGCTATGATCTGTGACACTAATTTTCGTAGTGACATCCTTGTTCTTGAGATAGATATAGTCGTAGCCCCAATCTTGCACCATTTTGAGCTGACGCATGAATGGTCTGCCCAGTATGATGTTGAAATTGCTGCTCTCATCAAAATTCATAATAGCGAAGGTGTGTTCATATGCAATTCCACAAGAGGTTACTACAATCTGCTCCAAGATGCCAATAGGTCTCTCCAGGTACCCATCCACTAGTTGAAGTTCCATTCTAGTTTTCCTTGGAGCAGGTTTTCCCCATTTTTTCCACATTGCTTTGGTGGCTATGGCAATACCGGCTCCACTATCCAATATTGCTACCGATTTTACGTCCTTGTACTCTACCGGTAGGGTAGTATTTCCTTCTTCACCTTCACAATAGTCCCCTACCTTGTTTACTGGCACAGCTCATGTTTAGTTTGCTTCGAGGGTTGTGTCTTTAGTGTGTTTCGAGAAGCCTCAGGTAAAGGAATTACCAGCCCTATTTTTTCCAAAATTTTCGCGACCTCATCCCAAAGATGTGGTCTAATATTCAGTAACTCTGACAGAGTCAGTGTACAACGGATAGGGGATGACATCAGCTCATGAAGAGTTTTAGTATCCATAATCTTAGGATTGGCTTTCCATTGAGATGGGACTTTCCTTACCTCAGATCAAGTTTCAGGGTTACCAATAAATAAAGGTAAAGTCTTCAACGATTGTGGTTTACTATCTTCCGATATCGATGTGCCTGCATTGCCATATAATGATCGAATGTCATTTGGGTAGAGCTCATGCTCCAGGTGGATTTCTAGGATAGGAGATGACACAAGTGTGGCACTTCCATCTTTTCTATTCCTAATCTATTCCCTTAGCTCTTGAAGCCATTGTTCTTCTACCTCCGGAATTGGCAGCGGTAATTGAGAATGCGTTCCATCTGTTGTATTGGCTACCACCCTCGTATCCAAAGGTGTTTCATCTACAAGGTTGGGTAGGTTATGCTCTTCAATTCCCCTCCCCTCTAACTCCTGAATCTTTTCTTGTATGAGTACCTTGGTTTTTGGAGTCGTAGGAACTATTGGTTCCATAAGCGCTTGAGCGGCTTGAATGAGCTCATTGCACATCTTCAGCCTCTCTTTCTCATAGCGTGGATGAGGGTACGTTAACCACCTATCCTCTTGGGTTTGGTTAGGCTTTAGCCTTGCCTCATAAGCTTTCAGAATTACATCCAAAGGTTCGAACACTTTGTCTACTAAGACTGACCCTCCTGATGGCAGTTCTGACAGTTTCTTTGTCTCATTGTTACCCTTAAGGTCTCTTTCCCTTTGAAGTTGTTCCTCTATTTTCAACAATTTGGTTTCCAATGCCGTTTTTTCCTTTTCTCTTTTGTCTTTCATCTTGTTTCATTTTGCCTTCCTGGATTTTCTAGGGGTTCGGACAGACCAGTTGTCTATCTCTGTTTGGCTGGCTGGGACATGGGCATACGGATATCCAGATCTATTATACTTTTTGGGTAAGAATTTTGCCACCTGAGATGGTCACATACGCCTGGCCTCTGCAACCATTCTAACAACTCCTGGTCCCCCTGGTGTGGCTTCTCTTGGTTCATAATCTCCTCTTGGTACTAACAGTGGTATCCTATCCGCCATACGTTCATCAAGTCGATCTCATGTAATAGTCAGAGGGATTCCAGTGGTGTAAGTGAATTACGGAACAATATTGCCCCTATGTGTGTTCATGGAAGCCCTAGACGCCGTCGATCCTAAAGGTCCTGTTTTTGGAACTCGTTCATGTCCATAAGAATCCTCCACTCTTGTTCTCAAGGGGCTCTCATGTACAGTCTCAGGTCTGATGTGAGTAGTTGTGGTTTTTACCTCTTCCGGATTTATGAAGTATTGGTGGAGTGGTCCTCCAAAATATGTATATCTCTCTAACTCCTTCCGATCCATTGGAGAGTACTTTTGGCCATACTTGTCCATTATGACCACCTGAATACTTCTGCCCTCTGTGTACGTGTAAACATACAAGTTTTTCCGGTCTGTTAATTCTTTGATGGGGGCTCGTCACATCTGTAATAGAGTGTTTGTTCTCCATTATTGAACTTATAAAGCCCCACATATGTGTTGTCTGTGTTAAAGCGCTCTGTCTCATTGGTGCGTCTAAGTACCGCCTTTTTTTCTCCATACTAGGTGGTGCATCGGCCAGCTCATTATCTACTTTGTCCTTGGTGCCGGTCATACATTCCCCATTTATTCACAATAAAAGGGTTATGAACCACTAGGTACATCATTCCCTCTTGGTCGAAATATCTATCCCCGTCATAAACAACATCTACAAGGTCTCTGAACTCGCTTGGCTTATTTTCCAACTTAACACAATAGCGGTCCATTCCATCCTTATAGATTTTGGCTTTAAGAAAATTTTCAAATTGAAACATCAAATACAAAAATTTCACATCAGATGTAGGCTGTGAAGGACCTGCATCCATCGAAGCTGTTCCCTTAGGGTTTGAATTATTAGAATCTTCAGTCATGAGGCTGTATGATCTCTCAGACGAAGTGTCAGAGAAACTCTCCTCTAAAATGGGTTCCAAAGGTGGCAGTGGTCTCTGATTCACGCTTTCTTCCGTCGAATGATTACTCCCTTGATCAAGATGTTGGGATTCCTATTTCGGTACAATCTTCCTGATCGCAGATTCATGAAGGATTGGTAATAAAAAATCAAAACCGAGTTACCTCATTAAATAGTTTGAATCTCCCGTTTGATCTTGCTTGCTGGGTAGTATCTTCTAGTACCTGCAACGTGTCAAGAATTTGCTGGATAGATGTAAGCTTACAGCTGTTCTTGTTAGTTCTTGCTTTTGTTCGACAAAACTTAGCACACAATTCCCTACACAACCTCAACAATTTTGATCCAATTTCAATTTTGAAAAAAGCACTAGGTTGCTATGGACTAGCTCCTTGTATGGTAAGTTTTTGTCTCTGTTCTGACTCAGAGGTACATGGATCACGATCCATGTTGAGAAGCCAATTAAACTTTTGTTACTAACATCATATTTAACATGATTAAGAGGTCTTCCAGTACCAATTTTTTTAGAAATGAATCTCTGGATCGGAGGCTAAGTTGATTTTGTCACTTTGCCTGAGCTTCTGTCAGTTCTGAGCTATTGGAATGGTTTCTTGCATCCAATTTCAACTCTGGAAGGACCACTAGACTCTCTCTGATGCCCTCTAGCTATGGTACTAGTTTGGTATCAATTTGTGTCAGGGGAACATGGATCGCGATCCATGTTCCTTTGTGTCAAAATACACAGGATTTTGTCCCACAGCTAATCCTTGGCCTAATGATGCTGAGTATATAGTTTTTGAATGCCTTAAAGCTTTTGTGGACAGAAAAAAGTCAGTTTTAGGGTTTATTTCAGTGGTTTCCCCCTTGATCTGATTTTTGCCACCTTTTTCCCTCTTTTTGAAATTTCCTGATAAGGGTCCTTTAGGATAAAGTGCTCCAATTGTTATCACTTCCCTGCTTGTCTTTTATCAGCTCAAACTTCCAGAAAGGTACATGGATCGCGATCCATGTTTGGCAAGATTTTGGACTGACACTTTGTGAGCTGATCACACAAGGTATGATGATGCTATTCCCCAAGTCTTTTTGGATTTGGTCAGTTTTTTCCAAGTGAGAAGCAGGATTTTGTGTCTGTTTTGCGGTTTTTTGCAAACCACTCCTTTTCTGGTATTTTGACCAGCTTTTTTCACTTTTTGTCTATGGCTCCTTTTGGAAAAGTTGTTCAACTAGTAATCAGGAGTACACTGGTCAAATCTTACTGTCAGATGACTACGTGGAACATGGATCGCGATCCATGTTAGGAAGCATCTAGGCATGAATTTTGGTTCTGTTGATTCCTTGCTGCTAGTTGGTCCCACTTCTCATCCCTTTTGGGATTTGGGCAAATAAAAGTTCAGTTTTTCCTTGTTTTCCCTTTTTTCCAAGGTTTTGGTCTTCTCACCCCAATCTTTTGATTTTTATGATCTTCTAGCCCTCTTTTTCGCACCAAACTCAAGGTTCTAAAGCCTGAGAGCCTGTTCTAAGCAAAGGAAATAATTTTAGCACATTTTGCCAAAAAGGTACATGGATCGTGATCCATGTTGGATAGGCAAATTGGAAGTTTAACAAGTGTTTTTATCCCGTTGTTGAAAGTTTTACTGGATTTGGTCCAGTTTTGAATCTTTGACCATCACTTCTTCAACTTTTCCGAGTTATGGTCTTCCACACCAAAATAAGGTTTTTAACAGTTTTTCCCTCGATCCTTTTGGCCACAAATGATGGTGTAATTTGTTTCCTAACCTACTCCTATAACTGAAATGAATATGCAAACATAACTGAACTTAAAAGTACGGAAATAGCAACAAAGTATGTGGTGGAATAGTCCTTTCCAAGCATGTGAAAAATCAAAGAACGAAATACTATCTTGTACTTCACTCAAAACTTTCTTTGCTCTTAAGGAATAGCACTGGCTAGTCTCGGACTCCAGTCTCTATCAAGCACTAAACCTACGTCTAGCTGCTTCACTGTCTATGGGTAAGAAGAACGGGTATCAAAAGCTTGAAGGGATATATATATATATATATATTTGTACACTGATTCACTCACCACACCTAAGGATCGGTTTTCCCCGACAATGGCGCCAATGTTAGCGGGTCGCCGCGAGACGGACGTCTGCAGCATAGCTCTTTTGTACTAACATAATGTCAATATGCAAGGAAGCGACTTGGGATAGGGCATGTAGACTTAATGAGAGTGTCAATCTCACCAAAGTGAACTCAGGGGCTACTCGTTCTACGACAAAAGAAAATCCACTTCTTAGTCAAACAATCAGTATGCGTCCAATCTCACCACTTAATGCCATCACGCCTTTTCGGTATCCAAACAAATCTGGAATGCCACGAAACTTAAGGAGAGGTATCACAACACTTATCGGCTCAATCCTACCAAGTTCTGTCACCATCTGGGAAGGTACATAAATCACGATCCATCACAAAAAATGTGTAGAAAAGTGAAACAGAAGTACTTGGAAAGATCTTCCTTAAGCATAGAAACACTTATCCATGGTCAATTTTTTTTTAAAAAATCATTTTAATCTCCAAATCAATGCATTTAGCTCACAAACAATACGTCGCAAACCACAGCAGGATTGGAAATAATTACACTTAGATTGTAGAGCAAGAGACAAGGAACACAATGTGCTATTCGGAATAGAATTCTGATTACCCGCTCAGGAGAAAAGAAGATTACAAGTTGTAGTCACAAGAAGCCTCCATAGTGCACGTTTTTTACTTCCTCCAGCTAATGATACTTCTTATCTCAAAACTAAGGGTTTTGACTTTAAAAGTTAGGGGGCTTTTCCATGGCCATCCGGCCTCTTACAAGGGTGTAGACTCAGAGAAATAAAGAGGGTATTGTCTAATCACATCATGATTACAACTCTCATCTTAGGCTGAATTACATGGTTTTTTTTGAAAAAATAGAGTGTCCAAGGGTTTGGTGTGCATACGCATGTATGCGCATGTATCCACCAAACACCGTGACACAAGAGGAGAAAAATGCTTCCCACATACCAAAATATGTCACTCAAACTTACCAAGGAGGGGAAGAAATAGGTCTCAAGAAAGACCAAAAATCCTTAAGAAGACAAAAATGAAGAGATGTTTGTTCAAGAAACCAATATTCACAAAATAATGTGGGAAATTTGAAGACTCCCTAGAGGTAGTAGAGTACAATGTCAAGGAAGGTTAAGTGTTCAAACTCAAAAATGCAATTTGAAGAGTCCCTAGAGGCATTAGAGTACATGGCAAGGATGGTTGGGTGGTCAAAGTCAAAAATGCAGAAAGAATATTAGAAATACTAGAATGGGTACAATAGCACCATCATTTTGGGGCATTAGAACTTGGGACAATGGAAATGAGGGAGGGCAAGGGTGAGGGTCAAAAGCCCAATACAAGTGGTTTTGCAATGACAGTGTGGATCACACGTGGAAAATTTGCAACACGATAACCCATTGTCCAAGGTGAGTGTGAAACACATGGCATGTGGAAAAAGGGACAAATTTGACTCCAACCAAAATAAGGATGTTAGAGGAAGGAGGATTTAAGGTTCAAAAGCAGTTAGTGAATGAGCCAACAACCATGTGCTATCCTCTAGGTATCTTAGCCGCTACAGCCAATCAAATAGACTCTGCAATATCTATGGAGGATAAGATTGAGGATCATGTTGTTATAAAAGAAAAACAGCATGAGGGATTTATGGCGGGGACTTTCAACTTTGCTCATATGTGATGAGGTGTAAAAAGTGCACATAGCCACAAACCCAATGTGTACATGCAGAGACTTTTCAAATCAAGCAACACAAGGCCTATCATATCTAGCATGCAAACACATCTTGCATATCTTTGGGCTAGATGCAAACCATCAATGTAAGCTCACAAATGAGAACCTTGCACGCGTTTTCAATGCACATCACACCTTCTAAGTTGCAGAAAATTCTTGTCCTTGAGTGGGACTCCTCAGGAGAGATCACTATTTATTGAACTTTATTGATTTTTGTAATTGTGGTGGTATTCCTCGCTCATATATTGAGCATTGGATGGAGTTGTTGTTGCTAAAATATTGTAATTAGCATAAGTTTTGTTGCTCAATTTATGTTTGTTGTTTCTCATATGTTTAACCCTGCTAATTCAAAATCTTGAGTTGAACAAAGACCTTGGTTTGTTGGTTTCTCTTCACACTATCTATCTTAACCACTATCATTGGTTCACCATACATATTGGAGATGAACAAGATCCAAATGCAATCATTAGCTGTTTGAAGGAAGTGGAAAATGTAGCAAATATGTATTATGACTTTCTCAATCAACTTAATTAGGGTCACCATGCTGAGGTCTCTTTTCTTTGTTGTGTCTTGGTTATACAAGAGTGAAAGATTATTAAACAATGGTAATATAAGCGTAGCTCTTAGGGCAGGATAATCAGACGAGCATGCAATATGCACATAAATTGGTTTTTACATTGTAGTGAAAATTTGTCATTTGCTTGAGATGACAAAATAATTTTGAGAGTTTCTCACATTCAAACTTTGATACAAATAAGTTTCATAGATTTTTTGTTCCTATTTACCTATTTACTTATACCTAGGTTTACTGATGCAAATTTTTCATAGATTTTTTGCCCCTATTTACTTATACCTAGGTTTACAAATGCAAATTTTGGGGGGGGGGGGGGGGGGGGGAGAGAGAGAGAGAGAGAGAGAGAGAGAGAGAGAGAGAGAGAGAGAGAGAGAGAGAGAGAGAGAGAGAGAGAGAGAGAGAGAGAGAGAGAGAGAGAGAGAGATGTATAAAAAGTCATATTTTAAACTTAGGAAAGGAGTGCATCGACACTTGCATTGTTCCAACCAAATTTTGCTTGCAAGTTGAGGACTTCCAATGATGCCTGGAGCACCGAGTACTGTGCACCCTCGTAAAGAGGTGTATGGGCACTCGCCATCAATCTGTCCTCCATTGCCATTGCCCGTTGAGTGCATGACTGGCAATCCTTTTGGCTCAGGTCGTGTTCATGAGCCAGTGACTCATCACACATGTCGAACATGTGCTCATCCTCTCCCTCAAAGTGCAACTGAGAGGGGGAAGGAGTTGTCGAAGTAGAGCTAATGGGAGGATCACAATGCGCTACACCCAATTCGTCCAATAGCGCTTGCCTCTGCCGTTCGGCTTTGCACGCGTCGGCTTTGCACGCCGGTGCACCACCTCCAAACACAGACCAATTGCGCACCTCCTCTAGTTTGATTCTCTCCACACTTTTATTCTAAATTTGAACTCTAGGTCCACTGTGTGTGGGAAAAACGTGTCTCAGCTTATTATGCGTCCTCTTGGGAATTTGAAAATGCCGGTTGAGAGCATGGAGAAAAGGACATACATCATCTGTAATTAGCAAAAAACAATGTAAATTTCTTGAAATCATGCCAAAACGTCTAACTTGTTTAATACACAACATTAATTTTCATATGCCTGAGAGACCATGTTTTCTGCACTTTACCCTCCCGTGCCAACATGGTACCAGTTAGGGCTACGTCCCGGTACAATGCAATTCGACTTCCAAAGCTGTCCCATCTCAAAACATGCAAGTGATCCTGTGAGCTACTAACTGTGTGTCCCTTCGCCTGATCAGCGGCCAATAAAGGTGGCATTTATTCCTCAGCGGCCATAGCACTGAGCAAGTATATTATTACTACCACTACTGCTGGTATTGCCTATGGCCGGGCACATGATCATTGTGACTTTTTGTGTGAACATTTTAATCCAAGATCTGGATTCTGGCCCTAAAGGTCCCTCATCAGCGCGGTATAGTCTAGAGACTAGGACCATGCCCTTGTTGGATTAACGATGCATAAAGAAAAAATACTTATGATGGAGCACTTACCTTCTCATGAGATACTAGCTTCATTTGTTGTCCTTTAGCAGCTGCATCACCTCCCCTAAAACCCGTCCTTCACCCTGTCCCCCTTTGGAGTTCTTGCAGCTTGTGGACCAGATCAAGGCTAGAATAATACATTTTCCCTTATGGGTAAAAATAAGGGCAAATTTGAAATTTTCCCGGTTTTTTAGGTCAAAATTTGAATCTTTTGCCGGTAATTACACTCAAACTTGTGGAAATTTCTCCGTTTTCTTAAAGGCAAACTCAAAAAAACCCTAAATTACTTCTAAACAGTATTGCACCAGTTAACAGTGATGAAATACATCCATAACAACTGTAATAAACCAAGGGTTTGTGTGTCCCTACCCAAACTCTTAAGTAAAGAAAATCAGAAGTGCTTAAAACACAACAAACTATCTCTTTTGATAGAGTGCAGTATTGTAATCCAAGTGCTATATTGCATAACAAAACCAAGTCAAGTAGTTCCAGAAACCTGCAAAGGTTATTTTGTGAGCTCCATATCCACACAGTAAGCGGCAGCAAGCACACTCCTCTCTTTCATATACACACACAAAAACATAATCAAGGCTAAGTGAGGGGAAAAAGCACCCTCACCTCTTTAAATAGAATCAGGTCAAGGTTGAAGGATTATGACAAGCAACAAGCAGTACCTCCCATCATTGGTTGCATGAACCGGTAGGGCACCATTCCATATGGGTCACAAATGTGGCTGCCTCAGTGGAGTCTAGGAGTATGTAGTTCTAGGTTAAGGTTGTACAGAGAAACCAGAGAGCATGATATAGTGCACTGATAGGGGGAGAGGGAGAGAGGGGGGAGAGGACAATAGGGGCGTGAAGCAGATATCGGTAGAAGGAGGAGAATTAAACCTCCACATTTAACCTTATCATCATAAGGTTACCTTTACGATGCACCCTCTATAAGGGTAACTTCGCATAGGGAAAAAATTCTAAGAGCTAACCAAGTGCAAAAAGCAAAAAACTAGCCACCTTGAGTGGGTAGGTGTCCACATCGACCCTTGTCTGGTCAAGGAAAAAGGAAGAGAGGAGATTAGGTCCAGACAAATTATAGCCATAAAGAGGGTGAGAGAGTGCAAGAGTATTATTTTTATCGGCAAACCATAAGGTGAGCCAGGGTGGATTCATTAAGGAAAAAGACCATGTTTTAACCAATCAGAGCAAGTAGCAATACCAGTGTGTGTGTGTGTGTGTATGTGTGTGTGTGAGGGAGGGAGGGAGGGAGGGTGTGTGTACCTGATTGACCATCGGTAGTAGCATCAACACTGGCGAGGTGGTCGACAAGCAATAGCAAAATTCTTCTTCTCCACAATGTAAGGATCCCTCATCTGTGGTGGTGCAGGGAGGTGAGTGACACACCTTGTGCACTCTATTGAACTTGTCAACACCCTGGTTATGTGCTTGTAGCCTCTGTGGCTGACACACTGCATAAGACAATTTCCCTAGCTCCAACAAGTACAACAAGAGTGCACAATGAGTGTGTAAAAGTATTGCAAGTTGTAGTGTATGTGCTCAAACATGCACCGAATGAGATGCAAATAGTAAATAGTAATCTCGATGAGGATATAGACCTCAAAAGAGCGCACTAGCACTATAAGTGCTCATTAAAAGAATCTATGAACACATAAATCATCCCATAGTGAAACTATTGTAGAAGTCACTGTAAAAAATGCAAGCAAAAATCATGTACCTGTGCTTAACAAGAAACTTGTAACTTGTCTCCTGTAGGCAAAAGATAAAGACTACGTATCTCAACAAATCCACAAGTGTCATACATATATTTCGGATGCACATGACATAAAACAAGCTCCCTAAAAGGCATAGAAAGCCACTTTACAACAACTATGTACAAAGCTAAACTCCCGTCCCCCTGCAATCATATGACCACGTGTCAAAGTCGAAGCCAAAAGTAGGATGCCAATAATTGAGAGTCAACACCAATGTTGATGCCAATGCCATCAATGTCAAATGCCAAAGAGGGATGCGTCAAAATTTGAATGCTGAAGAAGAATGTCAATGTCAATGCAAAGAAGGTCAAAGCCAAATGCAAAGCTGTTATAGAGCGCACTACCAAACATGAGAGCTTGAAGTCAATATGAGTGTAAACGGGCCACATTATCAAGCCAATGACACATTTGCAAGAGTCTTTGACTCCCACAAAGCTGTATGAGTGGGTTTGGAATTTAAAAAACTTGAAAAGAGGGCTATGAGAGTTATGGATGAATCCACAAGAGCCCATGATGGCCAGTAGATGCCAATGTTGCCCCCCCTTTGCATGAGCATGAGACAACATTGGCTATGTATCCCTATTCACAAGGCAAAATACCATACACACTCCCAACGTGTGTGTGCGTATGAAATACACTCACCCTTGCATGCTACCCCCCCTTTTGCTTACTACAAGGCTTTCAACTTCACACACACACTCTCTGTCTCTTGCTGTTGTGCTATTTTTTGGATCTACCTGTGCTTATAATTTATTGCACTACTGTTAGAAAAACAAACATTTTTTCAAAGATCTACCTACCAAGGCTCTTATTTGTGCAATATTAAAAGGCCCTATATTGTGAAAATTTTGTTTTTGCACCACTCCTTAGATGCCCATAAAGACTATATTAGGTGAAGTGGGAAAATCCCAATTACCAGGTTGGACAACTTTCAACATATTCTGTATAAAGTAATGAGATTTTTGTCGAAGACTTCAAGTTTCTTAAGGTCTCATTCCAATTTACGCACATAGATTACACATTGAGAACAACATTGAACATGAAGACCGTTTAGAGACTAGTACATTGTATCCATTATCATTGTCTATGCTCGATTGTCCTACCTATGACTTATTTCAACGTGAAGAGCTTGGTTTCAAGGCCCACCACTTGTCCAAGCTAGGACCCATTGAGGAATACAAACTACTTTTCTATGACATTCAAGCAAGTTCCACCACTAATTTAGGACTTGCTCATTTAAGGCATGAATCAAACATAAAACGTGTAGCATATGCTTGTTTGCATCATAGGAGTGTTGGTTTCATGGTGCACTCGTCCAAGCTAGGCTCCCTTGGAGAAATGCAAATCCCACCACTTGTTCACGCTAGGTTCCCTTCACTTATGGAGGAATGCAAAGTCCACTTCTTAATCAAGCTACACTCAAAGTGATAAAGCTAGTGAAAATGAGTACCTACGACTACTTTAAAGCGGTTCTCTATTGCAACAAGTGAGATTTGGTTTGAAGGTCAAACAAGTGAGATTTGGTTTGGATCCCATTCGCACATCCAAAGTCCTTGAATCCTCCATTCCACACAAGTTTTATTTTGACATCAAAACTTCAATTTATCCTAGTTACAAATAGATGAAACCTTAAGATGGACTAACATGAAAGTTTTCAAGAAACAAAACTTAATTTTTGTTTACAATATGATCAAACATAGACACCAATTGAATAAAAAAGAAGTCCCCCAAAAACATGGTGCACTCTAATAATACATTGGAGTCACCTAACAATAGGACGCACTGTAGTAATACATTCTAGTCCCCTTAGAGTAGGGTGCACTTCATTAAAGTGTTCATCAAATTGACACATTTTTGTTCTAAAATAAAATTTAGATTATATAATTATACAAATACTGAAAGAGACCCATAACAAAAATGAAGGAGATATCTTGTGGACACCCAATAGATCATTGTTTATCAATGCTTTTTGCATTGACAAGTACACACCAAGGACATAATTTGTCTCAGCATCACAGTACTAATTCACAATTGTGTTGTAGGTATACTCTCTCTTGTCTCTTGCATACAACCATCCTACCAACCATGGCATCATTGTTTCTTGCAAGAAGCTTCAAAGTTGCCCAAGTGTTTGCCTCCACATCTTTGGTGGAAATATAAGATATGTCCCTAGCATGTTCCACATCACCCTATATGGAGTGTCAGCAAAAATTAGGGTATTCTTTGCATCCAAATCCTCAAACATCTTCCAAATACGACTAAACCTTTTGTGATAAACCCTTCTTAATTCTAGCATGATGTTTGGATTTTGGCAATTCTTGTTACTCATAAGCATTTTGAACTTGGTATAACGCTTAGGGAAGCATTTTTTAATGATATGTTGCAGTCTTATTAAATAATAGAAACTCCATATCCATAGCTCAAAGTATTCACTACAAAGATACAAAACTCTCTACGTTGTGTGCGCATCTATCGCACGTGTCAATGCAAGGGACTTGTCGATACACTGTGTGCGAGCCACAAATGGCTCCAAGCATGCAACTAGCCTAAACTAGTAAGCTCAAAGATGACGATGTTGTGTCACTCACCGCTCTACGCTTGCTGTCGTGGAAGATTCCTTGCCGTGAATAAGAGGGAGACGCTGCTATGCCACGCTCAACCGCCTCGCCGTCGTCGTGCCACCGTCGCAATGCTCAATCACACACACACACACACACACACACACACACTCACTCACACACTCTCTCTCTCTCTCTCTCTCTCTCTCTCTCTCACACACACACACACACACACACACACACACACACACACAAACACACACACACACACACGCACACACACAAGGAGATGATGAAGAAGAAGATGGAGACGGAGCAAGAGCACTCTTCAATTGCACAAATGAAAGAATGAATGAATTTTAGGTTTAGTTGACTTTTATATGAGCTCGCCCCATTCACACTTAGGCGCCCATGCTTAGCCAACTAATCCCTTGAATGTTCCAGTTAGAGTGCGCCTCTCATCGTCGATCACTCTTTCCCTTTTCTTATTGGATCGACAAGCCTAGTACCTGACTCTACCAAATAAATAATACGACGTTCGTCTTAGGTGATAGGAATGTGCATGAGGGTTAACATGCCCCCCTTCCTGATGTAGATTCCGTCCTCGAAAGCTATTGAGTCGAAGCTTGTTTTTCAAGGTGGAAGAGAATTTGATATGAATTTCCTTAGCCTTCTTTAGTCACTGCAAAATCAAACAACATTGGCACAGTAATTGCATTCTCATATACAGTTAAGAAGCATATGCAGTCATAGGTAGACAATTTGATTCGTAACAGAATTTTAGACCATTTCTCAGCAATAAACATTAAATTGTAATATAATCAAACGCATAAATAGTTGGGAAGGTAAAAAACTAGACAAGTTCGGGGTTGCTAATTAAATGGTTGAAAGGCACTAAAGATCGACTATTAATACCATGGGTAAGCTTCTCAATTTTCTCTGGTCAATTAAGTTGTTTAATCGCGAGAGCCAAGTATTTCATGTTCGAGGGCTAACTAGAGGCTATACCTAGAAGACCTTGTAGTTAAGCTACAATAAAAGGAATTGCTCATGAAATCATCACCTGAATTATTTCCTTTTCTTTGACCCCCCAAAGTCTTTTCATAGTGATTCAATTTTGATGTGTGTGCTTATTTTGTATGCCTTGGATTTTTTGCTTTTCAAGGAAAAGCACCCACACTGTGAACCTCTAGGGCTCTAGTACCATAGGCGATACATGTGAGTGAAGTACCAAACAAGCTGATATTTCTCTTCCAGATTAATATTTTACATTGTGGCACTTTGATTTTTGTTTGTTCGTTTTTAGAATTTTAATTTTGTAAATTTGGGGGTCATATAACATTGTTACCCTCGCCAGGCTCATCACACTAGTAAACTCCCTTTATCATACTTAAGCTAAAGGTCAATAGGGACTAAGCCCACTAGAAAGCCCTAGTACATTGCACACAATGCTGCCTAAATTGGATTAAGAACCTAAGTAACCATTGATTATTAGGAAGGCATTCCCTATGGTATTATGAGAAAATATCTAACGCCTAGCTTGGTCAAACTAGCTTAGTCGGACTGCTTGATTACATAGGTTTCTGTTTCAGTGTATCGGATGTGAATGTGTAGGTCTGGGTCAAGGTTTTGACTTTTCTTGTGCACACTTGTTTGCTAATTTCTCTTGCTGTTTACTATTTTTGGTTTTTGTGAGTATAAGGCTTTATATATACATTCCCTAAGATTGGGAGATTGAGAAGTCAGGGAAAGAAGGGTAAGAGGGAAATAATTCAATAGGCTGATGTGAAAGAAGACTTCTCCCCTTCCTTGGGGTAGGTCATACTGTTTGAAATGTGCTCGTCACCCTTTGAAACCAATTGTTCCAATTGGTAATAGGTGGGGATTTTTGCCAATAGTTTTCTATTACCTTAGGTGCCTCATCCCAGGATCGAACTTGAAGTGGTTCATCAGGTGATTCTTGAACACTGGGAAGTGTGGATTCCTTTGTAGCTTTATGGAGGTCCACTAATGTAGGTGGAGGCTGTGGAGAAGCTTTTACCTCTATGGATGCATTACATGAGGATCTAGAAGCTTCGTGGGACTCCCCCCTTCCTGAGCTAGGTGGAACAAATCGTTCTTTCTTCGGTACCCAAACTAGCTCTGGAGCGGGTGTGTAACATTCTTTGATTTTTTTCTTTCCACAATCGTCAATTCATTTTGGAGCTACAAGATTGGGTGCACATTGGTCAAGTGACAAGTAAGAACACAATCTACGTTTTGACACCCAGATTTGATCATTTCCTTGATAATAGCCTTGGGCTTCCAATAGTCGTTTAGGAATCCAACACCTTGTTTCCTTACATTTCTTGGAATGAGTGGGATATTTCTTACAAGGCTTCTATTTTTTAGCACTAGCTATGGTCACTAAAGAAGCTTTAGGGACCCACTTGTATGTTTTCTTTGTTATATTAGGATGAGTCTTGTCAGAAGATATATGCATTGCTTCTAGCATATTTAAGGGTACGAGTGATGACATTTCATCCCCCTCAGGTGTTACCTAGGTCGTCCCCCTATTTCCCCAAGTGTCTATGGTTGCTGCTAGGTGGACCCAATCCACATTGTCCGACTCAGTCATCCCAGGTAGTACATCCATATAAGGAGAATCTTCCCCAACATCAGTGTCCGCTTTACACGTGTAACAATACTGCAATGTGACCGAGTGAACTGCGCTGTCAGATCTATGATCAATTATAAACCTGTTTCCTAGAGGATGTGCTGGACCAGTTACAAGATCCACTCGAATGACAGAATCTTGGAACTGCAAGTAGACATGGTTTTTAGACCAGTCATGCACCATTTTTGCTTCCCTCATGAAAGGACGTCCTAAAATCATCTCTGATGCCATAATGTGCTTGGAGAAATCCATAACAATGAAGGTAACTCTTATTTTATGTCCAAAGACCTTGACCTTGAGATCTTCTAGCATCCCAATAGGTTTAACAATAGACCCATTGGCCATCTTCACGACTATGGTTGTGGTCGCAAGGTGAGGTCTTCCCATAGTTTCCCAACAATTTTTAGTCACATTGCTAACCCCAACGCCACCATCAAGGATGCCTTCACAGTTAATCCCTAAGTAGTGATTGGTATGGTCTCATTGGATTCATCACCCTCAAATTATTGTCCCAACTTGTTAATAAGAATTTTTATAACAAGTTTCTCATCTAGGTTCTAAGTGTTCCTCCTCTATTGGCATCTCCCCAGCTCCATCCATCTGTGCAAATTGTGGTAGCCCAAACTTCAGTTCTCCATTGAGGAAGGTTCAAAGAGCTGAGACGAGCTCAGGGTCTTTATATAGTTTGGACATGATGGTGGTTCTAACTTCTAGAGACATGAAATCCATCAATTTGGCAATGTTTAACGACACCTTTTGGTCTTCAGTCCCTTAACGTGGGGAATATGGGATCTCCATTTCTTCGATAGGATCAGGTAGTCTCTCTGTAAACATTCTTTCCATCAAGAAGTGAGTACGCCCACTTTCCCATGACTTTAAGTCACTTTCTTCTTGGATGATACTAGGTATGGATAAGGGTCTATGGACTTGGTGAGGTTGTTGTTGCATAGGGAACTTGGTGTTTGTAATCTGGATCTGCCTAGGTGCTGGCTCTAGATTCCTTTGGGTATCTTCTACCAAACTCTTTAATTGCTTGACTCACTCGATCTCCTCTGTAGGGTTTGGATAAGTTCCTATCTTCTTCTTGGATCCTGGCCATTGTGGCTCCTTGTTGGTTTCTATCTTAGTGGTTGTTCTGGTCTCCATGGTTTCACCTAAATCAGAATCCTCTTCAACGTCGTTCATATATACGGGGTCATCACTAGTCCCTATGTTGGTCTTTAAACTGTCTGACTTCGCTGCTTTTTGCGATTACTTCCTTCGTGTTTTCTTCTTTTTTTGAGATTGGGCAATTGATGCCGTGTCTCATTGCTATAAAGAAAGACAAATTGAAATCCTAAACTTTTTTATGTTGCACTCTCTCTTAGTTTCAATATCATAAAGTTTAACTAGATCTAAGTCAACAAGTAAGTACTAATTGTCAAAGGTATACTTGAAGTGGATAAGTTAACCAATTCTCTATTGTACAATAGGTGCTTAATTCTCAAGTCTACCACATTTCCAATATAAGATCTGTTTGAATATGTAAAGAGAAACTCATAAACACTTGTGAAAGTCGTGAAATAAAGTTTCAATATTGATTACTATAAAATAGGGTTTTGACTAATGTCTACTCAATCTTAGCATATATAGAAATAAGGTCCACCACTTGTCCACCAACCTAAGCATGGGACATTAATATAAGGTCCATGTCCCTATTCTCAATTATATAATGGGGATTTAATCTCAAGACTCCCAAATAATCTAAGCTAGGATTCATTAATCAATGATGAGACAAAAACATCAAATCTTATCCATGCTAGAGCCAATGTGGGTAAATGAGCTATGGATTTCAAGCTTCACCACATTTCCACAAACTGATGATTGTTTGTAGCATTGGGAGTTTGGCTTGAAGAACCACTGCTTTTCCATGATTTTAGCATGGAGAGAAACAAGGTGCACCAATTATCTATGTTAGGCTTACTTTTATCATGAAGAGAATCAATGGCCAATACTTGCCCAAGCCAAGCATAAGCTATTGATACAAATGCCACCACATGTGCAACCCAAGTACTGGAACTTCTCTTGGTTTCCATGCATGGATTGGATAAGTAGTAGAATTTTTTTGGTCAACATTATAGCTTGGACAAGTGGTGCACCTTGCTTCTCTCTATGCTTCAAGAGGGCTTAGCATGTACTAATGGTGGCTCTTGATTCCCTCCACTCTCCATTAGATCCTAGCTTGACGAGTGCTAGACTTTGTGACCAAACTCTTCGATCATTATACAAGATAGAGTGGATTACTAGGAAAGTAATGGACCTTGTAGAGCGATTTTTTGTAATCAGTTGGGATAGTTGGTGGCTTCTTGCTTCTCTCTATGTTTCAATGAAGCTTTTCTTGGATAGGTTGTGGAAATTTCTCCTCTCAATGATTTAGTGAAAACAAGATACAATAACTGGTAGAACTTTCTCCTCTCTATGATCAATGGAGACAAGATTCAATAAGTGGGGGACCTTGGATATTAGTTGCCTAGCCATTCTATAAGAAATGGCCATTTGGTAAAGTGGTGTAACTTGTAGTCATTCATAGTAAAAAGCTTGAAGAAGTGGTGGACATTACCCCCTATGTGTTTTAAGGAAGCATAGCTCGGACAAATGGTGGACCTTGCTTCTCTTTAAGCTTGGAGAAGTTGTGGACGTTACTCTCTATGTATTTCAAGGAAGCATATCTTGGACAAAGGGTGCACCTTTCTTCTCTTCAAGCATCAATGGAGTTTTGATAGGTGGTAATCTTGAAAATCAAATCTCCATATTACAACAAAATAAAGGTTGGACATGTGGTGGATCTTAAAACCAAACCTACCATGATAATAGAGATGATAGATTGAACCGATGATGGTAACCTTGTCTCCATGGTATATTTCCATTTGTGCTTTAATGAATATCCTCTTGGACAAATGGTGAGCCTTATAGCTACCATCTACAATATATCATATGTTATACAAGTGGTGGATCTTATGTTGATTCTCCATGCCTAACTTAGACAAGTAAAATACCCTGTTTATCCTTATGTTTCAATGGAGCTAACCTTGGACAAGTGATGGACCTTGATTCTCTTAATGTTACCATATATATATATGGTAGTGATGTGTGTGAACACACTTAGGACCGCCGGGACATTTTTTACTCACTAGGAGGTTTCCTCCGATCCATTGTATATACCTCCATCACTCTAGGGATATATAATATTTCCATTGCACACTAAGTAATACTACTCTCTATTGTGTGCCTTGATCTTCCTTTGTCTTCTCCAACCTGTGTGCATTTTCTTGCAATCCTATTTCCAACAATTCATATTAGAGCAGGTTGCATCCTGTCGGGCTTAGTCGCCAGTAGCTCCAACACACACCTGCTCACTTTCTCCTATTTTTGTGAGCTTTTGTGAGCATCAATAGGTCAAAAAATACTTTGAGTGGGGTTGTAGAGCTCGATTCGTTCAGATTTTTCATGTGGCCTCATTCTTTGGTATCCATATGTATTCTTGATTAGCCTGAGCTTTGACCAACTTCTTTGGTAGCCAAATGTGCTTTGTTCCATTTCTTGGAGTCCACTATGATGACCTTGATAGCTACATCTTCTTTGGAGTGGGTCTGCATGATTATGTTGTAGGGTTGGCTTGTATGGGGATCCAAATGTATTCTTGAGCTTTATATAAGCAAAACACGTATAGTGTTAATTGTCTCCCCCCCCCCCCCCCCCGCGGCCAGTTCTCTTTTCACATCATTACCATTTCTTGGTAAGTATTAGTGCTCGCTTAAAGTGCATAAACTTACATAGATGTGTTCAAGATGTTTATTGCTAAGGATAGATTGGATGGGGACAGTTACCCTATGTGGGATTACTTGATGCAACACGTACTTTTGTCAAAGGGCGCTTGGAATACTGTGCAAGCCATTGATGTACGTCTTAGTTCTGTGGATACAGGTGATGTTGAGGATGCTGCAGGTTTTGGTGGCAGAATTATTGCTGTTAGAACTATTTTGCCTATGGCTAAGAAGGCTCGTTTGGATGTAAGTGTTGTGTTGGCTCATGCATTGATTGCAATGTCGATGAAGCGGACATTACTCCTCACATTCGTTCAACAAAATTTGCAAAACAAGCTTGGGACGTTCTGACTGGTCTTTATACAAGTCGCAATGAAGCTAAAATTGCATTGGTACGTAATGAGTTGGAGTCAAAGATTATACATGAGGAACATGAAATGGACACTTTCCTTGCTAGTGTCAAGGATATAAATGAGTAACTTATTTTTGCAAGTGAAGTTATTTCTGACAATTCCCTTGTGTAGACTGTTCTTGATGCTTTTCCAGTTTCTTACAAGAATTTTGATAGTACTTAGAGACTTATGACCTAAAGAAATCTACAAGTTGGAAGGTTTGATGTATTATGCACACTATTGCTACAAGAGTCACTTTTCAAAAAAAACAGGGCTAAACATCACATAGTTGAACAAGCCTTTATTGCTACTCAAAGAAAAGATGGTAACAACAATGTAGCCACTTCTTATGATTCTTCTATGAGTGGTAAATCACATGTTCCTAATGCTTTTGTTGGAAGCAATCCGTCTGGGAGTTCTGGTGAAAAGGGAAAAAAAACAATGCATTGCCACTATTGTAAAGCTAATGATCACTTGATCAGCGTTTCCCTAAGTTGAAGGCAAAAGAGGTTGGTTCCACTACAAATGCAGCTATTATTGAGTCTTCTATATGAAAGGAGATTGTGATGTTGATGTTGATGCAAAATGGGCTTTTAGTGCAAAGTGCACTTATAATCCTTCTATCCATGATGCATGTATATCAATTGCTACAGATGCTCATGTGTGGTACTTTGAAAATGGTGCTACAAAGCACATTACCTCTCATCATGACTTGTGTTGCGGGGGAAAATCACACCAGCTATGAAGTGCATGCAACACTACCTAGATGAACATAATTTCAATTAATGACACATATCACACGATAGGCACATGGAGGCAATCTCTATAGCTTGTCAGGTTTAGACCATCAAACACATACAACACTCTAGAAGGCCAACTAAATCAAAATCAAGAATCTGACTGCTCTCAACTATATCACCCAACCCACATACACACAAATGGAAGGAATCTCACCAAATCATACCAAACCATACGAAAATTAAGGAACACCATCCTCTCAATAGGATACACCTGCCCCAAAGCCTCTACACTCAAAATCCTCACTCCAAACCCATTTGTTGCAAACCCATATGAAGACATCAAAATTTTGAAAGTGCCCAAAAAATATCTATAAGTACTTATGTGTAGCTTATGTCGCCACAATTCTAACAACTACTTGCATGCAAAAAACAACCATCATTTGATACACTTACAACCGCATATAGCTCGTAGATGTGTTAGCGTGTGTGCTTCGTTTTGCATGGAATGCTAGGTGTTGTTGTGTAACTCTCTCCGAGCCTATAGTAATGGTGCAGCAACATCTCCAATGCAATGAGCAAGCAGGAAGTAACATCAGGATGAAGCTCACACTCTCTCTTTTTCTCTCTTAAAAACAATCAATGGTAGCACAATACCTTGATTAAGATTAAAGTTTGTCTTACAAAATGACCTAGGCACCTTTACCTAGGTAGCTTATATACTAAGGCTACCACAGGTTAAACCAAAAATAGAGTTCAATGGGTCAAATGGCTTTGTATATACAATGTGAAAGTGCCGTATTGTTGACCCATGGGTCAACACTCCGTACTTTTGAATGAAGTATGGTAAATGGTTGAAAATGATCATTAGGAAGGGCATGGGGTCTAAGGGGGCCTCTTTATTTTCCATGGGATTAAAAAGGAGATTATGGAAGGGGTAAATGGGTGGATGCCATATGTACTGAAATGATGGGTATGGCAGGGCCTAAAAGTAAGTGGTCAAACTTGTACTCTCTTATAAAATATAAATAGAAAATCTCTTTTAAATTCAGAAAACTAAACTTTTCTCAAAATAGTTGAGTAAAAACCAATCCTTTCTCTCTCTACTAGCTGCCAGTTTCTCCCCCCCTTCTCTCCTAAAAGGAGTGCTTTTTTTTGCGAGCTTTTCAATTCGAGCTTTTTAACGAAATTTAAAACTATTTTGAGCTTTTTGCTTTATTTAAAGCATTTTTCCATTTTGTTTCAACATCTTTTACATTCTTGCAATTCACCTAGAAACATCACCTCACATTGAATAATTAAACGCCCAAACTTACTCTCTTTAAATATGCTAGGCTATAGAAAAAGGAGAGAGAGAGAGAGAGAGAGAGAGAGAGAGAGAGAGAGAGAGAGAGAGAGAGAGAGAGAGAGAGAGAGAGAGCATTCAAAGAAATCCTTATTTAGACTTACTCTCTTTAAATATGCTAGTCGAGAGAGAGAGAGAGAGAGAGAGAGAGAGAGAGAGAGAGAGAGAGAGAGAGAGAGAGAGAGAGAGAGAGCATTCAAAGAAATCCTTATTCAGACTTACTCTCTTTAAATATGCTAGTCTAGAGAGAGAGAGAGAGAGAGCATTCAAAGAAATCTGTATTCAAAACAAAGCTTAACAAGTTATCTGCATTAGTGTTTGATATGGATGTTAGAAAGAGTAGATAGTCCACAAAAGCAATGCAATTAAAATCACTTCAAGAACATGCACAATAAAACCCTAGATGTCCTATGTCAACATTCTTGAAACAAAAAATAGAGTGTGTGTTCAATAATTGTTTCAAAAAACTATGGATGTGATACTAAACTCTCTTTTCCACATATGGACCACAAACCACCTTTTTGAGACACTCCTCATAGACTATGTCACCCCCCTCCAAGCACAAACAATATCGATAAACCTCACCACATGCCTTGCCAAGACCTCCACATCTTGAAAACACATCTAGTACATAATCTGAGTCATCCGTGAAGGTTGCCAGGAGCCATCTACACATGCAAATTTAAAATATGTAAGTCATTTTTCAACTATAAATTAAAGCTCAATTTACATTAAAATGATTATCTTCTCACCTGTAGAAGTCGGGTGACCTCTCTGCTCCACCTCTGATAGGTATATCAAGAACAATGGTGCGTTCTTGATGCTCCTCCATTAAAAAGCTTCGTGATGCAGGAAACATGCGAGGAGAAACTTTCTCTCCTGCCTCCCTATTGTATGTAGGTATAGCAACATCTGCTCGACAAAAAACTCCCACCGTGAGATCAATTACCTACATATAAGCATACATTGTACACACTTGAATCAAAATCAAGTTAATAATGCAATCTTTCACAACAACATGGTATTTTGATTCACCTCCTCTAGGGTATCTGGGTGTCTATATCCCCCATTACACATGAGAGTCCATGTGCGATGAAGTCGTAACCCAGTCTTTATAGCATGGGTCATAATCTCTCCAATATGTTGTGCAAGACATAGAGTCACGAAAAAGCCTTCATCTGCCAAGAAAGGTTTTGCTACATCCATCACACCTTGCACAAGAGAAGGCAAAAATATATTCCATTGTGGAATTTTTTTGCTTAATCCACCTTTGAAAAGATGTTTAGAATGAGTTTCTCAAGTGATATGGATCAAAACAAAAAGCATAAACAAAAACTTTGAGTAACCTGCTCGAATTGGGCCTAAACCATCCACCGACAAAGAAGTAGGGAAATCGGCAAAGATAAGACGAAACACCTCACGACAAGGTGCTCCACAATGGTGATACAAGCCAAGACTTTGAGTGCTCAAATTTTTTTTAATGCTACACACAAAACGTTTGTTGCTTAGTACACCATCCACTTTGAACATTCTATTGATGTTGATAACACAAGCCAAAAAACCTTTCTTTTACCTTTGAATGGAAAAATCATCAACATTAGCCATATCAACTAGAAGAGCATCTACCACAGTCAAAAATTGAAAGCCTACAGTTTTTCATTAAAAAATTATCTTAATTACAAGTAATATAGAATTGTTTTGCACTATCAAAAAATAAATATTTAAATAGTAGAAACTTAGTATTCCATGAGGTTGGTTGCCTTGATGAAGTTGGTCGCTCCATGATTGACTCAACCACTATTGAAACGCTTTTTTCATTGCTTTCTTTAGGCATGTCAATCTTTAGCCCTCCTAATGGATAGGTTGTTTTGTTGTGTTTACCCATGTTTGACCCACTCGCATGATTATGGTGCTCTCTTTGAAGAGGCAGTGAGTGATTTCTTTCTTGTGTTCTTTGTGAGCCCCCATCCATGGCCAAGTCATGATTGTGATCCATGTCTTCTAAGTGCTCTAAAGAAGCAGATTGGTTTTTATCTTTGTCTTTATTCTCTTCCAAAAACTCTATCACAAGAAAATTTTAATGATATAATGAAAATTAATTTAGCATTTACAAACTCAAGTCATTTATAAAAAACTAGAACATACTTTCTTGTGCATTTTTTCATGCATGAGAGAGAGAGAGAGAGAGAGAGAGAGAGAGAGAGAGAGAGAGAGAGAGAGAGAGAGAGAGAGAGAGAGAGAGAGATCAAATGCTAACGAGTTCAAGACTGGTGGATTTGAATGATAATAGGAAAATTGAATATTATAATAGAAGAATGTAATAATATGAGAATAAACTTGATGTAAAAGGAAAAAGTGTTATACTTACTTGCATGTAAGTCTAGTTCTTGCTTTGGGATCACCCCCAAAGGATAGTCCAACCCCCATGGGCAAATTCTACACTCCCACATAGAAATACCCTTCTCTACCATAGAACCAGGATACATGGTATTTTCATCCTCTAGCTTTGACCAATCTTCAGTAACCATAGGCATAGTAGCAAGTGTACCGTTTAAAACACATTCACACATCCATCTACACCATAACAACATTTAATCTCTTGAGCAAAATAATTTCAATAAGAGCCAAAGACATTGTTGGTTCATGAAATTTCACTTGTACAAAATCCTTTTACAAGACTCTTGTAGCTCAGGCATTTTGGAGGATTCCCCTGCACTTTTAATATCTCCTAAAAGTTGAGGAAAAGCTTGCAAGCCATGATTTCTTAATTGCACCTATGGTAGTCATTCAAATCATAAAACAATGCAATAAAATCCACATTTATTAGAAAAAAGTGACCGGTTTAGAAAACAACCTTGAAAAAAGCTTCAAATCCATCTGGCAATTTGAACTCTTCAACCTCCAACCTTCTTATTATCAACAAAGCTTCATCATGCATGTGAGCCCAATAAACTTCTTTTCTAATGTAAGCCCTAAAGTGCTTCACATCACCAAAGTGGGAAAAAACTGGATCTTTGGCCTTTGTAAGACTCATCATCTCCAATATATATTTTTTCCTTCATTAAAGACCAAAATATATCAAAAACTTAAACACCATCATATATAAGTATATTCATATACCATTCATGTAGAAATTTTTCGCTCGAGAAATTTGACTCTCTTTTAATGTCACTATTTCATTAGAATTTAAAAACATAAACAAAAAACTAGTAAAAAAGTATTGAAAAGTGTGATACCTTTCAGAAGGTAGTTTTGAGGAGCACAAAGCATTTAACTTGTCTCGTGTGATTTTTACCATGGATGGATCATCCCACTTCACATCAAAGAGCAACTCAAAAAATTCCTCTCCATGAATTGGATTGGCAATTGTCAAAAACTTATAACCTCTATCCTTCAATCGAGCTTCTTCTTGTTTAGTTGCCTTTTGCAATCGCCTTTCAAACTCCAACTTATCTAATCCAAGAGCTTTCAATTTTGCAGTTTCCTTTGAAATAAATGCATTAAAATCATCCTACATAACCACAACTACATTCAATGAATGAATCGTAAACAATCTTAAAAAATGTATATAGTTAATACTCAATTCAACAATTCACCTTCCAAACTAGTTGAGAAATCAACACACAAGGAGAATTATACCAAGGAGGAACTCCTTGATATAATCTACTCTCAACTGCCATCTCTATCTCAGCCCACTTTCTGTCCTCTTGAGTGAGACGTGCAAGAATGCTCTCTTTATTGGCGATACCAAATTTTTGGAACATGTATATCTCATGCCCAAGATTTGGTTTCACTGTTGATCGTGAAATGCTACAATAAATATATAAACAAATGAAAAACAATAGTTCAAAGCGAGATTAATTTAGAAATACAAAAAGACCACAAATTTACAACTTACACATTAGTGGTGTCAAGAGCAAGTAATAGTTCGGGCTCTTTTTTTTTTTTCTACTTCCAAAAATTGGCATCTCACACTCACATGATATTCCTCATTATCATGCCATACTTGACAAAAGAACACCAAATTAGCCAAAAAAGAAGGTACAGCTAAATCTAACAAACAATTAGTGCATCGATGTTAATTCTTACCTTCTTTTATGCGTCGCATCCATGTTTTCAGCCGATGGTTGCCATCCCATACCAAAAACAGACGCCCTCGAAGCTCATGCCACTCCTTATTGAGCTGATTATCAAATGAAACACTCTTAGCTTGCCAAATAGGATCCCAACTACCTTACACAAGAGGAGTGACAGGCATGTAAGAGCCAAAGGAATCTTTCACTGACACCAAAAAAGATCCCATTGTATCCAAGTAAGCAACATTGTCAAAACTAGGAATCAACCAAGATGCAAAATCTGTAGCCACTAGAACAGCCTCATGAGCAACCAAACGACATAGAGGTATAAGTGGAGGGTTGCTTCTTCGTTTTAAGTAAAATTGACTTAACACATCCTTCATAATCCCCAACGGGATTTTTTTTCCCAAGTGTCGAGAATGTTGGGCCACATCATCCTCACCTATCCCATCAGACTCTGTTAAATCTTCATCTTCAACATCCTCACCTGTTTCAACCTCCACTGTCAACTCTCGAGACTCGTCTCCTTTTACATCATCCCCACTCTCCAAATGGTTAGAACCTTCCTCCACGGCAGCTTCATCATCAACAAAGATGCATTTTCTACGTCTCTTTCCCCCTCGTTTGAAATGAGGACTACGAGTAGCAACTGCATGAGAAGATGCCTCTTGATCGATTGAATGCCTTCTCTTGGAAGGACCAGATCTCAAGGTCATGCATGGAGAATCAAACGTTCTCTTGATTGACTTGCTGCCTCGTCTTTTGGGAGCCATAAGTGTCTACATCAATAAAGATTTGAAAAAGCATTATACATCATCATCATTCAAACAATGGCTACAATCTGCACCACTTGTTAATGCCGCTACATTTCATGCCAAATACCATAATAACACGCATTTAATTGAACTTCCATTGCATTTGAAAAGCTCCGGCCTAAATTTGTGTGAAATTGATAGAGTGTACCAAATTTTCTCCAGATGCCGATCTCCAAATTTGTTGCCCGCTCGTCGGATTTGTCCGCTGCAATGCTCAATGTTGTATCCTCTAGCTGCAACCGCAAGTGAGGATGCTCCAGCTATGAATCAAGTCCAAATTGCTAATATTATTACACAAAAAACCAACAACATCGGACATGACCAACAACGAAGAAGGAGAAAGCAATAATCAGAAAAACAAGCCTTCAAACTGCTAATGTCATAGCTGTGATAACATTAGCCTTACTAGGTTTGGATGCTCATATGCTTATTTTAATGAGAGGGTTCATGGTAAAGTGATTTGCAGGTTTTCATGCAAGACATGGAGTTGATAAAGGCATGAATCCTAGGTGCAAATGAACAGGATGCAAAGAAACTAGGAGGAAGCCCAAGATTCATCAAACCTCCGAATAATATGAACACAGATAACACAAACAACACTAGCTTAAGCAATACAAATACAAACAACACCAGCACTAATCCCAATAGCAATCAGCAGTCATGTCATCAACTTGCATGTGCGGAGCAAAGCCACGTGGTTCATGTGGATGGCATCAGTGTTCGGGAAAAAATCATTTTCACAAACATACAAAAATCCCTCCAAGACAAATCTGAACTGCGGAATTTTCTCCTTCTTGCACTCCCCTCAACCGGCTACTTTGATTTTGCAACCGGCTCAAGGCCTTAAAGCTGAGGCACACTTTTCCCCAACACTGGATAGCAAGGACATGAGGGATATGTACGTGCGGAGCGACATGGCAGCAAGACAGAGCTGCCCATTAGGCTTCAATCTGAATGAGGTGGCGCCCGAGGAGGATTCCGACGAAGAGGGGGATGAACAACCTGTGTTTGGTAGTGGTAATTTTGGTGATTCAAATGGGGATGGGAGGATGGAAGTAAGTTGATGGAAAGTAAGTGGGACCCTAATGGAAATAAGTTCCATGATTCTTTAGAAATTGATATCAGCGGAATTGGGAGAACTGTTATAAATGCGCTATCTAACCGGTTTTTTCTTTTACTGCGAAAAAGCCCGGCCATTTTTCTATGAATTGCCTCACATTCAAATTGGTCAAAAGAGATTGACTGTCTCAATACCCCATTGGCAAACTGATGGTCCCTATAGAGCATGTATTTGGCAAAATGAACGTAGGTAGGGGATCCTCTTGACCATGCTATATCAAATTATGCTCACCCACTCATTTGTTGGGTTGAAGTTTTGTGCTGGCCTTCACGGATGTATTAGGAATGTGGGGAAAGTGACTCCCTCTCAAAAGAGAGCAATATATAGATGCTCATGATGAGTAACAGTAATTGATGCGCAAGGCTTCTACTCAATCCTTGACCAAAAAGGGTTGTGAGGAGTTCCTGACAGGCAATGTACTTTTAAAAATCAAGGCAAAACCTTTGGTGGTAGGGGTTAGGTTTCTCTATGGATAAAGGGCACTCTTTATGCCCACGAGCCTTCACATGATTTCTTCTAGAAGCATAAAGCAAAGCACGAGAGATGCCATAAGAAAAGTAGTGCTGAATGATGGGCCATGCAAGCCTGTAATGATCATTTCAATATGTTTTAAACAAACTTGTGGACTATTACAAAGAAAATAAATGAATGGACAATGGAAATCATGTTGAAAAATGTGGCTCTTTGCATTGGGAGTGCAGGTGTTGCAAAATTTCATGTCTTATTCCAAGAAGGTGAAATTGGATGGTTCCAGTGTCAAGGGTGGACCTTTGTAATTCTTCTTGAGGTGGTAATATATATCACTCACTATGAGTATCACAAAAAAAAGGGATGGTTTTATTGTCTTAAATTGTGGTGGCTAATTGTATGTGGCCGTTGCTGAACCAATACAGAGTTTTTGGCGAGACCATTTACAGAGTTTTTGGGATGCTATGAAAACAACGTTTTTTTTTTTAAACTCTGGTTTTCTTGGATGAGCATCCTCTCATCAGAGTTGTCAATTGGCAAGGATAAGAAGGGATCCCACCAAGAGCTGTCGGAGATATTGGACAAAGGGGGGCGCATTGAGGAATGTGCCGGTCAGCGGGGGATGCAGGAAAAACAAGAGGATTACAAGCAGGAAGCAACGAGTAGGGCCCTTCTCTCCTTTTGGTGATCATGCCCTTAATACAAGGCCCCCTCCTCCCTTGAGCCCTCTGTAGAATCATCCTCATGATCATCACCCTCCTCCCCATAACCTTCTCCATTTTAACCTACCCCCTAATGACCCGCTAATGAAAGATAACCCCCTAGTGACGGACTTCGCTAACAGGTTGACGGTCAGCATACGGTAGTACGAGTACGCACTTGTTGGATGAACCAAGCTCAGGTTAACGATATCTTTAAACTCAAGTTAACGAGATCTTTAACAAAGATCATCATTGCACCATTTTATTATACAGTCTTGGAACTTCTTGGATGAACCAAGCTCATTTTACTGGCGCAACCTCCGGCTATGGTTGTTATTCTCAATTGAAATTTATGCTGTGACCGGATGCAGCAGGTCAGCAAATAGTCCTCAACCAGTCCCTTCTCCCCCCTCCTCCCATGCCTCATGGCCATCACGAGCTTCACCCCTCCCCATGGAGCTGCGGCAGGCCTGTTTAGCAGGCAGTTAGACTCTTACCTCCCCTCCTCCATAGCCTCCCAGTTCTCAAACGCACTTGCAACGATCCTAGAACAACTCACAAAACGATCCTAGAAGAGCTAAGAAAAATTGCGAACAACTCAAAAAAGTTGCGCTCAACTTACCCTGTATCTTGCGCGCTATCCAGGCTTGTCAAATCCCTCCTTTGCTGAGCGTAAATCTGCTCGCTGCATAGAAAATTGACGCCATAACTTAGAAAAAGAAAAAACTGAAGCTCCTCAACCGTCAGCGCACGCTTACGATTGGGGAGCTCACGCAGGAATAGTTTGTGATCATTTTGATTTTCCTCCTCCTCCCCCGCACCCATGCTCCCACAGCTCGATAACCGTCAGCGCGCACGCTGACGGTTACCGAGCTGTGGGAGCATGGGTGCGGGGGAGGAGGAGGAGGAGAGTGTACCAAGCTTGCTTCACGGCTTCACGCAGGAGGTGCAGCAAGTCCACTGAGCAGGAGAGGAAAGCACAGCTGGGTACACAAAAGTTGCCCTAAGTTAAAAGTTACATCTATTATCCGGGCTAGAAAAATACATTACACTAAAAACTACGCTATTTTCCATGTATTTCAAGCGGAAATTTCTCCTAGGTGCAAATAAGGGCAAATCATCGACATTTTAAAATCTAAAATTTTCGGTGTTCAAAATCCAAGGGGGATTTTTACAATTTCATACGCTTAAAATACACTGTCTTTTCACCTACTCACAGTGTTCGGGAAAAATCATTTTCACAAACATACAAAAATCCCTCCAAGACAAATCTGAACCGGTAATTTTACATTACTAGCCAGTGTTTTTGCAAAATTACACTATTTTCCATGTATTTCAAGCGGAAATTTCTCCTTCTTGCACTCCCCTCAACCGGCTACTTTGATTTTGCAACCGGCTCAAGGCTAAGCTGAGGCACACTTTTCCCAAACACTGCACCTAATCGGTGCAAATAAGGGAAAATCATCGACATTTTAAAATCTAAAATTTTCGGTGTTCAAAATCCAAGGGGGATTTTTACAATTTCATACGCTTAAAATACACTGTCTTTTCACCTACTCACAGTGTTCGGGAAAAATCAATTTCACAAACATACAAAAATCCCTCCAAGACAAATCTGAACCGGTAATTTTACATTACTAGCCAGTGTTTTTGCAAAATTACACTATTTTCCATGTATTTCAAGCGGAAATTTCTCCTTCTTGCACTCCCCTCAACCAGCTACTTTGATTTTGCAACCGGCTCAAGGCTAAGCTGAGGCACACTTTTCCCGAACACTGCGTGACCTAATCGGTGCAAATAAGGGCAAATCATCGACATTTTAAAATCTAAAATTTTCGGTGTTCAAAATCCAAGGGGGATTTTTACAATTTCATACGCTTAAAATACACTGTCTTTTCACCTACAGGCTACTCATAAGAAGATGAACTCATTAACTAAAAAACTTGAGATTTGTGCCAAATATTATTGAAAATTGTGATTTCTTTATACACCACTCATAAGGATGTGAGCTCTGTAACCATCGCTTAACAATCTCGACTGTGGGATTTTTTTTCCCACATATAAAAGGAAAAATATCTTGAAATGTTAATGTTTTTTTTAAAATAAAAAATAATAATAATGAACAATTACGCCACTTGCATAAAAACTTACTTAAAAACCATTTGTCCACGTCCGTCTCCATATATTGACCTCCTTACTAACTGCTTATTTCTCTCTGTCTTCTCCACCTTGTTAGCATGGATGAAAGAGCATCCATCATCACCTGGACAATAGGTGATCAAGAACTTGAATGAGAGGTTCAACGTAGAGATGGAAAGCTCCTCCTTAGTGCATATTTCTTGGAAAGTTTACTACCACCTCATAGACAATTTCAAACATTGAATGCACTAATACAGTTTGGATCTGAAGTCACCCTTGTTGAAACACCATCTCACTTTGATATGGAGGGCCATCAACATTTCATTCTTGATGCTTCTTTATCAAAAAGATATGCTATGGTGCATACAGAGAAGGAAACCAATGATGTGGAAGACTCAGAGGATACAAAATTACTGAATACAAGCGCTTTCTATGCTGAAGCTATCAAGCTACCAACCCAAGGAGACTTGCACACAAATTTGCAAAAACAGCAGGAGAATTATATTGTCCTCGATAGCAGCAGCGGTGATGAGAAACTGTCAAAAAAGGTAAAAAGTGTGGTGGATTGGATATTATCCTTTTCAACATCTCACCGATTGAAAGACCTAATGAAACAATCTCATGGTCCTGTGAAAGTAGAAGAACTACCTAGAGAATACAACAGGAATGTTGTGTTTGAACTTCCATCAACTTTTGGCAAATGTAAGTCAATGAGTGGCATGGAGCAGAAATTTGATGGACATACATGGACGCGCCCCCAAACAACCAACATGTCTATTGGGTGTCCAGTTCGGATGAGTTATTGTTTGGGCTCCTTGGAATGTCATAGAAATGTTTGTCAGTACTATTTAAACAATAAAGAATTCAATAATGCATATTTTCATGGATATTTAGATAAACCAATAGGAAAAGGTTACCTTGCTCAGGAAGACAGGACAAAGATTACATGTCATTATTGCGGGAAGGTTGTCACTTGCCAAGCTATATGTCCATGCATAATTTACTACGTTTTGCCAGGGGATTGCAACATGTCAAGATTGGTAGTGCATGTAGGCCACCATGAGCATGATGTGCAGAAAGGTACATCTCGTGCTGCCATAGAAAAAATCCGAGGATTAGTCCAAACAGTGTTGAAGATTGATAGATCTAGTGGTCCTCGAAAAATTCAAATGCTTGTGGCTCGTCAAATTCTGATGGATTCGCTCATTCTTGACAAGGGACATTCTATGGGAGATGCAGAACTTCAAAACTTTCTAGAAGAGATGATGCCACTTGTGCAAAACCAAAGGTAAGGATACATTATTTTTGTTAATATTTATTAGTATAGTACTTAAAATTCTTTTTTCTAATGCATAACATATTAAAGAGTATCATTGCTTCAGAAAAACAGCAAGGGTCAGTGGTAGTGGGCGATGGATTTGACAATATTCTCTTACTGAAGAAAAAATGTTTGTTCCCATTTTTTCATGGGAGTCGTTTTCCTGGCCAAGGAGGACTTCATGATAAATGTTTTGTTTTTAAGATGTCCACCAAAGGTCCTGGTTCAGGAGTTGATTTAATAAGACGCATGGATCGTGCTGGTCAAGGAGATCTGCATAATGCTTGGGTCCATTTTGACTATATGCATCGTGTTGAAGGATGGTCAACCATGTCATGCTCAGTTTATGACCCAAGGTGATAAATTTCTAGATGTATATAAAAGTGATAATTTAATCATTGACTAATACGTCCTACCATGCATACTTTTTGCCTCAGCATGAAGAGCTTGATGGTTATTGCAATATGTGAGACCAAGGAGGAAGATACACAGTCACAAATGCAACCCAGCTCAAGAGGTGCACACAAGGTCTCAAGGAGATACATGGCTTCTTAACGAGCACACCATCGGAAGAGAAGAATCATGGAGTTCAAGCAAACACAAGATGGCAAGAGGCTTGCAAAGATGCAACATGTGTATGTTGCTTTACAATTGAAGCTAGAGATAGCAGTGGCTCCATCGAGGTTTTGTGCAAATTGTACTTTTTACTCCTCTTTCAAGTTTTTGGGTAATATATTTAGTATTTTTGCCTTGTGTGTTGCTTTTGACTGTAAGATTTCCATTGCTATTTGTTCATGTTTACAAATGTTTTTCCATCCGATTTTTAGAGTGGGAGCCAATAGAGTCCTTCACAGGAACTTTTGCGGCCATCCAAACTGAGCTTGGAAAGTTGCTCTATGCTGGTTGTCAGTCCTCTGAGCTTGCCTCACATGACATTTTTTGTAATAATCATACTTATGTCTATGGTAATCTATCTCTGGTTCACTTGCCAACCTTGGAGAGTTTGGAATGGCCTAAGCCAGACAGTGCCTTGATCGCAGCAACCAAAAGGAAAATCGAGGTGGATGTGCAAGCAGCAATGAAGTGCACCTATGGTTTCCATAAAGCCACGGTAACATGGTTTATGTCCCTTCATGTGTTTGTGTTTATATTTTGACTTTAGAGTGCTCACAGGACACCAACAATGTGGACTTGCAAAAGGGAAAGTGCGATCAATGGGTTTCTTGCAGTTGGATGGGAAACTAAGGTGGTCAACCACCAGGGAGATAGCATCAAGTGCTCTGTAGTTGTTGACAAGGTGGTGTTTAGATACCATATTGCGAAGCAAAGCTTGTCAATGGTCTTTCCCTATAGAGGATGGAAGATGACAATGGGAGAATGGGAGGCACTAGACTCTGAGGTTGCTGCTAGAGAACTAGTTGATCTGTTCAAATACATCTCCATGATGATGCAGTGCACCACATTACAGTGAACAATTACTGGCATCTCAATCACCTTCACGAGTATCTTAATCTCATATATACCTTGCCCAAGCAATATCTCTTTCTAATCAATGAAAAGATTGTTCGCTCCAAAAAAGAGAAGATCTTTCTGTGTGAGAACGTTCCGTTTTTGCCATGTATTTTTGTAAAAGCTTGTAAGTGACAGGGATTTTGTCCACATTAATACATACGGTGTGTTGAATCTCTTTTCTATGCATACTTGTTTATTCTCAACTTGTTCAAGTTTTCAATCAAACGAGCACAACTGTTTTAAATGTTGGTGTCTTTCAATGCTTTGTCGCATGATTTTGTTTAAAATTCAAGTTTTGAGATATTTTAACAATAATTTAAGTGCTTTTTAAAAAGTGAATTTGGGTATATACGTGACTTTCTAGTTTTTAAACTTCATTTCTCACATTCACAAAACTCTAGCTCTAAGCTCTCTTCGCATCTTTTTTGCAGACGAACCCATGGCAACGTCTACTGATGCACTTCTCACACAATTAGAAAAGGTAGGACTTGCAAGTCCAACACATGAACTACTTAGTGTTTTCAAGGGGAAAATTCACATGCAGGCCACTACCAACCTTCATGCCGAGGCATTCAAAAGCTTTCTTGACTATATGGCCTAGCACATAAAGGAATATGCCATAATCTTTGAGGGATCCAACATGACGTGGTTGCCAATGGATTTCTTGAAGCATCTCTATGCGGCTGACAAAAACTTCCGGTTTTGCTTGTTGAGGTTTATTAAAGGCCTCACGGAACAGGACTACAAGATAGAGGATGAGGATGATCTCATGGATTTGGGCATGGGGCGCATAGGCACCCAATTCATTTCATGGGACATGATTCTAGCATTACTTGTGCTTGAGGGCATGGACAAGGGGAAATCAAAGGAAAAGGTCAACCAAAGACCTCCTATGACCATTGTGGAGGAGTCAAATGAAAAGTTATCGTAGGGATAGATGAGCAGGCCAAAGCATCTATGGCACTCGTACTCTTGCAAGATCCCAGCTCCTCTGAGGAGGAAGATCGAATGATAGAGGGAGATGAGGTGTTGGAACACGTCCGGACCTCCAAATTCTCACTTTGCATCCAGTGGTGGTGGATGATCGTCAGTTTTTTTTCCTTGATGACATTGCCAGAACGTTAGGACTCAAAGAAGATGAGTCGCTTGCAGTGCTTGCTATCTATGCGGGCATGAAGGATCCTAGTGAAAAGGAAGAGAAAGTCAATTTTCAAATTGACTTTGAAGACCAAGATCTCCCAGCAAGCCTCTCTTTCCTCCCCAGTTGAAACGAACAACAGTTGGTGCAAATAGTAGCAAGTACACTAATGGAAATAAAATCATGTGCCTCTTTCTATGAAAGCATAGCGGAGAGCGCATTTCATCCACACAAACCACTGATTGCGATTGGGAGAGATGATCAATCTAGCATCAATATTACAAAGAAAAGTCTTGAAGATAAGGATGAAGAAACTGAGGTAACAAATCTTAACCTGGTAGAATTTCTATTATTCCTTACTACAAGTGTTAATATCAATTAAAATGATTTGCAGACGGCTTATCATGTTGATAAGTTTGCAATGCATACTGGAGGTTTGTGCAACGTCTCCATGGGTAGGAATAGCTCTCTTTGGCATACCTGAGCCACCTAGGGCCATCAATTGTTAGAGTTGCTCACACAGAATTCACCAAGAATGGTTCTGCAGAGCTGCTAAAGTGTAAAGCATTAAGTGGCATACTCGCTGAAGATTCTCTCAACCAAAATGCTTACAACATTGTATGCCTTTACATGCAAGCACCAAGTCTCGGTCCTCTCCCACTGCGCCTTGAGCCTAGGTCAAGGGTTGACAAACCCAGAGGAAATTGTAAAATCCCTCGACGTCAAGTCAGCCATTTGCCCCATACCCAAAGATTTAACTGGTAGAAAAACCAATCGACCATGATGTAATATCCGAATCAATAAAGAATAAGTGTTTTTGTCACCATTCAGTACTTGTTTTTTTGTTCATATTGTTCAATAATTTCATTTTTGCACCCGAGGCACACACATGCACAGAACCTCGAACATGCAGACACCGGGCGGCCGGCGGGAGGGGGGGGGGACATCTTGGTGATAATTTAGCGAAATGGGGCAACGAGGGGGGCGTACGGGGTCAAGAAGACCAGGTAACGGATCGGTGGCGCTGGGTGGAGTTGGAAGGGGAAAAAAAAATCCATGTGGGCCAATGCCCCACCCGGTGCCGCGATGTGTTACCCGGTCTTCTTGACCCCGTACATCCCCCCCGTTGCCCTGTTTTGCTAAATTATCACCGAGACGTGCCCCCAGTTGCCCGATGGCTGCATGTTTGAGGTTTTGTGCATGTGTGTGCCTTGGGTGACGAGCCGAGAGCCGTGGTGGTCAACTTAAATTTAACATATCCAATAATTCAAATACTTATAAAAAACATTATACAAATTAAAATTGAACAATTGCATGGAATGGTAGGAATTCGCCATTTGATATTATAGAAAAAGATTACAAATCTCATGAAGAGAAGTGGGATAAACTACATCTTAAGAAGGCATCCTTCATTTCTTAAATTTATTGCTAAGGCTAAATCCGTATTTTTTAACGTTACACGCTTTGCATGCTCTATACACGAGACGCCGTCCTAAAAAAGCTGCACCAAAATGTCTTCGACGGCATCCTGTAGGGCCAGTAAAGCTGCACGTTGTATTCTTGTAACAGAGTCGCTATATCTATTGATCATCTCTCTCACCACCCGAGAGAAGGCCGCTTTGGGTATGATTGGCTCGCAAAGCCACTATGCCTAGCCTCCATCTCCGCTTTTTTTGTGTTGTTGTTGGTGGTGGAGGAGCCGCTTGCCTCGCCCATTGAGGAGGATCATCTTTATATTTTTCCCTCCTCTCCTCTTGGGTTTGTTGCTCTTCAGGTGTCACCTTGTCCCTTTTTGTTTTTGCACATTGCTTGGCTCTCTAAGGGATTTCCTAAGGCCTTGAGCTCCCAGCCTTTGCTTGTTGGGTGGCTTGAGCTCTATCTAGTTCCGCCTTTCTCTCTACCTTTGCTTGTGCCTGTAAGTTGGCCAAATGATCTCTCTCAGCCTCAGCTCTCTGCCTTTCCTCTCGCTCTCTCTGTCTTCTCTGCTCTTCTTGTACTCTAAGCGCTTCCTTCTCAGTTGCCTCTTTATTTTCGTTCTCCCTTTGCCTTTTCCTCCTCTTCGCCTCTTTTGATTTAGAAACAGGTCCGCATGGTATAACCTTGATTACTCTTTCTTTGATTTGTGATGGAAACTTTTGCGGTGTAGTATTTGGGGTGGCTTAAGCACCAGTGGTTGTGGCAGGAGGCGATTGCGGTGAATTTTCAAGCGGACATCGATATTCTTCTTCTGTTTCTCTAGTTTCTTGCATTGCTCTGTGAAGAGTTAAAATCATTGGGGGTATCTGGCAGAGGTGTGCAATTGGCATGGGTTATATTGCTGAGATCTCCAAATATGTGCCGCATGTTTCTTAGATCATCTAGATTTGATGGTTGGGGAGGCTCTTGGGTGTTTCGAGCGATTTGGGGTGCTGGGTTATCCACTTGTGGTTGCGGATGTGGATTTGAAGCCGTAGATTCTGCATGGGGTTTGGGATGTGGACTTTCTGCAGTGTGAGGGGCTGGTGGTATTATTGTGGGTAGTGCCAGTCTGCTCGTGTGAATCGTCCATGTGGTACAAGATGTGAGTGTGTGTGCGTTTGTGCTTGAGTGGATTGTTAACCCTTGCGGCTCACGGACACCCCATCACCTACGACGGACGTGTATTATGTATTTGGTAGAGTCAGGTACCGGGCTTGTCGGACCAATAGGAAAAGGGTAAGAGTGATCGCCGATGAGAGGCGCACTCTAACTGGGACATTCAAGGGATTAGTTGGCTAAGCATGGGCGCCCAAGTGTGAATGGGGTGAGCTCATATAAAAGCCAACTAAACCTAAAATTCACTTATTCTCTCATTTGTGCAATAGAAGAGTGCTCTTGCTCCATCTCCATCTCCATCTTCTTCTTCTTCACCTCCTTGTGTGTGGAGGTCACATGTACCTACGCTCTGGACGAGTGTTAGAGCACGAGCATATTGGTAGTGCCTCCATTTACGCGGGCACCCATTATTCCTCCACCCTAGGTTCTGGACCTTCGGCCGGGACTCAAGGTAGCGCGAACCAAGATCCTCATATCGCGTCTAGTGATTCTTCCTCTGACTACGAAGTCATGGAGGGGTATCCTACACCAAACCCTGATAGTTCAAGTCAAGACATGCATGCCATGGGCCCACGGCCTGGGTCCAACGTGTTTAGCCGCTTAAAAGAGACCCTTAGTAGAGCTACTCGCTCCGAACATGCGGTTAATGAAATAAATGAAGGGAGTGGGGAAGTAAATTCGTCATTCATGCCTAAAATAGACCCTATGCTTCTTGAGATTGTGCATGTGAATGTTCCATCCACTACACCTCCTGATCCTTTAGGACTATCTCCCTCTGAGGTTCTACTACCCGATGGTAGGAGTCTTGCCGAAGTGCAAGAGATCGAACGCTATATGCAAGCAACAAGGGAGAGGGAAATTGAGAACCTACGAAGGCTAGAACAAAGTCGAGCCCTGAAAGCAAAGGCTCTTATGACAACAATCATGCCAGCCGAGCAACCGAGTGCTCTTAAGGTAGCAGTCACGGAGGGGCAAGCGATGGGGGAGCAATAATGCTTCCACTTCGAGGGAAACCTCCAGCACGCCAGGCCTAGATGAGATATTCCTAAACGAAAATTGGGAGTATGACCTACAAGCAGAAGCTTTAACTGATCGGTACACAGGACACACCTATCATGTGGGTTGGTTAGATGTTCTACAATCCACATTGGGTGCTACTAGCATAGATGAGCAACAACAGAAAGTCTGTGATGTCCTCCATAGGATTGTCGAGTTAGAAAGACAGAACACAGGGATGAACATGCCTTCAACAGGCCTAATGAGATTCTTGGATACGGGAAAGGCCAACCAACCAACCCTATCACAAATGGAGACTCCCTCAGTGAGCCCCATTGATCCTCCATATGTTGTTTCGCTAGGAGCCTTAGTACAATCTGAGCCCACAAGTGGCAGCTTTACCTTCCCAGATCTAGCTCATCTTTCTCTTAATGACACTACGGCTACCATGCATATCCCAGTGGTGACCATGACAAGAAGTACACCATGGAGTTCATTTGTTAATACTGCCCCGATGCCTAGTAGCACAGTGCCCCCAACTATACCTACATGTATGTATCAATCATGTGCACCTGTCGTACCTCAGCCTCATGTAGCTCCTACACCTCCGATTATTCCAAGAGCTTACAATCCACAATGGCATTATCCAAGCTCTTATACAAGTGGAGCCATGCCATTTAACAATAACATGCCATATCAGGCACCCCCTATGCTTAGGGCCACGCCTGTAAACTTTGGACCACCGTCTGGTACTCCACCATACGAAATATGGGACCCAAGATCCGTGCGTATGCCAAGGCCAAGGCCAACTCCCATATCACATGTGGTTCCAGGAGCACATACACCCATTATACCTGCTCAAATAGGAGATTTGGCAACATTTTCTCAAACTATCGGTTGCTCTATTGCAGAAAAAATGCGTAGTGCACCTGATAGAGAGCCTAGGAGCAAGGCAGTTCAAGTAGCTAAGCTCACACAAAAATTCAGTGGAGACGGAGATGCTAGAAAGCATATGGAAGTCTTTGAACATGTGTGTGATTCCTTGGAAGAGCACAATGAGCTACATAAGTGTAAGGCTTTGAGTTTGACCCTAAGCGGAAAGGCTGGAGATTGGTATAGAACCTTAAGAGTAGAAGAGAAAACGATCTACTCTACTCTTAGAAGACTATTCTTAAAAGAATACATATGAGAGGGAGTACTTTGGGGTGTAGCCTCTCAGCTCCAGAAAGCCCAACCAGAAGAAGGTGAACCCGTGAGAGATTTCATTAGTTGCCTAAAGAATTTGAATTCTTGATGCAATCCAAACGAGCGATTCAACAACAACCAGTTGGTCGATAGATTCATTAGGGGACTACGACATGAAAGCATCTATAATGACCTAGTCATTAGAGGTATCACTACTTGGGAAGCAGTCACCATGAATGCAATCCAATTGGAGGATAATTTAATGATTGCAGGAGAAAGAGTGTCTGTCAAGCCGAAGTCTAGTAGCTCGCAAGCGTCAGGGCATGAGCCAATGAAGATAAAGCTTTTGGCAGATCTCACCAAGGCCATCCAAGAAAGCCTTAGGGGTAATCGTGCTCCACAAAACACTCATATGTATCCAAGAAGGGAGCAACAATGGTGCTCAATTTGCTTGGGCCCACATACTACGAGTGAATGCCCTACTTTCAGAGTAAAGTTTAACGGGACTTGTAACGCATGTGGTAGGTATGGCCATCAAGCGAAGGATTGCCTAATGCTTAAACGCATCATGGAAAATAGACCGCCTATAGCTTGGGCAGACTCACCTCGAGTTCTTGCATTGATGCCTACCCCACCCATGGAGCAACAGTTGCCATTACATCACATGGTCCCTAGAACCCAAAATGTGGTCCAAACCACACCGTTGCCACCTCCAGTGCTAGGACCGCAACCCCCTCATCCAAGAGTTACACCTATGAACCAAATAGGTTGCAAGTCATCTAGTACTTATGTAGATTGCGAAGAGGACATAGACTCTGTATCACCTATGGAGTCGACATGCTTGAGGAGTGTCCCATGTACTATATGGAAGACCATTGGGGACAAATCAAACCGGTATATCAAGCTACTGCGCTAGCAGCAAGAGGCCAAAACATTAATAGTTTTGCCAAGAGACCACCTCTTCAGTGCTATGAATGTGGTGGACCACATCGAGTAGCTGAGTGCCCCATTAGAATGCAAAAGAATGCCGCAGTAATGCAAACAAGTCAAGGGAGTGCATTGGCGATGCCAATACTCACTTGTAATCGTTGTGGCATAGATCATTTGATCGCACAGTGTCCTAACAATCCAAACGCACCGAAAATCACACCATTGAACATAATAGAGATTGTTGATGGGACACCACCAACTATAAACATAGCACCAGTGAATGCACTCACACGGTTGATGCTCGAAAAGCAAAATTACATCCTCGAAGAGAGAGATGCTGCATCCATTGGCCGAGCGAGAAAGAAGAAAACACGAAGAAAGAAATCCCTTAATGCTTCTAGCTCAAAACCTAGTTCAAAGACTAACATAGGGACAGGAGAGGATCCCGTGTATATGAATGACCCTGAGGATGACTCAGATACGATAGAGACCACGGAGACCAAAACTGTTACTACAAAGGAAAAAGCCAGTGAGGAGGATCACGAGAGGGAATTATGATGAACACCAAAAGAGTATTCAAAGTTAAACCACCCAGTTGCGAACCCCCAAGATAAGCCACGAGAGACCAAAAATGAGGATTGCAAGAGAAAGATTGGAACCTATCCAAACCCAACAGTGGAAATTGAACGAGTCCAACAACTGAGGGGTTTGGTGGAAGAAACTCAACGAAACTTAGAACCGGCCTGAACCCAAACATATCCAGATGTCGGACACAGTGTTTCCCACACAAGAACTACAGGCCGTTAGCTATACCCAGTATCATTCGGGAAGAGAGTGAGGGTAGGACATCTGAAAGTGGACACACACCTTTCCTACTAGAGAGAATGTTCAATGAGGGAATGCCCGACCCCCTTGAGGAAGTGGAGATTCCATCTTCACCATTCTCTTGTCAAGGTCCTACGTCCCACAAGATGCCATTAAATGTTGCCAAGCTGATGGATTTCATGTCCTCAGAAACACATACGACTATCATATCTAAGTTATACGGAGATCCAGAATTATTCCTAGCACTGCGAGCGCTTCTCAATGGAGAATTACAGGCCGGATTACCACAGTTTGCACATATGAACAAACCTGACTCGGTAATGAATGATGAGGAGCATTTAGCACCACCATCTGACCTAGCGGGACATGAATCTGTAATTGAAGTATGCGTTAACAAGTTGGGGCAATACTTTGAAGGTGATGAATCTAATGCTACTCTACCAATCACTACTAAAGGATTAACTGTAAAGGGGGTCCTTGACGGTGGTGCGGGAGTCAGCATGGTGACAAAGAGTTTTTGGGAGTCTATGGGGCGACCTCACCTTGAAGCCACAAGCGTAGTGATAAAAATGGCTAATGGATCTATTGTTACGCCTATTGGAATGCTAAAGGATCTCAGGATCAAGGTCTTGGGACACAAGGTAAGGCAAACTTTCATTATTATGGATTTTTCCAAGCATCCTATGTCATTTGAGATGATCTTAGGGCGTCCATTCATGAGGGAAGCAAAAATGGTGCATGACTGGTCCAAAAACCACGTCTACTTACAGTTCCAAGACTCTGTCATTTGAGTTGATCTTTTAAGTGGTCGAACGCATCCTCTAGGAAATAAATTCATCATTGATAATCGATCAGACACAACAATTCACTCAGCTCCATTATAGTATTGTTACACGTGTAATGAAGACACGGATATTGGGGAGAACTCTCCTTATATGGATATCCTACCCGGAATGGCTGAGTCAGACAATGTCGATTGGGTACACCTAGCGGCAACTATAGATACATGGGCAGCTAGAGGAACAACCTGGGTAACACCATATGGGGAAGAGATACCACACATTGCACCAGTAAACATGTTAGGTGTAGCGCATGTAACATCCGATGATAAGAAAGAGGCACACCTATCTGAGAGTGAAACCGATGATTCCTCAAAGGCTTCAGGCCAATACACATCAGAAATGGAATCTCAGAGAGAAATGGATTCGGAACCTGAGGAAACATCGAGTGAGCCAAGTATAGAAACTGAACACTCAAGGCCTAGTACGACCATCTATGGTAATTTATATGAGAGTGAAGAAGATACAAGCGAACACCTATCAGGCGAGTCGAGTTCAACGAGTCGAGTTCAAACATTTACCAAAATCAAAACCTTAACAAGAAACAAAGGTCATATAAGAGACGACGATATCGAGCAAATGTGAGAGCTAGGATAAACAAGGAAAGATCTACTGCAGAATGGCTTAGCTATCTAGGGGCATGTGATGCTCATCGAAAGCTAGTAGACAATTGGGGTGAACATCTCCAGAGTGTCATGTGGTGCAGCCCGCGACCCATTGACCTCGCTCAATTGGAGGTTACAGAGCCGAGAGTTAGCTCAACAACAAAAGGAGGCAGAACTAAAAGAAAGGTCTCTGTCAGAACAAGAGCCTGCTGACTTACATACGGCTCCTAAACATTTTAAATATTATACCACGGGGGAGCGAAAGGTTGTGTATGCCAAAGCCCAACGAATACCTACCAATGGAAGCAGTGGAGTCTATGATGGTCCAGCGGTAGTTAAAGAGATAGAATTAGCAGAACTAGGTGAGGAGTCTAAACCAGTCTTTATTGCTCAAGACCTTACCGAAATTGAAGAGGCTGTACTTAAGGAGCTCCTCAAGGAATACAAGTATATCTTTGCTTGGACATATCATGACATGAAGGGCGTTCCACCTTCTGTGGTGCAACATACAATTCCCATGATCAACACTGCTAAACCCGTCCAGCAACGACCCTATCCAATGAATCCTAAGTACACCAAAATTGTACAAGAGGAGATTGAAAAACTTATCCAATGTGGATTCATATACCCTATTGAGCACTCAGAATGGGTTTCTCCAATAGTCATTGTGCCAAAAAAGAATGGGAAACTAAGAGTGTGCGTGGACCTCAAGAAAGTTAATGCAGCCACTAGGAGAGATCATTATCCCTTTCCATATTCAGAACATGTGCTTGAAAGAGTTGTGGGCAAGGAAGCTTATAGCTTTTTAGATGGGTACTCTGGTTACAATCAAATCACAATTGCATTAGAGGACCAAGCTAAAATTGCTTTTATCACAGAGTTTGGAGTGTTTGCATTTCGTGTTATGGCTTTTGGCTTAACAAATGCCCCTGCTACATTCCAACGATTAATAAACACTGCGTTTAAAGAATTTCTAAGGGAGTTTTGTGAAGCTTTCCTAGACGACCTTTGTGTTTATTCTTCTTGGGAGAAGCATTTGTTATATCTACAAAAAATATTTGAAAGGTGCAGATTTTATCGTATCTCATTGAACCCTTTCAAATGCCAATTTTGGGTTAAGCATGGAGTCATTCTAGGGCATATAGTGTCCAAGAACGGGATATCCACAGATGAGAGTAAGATTAAAGCCATTGCCGATTTGCCACCACCTACAAACTATAAAGGAGTTCAAAGATTTATGGGCCATGTTGGTTATTATCGAAGGTTTATTTTAAACTTTGCCGAGATAGCGCGTCCATTGTACAAGCTTCTTATCGAGTTTCACTGGACGGAAGAATGTCATCAATCTTATGAGTTATTAAAGAAGGCCCTAACAAGTGCTCCAATCCTGCGAACACCTGATTGGAATGTACCTTTTCATGTGCATATTGATGCATCAAATTTTGCTATTGGGTGTGTTCTAACTCAACCAGGAGAACATAAATTGGACTACCCTATTAGCTTTGCAAGTCGCCAATTAAATGATGCCAAGATGAACTACACTACTACAGAGCGCGAAGGTCTAGCTATGATTTACGCAGTAAAGAAATTTCTCTATTACCTTCTTGCTACCAAGTTTGTGTTTTATGTTGATCATCAAACATTGCTATATTTGATAAACAAGCCGTGTTCCACAGGTCGAATTACACGATGGTTGTTAATTCTTCTTGAGTTTGACTTCACCGTTGTTGTGAGGCGTGGGAGGAAACATGTCATGGCGGATCATTTATCTCGTATCCCTAATGGCGAATCTCCTACGGGGGTTGATGATGAATTGCCTGATACTCCTTTGTTCATTGTTGAGACAATGCCTGAATGGAGTGAAAAGATTGTTAACTTCTTAGCTAATGGTTTTCCACCCAAAGAGCTGCGAAAAGATATAGCTCAAAAATTAATCAAGGAATGAAAACCCTATTGCTTACTGGCTGGAACTCTCTGTAAGAGAGGAAAAGATGATGTTCTTAGACACTGTGCCTGCGAGGATGAGTATTTATATATTCTACAAGAGACACACATGGGCGTAGCTGGTGGTCACTTTTCAGGAAAGTTGACTGCCCGAAAGATCTTACAGTCAGGCTATTGGTGGCCCACTTTGTTTAAGGATGCATCAATTTTTGCAAAGGGATGTGATGAATGCCAACGCTTCAACAAGCCACAAAGAAGGGATAGGATGCCTCTACATCCCATCAAGGTAACCCAACCATTTGAAAAGTGGGGCTTAAACTTTGTAGAACCGATTAGTTCGGCTGCACGTAACACGCAATCATGATATATCATTGTGGCTACCGACTATGTAACCAAATGGGCTGAAGCAAAAGCAACACGAAAGGCGGATGCAAAAACAACAGCTAAGTTCCTCTTTGAGAACATTATCACACGTTTTGGATGCCCCTTTGAACTTGTGAGTGACAATGGAACTCATTTTATAAATGAAGTAATAAAAGAACTCACATCAAACTTCATGATATCTCACCACAAGTCTACACCCTATTGTCCCAAAGAAAATGGCCAAGCTGAGAGTACCAACAAAACTCTCATCTCCATTTTGACAAAGATAGTTGAGGCTAATCGCACTGATTGGGACCTAAATCTTACATCAGCTTTATGGGCTTATGGTACTGCGTATAAAGTTGCTATTAATTGCACACCGTTTAAGATGGTGTATGTCCAAGAAGCAATTATGCCATGGGAGTTTGTCATTCCTAGTCTTCGAGTAGCTTCTCAAGAAGGTTGGGATGGTAACCCCTTAGTGGAGCGATTATATATCCTGGAAAGGCTAGATGAAGAAAGGCAATTAGCTGTGCAAAATGCTCTAGTGGAGAAGGATAGGAGAAAGAAGTGGTTTGATAGCCATTTAAAGGATAAAGACATCAAGGTTGGTGATAAAGTTCTTATGTACGGGGTATGTAATGAAAAGAAGAAATTGAAATACGTTGGTAAGGGACCATATCGAGTGTGTGAAATTACCCCACAAGGGACCATTCGTGTGGTGACTCTAGATGGAGTTGAAACCATTGGATTCCTTAATGGGAGTAAATTCAAAAGATATTATGATCCTCTAAGCCAGGAAGAGTTGCAAGCTATCCATCAAAAGAAGGCTGCCAAGAAACAAGCAGAGCTTAGAAAAATCCAAGCAAGAGTTGAGGCTCGAGAACGACAACAACGTCTTAGATGCCAACGAGAGGCTAATCTGGGAATCACGCAAGCATTTTTTGAGGACACAGATGACGAATCATTAGAATCTGAGCCACCGCTATGATACCCAATTGAGCTAAATAGTCCCTATTGGAAAGTACTATACAATGCCTTATTAGATACGGGAGCTAAACACAACTTGTTATCCTATGGATTTTGGTGTCAATTAGGGAAACCGACCCTATCCCCGAGTACGATGCAAGTCAAGGGCATTAATAAAAGGAAAATTGCTATTCTTGGAGTCCTTCAGACCCCTGTTGTCTATGACAATGGAAGCATAGTGCAGAGGTTTCTAGTCATGCCCGCGGGAGCTATGGAAGGCAACGTAAACCTGGGACGCACGTGGATGTTGGCAACCAAATGCACTATTGATTGGGATATTGGTAGTGTCATGACGCGACCACCGACTCTTACCCCTATCATTCAAGCAAAGTCACCTACGTTGCAAACTCTAGCAAAGTTGAAGGATAGCCAACATTCACAAGCCAAGGTGGTTAACTCATCTTTGCCGGCTACCCATGAACCTAGCACTTCAACACTTGTAGTTGCAGCAAGCAGTAATATTGCAAGTACTCAACGTGCACGACCTAAGAGTACATATCAATGGGTCCCCAAGGCCTTACTTCCAACTACCTCAACCCTCCCATCCATTTCAAGAAAAAATTTCCCTGGAGAACCAAGAGCGCGCTCTAGGAGATTCAAGACCAAATCACGATGGATTCCAAAATGACTATTAGAAGCCCAAGGCTACTATGATGGAAATGAGCAAATTTGGGTACCTAAACGTAAAATGTGTCCTTCCCTATCGACAACAAACCCATATGAGTCAAACAGTGTAACGCTAAAGCCAATGGCAGACCGTGGGAAGGGAAAGATCACAGAATGCTACACACCTAGTCCAGAGCTAGTTTGGGCTCCAAGGCAAAACCAATTTATTCCACCTAGCTCAGGAAGGGGGGAGTTCCATGAAGCTTCTAGCTCCTCATGTAATTCATCCATAGAGGTAAAATCTTCTACACAGCCTCCATCTATAGTAGTGGACCTCCATGAAGCTACAAAAGAATCCACACCTCCCAGTGTTCAAGAATCACCTGATGAACCACTTCAAGTTCGATCCTGGGAGAGTACCTTACCACCCTTGTAACTTGACGAGGCACCTAGGGTAATAGAAAAATACTGGCAAAAATCCTCACCTATTACCAACTGGAACAATTGGTTTCAAAGGGTGATGAGCTCATTTCAAACGGTATGATCTACCCAAGAAAGGGGGGAGTGTTTGCTGACAATCATCACTCACTCACTTTCCTCTCAACCTTTCCCCCTGACCCCTTAATCTCCAATCTTAGGGAATGTATATATAAAGCCTTATACTCACAAAAACAAGATAAAAAAATAAAAGAGCAAGAGCCAGAACACAAAATCATAAAAACAAATTATGCACAAGAACACGACCCTTGTAATATTTGCACTCTAACCATCATCTATTTGCGTGTACAGATATGGCTAGTACTCTAGAGTCATCCACTCCTGCCTTGGGTGAGAGGTACCCTCGTTACTTTTCACAAATATTTCACATGGTCTTTCCAGTGCTTGCATGTGAATGGGATTTGATAGGTACGCTAGCATGTGAGAGGAATTTTGAGGAGTTAGAATGGCTGGTACGTCTCTTGACCACGTCAGATCCATACTTAGTAGAGAGCGTTTCTCCCATTCCACAAGCCTACCCTTTTGACCAAGATGACTATAGGCGTCTAGTGACCTTCTTAGTAAACATGGGCACCTATGATGAAGAAGAAAATTTACAGGACTACACGGATGGCACATATGGTCTCATGGATGATGACTTTGTTTATCTCGACGACAAGGATAGGGGTTTAGCCTTAGGGTTTCCCCCCAACCTCTACAATATCCTATTCCCTTGACTCTCTAGGGGGAGTGCAAATAATTAGGTTAGGGTTCCTTATGTTTTTTGTTGTGTTCAATAAGTGTTGGTACCTTTTCCCACTAATGTGCCTCCTGGAGGTATTCCTTTTGTTTCCTAGTGTGTACAGGAGCATGTTGCCATTGATAGGATTTGGACCTTCATGAAATCTTTATCTCGACTCACTCTTCAAATCAAGCGCGACCATCGACACAAACAGGTGTTTCTTGTCCATTAGCATTGCCCCTTATCTTTTTTGCATCTATGATTGTCTGCTTTGATTGTGATTGGTAGGATAATATCCAACACATTTGCTTAGTAACAAACATTTAATTCAACGTAATTTTTTGTCATAATCACTTGTCTAGGTTTAAAGATCAAGCAGTCCGACTAAGCTAGTTTGACCAAGTTAGGTGTTAGAGATCTTCTCTTATACCATGGGGAATGCCTTCCTAATAATTAATGGTTACTTAGGTTCTTAATCCGATTTAGGCAGCATTGTGTGAAATGTACTAGGGCTTTCTAGTGGGCTTGACCCTATTGACCTTTAGCTTAAGTATTATAAAGGGAATTTACTAGTGTGATGAGCCTGGGGAGGTGTATCAGTGTTATATAACCCCCTAAAGTTACAAAATTAAAATGATGAAAATGAACAAACAAAAAATCAAAGTGCCACATTGTAAAATCTTAAGCTAGAAGAGAAATCTCAGCTTGATTGGGTACTTCACTCACATGTATCGCCTATGGTACTAGAGCCCTAGAGGTTCCCAGTATGGGCGCTTTTTCTTGAAAAGCAAAAAACCCAAGGCATACAAAATAAGCACACACATCAAAATTGAATCACTGTGAAAAGAATTTGGGGTGTCAAAGAAAAAGTAATCATTCAGGCGATGATTTCATGAGAAATTCCTTTTATGGTAGCTTAACTACAAGGTCTTCTAGATATAGCCTCTAGTCAGCCCTCAAACATGAATACTTGGCTCTCGCGATTAAACAACTTAATTGACCACAGAAAATTAAGAAGCTTACCCATGGTATTAATATTCGATCTCTAGTGCCTTTCGACCGTCAAATTAGCGACCCCAGACTTGTTTAATTTTTTACCTTTACATCTGTTTATGCATTTGATTACATTGCAATTTAATGTTCATTGCTGACAAATTGTTTGAAATTCTTTTACCAATCAATTTCTCTATCTAAAACTGCATATGCTTTTTAATCACTTATGAGAATGCAATTACTATGCCAATGTTGTTTGATTTTGTAGTGATTGAAGAAGGCTAAGGACATTCATCGCAAATGCTCTTCCACCTCGACGAACGAGCTTCAACTCAATAGCTTCCGAGGACGGAATCTACATCAGGAAGGGGGGCATGTTAACCCTCACGGCTCACGGACACCCCATCACCTATGACGGACGTGTATTATGTATTTGGTAGAGTCAGGTACCGGGCTTGTCGAACCAATAGGAAAAGGGTAAGAGTGATCGCCGATGAGAGGCGCACTCTAACTGGGACATTCAAGGGATTAGTTGGCTAAGCATGGGCGCCCAAGTGTGAATGGGGTGAGCTCATATAAAAGCCAACTAAACCTAAAATTCACTTATTCTCTCATTTGTGCAATAGAAGAGTGCTCTTGCTCCATCTCCATCTCCATCTTCTTCTTCTTCACCTCCTTGTGTGTGTGTGTATGTGTGTGTGTGTGTGTGTGTGTGTGTGTGTGTGAAGAGAGAGAGAGAGAGAGAGAGAGAGAGAGAGAGAGAGAGAGAGAGAGAGAGAGAGAGAGAGAGTGCGATCGAGCATTGCGACGACGGCACGACGGCGGCGAAGCGGCGGCTCCTTCTTCTTCGCAGCGAGGAATTCTCCACGAAGCAAGCGTAGAGCGGTGAGTGACACACCATCGATTTCTTTGAGCTTACTAGTTAAGCTAGTTGTGTGCTTGGAGCCGTCTGTGGCTCGCACACAGTGTTAGGCAAGTCCCTTGCTTCGATAGTGCGGCAAGGAGCACACATGGATCTTCTAGAATGTGCAAACAAGAAATGAACTTCAAGTTGCAAGATTGACTTATAAAGTACTAATTTTTCTAAAAAAACTTAAAAACTCAATAATACTATTAAAAATAAAAACTAACTCCAAAATTGTCGAAATTTGTTACATGGAACCCGTGATTGGGGCGTCAACAAGTCACGTGGGATTACAATGTATGCTGGTTAGTGTCAAAAATTTATTGGTTTTCTACCCAACGTCTGCCATTTTGTCGCCGTATCGCCAACCACCGTCGGAATCGATCTTTTGCACTAGAAGCATGATATGATTGCGATTGCTTCATGCTAACTACTTTCTCTATTTTGCATTTCAAGTTTCTTTGCACTCAGTCTTCCTCCTTTCTCTCCCCGCTAAAACTCTGTAGAACCAATTTAACATTTGTGTAGGGCATTACTCTTTTTCCTCCCACCTCCATGCCTTGTATTTTTAAAATACACTGCTTTTGCTTGATAGTGTGAGCGCTCCATTCCTTGGCTACTCCAGATACCCAATGAACCGAATGTGTTGAGAAAAAAAGAGCTATGAGCAAAAAGATGTGCTACAAAAATATAAAGCTTTAGTTAAAACACTGATGTTTTTTTATTGCAACGACAAAGTGTTCAACCCACCATGTAATGTGTTATGTGTGTCTCCCCCCAGGCATCCACCATTTGCACTGTGAAACTATTGATTACAAACTTTAAAGTGGATATCTCAACAGAAGTTAGATTTGCCTTTTCAAGCAAACAAAAAATGTCATCTACAAACTACCACACACGAGCACGCTTAATTCCTAGAGCTGCTTTATTGCCTCTGTAGGTGGTACTGTCACACACCTTTTTCCACAACTGAAACTCATCGGGACTTTGGGAGTTAGAATGTCTGAAAGCATATGCCTAGCTTTACTACCACCCATACATATTTTATTAGGATGATCCTGTGTACTTCCAGATGCCTTCCTGTCCTTTGATAGCTCTACTACACCCCCATGCAGGCCAACGCTTGATATAATGGATTCAAGTTCTCTGATACACTCTTCCCTTCTTTTTGCAGGCTCCATAGTTCCAAGCATAATTAATATGGAGCATAGGCAACTTGTCAAGAATTTGTAGACGAGCATGAAGAGTGCACACATGCACATTTATCAGCGGAATCGGTAGAATAGGATCCCAACTTGGATTGTACATGTCTCGATTAGGGGCTACACTCTGGTTACAACTGAGGATACCTTGAAACCATTGTTGTAGTACTTTACCCACTGTTTGTGTAGTGGTCACATCTTTCACAGAATTGATTGTAGCTTTGCCACCCTTACCCTTACCCTTACCCTTACCCTTGCCCTCAGTTCCTAATGAGACTTTATTGTGGTAGCAATAAATGCATGGAAAGAGGGTCATTGCACCTTGCTTGCATCCTAACATGATACACTTGAGAGTTTTCAAGTCTCCTGCTAAGTGCCACTCCACTTGGAACATACCCAGACCTGAAACCTGCAATGATTGTCCTTCTTGTTGTTGATGAATGATGTCAACGATTGGGGTGTGATTAAAATACCATTTGAGGGACTCATGTGTCTCATGTGGGAGATCAGAAGATGCCAGCCACCAAATATTCTTCTCGGACTGAACACCTAAATAGGTGTTTCCCTTCTCGCTGGCATTTAGCTCAACATCAATGCCCACCAAGGCTCCGTTCATAAGCGTAACTCTTATCCTTTTGAGCCATTGACCTTTGACAATTTGGCACTCATCAAGATTCATCACAAATATAACTTTGCCATCACACTCTTCCTGTGTCAACCCATAAAATTTGATTATTGACTCCTGGAGCTTCAACAAGTCAACATAGACATTATTAAACTCGTTGTAACGAAAGGATTTGTTCTCTTCTAATGGCAAGGCATCCTCCACATATTGAAATCCACCCAACAAGCTTGAAACATCATTATTTTTTTCCACACTAACAGTGTAAGGCATTGGCAGCAACCTAAACAAACTTTTTGCTTTGTGACCTAGTGTGACAAGTCTATGCAAAGCTTCATAGGCCTTGAAACTTATTCCTGCGATGTCACACATCTCTGTCATCTCTTGAGGTGAAACAATGCTCTTTAGCTCACTGAAATACTTATGGCGCCAAACTTTAGCAATGCCAGCATTGGATGGATCATCCAATAGCTCCACCAAATCCTTTGGTTTGATGATATGATATAGCAGAGTATGTCCAATCGTTTCAGCATTGAAATTGATTCCCATCATCGTCCGAGCCAAGTTTCTGCATATTGAAATAATATTACAGCAATCTACAAAAAATGTATGAAATTAGAAGCTTGCATTTGTATTCCTACTGAGTTTGACATATACATTTCCTTTGAGCTCCACCGCTTGAAGACAACATAGACATCACATGTCTGTTGAGCTTGCAAATGTGATAGCCCAATCAAATGTGTGTGAGATGATCAATTTGTTGGTGCATATTACGTGCAGTGTGTTGTAGATGAACATAACTGTCTAGGCAGCACTCTGCTCCAATTTTTGATGCTCTATCTTTTTAATAAGCTTTGACATCTCCTCATTTAGCTGCTCCGTCTTCTCATTGGCTTCCTCTCTGACTTGCTGAATGTCTTTCGCGTACTTCTCTTGCAATGATAATTAGGTAGCACAGAGATGTTTTCTTGCTTCCCTTTCATTGACAAAAGCTGAATGTAATCTCCAGCAGTAGTCAAACAGTCCGTCTCTCCCATCTCCAATAAAACGTAGTAGCTCAGTGACATTACGAAAAGGCGATGATGCATTTTTCATTTGATTGCCAGGGTAAGTATGGTCATCAACCCATAAGTTGATTGCCTTCCATTCGTGGTTTTGTAGCTGGTCTCCAGCATTGGGATTAGATGTGCCAAGTCCCACAATAGCATACTCCTGCTCTAAATCAGTCTTTACTCGATATTGTTTTGACTTGTTAGTAATGTCTTGCAGTGGTAGTGGATTGAATGACATTTGCATTAGTTAATCAAGAAAATTAGTGAGAATGTGTAATGGTGACTGCTACAAGTAGGTAAAGGTGGCTAGGGAGGAAAGAAGTGGAGAGTACTTAGAGATATGAGAAAAAGATTATGTTGTGGAGGGATGAAAGAGAGGGAGTGCAACTCAATCTCCTTTAATTTTGAATTGTTGATCATGACTGGAGAGAGAGAAATGTTGTTGCACAAAAAGGTAAGGGAGTTTTCCATTGCACTTGGCTGGAGTGGGAGAAGCATGCGAGGGGGAGAGAGAGAGAGAGAGAGAGGGGGGGGGGGGGGGGGGGGGGGGGGGGGGTGGGGGATAGAAAGACAATAAAGGAAGAGAGAGTGGGAGAGAGGACACATCTGCAACCTTGGAGGATTTGCACTTTTTCAGAAAGAGGTAGCCAAGAATGTTCCTTAATGATTGGAAGAAGAAGTGACATGAGAGAAAAGGAGGGAAAGAAAGAGAGAGAGCTAGCTCACATTTCAAAGAGAGAATACAATGAGAGAATGTGGAAAATATGGTTTTTTGGCGAGGGAGGGGGGCGGGGTGGGGCTAAAAAGTACCTCCTTTAATGAGTTCTAAGTGAGAGAGAGTGTTTTATATGTTAGAGAGAGAGAAGAGGAGTGGGAAAAGGACATTTTAAAATTCATTTACCCACCTCTCTTTTGGGTTACTGAATAGACTATTTTCAAATTCAAAATATGGAATGCCTTTTTTTCAAATCTCAGCATAGGCCTTTTTGCCTCTCTTTTAGGCTCGGTCAAACTTGGCTTAAGCTTTAAGCATTCCCTTAAAATGCCAAATAAAGAGGCCCTCCTATACCCCATTCACTTCCTAATGTAAGCTTGTATCCATGGTATATTTCTATTTGTGCTTTAATGAATCTTCTCTTGGACAAGTGGTGAGCCTTATAGCTACCATCTACAATATATCATACGTTGTACAAGTGGTGGATCTTGCGTTGATTCTCCGTGCCTAACTTAGACAAGTGACATACCTTGTTTATCCTTATGTTTCAATTGAGCTAACCTTGGACAGGACCTTGATTCTCTTAATGTTACCATATACGTATGGTAGTGATGTGTGTGAACACGCTTAGGACCACCGAGACATTTTTTACTCAATAGGAGGTTCTCCCCCCATGCATTGTATATACGTCCATCACTCTAGGGCTATCTAATATTTCCATTGCACACTAAGTGATGCTACTCTCTATTGTGTGCCTTGATCTTCCTTTGTCTTCTCCAAGCTGTGTGCATTTCCCTGCAATCCTATTTCCAACAATTCATATCAGAGCAAGTTGCATCCTCTCAGGCTCAGTCGCCGGTAGCTCCAACACACACGTGCTCACTTTCTCCTATTTTTATGAGCTTTTGTGAGCATCAATAGGTCAAAAAATACTTTGAGTGAGCTTGTAGAGCTCGGTTTGCTCAGATTTTTCATTTGGCCTCATTCTTCGGTATCCATATGTATTCTTGATTAGCCTGTGCTCTGGCCAACTTCTTTGGTAGCCAAATGTGCTTTGTTCCAGTTCTTGGAGTCCACTGTGATGACCTTGATAGCTACATCTTCTTTGGAGTGGCTTTGCATGACTATGTTGTAGGGTTGGCTTGTATGGGGATCCAAATGTATTCTTTATATAAGAGAAACATGTTTAGTGCTAATTGTCTTTCCCCTCCCCCCCCCCGGCCAATTCTCTTTTCTCATCATTACCATTTCTTGATAAGTATCGCCGCTCGCTTAAAGTGCATAAAGTTACACAAATGTGTTCAAGATGTTTGTTGGTAAGGATAGATTGGATGGGAACGATTACCCTATGTGGGATTACTTGATGCAACATGTCCTTTTGTCAAAGGGCGCTTGGAATACTGTGCAAGCCATTGATGTACGTCTTGGTTCTGTGGATACACGCAATGTTGAGGATGCTGCAGATTTTGGTGGTAGAATTGTTGCTATTACAACTATTTTGCCTATGGCTAAGAAGGCTTGTTTGGATGTAAGAGTTGTGTTGGCTCATGCATTGATTGCTATGTCTATGAAGCGGACTATTACTCCTCACATTCATTCAACAAAATTTGCAAAACAAGCTTGGGACATTCTGACCGGTCTTTATACAAGTCACAACGACGCTAAAATTGCATTGGTGCGTAATGAGCTGGAGTCAAAGATTATGCATGAGGAAGATGAAATGGGCACTTTCCTTGCTAGTGTCAAGGATATAAATGAGCACTTTCCTTGCTAGTGTCAAGGATATAAATGAGCAACTTATTTTTTCAGGTGAAGTTATTTTTGACAATTCCCTATTGTAGACTGTTCTTGATGCTTTGTCATATTCTTATAAGAATTTTGATAGTACTTGGAGACTTATGACCCAAAGATATCCAGAAGTTGGAAGGTTTGATGCATTATGCACATTGCTGCTGCAAGAGTCACTTTCCAGAGACAACAGGGCTAAATAGCACATATTTGAACAAGCCTTTATTGCTACTCAAAGAAAAGGTGGTAACAACAATGTAGCCATTTCTTATGGTTCTTCTGTGAGTGGTAAATCACATGTTCCTAATGCTTTTGTTGGAAGCAATCCGTCTGGGAATTCTGGTGAAAAGGGCAAAAAGAAGATGCATTGCCACTATTGTAAAGCTAATGATCACCTGATCAGCATTGCCCTAAGTTGAGGCAAAAGAGGCTAGTTCCAATATAAATGCAACTATTATTGAGTCTTCTATATGAAAGGAGATTGTGATGTTAATGTTGATGTAAAATGGGCTTTTAGTGCAAAGTGCACTTATAGTCCTTCTGTCCATGATGCATGTATATCAATTGCTACAGATGCTCATGTGTGGTACTTTGACAATGGTGCTACAAAGCACATTACCTCTCATCATGACTTGTGCTGCAGGAGAAAATCACACCACCTATTAAGTGCATGCAACACTACCTAGATCAACATAATTTCAATTGATGACACAAATGACACCATAGGCACATAGAGGTAATCTCTATAGCTTGTCAGGCTAAGACCATCAAACACATACAACACTCTAGAAGGCCAACTAAACCAAAATCAAGAATCTCACTGCTCTCAACTATATCACCCAACCCACATACACACAGATGGAAGGAATCTCACCAAATCATACCAAAACAGTACAAAACTTAAGGAACACCATCCTCTCACTAGGATACACCTGCCCCAAAGCCTTTGCACTCAAAATCCTCACTCTAAACCCATTTGTTGCAAACGGGTATGCCAAGACATCAAATTTTTGAAAGTGCCCAAAACCAAAATCTATAAGCATTTATGTGTAGCTTATGTCACCATGATTCTAACAATGACTTGCACGCAAAAAACAACCATCATTTGATACACTTACGATCGCATATAGCTCGTACATGTGTAAGCGTGTGTGCTTCATTTTGCATGTAGTGCTAGGTGTTCTTATGTAACTCTCTCCGAGCCTATAGTAATGGTGCAAAAACATCTCCAATGCAATGAGCGAGCAGGGAGTAACATCAGGATGAAGCTCACTCTCTCTCTCTTTTTCTCTCTCAAACACAATTGATGGCAGCACAATACCTTGATTAAGATTAAAGTTCTTCTTACAAAACGACCTAGGAGCTTTACATACTAAGGCTACCATAGCTTAAACGAAAAATAGAGTTCAATGGGTCAAATGGCTTTGTATATACAATGTGGAAGTGCCATTGCACCCCGACTTCTGCAACTAGATTAGCTACTCATTACAAATGATGTTTTAAACCATAATCCACATCATTTCATAACTCTCAAAAAATAATACTTTGGTACAAAAATTGAGTTATGCCATACTGTTGACCAATGGGTCAACACTCTCTCCCTCCAAATTCATGTCGTCCTTGACATGACCTAATTGTTAATGTCTGTGCAGTCTTTGTTGTCATTTTTGTTTTTTGTTTTTTTTTGCCTGCAATGCTTGTACATTGTATTTTGGATGAAGCTATAAATTCCTTACTAGAATCTCTTTTGATGTCCAGTGCTTGTTGGCATTGCTATAACTTCAAGAATGACTTCAGTCTTTGAGTCTTCAATCCTCTTCCTTTTGTGTATGCTCTTCCTCATTGGGGACTTCTTTGTTCTGGCATCAAGGTGATCAAATTCACATTTTCCAGTGTTAGCTTTTGTGTGCTGTGTAAATCATTATACTGTTTCTTCTTGATACATAACTTAATTAAATCATGACAAACCCTAGTTAATTCCCCAAGTTAGTAACTTGCTTCAAAAAGGCCTTATCCGACATCATTCGTGATAGATGACCATCTATGAGCTATCATTGTTCATTTGTCCCCGAAAGTCATATACATAATGTACATGGTATGTAAATGGCTATCATGGCTTCAAATTTGGAAAATTGTACCTTTGGCTAGGGGTTAGACTTCTATCCTTTTCAAAAAAAATTATTAATTTATTTGTCCTTCACCCTTAGCTTGTATTCTCTATTCATAGCTTGGTGACAAAGTTTGGCTCGATTTGGACTTGTATTTGGCTTTCTAAGCTAACTTTTTGAATTTCGATCTCAAAAATGATTGATGGGCATCTCTGGCACCTTTTGGCTGCCAAACTTGAAATGAATTATACCCTAAGCATCATATAAACATGTAGAACCAATACTAATGACTAGAATTTGGCTTGACCCCTAGTTGCTCCTGCACACATCTATCATGATAGATGACTCAATTGTCTTTTCTACCTGCTAGTTATCATTAAGTCACATACAAGATAAAAGATTTATACGATAAAGATCTACTTTCTGTATACGATCTTGTAGTTGTGTGACGTGTTTGATAGGCAACTTTACAGTTGATGGGTGCTTTTGTTTTGTCTCACACCAACTTTCTTTGTCCTTGTAGGCCATTTCGGAGTTTTATGACCATTCTCAGTCATTTTTGGCCTCATATTGTTGTTGAATACTGACCAACATTCTTTTCATACCTCTAACATTATAGGGTTGTGCACATGGCGTTTGAGACATACCTCGTGAAGTTTCATCATTTTCTTGTACCTTCTTCTCTTTATACTGCTGAGGCATGTCTTCAGTCTTTTCTTCATCTAGATTATGGATTTTTTCCATGTTTTTCTCAAAAAAATCTCAAAAAATAACTAAATAAAACCAAAAATCAACTCAACAAAAAGTAAAATCATTCGATTAGAATTCTAAATGCTATGTACTTTGTACACATGTCCCTAGGGGCTCATATATGGCTTTTATCTCCGTACTCCTCCTGTAACGCCTTTATAAAGAGCATATACTCTGAATTTTGTCAAAAAATTATCACAATCAAATGCAAAAACTCAATGCAACTTACAAAACATTGCCCTCTAATATTCATAATATTAGGTTTGCATTGAGAATGCATCCCCCCTCGTATTTGGAGTTCTCTTGAATGACTGCGTATCGTCAAGGGAATGTGATGTGCTTGGGAAAATAAAAATTGTGCTAATGCACGCTTTGGAATTTAGCCCTATGCATACACAGTCAATGTATGGGAAAATTTTATGTTGTGCAAGATATGGGTAAGAGAAATTTGCTTATTGGCATTTGTTGGCAAGGCTTCCTATGTTAAGCAATTGTGATGGTCTTTGAAGCTCATGTGCCGTTTTCTTGATTGAAGGTTGTAGAGATTTTTTTAAGTCTTACTTATCTGTTTCATGCTTCTTTGGGATCCATTTCAGCCTCGTTGTTGGTTGTCATATCTGGCATTGTTCCTTAGCAGTGGATTTTGGCTTGACCTTCGGTATCCATATGCATTCTTGATTAGCATGTTCTCTAACCAACTTCTTTGGTAGCCAAATGTGCCGTGTTCTAATTTTTGGGGCCACTGTGATGACCTTGATAGCTACATATTCTTTGGAGTGGGTATGCATGACTATGTTGTAAGGTTGACTTGTTTGGGGATCCAAACGTATTCTTGAGATTTATATAAGCAAAACACATTAAGTGTTTATTGTCTTTTCCCTCTCCCCCACCCCCTGCCCCCCCCCCCCCCCCCCCCCCCCCCCCCCCCCCCCCCCCCCCCCCCCCCCCCCCCCCACCCCCCCCCAATTCTCTTTTCTCATCATTACGATTCCTTGGTAAGTATTGCTCGCTTAAAATAACACCCATGTGTTGAAGATGTTTGTTGTTGAGTATAGATTGGATGGGGACAATTACCCTATGTGGGATTACATGATGCAACATGTCCTTTTGTCAAAGGGTGGTTGGAATACTGTGCAAGCCATTGATGTACGTCTTGGTTCTGTGGATACAGACAATGTTGAGGATGCTACAGGTTTTGGTGGCAGAATTGTCTCTGTTAGAACTATTTTGCCTATGGCTGATGAGCAGGCTCGTTTGGATGTAAGAATTGTGTTGCCTCATGCATTGATTGCACTATTTGTGAAGTGTACTATTACTCCTCACATTCGTTCAACAAAATCTGCTAAAAAAAGCTTGGGACATTCTAACTGGTCTTTATACAAGTTGCAAAGAAGCTGAATTTGCATTGCTACGTAAAGAGTTGGAGTCAAAGATTATGCATGAGGAAGATGAAATGGGCACTTTCCTTGCTAGTGTCAAGGATATAAATGAGCAACTTATTTTTGTAGGTGAAGTTATTTTTGACAATTCCCTTGTGCAGACTGTTCTTGATGCTTTGCCAAATTCTTACAAGGATTTGATAGTACTTGGAGACTTATGACCCAAAGAAATCAAGAAGTTGGAAGGTTTGATGCATTATGCACACTGTCTGCGAGAGTCACTTTCCAGAAAAAACAGGGCTAAACAGCACATAGTTGAACAAGCCTTTATTGCTACTCAAAGAAAAGGTGGTAACAACAATGTAGCCACTTCTCATGGTTCTTCTGTGAGTGATAAACCACATGTTCCTAATGCTTCTGTTGGAAGCAATCCATCTAGGAATTCTAGTGAAAAGGGAAAAAAGAAGATGCATTGCCACTATTGTAAAGCTAATGATCACCTGATCAACAATGCCTTAAGTTGAAGGCAAAAGAGGATGGTTCCACTACAAATGCAGCTATTGTTGAGTCTTCTATATGAAAGGAGATTGTGATGTTGATGTTGATGCAAAATGAGATTTTAGTGCAGAGTGCACTTATGATCCTTCTATACATGATGCATGTATATCTGTTGCTAAAGATGCTAACATGTGGTACTTTGACAATGGTGCTACAAAGCACATTACCTCTCATCATGACTTGTGTTGCGGGAGCGAATCACACCACCTATAAAGTGCATGCAACACTACCTAGATCAACATAATTTCATTTGATGACACATATGACACGATAGGCGCACGAAGGCAATCTCTATAGCTTGTCAGGTTGAGACCATCAAACACATACAACACTCTAGAAGGCCAACTAAACCAAAATCAAGAATCTCATTGCTCTCAACTATATCACCCAACCTACATACACACAAATGGAAGGAATCTCACCAAATCATAGCAAAATCATACGAAACTTAAGGAACACCATCCTCCCACTAGGATACACCTACCCCAAAGTCTCTACACTCAAAATCCTCACTCCAAACCCATTTGTTGCAAATGCCTATGAAGACATCAAAATTTTGAAAGTGCCTAAAATTGAAATGTATGAGTACCTATGCATAGCTTGTGTCACCATGATTCTAACAACTACTTGCACGCAAGAAACAAACATCATTTGACACACTTACAACCACAAATAGCTCCTAGATTTGTTGGCACGTGTGATTTGTTTTGTGTGGAATGCTAGGCGTTGTTGTTGTGTAAGTCTCTCTTAGCCTATCGCAATGGTGTAGCCAGATCTCCAATGCGATGAGCGTTCAGGGAGTAGTGTCATGATGAAGCTCACACTCTCTCTCTCTCTCTTTCTCTCTCAAAGACACTCACCGGTAGCACTATACCTTGATTAAGATTAAAGTTCTTTTTACAAAATGACCTAGGTACCTTTTATACAAAGGCTACCATAGGTTTTAAAAAATATATAGTGTTAAATGGGTCAAATGGATTTGTATTTACAATCTCGAAGTGCCATTGCACCCCGGCTTTTGCAGGTAGTATAGCTACTTGATACAAATGATTTTCTTAACCATAATCCGCATCATTTCATAACGCTCAAAAAAATAATACTTTGGTACAAAAATTGAGTTATGCCGTACTGTTGACCCATGGGTCAACACTCCCCCCCTCCAAATTCATGTCGTCCTTGACATGACCTAATTGTCAATGTTTGTGTGGTCTTTTTTGTCATTTTTGGTTTTGTTTTTCTTGCGCTCCAATGCTTGTACATTGTCTTTTGGATGCCTCTGTAAATTCCTTACTAGAATCTCTTTTGATGTCAAGTGCTTGTTGACCTTGCTATACTTCAAGAATGACTTCAGGCTTTGAGTCTTCAATTGTCTACCTTTTGTGTATGCTCTTCTTCATTGGGGACTTCTTTGTTCCGGCATCAAGGTGATCCAATTTGCATTTTCCATTGTTATCTTTTGTGTGCTAGGCAAATCATTATACTGTTTCTACTTGATACATGACTTAATTAAAGCCTGACAAACCCTTGTTAATTCCCCAAGTTAGTACTTGCTTCAAAAAGGCCTAATCCGACATCATTTGTGATAGATGACCATCTATGAGCTATCATTGCTCAATTATCCCCAAAACTCGTATACATGATGTACAGAATATGTAGATGGCTATCATTGCTTCAAATTTGAAAAATTGTACCTTTGGCTAGGGTTAGACTTGTATCCTTTTCAAAACAAAAAATTTATTTATTTTTCCTTCACCCTTAGTCTGTATTCTCTATTCATAGCATGTTGACAAAGTTTGGCTTGATTTGGACTTGTATTTGGCTTTCTAAGCTAACTTTTGAAGGAGAGGAGCCGGGAGCACAACGAAAGAGGAAGATGAATAGGCACACTCACACACACACACACACCATTTCCAGCAGTGCCAAGTTAATAAGGCAGAGAGCCTCAAGATAAGTGGCCTTTTACATCCTTTAGAGATTCTACAAGGTAAGTGGGAGAGTATCTCTATGGATTTTGTAGTAGGACTACCTACTACAAACGTGGCCATGATTCCATATGGGTAATTGTAGACCGTCTCACAAAGATGGGTGGATTCATTTTCACTAAGACTACGGTTAAGAAATCGAAATTAGCACGGCTATTTGTAGAGCATATATATAAACTCTACGGTCTTCTAGCTAGTATCATTAGTGACAGAGATCGAAAGTTCGATAATCACTTCTGGAGAGTTGTGTTTCAAAAGTTGGAAACTAAACTTAATCTAAGTACGGCTGATCATCCAAAAACAGATGGTCAAACCAAAAGAGTTAATCAAGTGCTAGAGGATATGCTACGAGCGTACGTTAGCAAGAAGCAAACCAATTGGGAAGACTACTTACCTATATTGGGATTTGCTTATAATAGTTCAAGGCATGTGACTATAGGGTTTAGTCCATTTATGCTTTTATATGGATTTCAACCTAGATCACCCGTTTTGGTGGGGTTGGCTAAGGAGAAGATACAACAAGAGAAGGATTTTCTCCAAGATCATTTTGACATGCTTTGAGTTGCTTGAGAGAATGTTAAGCAAGCTCAAGATCGATATAAGAAGTACGCAGATGAGCATCATCGTCTTGCTACTTTTGAAGAAGGAGACAAGGTTTTCCTCAAAGTTTCGGAGCATTCAGAAAGTCTGAAGAGTGGAAAAGTTGCTAAAATTTCACCACACTATTGTGGACTGTTCACCATTCTCAAACGTATAGGTCAAGTGGTCTATAAGTTAGCTCTTTCAGAGCACTCGCGAGTTCATCCTGTTTTTCATGTTAGCCGTTTACGAAAACAGCTAGGATAGAATGATAATGTCATTGACATAGGTGTGTTAGTTGACCTTATCTAACCGCCAATCATCCCTCATGATCCCGAAAGGATTTTGGATTCTCATGAGCTTCACACCAGACATCACGTCAGACGACATGTGTTGGTAAAATGGCTAGATATACGTGAAGAAGGTTCTACATGGGAGAATGTCTCCGCACTTAAGAAACACTTTCCTACATCCGTTTTCAAGGATGAAAATGATTCTCCAAGGGGGGGGGTAATGTAAGGACATGGGTCCTACGGGCAAGGCCACCGGACAGTGTGTAAGCTCGGGGGAGGCTATAAGATAGCATGGTTGGGTGGAGACTAGCACACACATTACCACCGCCCTTTCAACTACGACATGGTAAGATTATCCGATGCTATCTTATTAAGTTCAAAAATTATTCTTTTGAAGATGCTAGATGGATGCAAGGAATACAACTTAAGGATAGTCTGAACCTTGTCAATGCTTACAATTCTATAGTAGAGTAAGCAAATGTACAAATTTATTTTAAATGACCAATGTTTTTGTCTTATAAGACTAGTTCTCTTTTTACTGTGCACAAATTTAAATAGTATGCATGCTTACAATCATGTTTGTGATGACAACGTCTCTCAAAAATCGAGTAGAAGTTGTCACTCTACTTGGGAGAGTGAAATGGACTAAAGAGCATACATGCTTGCGGTAGCTATGTCTCCCAAGCACCAAATGGATTAGTCATCCATTTTAAAAATATTTCATAGGGTAAAGAGGGATCCTCTACCCGCTAAGAAAGATTGACTAATGATTAAGGCTTTATCTCTTCTAGCTCATAGTCGAGGACGACTATGATTTCAAGAGAGAGGTAATGTCATAACATCTAATATCTAACCAACCCAAATGATTTTCTCATATTAAACTGATCATTTAATGTGGGAGAATAAATGAAAACAAGGGTTAGAATATAGACATGTGCTTATAGATCTATCTCAACATGGGGCCAATGGTAAAGCGGTCCAAATGAGAGATGATCTGTCAAAGAGCAAGGCTAACTAATGGATATTAAAAGACCTTAGGGTTAGCTTCATTAAAGACCTCCAAAGGTTAGTATTAAAAAGTCCTTTGACCTTAGGTAAGCTAGGACTTAGCTTGAGGTGCTTGTCCTGCTTGATGACTAAGGTGCTTGTTGTTCTTGATGACTCAGGTGCTTGAGGTGCTTGTCGTGCTTTTCGATAGGGAGATTGAGGTGCTTGTCGGAACACTACCCAAGATTGAGGTACTTTGTCATGCTTGCTGACTAAGGTGGTTGAAGGTAAGGTGTTCAAAATTCAACAACCATCCCTACAAGGAGGGGGGCGAGCCCTACAAGGGGGGGGGGGGGGGGGGGGGGGGGGGGGGGGGGGGGGGGGGGGGGGGGGGGGGGGGGTTAGAGAGAGAACACACACATCCTCACACACGGTAAGCTTGGTTCAAAGAAAGTACATATGAAGCTTGTCAAGTTCCTCTTCGTGTTGCCCTCATGGTGTGCCTAAAGACTATTGGTTAGCCTCCCAAGGGGTCCAATGATAAATTAGTAGATTTAATTGATTGTTTTTTCATATCAAGTCCTCTCTCTCAAAGGGAAAAGGGGGACACTTGTCCCAAGCCTTCCTTAGCATATCAAGTCCTATCTCTCAAAGGAAAAGGGGGACACTTGTCCCAAGCCTTCCCTTGTTGCTTGATATGATTCTTGTAGGTGATTGGCTAGGGCTAGGAAGGTCCAATGATCTTCAAGCTTGTGCTAGAAGAGGGGGTCGACCAAAGCAAGTAGGGGGCATGCTTGAGGGGTATACTCTCCCACACACACTCACACTCACTTTGATTGTGTGAAGTGCACAATGCAAGAGCTCCATCTCCTTCTCCAAGCTAGTAGAGAAGTGGAGATCCTACACCAACACTCTTGGCTATGGAATGCAAATCCAACCAAGATCCATGCTTCAATGCTTAAGCTTGCCATCTTCATTACTATGCTATTATGTATGCTAGCAAGAAGAGCGATGATAAGTGAGGAGCTAATTTTTTCTCCTATGAAATGTTTCTTCTTCCTCTTCCCTACTCTCATTCCCCACTAGCTCTCTCCACCTTCGAAGGTGTTTGAGGCCTTGGGACTAAGGCTTGGGATAGTTGATGCTTTTTGCAAAGTTTATGTTATGCTCGTGATGCATGAAGATTTCCATCTTCATTGCATCACCTAGTCACAAAGAACACAAAGACTGTATTGTACCAAGTCTCTCTTGATGGGAAAACTATAATACAAATGCCTATTGGAAGGGGGACCGCCGGCTCCACATAAATCTGGTCCTCAACTATTGTCATGTTCTCTAAACTCTCTCTCTTGCAAAAGTATTGTTCATGAAACGTTAACTAAATTCTATGTTTATGTTGCTACCATCAATTAATTTCACCCTCTATGCTCACAAAGTAATTCCACAAAAGTGCTTTCTCTAATTTCCGCTATTCTCAAAGTTCATAGGCCATTTCCATACACGGCGTTTGACATAGAGGGTGCAAGAGACGTTTGTTTGTCTTTGCCTAGTGGTGTGTCATATACGCTACATCATGTGCACTTTTTTCTCTCAACTGAGATAGAGCTTGATCTCAGTGAAACAGCTAGCAGACCTTAGTTGTGAGATACTACTTAGAGAGCAGTTTCTCCAGATGCATTGCGGTTCATTAGTGATTGCTATAGGCGCACCCACAGTGGCTTGGTATCCTATGCATGTGTCAGAGGTTCGAGACGTCGTGATCTTGGTTTGTTTCTTGGCATGATTTGAGTGAGAGACGAGACCTGTCTCTTTCATAGGTGAGCTCCACCATGCTCACGAGACAAAGAATTTAGTTTTGCAGGACGTGCCGAGACTATGTAGAGACAAAGATAGAGCGACAGTGCTCTAGTGAAACATATCAGGTGCTGTTAGAGTTTGTGTAGGCAGAGGAAGAGTAGTTGTGTTCCCTAAAGACACATACAAAGTTGATACACATGGAGTTCTTTGATATGCTCATGTTAGAGGCTGATGAGTTGGTACCAAGATGCACATTTTTGCCTATGGGTGAGAGGGACGTAGATTCGCCAGTGTCGGTGTTGACACATCCATATGTGGGCAGTCTTGATGATTTAGTGATTGCCAATAGCAAAGGGGAGGCGAGTACAACCAAGTTTGTGCATATTTTTCAGCGTTCAGGCGTCTCATGTTTGACTTGTTAGTGTCGAGGAGCGATCTAGCAACTATAGTGGGAGAATTTGTAGCAGGGGTTGTCAATCATGCGATGATTGGCACTAGCATGATGCATAATGGAGTTTTGTAGACCATACAGAGTAGTCTACAAGATTTACATGCATGCTCTAGTGTGGGTACACACGCACACACGCTCTCCTACCAGCAGAGCCAATATGACTGCCTATAGATCGACAGAGTGAGCCAGTGGGCATAGGTTTGAAAGAGTCTCTCACCTAGTTTCTTGTACATACTAGTAGTTTAGCTAGTAGCTCTTACTTATTGGCACATCAGCTTTAAGTGGGAGATTGTTGGGGTAAAGGCTCTACGCCTTTTGCCCGGGGCCAAACATCCAGTGTCTAGCCGTCCGCCCACCATATGTACATGCCCTTATTCATTATATAGCATTGAATAGAATAAGGAGCACCTCACTCACTTGAGTTAGTTCTTGAGGTTGCTCCACCCACACACTTCTCTCCTTCCCCACACGCACGCATGCATACATCCGTGCACATGTGCACTCACACTTCGTTTGTCAATTCATTTAGCATAGTGATCTTTTTCATATGGAAGTCTTTTTGAAGGTCATAATTTTTTAGTCCTTGAATAAGTATGAACATTAGACTTGTGATTGAGTTGGTATTTTCTCAGCAGGAAAGAATTTCACATATCTCTTCAATCTCAGTGTTGCTTTCTGCACACATTCTCCTTTTTTTTGTTTGAATTTGTGGATTTATGAGAGAGTGTTGTGAGTTATTCCTCTCTAGGATTATTCCTCAATAAACTCTTCAAAAAACTCTTGTATTGTCTTGAAATCTTGTTTTTCTACTAAATGAAACCATGTAGTGGCATCTTATTCTAGTGTCAAACTAAATCCGGCAAGTTGTCCCTGACCTCTTCTACACGGATTACTCTCACAAATGTTGCTATGTGGTATCTAGGGTCCTTGTCCCCTGAATATTTCTTGTTCACCCATTTTTAGCCCTGGGATGGTCTAAGTCGTCGATTGTTTACAAGTCTAACCATAGACTCTCCCAATCCTTCTCTTGCTTCATGCCTTCTACTATGCCTAGGTTCTTCTTTGATTTCATTTTCTAGTTCATATTTTGTGAATGTCTCATAATAGGTGGGTCTTCCTGGAACTTTGTCCTGATTCTTAGTCTTTCTGCATAAGGTAACCTTGTTGTAGTTGGTCTAATGGTTGGTCCTCAACCTTCACTCAAATACGAATATGATGGGAATAGTGGTGGAACACTTGGTCCTAGAATGACCAACTAACCACCTCTATTGATATTTGGCCTTGGTATGGAATCTTGATGTAGCCCAAGTGCAATGACTGCGATGTATTTGGTCCCACGTTGTCATTGGTGGACAGATCGGCATTTCGACTCTCCTTGTCTGGTTTGATTGATACTTGATTGTATATTGGTCTTCTTCAAAGGGATTGGTCGTTTTGTTGGAGATTGATCCATTAGGGAGGTTCACTTGAGGAGGCATGTCCGCCATCTTTGTGATCATTTCATCTCTAATTATCGCTCTAGGAGAAAATCCAGTTGATTCCCTTTTTGGAATTCACGTGGGAATTCTCGTATATGTGGTCCTTCATTGATTAAATATCCACCTATTTCTAATGCAGTTTGTGAATTTGTGCTTTCTATAGCTTTGTATTCTCTTCCATATTTGTCAACAACTATAGATTTCCATTGATAGTCAACTTCGTATGTATAGACATATAAGAGCTTGTAGTCCATCAGCTCTTCTGGGTATGGCTCTGAGCACTTATAAAGGTTGAACTCACTGCAATCAATCTATCTATACACTCCTTCATTCTCATGATCTATCATCCAAAATCTCTCAACAAGATTGGTCTTTATTAACTGTAAGTTTAGAAGATCCATTATGGGTGGATGCTCCTCTATTGCTGGGATCCCGAAGCTTTTATAAGCTAAGTTAAAATCTAAAGTAGACATGATTTTTGGACTTAACAACTCTATATTTATGTAAAGGTCTTATTCTAATGTGTACAAGTGCTTTGGTTAGGAAAAATTTAAAACCATGTCCAAAACCGTGAACATCTCCTCACAATTCTCTCAAATTGTCACTTTTAGACACTCCTAACTTCCGGATGTATTATGAGGCTTGAAATGATGTTTTTTGGAATGTCACCGACAATGAATGACCCAAAGGTTCTTTCATTGTTATTCATGGGTTAAACTAAACGTTGTAGAGCTACTTTTGAGCTTTGTTTTGATATAAAAACTTTCTTAATCTGATACCAAGAGCTCAAGTTATGGCCAAATCAATCTTCTATTGCATTTAGTCTTTCTATAGGTCAATTTTGGTGATTTCAGAGTTTCAACACTAGATACATGCTTTATTCCACTTATAGGTGTCCAAATTTTGTTTTGGAATGATATATGGGATTCTAGGGTCAAAAGGAAGTCCTTTGACTGGTCAAAATTCTAGTTTGGCCTCAACCTGTGCCTGGAGTTTTCATACGTGTATGATGTCTCCTGACTTATAATTTCTCCAAACTCTAATTGTAGACTCTCCTTGACGTACTCTAACCACTCCAAGTCTTAGTTTGTGATCTTGACACTTTTAGTCAGGTCTATCACTCCTTTTTCTGTTTTGTTGCTTGTTGCAACTAGAATTTCCCACATAGTTCATAGGATTTGGGTTAACTCTAGAGTAGGATGTCGCCACCTGGTTTGACTCTATTGAATGTAGAGATTTTGAGTCAATCATTACAAGAGGTGCTTCACACTTGTGGCAGCTGTAGCAACAAAAATACACAGGGATATTTTCCCCTCGACGTCACTATAAGCCTCGCTAAAAACATCACAAACAAAATATCGCTATATGCATCGCTATATAGCGATGCATACAACGATGCAATTCCCAATTTAGTGACATGTATAGAGATGCTACATGACCAAAAATAGAGACGCATATAGCGATGCCATGCCACCCCATGAACCATATTGAACATAAAGTTTTCAAAATAAAGATGCAAAACTGACAAAAGTATCTCGACAAAAGTGAATTGACAAAAGTAATACATTGAAAAAATTATACACATCATGGGAAAAATCACTTGATTGTTAAGCTTTGACCAAAATGTAATAGTTATATGCAATAACTCCACACTTTCCTAGATCCTCTTACTTGACACTTACAGTCACACCCTTCACTGTGCACTCCTATCTTGCTTGTCTCATCTGGTTGGATGCATCCTAGAGGTATATCATCTGTATGTGAGCAATGCAACAACAAGTGTACCTATCCTTTAGCTTGCAAACAAACCAAGGCTTCAATCCCTCAAAAAATTTGAGAGAGATCTTGATGTGTGAATATTGCATTTGGAATCTCCTATAAAATTCCACTTGTCCAATGAAAAGAAAATCTCATCAAAACTTTGAGGCTGTGAAGAGAAGGTTAAAGTCATTTGCAACTTGAACATGCTACCTACTAACATGGTACTTTATGAAGTACTAGATTTTTCAAAGTACCTAAGTCCTTGAAATTGAAATTGGTAAGTACCACAGACAGTACATATTTAAAGCACATATATACCTAGAGTTTCTATTCCAAAAGTACATGTTGGTGGTCGCATGCTAGCTTCTACCTAATCTCAAGGTACTTTTGAAGCTTCCAAGTAGCTTAAGAGAGCCTATTGGTATGTACTGTCATAGTTGTAAAGGACCTATGAGTTTACAAAGGTGGTTTTAAACTACCATTAAATGTACATTCGTTGTCCACCAAGAGGACCCTAATAGAACTTATGAGTCTACATTGGTGCTTTTGAGCACCACCCCTTTGATAAGTAGTATTACTAGCATCTACATGTGGTACTCTAGGTAATCTTCAATGTAATATATTTCTACAAGGTACATGTAGCAAATTGGTAGTGCTGAAGTACCTAATCTATGCACTTTGGCCCAATGCACTTTTTTTGCCTTTATGTATACTTGAAGTACTTGTTTGAACTCATGCTAGCTTCTACCCAGGGGGAAGATATTCTTCATGGTTTTAAGTATTTTAGGAGATCCATGAGTATATATTGGTGGTTGAAGAGTTTGTATATACTATACCTATGGTGCTTGATACATGCACAATAGCATCAAAAAGTTGGATGAGATGGTATTATGTCCAAAGCTAGACGAGTCTACATTTCATACACTCTCTTGCTTGAAGGGAGAATGTGATCAATGTGAATCGTAGCGGTTAGTGCTTTGTCCAAAAGAAGAATCTGAAAATGCATTCTAGATTTTAGTAAAGGTGTTTGAAGACATTGCATCAGCCCATTAAGAAGGCAATAAGTGCAAGGATCTACTGGTCGAGGAAATGGGATGTGCAAATTTTACATCCTTCCTTGAAAAGCATCTAGCCACCTACATCAGACACAATTTTATTGCCAGGTGGCAATCTTAGCAATTCAAAGACTGCATTCAAAGGTTTCCTAGAGACGTGGTAGTCTCTGTTATAGATTGTGCTGAGAATTACTCTTTCAAGGATCAAAATGAAATCCAATCAATGCATTGGTACTCTTCGCAAGTCACAAGCTTGGTCCACATCACCTATGTTTGAGATGAGGCTGGCAAGGTGTTGAAGTATATACATTTTTACATCTCTAATGACAAAGAGCATGACACATTGTTTGTGCAGCATTGCATGCAGTTGCATAGTGTGTGTCTACAAGAGCAAGGATTCAACTCCTTGAAGCGACACTAGGTTTGTTCAAATGGGTGTGCTGCTCAATTCAAGGCATCCATGCCATTTTTCTTTGTGTCAAGGTATTCTAGCTTCTCTAATCTCTTAAACATGATATCCAATTTTTTGTTTTCTCCTAGCCTTTGAGACATGTCATTGATCTAGGTACTACTCTTTGACTGACATTGAGATGCTATGGAGTTTCTTTGCATCGGGCCTTTGTTTATGAAAATGTGTACAATAGCATGCCAACGGTTTTGTAGGTCTTTGTATCTTTGAGCCTAATAAATAGTTATTTTGTATCAATTTTTGTTTGTTGTACATGAGTCCTCCCAAAACACCTAATCACAAATGTAGCCTCTTGGTTCTCTTTTCTCTTTCTACAGTCCATGTGTGGTGTGTTTCTCTCTCTCCCACCGCCACTTCTCACATGATATCAGAGTGCTGACAACAAACTGTCTATCTCCCATTTCTTATACCAACATTTGTACTTCAAAATAATTTAAAACTTACTACAATTCAGGTTTCAAGCATTTGATTGCTTGTTCAGGTACTTAAAGGGGGTATCCAGGTAGTCTCAAGGTACCAACAGGTTTTTAGTGCATGTTCTACAATTTTAGAAGTGTGTAGATTAGGTACTCAAAGTAACATGCATGGAACATATTTGCAAATTAGTTACTTTAAGTACCATTGAGTCTCCCCGCATTCTTCACATGTATCTGTCTGCAGATAGGGTACCCTAAACTACCATTGTGGGTGTTTTGAAAGTTTCCTTTTAAAACACCTTCCTGCACATCAAGTACACCAAGTACCTTGGTTGGTACCTGTATTGTTACTTTCTAGTGCTAGAATACTAAAACACATGATTGTAATGACAAGAGGCCTTTAATGACTACACAACATGGCCTCAAAGACACTTAACTTAAGTGTTTGGCACCATCCATAACCACAACCAAACACACACACTACCCACAACATAAATTGAGTCCAAAGCACAAAAACTAGAGTCCAAATCATGTTAAATTGACATACTAGAAGAACTATAAATTCAACTTTTGTGTTGCCAATAAGTTACATGTTAATCACTCACTATAGAGGCATTCAAAATGTTATCCAAAAAACCATCCTCATGGGATGTAGGCATATACATGCGTTAGTAGAGAGCGTTAAGCTGTAATGACAAAACATGGCAGTACAAGGGTGTTCTACAAAGCTTGGCTTCCTAAAATTACATGAGCTTTTTAAGGATGAGATACTAGGTCTAAAAGACCATTGGCATCAAATGTGGCCCCGTCAAGTATTCTCCATAACTGGTCATCTTTCCACCTCGCTTGAGTGCAGCTTTAACATAGTTGTCCTCCGATGAAGGCTTCACATTGAAGGTGAAAGCTTTGGTTGACCGATCCGTAGCATCATGCCACTTGGTAAGAACCTCTTGCAAATTCCTGGACAAGAATTCAATACTCCGATCCTCTAGGCCAGGTACAATGATGTAGGAACCATGCAAAATTATAATGGCATTTATAAAGATTTTTGTCGATCAATAACACATTTCTCGTATCGTATTGTGGAACCAGCTTTAGAAAATTTTGCAGATTCTTGAAAAAGACTGGTTTTCCACCTACCATTTTGAATTTGGCTACATCACATAATTGTTGTCTAGCCCATCCGCTGAAGTAGTCACAAAGCCCTCCAAAAGCTGCCTTGATTATTATGTCCACTCTGTTGAGCATTGCTGAACTCCACGTGTAAATATTTTCCCAACCCATAGCCCAAGCTAAGAACTATTTTGCATCCTTGGGAACGTAGAGGTACTCGAAGAACAACAATTCTCGCTCTGTGGGCATGCACAAATCATACGTACAACAAAAATACTTCAAAGCCTCAGTCAAACTTGTCATCCTTTTCGTTGATGAGGTTGAACCCAACAGTTTCAAGATCAAGTGGCTGAGCATCCGGGTTATCAAGATCTTCAATCCATGAAGTACAGAGGACACCGTTAAGATCAAACACTAATGCTCGTCATGAGGGGATATCAAATGGCAACAATGTGATGATTTTTGGAATATAGGCGGGTGGATCTTTGATAATTATTTCTTTGATAGGTGATTTGAGAGTCCCCTTTTCTTTTGGTATCTCTGTAAAAGATATGAGTTTTACATACTTCAAAGAATAGACTAAGCACTTTTTAACCAAAACAAGAGTGATGGTTGCAATAAATTGAGAGATAGAGAAATGGAGGCAAACATACAATTCTCATTTCTATTCAAAAAGTAAGAATCAAAGATTCTATCATTACAAGTGTTAGCTTGCTGCAAGTGTTAGCAGCAAGCTAACACGGACACCATTTTTTGGAGTTCTCCTTGTAAAACATTTATTATTTTGATACACCGGGAATATTGTAACTCCTATTTTCTCGGATAAACTTTGTAATTAATGAGCCGGGGCTACAAGCTTCCAGATTGTATCAGCCAGTCAATTCCCAGCTTTGGTAGAACTCCAGATTATTAGTCTTGACCACCCAAAAACCTTGGCTAAGGTATAAAAGCCAATTTTTGTAAGTTTTTTATACGTTTTTGGATAAGAAATACACAGCGTGAGCTAACGACGCTCACTTATCTCCTTCTCGCGCTTCCTACTCCCTCTCTGGTTGTCACATTGTGAATGCGTCTGTTGCATTGTAACCGCATATAAGAGCTTTACGCATTGACATAAGCCATTCACAGTATTTCGTAGCTTCTGGCGTCGCTGACCAGCGGCCTAATTTCATCATAACTAGGAATTTATATGTTCAAATCAAAAAACTAAGTATAGGCGGCGTATTGGCACATCATTGCTAACCATTTAGATGCATTCTGGGTCAAAAACGACTAGGTTAAAATTCTATTGCTGTTAATAATCACGATTTTGGAACTTGACCTAAAGTGGGATTTGAGACCATTGGCATGTGTGCTTAGGTCTTGTAAACTTGTCCTAGAAGTTTCGTTATGTTTGGATGTCATTTGATGCTGTAACGGATGTGATTTGCTTGCCGATGAGCGATTGGCTTTTGGTGATTTCAGTCACTTGAGTGTAGCCTCAGTTAGATGCGAGTTGTTAGTTGTTTTCTGAGAGATTGACAACCTCTTGTAGCCTCTATGCACTAGTTGAGTCAGCTTCGTCCCATGGTTTGACAAATTAATCGTGGTTCTCACTAATACTACAATAAGATAGGATGGCGAGGTTAGACATGCGTCCCACATTTGGCACCGCTGCTGGGGATCGAAGAGACCTAAACTAGGGAAAAACACAAGCATTTTGTGTAGTTGTCCTTTAACTTCCTCTAGGTTCGCCTAGAGTTCAAATCTTTGTTTTAGAAACCGCATAGCTTAAGATTGTTGTCTTTTGTTGTGTAAAGGTAGCTTGGAAGTAATCATACTTGCTGAGTACCTTTAGGACTGTAGGATTGTAGATTTAGATTAGGATTTGGAGAATGATTGGTAGACGAGACAAGTCTTAAGATCAAGACTCTGAAAAACATAAAAAAACACAAGAAAACGAGTGTTTGTGGTTGTGGACACTTTCCACAACCCCATTGCATGAGAATCTAGGAGTAGGGTAAGTAGGATCCGAGGTGGATTTAGAACATTGCTCTCTCTGAAAGAATCAAGTGTGAGTTGTTATTGGAAGTTGCAAAATTTCAGGTCTACGGCTAGAAATAGCTTGAAAAGACTCGAATCCACTCAATCCAACTAGAGAGTAAGCCTAAGAGTTGTCCGAACCAGTGGGTAAGCTCAAAGACACTTCGAGGTAAAAATTTCAAGAGTTGGCTAAAACTCAGATTATTTACTTTTTCTTGACATTTTAGGCCAAATTAAGTTTTGACTCGATTCATAGGCTTAAAAAACATCATATAAAGACTGCCTTTGAGAAAATTGCAAAAAAGCGCTCATTTCAAGCCTAAAATTAATAATCGTGATTATTAACTTTCTGCTCTAAATTGGCCATTGACTCATTGCATGTGTGCAAACAACTTTTGTAAAGGACCAAAAGATTTGGATCACTAAACTGGCAAAAAACTGGATAAAAACTAAAGTTTGTACCGACTTTTTGAATTTTGAGTATAAACTTGGGAAAAATTTGTCCAAACTTGTTGAAATTTGATTCATACGCTTATGTTGATGTGATAAACATGTGTATATGCTCAGTTGACCAAAAAGCTGCAAAAATTTATCAGAAGTAAAATAATTGCGATTATTTACATCTGCCCTATTTTTCAACTTTTTTGACCAAGTATGCAAACCACTAGCTTTACCATGTTGTAACAAGCCTACAAACCAAATTTGGTAAGATTTGGACCACTGGAGTGAAATTTGTGACTAAAAATTGCAAAGTTAGTCTGCGGGCAAATAATTGATGACCATTTGGCGAAAAATTGTCCAAACTTGATGAAAATTGGCTAGTGACCTTAATTTAAGGTGCTTAACATATCTGTGTCTAAGTTGGGACAAAAATTTACAAAAATATAGCTGGAGTAAATAATCACGATTATTTACATCTGCTTCAAAACTTGATGATTTTGCAAATTGGAGTATACCATAAGGTCAAGCACATCAAGTGGACCTCACAAATCAATTTTAGTGAAATTTGCATCCCAAAAGTGAGACTTAGGCCAGATTCTCAAAATCAGAGTTTGCAGACACCAAACGTTGATAATTTGATCAGAATTGGTCCAAACTTGTTGCAATTTGCCTGGAAACTCTAACAAGTTGTATACTTGCCAAACCTATCAAAAAAGTGCAAAAAATTGACAAAAGTAAATAATCACGATTATTTACTTCTGCTACCCAGAGACATCATTTTTGACTTTTGAACTTATACAGTGATAGACCAACATAATATAAAGTCACAGGGCAATTTTGGGTTCAATCATATCAAAATTGGTACAGATACACTCAGTTTCCAAATTGCAGATCAAACCTTTGAATTTTGCTAAAGTTGAATCTAAAAGTCAAATTTTGACTCCCATAGCTCGATTTGAAGTGATACACATAGACCAATCACGAGAGTTCTCAAGAGCTCTATTGTCTTTATAGAAGAATAGCTAACTTGATTAAATTTGTACAGGAATCAGGTTGTAGACGAGGAATCAGTGGCTTGATAGAAAGTTGCAATTGAATCGAGTGGAAATTGACGACAAGTCAATCCAAAGGCGAGTACTCTATCCAGGGCTTCATAAGTCTATATGAACCTTAGATCTGGTCGTGTACTAGAAAATCAGGGCATACTCGGAGAAACCTCTAGTAGAGTATCTACCGAAAAAAGCATGAATCAAGGTGATTCCTTGCACACAATTCCTGAAGAAGTCTCATACACTTTTTCAGATTCAACATCCGAAATGTCTTCTTACTCGACTCACTCGAAAACAGGAACGACAGTGCGCTATAAGCATATACTATCTTTTTACAAGACTAACCGTCATGGAGCCCAGGTTTACTTGGACCCTAACAAGGAGTATGCTATTTGCATTGATGACCATGGTATTGAGTTCGAAATGAACTATATGCAAAAAGCACCTATGAGAGGACCAGGACAAGGGATACCTCCACAGGGACAACCAATTAGGCCACAAAAATGGTGTGCAATTGAGGATAAATGGACCAACCATGAGACCCATAAGTGCTACTTCATACCAAAGTATGATGGGAATGTTTAGTACGTGCCCATGAGGCCACAAGGACAACCCATGTACAGATATCAGCCTAATATGGCCCAAGCTCAAAGACCACCAATGGATATGGAAAGACCTCAACCTGTGTTGGGACAACAACCTCCGTATCCAGGACATAATGCACTGCCTATAAAGTACATGCACTCTGAAGGAGTCATAGATGAACAAGCATTAGTGCCTATTACATCCTATGCAGAGCCTAGTCCATCTACAATAATGGTAGAAGGAGATTGGTATAGTCCACATTCACCACCAATGGAAGAAACCATGACTTATGCTCCATCAGAGCGAGCACCAATGTATTATGTAGCTAATCAAGGTGTCAAACCTCCCATGGGAAGACCCATGATGAAGCCGATAACAGGAAATTGTCATAAATGTGGTGCTGATGACCATTGGAAGAACGAATGTTCAGAGCCTGACAAAAACCTCAAACCAATTGAAGCCTATTGCATACAATGTTGAAAAAAGGGAGGACACGTTCCGGAAGATTGTCCTAGGAATCCTTTGAACAAGGAAAAAATTGTCGTAAATGTAGTCCAAGTGATGCCTAGTAGCTCATCAGAGAGTGAACCGATTGTTACAATCAAGGTAATCAGTAGAGCCAAGGCAATCAAGGTAATCGGAGAACACAAAAGTTTCTTCTCAAAGCATCAAAAGGAGCAGAAGCAAAAGATATGAGATGAGAAAACAAAAACAACGGGTTGAAATCGAAGAGAAAGCAAAAATGCTAGCCCAGGATAAGTTGAAAGAAACTGGCAATGAATTCAAGGAAACAACCGTGAAATCTGGAGGATCCATTCTGGTTGATAAAATTTTTGAGCCTATTAATGCTGCCTTGGAAGCCTACCAAGCAGGACTTAAAGCAGGCCAAAACATGGAAAACAAGTGGAAAAACTATCCATCTCCAGACACATTATGAGAAACTTGGACTCAATCTTGGACCCTGTAAGAAACGCCAACTCAGCATAGAGAGAGGTAATTATCAAAAATGCAAAAGTTTTATCTTGGAATTCTATTTCTCATAGTACATACGTAAAAGTTTGCTCAATCACTTAAATGCATGCTCGTAAAAATGCTTTTCGAGAGCCCAACTTAAGTGTACACAAAAATCCATGTCTGTGAATCCTAATGAGTGATGTGATGTGCGATGAGAGAAAACGCATAAGAGTTGTTTTCAAAATACAAAAATAATACCACTGATGCATCCGGAACGCCCAAAAACCTTAGGATAGCACGCCCAAAGGCTAGAGACGTCAAATTTCAGCGTTTTAAAGAGCTATTCTAAGGTTTTTAGGCGTTTCGGATGCATCCGTGGGCTTAAAAAATGCTATATATTAATCCTAGGGCCTCATGAGGTCAGAACCAAGCGAATAGAGGTCCCAGAGACCCCTCAAGGGCCTCTATTCGCTTGGTTCTGACTCCTTCATAGTCTTAAATAGTACATATCAATCACTATCAAGTACGATCTGTTCGAATTTAAATTGCAAGTACTTCATAAAAAGGTGATTGATACTTGTGCGAGATGCACAAGTACAAGTACTTCACTTTATAGGATAGCAACAGCGAGTCATAAAAAGGCGTTCGGCGCTTGTGCAAGATGTCATTATCAAGCGCCTTACTTTTTTGATGATAATGACAATTTCACCAAAATGGTTTTCATGGACATTTTCAAAATGAGAAAAAAGGTTTTTTCAACATAATGTTAGCCTTCTTCCTATTGGCTAAGGAGCATTCTCTCACTAGAGCTAAAAGGCCCAAAAATGAGTCCATTTCTTTCCTAATGTGGAAGCAGCGAAGCTTGAAGCTTATAAAAATTTGGTAAGAATCACGCAAGAAATGCTAGATAAATAAAAACCCAAGCTTGAAAGTAGTGCAAAACCTGAAGAGCTTGCGGTAGAAGAAACGAAAGCAAAATCCAATGTGGTGGTAGAACCCCACCTTGAAACAAATGAATCAATGCTTATAGTGCCTGACAGCGAAGATGCCTTAGACGGAATTCCATTCGTAGAGGAAGACTAGCTAGGACACTTATGGGAAAAAGTGAGAGAGATCAATGATTGAAACCTAACTTTAAAGTCAGCTCCTATAGAGGAAGTCTGGTTGGATAACCTACCTTCTGATATGAACATGGATTTACAATCCTTGTATGGGGATTGCGGATCGGAAGCTTCAGGAATGTCGAAACCATTGACATTAAAAACATTATCTTTTTACTTGGGAGATAACAAAGATACATCCATCCTTTGCAAGACCACTCAAGAAAAAAGAGCGGAACAAACCCTAGAAGTAGACAACATTCATTCAATCATGTCTACACCCCACTCTTACCTTGGGAGAACTGTTGAAACTCAGACCAAGAACTGTTGAAACTCAGACCATACTTGTGGAAAAATTTACAGAAAACCCTAGAGAAGGTGGGGATAACGGGGTTAATCTCTAAGAATTTGGGAAAATTGAAAAATGAAATGGAAAAGGAAGAGATTCAATCAGTTCCTATGAACAAGGTTGGAGAATATTATGAAGGGAAAGAAGGGAACACCACCCTCCCAATGAAATATAATGACATTGAAACCATGGCAATACTGGATAGTGGACCTGGCATAGCCATAGCCACTAAAGTAGTATGGGAATCTTGGGGACAGCTAGCCATTAGACAAACTCGAATGAAATTGTAGTTGGCTGACGGACACATTGAGAGACCACTAGGGCTGCTTGAAAAAGTGATAGTCAATTCTTGTGGAATTGAATATCAACACACTTTTGCCATAGTAGACTTTGGAAAAAAACTCAACTATGAAATCATATTGGGAAGACCTTTCATGCGACAGGTAAAGCTTATCCAAGATTGGGGAAACAACTATTTGTACTTGAAGCAGGTGGGATCTATAACAAGAGTCAATATAAAAGATCACACTTATAGAGATGTCTTGAAAACACCCATTCAAGAGTTTGATTCATTCTCGTCGGCTGAAACTAAACTCCCATCCTGGTTAAACAAAGACACTCCTATTTGGATGTGTGGAGCTTCAAAAAATGGAAGCTTAAGATGAGACGCATGTATCCTAGAAAGGGACTGCACAGATGAAGCCTACGTACCTGAACCCTTTCTAGAGCATTTATTTGAGCCATTCGAGTGGACTCAAATTTTAACAACAATGGATGTATGTGTGAATACGCCTATGCCTACTCAATTTTGCAATGAGGATGGCTACGACATAATTCCCATCCAAATGATGCCAGTCCTCAACATTGAAAATGAAGATGAGGAATCCAAGGACTTGATGAAATCTCAACAAGTCTTTTCAGACCTCTATTACGATGCAACTGATGACTTAGATGAACACTCAACTACCTCAAAAAATTCGGGGTCAGAAAAAGAGCATACAAGAGCTAAGTTACTCTTAAAGGGAGGGGAGGAAAAGTTTTTTGACTTTCCAAACTAGAAATCAAGAAGACAAAAGTGGTATAGACGAAAAAGAGACACCAAAATTGTGAAAACATGACCTATGCCATCAGTCTCCAGTAAAACACAATTCTTGGTGCAGATAGATGCTAATGATTGTGTCAAGGACAAAATAACTGGCAGATATCCTTCAAACAAAAACTCAGAAATGTCTCAGACATTGAGAAAAACAAGGAAGGGTACTCAAGAAAAATCTCAGGATAAAAAAACACTCATGACTAGATGATCAGAGTCGAGCGGAAAAAGAAATATCAAGAGTTGAAAAAAGCTCTAAAGGAGATATACACAACCAAAATGGAAACCACGGAAGAGGATGGTAAGGATGTAATGCATGTTCCATCCCATTACAAAAAGGATACTCTTCAAGATCAAAAAATCATAATTGAACAACGTGTTAGGGAACTACGGAAACAAGGAAAATCTTACGAAGTTCCTAAAAACGCTAAAAGGGTAGACTTGGTTGAACCAGGAGAAGAGCCTAGACCTGCTTACATTGCGAGTGACCTCACAGAAGAAGAAGAAAAGCTTTTGTTGAGCTTGTTAAAGGAATACCGAGATATCTTCGCTTGGTCTTACAAGGATCTCAAGGGTGTTGATCCAGAAATCTGTCAACATATTATACCCATGAGAGATGATGCGAAACCAAGTAGACAGAGACCATACACTTATAACGAAACATTTACCAGGAAGATCAAACAAGAGATTGAAAAACTAAAGAAAGTTGAATTCATTTATGAAATTGAACACATGGATTGGGTGTCTCCAATTGTGGTAGTACCTAAGAAAAATGGGAAACTACGAGTGTGTGTTAATCTCAAAAAGGTGAATGCAGCTACCATTAGAGACAACTTTCCTCTTTCGATAACTGAGCATGTTATAGAACGAGTTGCAGGAAAAGAAGCTTACAGCTTCTTAGACGACTTTTCGGGATACAATCAACTTTTGGTTGACCCAAAAGACCAGCATAAAACTGCTTTTGCAATAGAATAGGGTATATTTGATTATCGGGTTATGCCGTTTGGGTTAACTAATACTCTAGCCACGTTTCAGAGGTTGACGAGCCATGCTTTCAAAGAGTATCTTCAGAAATTCTTGGAAGTATATATGGATGATCTATGCGTACATTCGTCAATCCAGAGTGATCATTTTGAACACCTCAAAAAGATATTCGAGAAATATAGACTTTATAGGATTTGCTTAAATCTTGAAAAGTGCACATTCATGGAAAAACAAGGAAAAATTCTTGGACATATAGTGTCTAAAAATGGCATAGCTACTGATATTGAGAAGATCCATGTCATTGCTGAATTTCCTAGACCAACAACAGTCAAGGGGGTACAAGCCTTCATGGGACATTGTGGATATTACCGACGGTTCATCTACATGTATGCTATAATTGCAAAACCCATGTATAGCTTGATTACGCACTTTGAATGGACCAAGGCATGTGAAGAATCCTTCATGAATCTTAATCAAGCTCTCACCTCAGTTCCAATATTGAAAGTAGTAGATTGGGATAAAGTATTCCACGTACATGGAGATGCTTCAAATTTTGCTATCTATTGTATACTAGCTCAACCAGGAGATGGAAAAATTGACTTTCCTATTTCTTATGCTAGCCGACAATTGAACATGGCAGAAAATAATTACACAACCACCAAAAGAGAAGGACTAGAGATGATCTATGCCGTTAAAAAGTATAGACATTACCTATTAGCCAGCAAGTTTGTGTTCTTTGTGGACCACCAAGCTTTGTTGTATTTGGTCAACAAGCCATGCAGCACAGGGAGAATAGTAAGATGGTTCATTATTATTCTCGAATTTGATTTCACCGTGGTTGTAAAAAAAGGCACTACACATCAACGAGCAGATCATTTGTCAAGGATTGTTTGAGGGGAATCACCTAAAGGGATAGACGATGATTTACCAGATGCCTATTTGTTCTCCGTGGAAATGATACCTAGATGGTCGGAAAACATTGTGTCATTGATGACAATAGCTCAAGTGGATCCATAAATACCACTTCCTATCACAATTGATTTAATCAAGCAATCGACTATGTATCAATTACTAGCTGGAAGGCTATACAAAAGAAATCGGAACGGGATATTGCTTTTATGCATTAACCCTGAAGAAAAAAACAATACCTAAGTCAAGCACATGTTACCATAGTAGGACTTCACTTTGCGGAAGACCAAACTATGTAACGAATCTTGAGACTTGGAGTATTTTGGCCGACTATGAGGAGAGATGTCAGATCTTTTGTAAAAGATTGCCCTCAATATCAAAAACAAACACCCATTCCTCATGTAACATTGTTTCAAATGTCACCTATTCCTAAGTGGAGTAATTATCTGGTTACTTACTTATTGAGCCGAACATTTCTTGAGGATATGAGTAAACACCGTCAAAGAGCAATTGAAAATGAAGCAAGAGACTATGCTCTTATTGGAAACCAATTGTATCGGAGAGGTAAAGATCAACATTTGTGTCTTTGTGCAAATGAGAACGAGTATATTTCGATTATAGAACAAGTACATGCTGGATTAGCTGGAGGTCACTTTACTAGTGAGACCACCGCAACAGCAATCTTGATGGCAGGCATATGGTGGCCAACACTTTTTTGCAGATGCCAAAGAATACGTTTGAAGGTGTGATGCTTGTCAACGAGCAAAAATGCCAACACGAGTAGATAGCATGCCCTTAAGACCAATGATGGGGGCTAGAGCCTTCGCAAAATGGGGTATAGATTTTGTTGGACCGATACAGCCACCTGCTTATAGAACCCAAGCTCAATATTTCATTGTAGCTACGGACTATTTGACCAAGTGGGCCGAGGCTAAAGCAACTCAAAAGAATGATGCCAGAACCACTGTTGCATTCTTATATGAGTATGTATTCACGAGATATGGACTGCCAATAGAGATTGTCAGTGATCGGGGAACTCATTTCCTCAATGAGATAATAGAGTATTTTCTTAATGAGTTTATGGTCATCCATAACAAATCAGATCCCTATCACCCAGAAGAAAATGGACAAGCTGAGCATACGAATAAAATTCTTAGCTAGGTGCTGACTAAAGTGGTTATTTCAGTAAGGACAGACTGGAAAATGAATCTCCATGCTGCTCTATGGGCTTATCGAGTTTCATTCAAAACAGGCCTAAATGCTACACCCTTTAACCTTGTTTATGGTCTTGATGCCATACTGCCAATAGAATTTCTATTGCCGACATTAAGGGTAGCATAGAATCTTGAGTGGAATGGACATGAATTGTCAGAAAGACTTGAAGATTTGGAAAAGCTAGACGAGCAAAGGCTAACTGCTGTAGCTCATTTCTATGCACAAAGCGGAAACAAAAACAGTTTTTTGATTCCCACTTAATCACAAAAATCTTCAAAAAAGGGGACTTAGTTCTAGTTTATTCCCTTAATCAACGCATTCCCAAGTTTAAGAAAAAGGAAAACAGACCATTTATTATTGAAAATGTATCTCCAAGTGGAGCAGTAAAATTGTCCACCCTAGATGGTGAACCAATGGCTAATTGGTTCACCCTAGATGGTGAACCAATGGCTAATTGGATTAGTGGATGTCGTTTAAAGAAATACAATTTTCCACTAACCAAATGAATTGCTAGAGAGAATGCATGCAGCCAAACAAAGAAAGATTAAACAATAGCAGGTTATTGATGAAGCCCAAGAGGAAGCTAGGCTTCGGGTACTCAAGTGGAAAGCTTCTCTCAAGAATCAACAGATACCGATTCCCATCAACACTTTGGAAATAGATTATCGACAATGGGAATTACCTAAAGATGCAGTTTCAACAGATGATGACTGGTTAGATGGAATAAATCTGCGCATCAAAGTAGAGCTCGACAATCATAGCACCAATGCTTTGGTTGACATAGGAGCTGGAGTGAATGCAGTCAGCTATTCCACATACAAGAAGGCAACAAGTCAAGCATTGACGGCAGGAATAGCGACAATCAAAGGATGCAACAAGAATCCAACTCCAACATTGGGAGTAGTCAACTTGAACATGATAGTACATAGATGTTCATGTCCTCATCAGTTTGTATGCTTGCCAGATGAACACATGAATGAGAAGATGATTCTTGGAATTCCCTGGATGTGTACATACAAAGTAGTACCAGATTGGGATACGAATCAACTAAAGCTATCACCTAAAGGAGGGCAACTCATTGTTCCAATTGCACCAAGCAAGGAGCAATGGAAAAGAAGCAATCAACAGACTAATCCACAAAGCCAATCTTCTCCATCCCCTCGACAATCAAATGCTACATGTAGCATGCAAGGAGTCAAGAAAATTTGGGTACCGAAAGCACAGCTTACGGATAAACCGAATCAGATCTGGGTGCCTAAAACTTCACTGACGAAACAAAAGAAGGTTCCAAGGGTTGGAACACAGAATCGAGCATCTTCGAGCAAGGAACATCACATGAAAATGGTTTGGAAGAAAAGGGAGCACTTATCTTCTCCACAACCTGCGAAACCAATCAAGCAATGGCGAATTAAGTCTCAACAGACTCCACCACACCATGCAACACCAAGCCGACCGAGCTACCAATGAAGAGAAAAAGCTCGACAACAGTCGAAAGTGCTACCGGAAGCTCAAGCAATCAGAGTGCTAAAGCACCCTGATGGTACAATCAAACAGAGAGAAAAAAGCTACAAGATTTTCTCTTTGGAAGACATCAGCAGCAAACCTTGACATCGGAAACCCTTGAGTTAATTACTCAAGACCCAGCTCTTGCATAGTATATGCGTGTGAATTGCATTGATCTTCATATCATGGTAGAGCCAATCATGGCTATGCATAGACACGGTTGTTCAACCCATGCACACAGTCGTCGGGGAATACGCCATCTAGGAGGGGTGGAAGGGCATTAAGTACTAAGTAATTAAGGGCAATGTTTGAAGAGGGAGGAAAAGTTTGATGTTAATGTGTAATTTTTTGCAAAATTACCTAATAATGCCCTTATAATTCATCATCAAAGGAAAATTCACTGATAATATCTTCTCGATGAGTGTAAATAGTGTATATACTATCAGAAAATCATAAAAAATAGTCATTTTTTGGCTATTTTTCATAATTTTTTTGATAAGGAGGCTTAAAAATGGAGAAATCTAACAAAAAACAATAAAGTTGTGTTTTTCAAGGGATTTTCTTAATTATTGGATTTTTACTTTACTTTTTTAGATTATTTTGCTATTTTCTTTGATTTTTTCAAATAAACAGGTCAAAATTAAAAATAAATAACAAGGAAGCTCATATGGAAAAATGGAAGACACGATGGTGATTAGAAAAACAAGGCAGACAAGCCTCATCACTATATGGCACATCTCTGGGTCAGAGGGGATCTAGGGCCCGACTTTGGGGATGCGAGGCGGCTTTAATCTCTGCCGTCGGATCACAAAGTGAACTAGGGGTGAACTAGGGGTGGGTGAATTGGGGGTGAACTAGGGGTGAACTAACGGTGAATTAGGGGCGGCTAGTAAGCTAGGGGTGGGTGAACTGGGGGTGAACTAAGGGTGAACTAGGGGCGCCTAAACTAGGGTATGATCATGTGCCATGCCAACATGGACAGCGATGCGCGCTAGCGTGGGGGTAGGGCATTCGTGTGACAACCGAGACGTCCCAGGTTCGACCCACACCTTGCGAGGCGGGTGAACTAGGAAGGTGAACTAGGAGTGAACGCAGGGTGCCATTTTTGCCCCGAGTTCACCCCGAGTTCACTACGTGATCCGATGGCCAAGATCAAAGCCGCCTCGCGTCCCCAAATTCGGGCCCTAGATCCCCCCCTAGCCAGAGCCGTGCCATATAGTGACTAGGGGGGACAAGCACAAAAATTTTCAATGAAATCAAAAGATGGAAGAGGGAAGCCTAGATTAGGCGGCCAGGCCTACTTTTGCAAAATTCTTGCAGAATAAGCTATAGAAATCCGATCAGGGAAATTTTTGAGTCTAACATAAATTTCAAGACCTAGTAGGACTAACGGGGGAATCTGGGGAAATTTGGTTCGGGAAGTCCAGGTATAGATATCCATGGTAGGCTAAAACCACCTCATTTCCACTTGGAGCCTTTGCAGAGAGAGATTTCGGCCTCTTTCGCGCGACATTTCCGGAGCCATACAGTTGATCATTTTCAGTGCCGTCTCACACAATACATGAGGGGTAAGTTCTTTACTCAATAATGATCCATTTTGTATGGCCAATAGTTAGTCTAAAGCCCTAGAAAAAACCCTAGAAACCGAGCAGTGCACGAAGATCTACGACCTAAAACTGACCATAGCGGCCTGCCAGCTTGACCAAATCGGATGGGATTGGAACCATAGCATGCCCTAACATAATAGAACCTTTCTATACCATCAGATGACCATTCAATTGGGTTCAAGGGGGTCCTCAATAGAAAAGTTAGGTTTTTGGCAAATGCCAGAATTCCGACCTGACTCCACAGATGGCTTGCTAATGAGGTCCATATACAATGTATATGATTGGTTTGGTGAAATCCATCAAGCAAAGCCCTCAAAAAGCAGAAAATGGCTCGAAGCCTTACAAAGCATTAAATTCGACATACGAGGCCAAACTGACTCCAAATGAGCCAGAATTGGACTGGTTGCTTCACGACTATGTTACGGACAAGTCCAAAGCCTCAAAGTTGACCGACCAACCCAACAGACAGAGTAGTCACTAAAAAGGGAGATTTCAAAGTTGATAGAGCACAAAGTGATGCCGGCATGACCAAACTTGACCAAATTCAATTTAGGACATGTATTAGGTGTATGAAACATGCCTAGGTCAAAATTTGTGGGTTTTGCAAAGTTTTTGTCACTGAAGTTAATAATTGCGATTATTTACTTTTGCATCATTTTTGCTTGGAAATTGTCAAATCATCTCACCTATCATGTGTACACACCTATTACATGCCAAAAATCAAGTATGAGCCAAAATGACCACCCATTACTTGTAAAATTGCCAAAAAATGCAAAGAAGTCTTTGCAAGCCAAAATTGGGGTTATAACAACTTTTCTTGATCCAAATCACCTCATATCTCATACCCAGGGTCTTTACCATGCTTGGAACCAATTTGTACCAAAAAATGTCAATTTTGGAAGAAAAGTTAATAATCGCGATTATTTACTTTTTGGTCAAAATTGGGGAATTTTTGATATTCTGCCATCATACATACATGTTGTGATGTGTCCACTATGCAATTTTGAATCAATTTGGAGTTCAAAATCTCAAATTTCATTTATATCTACTGAGACCAGACAAAATCTAGTACCATTTTCACCCTGAGCATGTATTTGATATATACTTCAAGCCTATAAAGCCAAGTTTGCAAAAAGTTAAAATTTTTCCTCAGCTGTAAATAATCGTGATTATTTACTTTGGTTGCAAAATTTTTTTTTCACCATACAATTTTGTTCCTTGCATGATTTTATGCATCTTTGCTTGTTCAAAAATTAATTTGAAGCAATTTGGACCAACTTGTCAGCATTTCAGTCTAAAAGGACATTCTAGAGCAAAATTCGACAAATCTGCTAACTTTGCAATCTATTCACTGAACAAGAGAAATGCAAGTTGTGGAGAGAGCCAAGAAGAAGCTAAACCAGAAAGAGAAACTACTAGAACTGCCCACGTATCAATTGGACCCCGAGTCAATCAAAGCAGCAAAGGCATCCTACCTTTCTAGAGAATAGCTGGAAGAGAACCACACTACGATCTTCGCTGGCAGGTTCAAGAGTGAAGAGGGGCATCAAGTGGAGTTGCAACTCCTGCCCAAAGAGGTATATGATGTAGCTGCCAAGCCATAGACAAAAGAGGCTAACCGCAGGTTGGGGCTCAGGCATTTCTACGAACAAGAGCCTTGCAGAGTGGACTTTCAGAAAGCTTACGAGCTTCTATCCACCATCAAAGAGGACGGAACCGCACAAATATCCGACACCGAAGGGAACAAGCTCAAGGTAGTAATCACAAAAGAGATAGTGGCACAGGCACTCAGATTGCCCACTGAAGGAATGACCATGCAGGCAAGAGACAGGAAAACCGCAGGCACATTTACCAAGGAGACAGCCGCTGCTACATTTGCCGATCTTATCCACAAACAGGTGGAAGAGACAGCCCATTTGTACCATCAACACTTCCATTTTGTGGCAAAAAGGCCACCAAGGTACACTATACCAAATCACGCCGTGGCCACCACCTTCACTTAGGTTCTTAAGTCGACAACAAGACAACCCGTGGACCACACATAGTATGTCTTGACAACCTTGAAGGGCACCAAGAAGGAAGGCAAAATCACATACTTGGGCGCGTCAAAGGTGTTGACTAGAATAGCGTATCATGCCATCGGCATGGCCGACAACCTACCGCTTTCCCCTTATCAGAATACATGGATTTTGGTAGCACAACCCTCTCCACGAGCTACAAGGTCAGGTAAAAGGTCACAAAAATCAGATGATGAGTCGGCAGCCAGCTCACTAGAACGGCACAGCAGCGAGAGCTCTGACAACGAAGAAAAGAGAGCTCAGAGAGAAGAGATGAAAAGGAAAGTTGTGGCTACACACCAAGAGGAGCCAGCTCAAAAAGAAGCGCGTTTCAAAAGTGAAAAACAGGATTATCAGCGCAGTAGGCAAGCACAAGGGAAGGACCCAGAAAAGTGGGTACCCACCACAGGACTGAAAGGACCTCGAACAAAGCATCATACCAGAAAAGAGCCAGATGATCCAACATAATATTTAGAAAGAATGTACCAAGAGGCCGAAGCCCTAAAACTAAAAGAGGCAGAAGAGGCTGCAAAGAAAGCCAAGGAAGCGGTAGACCAAAGGCAAGCCGAGGAGACGGCTAGCCAAGAGCAAAGCCATGGATCTCCCCGACCCACCTCACGGCCTTTGGAACAACAAGACTATCCCATGCCTAGCCCACCACCATCACCAGCAGCCAAAGTTACCAATGAAGAAGTAGAGACTGAAACAGAGAAAGATTTTGAGTCCACCCAACGAACGGAATCTACACAAGAAGCTGACCACTCCGATGGACAAAACGACAAAGAAGCCGAGCCAGAACCGAAGCAGGCAGCAGAAGAGACTCAAAATTTGGAAGAAGAAAAGACAAGTCAATTGGAACGAGAAATTGATAAGGAAGCAGATGCAGAAAAAGAGCCTACCACTGCACATGAGAGGAATCTCGAGCCAGAGAAGGAAGAAAGGCTGGCACCTGAAGAGATAGCAAGGGTTGAGACAACATTATCCACTTCTACTCAACTAGAAACTACCAAGGCATCAAAGCCTCACGATGGCCAAGAAGAAGACCAACCATCTACCTGCACACAAGAACCACTTGCAATTACAACGCAACAAGAAGCAACACAAGAGGCTGCAGGCACATCCCAACTGGCACGACAGGAGAAGTGACAGACAAACGATGAAGTTATAATAGAGGTCAATGAATATGTACGTCAGATGCAGGAAATGACGGAGAGACTCCGTTCAGCAACTTTGAACCGCACCACCAAGGCCAAGGAACTAGAAATGGTGATCAACGCTCTTCAAGAAGAGCTAGAAGACAGGATGATTATCATCACACTGATCTCCAAAGCAAGTGCAACAGCTGAAGGCAAAAGCGGATTAGCATCAGATAGCCAGAGATAAACAACAAAAAGAAATGGAGGAGCTAGGTGATCTCCTCACCAAATTATCTGATGCCTGCAAAGTAAAAGACGAGCAAATGACAAAATTTACAAATCAACTTCTTACAACCTCTCTGTAGGCTCAAAAAATTCAAGTGCAGTTAGATGTTTCCAATGCTTCCCTGTAATATTTTGAACAGAGAATCAATGATCATGCCATTTTCTTATGGCAAATCAAAGAAAACCCAACCGTGGCCTCGATCAAGGAAACTGATGAAGTGTACAAGGTACTTGAAAAGAAAAACAAAGACCTAGAATTGGAATTAAAGCTTGAACAGTCACAGCACAAGGACCTGGCACTGATGCGGGTTCAAAGAGAGGAGGAGCTCCTAAATGAGATGGTAGAACTCAAGCGGATAAATCAACTCCTCAGAGATGGAAAGCCAGACACGCAGGAAGAGGCAGGCACTTCAGAGCCGCCACAAATAGAAATACCCTCGGTCTCGATTGCTGAGTTTGAGACGTAGTCCACAGCAGAGCCGAGTGGTGATGAAGATTTTCAGGTTCACATCACAGACGCAGATACAGTACCAATGATCCAGCTATCAAAAGATGAAGAAGATGCACTGAAGGAGAAGATCACCTTAGAAGTGGATGAGCAGTGGAAGGCCGCTATGGATTGGGAGTTGAGAGTTTTACACTCTGTCAATGTCACGCAACTCACTCCCAATCAGATCAACGCTGAATGGCACCAACAATCCTTGCCATACCCTCTCATCAAAGTAGAACTATTACATGTAAAACAAAGGTTGTACAAGGATATGCAAGAAGATGGTGCAGATAAAGACCACCCAAAGTGGAGGTTGAGCTGGCTGAACAAGAATCCGAGATACCTGATTCTGTTCACAAGAGCACCTGCAGCCCTACAAAGAGATCCAACATGCTGTCATGTACCCAGAGTAAGGACAGGGCAAGCGCATGAAGCACTGTAGAAGAAGAGGCCAACTTGGCTCAACTTCCCTTGGTTGCCAGCTCCAGAGAGAGGCCAAGCGACATAGGAATACATGGTGAAAACCCTAATGGGTGCCATGTCATTCTTCAAGAGTCTGTCAGATCTCTCCTGTGCGATGTTATATAAGATCTGCAGGATGCTACTCACATGTATACAAGTTTTTAATGATCCTGAGAAAACATGAGCCCCATGGCTCTCATTCTTGGAAGGAAACAAAGGCTTATGCTACGATCTGAGTGGGTGACCTTCAGAAGAAATCCTTTACGGATTCTATGCTGGATGCATGTTCCTGCATGCTAGCCTTTGAAGAAGAATTCTACACTGGATTCTTAACCTGGCGAACGAAGATATTTGCGTCGGTGATAAGCAACCGAATATCCAGGTTTGTAGGCTACTCAGCAGTGGAGCTGAAGAATCAAGTCACCATGCAATTTCTGCAAGTGCCTGACAAAGAACGAAGAATCAGATACCAGAAGGCACTGGATGCACTTAAAGACTGCCTCGCCCGTTGTCAACCCGAAGACTACTTCAGCCCATAAAGCTGTGTCAAGGGACGACACAGTTGAGGAGGGGGGGGAATGTTAGCAGCAAGCTAACACGGACACCATTTTTCGGAGTTCTCCTTGTAAAACATTTATTATTTTGATAAATCGGAATATTGTAACTCCTATTTTCTCGAATAAACTTTATAATTAATGAGCCTGGGCTACAAGCTTCTAGATTGTATCAGCCAGTCAATTCCCAACTTTGGTAGAACTCCAGATTATTAGTTTTGACCACCCAAAAACCTTGGCTAAGGTGTAAAATCCAATTTTTATGAGTTTTTAATAAGTTTTTGGATAAGAAATACACAGCGTGAGCTAATCTCTCCTTCTCGCGCTTCCTACTCCCTCTCCGGTTGTCACATTGTGAATGCGTCTATTGCATTGCAACCGTAGGTAAGAGCTCTACGCATTGATGTAAGCCATTCATAGTATTTCATAGCTTTTGGCGTCGCCGGTGACTTGCGGCTTAATTTCATCATAACTAGGAATTTACATGTTCAAATCAAAAACTAAGCATAGGCGGGGTATTGGGGCATCATTGCTAAGCATTTAGATGCATTTTGGGTTGAAAACGACTAGATCAAAATTCTACTGCTATTAATAATCACAATTTTGGAACTTGACCTAAAGTGGGGTTTGAGACCATAGGCATGTGTGCTTAGGTCTTGTAAACTTGTCCTAGAAGTTTCCTTACGTTTGGATGTCATTTGATGCTGTAACGGATGTGATTTTCTTGCCGATGAGCGATTGGCTTTTGGAGATTTCAATCACTTGAGTGTAGCCTGAGTTAGATGCGAGTTGTTAGTTGTTTTCTGAGAGTTTGACAACCTCTTGTAGCCTCTATGCACTAGTCGATCAGCTTCGTCCCATGGTTTGACAAATTAATCGTGGTTCTCGCTAATACTGCAATAAGATAGGATGGTGAGGTTAGACATGCGTCCCACAACAAGAGAGTGTAGACACAAAGTGTCTTCAATGTCACAGTTTCTTGCAAACACGAGGCTTTGGGGGGTGGGAAATAATAATGGGATGCTGGAGGGGAGTACTTTTTTTGGGGGACTTCTTCGTAGGAGGCGGTGGCTTTGAAACTTCCTCGCTCATCGATTTTCCATCTCCGCCTAAAACCCAAACCCGAGCAACTTACACACTGATGAGCATGAACATGAGCTATAGAGATAAAACTATCAATGAGGTTGACCCTACAAAATTCCTCTATGTGCTGAGATGATTTTCCTGAACAAGCCATGAGTAAAAGAGGTCTCACCATCATTCTCTTCCTCAACCTTATTACTTTGCTGCTTTGAGCGTTTCATCTCTGATACTCACATATTTTTGGATTGTCCAGTTGTACCATAAAGAGTCACATCAATAAAAATCATTCAATGCTTGTAGGGAGACAAGTTCTAGATAGCCAAAACAACTTACAATCAACATGTTTCTTTTGCTTCCTTCACTTCTTCACCATATCACTAAGGAAGAGAGGGGAATCTGGATCTGCATCACCATGAACCATGCATTGAACCACTTCCATCTCCTCTTACGCTACATAATTTGTCATCTTAACATCAACATCTTCCATTGGTTTAGTTTCCTTTAGTTTTGGTTCACCTACTATTTGTTGAGAGGGATCCACCTCAACAGCAGCTGGGGTTTTGTCAATTGCCACATGCAAGCCTTCCTTGCAGCTAGAGTTTTGTCACTTGCCAAGGATGAGCCTTCCCTACCACGTGGAGTTGAATGATCATCAAATCACATGTCTGTGTCTATGGTGTGGGCGTCCGGAGTTCTATCAATATTCAAGTTTGGCACCTCAGTTGGTGATGTTGCCACATATGGCATATGACTGGAACCTGCAACCACACCACAGAAGTTGTAGCTTGTGTAATCAGTAAAAGTTTCTTACATTCTTAACAAACTCTATTTATCTTGATAGACATGGATAATAGAAACCAACCATTATGCACACGCATCCACTTTGTCGATTCTGGAATACTCTGCTTATAGGAAGGGTTGGCACATTCTTTCCTGACCCAGCCCATCCAGCAAAACACTACTTCAAAAGCCACAAAACCTAGATCGCATGCAGCACATGCTCTTGGAACAGTCACTTTGGCCTTTCAGTTACTCCCATGCTTGCCAGTTGTCGATCGTCGTAGAAACATTGAGTCACCTCTCTTCACTTGATCCATCAAGCTCTCACAAAATGTGACTTGAGCAACACATGTAGTTTTTGATGTTGCCATCTCAATTAGTTCTTTCTACACCACACTTGATAAGTAAATATTAGTTTATGTCAAAAAAGTACTAAGGATACACTCTAAGTACCTATGAGAGTACTAAGGACAAGCTCAGAGTACCAATCATAAGAACTTACAAGCACATATGAAAGGCACTTTGCAACAAAGTCATATGTACTTTCCCATGATACAAACACATGCATGGTACTTAGGGAAAAAAAGACATGTACTTTCACAATGTAAAACACATGCATGATACTTTGGAAACAGGGCATATGTACTTCCAAAGTGACCTATGAAAGTACCTATCATAGGTACTTTGTCGATGTACCTATGATAGGTACTATAAACTCTACCAAGTAATACAACAATATGTACAAAGTTCCTATGTGGGTACTCTTGGTTGTACCTTGAATTTGAACTACCATATAAAAAGCTACCATATTACTTAGCCTCACAAAGTACCTTTAATCCTAGTCTAATGGAGGACTTTGTGATTCCACCACCATCACTAAGATTTGTGAACCACTGGTCAATAAACTTGCATTGATACTTACAAAAAGTACCATGATCTACTCAATCACAGTCACAATCACAGTCAAATGTTGGATTTTGAGAGTTTTACGTATTTGCTACCATTTATAAGCTCTATGAAGCACCAACAATGCCTTATTGGTAATTACAAAAAGTACCATGGTGTATATAATCAGAATCACATGGTGGAATCTAAGAGTTGTGCCTCATTTTTACCATCCCTAGGCTTTGTGAAGCACCCATACGTATCCATTGGTACTTATATAAAGTACCATGTCATATTTAATCCTTGTTAAATGGTGGAGTCTGTGTAGTTCTATCTACTTGTGCCTTGTTAAGTACCAAAAGAACTCCATTGGGACTTGTGGAAAGTACCATGCAAAAAATAATCAGAGTCAGGTGTTGAATCTTGAGAGTTGTACTTGTCAGGTAATATCCCAAAACTCTATGAACCACTTAGAAAGTTTCCATGATACTTACATTGCACTTAAATGCAAGGTTTAGTTTTACATTGCATACCTTTATACGGTCAACGTCGTCTCTAAACTTTGAGTTGCTTGCATCAGCCCATAGAGCTACCAATGCACTTGAGAGAGCAATGACCTTTGCATCAATTACCATCTCAGAACCAAATGCACCACATGCTCCTCCCTCCATGTTGTCTTTTAGTATTTGAAGCTCAATCAATTGCCCTTGAAGCACTGCTACAGTTGAAGATGTTCCCTCTATCTTCCACATGTTCTGACTTTTCTCTTGTAGTTGCACTTGGGATGCATTTAGTGTGTTGTTCACACTCTCCAGTGTACTCTTTCTTGCAACCAACCTATGCTCCACTTTCGCTATAATTTGGAGATTAACAGAGCTGTAATTCAAAAATGAGTGAGGGCCCAAACTGCAGGAAATAGAATTTATCCCCCCATGGTCAATGAGATCCTTTTGAGTGGATTGTGTGGTCCAAGTCACATGCTGACCATTCTCATTGCAATCAGTCTAGTCCTTGAGTTTTTTATCCATCCCGCTCGGGAGCTTCTTGCAGTGATCTAGGACCTGTTCACCAAAAACAACCCATGCAACCTTCCGCTGACCCATTGGACTTTGCATGGTAGCTAGGCATCTCTCATATACAAACAAGGTCGAAAACTTGTGTGTGATTTCTTTGTTGGCTGGTATGGCTTGATATACTTTGTGAAACAATAACCTACATTCTTCTACATATATTCAGGCCGCACCATATGCAAGAAGATCCTGGCACCCTTCTCCCTTTTCTTTGTGAAGACTGCCAGCCAATCCTCATCTGTCACATCCTCAATAGACAAATGTTGGTACAGCTTGCCTTACAAAGCTAGACCGTACTCCTCGTGTAGACGCCATCCATAGCCAGGCCAAGAGGAAAATTTTGAGCTTCCCTGGAAAAATCCAGCCATGTGTCGTCTATATGCTTCCATGCCGTGCAATCTACAGGGATCCGTAGCACATCGTTTGAAAATCTATTCTCCTCGTGCCATGATGCTAGAGCGGCCATGGACTTGCATTCAAAGGAATGCTTCATGTGAAGCAAAAGAGGAAAGTGTTGCAACATAGAGAGATCATTAGATTGAATGTATATTGTCTAGATTGCTGCATTAATTATTTGATCAATGACTATCCAAAAAACCCGAATAAAACAGTGAAAAAAAATGTTAAATATATTGCTCAAGGGCAATGCCGCCAAGTAGTGGTTCTGAAAACAAAATAGTGATACCTATACAGGTTGTCACAAGGGTGTAAGCTCAAAAAGCAAGGGAAGAACCAATAATTGAGGAACCCAAAACATATGCGCCCTAGTTATGAACAAAAAAGTCAACAAAACACTTGGAAGGCTAGGAAGGCACACATGAAAGCTCATTAGGAGATTGCGGAGGTCTTTTGGAGGGCCTTTTAGAAGAGAGAGGAAAAAACACTCCTCCAATGAAAGAAGAGATTATGTTACGTAGAAAAATAGATTGATATTAAGAAAAATATTAAAAAGATGTCAGTGGTCCTTGAAAACGGACGCCTTTTCATTCAATGCGAATGTCTTTTTCATGAGGTAGGCGACGCTCATTTAATATGGCTTTTGTTATCATTGAAATTTTAAAAAATTCACAAAACTGCAATTAGGGTGGTAATTTGAAGCTTTTGACACCACCAATGCGTCGAGAACGTCCAAAAACCTAAAAAATGCCTATCTACTTGCCTCAATCTAACACCCGAAGAGGGGAGCAATCGCCAAAAAACCCTTGAAAAGCGGATTTTGGATCATGGCGCACGAGGGACCATCTAGAAAATTTGCGCATCCTGATCCACTTTTTTTTTTTTTTGCCTCACGACGCGTAGAGGGCCATTTGGAATTTTCTAGATGGTCCCCCGCGCACCGTGAGGCAAAATCTCCTTTTTAGGGATATTTTGATAATTTCTCCCTCTCTGGCTGTCAGATTGAGGCAAGTAGATAGACATTTTTTAAGTTTTTGGTCATTTTGGACGCATTGGCGGAATAAAAAACTAATTAAAATTCTAACACCAACTAATAATTTTGTGATTTTTTTAATTTCAATGATGAAGAAAGCTATATTGAATGAGCGTTGTGTACTTCATGAAAACGACACACGCATTGAATGAAAAAGTGACCGTTTTCAAGGATTTTTGAAAAGTTAGGTTCACTTTTCAGAGTGTTCAGGTGTCCTTTTGGACGTACGCAACAAGTGCAAGTATATTTTAAGAACATTCTTTGGAGAGAGAAATAGAATTCCTTAGAAGACCCTCCAAATGACCTCCGAAATCTCCTAATGTAGGAAGGAACGTGAATGACAACCCTAACGGAGGAGTTAAAACAAACCTGGGATAGGTTAGAGAGATTAGAGAATCAAACTAATCATGAGTTGGAAATTCTAGAGACCAGAGAATCTAATGAGAAAGAGACCAAAGAGTGCAAGTTCGAAAGGATCTCCATTAGTTGAAAAGGTGAGTGAACCTATAGACACACTTACCAAGCATGGCTTCAAACCACGGGGCATTCACCATGGAAAACTTACCGCACCACATAAGTGCAGGGGAGGGGGTTTTTTTTACAAGTTACATAAGCGTATAAGTTAGGGACAGGTCCCCAATAATTTATCCCCCAAGCTTAAAAATAAGGGAGGGGGTATCATATTTATGGGGTCAGAGGGAGGGGGAGGAGGGGATGTTAACCCTCATGGCTCACGGACACCCCATCACCTACGACGGACGTGTATTATGTATTTGGTAGAGTCAGGTACCGGGCTTGTCGAACCAATAGGAAAAGGGTAAGAGTGATCGTCAATGAGAGGCGCACTCTAACTGGGACATTCAAGGGATTAGTTGGCTAAGCATGGGCGCCCAAGTGTGAATGGGGTGAGCTCATATAAAAGCCAACTAAAACCTAAAATTCACTCATTCTCTCATTTGTGCAATAGAAGAGTGCTCTTGCTCGATCTCCATCTCCATCTTCTTCTTTTTCACCTCCTTGTGTGTGTGTGTATGTGTGTGTGTGTGAGAGAGAGAGAGAGTGCGATCGAGCATTGCGACGGCACGACGGCGGTGAAGCGGTTGAGCGCGACGTAGCGGTGTCTCCTTCTTCTTCGCGGTGAGGAATCCTCCACAGCAGGAGCATAGAGGGGTGAGTGACACACCATTGCCCTCTTTTGAGCTTACTAGTTAAGCTAGTTGTGCTTGGAGCCGTTTGTGGCTCGCACACAGTGTTAGGCAAGGCCCTTGCTTCGACAGTGCGGCAAGGAGCGCACATTTTTGGCGCCGCTGCCGGGGAATCGCCCTGCACTAAGCCCAAGAGGCACCTTGTGCTTCTCCTATGAGTTGTTTGTAGTAGGAAAGAAGAGGAAGAGGAAGAGGAATGAGTTATTTTTCTGCAAGTTGTTAATTTCTGTATTGTCTGCAAGTTCTGTGATTTCTGCATAATGTTGTGTTGTCTGTTTGCACACAGTCTTTGCACAATTAGTAGTCGAAGGTTGTTCGCAGTGAATGAATAAGTAGGTAGACAGTTAGCAATTTCTGTTTGCACATAGTCTGTACACAGTTTTCTATCAAGGTTTGCCTGCACACAGTCTTTGCATAGTAAGGTAGTGAGAGAGGAAGTAGGTGGACAGTTAGCCCACTGTCAGTAAGCAGTTAGCACAGTGGTTAACAGATTAGTTAGTAGATTAGTTAGTGGTTAGTAGCATTGTTAGGAAGTAGATAAGGTAGTGAGCTGTTTGTGAGTTGTGAGCTGTTGACAGAGAGGTTAGGTAGGTGTTGACAGTGTGTGTGGCCAAGAAAGGGTCACCTAAACCGCGCGCAGTTATCGCCTCAATATATATATATATATATATAAACCAAAAATATTTAAGCGTGAGTGACTGGGGGGCTACACTAAAATTTTGATCGGGATCGTTTCCCCAAGCCCAAGCCCAGGCCCAGGCCTCAGTCCTCAGTCTTACGATATATACTAGACTCACTCTTATATATATACCTACCCCCTCAAGAGGGAATGAGAGCATGTGGGGTAAGTCCTCCACTCTCCTCCCTTCTCTTCCCACTTACACCCTTAGACTTCCTAATTTGGGCCTAGTTCCCTACTAGAAATTGACGGTTTTAGGGATTCCGAGGGCATAAAGTGACCAAACGGAGGGCTGTAAAGCACGGCACGTCCCTCTGACCGAGACGCTCGTTTTGAGCTATCATACGTTCTATTCTATAGCTGGGTCAGAAAAAAAAGGACCAAAAAATCAAAAAATAAATAAATAAGAAAAGACTTGGGTTGCAAAACACCCAGAATTACTAGGTGAGCAGCCTTCACGGGCACTCACTAACACTTCTAGGGAATCGAAGTCATATGGACCTACGCTCTGGACGAGTGTTAGAGCACGAGCATATTGGTAGTGCCTCCATTTACGCGGGCACCCATTATTCCTCCACCCTAGGTTCTGGACCTTCGGCCGGGACTCAAGGTAGCGCGACCCAAGATCCTCATATCGCGTCTAGTGATTCTTCCTCTGACTACGAAGTCATGGAGGGGTATCCTACACCAAACCCTGATAATTCAAGTCAAGACATGCATGCCATGGGCCCACGGCCCAAGTCCAGCGTGTTTAGCCGCTTAAAAGAGACCCTTAGTAGAGCTACTCGCTCCGAACATGCGGTTAATGAAATAAATGAGGGGATTGGGGAAGTAAATTCGTCATTCATGCCTAAAATAGACCCTATGCTTCTTGAGAGTGTGCATGAGAATGTTCCATCCACTGCACCTCCTGATCCTTTAGGACTATCCCCTCTGAGGTTCTACTACCCGATGGTAGGAGTCTTGCCGAAGTACAAGAGATCGAACGCTATATGCAAGCAACAAGGGAGAGGGAAATTGAGAACCTACGAAGGCTGGAACAAAGTTGAGCCCTGAAAGCAAAGGCTCCTATGACAACAATCATGCCAGCCGAGCAACCGAGTGCTCCCAAGGTAGCAGTCACGGAGGGGCAAGCGATGGGGAGCAATAATGCTTCCACTTCGAGGGAAACCTCTAGCACGCCAGGCCTAGATGGGATATTCCTAAACGAAAATTGGGAGTATGACCTACAAGCAAAATCTTTAACTGATCGGTACACAGGACACACCTATCATGTGGGTTGGTTAGATGTTCTACAATCCACATCGGGTGCTACTAGCATAGATGAGCAACAACAGAAAGTCTGTGATGTCCTCCATATTGTCGAGTTAGAAAGACAAAACACAGGGATCAACATGCCTTTAATAGGCCTAATGAGATTCTTGGATACGGGAAAGGCCAACCAACCAATCCTATCACAAATGGAGACTCCCTCAGTGAGCCCCATTGATCCTCCATATATTGTTTCGTCAGGAGCCTCAGTACAATCTGAGCCCACAAGTGGCATCTTTACCTTCCCAGATCTAGCTCATCTTTCTCTTAATGACACTATGGCTACCATGCATATGCCAGTGGTGAGCATGACAAGAAGTATGCCATGGATTTCATTTGTTAACACTGCGTCGATGCCTAGTAGCACAGTGCCCCCAACTATACCTACATGTATGTATCAATCATGTGCACCTGTCGTACCTCAGCCTCATGTAGCTCCTACACCTCCGATTATTCCAAGAGCTTACAATCCACAATGGCATTATCCAAGCTCTTATACAAGTGGAGCCATGCCATTTAATAATAACATGCCATATCAGGCACCCCCTATGCCTAGGGCCACGCCTGTAAACTTTGGACCACCGTCTGGTACACCACCATACGAAATATGGGACCCAAGAGCCGCGCGTATGCCAAGGCCAAGGCCAACTCCCATATCACATGTGGTTCCAGGAGCACATCCACCCATTATACCTGCTCAAATAGGAGATTTGGCAGCATTTTCTCAAACTATCTGTTGCTCTATTGCGGAAAACATGCGTAGTGCACCTGATAGAGAGCCTAGGAGCAAGGCAGTTCAAGTAGCTAAGCTCACACAGAAATTCAGTGGAGACGGAGATGCTAGAAATCATATGGAAGTCTTTGAACATGTGTGCGATTCCTTGGAAGAGCACAATGAGCTACATAAGTGTAAGGCTTTGAGTTTGACCCTAAGCGAAAAGGCTGGAGATTGGTATAGAACCTTAAGAGTAGAAGAGAAAACGATCTACTAAACTCTTAGGAGACTGTTCTTAAAAGAATACATACGAGAGGGAGTACTTTGGGGTGTAGCCTCTCAGCTCCAGAAAGCCCAACGAGAAGAAGGTGAATCCGTGAGAGACTTCATTAGTCGCCTAAAGAATTTGAATTCTCGATGCAATCCAAACGAGCGATTCAACAGCAACCAATTGCTCGATAGATTCATTAGGGGACTACGACATGAAAGTATTTATAATGGCCTAGTCATTAGAGGTATCACTACTTGGGAAGCAGTCACCATGAATGCAATCCAATTGGAGGATAATTTGATGATTGCAGGAGAAAGAGTGTATGCCGAGCCGAAGTCTAGTAGCTCGCAAGCATCAGAGCATGAGCCAATGAAGATAAAGCCAATCGTGAAAGAGCAAACGATATCTGAGATGACTTTGGCAGATGTCACCAAGGCCATCCAAGAAATCCTTAGGGGTAATCGTGCTCCACAAAACACTCATATGTATCCACGAAGGGAGCAGCAATGGTGCTCAATCTGCTTGGGCCCACATACTACAAGTGAATGCCCTACTTTCAGAGTAAAGTTTAACAGGACTTGTAACGCGTGTGGTAGGTATGGCCATCAAGCAAAGGATTTCATAATGCTTAAACGCATCATGGAAAATAGACCGCCTATAGCTTGGGCAGACTCACCTCGAGTTCCTGCATTGATGCCTACCCCACCCATGGAGCCACAATTGCCATTACAGCACATGGTCCCTAGAACCCAAAATGTGGTCCAAACCACACCGTTTCCACCTCCAGTGCTAGGACCGCAACCCCCTCATCCAAGAGTTACACCTATGAACCAAATAGGTTGCGAGTCATCTAGTACTTATGTAGATTGCGAAGAGGACATAGACTCTAGTATCACCTATGGAGTCGACATGCTTGAGGAGTGTCCCATGTACTATATGGAAGACCATTGGGGACAAATCAAACCGGTATATCAAGCTACTGCGCTAGCAGCAAGAGGCCAAAACATTAATATTTTTGCCAAGAGACCACCTCTTCAGTGCTATGAATGTGGTGGACCACATCGAGTAGCTGAGTGCCCCATTAGAATGCAAAAGAATGCCACACTAATGCAAACAAGTCAAGGGAGTTCATTGGCGATGCCAATACTCACTTGTAATCGTTGTGGCATAGATCATTTGATCGCACAGTGTCCTAACAATCCAAACGCACCGAAAATCACACCATTGAACATAATAGAGATTGTTGATGGGACACCACCAACTATAAACATATCACCAGTGAATGCACTCACACGGTCGATGCTCCAAAAGCAAAATTACATCCTCGAAGAGAGAGATGTTGCATCCATTGGCCGAGCGAGAAAGAAGAAAACACGAAGAAAGAAATCCCTTAATGCTTCTAGCTCAAAACCTAGTTCAAAGACTAACATAGGGACAGGAGAGGATCCCGTGTATATGAATGACCTTGAGGATGACTCAGATTTGATAGAGACCACGGAGACCAAAACTGTTACTACAAAGGAAAAAGCCAGTGAGGAGGATCACGAGAGGGAATTACGACGAACACCAAAAGAGTATTCAAAGTTAAACCACCCAGTTGCGAACCCCCAAGATAAGCCACGAGAGACAAAAAATGAGGATTGCAAGAGAAATATTGGAACCTATCCAAACCCAACAGTGGAAATTGAACGAGTCCAACAACTGAGGGGTTTGGTGGAAGAAACTCAACGAACATTAGAACCTGAACCCAAACATATCCAGATGTCGGACACAGTGTTTCCCACACAAGTTCAACCTCACAAGAACTACAGACCGTTAGCTATACCCAGTATCATTTGGGAAGAGAGTGAGGGTAGGACATCTGAAAGTGGACACACACCTTTCCTACTAGAGAGAATGTTTGGTGAGGGAATGCCTGACCCCCTTGAGGAAGTGGAGATTCCATCTTCACCATTCTCTTGTCAGGGTCCTACGTCCCACAAGATGCCATAAAATGTTGCCAAATTGATGGATTTCATGTCTTCGGAAGTTAGAACCACCATCATGTCCAAACTATATAAAGACCCCGAGCTAGTCTCAGCTCTTCGAGCCTTCCTCAATGGAGAATTACAAGCCGGATTACCACAGTTTGCACATATGAACAAACCTGACTCGGTAATGAATGATGAGGAACATTTAGCACCACCATCTGACCTAGCAGGACATGAATCTGTAATTGAAGTACCCGTTAACAAGTTGGGGCAATACTTTGAAGGTGATGAATCTAATGCTACTCTACCAATCACTACTAAAGGATTAACTATAAAGGGGGTCCTTGACGGTGGTGCGGGAGTCATCATGGTGACAAAGAGTTGTTGGGAGTCTATGGGGCGACCTCACCTTGAAGCCACAAGCGTAGTGGTAAAAATGGGTAATGGATCTATTGTTACGCCTGTTGGAATGCTAAAGGATCTCAGAATCAAGGTCTTGGGACACAAGGTAAGGCAGACTTTCATTGTTATGGATTTTTCCAAGCATCCTATGTCATTTGAGATGATCTTAGGGCGTCCATTCATGAGGGAAGCAGAAATGGTGCATGACTGGTCCAAAAACCACGTCTACTTACAGTTCCAAGACTCTGTCATTCGAGTTGATCTTTTAAGTGGTCGAACGTATCCTCTAGGAAATAAATTCATCATTGATAATCGATCAGACACAACAATTCACTCAGCTCCATTACAGTATTGTTACACGTGTAACGAAGACACGGATATTGGGGAGAACTCTCCTTATATGGATATCCTACCCGGAATGGCTGAGTCAGACAATGTCGATTGGGTACACCTAGCGGCAACTATAGATACATGGGGAGTTAGAGGAACAACCTGGGTAACACCAGATGGGGAAGAGATACCACACATTGCACCAGTAAACATGTTAGGTGTAGCGCATGTAAGATCCGATGATAAGAAAGAGGCACACCTACCTGAGAGTGAAACCGATGATTCCTCAAAGGCTTCAGGCCAATACACATCAGAAACGGGATCTCAGGGAGAAATGGATTCAGAACCTGAGGAAACATCGAGTGAACCAAGTATAGAAACTGAACACTCAAGGCCTAGTACGACCATCTATGGTAATTTATATGAGAGTGAAGAAGATACAAGCGAAGACCTATCAGGCGAGTCGAGTTCAAACATTTACCAAAATCAAAACCTTAACAAGAAACAAAGGTCATATAAGAGACGACGATATCGAGAAAATGTGAGAGCTAGGATAAACAAGGAAAGATCTACTGCAGAATGGCTTAGCTATCTAGGGGCATGTGATGCTCATCGAAAGCTAGTAGACAATTGGGGTGAACATCTCCAGAGTGTCATGTGGTGCAGCCCGCGACCCATTGACCTCGCTCAATTGGAGGTTACAGAGCCGAAATTGAGTCGAACTATAAGAAGACGTCAAAACCGAGAGTTAGCACAACAACAAAAGGAGGCAGAACTAAAAGAAAGGTCTCCGTCAGGACAAGAGCCTGCTGACTTACATACGGCTCCTGAACATTTTAAATCTTATACCACGGGGGAGCGAAAGGTTGTGTATGCCAAAGCCCAACGAATACCTACCAATGGAAGCAGTGGAGTCTATGATGGTCCAGCAGTAGTTAAAGAGATAGAATTAGCAGAACCAGGTGAGGAGTCTAAACCAGTCTTTATTGCTCACGACCTTACCAAAACTGAAGAGGCTGTACTTAAGGAGCTCCTCAAGGAATACAAGGATATCTTTGCTTGGCATATCATGACATGAGGGGCGTTCCACCTTCTGTGGTGCAACATACAATTCCCATGATCAACATTGCTAAACCCGTCCAGCAACAACCCTATCCAATGAATCCTAAGTATGCCAAAATTGTACAAGAGGAGATTGAAAAACTTATCCAATGTGGATTCATATACCCTAGTGAGCACTCAGAATGGGTTTCTCCAATAGTCATTGTGCCAAAAAAGAATGGGAAACAAAGAGTGTGCGTGGACCTCAAGAAATTTAATGCAGCTACTAGGAGAGATCATTATCCCTTTCCATATTCAGAACATGTGCTTGAGAGAGTTTCAAGAAAGGAAGCTTATAGCTTTTTAGACGGGTACTCTGGTTACAATCAAATCACAATTGCATTAGAGGACCAAGCTAAAACTGCTTTTATCACAGAGTTTGGAGTGTTTGCATTTCGTGTTATGGCTTTTGGCTTAACAAATGCCCCTGCTACATTCCAACGATTAATAAACACTGCGTTTAAAGAATTTCTAAGGGAGTTTTGTGAAGCTTTCCTAGACGACCTTTTTGTTTATACTTCTTGGGAGAAGCATTTTCTATATCTACGAAAAATATTTGAAAGGTGAAGATTTTATCGCATCTCATTGAACCCTTTCAAATGCCAATTTTGGGTTAAGCATGGAGTCGTTCTAGGGCATATAGTGTCCAAGAACGGGATATCCACAGATGAGAGTAAGATTAAAGCCATTGCCAATTTGCCACCACCTACGAACTATAAAGGAGTTCAAAGATTTATGGGCCATGTTGGTTATTATCGAAGGTTTATTTTAAACTTTGCCGAGACAGCGCGTCCATTGTACAAGCTTCTTATTGAGTTTCACTGGACGGACGAATGTCATCAATCTTATGAGTTATTAAAGAAGGCCCGAACAAGTGCTCCAATCCTGCGAACACCTGATTGGAATGTACCTTTTCATGTGCATATTGATGCATCAAACTTTGCTATTGGGTGTGTTCTAACTCAACCAGGAGAACATAAATTGGACTACCCTATTAGCTTTGCAAGTCGCCAATTAAATGATGCCGAGATGAACTACACTACTACAGAGCGCGAAGGTCTAGCTATGATTTACGCAGTAAAGAAATTTCGCTATTACCTTCTTGCTACCAAGTTTGTGTTTTATGTGGATCATCAAGAATTGCTATATTTGGTAAACAAGCCGTATTCCACAGGTCGAATTACACGATGGTTGTTAATTCTTCTTGAGTTTGACTTCACCGTTGTTGTGAGGCCTGGGAGAAAACATGTCATGGCAGATCATTTATCTCGTATCCCTAATGGCGTAGCTCCTACGAGCGTTGATGATGAATTTCCTGATACTCCTTTGTTCATTGTTGAGACAATGCCTGAATGGAGTGAAAAGATTGTTAACTTCTTAGTTAATGGTTTTCCACCCAAAGAGCTGCGAAAAGATATAGCTCGAAAATTAATCAAGGAATGCGAACCCTATTGCTTACTCGCGGGAACTCTCTATAAGAGAGGAAAAGATGATGTTCTTAGACGCTGGGATGAGTATTTATATATTCTGCAAGAGGCACATATGGGCGTAGCTGGTGGTCACTTTTCAGAAAAGTTGACTACCCGAAAGATCTTACAGTCAGGCTATTGGTGGCCCACTCTGTTTAAGGATGCATCACTTTTTGCAAAGGGATGTGATGAATGCCAACGCTTCAAGAAGCCACAAAGAAGTGATAGGATGCCTCTACATCCCATCAAGGTAACCCAACCATTTGAAAAGTGGGGCTTAGACTTTGTAGGACCGATTAGTCCGGCTGCACGTAACACGCAATCACGATATATCATTGTGGCTACCGACTATGTAACCAAATGGGCTGAAGCAAAATCAACACGGAAGGTGGATGCAAAAACAACAGCAAAAAACAACAGCTAAGTTCCTTTTTGAGAACATTATCACACGTTTTGGATGCCCCTTTGAACTTGTGAGTGACAATGGAACTCATTTTATAAATGAAGTAATAAAAGAACTCACATCAAACTTCATGATATCTCACCACAAGTCTACACCCTATTATCCCCAAGCAAATGTCCAAGCTGAGAGTACCAACAAAACTCTCATCTCCATTTTGACAAAGACAGTTGAGGCTCATCGCACTAATTGGGACCTAAAGCTTACATCAGCTTTATGGGCTTATCGTACTGCGTATAAAGTTGCTATTAATTGCACACCGTTTAAGATGGTGTATGGCCAAGAAGCAGTTATGCCATGGGAGTTTGTCATTCCTAGTCTTCGAGTAGCTTCTCAAGAAGGTTGGGATGGTAACCCCTTAGTGGAGCGATTATATATCTTGGAAAGGCTAGATGAAGAGAGGCAATTACCTGTGCGAAATACTCTAGTGGAGAAGGATAGGAGAAAGAAGTGGTTTGATAGCCATTTAAAGGATAAAGACATCAAGGTTGGTGATAAATTTCTTATGTACGTGGTACGTAATGAAAAGAAGAAATTAAAATACGCTGGTAAGGGACCATATCGAGTGTGTGAAATTACCCCGCAAGGTACCATTCGTATGGAGACTCTAGATGGAGTTGAAACCATTGGATTCCTTAATGGGAGTAAATTCAAAAGATATTATGATCCTCTAAGCCAGGAAGAGTTGCAAGCCATCCATCAAAAGAAGGCTGCCAAGGAACAAGCAGAGCTTAGAAAAATCCAAGCAAGAGTTGAGGCTCGAGAACAACAACAACGTCTTAGACGCCAACGAGAGGCTAATCTGGGAATCACGCAAGCATTTTTCGAGGACACAAATGACGACTCATTAGAATCTGAGCCACCCCTACGATGCCCAATTGAGCTAAATAGCCCCTATGGAAAAGTACTATACAATGCCTTATTAGATACGGGAGCTAAACACAATTTGTTATCCTGTGGAGTTTGGTGTCAATTAGGGAAACCGACCCTATCCCCGAGTACAATGCAAGTCAAGGGCATTAATAAAAAGAAAACTGCTATTCTTGGAGTCCTTCAGACCCCTGTTGTCTATGACAATGGAAGCATAGTGCAGAGGTTTAGTCATGCCCGTGGGAGCTATGGAAGGCAACGTAAACCTGGGACGCACATGGATGTTGACAACCAAATGCACTATTGATTGGGATATTGGTAGTGTCACGACGCGACCACCGACTCTTACCCCTATCATTCAAGCAAAGTCACCTACGTTGCAAACTCTAGCAAAGTTGAAGGATAGCCAACATTCACAAGCCAAGGTGGTTAACTCCTCTTTGCCGGCTACCCATGAACCTAGTACTTCAACACTTGTAGTTGCAGCAAGCAGTAATATTGCAAGTACTCAACCTGCACGACCTAAGAGTACATATCAATGGGTCCCCAAGGCCTTACTTCCAACTACCTCAACCCTCCCATCCATTCCAAGAAAAATTTTCCCTGGAAAAGCAAGAGCACGCTCTAGGAGGGTCAAGACCAAATCACGATGGATTCCAAAACGACTATTAGAAGCCCAAGGCTACTATGATGGAAATGAGCAAATCTGGGTACCTAAACTTAAAATGTGTCCTTCCCTATCGACAACAAACCCATATGAGTCAAACAGTGTAACGCTAAAGCCAATGGCAGACCGTGGGAAGGGAAAGATCACAGAATGCTACACACCTAGTCCAGAGCTAGTTTGGGCTCCAAGGAAAAACCAATTATTCCACCTAGCTCACGAAGGGGGGAGTTCCATGAAGCTTCTAGCTCCTCATGTAATACATCCATAGAGGTAAAAGCTTCTACACAGCCTCCACCTACAATAGTGGACCTCCATGAAGCTACAAAGGAATCCACACCTTCCAGTGTTCAAGAATCACCTAATGAACCACTTCAAGTTCGATCCTGGGAGATTACCTTACCACCCTTGCAACTCGACGAGGCACCTAAGGTAATAGAAAACTACTGGCAAAAATCTTCACCTATAACAACTTGGAACAACTGGTTTCAAAGGGTGACGACATCATTTCAAACGGTATGATCTACCAAAGGAAGGGGGGAGTGTTTGTGGACATCCATTATTCACTTGCTTCCCTCTCAACCTTTCTCCCTGACCTCTTAATCTCCAATCTTAGGGAATGTATATATAAAGCCTTATACTCACAAAAACAAGATAAAAAAGTAAAAGAGCAAGAGCCATAACACAAATCATAAAAACAAATTATGCACAAGAACACGACCCTTGTAATATTTGCACTCTAACCATCATCTATTTGCGTGTACAGATATGGCTAGTACGCTAGAATCATCCACTCCTGCCTTGGGTGAGAGGTACCCTCGTTACTTTTCACAAATATTTCACATGGTCTTTCCAGTGCTTGCATGTGAATGGGATTTGATAGGTACGCTAGCATGTGAGAGGAATTTTGAGGAGTTAGAATGGCTGATATGTCTCTTGACCACGTCTGATCCATACTTAGCAGAGAGCGTTTCTCCCATTGCACAAGCCTATCCTTTTGACCAAGATGACTATAGGCATCTAGTGACCTTCTTAGTAAACATGGGCACCTATGATGAAGAAGAAAATTTACAGGACTACACGGATGGCACATATGGTCTCATGGATGATGACTTTGTTTATCTCGACGACGAGGATAGGGGTTTAGCCTTAGGGTTTCCCCCCAACCTCTACAATATCCTATTCCCTTGACTCTCTAGGGGGAGTGCAAATAATTAGGTTAGGGTTCCTTATATTTTTTGTTGTGTTCAATAAGTGTTGGTACCTTTTCCCACTAATGTGCCTCCTGGAGGTATTCCTTTTGTTTCCTAGTGTGTACAGGAGCGTGTTGCTATTGATAGGATTTGGACCTTCATGGAATCTTTATCTCGACTCACTCTTCAAATCAAGAGCGACCATCGACACAAACAAGTGTTTCTTGTCCATTAGCATTGCCCCTTATCTTTTTTGCATCTATGATTGTCTGCTTTAATTGTGATTGGTAGCCTAATATTCACCGCATTTGCTTAGTATCAAACATTTAATTCAATGTAATTTTTTGTCATAATCACTTGTCTAGGTTTAAAAATCAAGCAGTCCGACTAAGCTAGTTTGACCAAGTTAGGTGTTAGAGATCTTCTCTTAATACCATGGGGAATGCCTTCCTAATAATCAATGGTTACTTAGGTTCTTAATCCGATTTAGGCAGCATTGTGTGAAATGTAGTAGGGCTTTCTAGTGGGCTTGACCCTATTGACCTTTAGCTTAAGTATTATAAAGGGAGTTTACTAGTGTGATGAGCCTGGGGAGGTGTATCAGTGTTATATGACCCCCCAAAGTTACAAAATTAAAATGCTGAAAATGAACAAACAAAAAATCAAAGTGCCTCACTGTAAAATCTTAAGCTATAAGAGAAATCTCAGCTTGATTTGGTACTTCACTCACATGTATTGCCTATGGTACTAGAGCCCTAGAGGTTCCTAGTGTGGGCGCTTTTCCTTGAAAAGCAAAAAACCAAAGGCATACAAAATAAGCACACACATCAAATTGAATCACTGTGAAAAGACTTTGGGGGGTCAAAGAAAAAATAATCAGTCAGGAGATGATTTCATGAGAAATTCCTTTTATGGTAGCTTAACTACAAGGTCTTCTAGATATAGCCTCTAGTCAGCCCTCGAACATGAATACTTGGCTCTCGCGATTAATCAACTTAATTGACCACAGAAAATTAAGAAGCTTACCCATGGTATTAATATTCGATCTCTAGTGCCTTTCGACCGTCAAATTAGCGACCCCAGACTTGTTTAATTTTTTACCTTTACATCTGTTTATGCATTTGATTACATTGCAATTTAATGTTCATTGCTGACAAATTGTTTGAAATTCTTTTACCAATCAATTTGTCTACCTAAAACTGCATATGCTTTTTAATCACTTATGACAATGCAATTACTGTGCCAATGTTGTTTGATTTTGCAGTGACTGAAGAAGGCTAAGGACATTCATCTCAAATTCTCTTCCACCTCGAGGAACGAGCTTCAACCCAATAGCTTCCGAGGACGGAAACTACATCAGGAAGGGGGGCATGTTAACCCTCACGGCTCATGGACACCCCATCACCTACGACAAACGTGTATTATGTATTTGGTAGAGTCAGGTATCGGGGTTGTCGGACCAATAGTAAAAGGGTAAGAGTGATCGCCGATGAGAGGCGCACTCTAATTGGGACATTCAAGGGATTAGTTGGCTAAGCATGGGCGCCCAAGTGTGAATGGGGTGAGCTCATATAAAAGCCAACTAAACCTAAAATTCACTCATTCTCTCATTTGTGCAATAGAAGAGTGCTCTTGCTCCATCTCCATCTCCATCTTCTTCTTCTTCACCTCCTTGTGTGTGTGTGTGTGTGTGTGTGTGTGTATGTGAGAGAGAGAGAGAGAGAGTGCGATCGAGCATTGCGGCAGCACGACGGCGGTGAAGCGGTTGAGCGGGACGTAGCGGTGTCTCCTTCTTCTTCGCGGCAAGGAATCCTCCACGGCAGGAGCATAGAGCGATGAGTGACACACCATTGCCCTCTTTTGAGCTTACTAGTTAAGCTAGTTGTGTGTTTGGAGCCGTCTGTGGCTCGCACACAGTGTTAGGCAAGGCCCTTGCTTCGACAGTGCGGCAAGGAGCGCACAGGGGAGAAGTGAGAAAAGGAAAAAATGAGATGAAGTTTTTGTGTTTGAAAATCATGGCTTCCCAAAAGAGTCTGCCCTCAAATTTGTGAGTCAATAGCTACAAAGATATATGCAAGAACTAGCATTGCTTTGTAACAATTGCTTGTTCTGGGATTATAGTTATTTATTGAGGGATGAAAGCTATAAAGATTTTTTATAGATGCAAGTTAACACGGAGAACCTAGCACAAATTTATAACCATGTTTTTTGAGTAATTTAGATGGTTCAGAATTGGATCAACAAAAGTGGTTTCTTGATACGTTGCCAGTTACTATGCTATACGCTCTTTGAATAGTTTTTCTCAGTTAGATCATGTCCCGATCATGTGAGACCTAAATTTTATATGTAAGATAGGGGTATGATTGTTTTTTGCATTGATTGTCATATACGCGTAGAAAGGGGGGTCATATTCCCTAATATGAGTCGTATAAAGGGATTTTATCAAAGTTGTACGCTCGCAGGTGGCATCCCGTTTTGTATATAGAGTGAATCCCCCGGGCTTCAAACTAATCAAAACTAGGAACAAAAATGGATGACGTATCCTTACGCTAAGTTAGAAAAGCAAAGGTTGGAGATGTGTCAAAAAATGATCCAAACTGCCCAAGCTTTGCTAGAGCCACCGGCAAGCAAGCCAAAGATTTTGATAGAAGTTCCAGCTCCAACATCGATAATCCCATCAAAACATGAAACTAGAGGAACAATTGAGAATCCCGTAGATTAATTAGAAAATCCAAGAATAATGATGAATACCACAGATCAGGCATCTGAGGGTTTCCATCCTATGATAGAAGTTCCAGCTCCAACATCGATAATCCCATCAAAGCATGAAACTAGAGGAACAATTGAGAATCCCGTAGATTAATTAGAAAATCCAAGAATAATGATGAATACCACAGATCAGGCATCTAAGGGTTTCCATCCTATGATACCAGAGGCCTATAGAGAGGATGATGGGCTAGACAAGCTTTGGAGACAAATACGAGAAGCAAACGATGTGAAAGAGTTGAGTCACAGATTCAACCAAACAAGCAAGGGGAGGGATGTCTTTCTTCCACCGATTGAGGAGCTTGAGGCTATCTGGATATTCGCTCATATTGGGGGGATAGAGGATCAATATGATCTTTAGAGAGGCAACCTCAATCTATGAGAACCTTACCCTCTTACATGGGAGAGTATGAAGCAAAATCAGATGTGAAGGTGCTGCCATCACAAAGACTAAGAAAGGCTATGGACGCTAGTAGAGCTTATTTGAATAAGACCAAACATGTGGGCGACTGTTGAAAAATGCTTGGAGAAGTTTGGGGTAAAAGATCCAACATCACAAATTCAAGAAGGGATCCAAGAACTAGAAAAACCTCAATTGAACACAAGACCTGTACCATTAAACAAGGTTGGAGACTATTGCAAGGGTGAAGATAGGAATACTACACTTCCAGTAGAATTCCAAAGTGTGACAACCATGGCAATTCTTGATAGTGGATCTGGTGTTGCTATCACCACTAAGGAAATTTGGAAAAAAAAAAGGAAAAACCAACCAACCTTGAGGGCTACCATGATGAAATTGCAACTAGCCGACGGATACATGAAAAAACCCCTGGACTTCTAGAGAAAGTGATTGTTACTTCTTGTGGCATTGAATATGAGCATACATTTGCTACAGCTTACTTTGACAAGAAGAAGAATTACGACATCATACTTGGATGACCATTCATGCAACAATCGAAGATGGTTCAAGACTGGGGATATGATCACATATACCTTAGACACATGGAAACCACGACGCGCATAGAACTTAAAGACCATAATTATAAAGATCTAAACCAAACCCTAGTGGAGGAGTTTGATTCAGCTACACTAGCAGGATTAGAGCTTCTAGCTTGGTTAGGTAAGCCCAAAGAGCTATGGATGTGTGGTGCATCACATTGTGGGAGTTTGAAACGAGAAGAGTGTATTCTAGAAAGAACTATTGAAGATAAGGAATACATTCTTGAACCTTTTCCTAAAGAAGCTCTAGAGCCATTGGAATGGACTCATATTCTAGCAACCCTAAAAATGTGTGCTATTTCGGATGGCCCCACAAAAAAATTATGCGACAAGGATGATTATGACATGGTTCTATACTATATGTTCAATATAGTAAATGCGAATGATGAGAAATCAGTCTTAGAAAAACTGAGAGATGATCAACTGGTGAGTGCAGAAAAAGAGGAGTCATTCTATGACTCCCCATAGAATTTTGAGCGAAATGATGAGGCAAACAATGAATGCTATGAAAACCCGAGTGAACAAGAAGAAACATGTCCGGTTTTACGATTTTCCAAATCAAAAACTTAGATGTCAAGAGCACTACAAGAAAAAGAGAGCTGAAAACAACCAAGAGAAGCCCTCTTATACCTCCTTGTAAACAAACCTTGCAATATCGAAAGAATTGTACGATGGTTTATCATATTGCTAGAGTTTGATTTTATTGTCGTGGTTAAGAAAGGGAAGATGCATCTATGATCATATTACCTTTCTTGATTGCCATCCCCGACGCATATATTTTCAACGTTGTGGGAGGCGGAAGTGCAAAACAGATCGGGTGGCCTCTACACCCAAGATTATGCACGATGGCCTCATCATGGGAGGTACACAATAGGGGCACCACCTAGCAAGATATGTGGCTACTTATGCATGTAGTAAGGAAGATAATGAGGTAAGGGAGACATACAAGTATGCACACTTCTCATACCAAAGGTGGATAATTCGCACACCTTAAGATGAACAAGTAGCAAGATGATAGGAATATGAGAGGGAGAGAGAGTGTGTGTATGGTGACGAATCCGCACACCTTAACATAAGCAAAATGGAAAGAAACAAGCATAAACCATACTCAGAATGAAGTGTATGTCAAACGACACAAGGTATGGCACCAAGATGGAATGTATTGATTGCTTGCAAAAGATGAATACAATAGGTAGCATAGGGAAAGAAGATGAGAAAGGAACAAGACCGTATGAGGAATAATGGAGGGATGTGAGTTGATGGCGAGGAATATCATGAGTGTAGCCATCATTCTTCTTCTTGAAATCGCGCCTTCAATCCTTCATTACAAGTGTGTGGAGATATGGTGCTCATTTTGTGCATGGTGATGGTGTTGTGATTAGGGCTCATACTACTAGCATGCAGCACAAGGGTGTGTATGTGTAGGTGTGTGGTATGTAGTGTGCATATGGGGTAGTGTGTGTGTGTGTGTGTGTGTGTGTGTGTGTGTGTGTGTGTGTGTGTGTGTGTGTGTGTGTGTGTGTGTGTGTGTGTGTGTGTGTGTGTGTGTGTGTGTGTGTGTGTGTGTGTGTAGAAGGCCTCCTTTTATAGGCCAAGAGAGTGATTAGGGAAGAGATTATGAGCAAGAGGAGTTGTTACAGAGTAACCTCAGCTAGAGGCATTCCCCCAATGAGAGAGATCCGTGTGCCCTGCTTATTGACCAATTTCCTCCTAATCGCCTTCATCATGGTGAGCTTTGTCTCCATGCCACCTTCCATAGCTTGAGTCCAAGAGAATCTTGATAGAATAAGAGAAAATACAACAATAATGGAGAGAAACCTATAAGAAATTGTGTGTGTGGAGTAAGATAATCATGACTTCTTCCCATGTGGACAGATAGGCTCCACCATTTTGGCCATATATCCCAAACCGTAGCTCCAAAAATTATTAAAAAAATAAAGACTGAAAGGTCAGCTGAACGCCTACAACTTTGTTGTTGAAACTTTTCCAATTTGGAATGGAAAAAATAGAGAAAAAATCCCAGTAAAAAAAGTGTTCTTCTTTTCCCTTCCAAAAGTCCAGGTGGTCCCCTCTTGACTTCATGTGCAAGCCTTGTGTCCACAAGTGAATCATGTTTGAATTTGATAATATTTTGTTGACTCCAACTCCATACTGCATAAGATTCTCCTCCCTTTCACTATTGACTTTTACTCTTCACCTGTAGTAACCGTCAAGTACTGACCGTCGGGTGGAATCAGCATCCATTGATTTTTTTGTTTCATAGGGTTTGTTCCTAGCTCTCCTTATTCCGAGATCCAAACGTGTCAAACCATAGCTATGTACAAAATAAATGCATAGGTTTTTTTTTTCATGCATCAAGTGCATACCAAGAGAGAGGTGGAGCAAAATTTGAAAAACCGTCCTCAATTGAAATGATACCAAAATGGTCTTAGGAAATAGTCAATTTACTATCCTATGGGGGTGAGTTTGATAGAACAGGGAAGGAAAGTAAAAGACAAATAGTTCAACAATCAAGGTATTTCCAATTACTTGGCGGATGTTTGTATCATTTAGGCTCAAAAAACCTTTTGCGATTATACATAAGTCCGCAGGAGTACAACTATAATCTTTTGGAAGCACATATTCAAGACTTAGCATTTCATTGCTTGCAAACAAAAACATACCAGCACTTGAAACAGTTAGGATTCTATTGGCCAAATATGCGCACTGATGTTCTTATGTACATTATTAATGGTGCAACCTGTAGGTCTAAACCACTGGAAGAACATGTAACAATGTTTCAAGTAACAATTGCACCAAAATGGAGCCAATATATAATTGACTACCTGACAACGAGAAAGTTTCTTGAAAATACCTCTAGAGCATGACAAAGGTCCATAGAAATAGAGGTTCAAGATTTTGCACTAATTGAAAATCAACTACATAAGAGAGGAAAGGACAATCAGCTCAGGATATGTGCGATCAAAAGCATGTATTTGCCAATCCTAGAGCAGGCACATGAAGGACTCATTGGAGGCCATTTTTCAGGGGATAAGACGGCAAAAATTTTCTTAACCATTGGAATATGGTGGCCTACATTACAAATGGGCATTGAAGAATATGTTAAGAGATGTGATTCTTGCATGTGCACCAAAGTACCAATAAGGAGAGATGTGATGCCTTTAAGACCAATGATGGGATCCATAGCTTTTGCTAAGTGGGGTATAGATATTGTTGGACCAATTTCACCCCCTGATTATAGAACTCATGCCCAATATATCATTGTGGCTACGGACTATCTCACAAAATGGGATGAAGCTAAGGCCACAAAAAAAAGCAAATGCAAGGATCACTGCACATTTTCTATATGAAATATCTTCATTAGATATGGTCTACCCATAGAAATCTACAGTGATTGTGGCACACATTTCATTAATGAAGTTAGACGAATTCATGGTAGTTCATAGTAGGAATTTTCTCCATACCATCCACACCGGGCTAATTGACAGACTAAAGATAAAAATAAGACTCTATGCACTATCTTGACCAAAATAGTATCAAATTCAAGAGCAGATTGGAATCAGCATTTACACTCTACATTATGGGCTTATAGAGTAGCCTGCAAAACATCTATTGAAACAACACCGTACAACATGGTATTTGGTCTTAATGATATCTTGCCTATGGAATTCTTGATCCCAACACTAAGAGTAGCTAAAAAACTCGAATGGACATGCCATAAATTGTCTTCAAGAGTCAATGACCTAGAAAAATTAGATGAGCTTTGCCTGAAAGCTGTAGGTCCTATCTACACTCAGAAAAGAAGACAAAAGGAATTTTTTGATAAGCATGTACATTCAAAAGAGTTTAAAATAGGAGACTATGTCTTGGTTTATACATTGAAACAAAATGCAAAAAAAACTTAAAAATTGAGGGATGAGACCCTTGGTGACTCACCGATATATCACCAAGTGGGGCTTTTAGGCTTGCTACATGATGATGAAGAAATGCCTAATTTCATTAGTGGTTGTCAACTAAAAAAGTATCATCTACCACTAACCCAGAACATGCTTCAACAAATACATGTGGAAGAGAAAAATCTCAAGAAAAGAGACGCACAATCAACAAAGCCAAGACAAAGCAAAGGAGTGCATGAATAAAAAAAAAGATTCCACAACAGTAGTAGCAGTAAGAACAACCACTACGGATTTCTATCAAAAAAACAGATTTTGAAGAGGAGCATACTATGGATCCAACAATAAAAGTCAAGCTTGAGGCAATCAAGTGGAGGCCAATGCAATCCTAGATTTTGAAGCTCAAGAAAATCTTATTTCCTGCAGCCTATACAAGCAGCTTACACTTGAGGAAGAGCTTCAACCAACACAACAGGACCTTCAAAGTTATTCAAAGCATGCAATCAAAGCAATGGGATGGACAGTGATACATGTGAAGATTAATCAATATCTCCATCCGCATAAGTTTTATGTGGTAAAAGATAAGCTAGTGTAGCATCCATTATTTCTCGATGAGCCATGGCAGAGAAAGTACAATGTAGCTATTGATTGGCGCTTTGATACAGTCAACATTTAGCATGCAAAAGAAAATCTACTGGTTCCATTTGTAGCAGAACAAAACAACAAACCATTTGGTAACGAACTTAAAAGCTAAGGGCAAAAATTCCTTTCTACAACAGATCAGCAATGGATTCCAAAGAGAAAAACAAAGGCGATTACTACTACAAAGCCGAGCATCGAGAATTGTCCAAGGATCTATCCGACAAACCCATCAGGCAACAACCACCACTGCAAAACACAAACAGCACCTAAGCAAACCTGGTTAAGAAGGCCGAGGTTGCACAATTTATACAGACCAAGCTCAAAGCTACCTCAATAAAGACAAATGATAAATCCCGAAACAAACTCAATGGTAAGATCAGTTTTGGGTGCCAAAGAAGTTAATAGTTGTACAAGGTAATCAAGTGCAAATTCGGATTCTAAAGCAACACAACGAGAAACTCCCTTCAGTACAAACCCCTCAGATCCAACCAAAACCAAAGCCAAATCACCCACGAAAACATGTGAAGCTGATTTGGATACCCAAGCAATTATGGCAAGCTCAAAAAGACCAAACTTAAATTTGGGTACTTACACAAAGGCCAACACAAACGCCATTTGCAGATATTGGATTCAAACAAGCATGCCACCACAAGTTGCAACAGGAACCAAGAGTATATGGGCATCCCTTGTCAATCAAACAATGAGCGGCACAATTAGAACGATTATTTTTTCATCGCTCTCCTTTTGGTACTGACATATATAATAGGAAACCTCAACATTGAATGCCAATAAGCAAATTGCTTATACCCTCTCGTACAACATTAATTTTTCCCGTGCATTGACCGAGTATGCATATAGGGCCGCATTACATGGCTTGCATTAGCACATATTGATACCAATGCACAACACAAACCCTAGGGTGATACACCGTCATCTGGGAGGACTCCGACTAGGAGGGGGGAGACATTCTCAATGTGAACCCAACGGACTAAGAAAGCACTAAAAGGACACTGTTTTCTATGTTTTGGGTTTTGTTGTGTTTGATTGCAGAAATGTTTTGGGGAACCCAAGTATATATGCCCTTATCTAATGTGAGTCTATAGAGATATGAGGACAAACGCCAGAAACGAGCCTCTAGGTGTGTGTGTGTGTGTGTATATATATATATATATATATATATATATATATATGTAAAAATAGCAGTTTTTATGAAAAAATGAGAAAAATAGAGCAATCCGATCAAAAATATCACAAATGATTGTATGTAGTGGTTTATTGTGTTATTTTTATTTATTTTGATTCATTAGTATTTTTTGAGTTAATTTAGTTATTTTTCTTTTTATTTTTTTAATTATCTAGAGGAAAACAAAGAAAAAAAGGAAAATAAAGTGAGATGGAGATGGAATGACAAAAGAAAAATACAACAATGATCAATAAGTCAAGGGAAATATATGGTGAATTCTGGGTGCAATTATGAAATAAGTTGCAGAAAGCCCGATACGGCCAATTTTTAAACAAATGACATATTTTTCAAAAATGGGGCAAACGGAGTTCAAATGGAGAAAGTTTTGAGCCTAAAGTGCATTTCAGGACGAGATAGGAGCACATGTCAAATTTTGTGGCAAGTGGCTTGGGACCCGCGATATAAGATATTTTGGGCCCCACTTACTACCTCATTTTCACTATTCACAGTTAGAGAGAGCTTGAGAGACCTAGAGCGCCCAGATCTTCCACGGCTAATATGATGCACATGGGATACCGATCGGCGTCAGACATGAGAGGTAGGCTCATTACCATGTACTCTTCTTGTTCTATGCTAACTACACCGTGAAAATCTCACAAAAGCGGCAATGTGGCATCGCCCCCGGGAAGAGACCGAAACGGAATTGTAACTCAACAACCTCTAACCCGATAGCTACAAGACTTGATAGGGGGTTAACCGTAGGCTAGATGAGCACATCTATGCCCTCCTATGCGGGCTTAGATCAGCTAAGAAAACCCTAACTTCTCGGAGCCTACAGAAGTCAATCTAGAACAAGTTGTCAGATTGGCAACAAGCTTCATGATTAGACGCTCCTTAAGATTATCTACAAGCCCCTGTAATTTCCTCCATGGTCAAACTACCAGAAGTAGGTCAAAACATTGAGCCTGCTAGCTTCGGACATGCAAAGCGTCATTTAGCTCTCATGACCAAACGGTGCGTTCGTTTGCCACCAAACTTCACGAGCATCATTGACATACCATTGACAACCAAAATATATGGTCAAACAGTAAGGAAAATCATTGTCGACCATCTCCTCACAAAAAGACACAATTTAAGCGAGAGATCGCCAAAAATGGTATCTGTAAGGCCAAAGGCTACACCGAAGCCATGGAAAGGTGCCCTACTTCATCTACAAGCTTGGGTGATTAAGCTCAAGAAGAATCATCGCGAAAAGTCATCCCCAAATGCGAAAATCCATTTCAGAGCCTGAAATGCCAAAGTGCAAGTTTGTATGCTAAATATTTGACTTTTTAAGTTGAAAACTAGCAATTAGGGCCTAGGGCACTAGCACACATCTTCCCCATGCATCAAAACCAAATTTTTTCATTCTAGACATCATATGCATACGATATCTGGTTGGCACTTTTATCATGCAAATGTTATTTTTTCCACACCAACCTCTTCACCATGCATCATACAGCTCATCTACCATTTAGACAAAAGTCCTTGGGAAAAATATGGACTTATCCATAGGAAAAATGATCCAACTATGATAAATTTGACACAAAGCATGCACATAGCATATACATCTTATCCCCATGCCCACATGTCATTTTTACAAGAAAAGACATCATACGCGTATTATGTCTAAACCTGTCATGGAGAGGTCTTGTCAGCATTTTGAGTATCCAAAATTCAATATCATGTCATATATAGACTCTACACCAAATTCGGGCATGTTTGGACATATATTGGTCAATATTCGCCCCATTTTTCAAATTGGTGTCTGAAACACCTCCTATGGCCTTGGGCACATGAACACTTGTCCAAATTCAGATTTGCACACATCAAAGTAATGTACACATGATAAGCAAGTTATCAAGTTTGAGCAAAAAAAAATCCAACCTAAACATCATACACATATGATTTCTAGATCCCTTAAATTGACATGATGATGTGTTTTTGACAACCCCAACACTTTTACCACATCATTACTAGCTTGTCAGCAAACTAGATGCACAAACCCCATTCATGGATTTTGACATCCATTTTCAAGCTCAATTTCAAATATGAGGCTATGGGCACCATGCACATGCTATAAACATCTTATCCTATGAGTTTCATGCTATTTGTAACCAAAAGATATCATACGCATATGATGTCTCAAAGTGTCAAATTGGCAATTTAATAAGGTTTTGACCTATCCAATTCTCTTATCATGTGCTCATGGGTCCTTATAACAAGCTTCAGCCATTTGAATCTCAGATACCCAAAATATAGCCATATTACCATTTTAGAGTTTGAAAAGAGTTTTTGAGCCAAAATCTTGCTTATAACATGTTCAACTCCAATTCCAAGCATATATGGGTGATATACATGCTATAAGCTATCTCATCTCATTTAGAGCACTTGGCATCATACCCATATGATGTCTCAAGGTGTTAAATTGTCCAACTGAGGAGGTTTTAGCCTACCCAATGCTCTTGCCATATGCCCATGAGCCTATCTACCAAGTTTCATCCCATTTGAACCTCAAAAGAATTCACTTGCTCAAAACTAAGACAAAATCCAAATTCAAGACCTGAAAGGAGTTCTAATGGTCACAACTTGCCCAAAAGACATCCAAATTGAGATCCAAGCATATATCAATGATGTACATGCTATGAGATATGAACATATGAAAAATCACCTCATTTTGAGCACTTAAACATCATACGTGTATGATGTTTCACAACATAAATTTGCACTCAAAATGCACTTTTGTCAACTTGCATAGCACCCTTAGGCCCTAACTAGCTTATGTTTCAATTTTGAAGTCATTTGGATAGCTAGAAACAAAGAAAATGCCAGATTTTGTAAACATTGCTAGCTTTTGCACTTGGAGTGCATGCATGATCAATGGAAGCAGGTAAGTCACCTGTAAAGAGGAAACGTCTACCCTAAAGGATATGGCAGTAGTAATCCTTTTACCATCCCAAATGAAACACTAAAGCTGACTAAAGATTGGATGGACGAAGCCACATTAGAAGTAGAAGGCATATGGCTATATCAGGGAACATTCAAAGACCCATAGGGAAATACGATGGATGTGCAAAGGGGAAAAATTGACAACATCTACACAAGAAAGGCCTAAATATTGTAGCCCCAAACTCCATGGCACCTCTTGTGGAGTTTGCTATTTAATATTTGATATTACTAGTTGGTGTTAAAAATTGGAGACCCATCTTTTACACTTAGTTCCACTTTAGTTTATGAGTGGAGCATATCACTTATTACATGTTCTTGGGGTGAGTTTTCACTATCCCATTTACAAAGAAACCATAGTGGCTTATTGATAAAGATCTAAAAACACTGTGCAAATATAAAATGGTCAATGAATTCATTTATTGCCGATGCCTTTTCCTCAACTCCTAGGACTCCAATCTACAAGTCATCAACTCACCGCTAGTAACAAAATAGAAAGACAGCATAGTAATTACCCATTATGCTCTAGTTATCACAATTGTAGTTAACCACATACAATAGGAGGGTGCCTAGTCTTGTAACATCTCCTCCCTCTACGGATAACAATTGATCAAATGGACCGTGACTGATGAAATGTGTAGAGAAGAGCTGGGAAGTTTAGAAAGAATTTTTCCGGAATCCATTTAGCATCTTCTCTAGGGTGTCCTTTAAAAGTCAAAAGATAACAATTATAAATCATGTTAGTGCACGTAGTGGTGGTTTCATGATCAACTATTTGGTTAGGAATGAGTTGTTCTTCGTAATCTACAAGTGTGGGTGGTTCTTCATATATATGATGTGTAAGTAGGGGTCCTCAAAAGGGTCGTAATAAACTAATGTGAGATGCATTGTGAATATGCCAATTTTAAGGTAATTCCAAATGAAATGAAACATCATTGATCACAACAAAAATTTTAAATGGACAGTAAAAACAAGGAGCAAGCTTTAAATAAACATTTTATCAACACTTTAATTCTGCTCTTTTCAATTCAAAGCATAACATAATCTCGTTCTTTAAATTCATGTGCTTTACGATGCTTGTTATCATGTTTAATGTACAGTTGTTGTGAATGTCTCATAACAGAGTATACACTTTCATAAATAACATGAAAATTAGCAGTAAAAATGTATGCAGCAAGCACAATGCTAGAAACTCTTGAAGTAGGAGTAGGAAGAGAATGATCAAACACAATCTCAAAAGGAGACTTGCCTGTAGCAGAGTGTGTGGTGTTGCTATAAGGAAATTGTAAAATATACAGGTAATCATCCCACTTCTTGGGTTGAGAAGATACTTAAGCTTTTAATAGATCAATAATAGTGTGATTAGTAACTTCTATTCGACCATTAGATTCAGGATGGATTGCAGAAGTGAAATCAAGTGTAGTACCAAGAGTTTCAAAAATTGTAGTCCAAAAAGTACTACAAAATTTTGAATCTCTATCAGATATGATTACTTTTGGCAAACCTGATGAGGAAATACATCCCTTACAAAGTGAAGTGCAGCTTGATGTGTAGTGAGAATTTTCTTTCATGGAATGAAATATGATTGCTTAGAAAAATGATCAATAACCGTCCAAATCATGTGATTTTTGTGAGTAGTGTGTGGGAAACCAGAAACAAAATCCATAGAAATGTGTTCCCAAGGTCTTTCAAGAATAGGGAGAGGATGTAACAAACCTAACTTCTTACATGTTGCTACTTCAATATTTGGAAAATTAAACAAGATGAAACATATTTCTTAACAACACTTTTCATAGAAGGCCAATAAAAATCACAACATAAATTCCAAAAAGTAGCACCAAAACCTCTGTGTCCAGTAGAAGGTGGTTTATGTAACTCTTCAATGAGCAGAACTTGAAATGGTTTTGTGACACGCAATATTTGTTTGAAGTAAAGAAAATTTTATTTTATAGTGTATTCAAGAAAGGTGTGCACTGAATTTTCAAGCATATGCAGCCAAGTAGTTTTAAAGTCATGCTCTTGTGTATAAGTATCAGGCATAGTATCAAACAAAGTTCCCATAATAATAGATAGATTATTTAGAGAGGGTCTTTGACTCAAAGCATCAACCACAATGTTTCCTTTACGAGGTTGGTATTGAATGTTGGGTTGAAAGCTTTGAATGAAGGCAATCCACTTAATATGTCTATCATCTATTAGGGGTTGAGACAACAAGTACTTGATACGTTTTTTAATCAGTTTTAATGATTAAGTCAGCACCCATCAGATAGTGTTTCCAAATTTTCAAAGCATGTACTACAACAGTCAACTCTTTGTCATATGTACTAAACTTAGATTTACACGGTGGAAAGGGGGAAATGGAGAAAAACACCCAGCACCTAGTATGACTATCTCTCTATAGCCTCTACAACACCCCTATCCCCTAATAATCACATACCCAGACTCCCAATCTGCAAATGACTATTGCTCATGCCCGTACCCAACTAACCTAGATGTATGTACTCAAGTGTAAAGTAAATCATGATAGCTTTCATCTGTCACACCATGGCACTGCATACCCACATACATGCTCACCACAAATTGACCCACAGACAGATCCTTGCTTGAATCTTTGACATGCACTACACACAAAGATGTTTTGAAATTTGCAGCATGCAACAGATTCAAGTAGAGAGCACCATTACACTTGCATAAAAGTACATCAAATACACGACCCCCACATTAGCACGAGAGAGAGAGAGAGAGAGGGAAAGTGATATATATATCAAGAACTAGGAGGATATGATAATGAAAATCATTCTTGTTTCAATGGGAACATTTACAAAGATGAATTCTATTAAAAAGATTCTCTCTTTGTTCTCTTGCTTATGGCAATCCGGATCCTTGCAAATAGCACCCCCTTGTAGCATTTGATACCATATTGCTTGCCTTATTATACCGCTTCCAATTCCCCCAGCTGATCCTCAGCATTCCCAACCTCTCTTGGCCTCACCCACCTACAAGTTTGAGCCACTGGCTGCCCCTCCCATAGCTCTTAGAGCTCTCCAACTCTTGGTACGTAGCCTTGCTCTACAGGGGTCGCCTTTTTGGCCCTTGTTGTTCCTTGCAACTTGTCACTAACCGGCTACTAGCTTTGGCCACCTCCAATCCTTGTGCATCTCTCGGCCTCCTCCTCTTTTGCCACTATTTCAATGTGTAGCCCTCGGCCCTGTCTTTTAGTCACTCTTGAGTCACAACACATCCCCTTGTGACCCGAGTCTGTGACCCGAGTCTTACCATAGCCCGAGCAAGATTTTTTGAGCGAACTAAAACCCGAGCAAATATCTAAATGGCATCAACCCATGTTGTGCTATGTCTACTCTTAATTTTACATTCCATATCATGTATAAGTGAAAGGTGCTTAGGTGTTGCCTGCCTTTGCAATGTCGCACATCATTGGGCCTCACAAGCATTGAGGTTGCACATTGCAACGTGGCTCAACGTCAGCATCACAGAAGGTGAGGGACTCATATATAGGCATCACTGCTACATTATTTCTCTCTACCTATACTGCACGATTAGCGATACGATCTCCAGCACCAATTGGTGCTTGTCATGCAGCTGTACATCATCGCAATTATGGTAGTACTCAATGATGGTTTGAGTAACTCTCCATCAAAGCTGGGTTTCATAGACCAAGTAAGGATGGCCGGTGCCAAAGTTCCTCCTTCACTTTTTCACTCTTGGCCTCCTTGTCTCCAACTTTTATCCCCTCAAGAAACTCACCCACCTCCTTGGGGTGCCTGACATCTCCTTTTTAGCAGCCTCAACAGCTTTTTGTAAATGCTTTAGCATTTTCCACACTCCCAAAGAAAATGCAAAACATTTCATCTTTCAACTCTCCTTCTGCAAAATCAGAGGCATGCCAGACCCAAGCCTTGTCACTATCCTAATGTTCCTACAAGTAGCTTATAAAGGGAACGATTGTGTGATTTACATAAATTTCATGACCAATTTAACGTTTGGTCTTCTTATGCTAGAGTAGCTTCACCTGCCCCATACCTCTATCTTTCCACTGGTTGTCGTCCTTATCAAATTGGTATAGCTAATTGGCCTTTAGGTCAATGAGAACATTATCATTCTCCTTGCTGGTACTGACAGCAAGGGCATCTAGCTTGATGATGCGGCACCCGTGTCTTCCTCCTCAATTGCAGGTCTTGCATCATCACCTTCCTCTGTAGGGGAATTTTCCACAGGTTCTTTCTCGTTGCTAAGCGCTTAGCATCCATTTGGACTGAAGTGGGATGAGAGAGAGAGAGAGAGAGAGAGAGAGAGAGACAGGAAACAACCTACAACGAGGATGGACGAGCTCGCCGGTGTTAAACTTTGCCCCAAGTACTCTATAGCAAGGGCGAGAATCAAAGTTTGCCGTACGCCAATATTTGCTACAAGGACCACACACCGGCATGCGCACGACCCTCCAACAAAAGTAGTTATATTCAAACTATTTGAGGTGTTACAATTTGGAGAATGTGTTGTTTTGGTACAGTGTAAAGGAAAAATCATTTTTCCAAACATACAAAATTCCCTTTCTTGAATTTTCCAAGAGAGAAAATTAGGTTTCTTTTTTGGTTTTTACACTAATTTTCTCTATTTTTGGGGCAGAATTTCTCCTTTTTCCTTGCCCGGCATTTTTGAAATTGAAAATGGCACGATATTATGCTGAGGCACATTTTTCCCGAACACTATTTTGGTAGCTTGGAGAAAAAAAGGGGCGGGGGGGGGGGGGGGAGAGAGAGAGAGAGAGAGAGAGAGAGAGAGAGAGAGAGAGAGAGAGAGAGAGAGGGGGGGGGATAGAGCATCAAACTTTTCCTACTGCAAGGAGCACGCACTGACGTGCGGTCATAAAGAGTTTCCCAGAAAAAAAAAATCAAAAACTTGACAAGACTTTATTTTTTGAAATTGTTGCCTGCTTCGTCGTCGCTCTCTTAATCCTATAGTCGCCCTCTACGCCTTCTGCCCTCCTCGCCTCCTCCTGTCATACACGACCCCTTCCAATAATAAGCCTTGCTGATGCATCATTTTTTATATCTGTATATGAAGCAAGCTCATCGCTGAAAGCTATGTGTGTGTAGGTTTCACATGAGAGAGGATAAAATCTTGCTGCACAATAGCAACTTGTCTATTGCCGCTACAAGAGCTCTACATCGACAATCAATCCAAGTTTTGAGAGGATCAAGAAGGCAGAGAGAGTTTGCCAGCTTGTCATTAAAACTAGAAGATTTGGGAATTAAAGTGGATTTAGATATTGTGATGGAAGAGGGAGGTGTTTGGCTCTCCATCTCTCCCTTGCTATGTCAAGTTAAGGTGGAAGTGGCAACTATCCTAGATGAAAAAATCTCAAAAAAATGCAATGGTCTATGGTGACAACAAGAATGCCATTGGAGCCCATTTGGCACACTACATGGTTACTATCTTCTCGCTTTGTAAGGGTCGGGGGAGGGGGGGGGGGGGGGGGATATCAACCAAAAATTGTTCGGCCCAGAAGGGGACAATATTTTTTATTGTGAATGCATTGCAAACAACACATCCTTTCCGCCATCCCATTGTCAAACCAAGCCTTTGGCTGGGTTAAAATGAGCCTGATACAAAATTGAGATCTTTTATCTAACTCCAAAAGGGACCATAAAATGGATTTAGGAAAAAAAAAATGAGGTGAAAAAGGGTGTATTTTATTAGTAAAACATTCATAGATAAGGTCTTTTATAGAGGAGTGGGCTTCTTGCTCACAAGCGATGGAGGCAACAATTCTATTAAAAATAGAAGAAAATGAATCAGTCGATAAAATTAACGTAGTGTAAAGTTGGAAGCACATTCTAATGCAAGCGAGAGATTTGAATTGCATTCTACACGTTTTCCGCTACAAAGTGCTTGATAGGTTCTCATTTCTGAGGGGGAGGGTGCCGCCGAAGTTCTTGTGGGTCCAAAAGAGGTGTTTTTCTCTGTCGACCAAACATTTTTCTCCAGCCTGGACCCTTGCTCTCTACTGCTAGGTGTTCAGAACCCAGTCTTAAAGGCATACTCAGGAAGTGTTCGATCTCTTGAAGAAAAAACTCTAAAACAAAGGACTGTTACCGATTAGCCATTCACAAAAAAAATTTCTAGATCGAATCTCTCTCTAGCAATCCACATTGGCATGGGCTTTTAGAAAGAGAGAGAAAGACATCCTAGACTCCTTTCAAGGCAAACCCTAAATCAAATCTCTCTCTATATGTTCACGCAGGCATGGACTGGTAGTAGATAGAGAGAAGTCCCCTTTCAAAAAAAATTCTAAGTCAAATCTCTCTCTAGCTGTCCATGCTGACGTGGACTAGTATAGATAGATAGAGAGAGAGAGAGAGAGAGAAAGAGAGAGAGAGAGAGAGAGAGAGAGAGAGAGAGAGAGAGAGAGATCCAATGTTAGAAAAGAACTTTCAAGTTTTCCCTTATTGTCACCGGTTAGAGAAAAATTAAAAATGTATATTTTTAGACATGGAGAGATTTTCTCATCTCCTTTCACATTTATCTAAATCAAAACACTCTCTAGCTGTTCACAACAGCGTGGAATCCTAGAGAGAGAGAGAGAAGAAGAAGAAGAATAAGAAGAAGAAGAAGAAGAAGAAGAAGAGAGTTTTAACGTCGTAGGAAACCATCCCAAGAGAGAGATCGTCTCCTTTCACAAATTCACACTTTTTTTCTAAATCAAATCTATTCCTAGCTGTCCACGGCGGCGTGGACTCCTAGAGGAAGAATGATAAATGAGAGAGAGATTAGAGAGCACACATATTGGCGTACTTACTAATCGTCAGCTAGTGTAGATGCGATAAGAGCACCTGGTTCCAGATTTTGGTGAGCCATGAACGGTTCTCATTATTGGTCAAGTTGGCAACCTAAGTTTGGTATGTATGTAGTATCTACTAGCAACTAGCATTGAGTTTTTTAGAGTAGTTCACACACACACACACACACACACACAAAGAGAGAGAGAGAGAGAGATCTACGACTCTACGGTCTGCACAGTGCGGCCTCCTCAGCTTTCAAACAAACTTCTAGAATCAAAACTCTCTCTAGCAGTCCACGCAGGTGTGCACTGCTAGAGAGAGAGAGAGAGAGAGAGAGAGAGACATCTGGATAGTGTGGTGTGCCATTGTGTAGCTTATTATAGTGTTGGGAGTTTCACGCTTTGTGCTCTGTGTTTTGACTTCAAACTTTCAAAGGCAATCATATGCGACTTGAGAGAGAGAGAGAGAGGACCTGGTTGCAACTTGAGAGCACATGCAACCAATGCTAGACCTTAAACATGAGCTACTATTCGCATGTGTGGTGGGGAAAGCAGCAATACAAGTAACCAGCCTGCAGTTAGCAACGAGCGCATGAATGCCAACATCTCTCATAGTGACGTCGCAAGGCTAGCGAGTGTGTGAGAGAGACGTCCAGACTGCCACTTTTCAAAAAAAATCTAGAAGCAAACCTCCCTGTAGTAGCTACCCACGCCTAGAGCGAGAAAGAGAGAGCGATTTGGAAATTTTAATGTTAAAAAAGAAAAAACTACCAAAATACCCCTCAAATTTTAAAAATTCCTAAGATACCCCCAATATTTTGTCATAAATTCCCAAAATGCTCTTCAAATTTTCCAAAATTCCCAAAATAACTTTGGTTGTGAGAGTAAATTTCTCTAAAAATAAATTTTTTTGTAGCTTTTTATAAGAAAACTGATTGTCTATCATACAAGATGCTAAAACTAGAATTTGAGTTGGTTTTCTAGGATTTGGAGATGAATTGCTTCATTATTTTTAGACATAATTACCTTCTTTTGCGACGACAAATTACATGATAGTCACTCAAAAACAAATCTCAATTGTCAAAAAGAATAAAGATTAGGAAATCTTGAACAATCCAACAAAATTAGATACAAGGGTATTTTGCGAATTTCCACAAATTAGAGGGGTATTTTGGTAATTTTCCCTAGAAAAAAACCAGAGTCCAATGCTGACTTCGCGATTAGATTTTGAGCAAAAAACGGAGAAATTTACACAAGTTTTAGTGTAAATAGCAAAATCTTCAAATTTTGACTTAAAAACCCGAGAGAACTTCAAGTTTGCCCTCATTATGTATTTTTTTAGCCCTGATCTTATTATGGATAGTGCCTTGCTTAAAGTGTGCATTGTGGGGCTTCTATTTCAATATATGGACTATTGAAATTTGAATGGCTCACAAGAGGAGTGTCTTCAGAGAAGAAGAGGACGTTGACAACAATTGAAACTTCAAAAAGCCTAACCCTCTCCATGATTGGCAGTCGGGGGTTTCGAGTGAACTCGGCTACCTAAAACAAGCACCCTCATTGTTTTGAGGTTTTCTTGTACAATGTTACTTTATAGTGACTTGAAAGCTCATATTGAATGTTGTATCTATATTGTGAGGGATTCCTTCCCAGGGGATAAGAAATGGGTTTAGGGTATTCACAAAGTACAAGGGTTTCCCTTATGACTTCTATTCTTCCAATTCCGACAATTTAGAAGACAAGAAGGAAGCGGAGTCCTCCTGTCATCAGGGCCGGCAAAACGCCCAAAAAGGCTCGATGTCGATAGAAGATTAATATTTTTTCCTCCTCCTCCATCATCTTCGGGGGCGCCATTATGGGAAGAGGTGTTTGGAGGGGATACTAATGAAATCAAAGATGACAACTCCACTCCTGAAGGAGACAAAGTCAAACATGAATTAAGATTCAACTACATGTTGCCACCCCTTCTATAGTGGACCAAATATGGAGGAAGACACTAGTTCCGAAAATGAAGGGAACGGTCAAGATACTGGGCCGGGCAACAATGACCACAGAGAATAGGAAGCACTGGGGGGAATTTCATGGCTTTGCCCCTTCCTACTTCCCAAAAAAGATAATAGCAAGGATGAACTTGAGAATGACAAAAGGAACAGCAGTGGGTATTTGAAATGTATTTAGTCCTTTGACAAGCCCTGTGGCGTGAAATCTATCATTAGCCAAACAATTATTCGGTTCTATTACTCCAAGCTTTGCCTTAACAAAATCTATTGCCCTGTTTTCTCTGACTATGGCCTTTTAGATATTATTCGTATCTCAAGGAAATCCACTTTTGATAAATATAGATAACTAACATTACTTCAGGGTGGCCTTTGCTTTGGTCACCCCCCACCTAGGTAACATAATGCTAATGCGTTAGACTCACAGCCCTAGAATGATGGCTCGACTCCATCCCCATGATTTTTTTAATATACCCAATGTGGCATGACGATACATGACAAGGGATCCTAGCTTAGAATGCAATGGATATATGTGGGTTCCTCCCTAGCTACCTACTCCTTTTGGTAGGGATTTGGAACACGAGGAGGAGGGTCTGTTGCGAGCCCTTATTGACATAGAGCTACCACCTAATTGGCAAGAGCTATTGTCTTTGCTATATCAACCGGATAAAAATGTGAAGAAAAAAAGATTGATCATAATCAAATGACATCACTCAAAAACTTGCAAGGGGCATAGTGGGGTATATGGGCACACGCACACAAAGAGATGGCACACAACTAGGATTGAGATGGATGTTCTAGTGGTAAAAATTGCAATGAAAACATGTTGGCTACCGTCATAATGCTTTTTTGAACAAGCCCATGGCGACCGTTCCTAGTTCCATACCTTGTGACTTCTTGGGTTTGAAATTAGTTTATGAGGACCCTTACTCTAATAAGCTTGTCCCTTGTGTTCTAAAATAGGTTTTGCTTCTATGAGCTGCATTATACACACTCATCCCTTTGTCACTGCATTCTGACACAAGAAATAGCAGCCACATTAATAATAAAGAGAAGTTCCTAATTGTTCATTAGCTAAATCCTTTATCTCCTTTGCAACGCGTTACCATTGCATATTTTCAACTTAATGTCCACTTAATATCCACCACCTCTATCTAGGCTTGGATAGAGTGTAAGAACAAAATAAAAACACATATGTGAATGATTATTGAAATATGTAGAAGTACCTTGACTAGTTTGGGCTTTTTGAAATAGTACATTGCTAATTTTGCTCAGTTTAGTTATCGCTCGAAAAAACCTGCTCGGGATTTGGGATTCCTCACCTCTTCCATGTATATTCTGCTTCAAAAACTTCAAAAACTTTGTTCTTGGTTAGTAGTGGGACTTTCATACTTTGGGTTAACCATATAAACAATCTTCTACATTTATTTATAAATCAAGGAGTGTGATTGTAGCAAATATATTGAATAAAAAAGTGAAGAAATTTAGTAGTTTTAAGTGCAAGTAATGACATAAAATAGCAATATCATGTGCAAATGATATTCAAAAACTATAGCATTCTAGAATTTGTTGCACTCTTTCTTGAAGTGTGAGAGGTCATTCTTTCCCCAACGAGTTATCACCATAAGGAAAGACTACATCCAAAGCTTCCCATACTTTGATCTTCTGATTTTGTGCTTTTCCATCAAGTCCATTGTCCTTCTTAACATTTTGGAGGGTCTTCCATGCTTGTATTAAATAATTGTTATCCATGAAACCTCGTATATGTAAATAATGGCCAAATTATACATTCATTCCCATTATTCGTTCGTATTACTAAGAGATACATCTCTTGAAACCTTTTATATTTGCGTACCTATCAATCAATAGACTATTGTTGTATTTCTCAAGAGGCAAGGCAGTCTGGAAGGACAAATATGTAAGATTGATTAAATTATAGCCTAAATCGATTACTATAAAGATTGTAGATGATGATTTGTTATTGTTATTGCTAACTTAGAAAAATATCACTCTTACTCGACCAACCAGAGAGATGGTCAAGTATCGGGAGCGACATACAGAATTTGATACTTGGCGATGGTTGTTCAAGAACAACCACATCTCTCGCAAGCAATTCAACGCAGTTGTTCGATCACTATAAGTGCTAAGTTTAAACAAGTAATTTTGTATCAATTGTTTTGATCTGTTGATAATTGTTTAATTTGGTTTGGGTTTATGTAGAGTCAAGCTGATCAAACGTACATACCTCTAGACGACGACAAGAACGAAGAGGATTAGATAGAAAAATATTTATCCAAACTTTCATAAAGTCCAATTGTGGCACAATGTATATACAACTATTTACATTTTATTTGTAACCTTTTTAAATAGTTGATCTTCTGCAATTAAAGTGTTAAGGTAAAGTAAATTCAATTTCAATTCTTTTGTTTTTTTGTATACTTAAAAAACAATTGATGTTTCATTGTTTTATGCAGGTCAAAAATAAAGGTGCTCATTTGGGCCACCAATTTTGGGTGGCCCTGCTGAGCACCTTTATTTTTGAATGGCCGTTTAGCGGTAATAATAGCAGCAATAGTCATAGTAACATCTGTGATAATATACCCGATGCTATTATCACGCTTATTGCTTCCAAACCACTACCGCGTTATGAGCCGCGGTTATTGCCGCGCACATAATTTTTTCTCTCTCCATTTTCCTTTGTTTTTTCACGGCAATGTGCGGTTATAGACTACTCCTCTTATAGTGAGAGAGATGAAGTATAGATACAGATAAAGAAGAAGAGAATAGATAGAGAGAGAGAGAGAGAGAGAGAGATAGAGAGAGAGAGAGATAACAAAAAATAGACTAGAGAGAGAAAAAGAGCTCAAGAGAGTAAGAGAGAGAGAGAGAGAGGAGTAAAGAGAAAGTAGAAAGGTAGAGAGAGAGAGAGAGAGAAAGAGAGCTAGAGAGAGAGAGAGCTGGAAAGACATAGAGACAAAAAAGAAATGTAAAGAGATAAAGGGAGCTAGAGACAGAGAGAGAGAGAGAGGGAGAGAGGGAGAGAGAGAGAGAGAGAGAGAGAGGGATAGAGTAAATTTTTACAAATATCTCAAATTTCTAATAATTTTTTTGGCTTAATATGATCTAGTCCTATGCCACACTAGTGTGCAAAACCATTAAAATTCTTTAAGCAAGCTATTTGTGATGTGTGCACCTCTTCCATGTATATTCTGCTTCAAAAACTTTGTTCTTGGTTAGTATTGAGACTTTTCCAATATACTTTGGGTTAACCATATAAACAATTTTCTACATTTATTTATAAATCAAGGAGTGTGATTATAGCAAATATATTGAATAAAAAAGTGAAAAAATTTAGTAGTTTTAAGTGCAAGTAATGCCATAAACTAGCAATATCATGTGCAAATGAGATTTGAAAACTATAGCATTCTAGAATTTGTTGCACTCTTTCTTGAAGTGTGAGAGGAAACACTACATCCAAAGCTTCCCATACTTTGACCTTTTGATTTTGTGCTTTTCCATCGAGTCCATTGTCCTTCTTAACATTTTGGAGGGTCTTCCATGCTTGTATTAAATAATTGTTATCCAAGAAACCTCTTATATGTAAATAAGTAATGGCCAAATTATACATTTCATTCCCATTATTCGTTCTATTCCTAAGAGATACATCTTTTGAAACCTTTTATATTTGCGTACCTATAATCAATAGACTATTGGTATATTACTAAGAGACATCTTTTGAAACCTTTTATATTTGCGTACATATCTATCAATAGACTATTGGTGGATATTGTATCAATTGATATGATATCAATCACTATTGTAATAATATAAAAGTGATAGCATTTGACCTCAAAGCTAGAGTACAATTGACTTGTATGCAAACTACAAGGCTATTCTCGAGCAGTGCAAGGAAGATTAAAAATCTTTAAAAAATCATTTTTTCTATTTTTTGAGAAATAAATATAAAGTTGTGATGCTTTAAAGTTACCATGACTAGTAATTCTAATATTTGATCTAGCCTACACACACTACAAGAGGTTGTGTGCACTTGTGAGGCTGTTAGCGATGAAAATACATTGAATACTCTCCGACGTCGCTAAAACTATCGCTATGAGCGTCACTATAGACGGGAACGTCGCTATGAGCGTCACTATAGACGTCGCTATATAGCGACATCTATAGCGACGATCATAGCAACGTTTACAGGCCACCTATAGGGACATTCATAGCGACGCTGCAAAGCCTTATATAGCGACGTCCGAGAGAAAGAAAACCATATTGAATGTTTCAATAATAGAGTAAACCTAAATGAATCCAAGATAACCCCAGATTCACCTTTGAAAGAAAGTGCAAGCTTAGACATATACCCAAAGTAGTCACCCACAAGACAATATAACCATTAACTCCATCATCCATAGTATTGTTTGTAGAATAAAGATACAAAACTGACAAAAGTAAATTGATGAAAGTAAACCAATGACAATTGTACACATCATAGGCAAAGTCACTTGATTGTTAAACTTTGCACAAATGTAGTAGTTACAACACCATTGTCATTATTGAAAAAATATACATGGTTTTCAAATAGTTACAAAAAGATATATAAATGTCATCTCATGATACATATGCTATGACAAAAGAAAACTAATGTTATCTAGCTACGGCTAGACTGACGTCGTCTAATCAGATGTCTCATCGCGTCCAAGCGGGTATCTGTCAAATTCTGCAAACAAAAACAATAAGACAGCTTTTTGTAAGTATAAACATATAATTTATAAAACAATACAACAAATAGAAAAGAGTAAACCCTAATACTAACCATACCGCCGTGAGAACTTAGAATGTCTATCAAGGCGTTTAAGCCCTTCCTGCTTACGTATTCGTGCTCGTACGGTGTGGGGTCACGTCTTGTCATCGACCACTGACAAAACATACAAAGAATCCATTATGTTAGAATTTAAACCCCTAAACCCTAAACAATCAAACCTAAAGAGCAATGCAAAAACACTTACAAAATCGGACTCAAATGATGCCCACCCATCGCTCCCCAAGTGGTGCGAGCTCCCTGCCTCTACTGGCGCTTTGGCTGCCTCCTTTTGTTGCTTCCACTTGTCGGGATTCTCGTGCGCTGCTTTCTTTGCATTCTTCCAATCTTCTTTGGCCAGCCCATCTGGTCTGTTCCACCCATGCTTAATTGCTTTTTGCATTTCTGAACGCTTGTGCTTGCAGTATTCGCGCATTCGAACCTTCATCGGGTCTTCATTGAAGCGTCATCCCGTGTTGAAACGGGAAACTTGTCATGCAGCATGCTGATGACTCTGCCTTTTAAATCACTTGGTACTTCACTCCAGGTGTTTAGTATGTAGTGTCTAAACACCTGAGAGCAAAGACCGCGCATGCGCGAGATCACCTTCTTGCCTTCATCATCCAAGATGATGCCACCGTTGAAGTCGACGGAGTAAGGCAAGCCCTCTCGCCGGTGACGCATGAATCTGGGTGTCTCGGCAGAGGTCTCTAACGGCGTGTCGATGGGGGTACGGACGTCAAGTGTCTCCACTGGAGTTTGGGCCCCGAAGTGAGGAGTGTCAACTGGAGTGAGTCCTAGAGGAGTAGTTAGTGGTGTGTAGCTACTAGGAACAGCCGTCAGCCGCGCAAAACCTGTAACATTTAATGGCCTAGTAACTTGTGTGTAGCGGAAAATATCATGAACATAGTGAGCATTTCATTAGAATAGATTCCTAATGAGATTAACAAGAGTGTTTGGTGGAGAGAGCAACAAAAAGCATAACACCTAGTTAGACAGCATGAACAATACTTCAAAAGAGAGAGAAATTAAGCAATTGACAACAGTTGAGGACCGGATTTACGTGGAGCCGCGGTCCCCCCTCCAAAAGGCTTTGTATTATTCTTTCTCCCATCAAGAGAGACATTTTACAATACAATTTCTTGTGTTCCTTCAATACTAGCTAGTGCAATGAAGATGGAAACTTCATGCACTACGCAAAACACTTATCAAACACAACATCAATTCCCTCACGGTATCAGACCCAAGACCTCACACACCTTCAAAGATGGTGAGAGCTAGCAGGGTATGAGAGTAGATTGAGAGGAAGGAGTATTCTTACGAGAAAGATGTATATCTCCTCACATAATCACTCATATTAGCATAGCTTAGCTTAGTAATTAACATGGTAGAGGAGATGAGCATGCATTGAAGCTTGGCTCTTGGTTGGATTTGCATCACAAAGCCAAGAGTTTTTGGTGTAGGCCTTCCTTCTCACAAGCTTGGAGTAGGTGATAAGCTTTCCATTAAAGCTTGAGAAGGAGAGAGAGTCTTCTTTACTTCACACATGAGATTGTGTGAGTGTGTGTGTGTGTGTGTGTGTGATAATGCCTTGCAAAAATCAGCCCCCTCTCTCTCTTGGTCGACCCCTCTTGCTATTTGCTCTTGCTAGCATCCTATTGGACCTCCCCAAGCTTAGCCAATGGTAATTAAGCAGCATAAGTGATAGCCTTCTGACATGTGTCCCCCTTTCTCCTTTTGTGAGAGCTTTAGGTAATTATTTAATTCAACTAAACTCTCATTGGACCCCTTTGCCTCCTGGCCAATAGGAATCAGGCAAGCCATTGGGCTGCTAAATGCTCATTGGTGCCCTTGGGAGACTGTCCAATAGTCTTCTATGGTTCTTTTATGAAGTGTTTTTAAATTAATTAAACTAGATTTACTCTAACCTAATTCTCATTGGTCCACCTCCAAGGCCATCCAATAAGAATTGGGTACACCTTGTGGGCATCTGGGCTAGGGAGCTGACATGTGTCCCTCATTCCCTTTGTGTAAAGGGAGCTTTTGTGTGTGTGTGTGTGTGTGTGTGTGTGTGTGTGTGTGTGTGTGTGTGTGTGTGTGTGTGTGTGTGTGTGTGTGTGTGTGTGTGTGTGTTTCTCTCATGTGTCCCTCATTCCCTTTGTGTAAAGGGAGCTTTTGTGTGTGTGTGTGTGTGTGTGTGTGTGTGTGTGTGTGTGTGTGTGTGTGTGTGTGTGTGTGTGTGTGTGTGTGTGTGTGTGTGTGTGTGTGTGTGTGTGTGTGTGTGTGTTTCTCTCTCATCCCCTACTTGCAAGACTCGGCCCCTCCTATGTAGGGATTGACAAAGACTTTTTGTGACACACACTAAGCATCCAATTTCCCTAGTGTTTGGCCTTTGGACACAACCTTTGAGTTTTGGAACCTTAGCATTTTGGAAGTCTTAATGGGCTGAACCTTAGGGTCTTTTAAGCCCATTGTTGCACATTGCTCTTTTGCAGATGGCTCCCCCTTTGGATCCCTAGAGTGGCCGGTCTGCTAGCTTAACCAATATTCTAGCTTTTTCTCCCCTGGCACTTCCCCATATTAAATGATCAGTTTAACATGAGAAAATCATTTAGGAGAATTAGATATTGATTATTATGACATTACCTCTTTCTTGAAATCATAGTCGTCCTCGACTATGGGGTAGAGAAGATAAAGTATATTCATTAGTCCTTTTCCTAGCGGGTAGAGGATCCCTATGTTACCCTACGACATCATTCCACAATGGATGACTAGTTTATTTGGCACTTGAGAGCCTGAGGCTGCCACAAGCATGTCTGCACATTAGTCCTATCATCTTCCATAGTAGAGTGACAAGCTCTACTTGCTTTTGGGGAGACGTCATCTCCGCAAACTTGATCTAAGCATGCATACTAATTCATTTTTGTGCACAATAAAGAAAAAGAGAGTCTTATAAGAAAAAAAAATTGTTTATTTTTAACATTTGTACATTTGCTTACTCTTGGGAAGCATTGTAAGCATTGACAAGGTTTAGGTTATCCTTTAATTGTATGCCTTGCATCCATCTAGCATCTTCAAAAGGATAATTCTTAAAATTAATAAGATATCATCGGATAGTCTTAATGCCTCTTAGTACCTTGTCTTCATGTCAGAGAATGGACTCGGGTTGCAGCACCTCTTCTTGGTCCTCGATCTCCGGTGGGTCTTCAATAGTTGGTTCTTAAGGTGGCTCTCCTTTGTCAGGCTTTAATAGGATCACATGGAAAGCATTGTGTATGAGCCAATGGTTGGGCAACTTGAGTTGATAGGCCATCTCATTGATTGGCCTAAGAATCTGGAAGGGACCATAGTACCTTTTTGCTAACTTAGCATAGTACTTTTGGTGTCCCGTAGGATTCTTGCCCGTCGTGTATCTTAATCAAGCCTTGGGAAATTTGAGTAAGACCCAATCATTTTCTTTAAAGGCTTGGGCTCTTCTGTACTTGTCAGCAGTAGCTTTTTTCCTTTGCTATGAGATAGAGATAGCATCCCTAATCTTTTGGAAAGATTCTTGTAGGTCTCGGCTATACTCATCTGCAGCGAAGATCTTCCCGTGTACCTTAAGTAGCAAGGGACTTTTTGATCCCCCTCAATTACCTCAAAAGGTGATTTTCCCGTGGAAGTATGTACAATGTTATTGTAGGCATACTCCACTAAGGGTAAGTACTTCTCCCATTGGGATCTTTCATCTACTTCTGTTACATAGGATTTTAGTAGATCGAGAATTGTTAGGTTAGCTATTTCACTTTGGCCATCCGTTTGCGGGTGATAGGCCGAAGAGAAGTTTAGCCTTATTCCTAAATTCTCAAAGAGACCCTTCCAGAAGTTACTGGTCATTCTAGGATCTCTATCCGACACTATGGACATTGGCAAGCCATGGTACTTGAAGATTTGTGAAATGAAGAGGGTTGCCATTTGATGGGCTTTGATAGTCTTTTTGACAGATATAAAATGATCTTGTTTACTGAACCTGTCTACTATCGTCCATATTCCCATATTCCCATGGATAGACTTAGGCAATCCAAAGATAAAATCCATGAATATGCTCTCCCATGGTGAATTAGGGATTGGCAAAGGTTGAAGCAGTCCAAGTTGCTTCCCTCTATCAAACTTTGTCTTTTGGCATACCACACATTTAGAAACATACTCTTGTATATTTGCTTTCATGGTAGGCCAATAGAAATATGTTTCAATCCCCTTTAGGGTAGACTGGATCCCTCTATGCCCTGCATAATGAGGAGCATGAGATTCATACACTACTTTCTCACATAGTGAGCTAGTAACGCATAGTCTATTGCCATAGAGAAGATCACCATCTTGTAAAGTAAACGGTGTGAGCAGAATGAAAACACACACAGCGCCTCTATAACGACCCGACACACACTCTTGGGAAGATACACACACACACTATGGGGCACCACTCGGCTTACACAACACACCTGGCCGAGATAGGGAACACACCTCTGGAGTGAGAGGAGAGAAACTATCCACTTGCCCACTCCACACAGAGACACACACACACACACACACCCAAAAAACTCAGCTCAAAATAGGAGAATTTCTGATGTTTAGATACAATTGAGCTTGGGCCAACACCAATGGGGCAAATAGCTCACACAATATAGGTAAAATAAGCCAGATACAATTACAAACTAGAGCAGAAACTTCGCTCATAGGAGAAACTTACACAGAAAAACAGCAGGAAAAGAGTGAGGAATTTGGCAAAATGGACAGCGCCATCGCGTCCGGAACGGCCCAAAACCCCAGTCTACAATGTCAAAGTGCTCAAATCCGACCTCGGATGAACAGTTTACAGCCAAAACAGGCTCCAAAAACACCAAAAACACACCTGCGGCTGTTCCTCTTCTCTTCTCCACGTTTTTTCTGGTCTTCTCTCAGTTTTTCCAGTTCCCACACTTAGCTTTATTACTTGGGCACCCTTGGCCTTTTAGATGACCTCAAACGGACCCCGAACAGGCCAAAAACTGACCTCGCAGTGCATAGTTGTCACCTTTTTTCATCATTCGCACACCTGGCACTCATCTTTTTTCCAATAATGCATCTCGCCACCACGTGAAGTGGCCCCAAAAAGTGGTCCTAATGATGACCTTTCTACATAACTCTCACAAGAAAACACCCACGTTGTGTCCGTCCTCATCCGCGTGCAAATATTGACCCCGTTCGCCCTCCTGACGCCACTAGATGCCATCTGACGCACCTGCTGACCTCACGTCGTCGGCCTGCGGATAGCTTCCTCGAGAATTTTTACGCGCTACCAACTCCTCCTTATTGTAGAAAAAACACACTAGTATTGATAATAGTGAAAATCGCTACACTATGTACATGCTGTCCTACCTGTACACATGTGGGCCCCACGTAACCACCTGGCTATGGAAATTGGGTAATCCTTTATTCGATGCACCATGCATGTGTATGTACATATGCGCAATCCCTTGCTCAAAAAAACTCCTGACATAATTTGCCCATCCCCTAGCCTGCTAGATCATTCATGATCAGCAGCAGCAAAGAGAGATATGAGACTCGCCGCATCACAGGTCTCCTCATCCTTCACCAACATTGCTTGCTCCACAGACAGCTCATCTTGCTCCACCATCATCAATCTAGCATGATACAATTTAAGACGCAATCCATTTACCCTTGACTTATGTAGAACACCATCCAGGTTAGCCAGCTGATATGTGCCATTTGGAAAACACTCCACTACCTTGAAAGGGCCTTCCCACTTAATTTGAAACTTCTTTTGGAAGGTGTTGTCCAGCTTACTGTTGTAGCGCAAAACCAAGTCATGTTTCTTGATACCCTTACTTTTGACCTTTTCATTTATCTTTGCCAAAGCCTTATCCTGCATCTGCCCATAATGCTCCAATGCGCTCATCCTATCCAACTGGACCTCTTGTAACTGCAAGATCCTCTCTTTGAATGCATCACTAGGCGGCCCAAGCAACTTCTCTAACATCTTGACCGCAGGCAACTCTACCTCCACAGGCAATAGTGCTTCCTTTCCATACACCAAATGAAATGGAGTAAACCCTGTACCTGTCTTCACTGAAGTACGGTAAGCCCATAATGCACTAGGCAATTCCAAATCCCAATTCTTTCCTTGGTGCTCTGTCACTTTAGAAAGAATTTGTACCAACTCACCATTGAACCTTTCATTTAAGCCATTACACTGCGGGTAATAAGGAGTGGTATGCTGGTGCCTAATCTTCATCTTTGTGCATAAGAAGTCTAGCAGTTTAGCTCTAAATCCTGGCCCCTTATCTGAAAGTAGCTCTAATGGCACCCCAAACTTGCAACATATTTCATCATACACAAATTTTGCCACATCCTTTGCAGTGATCTATTTTACTGCTATAGCCTCTGCCCATCTAGAGAGATAGTCCACTGCCGTCAAGATATAGCTTTTGCCCTTGCTTGTGATAGGTAACGGGCCTATTGCATCAATCCCCCACTTTTCAAACACATCAAACGCCATAATGGTTTTCCGTAGCTCTGGCTTCAACACTCTCTTCCCAAATGCTTGACACCTATTGCAAGACCTACACCAATGGTGAACATCTTTGTGCAAACTAGGCCATACATATCCCTCTTGCAAAATCTTATGCAAGGTGATCTTTAGAGCAAAATGGCCACCACATGCGCCTTCATGATTCTCTTCCAACACTCTGTAAAGCTCCTCCCGCCAAGGTACACGTCTCAACACGAGATCAGCCCCTTTCATGTATAAGACATCACCAATCAATTTGTACCTGTATGCTCTACGCACAAAGCCATACTTCTTAGACTTCTGAATCTCCTTTGGAATGATTCCTGTTAGCAAAAACTCCTCTTCTTGAGCCAAACTTTCCCGGCCATGATAAAGAGGTAAATTGGTCCTCAACACGAATAGCTCCCCAATCATGCCTTGAGCTGCTTCATGTGCCTCTCCATTTAGAGCACGTTCAGTGTGTCTGATGCTCCATGCTTCAAACTTTTTTAACAGGCCTTTAATTCTAAAGCACATTTCCTTCAATGAGGTGTTCTTGCTCTTCCACACACCCAGCACTTGCTTCACCACTAACAAGGCATCACCTTTTATGCTCAACCTTCGAACCCCATACTTCAAACAAATGTGTAATCCGACTTCCAATGTAGCATATTCACCCTCATTGTTACTATGCGCATCCAATTTGAACCCTCTCTTGCATACTAGCTTCCCCTCTGGATCATAAAGTGCTATACCCCCTGAAGCTGCATCGTGGCTCTTTCTGTATGAACCATCAAAGAACAACACATGTGCATTGCTGATCTGTGGCACTTCTTCAACTACCTTTCTCACCACCTCTTCCTTAACAATAAGGGGATTCTCCTTGTAGGTCAACAAATCAGCTAGGGTAGCCCTTGTACTATCTTCCACTAGAAAAGAGAACTCAAACTCTTGCAGCTCAATTACCCATTTCTTCACCACATTTGACATGTTAATACCATTAATTAACTGTGGCAAAAAGGCATAACTCGTCAATAAAACAAAAGGCCGTGGTAGCAAGTAATGACGAAATCGTCGACAAGCAAATATTACACTGGCCATCACTAGCTCTACTTCCGATAACTTTCTCTCCGCTACCAACTTCACTCGGCTTGCACAATACACTGGCCTCATATAATGGCTGCCCTTCCCCTTTTGCAATAGCATGGCTCCAATGGCATCATCCCCTACTGATGGATTTACATAAAAAACTTTCTCCCAATCAAGAGCTTGCATGGCTGACAACCCCCCTAACACCTCTTTCACCTCTTGAAACACTTCTTCACAATTGTCATCCCATTGCAATGGATCATGCTTTGCCACTTGCTGTAATGGATAAAGAAGTTGCGAAGACAATGGAATAAACCGTGCCATGTACTTCACTTTGTGTATAAAGGTTGCCAATTGCTTCGTACTCATAGGTGATGGAAGAAGAATAATAGACTTCACCTTATCTGGATCAGCCTCAATGCCATTTTCTGATACCATATGGCCCAATAACTTCACCCTTGGCTGTGCTAGATGACATTTCTTTGGATTTAGTTGTCCTCCACATTCATCATATCGAGCGAATACCATTTGCAGCTTCTCATGGTGATCAGCCCTACTGCTATAGACACAGAAGTCATCCATAAAAGCTTTAACACAACTACCAATGAATGGTTCCAACACCCAATTTGCTCTCTCTTGATAAAAGGAAGGTCCATTTGATAACCCAAATGGCAATACTGTGTAGCAATAGCAGCCCCATGGCGTAATAAAAGTTGTCTTTGTGCGGTCTTTAAGAGCAATCTTCAATTGAAAATAGCCTGAAAAACCATCACACACACTGTACCTCTCATAACCTGCCACTGAATCCAAGATCTGATCAATGAATGGAAGAGGATATGGGTTATTCTTAGTGGCTGCATTTAAGGGTTTAAAATCTACACAGATCCTCCACTTCCCATCCTTCTTTGGACTGACTACTACTGGACTCACCCATTCTGTGGTCTCCATTGGAACTATGAACCCTGCCTTCAATAGCTTGTCCACCTTTTCTCGCAAGGCTTCCATTTGCTCTTGACCCATCCTTCTTAGCCTTTGCCGCACTGGCTTAGCACCTTCTTTCAGCTCTATATGCATCTCTTCATATGAAGTAATGAACAAATCAGGAAAACTAGCCAGCATATGCAAATATATATCCTTCTCCATAGTTGAGAGGTCTCCACTAATCATTTGTGTCATTAATTCCTGCTTCTTTGACAACTCAACCTTGGTTTGCATCAACCCTTCAATCACTTCATAAGGCCCTTCACTTTCATCTTCAACTTCATTCGCAAATACGACTAAACCACACTCCTGGATTTCTTTATCCATCAAAAGAAATGCAACATCAGCATCCTCATCACTACTGGTAGTGCTATCATTGTCCTCATCTGTCACCGTGGAAGAGTCTTCATCACTAGACTCATCCTCATCTTCATAAAGCTCCTCTAATCGTTTCCTTGTGTCCATATTATAAAGCTTCTTGGTACCTGTCTTTCCATAGAGGCTAATCGTACTATGTCGCCAATCCTGAACAGCTCCCACTGCACGTAACCATGGTCTGCCCAGTATAATAGGATATGCTTCCAACCCTGCTGGCATCACATGAAAATCAACCACTGCCTTTGCATCATATGCCTCCACTTCTAAGCTCTTTACAACACCCAAGCATTTTACTTTTTGATGGTTTTCCAATCTGATCCGAAACCCTGACACCCCAGCCACTGTGAGACCCATCTTCTCAATGCATGAGTGTGTTATGACGCATATTTGGGCTCCGCCATCCACATAACCTTGTCCCAAATTTTTCCTTTTATGCCACACATCTACTATTGGACAAATGTTTGGTAGCTCATCCATTGCCAACACCTTTACTGGACCTCTCTCTGGCTCTTTCTCCATGGGGTTAACCATCCTCTTCCACTGTCGCTTTAGCTTAGGCACCATCTCTATAAGCTGCCCAAAAGTAACATCTGCCTTCCTGCTCGTCAGATCCTCCTTCAAGTCATAGCTTAATTGCCCATCCCCTAGTGGAAAATCTGAAACATGAAACTTTCGACGAGCTCTCCTTTTCCTCTTGGCCTTGACATCCTCGCCTTCATGGCTCTTTCCTTTCTTCTTACTAGGACCTGGGGCACTTCTTCCTTCCTTATCCTCTGTGGTCCTCTTCCCAATAGGCATCACTAATGTATCCTCTAGGTTTGATGCCTTCTCCAAGGTGACTACACTTAGCACTTTTGTCTTTCCCTTTTCCTCCTGGGTCAGTCCACTGGTTCCTTCGTCTCCCTTAATTTCGATGCCATAATCATTTGACCTAGTTAGCACCTATCTTGGCAATGGATACATGTCTCCCCCCATCCTTGGTGGCTTATCACATTGCGGGCTGATGTGACCCAACTCTCCACAATTATAACATGTGGGCGTCTGCCTCCAAAACCTACCATTGCTTTGTCCAACACCATTCCTAGGCCTTTCTTCACCTCCTGGCTGATTTTCAAACCTCCCTCGACCTCGATTATTTCCCACTTGACCTAGCATGTTTAGGCTGAGATTCTTCATCAAATCTACCATTTGCCTCATGTCTTGCCTTAGCCCATCATCTTGCACTGCTGTAGTGACCACTGCTGGCATAACTTGAGTAGTAACAGGAACTACTGGTTCATGATGAACCCCTGACATACGACCTTGTAAAGAGTCCATAGGTTGAAATTCAGACCTCATTGGCAAAGACTCCACCCCTAATTGGCTCATTTTCCTCAGCTTCCACTCTTTGTTCCTTGCTACCTCTAGTGCATCCTCATATGTCCTAGGCTTCTTTAGCTCCACTCTCCAACGTATATTCTCCCAAAGACCAGCCAAGAACCTGTCCTTCTTCATCATGTCAGGCGGGGGTACCTGTGGTGCTAAAGCCTTGCACATTCGCTCCCATGCCAATGAAAACTTACGTATGTACGCATCTACTGGCTCACCTTCCTTTTGCACCAAACCTTGTACTTCTTGCCACACTTTGTCAGGATCTTCTATCTTCACAAACTCCACTTCCAATCCATGCCTTAGATTGTCCCAACTCAATCTTATAGGTGGATCTGCTGCACGCAACTCCTCTTCAAATGCCTTGGACCAAACTCGTACATCACTCTTCAAACAAATTTGGAGAAGGCGTAACATTTGCGTAGGGTCATGAATCTAATTGCTAATGCAGGCAACCTCCATCTTTTCCAAAAATTCTTCCACATCTTCATCACTTCTTCCATGAAACTCCGGATAAGAGAAAGCCATGGCTAGAGGACCCCTTCAAACACACGTGCAAGAACCCAAAACTTTTTACTACCCAATCCCCAGAAACTTCAATGGAGCTCAGCTTTAGATGAGAACAAACACATGAACATCAAATGAGTTTTCATAGTTGATCATCGGAATTACAACAGGCAAAGGACATTCGAGGATCTCTCTCAATCTTCTTGGCCCAAACATAAAGACTATGCGCTGCTGGAAAAAGATCTTCCTGGACACATGAACATTAATCTGAATTCTTTGAGTTAAATGAAAAGGAGTGAACTGAGGGCCATTTTGATCATCCATTAAAGCCAACCATGAAGCTCCCAAGAAAGCACAGTTGTCTTATCCTCTGATTTTGCCAAAATTTCAACAGCATAACAGCATAAATGGCTCAAAATACCAAAAAACCAGCCATCATAACTTGGGAAAATTTCGACAGAGTTTCCCCAGAAGTAGAGCAGTAGGAACCCAAAATATAGACTGTCTATGTATGCATAAACTGTCAACAATAGAACCGGAGCATCAAATAGGACTCACTAGTACATAGCCTATGGCGAGGTCACAAAAAGGGTGCTCCAGCTACCTGTATCACCGAAAGGATCTCTACATTTGAGAATCCCCCAGCTCAATAAAAACCTCACGCTATCGACCCTCACACGAAGGCTAATGCAAATCGCATATAGTCAAGTCTCAGAAATGACTATCTTCCAGACCAAGTCTCAGAAATGGCTGGGACTGCCAAATACAACCAAGTATGGCTCCACAAATGCGTACAATGGCAGTTTCCACAAGTAACGTACAATCCAGCAGACAATGCACTCAAATAGGCGCCAAGTGATGCATTCCCACAACAACTGCAAGTGACATCACTGCTAGTATATCACTGTACTCCAGCTACCTGTACCTGTGTGAATCACCTGTACCTGTATCTGTCCCTATCCCTGTAACCTGTAATCTGCAACCTGCAACCTGTAATCCCGAAGCTCGAAGCTCGAAGCTCGAAGCTCGAAGCTCGAAGCAGAAGGTACTCGAAGAAGATCCTCCGTGGGGGCGCCAAAAGAATGTGAGCGGGATGAAAACACACACAAAGCCTCTATAACGACCCGACACACACTCTTGGGAAGATACACACACGCACTATGGGGCAAAACTCGGCTTACACAACACACCTGGCCGAGACAGGGAACACACCTCTGGAGTGAGAGGAGAGAAACTATCCACTTGCCCACTCCACACAGAGACACACACACACACACACACACCCAAAAAACTCAGCTCAAAATAGGAGAATTTCTGATGTTTAGATACAATTGAGCTTGGGCCAACACCAATGGGGCAAATAGCTCACACAATATAGGTAAAATAAGCCAGATACAATCACAAACTAGAGCAGAAACTTCGCTCATAGGAGAAACTTACACAGAAAAATAGCAGGAAAAGAGTGAGGAATTTGGCAAAATGGACAGCGCCATCGCGTCCGAAACGGCCCAAAACCCCAGTCTACAATGTCAAAGTGCTCAAATCCGACCTCGGATGAGCAGTTTACGGCCAAAACAGGCTCCAAAAACACCAAAAACACACCTGCGGCTGTTCCTCTTCTCTTCTCCACGTTTTTTCTGGTCTTCTCTCAGTTTTTCCAGTTCCCACACTTAGCTTTATTACTTGGGCACCCTTGGCCTTTTAGATGACCTCAAACGGACCCGGAACAGGCCAAAAACTGACCTCGCAGTGCATAGTTGTCACCTTTTTTCATCATTCGCACACCTGGCACTCATCTTTTTTCCAATAATGCATCTCGCCACCACGTGAAGTGGCCCCAAAAAGTGGTCCTAATGATGACCTTTCTGCATAACTCTCACAAGAAAACACCCACGTTGTGTCCGTCCTCATCCGCGTGCAAATATTGACCTCGTTCGCCCTCCTGACGCCACTAGATGCCATCTGACGCACCTGCTGACCTCACATCGTCGGCCCGCAGATAGCTTCCTCGAGAAGTTTTACACGCTACCAACTCCTCCTTATTGTAGAAAAAACACACTAGTATTGATAATAGTGAAAATCGCTGCACTATGTACATGTTGTCCTACCTGTACACATGTGGGCCCCACGTAACCACCTGGCTATGGAAATTGGGTAATCCTTTATTCGATGCACCATGCATGTGTATGTACATATGCGCAATCCCTTGCTCAAAAAAACTCCTGACAACGGTTCCTCTTTCTTCCCTAGTGCAAGGGCTGAAATCGCATCTCTAAAAATTGAGATCAATAGCATACTCATCTATCATAGAAGATAGATCATTGTGAGTTGCTATGGAAACCGTTTTCACTCTCGGCCATCTTGAGAGTGCATCGGCTACTTGAATATGCTTGCCAGCAATGTGAGCAATATGAAAATGAAATTTCAAAAGGAAATTTTCCCACCTCATTTGTTTGTCGGAGAGCTTGGTCTGCGTCATGAATTACTTAAGACTTTGGTGATCCGTTCGCAGAATGGAAGGAGTCCCCAATAAATAGTGCTTCCATGAGTCTAAGGCATGTACAACTGCAAGGAGTTCCTTTTCATATATTCCTAGAGCTTGCTCACAGGGTCGATCGAGCCTTCGACTTTCACAGCCTATAGCGTGCCCTTCTTGAAGCAAAACAGCTCCAAGGCAATCACCACAAGCATCACATTGGACCTCAAATGGCTTTGAGAGATCCGGTAGGGTAAGCACAGGTTGAGAGATAAGCTTTTCTTTAAGATTTTCGAAAGCATTGTTCTCCTTGGCAGACCATGTGTAGCTAACTTTTTTATTTGTTAGGTCATGTAATGGTCCTGCTATTAGTGAGAAGTTTTCTATGAAGCGTCTATAGTATGTGCACATACCTATAAAGCTTCTTAACTCATGAAGATTCCTTGGTTTAGGCCATCCTTTTATTACCTCTAACTTTGATGGATCCATTTGGATGCCATCTTGAGAGATAATGTGACCTAAATACTAAATCTCTTGCAAGAAAAATTCAATTTTCTTTCGATTAACATAAAGTTTATTCTCTCTTAGAACTTGAAATATTACTTGGAGGTGTCGCTTGTGTTCATCTAATGAATTAGAGTAGATGATGAGATCATCAAAGAACACTCTAGTAAAGGTTTGGTGAGGCCTGAATAGATTCTCCATCAAGTGGTTGAATGTGGCTGGTGCATTGGTCAAGCCAAAAGGCATGACGATGTATTTGTAAAGACCAAATGTAGTGCGAAATGTGGTCTTTACAATGTCTTGATCAACTATCCTTATTTGATGATAGCCACTTTTTAGGTCAATCCTAGTGAAGTAGGTGGACCCTTGTAGCTTATCAAATAGGTCTTCTACCCGTGGAATGGGAAACCTATTCTTGATAGTGATCATATTTAGTGCTCTATAGTTGACACACATACAATATGTGCCATCTTTCTTTTGCACTAGTAGCACAGGAGAACAAAATGGAGATGAGCTAGGCCTAACCATGCCCTTCTCAACTAACTCATGCACTTGCCGCATAATCTCCTCTTGTTAAGCTTGAGAAAATCTATAAGGAGGTTTGTTAGGCGGTGAACTTCCTGGAAGAAGTTCAATTGCATGGTGATCATTGCCTCATTTAGGAGGTAGCTTACAAGGGATGTCGTCAATAAAGACATCTTGAAACCCCTTGAGAAAATTGGATAACTCTAATTTCTTTTGATTGTGTATATTTTCTTTTGCTAAAACATTAGGTTCATTTTGAGAATCTTTAACAAAAATCATGTACACGGAAATAGAGCTCTTTATTGACTTGTTGAAAGCTTGTGTATTTACAATGGGTATAGTGTTACCCATTTCCTTAACATCTATATACATATATTTTTCCCTGAACTTAAAGGATATTCTCCTTTTAGGGAATTTAACATTGGCAGCCATGCGATCAAACCATGGTGCCCCTAGGATTACATCCTCATGCTTGAGAGGAGGGATAAAGAAGTCCTCTTTGTCCACATAGATTTGGACACGGAGCCTCAATTTCCCGATTAAGGGAGTGACTGAAGCTTCTTGCCCCTTGAAAGCACTGTCTGTGGCTAGGACATCTCCCATCTCGTAGGTTTGTATGCCTAGCTTGGTGGCCAACTCTATAGATATAAAATTATGAGTAGAACCGGGGTCAAAGAGAATAAAAGCATCATGTTCTCTTACCTTTCCCCAAGCGTGGCATAGAGGAGATCCTTTGTGGTGAGTTTCCTCCTCTTGGATTTCGACCAAGGTAGCTCTAGGAGGATCATGGCGGTTGAGCTCTTCAGGAGAGAGTTTATTTTTGCCTTTGTAAAATCCCTTCTCCTTAGCTTTGTTGGAATTGCCCTTAGGAGACTTTTGGACATTGTCCTTTCGCTTAGGCTCATTGGAACCCTTGTTTTGAGGGGGCTTAGAATTCCTCTTAGCCCCTGTTTGGAAATTGATTCGAAAGGCCACCATAGTATGATGTATTATCGCCGATATGGTGCGTGGCCTTTGGGAGTTGACATACTCCGCCATTTCTTCGGTTAAGCCCGCACAAAATTGCTGCTTTTTCTCTCCAAAATCCAACTTTTTGAAGACAGTGGCTTTGAGTTGTAGGTCCCAAAACCAAACCCTAAAATCATGGAAACTTCTATAGGAGGAACAATAGAGGGTCAGGAACAAACTCCTATGGCTGGTTTTTCAAAATGCATCCCAACATGGATCGCGATCCATGTTCCTTTTTGCCAAAATCAGGATAAAAGTGGCTCACTAGCTGGACAATGTACAAATAGTACTGGTGTTGCAAAATGATCACAAAAAGTACTCTAAAGATCATCAAACCCACTTGGATTGCTACTTTTGGTTTGTAAATGGTCTTTTGGTCAAATAACTGCTTAAGTTATTTAAGAAACTTCACACTCTCCTCGAAGCCTATCAACAAGCAAATGTAACCTAAGAATGGTGGTCAAGGTAGGTTCAACACGTACGTCCGGAACCTTTCCGTACCGTACGGTTGATCTGTACGGATCCGTACCATACGGATCGATCCATACGGTGCTGTTTTTTTTATATATAATTCGGCTCTTATCCAGCGTGAGGGTTTCTCTAGGCCAAGGTGACTATTTTTTGGGGCATATCTTTAAGGCGCTTGATCATTGAGCACTAAGAAATTACAGAGAACCAGTAACCAGTCATTGCACAGAAATTTGCAGAGAAACATTGTGCGGGTGAAGTATCTCTCTCTCTCTCTCTCTCTCTCTCTCTCTCTCTCTCTCTCTCTCTCTCTCTCTCTCTCTCTCTCTCTCTCTCTCTCTCTCTCTCTCTCTCTCTCTCTCTCTCTCTCTCTCTCTCTCTCTCTCTCTCTCTCTCTCGTGTCACGTGTCTGTCTTATTGTTTGCGATAGATTCATCATGCCTAAGCCATGCAACCCCTACTGGAAGGAGCATACCAATGTCATCCGCATTATCAACACTCCAGGCCAAGCGGGTTCCGGCACTCAACGATGGCAATGCAAGTACTGTAATTTTCAGCTCACGAGTATAATTTCTCGTGTCATCAAGCACCTGACAGGCATTGGCACGACCAACAATTGTGGAGGGTGCAAAAAGGTTCCACAAGATATTAGGGACAAGCTGATTGCGGAGAATTTTTTGAAAGTACCAACACCAAAAAAAAATACAAGTAGCCAACACACACAGGATGCTCTTCATGATACTCTTATTGGGGATTTTGGTGGTTCATCTCCCGAGGTGCAAGAGGATCATCCCCCTGCTGGTTCTAATAGAAAGAGGGCTCAAGTTCTGCAGGAGGGGGAAGATCGAGGTGATATGGATGCATGTAGGCAAAGCACCTTGCCTTCGTGTGTGAGACTCTCTTTCTTGGGTGAAGGAGCGTCAAAAGGTGGCTGAGATGGAGATTGCTCGCACTCTCATTGAGTGCAACATCTCCTTCAATTTTTTGAGGACTGAGCAATGGAAGAGGATGGTCCGGGCTATAGCTGATGTTGGTCACACAGATTCATGCTCAGGGGTGGAGTATAAGAAGATGTGCACTACAATGCTTGATGAGCAGAAGGCTTTGATAGATAAGGCTTTGGTCCCGGTCAGGGCCGGTTGGCAGCAGTTTGGGTGCACCATCATATCAGATGGCTGGAATGATGTTCGTAGGCGGCACATCATTAATATTCTTGTGTCGTCTTGTCTTGGCACATACTTCTTGCGTGCTGTGGATGCAGGGAAGGTCAGAGAGCGCATCAGTGGTGAGTTTATCTTTGGGCACATAGAGAAAGCTATTGATGAGATTGGGAAGGAGAATGTGGTACAGGTTGTGACTGACAATTCCTCATATTGTAAACTTATGGGTGAAATGGTCGAGGCAGTTTACCATCGGATTTCTTGGACTCCATGTGTTGCGCATTGTCTCGACTTACTTATGGAGGATATAGGCAATTTGCCTTGGGTATTGCCTATTGTTACATATGCCACTAAGATGATCACCTTTTTCTGCAAGAAACATCAAGCTTTAGCTATCTTCAGGAGCCACAGTACACTTGATATGGTGCAACCCTGAAAGACCAGATTTGCTTATATATATTGAGTGCTACAGAGACTCTTCAAATTGAGGGATCCACTTCTCCAGATAGTCATGGACCCTAAGTGGATATTGATGCATCACTCACAGATAGAGCCCACTAAATACATACAGTGATGATGGGTGCTTGATGAGTCCTTTTGGACACAGGTTCAGAGTTTGACAGTGGCATTGCAGCCAGTGTATGTGCTTCTTCGAGTCACAGACATGGAGGGCTCTACATTGGGCCTAGTCTATCATCTCTTCATGGAGATGAAGAGACACATTACAGAGTGTGTGTCTCTGACACAGAGCTGGTAAGTACTTGTCTTTTGAAATCAATTATTTCTTTTGTTGCAAATCTTCTAGTAGACTTGTTGTCATTTTAATTTGCCAATTCAACTTTGTTTTATTGCTGAAAATTTCAGCCATTGTAGAAGGGAGATGGACTTTCATGAGTCGTCCCATTCACGGGATGGCTGCATTGCTTCATCCTTTCTACAAGACGCTAGAGCTTTTCCATGAGAGGAGTCTCATGGAAAAGCTTTTCCATGAGCTTTTCCATGAGAGGAGTCTCTTAAAGCTCAAGTATGATTACATCAATATGATGTACAACATTGACGATCAGCTGGAGATTGATGCAAAAATGATCAGCTTCATGAACAATCTAGGACCATCCTTTGCTAGAGCTGTGGTGTTGAGGCCAGAGGCTACCAAGTTTCCTCTTACATGGTGGCAGAATTATGGGAGACAAGTTCTTCCAACGCTTACACATCTGGCTTTACGAGTACTTTCACAGGTAATTGAGAATCTTGAGACTTATAGTTTTTGTACAATGTACTTAGTACTTACTATTGCCATATATTAAATCTCAATGCTCATTGTTGTAGGATTGCTTGGCTAGTGCTTGCGAGCGCAACTGGAGCACTTATTCCCTGATACATACGAAGGTCCGCAATCGTCTCAGCACTTCTCAACTAGAGAAGTTAGTCTATTACCGAGCAAATATGAGGCTTGTGTGAGCCTACCATGCTTTGGCAACACCCAAGCAGGTCTACTATTAATTTTCACATGAATGATTGAGTCATGAATCATGATACACTCGGCCATTGAGTACTTAGTACATACTAAATAATATTTCCTCTATTTTCATTTTTCAACAGGCGGACCCAACACGCGTGAAGATGGTGGCAGATCCTTGTGCTATAGAGGAGGTGGAGGTGCAGATCAAAAATGAGCAGGAGGAGATTATTTGGCTGCTTCACAGGGAGTTGCAGAGTGTTGATCGGTGTGTGACGAGGTCACGTGCACGAGCTTTGGCTATTCCTCTACGTGAGCATGATCCAGACCCAAATAGTGCTCGAAGAGAGAGCATTCGTAAAGGGAAGCTCCGGGGGAGGTCACCTAATAAAAATGTAACCTATCACGTGAGTTCAACAGAAGGGTATTTAAAGTTCTTGAAACTTACATAAATATATATACAGAAGGGCATTATTATTTTTAAATTTGAAAAAAACTTACAGATTTTAAAAGAAAAGGGTACATTATATTCTTAACAAAATTCACAGATAAGGGGTTTTACAAACATGTCTTGAACGCACGTGATATGGTAGTTTTACACATAGTGAACCCCCCGAGGGGAAGCTACCTGTTCATTCTTCTCGGAAACGAGAAAATGAGGCTGTTCGTCTCATTGAGGCTTCGATAGAGGCAGTAGAGGATGATCTACATGTGGTTCAGGTGTCTGTGATGGCAGAGCCAGAGTACGACAAAGAGGGCAATGTCCTAACGGATGGGGACTTGGTCTCTTCAATAGAGTCTTCATTTGCATATGATGATGATTTTGAGGATGGGGCCATCACATGGATGATGGGCTAGCTTTGAGCTAGCTATTTAGGGCTTTCTACTACTATATAGACAGACTTTTTGTTACCATATACATGTGGTAGGGATGTGTGTGAACACACTAGGACCGCCGAGGCATTTTTTCACTCTTTAGGAGTTTTTTTCCCCCGTGCATTGTATATACGCCCATCACTCTAGAGCTATCTATCTTTCCATTGCACACTAAGTAATACACTCTCTATTGTGTGCCTTGAGCTTCCTTCATCTTCTCCAAGCTGTGTGTGTTTCTCTGCAACCCTAATTCCAACAATTGGTGGCAGAGCAGGTTGCGTCCTCCCGGGCTTAGTCGCAAGCTGCTCCAGTACACGCCTGCTCACTTTCTCCAATTTCAGTGAGCTTTGGCGAGCATTTGCAAGTCGACAAATATTTCGAGTCAGCTCGTAGATCTTGGTCTGCTCATATTTTTTATTTGGGCTCATTTCGGCCTCCGTTTCCACTATAGGCAGTAGTACTGCACAGGCTATTTTGTCATTTTGTGCAGACTTTTGTCAGTGCTGTTTTCTGCATTACAAGTGCCTTTTAGTCTTCTATGGTTTGTGCTATATACCACGTGTTGTTCCCACTCCGTCTCTCCTATTTTCGGTCAGTTTTCACATCAGGTGCAGCATTTACCATGGCTGACAACACAACACAGATGTGTTCAAGATGTTTGCTGCTAATAAGGACAGGTTGGATGGGGACAACTACCCTATGTGGGCTTATATGATGCAACATGTTCTTGTGTCAAAGGGCATCTGGAACATTGTGCATGGCATTGATGTACGTCCTTGTTCTGAGGATGTAGGCGATGTTGAGGATGTTGCGTGTCTTGCTGCAAGGATTGCTATTGTTAGAGTTGTTTTGCCTACGGCAGAACAAGCTCATTGGGATGTAAAGGATGCGCAGGCTCATGCATTGATTGTGTTGTCTGTGAAGCGCACCATTGTTCCTCACATGCGTTCAGCAAAATTTGCAAAACAGGCTTTGGGATATTCTAGCAGGTCTTTATGCAAGCCGCAATGAGGCTAAAATTGCTTTGCTGCGTAAAGAGCTGGAGTCGAAGATTATGCATGAGGAAGATGATATGGACACTTTCCTTGCTAGTGTCAAGGATATCAATGAGCAACTTAGTTCTGCAGATGAAGTCATTTCAGATAGTTCCCTTGTGCAGACTGTTCTTGATGCCTTACCAGATTCCTACCAGACTTTTGATAGTACTTGGAGACTGATGACCCAAGGAAATCCTGAAGTTGTCAAGTTTGATTCATTATGCACATTGCTATTGCAAGAATCACTTTCTAGAAAAAACACGACTAGGAAGCATGCAGTTGAACATGCATTTATTGCTTCTCAAAGAAAGGCTGGTAACAGTAATGCAGCCACTTCTTATGGTTCTGCTGCGAGTGGCAAAAATTCTGTTCCTAATGCTTCTGCTGGCAGCAGTTCGTCTGGAAATTCTGGTGATAAGGGCTAAAAGAAGATGTGTTTCCATTATTGTAAAGCTAATGATCACTTGATCAATTCGTGTCCTAAGTTGAAGGCCAAAGAGGCTAAGAAGAAAGAGGGTGGTTCCACTACAAATGCTGGTTCCACTACAAATGCATCCATTGTTGAGTCTTCTGTGAAAGGAGATTGTAATGCTGATGTTGATGCAAAATGGGCTTCTATCTTAGAGTGTACTTACAATCCTGCTGTCCATGATGTATGCTTGTCAGTTGCTGCAGATTCACATGTGTGGTATTTCGACAGTGGTGCTACAAAGCACATTACCTCACATCGTGAATTGTTTACCTCTCTCAAGTCTGTCCCTCATGGGAATTCAGTCACTTCTGCCAACAATGCCTCTTATCTAGTTCAGGGAGTTGGAAAGATTGTGCTTACTGATGCTAATGGCAGTTCTTTCACACTTGTTGATGCACTTTATGTACCTAGGATCAAGAAGAATCTCTGGTCTGTATCCGCACTTGCTAGACTTGGACTTGTAGTCAAATTTGTGGATGACAGATGTACAGTTCATGATCTCAGTTTTGGTGATGAAATTGTTGCATCTGGCCTTTTGTGTCGTGGGCTGTATAAGCTCACTTTGTATGATAAGTGTGGAAAAAAATTTGCAAATGTTGTTGCAGATTCAAGGGCTATTTCAGATGCAAAACTTTGGCATGCATGTTTTGGTCATCTGAATTTTGCCAGTTTGCTGCGTTTGCAGAAATCTGATATGGTTTCTTCTTTGCCACCTCTTGAAGCACCTGTCAAACATGTTTGTGAAGGCAGTATTTTGGGTAAGATGCAGCATTCTAAGTTTCCAAAGGATGGTTTAGTTCGTGCCACATGCACGTTGCAGCTTGTGCATAGTGATGTTTGTGGGCCCATGCAAACTCCATCCTTGTGCAATTACCTATACTTCGTGACTTTCATTGATGATTACTCCAGGCATGCATGGGTATTTCCGCTTAAAGTGAAGTCCGAAGTTTTTATGTGCTTCAAACAATTTCTGGCTATGGCTGAAAATGTCTCGAAATGTACTATGGGCGCCCTCCGTTCCGATCGAGGGGGGGAGTATATGTCTCATGAATTTAATGCATTTCTGGCTAGTTGTGGGATAAAACACCAATGTACAGTGCCTTATACACCTCAGCAAAATAGTGTTGCTGAGAGGAAAAACAGAACTCTGACGGAAATGGCACTATGTATGGTCAAAAGTCAAGCTTTGCCGCTTTCTTTTTGGCTTGAGGCCATCATGTGTGCCACTTATGTACTAAACAGGTGTCCTACAAAAACTTTGCAGTCTATTACTCCATATGAAGCATGGCATGATAGAAAGCTTTCTATTGAGCACATGCGTGTTTTTGGCTGTTTGTCATATGCTTTGGTGCCACAAACACAGCGCAAAAAATTGGATGATAAGGCTCTCAAATGTATTTTTTTTTGTTATAGTACTGAAAGCAAAGGTTACAGGTTGTATCATCCGCAAACAAAACGTATTCTGGTCTCACGGGATGTAGTGTTTGTGGAAGGTTCTGTTCAGCCCTTGCTGTCATGTACTAGAGACAGTAATGTAAGCTCACATGACATTTATGACACTTTGTTGCTTCTTTTCAGTGGTGGAAATACGAATGTGATTTCCAATGAGGCAAATGTACAGCCTATGGGGGTTTTTGAAAATGTTACAGATCAGCCTATTACTGATGCAGATGTACATGATGTACTTGATGAGGAAAGGGCTGAAAATGAGCAGGCTAGAGGTATGCCAAAATGGCTGGTGCACACTTTACGTGACAGTAAATTGGATTCACCTTGGTCTAGTCATACTCGTTCAGTCTCTCGCCATGAATCTTATGCATCAGATTATTATGCTTTGGCTGTGTCTAGCTTACATGACGTTGAGGAGCCTCTGTCTTTTGATGAAGCACAGAATTCAAAAAATTGGATGGCTGCCATGCAATCAGAATATGATGCACTTATAGAAAATGACACATGGACTTTATGTGATTTGCCTCCTGGAAAAAAGGCCATTGGTACGAAGTGGGTTTACAAGTTGAAACGCAAGCCAGATGGTGAGATCGATTGCCATAAGGCTCGACTTGTTGCAAAGGGTTATGCACAAAAAAAAGGCATAGATTATGAAGAGACTTTTGCTCCCACTTGTTGTATGACTACTGTGCGTTTTCTATGTGCATTGGCAGCTCATTTTGGTTGGGATGTACATCAATCAGACATTGTTACTGCTTTCTTGAATGGTGACATATTTGAGGAAGTTTATATAACGCAGCCTCGCGGTTTTGTCATAAAAGGACAAGAGGACAAAGTGTGCAAATGTAAGAAGGCTTTGTAAGGGTTGAAGCAATCTCCTAGTGCTTGGAATGAGAAAGCTGACACTCATTTGGTTAAACGAGGCTTTCGTAACAGTCCAACACAAATCACATTGTATGTAAAGCGTGAGGGTGATGTACGTCTCATTGTGGTTCTTTATGTTGATAATTTGTTGATCACTGGACCAAATGAGAGACATATTGATGAATTTAAGGCTGATTTGAATGCTACTTTCAAGATGAAAGATTTGGGGCTGTTGCATCATTGCTTGGGTATATAGTTTAAGCAGTGTGATGGTGGTATTGCCTTGTGTCAGAAAATTTACATAGAGACATTGCTATGTAAGTTTGGACTTGTGGATTGCAAACCTATTGCCACTCCCATGGAAACAGGTTTGAAGTTGATTCTACATGATTTTGGCGATCCTGCTGATGTCACTCTTTACCAAATTGTTGTTGGCTGCCTCATTTATGTATGCAACATGAGGCCAGATATTCAATTTGCAGTCTCACAGGTCAGCAGATTCATGCATAGCCCAGGGTCTAAGCATTGGCAGGCTGTCAAGAGGATTTTCCACTACCTTAGTGGCACTTTACATCTTGGCTTGTTTTATCCCAAGGGGGGATCATTGCCGCCAGACTTACATGCTTTTTCGGACTCGGATTGGGCTGGTTGTTTTGACACACGAGTGTCCACAAGTGGTTTTTGTTTCATGCTTGGCAGTTCATGTATATCATGGTTGAGCAAGAAGCAACCTACTGTGTCCACTTCGAGTTGTGAGGCTGAGTACAGGGCAGTCTTCATAGCTACGGTTGAGTGTGTATGGCTCAGACGCCTTATGGCTGATTTGGGTGTTGGAGAGGAAAATGCCAACACTATCTACACTGACAGTCAGCGCGCATTGGCAGTTGTGAGGAACCCAGTTTTTCATTCTCTCACAAAGCACTTTGAGGTGCATTACCACTATGTCAGGGAGAGGCTCTGAGCAGGAGAGATCAGCTTGGCTTATGTGCCAACACAAGACAACCTTGCAGATCTTTTCACAAAGGCATTGTCTCGTGAGAAGCTTGAAGCTTTCCGCAAAGCTTTGGGCTTACTCCCCTTTGTGGACTGATCATGTCCTTAGGGCATGGCACTTCCCTTTACTCATGTGCCATCTCTCATTCACCACATCACTCCAGGGGGGATTTGTTACCATATACATGTGGTAGTGATGTGTGTGAACACACTAGGACTGTCGAGGCATTTTTTCCCTCTTTAGGAGGTTTTTTCCCCCGTGCATTGTATATACGCCCATCACTCTAGGGCTATCTATCTTTCCATTGCACACTAAGTAATACACTCTCTATTGTGTGCCTTGAGCTTCCTTCGTCTTCTCCAAGCTGTGTGCGTTTCTTTGCAACCCTAATTCCAACACTTTTTGAGTAGGATGGTTTCATTTATGATGGTTGATGAGCCTTTTGTTATGGCGTGGGCCTTGTAGGCTATCACCTATGGTACTTTGTCATTTGATGTTTTCAGCATTGGTGTGTTCATTGTTATTTCAGATCTCATTTGACTCTTGAGCCTTGATGTTCTTGTTCAATTATCAATGTTGTCTTAACTTTTAAGATTCTTGCAGTAGTTACACAGTATGTGGTTGTCTTCTAAAACATGTCTTTGAATGTCTTTATAAGTTGTTGGCTTCTCTCTTGATTTATATTGGAAAAGTTCTACAAAATACAGTATTTTGCGGTTTTTTTACAAGAGTACGTATTTTTACATACATTAAAAAAATTCCTATACGGAACAATGTAGAGTACATACACATACGCCAAAACTAAGCAAAAGTTTACTTGCAAAATGGTGAAACTTGCAGGATTCAGTTTGTCTTCTCAAAAGAATTCAATGTCTGGGGAAATTTGCCAAGGAACCAAGCAAAGCTATGAACTACAGACCTATGTCATCAGAAATCAAAGCAAGGAGAGATCTTAGGCAAAACATGACTCCACAAATGGTTGCCATAAACAGATTTGGTGAAAACGGAAAAAATATGGCCATAAACAAAAAAAATGGGGCAAACCATGGAAAAACATGTCCAAAGTTGAAAAAATTTCACCAGTGTACTAAGAAAACCTATAGGAACAATGTGCACAAGAACTATATCAAAATTATGTCCAACATGGATAGCGATCCATGTACCTTTTTGCCCAATATAAGTAAAACCCATGCCATCTGATTCAGTATGATCAAGAAAGCCAAGCCCTGGAGTTTCAAGTTATTTGTATCTTAAAATCCACTTCAAAAAGCCAAAATCTCTAAATTTGTACATGATTTCCAAAATTCAGCCCAAGTGTCAAACCATTGATCCAAATCCCAAAAATTTTGGACCAAGTCATAATCAAGATGAACCCTACCAGATGGTATCAACAGATTTCCAAAATATTGCCCAACATGGATCGCGATCCATGTACCTTCAGCCCTAAATCCAGAGAAAATTGCTCAGTAGCATCTCCTTATGCCCAGGAACAACTTCCCAAAGTTAGAATTTTCAAATGCTTCCCAACATGGATCGCAATCCATGTTCCTTTTTGCCAAAATACATCTGTTACATTACAGTCTTGTGCCTATAGTAATCATAGCTGCACTGGTGAAATTTGGTCAAATTTGGGGTAGTTTTGACAAAGTTATGCTCACTTTTTCATTTTATGGTCAAGTTTACACTTTCCGACAATTTTGATCAATGGCTAAAACCTAATTTCACTTGCTGAAATTGGCAACAGGATGCCTCGAAGGAAAGCACAGAAGGAGTGGAATGCGGCACCCTATGAGATAACTAATATCTCATCAAATGAGAAAGCTCACCTCACCGAACAAGTACTTGAAGCAACTCCGACGAACATCTTCATTGGAAGGTTTCAAGCAACAGACAGAGAAATTGTAAAGACCACCATCTTTCCACAGGAAATGTGGACTTCCAGAAACCAGAAGTGCAAGCAGGGGTCAGGTGCCTACAACTCGACAACTTCTTATGATTGTCTCCTTGGGGAACAGAGGACTTCAGACAAGCTCACGAGCTCATAAGTTCAATTCAATGCAATGGGGAAGCAACTCTGTCAGACAAGGATGGGGCAGTCATTAAGGTAAAAATTACAGAGGAAATTATCAATGAAGCCCTCCACCTGCCTCAAGGGACGCACAATCTATTGCAAAAAACGAAGGCAATAGACAACGATAAAACCTTTTTGAAGCAACGAGGCCACAAGCTGATGTATCAAGACCTGATCTACTCAGAAACGGCCTTATATCACAACATTTCAAGGTGCAAAAGCCGCCTAGATATACCGAACCTTTGTTGCATATGGCAGTGGTAATGGCGATGGGCTTGGGGCTGAAGGCAGGGTGGTCAGTTGCAACTTTGGCAACTATCTTCTTGACACTATTGTGGAAGCAAACCTGAAGGGCAGTCAAAGAAGTAAACCTTACATGAATGGGGGACCAATGCTCACACATATAGCCTATCAAGCACTGGGAATGATCGACGATCTACCACCTACCGAAGTGCAGATAGATCTAATCCACAAATCCAAAAGAGCTATAAGACTAGTGGCAGGACCTTATACAAGGCCGAACCCAGTAGTCAATCAAACAAGGCAAAGTGCACCTCTAAGGGATTCTGACAGCAAGAAAACCGAGTCAGGTGCTCGGAGTAGCCAGGAAGAGGAGTCCCACCCAAGAGATACTCCTTCTTAGTACCAATCTTTGGAGGAGGAGCAGGATAGCCCATACACACTGGGATATACCCGGTTCAAGAAAAAGGTTGCACATTTGGCACAAGCTATCCCCATTACTCATGCCAGGAGGACAATGGAAGAGGCTCAAGCATTGAGGGAAAAGCTCCGCCAACAAAAGAAAGATCAGCATCAAACCCAAGAAGCAGAAGCACATGATGAGAAAGTAGACTATGAAGCCCAGAATACTCCGCTCTGATACGCAGGCAAACAGAGGCTTTGCAAAGGATCAAGCAACAAAAGAGGAAGAAAGCTCAAAAAAATGAGAATTTGCCAGCGCCATGCGGCAGCATTCACAATGAGCTCAAGCAAAAGATGGAACAGATGTAGCAAGAATAATCAAAAGAAGCCACGTGTCGATGATCTAGAATCATTTGACGAATCTAGTAAGAGTAAAAAAGAGGAAAGTCACTCGCAAGGAGAGGAACAACACGACACACAGGACCAACAAGGTCAAGACCTTGGTTCTCCCAAGGATGCTGAGACACTTTCAGAGACATCAAAAAAAAAGAGAAAGGAGAAAGTGCAGGACTGTCGGAGCAAGGGGTCGAAGGAAAGCAGACGGAACAGCAAACGGATCAAAAAATAGAGTCACAAACCTACCACAACCTTTGATGCCTTAAAAGATTTGAAACAAAAAGAAAAGCAAGCTGAGGTGGCTGAGCAATCGGATTAGAGCCGAAAAGACCAGCATAGGCCAAGATCGCCATGCACACAAGCGGCCATGAAAGAAGGAGCGAGGATAGTTAAGTCATTTGACATTGACGTCACTTAGAGCAGATCAAATTGTAGTTCCAATGTCAAAGGGCTCTTTAAAACCTAAGGGAGTTGGTGTTAGAAGACAAAAAAAAGAAGCATCTAGAGCAGCAACATAATCCTTGAGTTAAAGCAACAAATCGAAGCACTAAAGAACGCACAACTCCAGGCACAATCGGAGTTGCAGAGAGAACGGGAGAATGCAATGTACTATTACAAAGAAGTGAAACAATTCAACGAGGCATTGCAGATCAAACAGCAATGCCTCGAGGAGGAACTAACCAGAGAAAAGGAACAAAATGAGAAGCTACAAGGCTCGTATGCAGTGGTTAGCAGGTCTCTAACTCAACTCCTGGCCATACAAGAGACACACTCCTCTTCAACAATGACTACAGGATCTACTTCCTTGAGCCAGGAAATCAAAGAGTTGAAAGAGGCCCTGAAACAAGAGAAATATGACAGACAGATCATGACGGCAGGTCATAGGGCCCTACAACAGGCCAAGGATGAAGAAATTGACGACTTAAAGAGGCAACTGACTGAGGCAAGAGGGGAATTAGCAGCTCTAAAAGCCAATCAAACAAAGTATCAGCAAGACTCAGGGGAATTTGAGCAGGGAGAAGGATTCGAACAATCAACGTTTGAAACTCATCAAACAGAGATGCCCACTACGAGCATTGGAAAAGGCACGCAGGAATCTACAGATCTAGCCACGACATCCACCTCGGAGTCGGCAAAAGATGAAATTCAGCGCTGGATCTCAGAAGTAAAGGACCCTTCACACAAGGCGTATATGGAATATGAACTGAAAGTGCTGGAATCGGTTGTCCTCCTCATGATCACTCCAGATGAGGTAGCAAAAAATCATGGGCACGAGATGATCGCACTACCATTGATGTGGCAAGAAGTTTGATTATGGTAGCAAAAGATGCTCCCCGAACTTGAGCCAAACATCAAAGGGGACTACAAAGAGGTTCCGATTACGGCCCTTCAGATTCAGGCCATCCTCGATAATCAGCCACTCTGGCGGAAAAAAATGGTTCGATCAACGACCAACTGATGAAACATATTACAAGAACGCCCCCCAGTATCTCAGGACCAACCCCAATTATTGTCCCATCAACAGACAGCGATCCTGGGATAGTTTTTATAGCTGGCAAAGCAAAAGACCGGCAGAGTGTTGAACTACCCGGTAATCACAAAACCGCTTAATAACAACCCCCCATCTGAGCAATACATGGTGCAAACTCTAAAAGGAGTAATCAATATGATGAAAGAGATCCCAGATCTTGCTTTCAAATGCTTGTAAAGATTGCCAAAATGCTCATCACATGCATTACAATGTTCAGAGACATTGAAGCAGTAGAGCATCCCTGGAAAGTTTTTGTCGAGGGTACACGAGGTATTTGCTGGATATGGAGACAAAAATCCCCAACAGAAATGTTATCATGGGATTATATGCAAGAGTCATGTTTTTGCCCTCTCATTACATGCAGACCTTCGACGAAGCTTTCATGACAGGTTTCTTCGAAGTGGACTCTTCCATATTCAATCCAATGATGAAAGATCTGCCAGCCCGCCACATCGCCTACCAAAGTACCATCAGCAATAATCCCTTCAGAGAGCTGGCAACCAAAGTCGAGATTGAAGCAAGAGCTCAAAAATTCAAAACTCTCACTGCAACGCTCGAAAGAAGACAGTAAAGTAAACTCACTCAGAGACAGCTTGCACGAGGACGTGCAATAAATAGGAAGGGGGGAAGTTTGGTGGATACAGGTGCATACAGGCATATGCACACCAAACCCTGTGGGCACTCTATTTTTTCGAAAAAAACCATGTAATTCATCCTAAGATGAGTTGTAATCATGATGTGATTAGACAATACCCTCTTTATTTCTCTGAGTCTACACCCTTGTAAGAGGCCGGGTGGCCATGGGAAATCCCCCTAACTTTTAAAGTCAAAACCCTTAGTTTTGAGATAAGAAGTATCATTAGCTAGAGGAAGTAAAAAACGTGCACTGTGGAGGCTTCTTGTGACTGCAACTTGTAATCTTCTTTTCTCCTTAGCGGGTAATCAGAATTCTATTCCGAATAGCACATTGCGTTCCTTGTCTCTTCTCTACAATCTAAGTGTAATCATTTCCAATTTTGCCATGGTTCGCGACGTATTGTTTGTGAGCTAAGTGCATTGATGTGGGGATTAAAATGGTTGTTTTTTTATGTTTTGACCATGGATAAGTGTTTCTATGCTTAAGGAAGATCTTTCCAAGTACTTCTATTTCAGTTTACTGCACATTTTTTGTGATGGATCGTGATTTATGTACCTTCCCAAATGGTGACAAAACTTGGTAGTATTGAGCCCATAAGTGTTGTGATACCTCTCCTTAAGTTTCGTGGCATTCCGGATTCGTTTGGATACCGAAAAGGCGTGATGACGTTAAGTGGTGAGATTGGACGCATACTGATTGTCTGACTAGGAAGTGGTTGATTTGCTTTTGTCGTAGAATGAGTAGCCCCTGAGTTCACTTTGGTGAGATTTACACTCTCATTAAGTCTCCGTGCCCCATCCTGAGTCGCTTCCTTTCATATTGACATTATGTTAGTACAAAAGAGCTATGCGGACGTCCGTCGCGACGACCCGCTAACACACGGTGCTTGTTGTGCTTCACTTTTGTGTGACTGTGGTATTTTCACCTTTTATAGGATGCCGCTGGTAAATTGGGGTCCCTCCAATGGCCTCATCTACCTCTCAAGAAAGCCTTGCAGTAGCATGAGCATGCCCTTGTGACATTTGTCTTGCTTTTTTTTTAAAATTAAGTTTAACCCCATGGTATCGACCTTCCAAAAATGCAAGCATATTCACTCTTTGCAGCAACGAGCTTGTTAGATAAAAAATACTTACTTCATATAGGCTGAGCATTTGTTTTTTTCCTTCTCTAGCTAGCCAAACTGGAGTGTTTTGTCTCAAATAAATTTGTTCTCAAAATGAATAGATTGTCTTCTAAGTCCTTAAATAATATCATTTCATTATTGTTATAAACAAATGGTTCAAAATCTAACCATCGACAACGTGAACACTACATCTACTTATTTCCATGAGAAACTTTCTCCAACGTGGATAGTGGACATGCCACCAACTCATCCAAAAATCCATATGGGAAATATTTACATCCAACACCTTTCCAGACGTCCACCAACCACGGATCCACCTATACATGGTTGTGGCTTCTTCCTCAATTTGAGTGCAATGCCACATTTTACGAAGCCTCTTGTGTTCATCTTGAAAGTTCTTGTTTACAAATTGGTTAGTGTGAATAGGCTTTGTTCCCAGTGAAGCAAACAGAAGATTTCTCTTCCATCCATCACATTTTGTGATCCTCCATTAAAAATAGTCCAAACTACTCTCTAGTTTGCAACGGCTTTTCCAGCTCTCAATTTTGTAGGGGCTTTGTTAGCCATGTAGAGAGAGAGAGAGAGAGAGAGAGAGAGAGAGAGAGAGAGAGACATATACCCTAAGAATTCTCTTGTTGTTGGACCACTATGAACGATGCATAATTCCCTCTGGAAATAGGTTAAGTGTCTCTTACGATTGGGTTCCACAAAGATTTTTGAAGTGCTTAATTAAGAATTATATTGGTAGTTTCCCCTTGAGTAAAGAGATGAAACGAAAGGTGAAGGGATGGAATCATGTGAGGCCGGGCAAGGATAGAGAGCAAGGTAGTTGGCAGGTGGAAGTGGTAGATGTCAAAAAAGGTGGGTGGCACGTAGAGGAGGGATCAGCCTCAAAGCATATTAGGGTTCTAGGCACCCCAAAAATATAAGAATATATTTCTTTGCAAACCCTCTAGGGACCCTAAAGTAAGCACAATACCTTGACGTGCATTTTCAAGTGCTATGCATCCTAGAGGCTTACAAAAATGATAGTCTAAATTAGGACAGCCACATAATGTGGTCAAGTTTACAACAACAAAAATGTTGATTCTCAAATAAGGCATTTTTTTATCAACTCATAAATTCAATGAATTTAAGTGCACTCCATTAAACTGATCTTTCGGAGTATCCTCCTTTTGGTGTCATTAAACATAGCTCAAGTGTCCTGCTAGTAGAAGACATGAAAGGAGATTGGAATTCCCAACCAAGTAGTGATGAATCACATGCCTTACCATTACCCTCACTATCTTGAAGGATTGTAGATCTCACCGATGTTCCACAAGCATGGTTAGGTTCTGTTGACATGCTTCTAGTTCTCTTGGCATGTCTTATACAATATCTACATGTTGTTGCTCTGCTTTTGCACCTCAAAGATGTGTACTTCATGATATTTTTTTCTGCTTCTATTTGTTGGATGTGTATGATTTCATCTTGATTTGTTTCTTTTCAAATCCTAAGTACTACATTTTCCAAATAATGACTAAAGTCTACTACAACTGCTTATCAAAAAGTGTTCTTGTTGATCTTACACCTCACTAGCTTCTAAGGATGGAATCTACATTAGGAAGGGGGGCGTATTAACCCATGATAGATGGATGAAAACCTTATGACCTATATCATTTTGAGTCATGGTTTAGGATTGTCGATTCCACATGTACTTGGGTGATCACCAATTGTATATGAAAGGTGCATCACAACTCTAGCAGATAAGGTTTTAGTATTTTCCACCCAATTGTTGACACCCATCTATGAAATGGTTGTCCCATATATAGGCCATTTGCAAACCTGGAACTCTCTCATTATCTCAAGTGCTAATGCAAGTGCTCTTGCTCCCGCTCTCCTTCTCCACTTATGTGCATGCATTTGAGTCAGTGAGTGTGTGTAGCTATTTTACTTTAATAAATAAACACCAATGGCTTTAGACAAGTGACCAGGGGTCGCAGGAAAACAAGTAAGTCGTAGAAATATTTTTGTACATTGCTACAAGAATGAGGTCTCATTCTAGTGTATAAGTACAAAGGATGATTTGTCTTGTTTGCTCCATAAAGTGGAAAGAGTCTAGTACATGAAGGATAGACAACAAATAGCTTAAAAAATTCCAAGAAAGGATAGGGTCCTCACCTGCATCCATTCAAACAAGACAACAAATATGTTAGCCTTAAATGCATTTTACAAGTGTCAATGGACTATATCTGTTGTTATCCATGTCCAACTTACAAACTTTTTAGCTAAAAACTATTGTCCAAAGTAATCATTAATTCCAATTATGTAAAAAATTGTTTATTTGATCTTTTAATGTTCATTTTAAGAGCCTGTAGTAAAAAAGGTCATCACTCCTTTAAGACCGAGGTGGATTTTTGTAGTTGTTATAGATAAGGTTATTATATATCCCCACTTTTTTTAAAAAAAACCTTAAATAGATATATACATACATACCATTCTGATCAAAATGCCACCACCCCTTTTGATCCAAGTGTGATACTCCCAATATCATCCAAAAAAATTGATACCTTTTCAACATCCTACCGAACTATTTAATTTTTCATGAAGCAGCCAAAATTAGTCCAAGAACACATCAAGACCAAGCAACTACTCACGGTCCCATTCATATCGCCTCCACCCCTCAAACTCACCCCCTTTTTTTTAAAGGAAAACTTGAATAACACAGAATCCATATCGTCTATAAAAGCCAAGGCTTAAAAATACGGTGTTATCCTATCAAAAATTAGCTCGAGTTTGTATGAGGCTTCAACCACAAATATGAATACAAAACCAAAAATCCTTATGACCAATCAGAGACAGATGTCCTAATTAAATCTTTCTTTTGAAAAGCTAAAACAATGCAGTACCCCCATCTGAAAAGTAGTTGTTGTAGCGATGCTATATGCTTCTTCTATTTATAGGTTGTCCAACCAAACAACCCCACATGCAGGTGATATGAGAACCATCACTAAGTGCCTACGAGATCAACCCCTTATTTACAAAACCCAAAACCATAGTATGCAGTAAAGCCATTAGCCCATTGTACAACATGAAACAGGGTAAAGAAATACAGTAATACCACCAATATGCCAATGTAACTAGAGCCCCTTGGGTAAGGAATCATTTCCTGCTATGTTGCAACCTACTTAATACCAATACTCATACAACGTGTACCACAAAGTGTCATTAAAAAATGCAAACCAATATATGCCGTCTTAAATGGTGCACCTTACCTCAAAGTACCATTAAAAAAATGCAAACCAAAGTAAACCACCTTAAATGGTGATGGTATACAAAATTGTGGGCCTATCCTCAGCATATAGAGTCTCCATCAAGCCCTCATGTGAAGAGCATGGACTCCAAAAATTTGCCAAGAGCCGTTTAAACTGTAAACGATAGTGACAGAGCAGAGGTTTTATACACCTTCAAGAAACTATTCATATAATGTGCGTTTAAAGGTAGTAAAAAATCCCCTTTATATACATGCTTAAGGTACTCAAATGACCCCTTTTTCTTTAAAAACTAATGGATTCTTCTCTAAAATCAATAAAAATTCCCCTTTTGTAAACTAATCTTGTTAAAATTTTAAACTTTTGGTAGTTAAAAATCCATTCTATGAACTCAAATGGTAACTTACATGCTATAGGTGAACCCCCCGAGCAACAACAACAAGTAGGCATGTAGCAACAATATTGCACGATTGTGTGGGATTGGGGGAGATTAGTGATGAGGGAAGGGAGAGGGGAGAGAGAGATGATCAATGGAGAAGGAGAAACCACAACCAATAGCGATAGTGATTGCTAGTTGTGTAATGGGAAAGCTCGAGTGTGACCCAATGAGACAATCATTGCTCATCATTGTAAGATTCATGCATCCAACTCCTATGATTAATAAACCCAAATCAGACCAGAGTGTAAGAGAGGTTATATTGGAGCCTAATGTGTCACATGTTTTTCATGTTAGTACTCCTAGCTTCGTTCAAAAGTGGGCGATAAATGTTGTGACCATTGATTGCAGACTCCCCTTGGTGTACTTATGAGGATTTATAAAATAGAGACAAACATCACCTCACGTACATGCCATGCAAGCACATGTACTTTGTGTATTTTTGTGTCCTTGGGTTGGACTCTATAGCTTTGAGTTTGTGTATCAGGCTCCACTAACAAAAGAAGAGTTGTTCCAGGGATTAGGTGGGGGCAAGGTTTTAACATAGCATCGGCTTCACAAGCTAAGGCTTACTTTACTCTATGGATTGGCCATTTTTTTGGGTTACTTGCAATTGCCATTGCAGGGGGCTTGGAGTTTTAATAGCTTATGTTACTTAATCAAATATGAATTTATATTGTAGCAGCAATCAGCTTAATGCATTGGAGTTTTCGATCCTCTATGGATTGACCATTTTGTTAGACTACATGTACTTGAGATTATGGAAAGCCTTAATTGACAAATCAATTTTTGTTACTATTCTCTTTACTTTGGCTCGAGAAAATTATATGCTCGATTTTACTTGCTCAATGTATGGATTTCCTCTGTCTAAATGTCTTTGAGCTCTCTAAAGTTATTTGATCACTTTTAAGTGCTTCAAACTTCTTGCTAGAACTGCTTCAAAATGTCTTTGTCCTTTAAAATAGTTTTAAATTTGTCCATATGGACAAATCTTCAAAACATATGTAATTCCCAAATTGGCTTCAAAGTCTCAAACTCTCTAATATGGTCTTTGTCAAAATAACTAATTTCTAATTCTCCTAAATGATTTTCTCACGTTAAACTGATCATTTAATATGGGGAAGTGCCAGGGGAGAAAAAGCTAGAATATTGGTTAAGCTGGCAGATCGGCCACAGTAGGGATCCCAAGGAGGGAAAATAGGGATCCAAAGGGGGGGGCATTTGCAAAAGAGCTATGTGCAACAATGGGCTCCAAAGACCTTAGGGTTCAGCCCATTAAAACTTCCAAAATGCTAAGGTTCCAAAATTCAAAGCTTCTCTCTCCATTTTGTTTGTTTAATTGATGACTTCATCATTGAAGAAACTTTCGTTAAACTATACACTTTTATTCTAAATTTGAACGCTAGGTCCAATGTGTGTGGAAAAAGCGTGTCTCAAGTTATTATGCATCCTCTTGGGAATTTGAAAATGCAAGTTGAGAGCACGGAGAAAAGGATGTACATCATTTGTAATTAGCAAAAAACAATTTAAATCTTGAAATCATGCCAAAAGGTCTAATTGTTTAATACACAACATTAATTTTCATATGCCTGAGAGACCATGTTTTCTGCCCTTTACCCTCCCCGCCGACGCGTACTAGTTAAGGTATGTCCCGGTACAATGCAATTCGGCTTCCAAAAGCTGCCCTCTCTCAAAACATGCAAGTGATCTTGTGAGATACTAATTGCATGTCCCTTTGCCTTATCACCAGCGGCCAATAAAGGTGGCACTTATTCCTCTGTGGCCATAGCACTGAGCATCTATATTATTACTACCAATATTGCTGATATTGCCTATGAGTTGGCCGGGCACGTGAACATTGAGACTTTTTGTGTGAACATTTTAATCCAAGATCTGGATTCTAGCCCTAAAGGTCCCTCGTCAACGTGGTATAGTCTAGAGACTAGGACCATGTCCTTGTTGGATTAACGATGCATAAAGAAAACATACTTATGGCGGAGCACTTACTTTCTCATCAGATACTAGCGTCATTTGTTGTCCTTTAGCAACCGCGTCACCTCCCCTAAAACCCGTCCTTCACCCTGTCCCCCTTTGGAGTTGCTGCATTGCATGCTTACTGTAGGCAACTATTCCCCTACCTCTCCAACCATGTCTCTTTTAGTTGCATGCATGAATGTCCCCCAAGGGAAAACAATCAGTGCCTTACCAATTTAGCAAGTTTTCCTTGAGTGCATTGTCCTTCCCACAGCCAACATGCAACCCACCCTAAGTTTAAGTGGCCACACATCCACCAGCCTGTTCCATCACCCATTTTTCTCATTGTCTTATCATATCCATCCAATATCTCCCTTTCTCTCTCTTAACCCTTATTGCCATGACTTCACTTGTAGAGCTCTTTCTCTATCTATCTATCTCATAAATGCATACATTCAGTTGCTATGCCATCCTCTATCAACTTCTCTCACCTCGAGAGCAGCCTACCATGCAGCTCGCTCTCTCTCTCTCCCCTTCTCTACAATCAACCGAACTCTCAATGTCTCTCTCTCCCTCGTCCTGCAACAAGGACTGACACTCAAACACCTGCAACCATGTGTTTCCCACCACTATCGACTCCTATTCAATGCCACTACTTTTTGGCCCATGGATTCTCAGGCTCAATTTGCCGACCAATTGTCCACTACAAATGATCTGGCAGGCTCAAATTCTTGCTGCTTACCATGCATTTTGTGAGTATTAGCTCACTTTTAGGAAGATCAACAAATGAGAATGTAAAAGCAAAAGTGAAGGTGATGACTCCATTTTTAGGGGAAGGGAAGATCGTGCAACAAGTGGGTTTTAAATTTTGACAAGTAGCATGACCATAGGACTAAAATTTTACACTTTAAATCTCACTAAATGTCTTGATCGTATGTGAGCTCGTATGCAAGACTCAGCTCTAAGATAAAGAAATGGTTTTTTTGTGCCTAGTCCTTTTCGTGCTAGATTCAGAGATGAAAAGCATGTAAGATGAAGGTCAAAATTAACCAAAGAATTCAATGAGAGGATAGCATTGCGTCAAAGCACGCAAGCACATCTAGTAAGAGAGATTATATTGGAGCCTTATGCGTCACATGTTTTTCATGTTAGTACTCCTAGCTTCGTTCAAAAGTGGGTGATGTATGTTGTGACCATTGATTGCAAACCCTTGATGTACTTACGAGGATTTATAAAAAAAGAGACAAACATCACCTCACCTATGTGCCTTGCAAGCATATGTACTTTGTGTTTTTTCGTGTCCTTGGGTTGGACTCTATAGCTTTGAATTTGTCTAGCAGGCTTCACTAACAAAAGTAGAGTTGTTCTAGGGATTGGGGGGTAGGGTTTTAACACAGAATCAGCTGAACAAACTAAGGCTTACTTTCCTCTAAGGATTGGCCATTGTTTCGGGTTACCTGCAATTGCTATTGCAGGGTGCTTGGAGTTGTGATAGCTTATGTTACTTTTGGTAGTTAAAAAACCCATTCATGTGAACTCGATGGTAACTTACATGTTATAGGTGAACCCCCCGAGCAACAACAACAAGTAGGCATGTAGCAACAATACTACACGATTTTGTGTGGGATTGGGGGGAGATCAATGAGAGAAGGGAGAGGGGAGAGGGAGATGAGCAATGTAGAAGGAGAAACCCCAACCAATAGCGATGTCGATTGCTGGTTGTCTGATGGGAAAGCTCGAGTGTGACCCAATGAGACAATCAATGCTTATGCATTGTAAGATTTATTCATCCAACTCCTATGATTAATAAACCCAAATCAAAACAGAATATAAGAGAGGTTATACAGGAGCCTAATGCATCACATGTTTTTTCATGTTAGTACTCCTAGCTTCATTTAAAAGTGGGTGATATATGTTGTGACCATTGATTGCAGACTTCAATCCTCTATGGATTGACCATTTTGTTAGACTACATGTGCTTGAGATTATGGCAAGGCTTAATTGAAAAATCAATTTGTGTTATAATTCTCTTTACTTTCGCTTGAGAAAATTACACGCTCGGTTTTACTTACTTGGTGTATGGATTTCCTATGTCTAAACGTTTTTGAGTTCTCTAAAGTTCTTTGAACACTTTTAAGTGCTTCAAACTTCTTGCCAAAAATGCTTCAAAATATCTTTGGCCTTAAAAAATAGTTTTGAATTTGTCCATATACCCAAATCTTCAAGACATATGTTATTCCCAAATTGATTTTAAAGTTTCAAACTCTCTAATATGGTGTTAACCCTTAAACATGAAAATAATTTCATATTGTAAGACTTATGAATCCAACTCCTAGAATTAACAATCCCAAACCAACCAGAACGTAGCATCGTGGTTGGACTTTGTTTAGAGTTTAATGTTTGAGAATACACACCCATCGTGTCCTATTATGATGAGGGGTTTCTTCATATTCTCTTCAATTAAACAAGTCCTCTCTTCCACCATGAGCTAGAGGGTGTGGACTTATGGCATGTATCTCCTTTCATGGTGGTTAAGGTTGTAGGGTCTTTCTTAGTGGTCAAAGCAACACGACCACGCTAGCAACAACACTCAGGGGGTGCACCTTTAAGAAACTATTCATATAACGTGCGTTCAAAGGGTATTAAAAAAGGCCCTTTAGATACATGCTTAAGGTACTCAAATGACCCTTTTTTCTTTAATAACTTATGGATTTTTCTCTATAAAACAATTAAAAACCCCCTTTTGTAAACTCAGATGGTAACTTTCATGTGAACTCAGATGGTAACTTATATGTCATATAGGTGAACCCCGTGAGCAAGTAGGCATGTAGCAACAATACTGCATGATTTTGTGTGGGATTGGGGGGAGATCAGTGAGGGAAGGGAGAGAGAGAGAGAGAGAGAGAGAGAGAGAGAGAGAGAGAGAGAGAGATGAGGAATGGAGAAGGAGAGATCCCTACCAATAGCGATGTTGATTGCTAGTTGTGTGATGGGAAAGCTCGAGTGTGACCCAATGGGACAATCAATGCTCATGCATTGTAAGATTTATGCATCCAACTCCTATGATTATTAAACCCAAATCAAGACAGAATGTAAGAGAGGTTATATGGAGCCTAATGCGTCACATGTTTTTCATGTGAGTACTCCTCGCTTCGTTCAAAAGTGGGTGATGTATGTTGTGACCATTGATTGCAGACTCCCCTTGATGTACTTATGAGGATTTATAAAAAAGGGACAAACATCACCTCACGTACGTGCCTTGCAAGCACATGTACTTTGTGTATTTTTGTGTCCTTGGGTTGGACTCTATAGCTTTGAGTTTGTGTATCAGGCTCCACTAACAAAAGTAGAGTTGTTCCAAGGATTGGGTGGGGGTAGGGTTTTAACATAGCATCGGCTTCACGAACTAAGGCTTACTTTACTTTATGGATTGGCCATTGTTTTGGGTTACTTGCAATTGCCATTTGGAGTTTCGATAGCTTATGTTACTTAATCAAATATGAATTTATATTGTAGCAGCAATCACCTTAATGCATTGGAGTTTTCAATCCTATATGGACTGACCATTTTGTTAGACTACATGTACTTGAGATTATGACAAGGCTTAATTAAAAAATCAAATTTTGTTACAATTCTCTTTACTTTTGCAGCTCGAGAAAATTACACGCTCGATGTATGGATTTCCTCTGTCTAAATTTCTTTGAGTTCTCTAAAATTATTTGAACACTTTTAAGTGCTTCAAACTTCTTGCTAAAACTGCTTCAAAATGTCTTTGACCTTCAAAAATAGTTTTACATTTGTCCATATGGCCAAATCTTCAAGACATATGTGATTCCCAAATTCGCTTCAAAGTTTCAAACTCTCTAATATGATGTTAACCCTTAAACATGAAAATAATTTCGTATTGTAAGATTTATGCATCCAACTCCTACAATTAACAATCCCAAACCAACCAGAACATAGCATTGTGGTTGGACTTTGTTTAGAGTTTGTTTGAGAATACACACCCTATTTAGAGGCATCTTAACTCGGCGAGGCAGCGCGATTCGATTTCTACACTATTTCAAGCGTGGAGAAGCGCAAATGGAAGCTCTACGTAGCAGCAAACTGCAGCGAAAACGCCAACAGGAATGAAGCTCCAATGGCGAAGATCGACGCAGGTTACACATTTGTGTGTAACAAAACAGAGCTCCAAAGGCGAAACGGGCACAGGGGTATTTAGCGACATAGCAACCAGCAAGGCTCGACCGCGCGATCAGATGGTGGAGATCTGGAGTTAGCTCCGCTAACCACGCAAGAATTGCTGCGTTCTTGCCTCATAACTGGAGCCGATATGTGTTAATGCGTAGGGCTGGACGGGTCCCTCTTGAGGGACCCGTCTTTTAACTGGGGCTTTTACCCTACAGAAGCCTGGACGGTTTTGGACCTTATAGGGTAAAGGGGCCAATATAAGGCCATGTAAGAAAAAAATAGTATTTTTGGGGGGGATTTTTCATATCATATCAGATTTGAAATTTGAAGAGTGCATTCAATTCCTCATGAAAAGACGCATTAGATGATATCAAGATTGATATTTTTTTGATTTTGCCTCAGCACTCTATTTGAAAAAGCGTAACTCTGAGGGCTTTTTAGAAAACAGAGACACTCAAGCTCCAATAGTAGTACACTTTTTAGCAAATCAGATGTGGACACCTAAGCAAGATTCCAAGCATATTCCTTTTTTTTGTCTCTCTTTTGTCTTTTGGGGGTAGAGCCATCTTCCTTTTGGGGGGTGGTTCCTTATTGGCCCCCTTTACCCTACCTACTTTAGTTCGAAATCGCGGCAAATCCCACGGCTTCGACACTACGAGCCTAAAACACACGCTTTTGCTTTTGGAAGTATAAACACGCGATTGCAAATGCGTGCAAAATTCAAATGAATGCTACTCCGACTCGCTGCTAGCTAGGTCAAGCAGAACCTGCGTGCCCTAATTAGCAGGGAGCCTTCAAGCGCTAGCTAGGCGCTGTGATCGTCTGCATCATCGGCCAGGAGATCAGCGCTCTACAATCAGAGAAGAGCTGCGTGCGATGGCGATGGAGGATTTACGTGCACCCATTGACAATATTGAGCAGCCTGCTATATCATTAAAGCTGCAGCAGGAGCTGAACATTTATACGGGTGCCATTAAAGGGCTCGAGATTGTGGGTGCCCCTCTTGGTGAGGGCAGCTTTGGTACCGTTTTTCTTGTTAGGGAACTCGTTACAGATTCTAACAGTAGTTTTTATTACAGGTATATGGCATGTAAAATGCTTGTGAAGCATCCTGATCATGAGGAGCAAGAAGTGGTGGACGCTTCATGGGAGCTTTGGGTCATGAAATTCCTCTCAGAGCGAGCATACCGTGACACGCCGATCGTGCGCATGTTGGGTTCTTACGAGAGCTTCGATGGCCGGCCTTGTGTTGCCATGGAGCTTTGCAAGGGAGGCAGCTTATTGGATGTTATGCAAAAGAAGTGGAGAGGGGGATGCAACATGAGAGACAGTGAGGCTGCCCTTGCTGTGTACAATGTCTCCAAGGCCTTGCTCTTCTGCCACCAGAACGACATCATGCACCTCGACATAAAGCCTGACAACGTTCTTCTCCGTGAGGAGGAGGCCATCTCCACAGCATGCTTAGCAGATTTTGGGTTGGCCGTGCCCTTACAAGCCGATGAGGGCACTTATGGTAATTACATGGTGTTGCAAGATTGCAAAGGCAGGGGAACTCCTGGCTATTGTGCACCCGAGGTACAAACAGACGGTATCTTGAGCATGGCGGCCGATACATGGAGCCTTGGTGCCATGTTGCTGGAGATGCTAACGGGCGAAGTGCCACCGCAAAGCAGCATTGCGTTGTCGCAATGGTGGAGCGATCTCAGGGCACATCAGTTGGAAGACGATCTTCGGAGGAACGTGAAGGATTGGAAATGGCCAGGACTTGCTGTTGGCAATGCTCTGCCCCCATTTCTCCCACAGGTTGCCTCTCCAACTCGTGCTCAGCCATCCTTGGCTTTGCAACAACCTCCCCATGCATACAAATTCAGAGATGTAATTGACTATTGTCATGTACAGATCAGTTGTAGCTAGAGGACTTAAAACCAGCGAGCTGGCGACAGCTACATCGAAGGCAAATATATTTTGTAATAAATTATGCAGCAAAATATGATACTACCTGTCTTCTGTAATTTGGATTGTGGCTTGGGTTTTTATTGAAGCTACTCATATGTAATAGCCTGTCGACCACGGATTTGGACAATTAATTTTCAATATTTCGCCTGATGTTGCATGTGTCCGTAGGCATGGATTGGTTTTCTGTCGTTAGCAATTCTAACTCTCATGGCTCCTTCGCTAATTGGCTTTGATAGGAGAGATCCAGACTCCTTCGCTATTTATTGGCTTAGGCCGGGAAGATCGTCATCACCCCAAAATTGAGCAAGCATCAAACTAAGCATCAAACTAAAAATTTTACATGGATCCTTTTGGTAGAGACACCTTGACAACTAGAACATGCTTAAGTATTTGAGGCCAACAAGAGCCAGACGATTAAGAAGGTATGGATGAAACCTCGATATGGGTACATGTTTATGCTAGGCCCACAATGGCAACCTCTAAGAAAAGGCAAGTAGGTGCTAGTGCGTAATGCAGCCCATGATGCAAAAACCTACTTTGATACCAATTCTTGAATGAATGCACACAAACATGGCGAAGAAAGGAGGCACACAAAATAGGAAGTAGTACTGTTGAGTTTGTGGATGCAAAGATAATGCTTGACCTAGAATGATGGGCGTATATACAAGCCAAGAGAAAAAAATCATCTAATGAGGGAGAAAACTGACGGGAAGAGAAAAAAAAATTGGTAGGCTCGAAAATTTTGGTCATTTGGCACTCCACTATTTTGAACCCACGACCTCCCTTTAGCAAGCCATGTGCTCTAATCACTGTGCATGCATGCATATAGGGGATTTGGGTCTAGCATTATGTAAACATGGGCAGAGTTGTAGATTTGGGGCAATTTTGTAAATTCCGACCGTCCGATCGGACAGGCAAGAGCACCCTCATTTTTTCCTCCACCCTTGACCCCATTTGAACATACCCATGTGATACCGTGTTGAGGAGGAGCGCTTTGTCTATGCACGTTGTCGTGCCGTGGCATGTGCATAATGTGAAAATAAAAATATCTACTTAAGCAAGCCTTCAACCAAATTCTTCAATAACCCTATTGGCTACAAACATTGCACCCACTCTTCAAGGTTGTGTGCAGCCAATCTTTTCTTTTGTTGTGCACCTACTTGCTTGCCCACATGCTCCCAACCGTAGATCCCATTTGAAACATGCAAGTGTAAGATAGTGTGGAGGTAGAGCACTAAAAGTAGGCATTACGGCTACCACATCTCTCACAAAGATTCCATGTGGTTAGATTTGGATAGCTATGGAAAAGCTGGAAAATAATGTCTATAGCTTTATTTGCAAGATTGAATATTTTGGAAGAAATTGGTAATTTCAGTTATTGAATCTAATAGGTATTTTTTTTTTTTAAGATTTCAAGGTTGCTCCCTTCCCCCTCCTCCACATATGGTAAAAGTTGGAAAATAAGTGGGGATTAATTATCCCTGTTATATACGCTTATAAATTCCCTATTTAAAACCCGCTTTCTTACACTCATGTGATACCATGAAAACCTACATATGGAATCACTTGGGTGTCAACGAGTAGGCATCCAGGTACTCTATCCCTTGATATCTACTATTTATAGAATATAGAACTTGTATATACTCCACACTGCTAATCCTCCAAGTTGGACTCCGCAATCCACACTAGGTAACACAGAAAAGGGTTGGCTTGATAGTGACTAAGTGAACCCTAGGACCACCCTAAATATATATATTTAGCCTACTTGGAGGTAAGAGTGTCATCTCATAATGACAAAGAAACTTTATGTCACTACCTGAACTGTGCTTAGGGGTCCACTATTAAGGGTACTTACAAATTGACCCCTTTAAAAAACTCCACATATTGAACTCACGTAGTATATTAACATGATAATAGAGCAGACACCCTGGGCTTCTAAGTCCACATGGAGGTAAGAAGAATTGCTCAAAACAGCCAAGGGACTGCATACATTGCGGAAATAATTCTAATCATACTTAAAAGTAAGAGCATACGCTGAACAACCGAATAGACTAGAACTACATTATAATCGTTTTATTATTTTCTTCTAAAGTCCCCTCATTTAAGATTGAATGTGGCCAAGTGACTAGGATGGTGCTCAGGATGTTCTTTGAATCATCGCAAGCGAGAATGCTCATACTGCTACAAAAAAAAAGTTTAATATCTATACAGTAACTGTGTAGAATGCACTAACTATGCTTTCTACATCTATGGACCATGTTATCTCTTCTCATCATATAAGTGTAGGCCAAAGGCAAGACACTTGTTTTGGAAACATCTAAACGCTCCACAAAAAATAGAGACAAAGAATCGTTTCCCACTATCTACCATTATAATATTTATAGTAAGAATAGAAAGAGCTACAATTCTTAATATTGTGTAGGCTACATCCAAAGATTAGAATTACTACTCATGGTAACTTTAAAGCATCACAAATTTATAATTATTTCTCAAAAAATAGAGAATTGATTTTTTTAGATTTTTAATATTCCTTGCACTGCTCGAGAATAGCCTTGTAGTTTGTATACAAGTCAATTGTACTCTAGCTTTGAGGTCAAATGCTGTCACTTTTATATTATTACAGTAGTGATTGATATCATATCAATTGATACAATATCCACCAATAGTCTATTGATTGATAAGTACGCAAATATAAAACGTCTCAAAAGATGTATCTCTTAGTAATACACCAATAGTCTATTGATTGATAGGTATGCAAATATAAAAGGTTTCAAAAAATGTATTCTTAGTAATACGAACGAATCATGGGAATGAATGTATAATTTGGCCATTAATTATTTACATATAAGAGGTTTCTTGGATAACAATTATTTAATGCAAGCATGGAAGACCCTCAAAATTGTTAAGAAGGACAAAGGACTTGATGACAAAGCAAAAAATCAGAAGTTCAAAGTATGGGAAGCTGAATACACCCAAGAGAACGCAACTTGTGAGTCTCCTCCCCTATTGGGGGGGTGGTTCCCACGGTTGCCCCTCGAGGGTGTAATGTGCAGCAATGTACAGTTGTAAATACATGATATGTGTATAGTTTCTCTCTACTTCCTTCCCTGCGCTGATGATTTTTTTATTTTTTTTTAAGTATGGGAAGCTTTGGATGTAGTGATCTTTCCTTATGGTGATAAGAGTCGTTGGGGAAAGAATAACCTCTCACACTTCAAGAAAGAGTGCAACAAATTCTAGAATGCTATAGTTTTTGGATCTCATTTGCACATGCTATTTTATGTCATTACTTGCACTTAAAGCTACTAAATTTCTTCACTTTTTTATTCAATATATTTGCTACAATCACACTCCTTGATTTATAAATAAATGTAGAAGATTGTTTATATGGTTAACCCAAAGTATGGAAAAGTCCCACTATTAACCAAGAACAAAGTTTTTGAAGCAGAATATACATGAAAGAGGTGCATACATCGCAAATAGCTTGCTTAAAGAATTTTAATGGTTTTACACACAACTATGGCCTAGGACTAGATCATATTAAGCCAAATAAATTATTAGAAATTTTAGAAATACTCTCTCCCTTTCTCTTTATCTCTCTCTCTCTCTCTCTCTCTCTCTCTCTCTCTCTCTCTCCCTCCTCTTAGGTCTCTCTCTCTCAGCTCTCTCTCTCTCTCTCTCTCTCTCTCTCTCTCTCCCTTTCTACCTTCTCTTTAGTCCTCTCTCTCTCTCTGTCTCTCTCTCTCTCTCTCTCTCTCTCTCTCTCTCTCTCTCTCTCTCTCTCTCTCTCTCTCTCTCTCTCTCTCTCTCTCTGTCTCTCTCTCTCTCTCCATCCAACAAAAAAACGCAACCATTTTTTGACCTGGTAGACAACATTTCACCCTTTTGATCATAACTTCTTCATTTGAACTCCGATTTGGGTGATCTATAGCCTCAATCGAAGAGCACGAAGCCCTCTATGCATTGATGTAAAGATATAAATTTTCAGAGTTATGAAAGCCATATTTGTAATAGCGTTTTCGAAGTGAACAGGTTCAAGAAGATTGACTCTCATCTCTTATTTTACATACAATGTCTTCCGGCACTCGCAAGGGTTCTTCTTCTTCAACAAGGTCCACAACCATTGTGGAAAATGATCCAAGATCTCCTAAGTGTGGAGATAGCAACACAACCACCCAACCAACGACATCGGAAACCATGATCATGGCATATTTGATATCATTGCAAGAGACTGTAAACAAACAAGGCGAAGACTTACGAGCACTTGCAATGGAGAATGGCACACTAAGGGTATTGTGGTTGAGAATGAGAATCTCAAGAGGACACTTGAGATGCAAACAACACGTTTGATGCAACTTGAAGAGGAAATCAAGGAATGTAAGCGCTCTCTTGTGGACTTGAATGCTTTAAAGGAGCGGATGAGCAAAGTAGAGCATGACCATGTATTGAAAGCGGAGAAATTTGACACCATGAGCCGGGATGTATACGACATGAAAAATGTATGCACAAACAATTCTTGGGCTGATGTATGTGGTAGCAATGTGGTTAATAATTCCTCACTCATGCAAGATATGGCTCAAACAAAGAATGTTGAGAATGTGGATGTGGAGGAGTTGAAGGAATGGGAGCGACGTTCCAAGAACATTGTTATTCGTGGAACTCTCGAAGAGAAGCTAGAGACACCTCCTTCTCTTGCCATTGTTATTGAAGATTTCTTCAAAACCCACTTTGGCATGTCCAGAGTTATGGTCTATGGAGCACATAGAGTGGGGAAGCAAGGAGCTCCTCGCTCAGGAGAACGGCCAATTGTATGCACCATGCCAGATGAGACCAAGCGAAAGATTATCCTTGATAATAGTTAGATCTATTTTAGGGATACAAAATGTTTTTATGTGAAGATTGCACTATTAAGCAACAAAAGATGCATCGCAAGGCATACGAGAAAAAGAATAAGAAAAACAAGGAGATCTCTCATGGGGTGAAAGCATGGTTTGGTGGTACAAAAAAAGGACCTATTTTGCTTCTACCTGGTTGGTACTTCTACATATCCACACTTTGGAGGGAACCTTTTTTTTCATCTATGTTAAAGAATGGTAGGAGGGAAATTTGTATGATTTAAACTTTCCGTGAAAGCAAACGTGGGTGGGACAATAAGTAATGCGAGTGGTGTTTTGAAAACGTGCCAAAAGTCCCATCACAGACTGTGTTTGTGAGTGGCGCAGTTGCTCAACACGTTTTCCAGCTTCCGCCTTGCTCTCTTACTACATCGCCTTCTGCAAACCACTACAGTTGCAGGTAACAAGCTCCCCGGCTACTCACAATCAGGAAGATGAGGACGCCAGCGAGGAAATCAATAGCCAAAGCGTCACCGGACAATGGGAAAAAGAAGAAGAGGACAATGGATGCGAAATCCCCTCGGAACATCGACACCCCAAATACGAGGGCTAGCAAGGGGGCCTCCTTTGTGGAGAGGGAGAAACCTGTTGTGTCCATGGAGACTTAATTTAAGCCTGGGCCTCTTTTTTCCGATGATGAGACTCCACGATCATCTACAACATCTAAAGGTAGGTGCTATGAGAGCTGTGCGTTTTCTGGTGATTTACCATTTTATTTTCCATGCATGCAAGCTTCTACATGTCTTTTATCTGATGAGGTCTGCATTTGCTTTTTTTGCATGCAGCAAGTACATGTGCATGTTTGGAATCTTCTTGGGAATTTAGGGTTTAGGAAAGTTACATGTATAAGCTGCTCTTTAGATTGCTAACTTGCATGCATGCAAGTGCAAAAATCAGTATATGTTGTGCATGAGCATAGCACAAAGTTGAAGCTCAGTAGGGATGTCAGCATAACCAAATTTGGTTAGTACCAAATTTGGTACTAACCAGTACCAAATTTGATACTAACCACTACCAAATTTGGCTTTGTACACAACTGAATTTTGCAATTGTCACCTGAATGAGATACATTCATTTCATTCCATGTGTTTTGTTTTGCACAACTGAAATGAGGCATATAATGAGGGCATGTCTTTACTTGCGTGTTGTTTCCACATCGCAGGAAAAAACAAGATGGAGGAGTACCCTATCTTGACAAAGTTCTACTATACAACACAAGAGCTTCATGATGAGTATGGATTGAGCATGGAGGGGGTGTTGCCAAAGGATCTTACGGAAGATGACATCCCTGATGACCAGTGGCTCACTGTATTCAGGAATTCCAGCCAGAAGAAGACAAAGATTTACTTAAATCACGTACAGCCATGGCTTCAGGATGAATTCAGGTTCCTATTCCATAAGGTGTACCAAGCCCCACCATCATGTGGGGAGATCACTACAAAATTTTCCCGTTGTTTTGCATATGAGAAGTGTCATGCAGCCACAAAGGACCCTGCGGGCCACAGGGTTGCATGGGCCAGGTTTAGTGAGAGTGTACTCAACATGTGTTCCTCCCGATCAGGAGGCTTGGAAAAGAAGGTTGAGAATTGGCGAAAGGCAAACGGTGCGTCCCAAGGAGGCCACCCGTCCAATACCAAGAAGCCCCGACTTACGCCAGTCGGTAGTATGCCCTCTACACAGAAAGTCCCCCCACAGCGTCATGAGGAGAAGACACCTGATTATATTGCGGACCTTGAAGCTATGGTTTGGAGAGTCCCTCGGACATGTGTCGGGGTAGCCGATAGGCTGAAAGAGCTGACAATGTCTCTGAAGCAGAAGAAGGAAACACTCTTGAGGGTAGAGGGTTCCAATAAACTTGTCAAGCAGATTATGGACGACATCAAGGAATATGAGACCCAACTGGAAACACTGAGAGAGGCCAACACTGGCGATGACGTAGAAATCAATGTGATAGAAGCTGATTTGGCTGCCAGTCGAAGGATGCTACGTCGATACGGAATCAGTGAAGATATGTCATTGCTCGACAAGGAGATTCTAGAGCAACAAGTGCTGGTAGTTTTGGGAGTTTTTGGTAGGACTGTTTATGCTTGGTTTGGTGGGATTGGTAGTGCTAGGTACCTTTGGTAGAACTGTTTATGCTTGGTTTGGTGGGATTGGTAGTGTTAGGTACCTTTGATAGAACTGTTTATGCTTGGTTTGGTGAGATTGGTAGTATTAGGTACTCATGGTAGAACTGTTTTTATTCTAGGTAGTTTATGGTTTCCTTCTGTCTTATGGTTTGGTATTTCTGGTACTATGAAGAAGTTTTGGTACTTTAAGGTACTTTTTGAAAGTGCTGCAAAAGGTGTTATGGTAGTTTTATTCGGATAGCTTTGGTAGTTTCGCTAGTTTTGGTACTTTTAGGTACTATTTGAAAGTGCTGCAAAAGTGTAATTGGTAGTTTGATTTTGGTAATTTTGGTAGTTTTGTTAGTTTTTAAAAGTGCTGCAAAAAGTGTTTCTTTGGTAGTCTTGGTAGTTTTGGTTGTTTTGGTACTATTTGAAAGTTTGATTTTGGGAGTTTTGGTACTTTTGGTACTTTTAGGTACTATTAGAAAGTGCTGCAAAAAGTGGCTTCTGTAGTTTGATTTGGTATTTTTGGTACTTTTAGGTACTATTTGAAAGTGCTGCAAAAGTGGGTTTGGTAGTTTGATTTTGGTAGTTTTGGTACTTTTAGGTACTATTTGAAAGTGCTTCAAAAAGTTTGTTTGGTAGTTTGATTTTGGTAGTTTGATTTTGGTAGTTTTGGGTAACTTTTAGGTACTATTTAAAAGTGATGCAAAAAGCTTGTTTGGTAGTTTGATTTTGGTAGTTTTGGTACTTTTAGGTACTATTTGAAAGTGCTTTAAAAAGTGACTTTTAGTAGTTTGATTTTGTTAGTTTTGGTACTATTGGGTACTATTTGAAAGTGCTGCAAAAAGTGGCTTTTGGTAGTTTTGATAAGGTTTGGGTAGTTTAGTTCTGCATTGAGGGTATTTATATGTTTTTGGTACTATATGATTCCCGAGTTTGGTAGTTTTTGGTGGTTTTGGTAGTTTGGGTTCTGTTTCGTAGTACAGTACTTAGAAGTACCAGTCTCGGTATGACTTCTTGGTAGTTTTTGAAACTAATTGGGACCGCTGGTTGTCAACAGGCTGAGTATGACACTCTGGAGAAAAAATGGAAGGAAGGTCAAGAGCATAACCTATTTGTGAAGGAGATGTTGTCTGATATCAGGCTTGGGAAGAGGTTCCTACTATATCCTAGGCCCCAGGTTAATGATTCGGTAAATGTGATCCCGGTGTTTGGTATGTGTGTTGCATGCAGTGAGCCCTTGGAGTGCGCACATGTAGTGGGAACCTTCATGCTAGAGTGCCGACACCAGTATCATCCCTTGTGCTTCAGTGCTCTGTTACAAAGTAGGGATCAGTGTGTCAAGCCGGGTTGTAATATGGTAATCTCTGATTTGGCAAAGTCCTGGGCCAGTGGGATTCAAGTTGTCAAGAGTAAGTATGTGTGCATTTTTTAATACATATGTGCACTTGCAACTCAGTGAGGTTTTCATACAAGTTAGTATGTGATGTCTTTCTTTGTGTTTGCAGAGGAGCAGGATGCTGCAGTTGCTGACCAGCACGCCACAAAGTCGGCTGCAAGTCGAATATGGGACGTGGATGAGGTGACAAGGGAGATATCAGATGTTCTCCACGATCTGAAGCAAGGTAATTCTGTAGGAAAAGACAATGTGACGGGGCAAAGATGTGAGGCAACAGGTGACAGCGAAAGTAAAAGTGAGGAGGAGGCCAGAGATGATAAAAAGACAGGTGACAATGAAAGTAAAAGTGAGGAGGAGGCCAGAGATGGTAAAAAGACTAAGGACAAGGAAGAAGGTAAAGTCCCTGTTGTTGTGGAGCTGGATGCGGAGGAAAGCCAGGATGTTGCCAACACAAAGCTCGATGAATCAACGGTCAAGAAGGGAGAGGAAGAACCCACAAAGGGGGGTGTTGGGGAGGGGGTGGAAACCACAAAGGGGAGTGAAGGGGAGGTCAAAGAGGGGTCGGAAGGCAACAAATATCGGAGGGACGCCGAGGATGAGCAGGAAGAAGTACTTGCGAACGATACTGTTGTGGACAGCACCGACGGGGGCGTTGACTCTACTGCTGCCGATGTTGTTTTGAAGCGGAGAGGTGATTCCCCTGATTCCGTGACCCTGCAGGAACTTTTCTGTTTGCAGAGAAAGAAGCGCAATCGCGCCCGTGATCAATTATCCCGTGCATGCAAACTATAGCCAGTGAGAATCTATTGTATTCCGCACTTTGTGCTTTTTAGTGACTGAGTCAACTTGATTTTTTGGCCCTGAGCTTTATCTGTTCTCTCTATCTAGTTCTGTGTTGGTATGTTACCTTTCGTTACATTACTATTTCAGTTGTCCTCACTATATGTGCATTACAGTACCAAATTTGGTACTTTTTGGTACTGTTGAACTTGGGTGCACGTCTGTCCACTATTACAGTACCAATTTGGTACTTCTTGAACTTACGATTTCGGATAGTCCTTATCACTTGTGCAATACAGTACCAAATTTGGTAGTTTTTGGACCAGTTTTCTGTTTTAGATATGATGTTTTCACTGTGTATTTGTCCCCACTCATTATGTTTGTTGGTGTTGTAGTAAGTTGGTGGCTAGACGAGACACCGGCAAGCACATTGTTGCAACCTGATGTGGCTGCTAGACGCGGGCAGATGATTGTGCTTGATCTTAATGGCGTGCTACTAACCAGCTGCGAAATCCCTGAGGAACTTGAGTGCCTGCCAAAGGAGCACACGCCACGGGTAGTCTATCTCCAAAAGAATGTAATTTGTCTTGTAAGGCCGGATGCGGAGCAGTTCATCCTACTGCTTAAACAGAAATCCAGCCTAGTGTTGTGGTCCTGCTGTAGAAGGGAAGAACTGTTACACATGGTGAACGAGTGCTTCCCCAACCATAGAAGGCAAAAATATTTTGCAGGTAAAGCATGCCCGCTTTGAATGTTGCAGGACATAAGTTACGCATACCTCTAACCTCGTTTTTTGGCATTAGCAGATATTCTCTCCCAAGAGGACTGTGAAATATGGCGGCCCGGTATGTCGGAGGTGCCGGTTGTGCCCAAACACATGAGCGATAAGCCCGTTTTCCTGAAGAAGCTACGGACGCTGTGGGCAAGGCACCCGAAGTACGATGCCAGCAACACTATTCTTGTAGATGATTGTAGATACAAGTCTCTTAAAAATGACTATGAAAACTGTATGGCAATCCGATCATACGATCCCATGGTAGTAGGAACCGATTACCTGTTTTACTTGCTGGATTTTGTTTTGCCTTGGTTGCTCGGGTGGATAAGGGATCGGTACCCAACAGCGTACACTCGCAAAAACCCAATGTTTGACACTGAACACGATATTTCTAGGTACATTACTGATTACTTCATACAGATGGAGGGGTACTCCTATAAATTTGATCCCCCGAGGTAGGAGATTGCCATAATCATGTAAATAGTGGAATTTTGTAACCCGATACTATACATAATGGAAAACCACTTCTCTTGTTCAGATTGTCTTGGTATCTTGATCTCTACTATTGAAACCTCTGACTAATTCTGTTGAAACCTCTTGGAGCTAACCAGGTTGCCCAACATTTTAATTTTTGAGGCAGATTGCATCTATGTTTGGCATACCTTTCATGTTATCAACGTAGTTCTAGACATTGCTCAAGGTGGTCGTATCAAATACGAATAGACAAATTGAAAAATACCAAGAAATAAAGTAAACCATAAGTGATACAGCAAGTTCAAGGAGTACCAAATTGTACCAAATTTGGTACTGTAATAGTGGACAGGAGTGCACCCAAGTTCAACACAGTACCAAAAAGTACCAAATTTGGTACTGTAATAGTGGACCGACGTGCACCCAAGTTCAAGAGTACTAGAAAGTAGAGATATAGTGAGGACAACTGAAACAGTAAGGTAATGAAAGGTAACATACCAACACAGAACCAGATAGAGCAATAAAGTAAACCATAAGTGATACAGCAAGTTCAAGCAGTTCCAATTTGGTACTGTAATAGTGGACAGACGTGCACCCAAGTTCAATAGTACCAAAAAGTACCAAATTTGGTACTGTAATAGTGGACAGAGAAGCACCCAAGTTCAACAGTACCAAAATGTACCAAATGCACATATAGTGAGGACAACTGAAACAGTAATGTAATGAAAGGTAACATACCAACACAGAACTAGATAGAGAGAGCAGATAAATCTCAGGGCCAAAAAATCAAGTTGACTCAGTCACTAAAAAGCACATAGTGCGGAATACACTTGGTATTGTTGACTACCAGATTTGGTACTATTGACTACCGGATTCAGTTGTTCAATCAGGGCTTCTCATTGCCCTCAAGTAACATGGGCGCACCTTCATCGCTCTCATCATCATGATATGGCATGCTATTGTATATCCTCTCATATACTTCAGTAGACAACTTGTATTGTAAAATTTGACCTAGGGATCCTGCAATAGGCTCCATCGGGAAACGTATGCCCCTAACAAGATTTGAGTAGATCATTACCGGAGATGTGTGATCCAATAGCCGGTATGTATCAGCTTTTCCTTCAACTTGGCCATTAAAAAAGCCTTCAACAACCTTCCCTCCTCTAACAATTTTGTTATGCCACTTATCCTTTTGTGCTTTCACCGTTTGGTACAACACTTCTGTGCATTTGATAATGTAGAAGTCTTCGTTTGCCTCAGATGCTTTTACTACAAAATTATCCCCTATGGACAGCATGCCACTTAACATTTCAGGGCATCCTTCATATAGTGGCAGGTTGGACACTTGGCTCATCGGAATCGATGTTGAATCTCCACCCTCCTCCTCGTCATCTGATTCGTCATCCCTAATTGTATCCCCGGACTCTGGCAATGGTTTGATGCAAACATATTTCCATTCTTCAATGTGCATTCTATTCCTGCATTTTCTCCACAACCCACGCATACACGGATCACAAAAGCATGAAAGTGATCGAAAGCGTATGGCGGTGCGGTTGTCCTGTGAATAGCCCTCAGCACAATGAAATGAGTGGGAGCCAACGATGCGCTCACAGTCCCAGTGCAGATTGCGCTGCACTTCATTCGCGCCAATAAGCCAAAAGACTCTTTGCATATTACACCTCTGAGACTGTTCTCTTGGCTGAAAAGTTGCTTTCAAAAAGTTGACAACATCGGCTGCACACTTCATACGCCAGCCATCTGGTTTCAATTCCTCATGCGTCAAAGTTCTCTTGATGAATGCCCCTGCCCCATCATGTTCACCTTTTCCATGGCCGGATGCAGAGAAGTTATGCATCATGTGCAAGCCTGTCATTTGATAGTACCTGGCCACAAAATAGTAAGGTCTACGGGCCTTGAATCGTGAAGCAGCACCATCTAACCAAACCCAATGTTGTTGCAGAGAATGTCCTCGTTCTTTCAGCCACTTGTCATGCAGCAAGAAACAATGTTGTACAAACAATGTGTCATGCTGCTTGTCATCCGATATGTAGAAGTGTAGCGTTTTCTGTGTACCACCTGCTGCATTTCTTAAATAAGTGATGTGCACAAGTATTGTGACTTGGGTAGACCACCAATGCATTGACTGAATTTCATTCTGAACTTTAAAGGAATAATTCTCCGCAAAGTCAATAACAGATACTACAACGTTGCTAGGAAAATTCTGCAAACAGTCCTTGAATTGTTGGGCTTGCCAGCGGAAGACAAAGTTGTGCCTGATGAAGCCTATCAGATGGGCTGAAAATAGGCTAAGAAAAGTCCTACTTTTCACCTGTTGCACAATCAAGTCCTTTCTCTTCTTCTCACTCCCACCTTCGTGAACCTGTCCTGTTCCAACCTCCATGAAAACCTTCACAGACACCTCCTTGCTATCCTCTGCTATCTCATCGGGACAAAATGTCAACCTCCGTAATCCACATTGTGAGCAGTCCCCCATCAAGCATTTCTTTGCATGGTATTCACAATTTGGAGGCTTTGGGCACATGATGGATTCCCACATAACGGTGATGTGCTGACACACTACTTGGTTTGCAAATCACGTTCCTCTCTCATCACCTCTGCAACAAACGGAGCAAGTGCAAAGGTGACCTTTCCCGTGGTTCCCGAACTTGCTCTGCCGCATTTGATTAAGGGCCTCTTTGAAATAGAGCATCTGCACATGAACCACACAGCAGCAAGTATTTCTGTCCTTCAACTTTCGTACAAAGTATGGCTTCAATGCCTCGAAGTATCTAGAGACACTACCACTGTTGGGTGAGCCTTCTTGAATCTTTGGTACAGCTCAACCTATGGCACAAAAACAAAACGATTCAGAAAAAAACCAACATCATGGTACTGGTAAAATTTCACTACTGCAGTAGTGCCAAAACTGGCTTTCGACAATTCCAAATATGGTACTATAATAGTGGACAGACGTGCACCCAAGTTCAACAGTACCCAAAAGTACCAAATTTGGTACTGTAATAGTGGATAGACGTGCACCCAAGTTCAACAGTACCAAAAAGTTCCAAATATGGTACCATATATTTGGTATTGTCGGTAGGTTTGGTACTCTATAGATATTATTTGATACTCTACATATAGGCTTTGGTACTATCAGAAGTGTGGGGTACCCTGTAAATATACTTTGGTCCTATAGTGGTAGGCTTTGGTACTCTACAGATAGGATCTGGTACTTTTCAGAGAGGATTTGGTACTCTACAGATAGTCTTTGGTGGTATCAGATGAGTTTGGTACTCTACATATAGGCTTTGGTACTATGAAAAGTGTGGGGTACCCTGTAAATAGACTTTGGTCCTATAGTGGTAGGCTTTGGTACTCTACAGATAGGATCTGGTACTCTTCAGAGCGGATTTGGTACTCTACAGATAGTCTTTGGTGGTATCCGATGAGTTTGGTACTCTGTAAATAGACTTTGGTTCTCTATACATAGGCATTGGTACTGGATAAATAGGTTTTGGTACTCTGTCGAGAGGATTTGAAACTCTATGGATAGGCTTTGACACTCGATCGCTAGGATTTTGTACTCGATATACCGGATTTGGTACTCTACAGATCTGAGTTGGTACTCCATAGATAGGCTTTGGTACTTGATATACCGGATTTGGTACCCTACCTATGTGCTTTGGTACTTTATAGATAGCCTTTGGTACTCGATAGACAGTATTTGGTACTCTACATATAGGCTTTGGTACTATCATAAGTGTGGGGTACCCTGTAAATAGACTTTGGTCCTATAGTGATAGGCTTTGGTACTCTACAGATAGGATTTGGTACTATACAGAGCGGATTTGGTACTCTACAGATAGTCTTTGGTGGTATCCGATGAGTTTAGTACTCTGTAAATAGTTTTTGGTTCTCTATACATAGGCATTGGTACTGGATAAATAGGTATTGGTACTCTATCGAGAGGGTTTGAAACTCTATAGATAGGCTTTAGCACTCGATAGCTAGGATTTTGTACTCAATATAGCGGATTTGGTACTCTACAGATCTGCTTTGGTACTCCATATGTCATAATAATCAATATCTAATTCTCCTAAATGATTTTCTCATATTAAACTGATCATTGAATGTGGGGAAGTGCCAGGGGAGAAAAAGCTAGAATATTGACTAAGCTAGCAGACCGGCCACAGTAGGGATCCAAAGGGGAGGCCATCTGCAAAAGAGCCATGTGCAACAATGGGCTAAAAAGACCCTAAGGTTCAGCCCATTAAGACTTCCAAAATGCTAAGGTTCCAAAATTCAAAGGTTGTGTCTAAAGGTCAACCCTAGGGAAAATTGGATGCTTTGTGTGTGCCCTAAAAGTCTTTGCACATCCCTACATGGGAGGGGGCAATCCCTAAAGGTAGGGGATGAGAGAGAAATCTACACACACATACACACACACAGGCTCCCTTTACACAAAGGGAATGAGGGACACATGTCAGCTCCCTAGGCCAGATGCCCACAAGGTGTGCCCAATTTCTATTGGATGACCCTTGAAGTGGACCAATGAAAATTAAGCTAGAGTAAATTTAGTTTAATTAATTTAAAAACATTTAATAAAAGAAACCAATGAGAATTAAGTCTCCTAGAAGACTATTGGGCAGTCTCCCAAGGGGTCCAATTAGCATTCAGGAGCCCCATGGCTTGCCTGATTCCTATTGGCCAGGAGGCAAAGGGGTCCAATGAGAGTTTAGTTTAATTATTTAATTACCTAAAGGTCTCACAAAAGGGGAAAGGGGGACACATGTCAGAAGGCTATCACTTATGCTGCTTAATTGTAATTGGCTTGACTTGGGGGAGGGCCAATGAGGCTTCAGCAAGAGCAATTAGCAAGAGGGCTCGCCCAAGAGAGAGAGAGAGAGAGAGAGAGGGGGGGGGGCTGATTTTTGCAAGGCATTGACACACACACACTCACACTTGACCACGTGTGAAGAAAGAATACTCTATCTCCTCCCAAGCTTTAATGGAGAGCTCATCACCTACCCCAAGCTTGTGAGATAGAAGCCTACATCAACACTCTCTTGGCATGTGGATGCAAATCCAACCAAGAGCCAAGATTCAATGCATGCTCATCTTCTCTACCAAGCTAATTACTAAGCTAAGCTATGATAATATGAGTGATTATGTGAGAAGATGTACATCTTTCTCGTAAGATACTCCTTCTTCCTCTCAATCTATTCTCATACCCTGCTAGCTCTCACCATCTTCGAAGGTGTGTGAGGTCTTGGGTCTGAGAACGGGGATAATTCAAGTTGTGTTTGATTAAGTGTTTTTCTTAGTGTATGAAGCTTCCATCTTCATTGCACTAGCTAGTCTTGAAGGAACACAAAGAATTGTATTGTACAATGTCTCTCTTGATGGGAGAAACCATAATACAAAGCCTTTTGGAGGGGGGACCGGCTCCATGCAAATCCGGTCCTCAATTGTTGTCAATAGCTTAATTTCTCTCTCTTTTGAAAGTATTGTTGATGCTATCTAACTAGGTGTTATGCTTTTTGTTGCTCTCTCCACCCAAGCACTCTTGTAATTCTCATTAGGAATCTATTCTAATGAAATGCCCACTATGTTCATGCTAATTTCCGCTACACATAAGTAATTAGGCCATTAAATGTTACATTGGTATCAAAGCTCAAGGTTTCTCTTTTCTTGCTCAAGAAGGGAGGTCCTCAAGCTAGCTACAAATGGTTGGTATTATTAATTGCCTGTGAGTATGTAGAATAGGGATTTTTCAACCTTGCAGTGCGCCTGCCTTCGTGCAATTAACGGGGCATCACCGTCGAGAGCTATGGTCTTAATAGTGGAGTCCTACGGGGCTTGCCTACTGCTTAACCACTATTGAGCTATTAGAAGCTTGACAGGAGACGGTGCTGTTTTGGTGTCGAAAGACCCTCTCTTCTATTCCTTGCAATTAATGGTATTCGAGCCGCGGGTACAGTAGCTTGAGTGCTTTTTCTAAAGGGGTAAAGAGGAGTAGCAACTAGGGCTTGAAGTGCCAAAGTACACCTAAAAAGTTTACACCTAAAAGTTGTTAGAATGGCTGACAATAGTAAAGAGAGTGAAATTAATGTTGATAGCTTTGATTTTGCTCATGAGCAAGCTACTAATGATGCTTCAATGCTTGTGAACTATCTTGTTTCTAGGCTTCAACAAGCCATGGGCAATCCATCTCTCCAAAGTGAAGTGCAACGGCAACTCCGTGCTCACGGGATTCTCCAAGATAATCACCATGACGAGAGAACACCTAGGAAGCCTCCTTGTGAGACTACCAAAAGAGGTCTCTCTCCGATTCGGGAAGAAGAAGAGAATCCTTATGAAGGGCTCAAGAATTTACTTCTTGATGATGTATCTCCTTCCCAAAGGAGAACTCAAGAGCCTCCACTGAAGGAACGAGAGAGAAGCGAATCTCCCGCCACCTCGGTGGAGATGGCTCCACGAAGTCGGCGGGCTAAACGCTCTCCATCACCACCAAAGCGGAGAAGACCATCACACTCTTCTCTACGCCATAATTCAAAGAGGGATGATAAAAAGCAAGAGAAGAAAAAGGCGAGAAAGAGGACACACTCTTCTCCATCTTCTTCATCCTCTTCCTCTTATGAAAACTATGGTGAAGATGACAAAGATCAAGACAAGAAAAAGGCGAGAAAGAGGTCACCCTCTTCTCCACCTTCTTCAAATTCTTCACCCTCTGAAGAAAGTGATGGTGCAACCTTTGAGCCATCAAAAAGAAGAGGCCATAGGAAATCCTATGCCGCATGGAAGAGGTCGTCCAAGTTGAAGAAATTCAAAGAGGGAGGGAACACTCTCAAGACGACCGAGAGTGAATGCGGTTTCCATAGCAACTCACAATGATCTATCTTCAATGATAGATGAGTATGCTATTGATCCCGATTTTAGAGATGTGATTTCAGCCCTTGCGTTAGGGAAGAAAGAAGAACCATTTACTTTACAAGATGGTTATCTTCTCTATGGCAATAGACTATGCGTTACTAACTCTCTGCGTGAGAAAGTAATGTATGAATCTCATGCTCCACCGTATGCGGGGCATAGAGGGATTCAGTCTACCTTAAAGGGAATTGAAACATATTTCTATTGGCCTACCATGAAAGTGAGCATACAAGAATATGTTTCCAAATGTGTGGTATGCCAAAAGACAAAATTTGATAGAGGAAAGCAACCTGGATTGCTTCAACCCTTGCCAATACCTAATTCACCATGGGAGAGCATATCCATGGATTTTATCTTTGGATTGCCTAAGTCTATCCATGGGAATACGGGAATATGGACGATAGTAGACAGGTTCAGTAAACAAGCTCATTTTATACCTGTCAAAAAGACTATCAAAGCCCATCAAATGGCAACCCTCTTCATTTCACAAATTTTCAAATACCATGGCTTGCCAATCTCCATAGTGTCGGATAGAGATCCTAGAATGACCAGTAATTTCTGGAAGGGTCTCTTTGAGAATTTAGGGACAAGGCTAAATTTCTCTTCGGCCTATCATCCACAAACGGATGGCCAAAGTGAAAAAGCTAACCTAACCATTCTCGATCTACTAAAAGCCTATGTAACGGAAGTAGATCAAAGATCCCAATGGGAGAAGTACTTACCCTTAGTGGAGTATGCTTACAATAACACTGTACATACTTCCACGGGAAAAGCGCCTTTCGAGGTAATTGAGGAAAGATCAAAAAGTCCCTTGCTACTTAAGGTACATGGGAAGATCTTCGCTGCAGATGAGTATAGCCGAGACCTACAAGAATCTTTTCAAAAGATTAAGGATGCTATCTCTATCTCACAGCAAAGGCAAAAGGCTGCTGCTGACAAGCACAGAAGAGCCCAAGCCTTTAAAGAAAACGATTGGGTCTTGTTAAAGTTTCCCAAGGCTCGATTGAGGCACACGATGGGCAAGAATCCTACGGGCCACCAAAAGTACTATGCTAAACTAGCAAAAAGGTACTATGGTCCCTTTCAGATTCTTAGGCCAATCAATGAGATGGCCTATCAACTCAAGTTGCCCAATCATTGGCTCATACACAATGCTTTTCATGTGAGCCTATTAAAGCCTTACAAAGGAGAGCCACCTCAAGAACCAACTATTGAAGACCCACCGGAGATCGAGGACCAAGAAGAGGTGCTGCAGCCCGAGTCCATTCTCCGACATGAAGACAAGGTACTAAGAGGCGGTAAGACTATCCGACGATATCTTATTAAGTTTAAGAATTATCCTTTTGAAGATGCTAGATGGATGCAAGGCATACAATTAAAGGATAACCTAAACCTTGTCAATGCTTACAATGCTTCCCAAGAGTAAGAAAATGTACAAAATGTTAAAAATAAACAAAATTTTTGTCTTATAAGACTCTCTTTTTCTTTATTTGTGCACAAAAATGAAGTAGTATGCATGCTTAGATCAAGTTTGCGGAGACGACGTCTCCCAAACACCAAGTAGAGCTTGTCACTCTACTATGGAAGACTGATAGGACTAATGTGTAGACATGCTTGCGGCAGCCTCAAGCTCTCAAGCGCCAAATGGACTAGTCATCCATTGTGGAATGATGTCGTAGGGTAACATAGGGATCCTCTACCCGCTAAAAAAAGGACTCATGAATATGCTTTATCTTCTCTACACCATAGTCGAGGACGACTATGATTTCAAAAGAGAGGTAATGTCATTATAATCAATATCTAATTCTCCTAAATGATTTTCTCATATTAAACTGATCATTTAATGTGGGGAAGTGCCAGGGGAGAAAAAGCTAGAATATTGACTAAGCTAGCAGACCGGCCACAGTAGGGATCCAAAGGGGAGGCCACTCCAAAAGAGCCATGTGCAACAATGGGCTAAAAAGACCCTAAGGTTCAGCCCATTAAGACTTCCAAAATGCCAAGGTTCCAAAATTCAAAGGTTGTGTCTAAAGGTCAACCCTAGGGAAAATTGGATGCTTTGTGTGTGCCCTAAAAGTCTTTGCACATCCCTACATGGGAGGGGGCGAGCCCTAAAGGTAGGGGATGAGAGAGAAAGCTACACACACACACACACACACAGGCTCCCTTTACACAAAGGGAATGAGGGACACATGTCAGCTCCCTAGGCCAGATGCCCACAAGGTGTGCCCAATTTCTATTGGATGACCCTTGAAGTGGACCAATGAAAATTAAGCTAGAGTAAATCTAGTTTAATTAATTTAAAAACATTTAATAAAAGAAACCAATGAGAATTAAGTCTCCTAGAAGACTATTGGGCAGTTTCCCAAGGGGTCCAATGAGCATTCAGGAGCCCCATGGCTTGCCTGATTCCTATTGGCCAGGAGGCAAAGGGGTCCAATGAGAGTTTAGTTTAATTATTTAATTACCTAAAGCTCTCACAAAAGGGGAAAGGGGGACACATGTCAGAAGGCTATCACTTATGCTGCTTAATTGTAATTGGCTTGACTTGGGGGAGGGCCAATGAGGCTTCAGCAAGAGCAATTAGCAAGAGGGCTCGCCCAAGAGAGAGGGGGGGCTGATTTTTGCAAGGCATTGACACACACACACTCACACTTGACCACGTGTGAAGAAAGAATACTCTATCTCCTCCCAAGCTTTAATGGAGAGCTCATCACCTACTCCAAGCTTGTGAGATAGAAGCCTACATCAACACTCTCTTGGCATGTGGATGCAAATCCAACCAAGAGCCAAGCTTCAATGCATGCTCATCTTCTCTACCAAGCTAATTACTAAGCTAATCTATGCTAATATGAGTGATTATTTGAGGAGATGTACATCTTTCTCGTAAGATACTCCTTCTTCCTCTCAATCTATTCTCATACCCTGCTAGCTCTCACCATCTTCGAAGGTGTGTGAGGTCTTGGGTCTGAGAATGGGGATAATTCAAGTTGTGTTTGATTAAGTGTTTTGCTTAGTGCATGAAGCTTCCATCTTCATTGCACTAGCTAGTCTTGAAGGAACACAAAGAATTGTATTGTACAATGTCTCTCTTGATGGGAGAAACCATAATACAAAGCCTTTTGGAGGAGGGACCGGCTCCATGCAAATCCGGTCCTCAACTGTTGTCAATAGCTTAATTTCTCTCTCTTTTGAAAGTATTGTTGATGCTATCTAACTAGGTGTTATGCTTTTTGTTGCTCTCTCCACCCAAGCACTCTTGTAATTCTCATTAGGAATCTATTCTAATGAAATGCCCACTATGTTCATGCTAATTTCCGCTACACATAAGTAATTAGGCCATTAAATGTTACACCATACATATGCTTTGGTACTAGAAACACCGGATTTGGTACTCTACATATGTGCTTTGGTACTCCATAGATAGCTTTTGGTACTCGATAGACATGATTTGGTGCTCTACATATAGGCTTTCGTACTATCAGAAGTGTGGGGTACCCTGTAAATAGATCCTGGTCCTATAGTGATGGGATTTGGTACTCTACAGAGAGGCTTTGGTGGTATCCGTTGAGTTTGGTACTCTGTAAATAGACTTTTGGTTCTCTATACATAGGCATTGGTACTGGATAATTAGGTTTTGGTACTCTATAGAGAGGGTTTTAAACTCTATGGATAGGCTTTGGCAGTCGATAGCTAGGATTTGGTACTTTATAGATATTCTTTGGTACTATAAACACCCTCTGTCATACAACAGACTACCAAATTTGGTACTGTCTGGACCAAATAAGCCTTAAGTAGCACCAAACAAGATGAACAATTACTAGAAGTTGTTGGTACCTGAGATTCGTCGAGTAGATGTATAGGATGTTTGATGACACTTTTCTTTCCAATTCTCATCTTGCATGTCTTTCTTGTTGGGTGAAACTCTGCTCTCTGATGTCCAAAAGGCATATACCAAATCTCTTGTTTCATTGGTAATAACGGTTCCTCCTGGCAATTGTCTCTCACAAGCACTCAATGGCAACACTTCATCTTCATCTTTATTCTCTAGCCGTGAGCTTGCTGCAGTTATATTCCTTCGATGGATCCCCAAGATACTAGCCATTCTGGATTGGTTTACTGATTGTGAGTTTGTACTATTGTTCAGAATCATTGCCAAAGAGATTCTCTTTACAAAAAGTTCACTTGCTGAATGAGGGACCTTGATTTGAGTCAAAGTGTTGCGCACACCCGATACAACAGTGTCTTCGACTTTGCTAAAATTTGATGGTTGTAGCAAGGAAAATGTTTGGTGGTCCAGGAGTTGCCGGAATATTTTCTTCTGCTCATTCTTTGCAATCCCTACTGTTTGCTTGCACCAACATCGAGCCACCGCTGCACAAATGTTCTTTCTTGACCTGGCTTCCTGTAATCCAAGAGCAGACGCAGAATGTCTTTCCTTGCTTCTCTGTGCGCGTTTCTTTGCAGCCCAATAATCACGAAGAAAAGCCTGATTACCGACTGGAATACTAGTGCTAATGGAATTGATGTGCATCTACTGAACATTGCTTGGGCCACCTTGTACCTCGTCAAAAGAGAGGAACTGTGCGTCACCTTCCATCTCGTCGATAGAGCGGAGCTGTACATCACCTTCTACCTCGTTGAAAGAGAGGTCCTGAGCATCACCTTCTATGTCATCGAAAGAAAGGTCATGAGCATCACCAAGACAGTAATCTCCTGCGCTACTATCCATTTGCAGAGAGAGAGAGAGAGAGAGAGAAAGAGAGAGATCTCGAACACAGCAGCTCGGTGGCTATGGAGGTGGCAAGGAAGGAGAGAAGGTCAAAACTGAGAGAGACACACAGGGAGAGGGACGTGCGAGGGAGGGAGGGAGAGAGAGAGAGAGGTGCTGTAGTGAAAGCTCCCAACCGTAACCCCACCCCCCGGCCCCGCCATCACCCCCACCTCTTCTTAGGATTACATGCTTCTAAAGTTAAAAAAATGTCCACTTAAAAAAGAAGTTTATTTGCCCTCCCCAATTCCAAAAAAATGCCCATGGTTTTTACACACAAGAATCACCAAGCATATGTTGTGTCAAGGACACTACTTTTTGTACCACCAAACCATGCTTTGATCCCATGGAGAAAATGTGCCCAAGGAGGAGGCAAGTCCCTTGAGCAAATAGGGATGCATGACCTATGAGACCGAGTTACAATTGAAAATATGCTTTTGGAATTGTAATGGATACCCATGGAATGCGGGGGGTGGCATTGATAATTACTTCTTGTTGAAACTTGGAAGCACGATACACAAAGGATTAACAGCTTAGAGAATTACAATGTACATTCATTGATGTGGTCAAAGAATCTTAAGCAACGAAGAGGACAAGGAGGGGTAGCATGTATGGTTAAGAAAGGATTGGAAGATTTTGTATCAATTGTAAAAGATGACAAGTACAAACGTTATGTATGGCTGAAAATTATGACATCAAAAAGAGCACCCATTTTTGTAGCCAGTTACTACATTCCTCATCATGATTCTCCTTTTTATGCTTGCATGGATAGAGATCAGCCATTTTTTTATTTAGAAGAGGACATTGCTTATTTCAAAGGTGAAGGTGATGTTATTTTATTTGGGGATATGAATACTCGCACAAAAACATTGCAGCATGATACTCAACAATTTGATATGTCATACATTTCAAGGGAGTTGGAGGAAGTTCACTTGTATGATTGTTCTTCAATGGATGAGAAAGAGCCGGACCACTATGGAAAGTTACTTTTACACATGTGTAATAGCACGGGTATGCTCATTGCCAATGGTGTATTTTGTGGAGTGGAACCAATGGATTTACATGTAGGAGACATAATGGGGATAGTGTGATTGACTATATGCTACTCTCCAAATCCATCATGTATCGCATTAAGAGTTTTATGTTTGGCCAATGGACCCCGAAATCCGACCATCGCACCTTATGTTTTGACCTTTCATGTGGAGAAGCAACTAAGCATGATAATCTCAGCCAAAGGAAAGAGAAATTATCACTATGTATGGATTTCAAACGGGCACCAATGTACATTGAAATGGTTGAGCAAAATTTATGGATGAAGAAGCTTCAATATGATGCACCATTGGAAACTAAATGGGAAGCTTTCAAGAAAGTTATTTGTTCTTGTGCCGAAGAATGCTTTGCTATAAAGCATCTCCATGGTATCAACAAAGATAGATCACGCAAAAGGTGGTTTGATAAAGAATGTCAAGATGCTCGAAAGTCCTTAATAAACCTTGATGCAACTATGGACAAAGACAACTATCAAAGTCATTTGCATACATACAAGGCATTGATTCAAAAGAAGAGAAGAAGATGGGAAGTAAAGCAACAACTTTTTCAAGTCCAAGAAAAGGCACATGTACGTGGAGGATTTTGGAGAAACGTGAGGGGCAAGCGGGTTGAGAATTTTAGTAACTTGAGTCTTGTGGATATGTGCACACATGGAAGGCAATTATATGAGCAAGCAAATGCTGAAAAAATATCATTTTATGGTTCACTTCCATGCATGCCCTCTTTTTCTTACTATTGAGGATGTATGTGGTGGGCTTGAAAAGTTGGCCAGTCGCAAAGCGAGAGATCTTCAAGATATAAAGTTAGAGATTATCAAATATATGGGAGATTTTATCCATGAATGGATGTGTGATATATTCAACCTTGCAATTCAACATGGTATGCCTTGTGAGTGGAGTACTAATTGGGTTAAGTCATTGCATAAAGGAGGGGATGTAAAGAATGTAAACAACTACCGGACTATAATGATTGGGTCTCTTATGACAAAGTTGTTTGGGTGTATAATGGAGATAAAATTGAGTGATTGGGCTAAAGAGAATGACAAGCATGCAAAAGGACAAGCGGGTTTTTATCGATGCCATATTTGCATTGATCATCTTGTCACTCTTCGTGTTCTCATGAAGGAAAGACAATTGAAAGTCAAGCGATTGTATTGTTGTTTGTGGACTTTAAGAAAGCCTTTGATATGATTCCACGTAACAATTTGCTGAGAAGAATGGAAGAAGTCCAAGTGCCAAGTGAGTTTATCCTTGCGGTTTCTCAAATGAATGAGAAGGTGATTTGTCAATTGCGCATAAGAAGAGAAATTTTTGTAAGAACTATTGGGGTTAAACGAGGATGTCCATTGTCACCAACTCTCTTTATTCTATGCATCAATCAATTGGAACAAATGGTACTCGACTCTATGCAAGAAGAAGGCATTGAAGTGGTCACTATTTGCAATGCGATTATCATGCTTTTGTTATATGCGGATGATGTAGCTCTTCTAGCATACACTTTAGAAGATGCACAAAAGCTTATGGTTGTTCTTGAGAACTTTTGCTTGCAAAGTGGGCTGATTGTGAATGAATCCAAAACAAAGGTTATGCTTGTGAAAAGCACCCATAAGGAGAAGCCATGCACTTGAAGTTGTTGAGAGATTTAAGTACCTTGGCCTTTAGGTTCCGTCCGGTTTTTTGGAAGCGGGAAAGAGAGCATATTATGTATTTGAGAACATGTATAACACGGGAAACATCAAGTGTTGGGTTCTCAAGAAGTATCTTTTTGATGCAATGGCGACATCGGTTCTTCTTCATGGAGTTGAAGTGTGGGGCGGGAGCATCTCAAAGTCTACTTGGAAAGAGTTTGAGAATGTCCAAAAGAGTTTTCTTACAAACTTTCTACAAGTTAAGACACAAACACCATATATGCTCCTACTTCTTGAGTCGGGATGTCTTCCAATTGAGGTTATGGGCATGGAAAGGGTTGTGGAGTACATGATAAAGATGTGTCAAAACCCCTCACATCGACTTCCTACAATTGCATGGGAAGCGAGCAAAAAAGTTCAAAAGACGCATAAAAGCAAGATCTTGAGCACAGGATGGATGCAAGACATAAATAAGTGGTTTGGGAGATGGGATGCATTACACTTGGTACATGATGCTTCAATTGACTCCCAAGTGAATGACTCTTTTCTACAACGCCAATGTATTACGGCTCGGGAGAAATCCGGTGGGTCACGCTTCATACATTACACCACCCATATTGCCCCAAACTACAAAACCATGTTCTTCACTGAAAGAGGAAACCGTACTCACAGTTACATGCTTGAGCCTATCCCCTTGTCGGCGATACACACTATCGTAGACATTCAGCTTAGCTCCCATTTCCTTTGATGCGAGATAGAGCGTTGGAGCAATGGAGAAGAGTCAAATCGACTATGCACATTATGCTCACTGTAAGTTCGAGAGTCTGAGTACCACATACTACTAGAGTGCTCAGCTTTTGGTCACATCCGAACTTGCTTCTCTCACATTTTCAGTCATAACTCAGACCTACACACTTTCCTCTCCCAACCAAAGTGTGGGCTCTCCATTGCGACTCTCATCACCACAATTTTGGAGCATCGAGAGTCACTCATCAGCCATACACATACTACATCACGTGTAACTTTGGTCCCATAGGTCATATTTGACCTCCTAGGACGATAATAAAATCTCTCTCTCTCTCTCTCTCTCTCTCTCTCTCTCTCTCTCTCTCTCTCTCTCTCTAATTCTATCTTTCTCTCTCTACCTTCTCTCTCTCTCTCTCTCTCTCTCTCTCTCTCTCTCTCTCTCTCTCTCTCTCTCTCTCTCCACATTGATGTAAAGACAGAATTTTTATGAGCAATGGAAGGTTTTGCTGTAATAGTATCTCAGAATTGAAAAAACTGTCAAAACTCTGCGTTTTTGTTGCCAACTTGAAGGCAATGTCAGACAAAACTCGCAAGGGTGATAAATCCACGCTCGCCACGGACAATGGTGCAAAATCTCCAAGGAATTTGGGTGCTAATCCAACCACATCGTCTACAATGGAAGCAATGATCATCGCTTACTTGGTCTCATTACAAGAAACCGTCAACAAGCAAGGTGAAGAGTTGCGCGCACTTGCAATGGAGAATGACACTTCAAGAGTTCTTGTTGTGGAGAATGAGCACCTACACTAAGGTTCTTGAAATGCAAACAACATACTTGTTGTGGAGAATGAGCACCTACACTAAGGTTCTTGAAATGCAAACAACATACTTGATGCATCTTGAGAATGAAGTTCAAGAATGTAAGTGCTCTCTTGTTGACATGAATGTATTGAAAGAGGAAACGATAGATACAAAACGACATGATGTATGTGAAATGAGAAATGCATCCAAATCATGGGTTGATATATGTAAGGATAATGTGGTTTCTACATCTCCTAGCACGCAAGCCGTTGTCCAAGCAAAGAATGTAGAGAATGTGGACACTCAAGAATTGCAGGAATGGAAAAAACACTCAAAGAACATCTTCATTCGTGGAATCAAGGAGGAAAGCATAGAAACACCCCAATCTCTTGCGGTTTGCTATTGAAGAGTTTTTGCCATACTTTGGCATGTTTAGAATCATGGCTTATGATACACATCGAGTTGGAAAACTAGGAGTCCCTCGCTCGGGAGAAAGACCTCTTGTATGTACCATGGCTGATGAGGTAAAGAGAAAGATCATCCTTGACAATAATTGGATCTACCTCAAAGGAACGGGTTGTAATGTATATGAGGATCGCACTCTTATGCAACAAAATGCACGTCGCAAAGCATATGAGGAAAGAAGCAAGAAGATCAAGGTGTCATCTCAAGAAGAAAAGTCACTTGAGGAGGATGCAAGTCCATCCAACAAATAGGGACACGTGATCTATGAGACCAACTCACGCTTACGAATAAGCTTTTGGAATTGTAATGTATCCATGGATTGCGGGAATTGGCATTGATGAGCTTATCAATGACTCCGATGTGATACTTCTTGTCAAAACATGGGAGCATGATGCGCAACCAATTCTTGGATTTGACAATACAATGTGTATTCTTTGATGTGGGTCAAAAATGCAAAGCAAGCAACATAGAGGCCAAGGAGGCGTAGCATGTGTGATCAAAAAGGGTTTGAAAAATGTTTCCATTGTCAAACAAGATAAGTAGAAATGCTACTTTTGGCTGAAAATCAGTCCACCAAATGGTCAACTCATGTTTGTGGCTGGTTGCTACATTTCTCACTGTGACTCCAACTTTTATGCTCGCTTGGATATGGATAGAGATTAGTCCTTTTTTGAACTAGAGGAAGGTATTTCTCATTACAAATACCAAGGTGAAGTCATTGTCTTTGGAGACATGAATGCTCACACAAATACGTTACAAACACGACACACAACAAGTTGACATGCCGCATATCTCAAGAAGAATGGATGACTCATGCATCTATAATCGAAGTTCTAATGATACAAAAGAGTTGGATCACTATGGAAAGTCACTTCTACATATGTGCAATAGTATCAGAATGCTCATTGCAAATGGTGTATATTTATGGCAAGGCACCAATGACTTTACATGTAGAAAGCACAATGGTGATAGCGTGATTGATTATATGTTGTTTTTAGAAGCCACTCTAGAATTCATACAAAGCTTTACACTTGGTGAATAGAATCTGGAATCGGATCATAGGATGTTATGTATTGACCTCAAGTGTGGTAAAAGATCCGAGCATGGTCTCCAATCATGATGTAAATCATTCGTACCTACGTCTAGACTTCAAATGAGCACTTATATATGTTGATATGGTGGACCAAATGTTAAGCATGATAGAGCATCGAGAGAGCCCAACATTAGAATGCAAGTGGAAAGTTTTCAAAGAAGTAATTTTCTCTTGTGCGAAGGAATGCTTTTTGGTGAAACACACGTCTTGCAAAAGGTCTAAGAAGGGTAGCACCAAGAAGAAATGGTTTGATATGGAATGTAGTCAAGCCCGAAAGCACTTTGTAAGTTTGGATGCAAGCAAAGACAAAGGAACTTTACTTGGAACGTTCACACACATACAAAGCACTTGTTCAAAAAACAAGGAGAAGGTGGGAAGTCAAAAAACAACTTTTTTAGCGCAAGGGAAAGCACATTCATGTGGCAATTTTTGGCAAAATCTAAAAGAGAAGCATGTTGAGAGCTTTGGTGACTTGACTCTTGAGGATATGTATATGCATTGCAAGAACCCCTATGAGAAACCCAATGTTAATAAAATGGAGTGTTGTATCTCCCTTTCATTTATGGCTCCTTTCTTTACCATTGAAGATGTATGCCGTGCTCTTGAGAAACTTGCTACTCCCAAGGCAGGGGACCTTCAAGGTGTCAAGTCTGAAATGATTGAATGGACAATCAAGAAAACACAATATTGAATACGCGATATGTTTAACCTTGCACTTTAGCATGGCATGCCTCATGATTGAAGTGCAAACTGAATCAAACCTTTGCACAAAGAAGGAGATGTAAACAATGTGAACAACTCTCGCACTATAATGGTTGGTTCTTTGATGGCAAGGTTATTTGGATGTATCATGTAGATGAAGATAAGTGAATGGGCTGAAAAGAACAGTAAACATGCGCTTGGACAAGCAGATTTTCAAAAGCATCATATCACTATTGATCACCTTGTTACTCTTCAAGTTCTTATTGAAGCATCTCGATTGAAAGGAAAAAAGTTGTATTGTTGCTTTGTGGATTTCCAGAAAGCTTTTGACATGGTACCGTGAGGAAATCTTTGGAGACGTATGCAAAGCCTTCAAGTGCCGAGAGAGTTTATGCATGCACTCTTTTGCATCTACCAAAAAGGGATATGTCGACTACGTATGGGAGATAGAATTTAAGAATTTTTTGCAAGCACCATTGGTGTCAAACAAGGACGCCAACTTTCCCAACCCTCTTTGGGCTAGTCATTGATGAATTGAAATGCATGGTTCTTGATTTTATGCAGCAATAAAGCAAAGAAGTGGTCAAGTTCAAAAATGCGGTGATCGTGCTTTTGCTTTATGCCAATGATGTAGTACTCTTGGCACATACTTTAGAAGATTCACAAAATCGTATGAGTGTCTTGGAACGCTTTTGCCTACATACCGGGCTGATCGTGAATGGATCCAAAACCAAGGTTATGCTTGGAAAGACCCTCAATGATGAAAATCCATGCATTATATACAACAATGAGCAACTTGAAGCGGTAGATAGCTTCAAGTACCTTGGTCTTGAGGTTCCATCCAATAATAAATGGAAGGATTGCGCAATGCATCGCTTGGAAGCCGAAATGAGGGCTTATTATGCATTTGAGAACATGTGCAATGCTGGAGTGATCAAGTGTTGGGCTCTTAAAAAGTACCTCTGTGACACATTGGTGACACCGGTGCTTCTGTATCGAGTGGAGGTGTGGGGTGGTAGCATCGGAAAGTCTACTTGGAAAAAGTTTGAGAATGTCCAAAAGCATTTTCTCACCAACTTTCTCCAAGTTAGGACACAAACACCCTACATGTTCTTACTTCTTGAGTCCGGATCACTTCCCATTAAGGTCTTGGGCATGCAAAGGGTTGTGGAGTACATGCTTAAGACACAACATAGCCCTTTGTATCGACTTCCTAAAATTGCATATGAAGCAAGTCAAAAGGTCCAAAAGACATGCAAGAGAAAAATACTAAGTTCGGGGTGGATGCTTGACATCAAGAAATGGTTTGGAAGATGGAATGCATGTCACTTGGTCAAGGATGCATCGAGCGACTCCCAAGTTAATGAGGCCTTCTCACAACACCAATGTATCATGGCTTGGGAGAAATCCGGAGGTTCTCAGTTCAGCCATTACACCACACACGTTGCCCCAAACTACAAATCTATCTTCTTCTTCAAACGAGGTAACCGAACCAATCCCTACATCCTTGAGCCCATCCTGTTGAGTGCGATCCGCACCATTGCCTCCATTCATCTTAGCCCCCATTCTCTACACTGCGAGACAGGACGTTGAGGCACTGGCAAGGAGTCTCATCGACTTTGCACCTTATGCCCTCATCAAGTGCACGAGAGTGAGCACCACACACTACTTGAGTGCTCTGCTTTTGACCACATTAGGTCCTCTTTTCCCCATATATTCAGCCATGAGCTCTCCCTACATACCTTCCTCTCCCAACCACGATGTGGACTCTCTATTGTGATGCTCATTTTAGCCATTTTTTAGCATCGAGAAAGCTGTGGGCCAAGTTGGGTTAAATTCTGATGCAAAAGCATGTAGGATGTCTAATGCATGATTAAAAGGCCAAAATTATATTTAAGACATATCAAGCTCTTATATAGCCTTAGACAAACCTCCTAGTCAAGTTTGGTCCAATTTGGAGTTGATTTGACTGGTGAATTCATCAGAACGGACATTAGGCTTCTGGAATAGATTTCTGATCAATTGACCAGCTTATAGGTGTCCAAACCAAAAAGTGAGAACAGCTGTGAGCTCAGCACATCAAGGGAAATCTACAGTGCAAATTTTATCTGAAACAGAGCAACTAGACATCCTACACGTAGGATGTTTACATGATCATTTTCAGGACAATATTATATTGTGGACATACAAGGAGGTTCTAGTTGACTTAAGGGTTCCAGAACTTCTTTCAGAAGTGAAATTGGACTTTGTTTGACCTATTTACAGAGCAAAGACGAGAATTAAGACGTTACCTCTAGACTGACAAACAAGTAAGTGGTGTATAGTTCAAGATTAGTGGACCTAATCAAGAACATCAGAAGTGTATAGAGTACAGTAGTGGTTGGGATTAACACTCCAATTATACCAATCATTACTAAGACCACCTCTAGAGGTTAAATTCTTTGAGTCGATTGACAAAATTAAACTCTTGTGTACATATATATTCAGCAGAGCAAAGCAAGAAGTTGTGCAAAAACTGATCCCTTGCCAAGTGAGTGGTTTGATTTGTGATAAATTGGATTGCTAAGTTTGATGAATTTAAGATCAGGAAGACACATTCCTAGAGACCAAAAAGTGGTAGGTGATCAGGATAGCTTAGTATCCACTGAAGAGAGTGTAACTCAAGCAAGGCTAGATCCATTAGCCCCAATCATTGAGGAAAGTAGTGATACTGACACTTCATCAGAAAAGTCCTCTTCATGATGGCTAGTCAACAGCCAGGAGGCTTCTCCAGTGAAGGACCAATTCTAGGAGGAAGTACCTCCCAAAACCCTTTGAATAAGGCCAAGTTCACTATAATCTTCTTAGAAGGAACAAACTCTCGGGGAGCCCTAGTTTATTCTGACTATCGGCGACGCAAGTGTATTTGTATAGAGGAACGGCCTTCTCAAAGACTGAAGATAATTCAAGTCTATGATGATGGAGATAGATTCCGAGATGAAAGGGGGAACCACTATTTGATAGTTAGAAACCCTGAGGATTACAACAGGTATGGAGATAATGTGGCAAAAGGAAAAATGGTCTCAAAAATTCAAGAGCCGCCTCCTAAAATTGATCGACCTAGAGCTCTTTTTATGTATGATAAGAAAACAACCAGATTCTCTACCTATAATGAGAATGTGGGAATTTACAAGCATGAGAGCGAGGGAGTAGTCTCTTATTTTTGATGCAAAGAACCCTACCCAAATGAATTAAGCAATGACAAGGTTCTTTACTTCTTCTCTTATGAAATTGCTATTGGGAAGGATATCAAGTACGAGCGAGAATACAAACGAATTCTGCCAGAGGAGGAAGATAAGGCAACAGTTCCAGAAACATCAATATATACCCCCGAAGAAGTACCAAGGTCCACCTATACCCCTAGCAAGTCTACAAATCCATTTTCAGAAAAGTACGACGCAATATCACATTCTAACCGACAGTAGACTTTCAACTATCAAAACCAGCAAGCAACCCAACCATCATTGCAGGCATGGCTTCAACAAAATGCAACATCCGAACAAGACCTAAACAGAGGTGGTTATCCAGCTGCACAAGGGCTAAGAGATTTACAAGAACCACCACTACATTCACATTACCAAGGCAAGAGTAAGCCGAAAACTCAAGAGCCGGCAGAGCCCGGAAGACAACCCATAGAGCAAGAACAAAGAGAACGAGTTCGGAGAGATGAACCACCTCTTGCAAGAACCGTCAAAAATTATGGCTTAGGAGCACCTTGGGAGAGGAATCCTCCCACTATCGAAGGCCAGAAGAGGCATATCGAGGAGGACGAGGAGAACCAATGATGAGATTTGTAGACCATCGTAGAATTAGAACTTCTCATGTGCAAAAATGGGTAAATAAGAAATACTCAGGAAACAGAGATCCTAGGGATCATGTAGCAACCTTCATGCGTGTAATTAGAGCTGAAGAAGTTTTGGATTTTCCTACTCAATTTGCAGGGTTTGGACTTACCCTAGAAGAGGATGCAGCCACTTGGTTCTGTGGAGCGTAGAGATTTTGAGTCTATGGAGGAGGTTTTTGACGAGTTTATTGAGGAATTCTCACAAAGGGGGATAGCTCATAATACAATCTCACAAATCCACAAATTCAAAGGAAGGAAGGGGAATCTGTGCGAAAGGCAGTCCCACGACTAAAGAGATATGTGAAGTTCTGCCCTGTGGAAGAACTACCAACCCAGTCCCGGCTTATGCTTATATTTATTTAAGGATTGGGAAACGCAGATCTCCAGAAGGACTTATATATGAAGAGGAGCACAATGTTAAATGAGTTAACTAAGGAAGCTCTTTACCTTGTAGACAATTGTACGGTCTATAAGGAGGGTGAATTCAAGGATCTTGATGACGATTTATCCTCACAACAAAGTGGAAGCAATTCCACTAAGTCAGCACAGAAAGGAGAAATAATTGTAAGCCAGAAGCAGCTGGTGGAAGAAGTGCTAAAAAAAATTAATATGTATGCCAAGCCTCAGGCTAAGCAGCCAAAGTGGTGTGCAATTGAACAAAAATGGACAAACCATGTGACGGAGGAATGTTATTATAACAAGGGATATGTGAGAGAGTGACCTTATGCTCCCCAAGCTCAAGTAGCATCTCCTCAAATCCCACCGATGCCTAGGGATCAAGCAGGTAACCTACCATGACCTGTAGGAGTTGAAAGACCACAACCAGTATTGAGGCAACAACCACCCCTACCAGTAGTAAGACCGGTCGGCATAAGGTATGCACCGACGATAAAGGAACCAGAAGAGAAGGCTTTGGTACCCATACATGCATATTACAAAGATCTCAATGGATATGCAGCAAATCCTGTCTATTATCCACCTGAAGAACCTAAGACGCAAGAACCTTGGAGCATGATTGGAAGTACGGGACCACCAACAGCTACCCAGGTTGCAGGAGAAGGAAGATACGGCTTGGATGAACGAACACTGTTGTTCATAGCCAACGGAGGCATGGGCGGGTAGAGGCATGCTTACCAACAGAGAGGAGCTTAAGGAGCACCTCAACAGCCTAAGGGACCCTGCTACAAGTGTGGGGGAGATCACTGGCTAAGGGACTATCCTCACGATGAAATCATTAGAGTCAATGCATATTTCACCAAATGTGGAATTACTCACTTGATTCTTGAATGCCCTAAGAACCCGAGCAAAGGAGAAAAGCTACTTTAAACATGCTGGAAGCAGTGCCATCCAGTGGAGGGTCAGAAAATGAAATAGTAATACCTATTCAGGTAGTCACACGGGCACAAGTTCAAAGAAGGACAAACGAACCCATAATTGAAGAGCCAAAGACCGATGCCCCTAGTGCAAAAATAAAAAATCAACGAAGCACTTGGAAAGCTAGAAAGGCTCGTATGAAAGCCAGGGAGGAAAGAGAGCAAACGGCTCTATCCGACGAGCTAAAACACACAAAGGATAGATTGGAGCGATTAGAGGATCTAACTAGTTTAAGTTCACACACTGCTACAACCATAGGGCCCAAGAAAATAGTGAAACCCAAAAGTGCAGGATCGGGAGAATCAGTACTGGTAGAAAAAGTAAATGAGCAGCTTGACGCACTTTCAAAAGCATACGAAGCCAGACTCAAAAACAACCAAAACCAAGAGCAAAGATGGATGACTTATCCATATGCGGAACTAGAAAAACAAAGGTTGGAAATGTGTCATAAGATAATTGAAACAGCCCAATCCTTGATAGAAAACCCACCTAGTAAACCTGCAAGTTGCCACGAGGTGCCAGGTCCAACCCCTATCACACCAACTCTAGAGAAATAGGAAGACACAAAGGAGGGACTCACAACTGCCTCAGAGTCTAAGCGGGAACCTATCATAGTGTCAAATAGAACAGATGAGACATTTGATGGTTTCCAACCCAAAACATCGGCGGGGATGGGTAAAGAGTGTGACAGTCTAGATGACCTTTGGAAGCAAATCCGGGAAGAAAATGAAGCTAATGGGGTAAACTACCAACTAAATCGCACTGAGAAGGAGAAAAATGATATCTTATCTCCCATTGAAGAATTTGAGGCAAATCATAAATGAACTTTGATATGCATTCACAAGGGGGGGACCATGGGTCAATTAGTTCAGGGCACAGCCAACCTGACTCGCTAAAAACTCTACCCTCTTACCTAGGGGAGTATGAAGCTAAGTCTGAAGTGAGAGCAATCCCATCTCAAAGACTTTCTCACAACAGAGTAATGGATTCACAAGGGTTGATCGAGTTATTGTCCATCCCTGTGGCATGCACAATCACATTAGCCGAACTCTTGAGGTTATGACTAAACATGTGGACCACCGTAGGCAAATGCTTAGAAAAATTTGGAGTAAAAGACCCTACCTCGAGGATTCAAGAAGGGATCAGAGAATTGGACAAGCCTCAACTGAACACTAGGCCTGTACCTTTAAACAAGGTTGGAGAATATTGTGAGGGAGAAGATGGAAATACCACACTACCAGTAGAATTCCAGGGAGTAGTATCCAAGGCTATTCTCAACAGCAGAGCGGGAGTCGCTATCGCCACCAAAGAAATCTGGAAAAAATGGAGAAAACCGGCTTTGAAAGCAACCAGAATGAAATTACAACTTGCAGGTGGCTTCATGGAAAAGCCTCTAGGACTTTTAGAAAAAAGTAATTGTCACCTCTTGCGGAATCGAGTATGAGCATACATTTGCAATAGTTGATTTTGGCAAAAAGAACAATTACGAGATCATCTTGGGAAGACCGTTCATGAGACAGTTAAAGATGGTACAGAATTGGGGTTATGACCACATATACCTCAGGCATGGGGAGACTACAACCAAAATATACCTAAAAGACCATAGTTACAAAGATGTGAACCAGACAGCAGTGGAAGAGTTTGATTCGGCTACATTGGCAGGGTCCGAACTCTCAGCATGGTTAGGGCAGAAAAAAGAGCTATGGATGTGTGGAGCTTCACATTGTGGGAGCTTGAAAAGAGAGGAATGCATCTTAGAAAGAGCTATTGAAGACAATGATTATATTCCAGAACCTTTTCCCGAAGATGCATTAGAACCTATGGAATGGGAACACATACTAGCAACGTTGGACGTCTGTGCCATTACAGGTAGTCCAACGACAAAATTTTGTGATAAGGAAGGCTATGATGTGCTACCCTATTACATGGTAAGTACCACTAGGAGATGAGAATGTAGACTCACCAGAACAAGAAGAGTTTTATGACTCCTCTGTCCATCTGGAATTAAGTACGATGCAGATAACGAGTGTTCAGACAGCTCAAGGGAGAGTAGGGAAACAACCACAGATATGAAGTTTTATGATTTTACAAATTGACACCCTAGACGTCAGGAACACTATAGAAAAAAAAGAGCAAAAAACAAGATTACAGAAAACCCGATACCCAGGATAAATGACAAAAGGCACTATCTAATGCTAGTCAAGGCAGAGAATTGTGTAAAAGACAAAATATCAGGGAGATTCTCAAGAGTTCGAGGGATAAGGACACATGAGGACATAAAACAAGCACGAAAAACTAAAACCGAAACAAATTCAAGAAAAGCTCAACAATCAAAACGTGAAAAGACAAAAGATCCAGAGTGGACCAAACTGGAGTGTAAAAAGAAATACCAAGAACTTAAATGGACGTTACGAGAGGTATGGACTACTGAGGTAAAAAGTGAAGGTAAGGAGGATTGAGAAAAGAAAACATGGATGTACCGTCCCACTATCAAAAATTCACCATCCAAAACAGAAAAATCATAATGACACTACCAATAAGGGAAAGAATATACCAAGAATCTTACGATGGGTCGGCAAATGCAAAACGAATTGACCTCGCTGCGCCAGGCAAAGAGCCTCAGCCTGTCTATATAGCAACTGATTTAGGGCATGAAGAAGAAGAAATTCTAACACAGCTTCTCAAGGAGTATAAAGATGTGTTTTCATGGTCTTACAAAGACCTCAAGGGAGTTGATCCATCGATATGCCAACATACAATTCTGTTAAAATCAGATGTCAAACCAAGCAAACAGCGTCCTTACACATATAATGACACATTCTCTAAACGAATCAAAGAAGAGATTGACAAGTTGAAGGATGTCGAATTCATCTATGAAATCGAGCATACAGATTGGGGGTCACCCATTGTGATTGTTCCCAAAAAGAACGAAAAGTTGCGCGCGTGTGTGTGTGTGTGTGTGTGTGTGTGTGTGAACCTCAAAAAGGTAAACGCAGCAACAATAAGGGATAATTATCCCTTGCCAATCACAAAACATGTGCTTGAGAGGGTAGCGGGAAAACAGGCCTATTCATTTCTAGATCGGTTTTCGGTATACAACCAATTGGCAATTGCAATAGAGGATCAACACAAAACCACATTTGTCACAGAATAAGGAATATATGCGTATAGAGTTATGCCTTTTGGCCTAACCAGCCACCTTCCAAAGGTTAATGACTGATGCATTCAAAGAATACCTAAGAATATTCTTAAAAATATATATGGATGATCTCTGTGTCCACTCTCTTATTCGGGAAGAACACATTGACCATTTACAAAAGGTGTTTGAGAAGTGCAGAACAAATCGAATATGTCTCAACCCGGAAAGGTGCATTTTTATGGTGAAGCGGTCTGGGGCGGGCAACAAGAAGAGCAACCTCTAGACACCCTTCAAGGCTCCCGTGCTGCTCAATGGGGCTGGGGCACAACACAACACAAACCAAAACAACAAACCCACAGCCAAATCCCAACTACACAAGGGGCACCACCTAGTTTAAGAGCGAACTAGGATGCAAAAGAGGAGAATCGTTAGAGCAACCCACAAACAAGCAAGGAATTTACACTAACCCTAACACCAATGGAACACTCTCACACACTAAAACACGAAAGAGAGAGAGAGAGAGAGAGAGAGAGAGAGAGAGAGAGAGAGAGAGAGAGAGAGAGAGAGAGAGAGAGAGAGAGAGATGGTGCTCGGGCTGCTTTGAAGTGTATCGTTAATGATCAAGCAAACATAAATATATATATATATGTAAGAAAGAGAGAGAAGGGGGAAGGGGGTGCTTGTTGCACTAATGCCTTCTTACAAATCTGTCATGACCAATCAAAGTGAGATTAGTATTTGTTCAACATAGCCTGAGTAAATTACACCACAACACATCACAAGAAAAAAATCCACCCCAATCACTGTCTTAAGGCCAAAGGAGTCCTCTCCACCCTGTCGCCCTCTTACAGCATGTGGGATTTATGGCTAAATTGATAACAATACCCAGAGACAAGCTATCAAGAACTTAAATAAAACACCAAGACACTTACACATCATTATTGTCCATGACTTCACGTTGGAAGGGAGACAAGGTATCCATGCTTAGTCCAAATTCACCCTCCTTGATTCAGCAAATGTTGGGCTTACACTAGTAGGAGAAATGATAGATTTTCTACCCTCAGTTTAATGATCACTCTCTCTTGCAATGGCATAGAGTTCCCTTGCTAATCACCCCTAATACAACACATACATATGCCTAATGCCAATGAGATTCCACTCAAGAGCTCCTTCTCAAGAGGTTGAGCTTGGCTTCTCAAGCTATAGCATAGTGCTCTTTCTTCTCCCCCCCTTTTGTGCTAGCTACACCCTCCTTTTATAGCAATTTTGAAGGCTAGGGTTACTTCTCTAACCATGGTTGGGTTAGATTTTCAACAATTTATCTAATTTCTTTTGCTTGGAATTATCAAGAAGTTGGTGGGGAAAGAGAGAGGAGAGAAATGGAGGTGATAGGACTTTTCATAGTGGGTTAGTGTTAGTAGAGTTAGTATTAATTTACAAATGGAATTGGATATTTACAATGGGAGTATCCATGTAGGATACAAATAAGGAAGAAAAACTCTTAAGAGGTAAGAAAAGGTGGATTTCTTACAAGGTTGATGCTCCAAGTGTCTTGAGTAGGGCCAATTTTGACGCTTGTTGACGGTCCACTAGCTTTGACGGTACATTTTTTCTCCACTCTTGACCTTCCTTGAGAGACAAGGTAATTGAAGCTGAGTAATCAACCACCATGATGCTGTCTTTTAAGAGAAGAGGCTGAATTTTGTGGTTTTTTTTATAGATATGGGTAATTTGGAGGAGGAAAAATGAGACTAGGTGGTCAATTTTGGAATGGAATTGTGTGTGGGAGGTATGAGTTCACCATGGTTTCTCTTATTCTTCAAGGTTGAGGAGAAGGTGAGTAGGGTGCAGAGAGGAGTGGTGAGAGAGGTGGGGATGATGAGTGGAGAAGTGTGTGTGAAAGAGGAAAATGATAAAGTGGAAGAGAGAGTGTGGCTGCATAGCATGGGAAAACTGGGGTCCACTAATAAAATCATAGCTCACAGCTCGTAGCTCAAAAAAATATGAAAAAATTTGAGGCAAAAGTTCAGCCCACGAGCTACAACTTTTGTTTGTATCACCTTTTCAAATTCGGAGAGCAAGTGAACTTTAAAAATTCAGCAAAACCGATCGTTTTTTTCCACTGCACAAGGTCCTTGTGGGGTCCTTCTTTGGATGATTCTTTTGAATACCTCCAAGAGTGAGCCCTCCATAGTGCATGTATGCATGCCACCTACCCTTGACCTTATTTGGTAGGTCTATAATTGAAGATATTGTTGAGATCATGATATAAGTGAATAGTACAACTAAGAAAATCAAATATTGAGGGGTCTAAAAAATATGTACATGTCAAATATAAATAATACAAGTGGAAAAAATATAAAGGGGTCAAAAGAAATCTCTCTCATTATGAGGCTACCATAAAAAGATAAATATTCTTGGTGTTCTAATTTTTTAGAAAAAAACAAAATAGATGTAGGAAGGGAAAAATCACAATAGTGAAAAAATATACACATAAATAAAACTAGTTTTTTTGGATTTTTGTTGGGGTGGAGTTACACCAAATATAAGAGAAGCTTACATGAAAATATTTCTATATGGAATAAAGAGTATGAAAAGTGGTAAGAAAAATTGTGGTAATGGTGAGGCAATGTACAGAGCATAAATAACACACACCTAGGTAGAAATATTTAAATAAATACCAAAATAATTATGAAAAAATCTTTTATTTAGTCCCTATATACAAAGAAATATTTACATACGCATGGGCCATAATATACTTATATTTTTAATTTTTTTGGCTCAACTAGCCCAATGACTAGCTAATTGAGGGTTTTTTATTTCAGTAAGGAGATATGGGAAAAGTCCCCTAACTCACACGCACCTATATGCAGTGAAAGGGTGAGGGTAACCACAGTGTTTGAGTGATTTGATAGGGTGAGATAACTCACTATGGCAATTACAGAGAGCCGAAAAAACGGCTATCATTAGCCCTCCCTCAAGATGATGGTATATTCATGTACCATCATAAAGAATCTTTTCCAAAGAGAGTGCTTCAGAGTCCTTGACAAGATCTTCATTGTTTGGCCCCTTGGAATTTTGGTTTGTGTTACACTCATGCTTCATGGAACAATACTTACATGGCATAGTTGCCTTTTGCTCTGGTAGATCCTTTGGTAGAAGGCGACTCAAGTAAGGCTTCAAGCGATAGCCGTTTACCTTCCTGGAGTGCTCTTTACCATTCAAGTCCATAAGTTGATAGTAACTTGAATTGAAAGCCTTCTTGACTTTGTATGGCCCCTGCCATCTTGTTTCAAATTTGGCATCAAAACGATTATCGAGTCGATTGTCATACCTTAGCACAAGATCTCCTTCATTGATGCCTTTGTCCTTCAGTTTCTTGTCAAGCTTCTCCTTTGTCTGTGTGGCTTTCCTCTTATAGCACTCGTATGCTGCTTCTCTTTTCCACTCAAGCTCAGCTAAGGTAAGAAGTCGATCCATCCATGCTTCTTGATCATCTTGTGCTGATTTTCCATGAATTCGCATTGTTGGAATGTTTAGTTCAATTGGCTGTAAAGCCTCTTGACCATAGACCAAGTGAAATGGTGTGAACTCCGTGGCTTCCCTATATGTGGTTCGATACGCCCACAAGGCACCATCCAAGAAGTCATCCCACAACTTTGTCTTGTTTTTCACCATCTTTCTAATGATGCCTGCAATGACACCATTAGCTTTTTCTACCAAACCATTTGATTGGGGATAGTAGGGTGTACTGTGACGATGTAGAATGCGAAGTTCTTCACAGACTTCTGTGAGCAATCCCTTTCTAAACCCTGGACCATTATCAGAAACAATCTCCAAAGGTGTGCCAAATCTACAACAAATGTGAGTGTAGACGAATTTGCTCACTGTCCTCTCATTTACCTTTGCCACACTTTGTGCTTCCACCCACCTAGTCATATAGCTACAGCCACTAGAATGTAGAGTTTACCATTTTTTGTCCTAGGCAGAGGACCCATAGCATCAATGCCCCACTTTTCAAAGGGTCCATTTGCAAGCACAATTTGCCTTGGACCATAAATCAATCTTCTATTCCCATTTACCTGACAATTGTGACAACTTTTACACCAACGTTGGACATCCACATGCAGACTTGGCCAAACATACCCCGCAAGCAAAATCTTCTTCACAGTTAATTCTTGGGAAAAATGACCACCACATGCCTCTTCATGCAAACCTTTTAGAATGGCTGGAATTTCCTCGATAGTTGGTACTCTTCTGCACACTTGATCCTTCCCTTTTTGATAGAGGGAGCCTTCTAGGAAGAGATAGAAACTTGCCTTCTTCATGAGTCTCCTCTTCTGAGCCTTCGTGAAGTCTTGTGGAAACTCACCCTCCAAAATGTAGCCAATAATGGGAGCCAATGACTCCAATCCCTGGTATCTCGGTTGCTTGACAGCTGCTGCCACCATGATGACCTGCACTTCTCTCTCAACACATGTAACTGCTTGTTGTGCAAGTAAATCAGCATCTTCATTTTTTTTCCTCGGAATATGATATAGTTGCACTTCTTCAAACTGATTAAACATCCTACGAATGGCATGAACTTTTGTCCTTAAGCTTTCATTCTTGCATGCCCAAATGCCTAAAATCTGTTTAATAATGAGAAGTGCATCTCCCTTTACCATGAGACGTTTTATCCCTTGGCCAATGCACATCTTCAAACCATGAAGTAGTGTGTCGTATTCTGCTTCATTGTTGCTAGTTGAACCTGGTAGATTGACCTTCTCTTTCATGACCACCTCTCCACTTGGGTTGAGCAACACTAGCCCTCCCCCTGCTTTCCCTGTGGATCGTCGAAAAGCTCCATCAAAGAACAAGGTAAAAGCATTAGGAATACTTTTTGGTGGTGGCAATGGTAGGGTCTTTACTTCAGGCACCTTAATCTCCTTTTCATGCACCCTATAAGTGAGAATCCCTGCCAATTGTGCACGCACACTATCTTCTACCTTGAAAGAGTATTGAAACTCTTGCAACTCCATAATCCACTTTGAGATCCTAGTACTAAGATTCATTTGAGATGACACCCAAGGGAACAAATTCTCTGCGGTGAGGATTACAAAAGGTTTTGGGAGCAAGTAGGATCTAAACTTCTGTTACCATATACATGTGGTAGTGATGTGTGTGAACACACTAGGACCGCCGGGGCATTTTTTCCCTCTTTAGGAGGTTTTTTCCCCCGTGCATTGTATATACGCCCATCACTCTAGGGCTATCTATCTTTCCATTGCACACTAAGGAATACACTCTCTATTGTGTGCCTTGAGCTTCCTTCGTCTTCTCCAAGCTGTGTGTGTTTCTCTTCAACCCTAATTCCAACAATTGCTATCAGAGCAGGTCACGTCCTCCCGGGCTTAGTCGCCAGCTGCTCCAGCACACGCCTGCTCACTTTCTCCGATTTCAGTGAGCTTTGGCAAGCGGTCGCAGGTCGACAAATATTTTGGGCGAGCTCGAAGAGCTCGGTCTGCTCAGAATTTTGATTTGGGCTCATTTCGGCCTCCGTTTCCACTACGGGCAGTACTGCACAGGTTATTTCGTCATTTTGTGCAGATTTTCTGTCAGTGCCGTTTTCTGCATAACAGGTGCCTTATAGTCTTCTACGGTTTGTGCTATATAGCACAAGTTGTTCCCGCTTCATTTCTCCTATTTTCGGGCAGTTTTCACATCAGGTGCAGCATTTACCATGGCTGACAACAACAACACAGATGTGTTCAAGATGTTTGCTGCTGAGGACAGGTTGGATGGGGACAACTACCCTATGTGGGCTTATATGATGCAACACGTTCTTGTGTCAAAAGGTGTCTGGAACATTGTGCAGGGCATTGATGTACGTCCTGGTTCTGAAGATGTAAGCGATATTGAGGATGTTGCAGGTCTTGCTGCAAGGATTGCAGCTGTTAGAGTTGTTTTGCCTACAGCAGAACAAGCTCGTTGGGATGTTAAGGATGCGCAGGCTCATGCATTGATTGCGTTGTCTGTGAACCGCACCATTATTCCTCACATCCGTTCAGCAAAATCTGCAAAACAGGCTTGGGATATTCTAGCAGGTCTTTATGCAAGCCGCAATGAGGCTAAAATTGCTTTGCTGCGTAAAGAGCTAGAGTCGAAGATTATGCATGAGGAAGATGATATGGACACTTTCCTTGCTAGTGTCAAGGATATCAATGAGCAACTCATTTCTGCAGGTGAAGTCATTTCTGACAGTTCCCTTGTGCAGACTGTTCTTGATGCCTTACCAGATTCCTACCAGACTTTTGCTAGTACTTGGAGACTGATGACCCAAGGAAATCCTGAAGTTGTCAAGTTTGATGCATTATGCACATTGCTGTTGCAAGAGTCACTTTCTAGAAAAAACAGGACTAGGCAGCGTGCAGTTGAACAGGCTTTTATTGCTTCTCAAAGAAAGGGTGGTAACAGTAATGCAGCCACTTCTTATGGTTCTGCTGCGAGTGGCAAAAATTCTGTTCCTAATGCTTCTGCTGGCAGCACTTCGTCTGGCAATTCTGGTGATAAGGGCAAAAAGAAGATGCGTTGCCATTATTGTAAAGCCAATGATCACTTGATCAAGTCGTGTCCTAAGTTGAAGGCCAAAGAGGCTAAGAAGAAAGAGGGTGGTTCCACTGCAAATGCTGGTTCCACTACAAATGCAGCCATTGTTGAGTCTTCTGTGAAAGGAGATTGTGATGCTGATGTTGATGCAGAATGGGCTTTTAGCGCAGAGTGCACTTACAATCCTGTTGTCCATGATGCATGCTTGTCAGTTGTTGCAGATTCACATGTGTGGTATTTCGACAGTGGTGCTACAAAGCACATTACCTCACATCGTGAATTGTTTACCTCTCTCGAGTCTGTCCCTCATGGGAATTCAGTCACTTGTGCCAACAATGCCTCTTATCCAGTTCAGGGAGTTGGAAAGATTGTGCTCACTGCTGCTAATGGCAGTTCCTTCACACTTGTTGATGCACTTTATGTACCTGGGATCAAGAAGAATCTCTTGTCTGTATCCGCACTTGCTAGACTTGGACTTGTAGTCAAATTTGTGGATGACAGATGTACAGTTCATGATCTCAGTTTTGGTGATGAAATTGTTGCATCTGGGCTTTTGTGCCGTGGGCTGTATAAGCTCACTTTGTATGACAAGTGTGGACAAAATTTTGCAAATGCTGTTGCAGATTCAAGGGCTATTTCAGATGCAAAACTTTGGCATGCACGTTTTGGTCATCTGAATTTTGCCAGTTTGCTGCGTTTGCAGAAATCTGATATGGTTGCTTCTTTGCCGCCTCTTGAAGCACCTATCAAACATGTTTGTGAAGGCTGTATTCTGGGTAAAATGCAGCGTTCTAAGTTTCCAAAGGATGGTTCAGTTAGGGCCACATGCAGGTTGCAGCTTGTGCATAGTGACGTTTGTGGGCCCATGCAAACTCCGTCCTTGGGCAATTACCTGTACTTCGTGACTTTCATTGATGATTACTCCAGGCATGCGTGGGTATTTCCGCTTAAAGCGAAGTCCGAAGTTTTTATGTGCTTCAAACAATTTTTGGCTATGGCTGAAAATGTCTCAAAATGTACTATGGGCACCCTCCGTTCCGATCGAGGGGGGGAGTATATGTCTCATGAATTTAATGCATTTCTGGCTAGTCGTGGGATAAAACACCAATGTACAGTGCCTTATACACCTCAGCAAATTGGTGTTGCTGAGAGGAAAAACAGGTCACTAACAGAAATGGCACGATGTATGGTCAAAAGTCAAGCTTTGCCGCATTCTTTTTGGCTTGAGGCCATCATGTGTGCCACTTATGTACTTAACAGGTGTCCTACGAAAGCTTTGCAGTCTATTACTCCATATGAAGCATGGCATGATAGAAAACCTTCTATTGAGCACATGCGTGTTTTTGGCTATTTGGCATATGCTTTGGTGCCACAAGTGCAGCGCAGAAAATTGGATGATAAGGCTGTCAAATGTATTTTTGTTGGTTATAGTGCTGAAAGCAAAGGTTACAGGTTGTATCATCCGCAAACAAAACGTATTCTGGTTTCACGGGATGTAGTGTTTGTGGAAGATTCTGTTCAACCCTTGCTGTCATGTACTAGAGACAGTAATGTAAGCTCACAGGACATTTATGACACTTTGTTGCCTCTTTTCAGTGGTGGAAATACGAACGTAAGTTCCAATGAGGCAAATGTACAGCCTATGGGGGTTTCTGAAAATGTTTTAGAACAGCCTATTACTGATGCAGATGTACATGATGTACTTGATGAGGAAAGGGCTGAAAATGAGCAGGCTAGAGGTATGCCAAAATGGCTGGTGCACACTTTGCGTGACAGTAAATTGGATGCACCTTTATCTAGTCGTACTCGTTCAAGCTCTCGCCATGCATCTTATGCATCAGATTGTTATGCTTTGGCTGTGTCTAGTTTACATGATGTTGAGGAGCCTCTGTCTTTTGATGAAGCACAGAATTCAGAAAATTGGATTGCTGCCATGAAATCAGAATATGATGCACTTATAGAGAATGACACATGGACTTTATGTGATTTGCCTCCTGGCAAAAAGGCCATTGGTACGAAGTGGGTTTACAAGTTGAAACGCAAGCCGGATGGTGAGATCGATCGCCATAAGGCTCGACTTGTTGCAAAGGGTTATGCACAACAAAAAGGCATAGATTATGAAGAGACTTTTGCTCCCACTTGTCGTATGACTACTGTGCGTTTTCTATGTGCATTGGCAGCTCATTTTGGTTGGGATGTACATCAATCAGACATTGTTACTGCTTTCTTGAATGGTGACATATTTGAGGAAGTTTATGTAACGCAGCCTCGCGGTTTTGTCATAAAAGGACAAGAGGACAAAGTGTGCAAATGTAAGAAGGCTTTGTATGGGTTGAAGCAATCTCCTCGTGCTTGGTATGAGAAAGCTGACACTCATTTGGTTAAACGAGGCTTTCGTAACAGTCCAACAGAAAGCACATTGTATGTAAAGCGTGAGGATGATGTATTTCTCATTGTGGTTCTTTATGTTGATGATTTGTTGATCACTGGACCAAATGAGAGACATATTGCTGAATTTAAGGCTGATTTGAATGCTACTTTCAAGATGAAAGATTTGGGGCTGTTGCATCATTACTTGGGTATACAGTTTAAGCAGTGTGATGGTGGTATTGCCTTGTGTCAGAAAAGTTACATAGAGACATTGCTATGTAAGTTTGGACTTGAGGATTGCAAACCTATTGCCACTCCCATGGAAACAGGTTTGAAGTTGAGTCTACATGATGCTGGCGATCCTGCTGATGTCACTCTTTACCAAACTGCTGTTGGCTGCCTCATTTATGTATGCAACACGAGGCCAGATATTCAGTTTGCAGTCTCGCAGGTCAGCAGATTTATGCATAGCCCAGGGTCTAAGCATTGGCAGGCTGTCAAGAGGATTTTCCGCTACCTTAGTGGCACTTTACATCTTGGCTTGTTTTATCCCAAGGGGGGATCATTGCCGCCAGACTTACATGCTTTTTCGGACTCAGATTGGGCTGGTTGTTTTGACACGCGAGTGTCCACAAGTGGTTTTTGTTTCATGCTTGGCAGTTCATGTATATCATGGTTGAGCAAGAAGCAACCTACTGTGGCCACTTCAAGTTGTGAGGCTGAGTACAAGGCAGTCTTCACAGCTACGGTTGAGTGTGTATGGCTCAGACGCCTTATGGTTGACTTGGGTGTTGGACAGGACACTGCCAACACTATCTACACTGACAGTCAGAGCGCATTGGCAGTTGCGAGGAACCCAGTTTTTCATGCTCGCACAAAGCACATTGAGGTGCATTACCACTATGTCAGGGAGAGGCTCTCAGCAGGAGAGATCAGCTTGGCTTATGTGCCAACACAAGACAACCTTGCAGATCTTTTCACAAAGGCATTGTCTCGTGAGAAGCTTGAAGCTTTCCGCAAAGCTTTGGGCTTACTCCCCTTTGTGGACTGATCCTGTCCTCAGGGCATGGCACTTCCCTTTACTCATGTGCCAGCTCTCGTTCACCGCATCACTCCAGGGGGGATTTGTTACCATATACATGTGGTAGTGATGTGTGTGAACACACTAGGACCGCCGGGGCATTTTTTCCCTCTTTAGGAGGTTTTTTCCCCCGTGCATTGTATATACGCCCATCACTCTAGGGCTATCTATCTTTCCATTGCACACTAAGGAATACACTCTCTATTGTGTGCCTTGAGCTTCCTTCGTCTTCTCCAAGCTGTGTGTGTTTCTCTTCAACCCTAATTCCAACAACTTCCTTATCGCAAACATGAGAGAAAGCATCATGAGTTCTGCCTCCGTGTAGTCTCTCTCTAAAGCATTCATGACCCTACTAGCAAAGTAGATGGGCCGCATCCTGGTACTATAGGGATCTTATTGTAGCAAAACTGCACCAATTGTTTCTTTCCCAGCACTAGAGCTAACAAAGAATGTGTACTCCCAACAAGGAGGCATGAGTGTTGGTAGCTCTGACAAAATGGCTTTAACGTTACAAAAGTACTCTTCAAGCTCATCAGACCATGCAAATTCTACTTGTTGTGTCAACTTTTGCAAAGGGTGAAGTAACTCCGAGGCTAAGTAACTCCATGCCTCTTCATACTTCACCTTTTGAATGAATGAGATGACCTCCTTAAGACTCTTGGGTGATGGTAGCTCAATAAGAGCCTTTGCCTTTGAAGGATCCACTTCAATGCCTTTATAAGAAACTTTATGACCAAGCAAGATTACTTCATCCTCACCTATATGGCACTTGTCGGGGTTGAGTTGACCTCCCATGTCGTAGAGCACCAGATTTGAAAAAGATGTTCCATGTACACATTGATGCCTCTGCATACACTATTGGGAGTATTCTGGCTCAATCTGGGGACAGAACAATGGATTTTCCAGTTTGTTATGTGAGCCGACAGCTAAATAGTGCAGAAAAAAACTATACCACCAATGAAAGAGAGGGATTAGGAATGATATATGATGTAAAGAAATTTTGGCATTATCTCCTTGCAAACAAATTTGTGTTCTTCACAGATCACCAAGCTCTTATGTATCTAGTAAACAAACCATGCAATACTGGGAGAATTGTACGTTGGTTTCTTATATTTCTAGAGTTTGACTTCACAGTGGTAGTAAAAAAAGGTAAAACGCATCTACGAGCGGATCATCTTTCAAGGCTACAAAACGGGGAAGCTCCTGAAGGAGTCGATGATGACATACCTGATGCTTATCTTTTCAATATTGAAATGATACCCAAATGGTCTCAAAAAATTGTTAGCATTTTTCCTTTGGAGGTAGATTTGATAAAAAGGAAGAGGGATCCAAACAACAAACATTTCTACAAACAAAAAATTTCAATTTTTTGCAGATCGAGCTTCATCCCTAGCTGACAATTCTTGTTAGGTGAGTTCTCGCTGTGCTGACGTCCATCGCGGCGTATCCGCCAACATTGGCGCCGTTGCCAGGGACGACTATACCATCTAGGCTCGTACAAAATTCTACGATTATGCATAAATCTAGAGGAATTCGAGTATTATCTTGAGGAAGCACACATCCAATACTATGTATTTCATTGTTCAACAATGAAAACACACCAAAGATTGAAACACTTAGAAGTATATTGGCCAACTATGTATGCTGACACACATGCTTATGTTAACAAATGTATTATATGTAGTGCCCAAACGACCGGTGGATCCCGCGACATTGTTTCAGGTAACCATTGCACCTGCATGGAGTCAATATATCATTGATTTCTTAACAACAAGGACATTTTTTGAAAACATAAAAAAAGCACGACAAAGGGCTATGTAGTTGGAGGCTTAAGACTTTAATTTAATTGAAAATCAACTCTACAAGCGAGGAAAGGACAATCAAGTTAGAATCTGTGCAAGTGAAAGTGAATACCTGTTGATTCTAGAACATGCACATGGAGGAATAAGTGGAGGCCATTTTTCAGGCGATAAGACGGTAAAAATTGTCTTAACCGCGGGGATATGGTGTCCTCATTGCACATGGATGCTGAGGAATTTGTAAAGCATTGTGACGCATGTCAGCGCACTAAAGTGCCGACAAAAAGAGATGAGAACTCTCTAAGCGTAGATGATCTCTCTTCAAGAGTAGATGATCTTGAAAAGCTAGATGAACTTCGACTGAGAGTTGTAGCTTCGATCTATGCTCAGAAGAAAGACAAAAGGAGTTTTTTGACAAGCATGTGCACATGAAAGATTTTAAAACATGTGATTATGTACTTGTTTACACTTTGAAGCAACATGCCAAAAAACTTAAAAAGCAAGGGATGGGACCCTTTGTGATTAGTGACTTATCACAAAGCGGAGCCCTCAAACTTGCTACATTGGAAGGTGAAGAAATGCCAAATTGGATTAGTGGGTGTCGGTTAAAAAAGTATCATTTACCACTAACACAAGATATGCTTCAACAAATCCATCATGAAAAACAACGGACAAAGGAGAAGCAGAGGGTAAGAGAAGAAGCACAAGCAGAAGCAAAAGAACGCATTGCAAAAAGAAGGCTTCTACGACAATAACAACAAATTGGATCACCGTTGTGAATAAATGCTATTCGATTAACGCATTTTAATGAAGACACAATGGATCCAATAATTGCAGTCAAAGTGGGTAGCAACAAAGTTGACTCGACGGCATTGCCTAATTCAGGAGCTCAAGAAAATCTGATTTCTTGCAAATTATATAAACAGCTCAAGCTTGAAGAACAACTCCATCCTACTCAACAAGCACTGAAAAGCAGTACATCACATTCATTAAGCATGTTGGGCTGGACGATATTGCATGTACAAATACATCAATATGTTTATCCCCACAAGTTTTATGTGGTTGAGGATGCGAGCACACTACATCCAATGTTGTTGGGACAACCATGGCAGAAAGAATATAATGTGCAGATAGATTGGAGTTTGAATACGGTCAAAATTCAACAAGCACAAGAACACCAGGTGGTAGCCTTTGCTCAGACAACCTGGAAGAACCAAATAATGGTGCCACAATCACTTCATAAAGAGCAAAAAAGATGGGTGCCACTTAACCAGCAAAAGATACCTACGAAGGATAACCAGGAAACCTCCCACCATATTCAATCAAAAAATGAGACACCACAGACGGCAATGAATAGATTAAGGTCAGAAATACGCAAACAACAGATATGGGTACGGAAGGATGGAAATGAACGAGCCTACAAACCACAATGCAATAGCAGACAACCTCCGAAAAACAATGTTAAACAAACACCGAAGAGGGTCATAAAACAAATATGGATACCGAAAAACGTACTCAATCGCCAACTACATGAGACACACATTTGGATCCCCAAAGTGACGCTACAGGAACTCCCTTCAGTACAAGCAACACCAGCAGCCAAACAATCACTAAATCCTACATCGGCAAACCGATCTATGTGGGTGCCGATCAAAAGAACAGCAATAACGACCAAAAAAGAGGCCATAAACCTACAAACGCCTCCAAATCAAAGCTACAAATGGCAATCAAAAGAGAAAAATATTATGGCCACATCGGACACGACACTCCCATCCACGGAGACTACAACGGCCATATCTACAGTACTGCAAACCAAGCCACTTTCGCACAAAAGACGATCAAACAACGAGCGACAGAATTACAACTTTTAATTGCAACAAAAATCTGCCAACCAAACCAGTAACAAACAGGAAACCTCGACGTCGAATGCCAATAAGAATCTTGCTTATTCCCTCCTCTCGCACCGCATTAATTTTACCATGCATTGACTGAGTATGCATCAGGTAGGGCCACGTTACAAGTCCACGCATTAGCACAATTTTAACCCATGCACTGCACATACCCTGAGGCGATACCTTGCCATCCAAGAAGACTCCGATTAGGAGGGGGGGAGGCATTCTCATTGCGAACCCGATGACCGTAAAAAGTAGCAAAAAAGGCATGTTTTGACTATTTTTGTGGGGTTTACGTTTGATTGTGAAATTTTCTGGACTAAGCTAAGTACATATGCCCTTATACAACATTAATCTATAGATATATGAGGCCAAACGCCAAATTGAGGCCTATAGGTGTGTGTGTATATATGTAAAGAAAGCCATTGTTTGGACAAAATAATGGTAAATCTGAGAAATCCGGCCATAAAAATTACATGTGAGTGTACATAGTGTGTTGGGGTGAAGTTTTTGATTTATTTTTTATTTTTGGGAGTTTTTTGGGTTGACTTTGCTATTTTCCTTTTAATTTTACTAATTATTGGTAGAAAAACTTCAAAAATACAAAAAGCAAGTGAATTGCGAACGTAATGAAAAACAAAAAAGATGGGGATGATCAGTGACTATAAGACAATCTAGGGTACAATGTGGGTGCAATTATGAGAATGAAGCGGGAGGCGTGTTGTGGCCAGATTTTGACCGAATCGTCAAAATTCAGAAACGGGGCAAACGGAGTCCAAATGGAGAACTTGTCGAGTCTAAACCACGTTTCGCGAAAAGTTAGAAGCACATGTCAAATTTCATGAAAAATGGTTTGGGGACCCCCATTATAAGATTTTTTCACTCCACTTAGAGCTCATTTCTACTATTTCACTTGTGAGAGAGAGCTCTAGCCACCTAGAGCGCACATGACTTCCAGCAGCTGATACGCCACGCACAGGCACCCGATGGCCACCAGATATGAGAGGTAGGCTTAGCACCTTATGCTCTTCGTGTATATTTGATGTTTTATCGCCAAGACTACCATAGAACTCCAACGGGGTTTGCAGGGTAGAGGCCTGTTAGCATAGATAGCCACCTAACGGCTAACCCAATACCAACAAGGCTTCATAGGGGGTTTACCCTAGCCTAGGAGACCAATCTTGGATTCCCAAAGGAGGCAAGAAAGCAACGGAGAAAACCCTGGCACCTCAAGCCCTGCAAGATGCCACAAAGAGGAAAATCCGACAAAAGTGGCCCAAATGATACCAAAACTCATGGGTAGGAGCTTCTCGACGAGCTCTACAAGGCTACATAGGCCACATGGCCATAAGGCAACCCAAAGAAGGCCTAAGCTTCAGAAACGGCATCAGAAACGCAAAGCATCACTTGGCTCTCACAGCCAAGCGAGACGTCTTTTTGCCACCAAACTTCACGAGCGGCTTACCAAGGCCTTCAACAACCAAGTCCTATGGTGGTAGACCACTACAAATCATCGGGGGCATGCAAACGCAATCATGTGTGCTTCCAAAGCGACAAATCGCCAAACGAAGCTCAGGTGAAGCCAAAGCCAACAAAAACCACATGGCAAGGTTCCCCAAGGGTTCATGAAGTTATGTTGGTCATCGTCAAGAAATTTCATCGCGGAAAAGCTCTCATAGAGTCAGAAATAGCCTCTGAGGCTCTGAAAGCCAAGAAGGGAGTTTCTAACTAACCATTTGATTTTTTAATTCAAATAAGGCACAAAGGGGACTTATGGAGGTCATATGCACATAGTAGTAGGACTTGCTCCAAAAAAATGCACAGGAGACATCCTACGCATAGGATGTCTCAAGGCCACTTTTGGACACCCAACTCATCATTCAGCCATACACACAGCCTCTACATGTCATTTACATCTTATCCCTCAAGTTTCACTCCATTTGGACCAAGTTTGACCTCTTATGCATCAAAAATCGCAAAGTCAGAGCATAGAGGCAAGAAATGGTCATAGACCTATCAGAAATGATCCAAATCAAGTGAAACTTGAACCACACACTCTTCATAACATGTCAAAGCTAACTGTGAGGTCACATCTTCAAAATCGTTTAAAAGACATACTACACGTAGTATGTCTCCAAGCTTGAAATGACCTCCAGGTGGATTTTTTGATCTTCATACATCTTTATCACATTCATACAAGCCCACCCACCAAGTTTCAAGCCAAACAGATTACTTTTTGGCCTCATAGCTCCATAGATGGACTTTTCAGACTCTGAAACACCAGAAATGGTCTTCCTACCCTCAAAACTTATCCAAATTCAAATCTAAGACCATGGTAATGGGTCCACAGGCTATGCCCTATCATACTGATAAGTTTCATGCAATTCTGAGCAAAAACACATACTACTATGAAGTATGTCTCCAAGGTCATATTGACCTACTAAGCAAAGTTTGACATCATGAATGTGACCAACATGCTACAAGAAGCCTACATATTAAGTTTTAAGTCATTTGGAGAACATTTGCTCATCATATCAGGACATCCTACTCATTTGTACACCAAAAGCCTAAAATAGTCCAAAATTGCACTTTTTGGTGTCTAAATAAAAATCCAAGCACATAGTTGTGATGTACAGGTCATGAGCTATCATCATGTCAAGTTTCAAGTCATTCTAATGAAAAAGACATCCTATGCATATGATGTCTTTAGGCTTATTTTGCAGCACAAATCCTATTGTTTTCACTTGCAGGGCATCCTTAGTCCCTCTTGAGCTCATGTTTCAATTTTCAAGTCAATTGGATAGTTAAAACTCAGTTTATCAGCTAATCTGTTTTTTTTTTAATGCTAACTTTGGACTACTAAGTCCAACACGATCCATGGCAGCCCCCACTAAGTCACCAGCAAAGAAGAAAAGAATGACCAACAAGGATTACCTGGATGAGGTGGAGCCATTTATAATACCAACAGGAACCATAAAGCCCACTACTACTTGGGTACAAAGCAACTTACTTGAAGCAAACGACCTCAGAATCTACCAAGGCATGTTCAAAGACCTAGAGGGCAATGCCATAGAGCTGCCAATGATATCACAGGAACTCAATGAGTTCACAAGAAGGCCAGAGATAGTGTCTATCTTGGAAAAGTTAGACTTACACAATTATTTTGAGGCTTTGCCAAGAGGAATTGACATTCAGAGAGTCTAGGAATTCGTCACAACAATAAAGGAGAATGGCATAGCCAAGGTGACAGATCTGCAAGGAAAGAACAGAATGATTGTGACACATCAGAGGTGGTTGCAAGTGCCTTGAACCTCTCTAATACAGGAGACAGTTTCAACAAGAGGCGAGAAGAGGTGAAGGTGGAAACCAAGAAGAACTACACCCTCGAGGATATTGCGGATTCAATGGTGGAAACCATGTGCCAACTATACAACCAATATTTCCATATCTGCACCAAGAGGCCTCAAAAGTACAATGTGCCACCTGCAGCAATTGGAACAACATTCACATGGGCAATGAAGACAAGCCACCCAGGAGAGATAGATTATACGAAATACCTGCAGTACCACATTGTGAGGATGGGAACCAAGAATCCCACATATATTGCAGCAGGGGAGATGCTCACCAAGGTAATATATGAAGCTCTAAATGCTAAAGGCCAGTGGCCTCTTCCTCCATCACAGAATGAGTGGTTGAAGCTGACAGAAGACAAGGAAGAGGAGCAACCTACAGCTCCCAGGGTGGTCACCAGGCTGAAAAGAAGGTTAGAGATAGTAGTGGAAGAGCCACCTCATCCAAAGAAAGGAAAGAAAGCTACCATTCAGATGCCAGCAAAAGAGACTAAATCCCAGAAAGCCGCTCGGCTAGAGAGGCTGATGGAGAGTTTCAGAGCCGAAAGAAGGCTTAAAGTAGACCTAAGCGAATTATGGAAGCCCTCACTTGAGGCCATGTTTGGATATTCTCAAAGGACTAATAGGGATCGCTTCAAAGATTATATAAATAATTTCGAGATCCTAGATGCGACGGCCAAGAATATTCCAATTATACCTTTTACTGAAGACGAAGTTGATGATGTGAGGCGGCAGCTGTTAGAAGAGCAGGAAAGTGTAGAGCGAGAGAGGAAAACAAAGGCTGATCGGGACTTCACAAAGAAGAAATCAACCCCACCATCAAGCCGCGAGTCCAATCGTCCACCATCACCACCTCCTCCTAGTCCTCCTCAACCTCTACAGACTGAGGAGTTGATTAAATCTGAGAAGCCGCAAGACTCCAAGAAAGAAGAGGACAAAGAGAAAGAGCAGAAGGAAGAGTTTGAACCAAAGCCTGACAAGCAAGATCCGAAAGCAAAAATCTATAGAATATTCTTGGATCTACTAGCTATTGGATACACCCGAGAAGAGGCAACTCATATAGCTTTTCAACTGTCAACCCCTAAACCAAAAGAATACACGCTGAGCCCTTGTTTGGTGGAGCTAAAGGAGATTGCAACAGATACAATGGATTTGCAACCACAAGCCGACAATTGGGAAGAAGTGATGCAGAACTGCAAGGATTAAGAGCCAGATCAGTGGCCAAAGAGATTGAGTATGAAGGGCTGAAGTTGGGTGAAGTAAAGGTGAAAGCTGAAGTGGAAACACTTCAGAAGCAAAGTCAAGAGAAAATGCACAGCCAAGCACAGCTGCAAGTTGAACTAGAAGCAGCACTGAAGAAATGTCAAGAGTTAGAAATTCAAAACCAAGAAACCACTGAGAAGCCAATGAACTCTGAAGAAGAGTACCAAAAAATCAGCAATGCTCTAATTGAAGCCGAAAAGGAAAGGGATGGGCTCATCCTACAGCTGGTGGAAGAGTCAAAAGAGGTTGAGAGCTTGAGGGAGGCCAAAGACAAAGCTAAAATATCACATGAGGCTAGCCAAGATGAGGTGATCGAACTAAAGGATCAAATCAAAGTGAAAGATCAAACGATTCATAGGTTGAGAGCGTCTCCGGGCAGAGCAAGAGCTGCAGCTGCAACTAGTACTAGCCAAGATAAAGACGTGTTTGAAGAACAAATGATAGAACTTCAAAAAGAGCTGACGCTTGAAAAGAGGCAGAGAGTAATGCTAGCAGAGGGATCAATGGTGGTACAAGGCACGTTAGAAGGTGATAACAAATCATTGAAAGAGAAATTGGATAGGCTTCAGAAAAGACTAGAAGATGACACAAAGACGCTGTAGACAGAGAATGATGAGGTAAGGCAGAAGCTAGAGAAAGCTGATAGAGTCAATGTAGAACTTAATGACCTATTAGTAGCAGTGAGCAAGCTCAGTTAGCAAAAGACGACTTACAGAAGCAGCTGGACGAACTTAAGAGCCAACCAAGTGAAGAACCTCAACAAAGTCATGGGCCGGCTGCTATGGAAGGAATTGATATAGAGAATGTGTCAGGTCCGGTGGACACAACAATACAAGAGGACATTCATGTGGGACCCTTACAAGAACCCCAGGATTTGACACAAGAAGAAGAAGACAATCTACAGAAAGCAATAGAAGCAGCCATAAAAGACACCGCCAAAGAAGCAATGATGTGGGAGCAAAGGGTGTTGAAGTCCATGACCATTCAGAGATTAGATGCAGATGTCGTTCGACATGAATGGCTACAACCCTCTCTCCCCTATCCTCTTCTAAAATACGAGGCTGCTACACTCAACAAGAGGATTAAAGAGGAGCCTATAGTGACGATGTACCATGAAGACATCACCAAACCAGAAGGTGTTAAGCTCATTGTGGACTCTCAACCAAAATGGAGGAAGGCATGGCTCACTAAATACCCACAGTATTTAGTACATTTGGTAGAGGCGCCTAAAATGATCAGAGATGACCTTAGCTTTTGCCCTCTACCAAGGATGCGGACATGGAAGGAACATGAACTGCTGAAGAGAAGCCACCCCGCGTGGCTCAACTACCCGAAGCTACCAGGCTTGAAGGCAGGCGAGAGAATGAGTGAGCATTACATGGTGAAAACCCTAACGGGCGCCATTAAATTGTTCACCGGCTCACCTAACCTCTCTTGCATTATGCTTAGAAAGATATGTAAAACACTTTTGGTAGTCTTTGAGGTCTTCAAACCTAGACAAGCAACAGATAGCATATTCTTCTTCCAGGACACTTATAGATGTACTTATGAATTGTCTGCTCAACCTTCACATGAGGTGATACATGCCCTCTACCAAAGAATAATGTTCCTGCCCTCATACCATCTCCAAGACTTTGAAGAAGCCTTCTACACCGGCTTCTTCACCATCGACACAGATATATTCGGCCCATCATTAGTGGCCCAGCATGCACGGTATGAGTCCGATTTGAAGATGCGCGACATCCTCCAATGAAGCAACAGCTCTACTGTCATGTCGGGGACGACATGAGCTAGGAGGGGGGGAGTGTTAGCTGAAGACGGGCGGCCACACTCAACTGAAGACTGACGAAATGATAAAAGAAGAAAATCCTATGTAGTCATTCCCTGATTAAGAAAACCCGTAATTTCACTTGTAAATACTTGGGGCTTGCAGAAGTTTCCAATTTTGTATATTATTTTTTCCATTAGACTAAGTAGGATTTCACTTTGGAACATGAGGTTTTGTATTTGGAAGGTATCTATACCAAATTCTAACCTTAATAAAAGGACCCCCTTTGTTCATTCTATGAAGTGTCTGTGAGAAGCGTATTCTGTGTACGAGAGAGAGTGAGAGCTTATCTTGATGCTATGCGCACACTGGTGGTTGGAATTGAGTACGGAGAAGTGCAGCGTGTTGCCCCCGGAGAGTGCTACGCACCAATACCCACACTGCGCGTGTACGACTCGGCTTCGCAAGATTGATCCCATGAGCTATTTCTAGGGATTCGATAAGCAAACGGTGTCTGTTTTTGCATTTCAGTATATCCACGCGTTCGTATTGAGTAGAGCTATACATTAGGCACCTTAGTTTTCAGAAACGTCTACCTGCAAAAAACTGTTAGACATCCTTCATGATTCTGTACTGGTTGTTTATGGGTAGGGTTTTGGGTCACGGACCTTAGGGAGAGTGGCCTATTGGTGTTAATACGATATCCCTCAAGTTTCATAGCATTTTGAGAACATCTAATGGGTATTTGGCTCATGGAAGCGTTGTAGGAAATCTCCTATTGTGCACAATAGTAGGCTATAACTTAGACATTGGGTAGAGACCTCTGTAGGAAGTAGTCAATAGTTGGTCAAGCGTAGGTTGACACCCTATGCTTGCTTCCACGCGCCTGCGGGTCGAGCTTCATCCTTAGCTGACAATTCTTGTTAGGTGAGTTCTCGTTGTCCTGACGTCCGTCGTGTCGTATCCACCAGCACAAGTTCAAAATGCTTATGAGTAACAAAAATTGCCAAAATCCAAACATCAGGAGTATCACACTTGGATCAAAAGGAGTGGTGGCCTTTTGATCAGAATGGTATGTATGTATATAGCTATTTAAGGTTGTTTTTTTTTTAAGGGGATATATAATAACCTTATCTATATCAACTACAAAAATCCGCATGGGTCTTAAAGGAGTGATGAACTTTTTTACTACAGGCTTTCAAAATGAACATTAAAAGATCAAATAAACAATTTTTTACATAATTGGAATTAATGATTACTTTGGACAATGGTTTTAAGCTAAAAAGGTTTTAAGTTGGACATGGATAACAACAGATATAGTCCATTGACACTTGTAAAATGCATTTAAGGCTAACATATTTGTTGTCTTGTTTGAATGGATGCAGGTGAGGACTATCCTTTCTTGGAATGTATTAAGCTTAGTTGTTGTCTATCCTTCATGTACTAGACTCTTTCCACTTTATGGAGCAAACAACACAAATCATCATTTGTACTTATACACTAGAATGAGACATCATTCTTGTAGCAATGTACAAAAATATTTCTAAGACTTACTTTTTTTTCTGCGACCCATGGTCACTTGTCTAAAGCCATTTGTGTTTATTTATTAAAGTAAAATAACTACACACAGTCACTGACTCAAATGCATGCACATAAGTGGAGAAGGAGAGTGGGAGTAAGAGCACGTGCATTAGCACTTAAGATAATGAGAGAGTTCCAGTTTTGCAATGGCCTATATATGGGACAACCATTTCATAGATGGGTGTCAACAATTGGGCGGCAAATACTAAAACCTTATCTGCTAGAGTTGTGATGCACCTTTCATCACCCAACTACATGTGAATCGACAATCCTAAACCATGACTCAAAATGATATAGGTCATAAGGTTTTCATCCATCTATCATGGGTTAATATGCCCCTTTCCTAATGTAGATTCCATCCTTAGAAGCTAGTGAGGTGTAAGATCAACAAGAACACTTTTTGATAAGTAGTTGTAGTAGACTTTAGCCATTATGTGAAAAATGTAGTACTTAGGATTTGAAAAGAAACAAATCAAGATGAAATCATACACATCCAGCAAATAGAAGCAGAAAAAAATATCATGAAGTACACAATCTTTGAGGTGCAAAAACAGAGCAGCAAGATGTAGATATTGTATAATACATACCAAGAGAACAAGAAGCATGTCAACAGTATCTAACCATGCTTGTAGAGCATCAAGGAGATCTACAATCCTTCAAGATAGTGAGGGTAATGGTAAGGCATGTGATTCATCACTACTCGATTGGGAATTCCAATCTCCTTTCGTGTCTTCTAGCAAGACACTTGAACTATGTTTAATGACAGCGAAAGGAGGATACTCCAAAAGATAAGTTTAATGGAGTGCACTTAAATTCATTGAATTTATGAGTTGATAAAGAAAATGCCTCATTTGAGAATCATCATTGTTGTTGTTGTAAACTTGACCACATTATGTGGTTGTCCTAATTTAGACTATCATTTTTGTAAGCCTCTGGGACGCATAGCACCCGAAAATGCATGGCAAGATATTGTGCTTACTTTAGGGTCTCTAGAGGGTTTGCAAAATAATATATTCTTATATTTTTGGGGTGCCTAGAACCCCAATATGCTTTAAGGCTCCCTCCTCTATGTGCCACCCACCTTTTTTGACATCTACCACTTCCACCTGCCAACTACCTTGCTCTCTATCCTTGCCTGACCTCACATGATTCCATCCCTTCACCTTTCGTTTCATCTCTTTACTCAAGGGGCAACTACCAATATAATTCTTAATTAACCACTTCAAAAATGTTTGGGGAACCCAATCGTAAGAGACACTTGACCTATTGCAAGAGGGAATTATGCATCGTTCATAGTGGTCCAGCAACCAGAGAATTCTTTGTGTGTGTGTGTGTGTGTGTAGAGAGAGAGAGGGGGGGGTCAAGATTACAAAGTTCCCCACCACTTCTTTGGACAAGATCTCCCCTCTACTTTTTTTGAGACATTATATCCCCTTCATGTTTGCATCTTCAAGCGATTGTTCAACACCATTTTAACAGATAACCCCCCCCCCCTCCCTTGTAAATTTTGGAAAGGTATAAAGAGCCTTGCTTATAATTTTGGGACCACCACTCACACGAAAGCTAGTTAGATTGAAATCTTAGGGCAAGCAGGGACTAGGCATCTTGTTAGAGCATTGCCTTGGCAACCTCGAGTGCTAGGCAACTTGGGCCTACCTAAAAAATTAACGCCTTTGAATTTTTCCTCTACAAAAGGAGACACAAGTTTTAATTATAATCATGTTGATTAGACACCATACCCAGACACGATTATACTTGAATTGTGCCTAATAAGTTTTGAATAATTTTTTGATCTTGCAACTTGTAATGCTTGGGGCACCTAGCACCCCAACATGTTGAGGGGTTGTTGTTGTTCAATTATTGCAAGAATCCAGGGTGCCTCTAGATGCAAAGTTTTGCCCCTAAATAAAACCTTTGATGTGTGGTTGAATCACCCATCCCCACTTATCATTACTAGTCATAGAACTTGATAATATTATTCGCAACCAACGTGATTATTGTGCCTACGTGATTTATCGTGATTGCCTTCCAAGCCTAAATTTGAAATTTCTTCTGGCATACATTCAAGTATAATACACTCCAAAATCGGCTCTATTTATAGGTTAACACTTTGAAACCACAACTTGAAGATTCTAACCTATAGATTCTCTATCTCTCTCTATTGTATTGATTTTTATCTCTCTCTAATGGAATGCACTTGGCTAAAGTTACTTTCTGCCAAATTCACTAAGCCAAATATACCTAGATTAAGGATTTTATTCTAGAGAATTCTCTCTCCCTCTCTCTCTCTCTCTCTCTCTCTCTCTCTCTCTCTCTCTCTCTCTCTCTGTGTGTGTGTGTGTGTGTGTGTGTGTGTGTGTGTGTGTGTGTGTGTGTGTGTGTGTGTGTGTGGCATGTATTTTTCCATGCTCTTATACTCATGTTCTTCAATTAAATAATCTTGGTCCAAGACTTTCATTTGCCAATATGGCATATGACACATAGCATATAAGGTGTGTTGAAACCATATTCAAGTGGTTGATAGAAGCCTCATGTCGTCTAATAACAAGCAACCTATTTATCTATAAATATAGCATTAATTGACCAAAATTCGCTCGTTTATCATTATATCTTGTCTCGTGGATTCTTCTAAGAAGGTGAGTTTGTTTTTGCACTTTGGTGCATTGTAACCTATTGCTATTGATTTTCCATAGAGATATGCTATTATCAACCCAAAAGATCATGAAGGGTCAAGCAACACTGAGGTATTTACACTTGTGTCTACTCCAGAGGGTGAGATTCAAACTTGTGTGAGGGATGGTGTCATGATAGGCAAAGATTTTCACTTCGTGTTGGATTCGACTTTTGCAAAGAAATTCTTGATCACTCAAAATGAAGGATCCTCAATCAAATGACACTAGCATGTTTCACAATGAGACCAGAGAGACTGTTATCAATATTTCCTCAAGTTGTTTGGATGATCTTGATGAAAAATGAGTGCTCCCATCCTCTAAATATGAGGTACTTAGTGACAATTGCCATGAAGATAGTAAACGGCTTTAGATTTCTTGACGGCCTTGGCAACCATGTCACAGGTCACAACATGGAGGGTTTTGTGTGTACTACACCCAATTCCATTGTTACAAAAACCACTTTGCAGTGCAATCTTTTGGCTAGGCACAAGTATCAAAATCGAGCAGAATTATTTCATGTTGTACAATTATTGAACAGGTTGAGGAGATTCCATAGCACTACGATGGAAATTGTGTATATGAATTGTCCCCTATCTCAGTTGGTGGCTCAACTATCGTGGGAATGGAACATAAGTACGATGGTCATTGCTAGGTGAAGCCGGTGCAAACTAGGATGAAATTTCATTATGTGGTGAGGAGAAGCAAATGTGACGGACATCTAATGTGCAATAACCGTATGTGTCCCATTAGAGGTGATAGTGGTGCACCAAAGAAGATAGCATGGATAGAAAAACTATTGCATGTTATCCCATCAATTGGTATGAAAAGTAATTCAAATGGATCTCATGCTTGCTTCCATTGTGGTGAAGCACTGATAATGCTACAAGCTTCCCCTGTTGGGATTAAAGCCCAAGTGGCCTCTTATACGGATATGGCCGCCCGCCCGCCTAACTCACTTACCTCTAACTCTTTGTATATACTCACTTTGCTTTTTGTGGATAATAAAGATTTTGGGAGATAACCCTTCAAACAGAGTTCTCTGCGTACTGCGTACTGTGTACTGTGTAAGCTCTCTGTGTATCTCTGTGTGTGTGTGTGTGTGAGTCGATCCACGCTCCGCTCCGCGAATTCAATTGGTATCAGAGCCAAGTTCAGTGCGGATTTGCGTAATTGCGCGCGCGCGCACTTTTCTGAAAATTTCTGGATCCGAAGCTTGAAATTCCACACTCGGCGTTCCGAGAGCGTTTCCAAGAGGTGACCTTTGGATTTACCCCCCTTTCGAAGCCGTTTATGCCCTCAGAATTTCGTTATGAGCACTACAGCAGAAGATAGATTTTAGCCGCAAAGAAATCCGTCTTGGGTAGATTGGCAAGCAGGAGGTGGTTGGTATCGATATCGGCATCAACATACATCATTATTCGTCTTCAAAGCATCATCTATAGACCAGGTACACATATATATCATCAGATATATATATTGCAGTCTGCATTGCTACTTCTTCTGCTTGCCAGGTTCCAGAGGAGGTGTGGCCATACGACGACTTGACACCACTGGCATGTATTGCAAATTGATGTACAGTGATTGTGGGTCTGCTAGTTGTGAGTCATGCTAGCAGACAGACCGCCGCAGCGGTCATAGGACAGTGATTGGTCTATTGTAGGATGTATGCTAGTTCTGGACAGTTTGCTGAGCCATCTGTGAGGATCATGTGTGAGATTTTTTGAAGCCAAGCACTGGGGGCTGGGTTACCCAGTGTAAGGTGGATTAGGTTGCTGGAGTTCCCCTCTACACGCATCCTCTTCGGCGACTTTTATCCCATAGGATGTATGACTTTGTGTAGACACTGGATTGCATCTTATGCGTCAGGCCGTTGAGGCATTGTTCAGGGTTCAGTCTTGAGACAGATACAGGTTCTATCATCGCCCAGACAGGAGACAGTGCATGCTTACAGGATAGCATATTATAGAGATTTCAGATTTATCACCGGTCAGCTATTTATGATTGTTTTTTAGCTATCTTTTGGTTCTCAGAGCTCAGTTTACAGGGGAGACTCTGTCAAAAATTTTCCAAAATACTGACAGTTCCTGAGGAAAGGTGTTCAGCTTGTTGTTTACAGCTTGTTTACTATGTACAGAGGCCAGTTTACAAGGGAAACTCTGCAGGAGTTTTCCCAGAAGTAAATAGTTTGGCAGATATGGCATCTTCTCAAAGTGAGACTCTTTACAACATAAAGAAGCTGGATAGCACAAACTTTCCATTCTGGAAGAAGTAGATTTGGCAGGTTTTGGTGCAGAAAAAACAAGTGAAGCCACTGAAGCTCAAAGGGAGAGACCAGAAGGTATGGCTGAAGATGAGTGGGAAGAGCTTGACGAGTTAGCTTGTTCCACAATCATGCTGACACTGGCAGAAAATGTTTACTTCAACGTAGCAGAAGAGACTACAGCGTATGGCGTATGGCAAAAGCTATGTGGTATGTACGAGAAACAAAGTGTTGCTTCTCAGATTTACTGGCTCAAGAAATTGGTGGATTTGAAGATGAAGGAAGGGACAGCTATGTCAAATCATCTCAATGAATTTCACACAATTTTCAGCCAGTTAACAGCACAGGAGATAGTCTTTCCAGATTTAGTGAAGGCTATGTTTCTCTTAATCACTTTGCTAGACAGTTGGGATACATTTCGTACAGCGTTAAGTAATTCTATCGCGCCAGAAGGTCTTACAAGTGCCAATGTAGAAGGAAGCTTGCTCACAGAGGAAGTAAACAGGAAGAACATTGACAAAGGCAAAGGCAATACTGCTTTGGTCGTTCGAGGGAGACAACATTCTAAAGAGAAGAAGGGTAAGAAGACACAAAACAGAAGTAAGTCTCCTGACTCAAAGTCAAAGGATGACATAGAATCCTACCATTGTGGCAAGAAGGATCACATGAAGAGAGACTGTACGAAGTGGAAACAAGAAAAAGGCAAAACAAAGAGTTATGAGCAAGATGAAAAGAAGAGTTCAATGAAGATTGAAGAGGTGAATGTCACAGGATCTCGTTCAGATAGTGATTCTGGTATAGCAGCTGGTGACATCTTCCTCACAAGCAATCTTGATTTTGTTTTCTTGACTGCAGAGGATGGACATGTTATGAGTGATTGGATTATCGACTCAGGGGCATCTTTACATGTTTCTCCGCACAAAGAGTGGTTTACATCATATGTGACTACTAAAGATTATGTCAGACTTGGCAATGAGCAGGTTTGTGACATACTTGGAGTGGGAGATGTGTAGTTGAAGTCTCAGAATGGCTCTTCTTTATGGCTCAAGAATGTCAGACATGTTCCAGCAATTCGAAAGAGCTTGATCAATACAGGGAAGTTGGATGATGCGGGTTATATGACAGTCTTTGGGAACAACTCTTGGAAGATCTCCAAAGGTTTGATGACTGTAGCACATGGCAGCAAGTCAGGAACTCTGTACACTTTACATGTTTCAGAGGTTAAAAACCATGATTGAGCAGCCAAGTGTGTCACTGTGGCATCGTAGGCTGGGACATATGTCAAAAAGAGGAATGGAAATACTTTCTCATTATGGTTATTTGCCTGGCTTTTCATTTCAAGATTTTGAGTTTTGTGAGCATTGTGTTTATGGTAAGCAAACACAGGAACCGCACAGATCAAAGAGGAATCGTAGGGACGAACGGTTAGCTCTTGTGCACATTGATCTATGTGGACCAATTCTTAGTTTGTCACTAGGGGGAGCAGCGTACTTTTGTACATTCATAGATGACTATTCTCGCAAAGTATGGGTTTACTTCTTGAAGCACAAGGATGAGGTGCTCAAGGTCTTTAAGACATTCTTGCAGCTTGTGGAGAATCAGAGTGGTCAGAAGTTGAAGTGCTTGAGAACTGACAATGGTGGAGAGTACGTTTCCAAAGCTTTTCAAGACTTTTGTGAAGCAAAAGGGATTAAGCGGGATCTTACTGCACCATATAATCCTTCACAGAATGGGGTTTCAGAACGTATGAATAGGACCATACAAGAGAAGGTCAGAAGCATGTTGTCAAATGCTGAGTTGCCTGATGGATTTTGGGCGGAAACAGTGGCTACAGCAGTCCATTTGATCAACGGGTCTCATAGTAGGGTTCTGGATAAGAGTGCAGTGGCCGAGATGCTATGGACAGGCAAGGCACCTTCGTATAAGCATCTCAGAGTCTTTGGTTGTGAATCTTATAGACATATTCCTAAGGAGTTCAGGAATAAGTTAGAACCAAAGAGCAAGAAGTGTATATTTCTTGGCTACGGAGAATCGGGCGAGATGGGTTACCGGCTTTGGGATCCTGAGTCCAGAAAACTTATTCGTAGCAATGATGTGCATTTCAATGAAGCCAAGTTTCACACTAAGCCAGAGAAGACAGAGGAGATCAGAAGAGTTGTCTTCAGGGAAGATGGACCTAGTGCTAGCACATCAAGACAGCATGGTCAGGCTCAGGAACAGCCTATAGTGGCTAGAGAGGCAGAATCAGTTGTGGTGAGATGCTTTGAGCATGTCTCCAAACCACCTGATCGTTATGTGCCATCTTTAAATTATGTCATGCTCACAGATTGCGGAGAACCATCTTGTTACAAGGAAGCATTACAAGTGGTTGACTCGAAGAAATGGCAGTTGGCCATGCAATCAAAGATGATGGCTCTACATAAAAACCAGACATGGAAGCTAGTTAAATTACCGCAGGGCAAAAAGGCTCTACCTTGTAAATGGGTTTACAGGTATAAGATCACCGCTCATGATAGTCAGCCAAAGTACAAAGCAAGGCTTGTTGCCAAGGGCTTTAAGCAAGAACAAGGCATTGACCTGGATGAATTCTTCTCTCCAGTGGTCAAGATGACTACATTGAGATGCTTTCTTGCATTGGTTTCTATATTGGATTTGGTGTTGGACCAAATGGATGTCAAGATAGCGTTCTTGCATGGTGATTTAGATGTAGAAATTTACATGTAGCAGCCAGAAGGGTTTGTTGAGAAAGGCAACGAAGATTTGGTATGCCAGTTGTTAAAGAGTCTTTATGGCTTAAAACAATCACCGAGGGCATGGTACCATAAGTTCCACCAGTTTATGCTTTCTCAAGGCTACAAACGTAGTGAGTTCGATCACTGTCTATATACAAAGAAGGCTAAGGATGGCAGTTGGCTGATCCTTATTCTGTATGTGGATGACATGTTGATTGCTGGCAAACACTTGGAAGAAATTTCAGCTTTGAAGTCAAAGATGGCAAAATCGTTTGACATGAAAGACATCGGTGAGGCAAGTCATATACTTGGTATGCGCATTGAGAGAGACAGATCAAAGAAGTTGATTTGGTTATCTCAAACAGAGTATATTGACAAGGTTTTGCAACGTTTCAATATGGAGAAGGGAAAGGCATTGAGTGTTCCATTGCCACCATATGTGAAACTTAGCAAACAAGATTGTCCTGTGTCTAAGGAAGAAAAGGCTGAAATGGATAAGATTCCATATGTGTCTGCAGTGGGTAGTTTGATGTATGCAATGATTGCGACACGTCCGGATATTGCATTTGCAGTGAGAGTGGTTAGCAGATATATGTCAAATCTCGACAAGAAACATTGGGAGGCAGTGAAAGGTATCATGAGATACTTAAAACATACAAAGAGTATGCGCATATGCTATGGTAGTCAGGATTTGAGTGTCAGAGGATACACTGACTCAGATTATGAAGGAGACTTGGATAAGAGGAGATCTACATCGGGCTATTTCTTTACATTGGCTGGAGGTGCCATATCATGGCGATCTCGATTACAAGATTGTGTTACGCAGTCTACTATAGAAGCTGAGTATGTTGCAGCAAATGAGGCATGCAAAGAAGCTATTTGGCTTGGTAGATTGGTAGCAGACTTGGGAATCAAAGTAGATATGCCAAAGTTATATTGTGATAGTCAAAGTGCTATACAATTGGCAAAGAATCCAGTGTTCCATTCAAAGACTAAGCATATTGATGTGAAATATCACTTCATTAGGGAAGTACTTGAAGACAAGCACATACAACTGTTGAAGATCCACACCTAGGACAATCCCGCTGATCTACTCACAAAGGGACTTCCAGGAGGGGGTTTGTGCATTGTCGTGAGTTATTGGGCATTGGATAGATGGCAGCCATGTAAATCTTTGTACATTTATGTTCATAGATTTACACTTACCTAAAGTGCCACATTGGACTTTAAGTGGGAGGTTGTTGGGATTAAAGCCCAAGTGGCCTCTTATATGGATATGGCCGCCGCCCGCCTAACTCACTTACCTCTAACTCTTTGTATATACTCACTTTGCTTTTTGTGGATAATAAAGATTTTGGGAGATAACCCTTCAAACAGAGTTCTCTGCGTACTGTGTACTGTGTAAGCTCTCTGTGTATCTCTGTGTGTGTGTATGTGAGTCGATCCATGCTTAGCTCGCGACTTCATCCCCTGCTACGTACAGTATGCATTGACAGACATCGACAAGACTTGTTTGTTCATTCATCAAGGTACACACAATCATCCAGTGGACAAAGGAGTTATATCATAAGAACATGTGATCTTGTGTCTTGTGTCAATTCAGACGTACCCACGACAGAACCAAGACATATGCAATTGAATCTTGCAAAAAAAAAAAGGTGATGGGAGCTATCATACGAGAGGATGGTGGTGAATTAAACAGTAATGAGCTCTTGTCATTTTTATAAGAGATGAGACCCTTGTTGCATATGCATAGGTTTTTCCTAGTACTTGTTTGACTTGGAATGTATTTCCTATTAATGTGTAAGCACTTACACATTATGTTTAATGTAGATTCAAACAAATGATGAAGGAGGCAAATGGTAGCAGAATTGGTGTTGGTGCCGAAACACAAAACACAAGTACTAAAATTAAAAAGAACTTGTGGGAATCCTTTTTTCCCCGGAATTTTGTTTCTTGGTCAGAGTAGTGGCCCAAATAGAATATGTCATGTTTTCAAAATGTCAACCACTGGACCTGGTTCTAGAATTGAGCCAGTGAATAGAATGCATTGAGATGGATCTGTTGATCTATGCAGGATTTGGGTTTTCTTTGATCATGTTGAATGAGTGTTTGGTTGGACAACCATGGAAACACATGTGTATGATCCAATGCAAACTTGTGTGAATACAAGCAGTTGAGTCATTACTTCAAAACATGACTTTGCCATATATTGTATTATAGGATCTAAGGAATGCAAACTACAGCAATATGCAAAGTGAAAGAGGAGGATACAAAATCCAAGGTCATGTTCTGGGAGATGATGAACGCAGTGATGCTGGATAATGTACATCCCTCAATAGATTTTTGAGGGTTCATGGCTAACAAAGCCGTTACAAACTTGAGAGCTGGCAAAGCCGTTGCAAACTGGAGAGTAGTTTGAACTATTTTTAGTGGAGGATCACAAAATGTGATGGATGGAAGAGAACTCTCCTGCTTGCTTCACTGGGAACAAAGCCTATTCACACTAACCAATTTGTAAACAAGAACTTTCAAGATGAACACAAGAGGCTTCGTAAAATGTGGCATTGCACTCAAAGTGAGGAAGAAGCCACAACCATGTATAGGTGGATCCGTGCTTGGTGGGCATCTAGCAAGGTGTCGGATGTAGATATTCCGCAGATGGATTGTTGGATGAGTTGGTGGCATGTCCACTATCCACGTTGGAGAAAGTTTCTTATGGAAATAAGTAGATGTAGTGTTCACGTTGTCGATGGTTAGATTTTGAACCATTTTTTAATAACAATAATGAACTGATATTATTTAAGGACTCAAAAGACAATATATTCATTTTGAGAACAAATTTATTTGAGACAAAACACTCTAGTTGGCTAGCTAGAGAAGGAAACAAACAAATGCTCAGTCTGTATGAAGTAAGTATTTTTTATCTAACAAGCTCGTTGCTGCAAAGAGTGAATATGCTTGCATCTTTGGAAGGTAGATACCATGGGGTTAAACCTACTTCAAAAAAACTAGCAAGAAAAATATCACAAGGGCATGCTCATGCTACTGCAAGGCTTTCTTGAGAGGTCGATGAGGCCATTTGGGGGACCCCGATTTACCAGCGGCATCCTATAGAAGGTGAAAATATCAGAGTCACACAAAAGTGACGCACAACAAGCACCGTGACACAAGAGGAGGAAAACGCTTCCCACATACCAAAATATGTCACTCAGACTTACCAAGGAGGGGAAAAAATAGGTCTCAAGAAGCACCAAAAATCCTTGAAGGAGTTGTCACAAAATCAATCGACTACAATTGGAAAGAAGACGACTACAATTGGGAAGAAGACCATACAGAACCGGATATGTCGAATGCCGAACACAAGTTAGTAATCCAAGATTATGGCACTGTATTCTTCCAAGGAAATTAGGACAAATTTGATTACTTTTATGAAGAAGCTATCTACAATAGTCTTTAAACAAAAATCATTCTAGATAGTATTCAATCTCCTCCCATTGCATATGAAAGTCCTTTCAACCTTGAAGATGAATCAAAAATAGATGATTCTCAAATTGAAACCCCTCTGGTTCCATTGCAAATGGAAAAAGACGAGCGAATGGAAGAAGCATCCATAAGTGCCACCCAAACTCAAAAAACTCCCCAATTTGTGCAAGGTATAAAAAAGGTAGGAGATATTACCTTCTACAACATTGATAATCTAGAGCATGATGATATCATCTTGGTTCTAGAATATATGCATAATTGGATTTATCAACAAATGTTATTTGGGTGCATGAGACAACAAACCGCAGTAGAAGCTGCAGTAAATGGCTTTACAAGAATCCTCAAACGATGGTGGGAAATGCTTCCCCTTGAAGTTAGAAACTCTATTATGCGATCTAAAGGAAATGCCTCTCCTCTCCTACTCCTGATCAAAAGTATTTATAAAGAGTTCATCGGACATCAAGAAGATCAAGCAAGATTGGTACTACACGCTTTCCATGAAGCCCAAATCTGTAATTTCTGAACACTGAAAGAGAGCAAGAGACAAAAAGAAAAGTGTTACAGGAAGCAGAGGCTAAAAGAGACACACTAACTCTACAAATAGTTGAAGTGTCCAAGGAGATCACAAAGCTACAAGAGGATAAAGACAAGATGGAAGATGAGCTAGAATCAGCCATAGATGAGATCATGGAGCTAAAGGAAAAATTAGCGCTCCAAGAACCCACCATACAGAGGCTCAGAGGGATCCCAAGGGTGGCTAGAACGAGCGTAAGAAACGATAACCAAGCTGTACAAGCCTTAGAGGCTCAGATTGCAGTCCTCCATAGGGAATTAAGGTTAGAACAAAGACAAAGGGTCCACATGGCAAAAGGATCTTTGGTTACAAAAGAAAGACTAAGGAAACAATAACAAGAGCTCCAGAATGAGAATGACGAACTAACAAAGCAATTAGAGATGATGCAATAGCTACTGCTCAATAATACAAAAGAAGTAACAAGACAAGATGGAGAGGTGCAGCAGCAGCTAGCTGACCTATGAGAAGAGGTAGAGAGGGCAAGAAGCCAAACTACAAATTGGGGTTTGTTGGGGTAAAGGCGTGCGCCTTTGCTCAGGGCCGGACGTCCATTGTTCGGCCGCATGCCCACCATGTGTACATACCCTTATTCTTTCTATATGAAGAATAAGGAGCTCCTCACTCATTGCTTCCTGAGTTTGCTCCACCCACACTCTCATGCTCCTCCCCTTCCCCGCACACACCACATCATGTTATTTGTGGATAATATGTACAAGTTGTATGGGTTGCCAAGTAACACTTTGAGTGATCAAGATCCCAAGTTTAACAATCACTTTTGGATGGCTGTATTTAAACAATTGGGTACACCTCTCAACCTTAGTACTGTAGATCACCCTGAAATGGATGGTTAGACTAAAAGAGCCAATCAAGCGCTAGAGGATATGCTATGAGCATACATCAACTACTAGTCAACCAAAGGCCAATTGCACTTACAGACAAATTGTATGAAGATCTCAAGAGCTCAACAAGACCTAATATTAGACAAAGTCATCAAGGAAGCTACAAAGGTAATAAAGAGATTTGGATTCCTAAATCTTGCAATGCTCATAGTTAGAAGTTTATTGCCAACAGTCAACAAAGGCCTACAACAACATTACAAGCTCCTTTCAATTGGCCTAACTGGAGAATCAAATAGACAATGGATTCTTCATAGTCAAATAAGGACAACCAATTCAATGCAGATGCAAATCCAAAGATGATGAAATAGGTATGGCAAAAGAAACCTTCAATGCCAACTTGGTCCTTCACCAATCCACTTTTTGAGGATTCAAGCTTACATGTACCAAAAGAAATATTTGTATTAAACACAAGAATGTAAAAAGTCAAGTTGTCAGGGTGCAAAAATGCTCTTTGGCATAGTCAGAGTCAGGCTGCTAAACCACAAAATGAGCAAAGTGTTAGTTCCAAAGCTTCAAGTATTAACAAATTATGTGCTAAGAGTCATAGTTATTAGACTTAACGCTCAAGCTGGAACAGTTGAGCATATCTAAGTCGTGTCACCCATGCTAGAAGAGATGAGCACAAGAGTCGAAGTCTATTAGCTTATTTATGGTGGAGTGATGGAGAGTCCAACACTCATGCACAATGCACAATAAGATGAGAGCACATATCCTTGACAATGAAAACCCTTCCTAAAGGGATGCCAACTTGTAAAGCCACATCATGTGATTTTATAGCTACACCTTCTTTCTAAAGAACCCCTAAAAAATCTTTCTTGCACAGTATATTGTTTTCCATGAATTTTTGTATATGCATATAGGATGTCTCATCATTGGACATATGCATTAGACACTCTTTTTTGCTTCCACCTATGCACCTTGAGTGGACTACAATAGGCAAACCAACTTTCCATATTGCTACCCTCATATTTTTTGCCCTCTTATTTCCATATCCATCAACAAATAATCCCTTCCGTATTTTATTAATATCTTCCATGCTAATAAGTACTCCAATAATGCGTGTATCCCAAAGGCACTTTTTGTCCACTGGGCTTTTCCCTTTGGTCATCTACGTATTAGACCCTAATTATAACCTTACCATTCTACTTCTCTTGGACATACTCCTAATACATAGTAAACCTCGCCATTATGTTGATACAACAAAATGAACCTCATCAACAGCTTCATCAAAAAATGACAATACAACCCAACAACAACCAATCACAGCCTCCAGTGACACTTCTCAATAGTGCCCGAGGACGGGTAGTAAAATTGGAAGTGTGGAATGTTAATTGGGCCGACGTCAATTAACATGACCTGCTAAAGGACCAAGCCTTGAAAATGCACATCAAAGACAAATACAAAGAAGCAGTGAAGATTGCAATTACACATTTTCACATTTTTCTGAAACGGCCATGTATTGTAATTTCCCGATTTATTTCAAGCCATTGTAATAATTGTAACATGTTACAAGATCAATGAGAGTTCCAAGATGTAAAGAATATTTCAATTAGTGTGCCTAGGTTGCAGATACAATAATTTGTGGAGCCCCAAAGGCCTTGGGCACTCGAACAATGCACATTTTTACCCTAGGTATATAAGGCATTGTGTAAATGGAATTAGGGCTCTCACCTTCATTTGTTGAGACCATTCTTTGTGAGAGTTCAGCAGGTGTGGCTATGGAGTCCTTGAGCTTCTCTTTGCTCATGTGACTTGATTAACATTGACCAATGCTTAATTCTCTTTCACTATGACTCTCTCATACTCTCTATGATTTTATATGATGCTTTGATTAGCTAGATCATAACTAATTAGTGGTTAATCATGCTCTAATCTTGTGTTATTGCCCTCTATTCTTTGTGTGTGCATGTAGGTTTGATTGGAGTGTGGATGCTCAATAGACCTATGTGTGTGCCTTATGATTAGTGTGTTGAATGATGGGATTAGTGATGTGTGTGTAGGTTGAGAAGATCACCTTGTAGGTTCACCATTTGTATTTTCATGATTAGCTCACTAATCATGTGAGTGTTTCCATGTCCTAGTCAAGCAGCTCATCACTCTGAATTGACAATTATTGTTGGTCATCAGAGCTATGCTACGATGGTACCCCCAACAACTATCCATGTATCCCTTTGTTGGGCATCACAAAAATTCCTCAATCCTTGTCACCTTCATCTACAAAATAAGAATGATGTAAATTCATTACTTTAATGTGTACATGATGGAATGTAAGTAATTCATCACATAGAGGAAATCAAAATACAAAATATAAGTGTACCTTTGGTACTGGTTGTATGCATCAAAGCACAATCCTGGATGGATCGGCTCCTAACCCTTCCTTACATTGTTCTACCACCTTCCCACTAGTATAGTGTTTTGCCATCATCATCCCTTCAGTGAATTCTGTCAACATGTCAACTATCGCATTCACTTTTGCTATCATGCCTACCATTACCTACACTACTTCTGATGTTCTTGCTCTCAAGGTAGATTGAATCTCTCATATCATTTGTCTACAAGCTCCAACAGACACACATACACAAACTCGCACTCTTTGGGGCATGCCTAAAAGTTTGCTTATCTTTTGCCCTTGAGGATGCACCACACTTGGCATACAAGTCCAACAAGAGTACTCGGCACAAGATTATCTTACCGCAGCCCCTGCTTTGCAATTTCTTCATAAACTTGTTTCCCCTTTTCTAAGGATCCAAGAATGGTGCAGGCCGCAGCCCTTGCTTTGCAATTTCTTCACATAAACTTGTTTCTCCTTTTCTAAGGATCCAAGAATGGTGCAGGCTTTCAATACTAGATATAGGTCACCGCATTTAGGAGGACTCCTTCATGAAACATTTGTTCATAGTGCCTCAATGCTTTGCCACCCTGACATGTTGCTACATACCCCTGCAATCAGTGCACTCCATGACACTACATTACTAGACAAGAGCTTCTCGAGCACATCATTGCCTGAGAGAGCATGGCAATTGGCATAAATGTCCAAAAGACAAGTGCAAAAGCATGGCATTATCTCATAGCAACCCCGTTGCACAACCTCATGATAAATTGGTTTACATTTTTCTACTGTTGTGTTACAAGCACAAGCATTCAAGGTATTGATTTAAGTCACTCGGTACATTTGGAATCATACCTCATTCTGCAAATTAAAACAATTTTTTCTCAATGCTACCTTACAATCTCTCCCTGTTGCAGCAGACATATACACCACATGAAGAAAAAAAGAGCATACAAATAATTATACCAAAAAAACCATAATTCACAAGCTTCGAAGTCAATACATCGTAGAACAACAAGAATTCTCAGAATGTCTATAAACAAGGAACAACTTCATACAAGCACTAACAAATAATAGGGCAACGTGTGAGGGAGATCCTGTTTTGCAAGGTCTACATGAATGCAAAACCATTGATTTACCAGTCATGCATGCCCTTAGCTTACAACACCCAATGTTTATAATTCCCTACTGAAATATCTGCAATACCGCCAATGCCAACCATCGGGGCGAGCCTTCATTGTAGGATCTAGAGAGAGAACACACACCCTCACACAAGGCAATCTTGGTACAAAGAAAGCATCTAGGCACTTGTCAAACTCCTCTTCATGTTGCCCTCATGGTATGTCTAAAGCCTATTGGTTGGCCTCCCAAAGGGTCCAATGATAATTTAGTTAATTTAATTAATTGTTTATGAATTTATCAAGTCCTCTCTCTCAAAGGGGAAAGGGGGACACTTGTCCCAAGGCTACCCTTGCTTATTGATATGCACTAAGAATGTGATTGGCGAAGCTTGAGGAGTTCCAATCAAGTGCAGGATAGTGCTAGAAGAGGGGTTCGTTCAAAGCAAGGAGGGGGCTAGCTTGGGGGGTATACTCTCCCACACACAGAGACACTCTCTCTCATTGTGTGAGTTGCAAAGTGCAAGAGCTCCATCTCCTTCTCCGAGCTTGTAGAGAAGTTGAGAGCCTACACCAACACTCTTGGCTATGGAATCCAAATCCAACCAACAACCATGCTCCAATGTGTAAGCTTTCCATCTTCTCCATCTTCATTACTATGCTATTATGTATGATAAGCAAGAAGAGTGGTGATAAGTGAGGAACTACTTCTTTCTCCTATGAATGTTTCTTCTTCCTCTTCCCTATCCTCATCCCCCGCCGCTAGCTCTCTCCACCTTTGAAGGTGTTTGAAGCCTTGGGACTGAGGCCGGGGATGGTTAATGCTTTTTACAAAGTCTATCTTATGCTCGTGATGCATGAAGCTTTCCATCTTCATTGCATCACCTAGGTCACAAGGAACACAAAGATTATATTGTACCAAGTCTCTCATGATGGGAGAATCTATAATACAAAAGCCTATTGGAGGGGGGATCGGCTCCACATAAATCCGGTCCTCAATTGTTGTCAAGTTCTCTAAACTCTCTCTCTTGCAAAAGTATTGTTCATGTCAAGCTAATTAAGTATTATGGTTATGTTGCTATTGCTAATTAAGTTCACCCTCTATGTTCTCAAATAGTCTCACAAAATTCTCACTCTAAATCTCTTAATTCCGCTATTCTCAAAGCTCATTGGCCATTTCCATTACATTGGTATCAAAGCTATTGGTTTCTCTTTTCTTGCTTAAGAAGAGAGGTCCTTAAGTTTTCCATGAAAGATTGGGCCTATTTATTGCAATAGGGAGAGTGGGACAAGGATCTATTATCTTGGTTGAGAAGGACTTAGTTAGAGGTACACTGTTGGGAACTATAGTCTTAATAATGGAGCCTCTCGGGGCTTGCCTTTGGCTTAATCATTATTGACCTATGAGCAAGCTCAACAAGAACCATAATCAACCAAGCAATGTTAGACCCTCTCCACTAGTCTTTGCAATCAACGGTGTCTAAACCATGGATGTGGTTGCTTGAGAACTAATTTTCAAAGGTAAAAAAGAGTAGCGACTAAGGTTTTTGAGGGTACCAAAGCACAAAGTAATCTATACATAAGTTTAATTAGCATGGCTGACAATTACCAAGAGAGTAGAATGAACATTAATAAGTTTGATTTTTCACATGAAGGTGCTAATGATGATGCCCACACGTTTGTCAATTATCTTGTTACTAGGTTGTAGCAAGCTATGGGAAACCCTGCTTTGCAAGCCTAAGTTACCCAACAACTTCAACAAAACACCACAGGGTGGCTTTGATTCATGGTTTGAAACATCGATATACCACACACAACATGAGGCTGAATTACCAAATGGTTACCTTATAGTGCGAACATAGGATCTACGGTGGGATAAGCATTCCTTGATGTTGTCTTCAAATCATCGGTTAGCAATGTAAGTGAGCGGCCCTCAGTAAAGACAACCGATCGTTACTTGCCACTCTAGATAAGTTTTGAAAGCTTGAAGGCCCGATACACTGGGGAGATTTGTTGTTTGGGTTGAATACAAGCAATTGTTCCATCATATATGTGGACAACACTTTCAAACTTGAGCCATGTCATTGGAGCAATAGATCAAATAGCCTTTCACTATTTGTGGTTGTGCATTCATTGCTTGTAGAGTGGGGGAAATTTTTAGGTGAGCAAATTTCGGCGAGTGCTTTTTGGAATCGAGCGAGTATATTCCAAAAATATTTCCTCTCTCTATCTCTCTCAATGCTCACTTACCCTCTTTATATGGCATTCCATGTCTCATCCTCTCTTTCTCCCTTCATATGGCATTCCACGTCTCATCCTCCGTTCAAATTTTATCATCTCTTACTCACTTCTTCCCATCTACCAACGCAGCCGGCAAATGCACCATGTTGAGAGGCAACTTGGAAAAGAAGATTGAGACTCCATAAGGATAAATGAGCCTCCTATCTTTCCTATAAGACCTAGGGTAGCTAGACCTTGAGATCCTCCTACCAACCTCCCATTATAAAGGTAGGATCCTAGCCTCTTGCCCTAGACAGTGATAGCCGTTTTTCGGCTCTCTGTAATTGCCGTAGTGAGTTATCTCACCCTATCAAATCACTCAAACACTGTGGTTACCCTCACCCTTTCACTGTATATAGGCGCGTGTGAGTTAGGGGACTTTTCCCATATCTCCTTACTAAAATAAAAAACCCTCAATTAGCTAGTCATTGGGCTAGTTGAGCCAAAAAAATAAAAAATATAAGTATATTATGGCCCATGCGTATGTAAATATTTCTTTGTATATAGGGCCTAAATTTAAAAATATATATATAATTATTTTGGTATTAATTTAAATATTTCTACCTAGGTGTGTGTTATTTATGCTTTGTACATTGCCTCACCATTACCACAATTTTTCTTACCATTTTTCATACTCTTTATTCCATATAGAAATATTTTCATGTAAGCTTCTCTTATATTTGGTGTAACTCCACCCCAACAAAAATCCAAAAAAACTAGTTTTATTTATGTGTATATTTTTTCACCATTGTGATTTTTCCCTTCTTACATCTATTTTGTTTTTTTTCTAAAAAATTAGAACACCAAAAATATTTATCTTTTTATGGTAGCCTCATAATGAGAGAGATTTCTTTTGACCCCTTTATATTTTTTCCACTTGTATTATTTATATTTGACATGTATATATTTTTTAGACCCCTCAATATTTGATTTTCTTAGTTGTACTATTCACTTATATCATGATCTCAACAATATCTTCAATTATAGACCTACCAAATAAGGTCAAGGGTAGGTGGCATGCATACATGCACTATGGAGGGCTCACTCTTGGAGGTATTCAAAAGAATCATCCAAAGAAGGACCCCACAAGGACTTTGTGCAGTGGAAAAAAACAGTCGGTTTTGCTAAATTTTTAAAGTTCACTTGCTCTCCGAATTTGAAAAGGTGATACAAACAAAAGTTGTAGCTCGTGGGCTGAACTTTTGCCTCAAATTTTTTCATATTTTTTTGAGCTACGAGCTGTGAGCTATGATTTTATTAGTGGACCCTAGTTTTCCCATGCTATGCAGCCACACTCTCTCTTCCACTTTATCATTTTCCTCTTTCACACACACTTCTCCACTCATCATCCCCACCTCTCTCACTACTCCTCTCTGCACCCTACTCACCTTCTCCTCAACCTTGAAGAATAAGAGAAACCATGGTGAACTCATACCTCCCACACACAATTCCATTCCAAAATTGACCACCTAGTCTCATTTTTCCTCCTCCAAATTACCCATATCTATCAAAAAACCACAAAATTCAGCCTCTTCTCTTAAAAGACAGCATCATGGTGGTTAATTACTCAGCTTCAATTACCTTGTCTCTAAAGGAAGGTCAAGAGTGGAGAAAAAATGTACCGTCAAAGCTAGAGGACCGTCAACAAGCGTCAAAATTGGCCCTACTCAAGACACTTGGAGCATCAACCTTGTAAGAAATCCACCTTTTCTTACTTCTTAAGAGTTTTTCTTCCTTATTTGTATCCTACATGGATACTCCCATTGTAAATATCCAATTCCATTTGTAAATTAATACTAACTCTACTAACACTAACCCACTGCATTGCATTGGAGGATCAATTGAAAACAACGTTTATCACTCCTTGGGGTTGTTATGCTTTTAGAGTCATGCCATTTGGTCTGACAAATGCTCCTGCAACATTCCAACGTTTCATGAATATGGTGTTTCAAGCATTCTTTGGAAAGTCAATTAGGGTGTTCATTGATGATTTCTGTATTTATAGCTCAAAATCATTGCATCTACAAAGGGTAGAAGAAGGTTTAAAGAAGCTCTACGACATGGGACCGCTTCAACAGATCCCCTGTCCACATTGCCTAGCTTGGCCGCCTGGCCGTAGTCCGTGACTCCCCGATTTTTGACCCTTCAAGTCGGTTTGTTGTGTAAACCATTTAATGCTTTCATGGTCAAACACAATCTCAAATTGAGCTCATACAAATAATGTCACCGTGTCTTCAAGGCAGACACTATTGCATAGAGTTCACGTTCATAACCAGCATAATTCTATTGTGCTGAATCAAGCTTCTTGCTTTCAAATGCAATTGGCCTCCCTTCTTGTAATCGGACTGCTCCAATAGCACGGTTACTGGCATCCATTTCCAAAGAATGGTTTCAAAGGATCTACAATAGCTAGAATAGGAGTTGTAGCTAATGCATCCTTGAGTGTATCAAAACTATGCTGCTGAGCGGCCCCCCACTGGAAGGCCTTGCGTTAGCCGTTTAGTTGGTCCGTCATGGGAACAACAATATTAGCATAGTTTTTAACGAACCTTCAATAAAAACCTAGAAATCCCAAGAAAATCTGTAACTCTTTTAGATTTTTAGGAGAAGGCCATCGCCGAATGGTATCCACTTTGGATTGATCCATGTGTAGCCCAGTAGCTGAGATAACATGCCCAAGATAGTGAATTTCCTCCTTCAAAAAATCACACTTGGATTCTTTGGCATATAATTGATTTGTTCGTAACAATTTAAACACCTACCTCACATGATGCAAGCATTCTTCCTCAGAAGCACTGTATACGAGAATGTCATCGAGAAAAACAATAACTAATTTGCCCAAGTACGGTTTCAAGACACTATCCATAAGTGTCATGAATGTTGCGGGTGCATTGGTTAACCCAAAAGGCATAACCAAAAACTCATAGTGTCCAAACCTTGTTCAAAATGCACTTTTGGGTATATCAGCAAGTCGAATACGTACTTGGTGATAACCCGACCGCAAGTCTATTTTCGTAAAAATACGAGTATGAGTGAGCTTATCGAACAACTCATGCACGCGTGGCAATGGGTACTTGTTCTTAATAGTAACCGCATTTAATCCATGGTAGTCTATGCACATGCGCATACTACCATCCTTTTTCTTCACTAATAGGATAGGAAAAGCCCATGGTGAAGAACTAGGTTGAATAAACCCTCTACTAAGATAGTCAACAAGCTGACGTTCCACCTAAGCAGCTTCAAAATAATTCATTCTGTAGGGTGGTTTACTAATTGGTTTACTGTCTACAACCACGTCGATGCTATGTTGCGTTCATCGTGTCGGCAGTAATCCTGATGGCAAATCATTAGGAAAAACATCATGAAATTCCTTTAATAAATTTTTGAAGTCACTAGCAACCTTTGCTTGTTGAGAAGTAGCCATTGGTGGAAGAGATGATACAGCATTGAGGAATGTTCAACAGATCAGATATTGGAAAGAAAATGACACAATGAGTAACATAAGAAACCTTTATCTATTTCATTATCAGAAACAAGCTGCATAAGCTTTGCTGTACATATCAGTGGTGGCAAGGAAGGCACATCCTTCTCTCCTAAAAACAACACATGTGCGCCATGGGATTCAAACATCAAGCTGTTGTGCTCATAGCTACACTTCAGTGATGGTCCTAAGCTATGCAACCATTCCCTACCAAGTACCACATCTGCCCTCTCCATATTCATAACCTGAAAATCCAAAGATGTGGAATAGCCTTGTATTTCCAACGGTACAGCTCTGACTTGAGTATCCCATATTTCGGTATCATAACCATTCATCATTGCTACCTTGTAGCAATGGGAACTCGGAGTTTGGGGCAATTTGAGTTTTTTCACTAATCCATAGTTAATGAAATTGTGAGTAGCATTGTCATCTAACAAGATGCGCACCTTGTGCCCTTGAAGAGATCCGTGCATACGTACTAACTCATGTGGACCAAAGGTCTGTTGCCACATGGAAGCTGTGATACAGCATTCATGCACCACCTCAGGGTGTGTTACTTCCATTGTAGAGAATCGTGAGGAAGACTCACGACGCAGCAGTTACACTGTGTGCACTGCTTTCTCCTTGCCGTGAGCAGCAGATTTCCCCTTGGGACAATCCTTTTTGCCATGGCCGCTTCCCAAGCATTGAAAGCATAACTTCTCTTTTTTAGCTTTGTCAAAGTCCTCATGAGAGAGAGGACCACGGGACCCCTTGGGGTTTTTAGCTGCTTCAAAATTGGCTACTATAAATTTCCTTTTATTGTGCCCATATTGTGTGCGTGTATTAACATGTGTATTAGCAGGCACATGATTTTTATGTGATTTCTTTTCATCTAGATCATCATTAATGTGTGCTTTCACTACGGCCTCCTCAAGTGTTTTAGGGTCCTGAGTCTTGACGTGCTTCTTAAGCTTGGGTGTCAGACCACGGATAAACCCACGTACTCGCTGAAAGGTGTCTAGTCCTTTCAACTTGATGATAACATCCTGATAGTGAGATATATTCAAGCAATGATGGGTGTTGGCGCATGGAACACGTGTCCCAAGCCGTCCAATTTCGATCTGCCTCATTCATAGGCAGAAATTCTTTTCAAAACATAGCCTCAAAGGTTGCCCAACTCTGTTGTATGATATTCTTCTCCTTGAGAGACATCCACCATTTGTAGGCCTTGCCTTCCAGAGTCAGACTTGTCTGCAGTGCTCTGACTGCATCCAGAGTACGTCGTAAGGTGTGAATTCCATCCCACTTGCTGAGAAAGATATTCACTGCATCCTTATTGCAGTCTTAGTACTCTCCCTTAAAAGTCGATGGCTTGGTGTTTTTCAACAACTCGTCCACCTCCTTGGCAGTGAGAGAGTGCAAAGATTCCAAAAATGGACCTTGTCCATGAATCGGCAACGTGCTCATGCATGTGTGTGTCAACAGGGCCCTTGGACTGTTGTGCTGCTGCATAAATTGTATCACTAACGTGGATAATTTAGTGAAATTTTCATTTAAAGATGCAAAATTTGTTTCCATTACTGAGATGCATGTCTGAAGTGCGTGAAATTCCTGAGCAATTCATAAGTGTCATCACCTCCTGTAGCGTTGCGGGCACCCTCCGTGAGAGTATCCGGCCATGAGCCATCATGGGAAGGATCGGGCGTATGATGCTCGAAATCAAAGGTCATATTGATATCTGAATCCATGGCAACACCGTGCAGTGTAAGAAAGAGAAAGAAGAATACCTTGATCCGAAAAACGAACTCGTAGTCCTAGTATGCACCACAAACGATGAGAATTAGCCGTGCTAATTATTGGGTTTGTCAAAGCTTTGTCAGCCCGTAAGTCCCACCCGTGCATGTACCGTGCTTGGACACATCGTAGTGGATTCAATTGCAAGTGGTGATTTCTTTAGTGCAAGCGTCTTTATGGACACTATCTCCAATGGACAAAATTTTGGAATTGTCAAACTTTATGCAAGGAATTGTCAACTGTTGATCGCTGAAAACCTTTGTCAATGGTAGGCGAGTACGCCTTCGAAGGCTGTGACCACCTTGGGCACTCTCCCTAAAGGTTTATTTAGGTTTACCCTAATGCTCCCGGCTGCCTAGCCATAGTCCGTGACTCCCTGACCTTGCCCTTGTCCTGACATTTCCCTTATGGACTCTCTCTCTCTCTCTCTCTCTCTCTCTCTCTCTCTCTCTCTCTCTCTCTCTCTCTCTCTCTCTCTCTCTCTCTCTCTCTCTCTCTCTCTCTCTATCACTCTCAAACAAGGTAAATGGGTAGTCTATCGAGGAGGAAAAGCCATCATCCAAGAGGTTTGAAAACCCAAATCATCCCTTCCTTAGGTTTTGTTTTTCCCTTTTCCTTTTTACCCTCTTAATGGACCCTCAGTCCTTAACTGATATGTATCCCCATCTTCTTCTTAGACAAAACCGTTGTAGTGTTTGTTCTTGGTCCCATGGGCCATATCTGACCTCCATGGACAATAATGCACTCTATCTATCTATCTATCTCTCGTAGAGTTGCCCTTACATCTGGGGGGAGATGTGGTGTGTTAGCTCCCAAAGGTGTGCCCTACATCCAACTCACCAGCAGCCATGTGGCCCTGCTCAACAATACCTGTCTTGCGATGCAGCAAAACCTGCAACCCGCCTGCCTAACCTCGCCATTATGAGTTCGCTCTGATGTTGACCTGCCTCCAGAAGGGAATCTCGCTTCCAACAGTGCCTTTCATTAACTTGTGGATTAACCGAATGTGCCTTGTGCACACGAAGGGGCAACACCAAAGCTTGGCAAGAAAATCAGTGGTAAGGCCATGTCCACTTGAGACTCATCTCAAGGGCAGCTCACATTTGCTGGAGTCATGGCGACTCCATCAAAAGTGGACATCACCACCCAACTTCGGCATGACGTCGAGAGGCTCCACAAGGACAATGACGAGTTAAGACAGCGACTTGCCTCAATCGAGTGTCGTCTCACAGCAGTAGAAAAGTGCAAGAGTGAAGAGGTGGAACACATGGATCGACGCTCACTAAAGCCAAGGCGGAGGTAGAGACCACCCTCACAAAGATAGTCAAAACTCAAGTGCACGAAGTCGTCTCCCACAAGGTTGAAGACCGTGTAGTATTTTTGCTACACGAACAACAATGCCAAGAAGACATTGCCCACAATGCTCGCATTGGTGGGCTTGCCAGTGATTGGAAAGGGGAGGGTGACCTCGCATTCCATAAGTCCTTTCCTCGAATTCAAGAAGAAATCCCCATGGTCCAATGGGATGACGAGTCAATTGCCACTCTTGCACACGAGCGTCAAACCAACCATGCCATCCTCACCTTCAAGACCCAAGCGGCTCGAATCAAACTACTCGAGCAATCAAAGCTTCTCAAGGACAATGGATTTTGGTTTGCAGAATATCTCACACCTACTCAACTCAAACACAAGAAAGTAGAACTTGAGAAAGTACGTAAAGCATGAGAAACAGGGAAGTGGGCAATGTATCAGGGAGATAAGGCCATTATCCAAGAGTTTCAAACTCCCAAGCTAGCTTCCCTCTCACGTGCCCCCTCTTAGGATTTGCTTTTGTCCTCCCTTTTTTTTACATCTCGTTGGACCCTCAGTCCTTAACTGAGTTGTATGTTACTACCCAATTATAAGGAACCCATTGTAATGTTTTGTATTCAGTCCCATAGGTCATATCTGACCTCCGTGGATGATAATTCAATCTATAGAGAGAGAGAGAGAGAGGACACATGTTAGTCATTCACGAAAACATACAAAAACACTCCCCTACCAGTTAGCTACCAAGCTTGGGCTCTGCGAGGTTTGTCTGTGGAGTGTCTAGTCCATTGGAGCTTCTTTCTACACTTGTCATAATGCCACCCCAATGTGCATTACAAATTTCTCGCCAACTGAGCCATGAATCCATGTATGGAATGTTGCAGTCTATGCAGTGACTGTTGTGCCACCATTGGCATATGAGTGCAGTAGCCTCCTTTGTTGGCTCATGTCTCCACTTTTCACACATTTCTTTGTGTATGTGTTGAGAGGCTTGCGCTACATACTTTGTCATATGTTGATTCAAGCTTTGCTTCCAATGGAAAAGGCAAGAACACTCTCGTCTAACATCACATTATTCTTGTCATTGCCATTAAAGACAATTTGGATTGCATTCCAATTTGCTTGAGCTTCGTCTGCCTTGAATCCAAAGAAGCTAGCTCTTTCACACCCATGTGATATCATTACCTCATTGAGGCACTCCTAAAACAAACATTGGAACTCCATATCTTCTTCCTTCATTTCACAAGTTACAATAGTGAGAAGGTCCTGCATGTTGCAAAAAAATTGTCAGAGGATGTGTCATGTGTGACCTACATTGCTGCCAAGGCTGCCTACATACCTTGGATCATAGACATGACAAGCCATGGTGACCCAGTCGTTAACGTGTCTTGTGTGATCAAATTGAATCCACGCACGTCAAAGGTCACCATCCATATCTTGTCTCATTCGGTTCACAAGGTCCACACCGAATGCTGGACCTACTATGGACATTTTGAAGACAAAACATTTCTCTCCTTCTTTCCTTGACGAGGAAACCTACTACCGTGAAACAAATCATATGTGCAATCTCGCTTTAGTTTGAGGAGTGCATCAATACCAAAAGAATCTTTGCCACTGCCCCCCGTGCAACGGACACTGGCCTTCGAAACCTGCGAAGGTCAAAGTGTTGGGACTAAATATACACAATACTTGAATTTTGCATTGAAACAAGATAATGAAAAATGAACATACCAATTATCTTGCACCAAAGGTCCCAACTCTTCAACGATTGCAAATAGTTGTTGTTCACCTAAACTTTCATCCTTACTATTGCTGCGAAGAAGTGTTGTGCTAATAATTTCCGTTGCTAAGCACATTTGAACCTTCTTAGCTCCTGTGTGTGGGTCCACGGTCAAAATCCTTTGTATCATCATTTTGGCATACATCATGTATATGTGTGCCATGATGAATCATGAGTCGGGTGTCTATCTGATGCGTTGGCATGACTTGGTACACTACACACTCACGTGATGCAATACAAAAAGAAATTTCCTTACAAAAATGGCATGTAAGGCTCTTATCTACTATCTCACAATATTGCCCAGGTGTAGGTGGCCATTGAAATGGCTAGTATTGGCAATATGATAATTGACCAAGCGAGTACATTGTTCATTCATGCACTTCAACGACCCTAGACAATGACTGAGATGTACCACTCTAGGGAAAACTATATTGGATTTTTGAGGCTTTGGCCACAAATGAGGATCATACTTATGTTCCATTGCATCCATATGGTGCACCTTCCCCATGGTAGGAGGAAATTGTAAAACAAAGTCTCCATTGTAGGCTCTTGCAATCTCTAAAACCTGCTCCACCTCTTGTATTTGCATTAAAAGCTTTGTTAATGTACTTGTTTTGTCGGCTTGGAGAAGTTTTTGCCAAGTACTCCTCTTGAATCATTTAGAGAGCGAAAATTGGGCAGGACCACTCAGATTGACGATCTCCTTTAGGTCCGCTTGCTCGCTCGAAGGACTATCTATTATCGCAATCGGAGTCATGGCAAGCGAACCTACAGGGTGCTTTCCATAACTTACATTCACTTTGTATTTACGTGACAAATGCTCATCTAATACATAGGTCCCTTCACCCAAGTGATTTAATGTCCTTTCAAAAGGCACATGCATTTTTATATCTCCTACTTCTATCACAACATCTATTGTTTGTAGATTGCATTGCATGAACCTTCTTCATTAAGAAAGATTTTGATATTATTAATCTACCATTGTGAAAAGGATAGATTAGCTCTCCATCAGGAAGCACCAAAGAACAAGCCATAAGAAGAAGTTAAACAAAAAGATTAAAAGAGATTAAAACTAATTAGATAAAACAATGAATTATCATTACTTGAAACTTGTTTATATACCCACGCATAATAAACTAGTTGTTAATAATTTTATATTAATATTTCAATTAAACATGAAATAATTCTGATTCAAAAAAATTTATTTATTAAAAAAATTCAAAAATTTATCGCAATATCCTACTTAAAAAACTAAAAATGATTTGTCAAATATGTGTCAAAATATGTGCATGTGTGAATAAAAATGTGTGTGTGTGTGTGTGATCACACCCTATCACGTGACCACGTGCCACCCTTGTTGCCATGTGTCATGGCTTGTGGCCACGTGGCGATTGCCACATTCGTGTACCGTCGGTGGTCGACGGTACACGTGGCCACAAGCCATGGGCCACGTGACCTCGTGACCCACGGGCGCATGTGACTATCGACCATGGGCTGCGATGCCTCGTGGCCCACGGTACTCGCGAGACGAAGCCCACGGGCATTACCCGTACGCTTTGTCTTGTGGGCACTGTGGGGCACGAGGCGTCGTAGCCCATAGCCATGGGGGTGCATGGATATGGGCCTTGGGCTATGACGTCTCGTGCCCCACAGTGCCCACAAGGCGAAGCCTACGGGTAATGTGTGGCCCTTCGTGGCCACGGGCACGCATGGCGACGGGGCCTCGCGGGCCTACGTGGCCACACACCTTGGCCACGAGGCTCTTGGGCATGTGACTACGGGTACCCTTGGCGGGCCTACGTGTCCAAGGCACAGTGGCCACCTAGGCGTGGCCATGCAGGGCTCGCCAAGTGGGGGGCCAGTGCAGTGGCTACAAGCCCGCCTTTATGGGGTGGCGTGTGGCCACCTGCCACCATCACCATGGCTCCCTCATTTGCACGCACACGTGCACACACACACACACACACTCTTAAGTACTGATACAGTTGTGGCTCTACACCAAAACAAGACCAGCTTACAAACCACGTCTCACTACCTAACAGAATCGGCAATTTTTTCCAAAAAAAACTCCCATGGGTTGGGCAAGTACTCTATACACATAAGCAATCTAGGACCCCTTCTAACTTAAACTTAAATTCCCCTTAAAGGGAATCCGCTTAATTTTGGTGGGATAAACCCCTTCACTAGATGAGTTTCTTAACTCTAAGTCCCCATATGATGGATCCCTTCAATAGGCACTTGGCCTCCCCTAGTAAATTCTACGTGGAAAAATTCTTCCCAAATAGGGGGACTTGGCTCATTTATGAGACACATCATATTGGCATGTGTGCACTATGCACCTCCTACTCCCCACCCTTCTCTCTCAAAGAACTCTCTCTCTACTATACATGTGCACCGAGTGAGTAAAGGACTCCTCCTCTGTCCCATTAAGATGGCAAAGGCGATTGTCGCATGTATCATTATGCCTTGGGATTTTGGCGTGTTGATGGACGAAACATCCATATATACTTCTAAGAATTTCCTAAGATATTCTTTGAAAACATGGCTCATCAACCTTTGAAATGTGGCTGGAGCATTAGTTAACCCACGGCATAACCCGATAGGCAAATATACCCCATTTTGTTGCAAAAGCAGTTTTATGTTGATCTTTTGGGTCAACCAAAAGTTGATTGTATCCCGAAAAGCCATCTAAGAAGTTGTAAGCTTCTTTTCCTGCAACTCGTTCTAAAACATGCTCAGTTATCGGAAGAGGAAAGTTGTCTCTAATGGTAGCTGCATTCACCTTTTTGAGATTAACACACACTCGTAATTTTCCATTCTTCTTGGGTACTACCACAATTGGAGACACCCAATCTGTGTATCCAATTTCGTAAATAAATTTAAACAAAGGTGAGGGTGGCTCTATACCCCTCACTTAGCCTTATCTTTTGCGTACTGTGTTTGTATGTGAAAGGGAGTTGTTTTTTAGGGCTTCCTCTGCTCGACTGATTGCTGTATAGCTATAGAGTTGGTGGAAATTGGGGGTACTTCTCAGGTTGGTAACTTACCAGGAACTTCTCATTTTTATTTTAAGCATAAGACCTACTCTCACTTGGGTGGCCACGTAATTAAATTGAGTTCGGTTTTTTTAATTGCACTATCTAGTTTTATATGGTACACCTTGGTTTGCAAGAAAAAAAAATTAGTTATTGGTTAAGATTGTTTGGCTTGGGGTTTATTGGCCACGAGCAGTAGACCAACCCATTCATTTTTTTGTACGACATTGTTGTACCAAGATCTCTAAATAAACCGGTTTTTTGATAGACTTTAGCTCAATATGATTTGACTTGAGCAAAAAACCATGTGTTCTGAGTTGGTAAGTGAAGATTGGGTGGTTAGACCCTTGCTATTGGCAAGATTAAACTAAGAGAATAAGTATCTTTGATACTCCCTGCTACAAAAGGGAGCGCGATGGCCCTGCAAAATACTCATAATGACACAATTCATGCCATAAAATGATAAATCGGTATGCCTGAATCGTCGCACACGCACATAATCAACGATGTATGTGAACAGAGAGAGACATAGAGCGAGAGAGAGAGAGAGAGAGAGAGAGAGAGAGAGAGAGAGAGAGAGAGAGAGAGAGAGAGAGAGAGAGAGAGAAAGAGAGGAAGAGCACGTGAAGATGCGCCTCCTAGAGCGGAGTGCCACACCGGCACAGCAAGAGAGAGAGAGAGAGAGAGGAGAGGGTAAAGAATAGACATAGCCACTGGGTGCAATCTCCCCCCGTGCAAGAGTGACCATTTCCCTCTTGCACATATTTGTTTTATAGATTTCTTAAATGGTCAATTGTGAGTACAAACTGGCCGGCCGGTCATAAATGGCCAAAGCTCATAAAGAGCACTTGAATAATAAAATGTACAATATATATAATTCCATTCGCATAGGCCTAGCTCGGTCTAGTCTTTTCCACCTGTCAGTTGCAATAAGTAATAAAATATGAATTCTATAACATACCTCTCTGTTGGAAAGCAATTGTCCTCAGTTGCGAAGATAAAAATCTACAACAATACTTGTCAAAAACAATGATTAGAACTGTATATCAAATATATCAAATAGTAAAAGACAAATCCATAAAATTAGACAACATTACTTATGCCTGCCGTCATCCACATACTACCTATTCTAGTGTCCCATACCACTAGAATAAGCAGTATATGTCATACCCTGATGAATCAGGATATCATTGATCACACTCATCATCAATCTCAATAATGTCAAGTCTCATCACATTAACACTGCTATAATAATCACCAGATACCAAATCCCAATCTAATTCCAATTCCACAGCATAAGTCCAAATCCAAATCACTTTCATTATGTACCCGGGTAACAAAATCATACCAGTTACAGTGGTGGCTAGCCAATGCAGCATGATTTTGTGATCGGTGTTGCTGATTTACCATTGTGAATTTGCAATTTGTCAGTGTGCTACCTAACTCGGCGGATCTACAGAGATAACTGGTGTTGCCTAAATTGGCGAATCTACACCAAGGTGAGCATTTACACACTGCCTAAATCGGCCGATCTGTGTGCATGTGACCAATGGACTAGACAAAACATAAAAAAACAAAACATTGACTACCTATGTGACACCACATTGGAGTATAGTTGAGTAGTAGATTACTTACAATTTTTTGTTCACTAACTCATAGCACCACAAATCATATGAGTAGATGCATAGCTTAATGTCAAATCCTCTCAATAGAAATTACATGCAGTGCAAGCACAAGCCAAAACTTTAGGGATGCTTTATGCCGTAAGAAAATACAAAGAAGTAAAAGATCTTATTGCTTTCAAATTGTCCGATGGTATTATCCCTTTTGCAAACTACTTGACTTTGTGTGCTTAAATATATGCACCAACAAAATAAACTTCCAAGCAAGTAGAGAAAGGGAGTAATATTGTAGGAGTATATTAAGGGATGTCATTGCAGTATAGGCAGATGGGATATGTTGCATAATTGATGAGATCTTAAGAAATTTGATAGCCATAGATATATATATAAGAATGGATTCATTGAGGAGAATTAAAATATCGTCAAAACAACAATAAATTACGTACCTGGAGGTGGTTTGAAGAAGTGACTAGTATCCAAATCGTCAAATGCTAAACAATATCTTGAAAATAAAGGTCAACAACAACATTCATCATTTGAGTAATGTTATACAAGTTAGAACAAACCAAAGTACAGATGCCATAAAGTTCAAGTCGTACAGATGGGTGTCAGATATCGGTGAGGTGAACTGTATATGTGAGTAAGTTTTTAAACCATTGATTGTTGTCGCAAGAAAATTAGAAGCTAGTAAAATTGCACTGGTGTTATTGAGACGAGCTAAAATAGCAAAACATAGGCTAGATTCCATGCTTTCCTTCAAGTAAATCGGCAAAGTTTTACAAGTTTTAGTGTGAATACCTGCATATCTTTGAGGTTTGACCTAGAAACAAAAGAGCTTGAGGTGTGCCCTTATTGTCTTCACTTAGGAAAAGTATTTTTGGCAAGCCCTAACTCGATCAACAAACATTGCTATGACTACTCTGATCCAAAGAGAATTTCTTGTGAAAAATTTCATAGGAACTACTTTCGATGGTCATCTTTGAATGGATACAACAAACACGAAAATACGAAGAGACATAGTAGCGCTTATCGCCAGACACACAAATCTCACACCGCATAGCCACAGACATTAAATTCAAGCTATGAAAGACTATATAAAACGCTTACTCTGTGTGTGTGTGTGTGTGTGTGTGTGTGTGTGTGTGTGTGTGTGTGTGTGTGTGTGTGTGTGTGTTCGTGTGAGTGTATGTGTATATCATCGGAATAGTGAGTGTGTGTGGAGGGCAAGAGGTCATCGACTTGCGAGGGTGAGGGCAATTGAATACAAAGGTAAGGCTTGCAGTTCAGTTGAGGGGGGAAAGAGAGAGAGAAAATGAAATAAATTGTTATATTAACCGTCTATAAAATACCAAAATTACGTATAAAAGCAAACTAATACAATCCTTGTGTATCTATGCCAATGACTGGGTATAAATAAATAAAATAAAGTACAGTAAAAGATTGAAAGATTGAAACTAAAAGCTTGAAAGCGCCGCATTTAAAACTATCATGATTATCGTGAGTGTACATGGATGCGTGGCATCGGCCGTTGTCTAAGAAAGTATTGCAATGGTCGACCGAAGAGCTTCCGCAATGTCTGTTGTGGAAGGAGTCGTTGTGGAAGAGGGAAGAGAGATAGAGAAATGAAATGAAATTTTATGTTATTGGTCTTCAAAAGGTCATGGGATCAAATTGATACAATCCTTATGAATCTCATACAATGTTTGGGTGTTAAATTGAAATGAAGTACATTGAATCACTATATTAAAAAAACAAAAACAAAAAAAGTTAAATTGTCAAAGTAAAATAATCATCGTCGTCGTGTCGAGGCTGCCTGACAGCGGCCGTTGTTTGCGAAAGGAATGTAGTGTCCTGAAGAGCTTTGTTAATGTCTGCGTCTGTAGGTAGTTGCATTGGGAGGGGGGAAGGAGAGAGGGAGAGTTGGGCAGAGTGATGGTCGGCGTCTGTTGTAAGTAGAGCAAGAGAGAGAGTCTGAGGGGTGCCTCACAACACGAGAGAGAGAGAGAGAGAGCTGACGGGCTGGTGCCGCTTATGAGCTGGAGAGAGAGAGAGAGAGAGAGAGAGAGAGAGAGAGAGAGAGAGAGAGAGAGAGAGAGAGAGAGAGAGAGAGAGAGAGAGAGAGAGAGAGAGAGAGAGAGAGAGAGTGGGGGGGGGGGGGGGGGGGGGGGGGGGGGGGGGGGCCATACCATGAGAGGGGGGTTCATGGTTAGAGAGGGTGCAACAAGACAATTTCATGCTTCATGGGTTGGGCCGTTGCTATGGAGACACCAAGACAAGTGCGATGTGGGGCTCATTATGTATGCTTGGCCTTGCCAGGAACACCCGTCCTCGTGCTTGCAGCATTATCGGTTCAGAAGGAGGTGCCCAATACTGCAATCCATAGACAGGAGCTCATCCAAATCCTTTGTGAGGAAGGTCAAATGGAGAAGGCAGTGGATGTGCTTTCTGATTTTGAAAGTCTGCTCGCAGACAACTTGGACCTTTCTCTCCTTAGGGCCTGTAATGAAGCTAATACCACCAGAGATGACGCTAATCCCAGCTAATTCTTGGTGGGAGACTACTGAGTGATGACACTCGCAAAATGTGGTGCCCTCAAAGAAGAATGACAATTATTTGGCACTTTGTGTTGGCGAACTGTGTACTCCTAGATAGCTGCTATGTTTGTGGATTGTGACCTGGTGCATGAGGCATTGAACAATGCATAGAGACAATGTGCAGCCTGAGAACTTTAGCTTTGTGACTCTCTTTTGAGCTGGTGGCTGAATGAGGGTGAGAGATTACATGCTGAGATTACAAGCTGGGGATCGGCGAACTGCTTCATATGCACCCTGTGGTGAGTATGGCTAGAAGGTGTACCTTGAGGGGTGTGTTGCTTGCCTCAAGAAAAGGAGTGGGTGCTCTCAGAGAGAGAATGAAGCTTGCGAAGGATGCACAGAGAGAGAGAGAGAGAGAGAGAGAGAGAGAGAGAGAGGGAGAGAGATTGAGAGCCGCTGCATGTGGTAAAGGACTTCAGTAGAGTGTGCGGTTGTGGTGGGCCGACGCCTTGCATACCACTAAAATTAGTGAGCGAGACTCGACTGCATGTGAGGGAGAGATAGAGTATTGGGAAACAGTGTTGGGACGTTGCATGGTGGGCTGGAAGTGGAGGTGTGTGTGCACCCATAAAGCACAGAAGGGGCGATAAATGTGTGCGTGTCTGCCAGTAGGTCAAACTTCAAACAGAAAACAACGGCTAGATTTTGGCAGTCAGGGTGGGTGCATGACGACAAAGGGTGGGCACACAGATGACACTGCAGGTGGGCGCCCCCTTTTATTTTTTATTTTTTTCTTTTGAGAATCTACATGGCGGCTAGAGGGCGAGAGGGAGAGAGAGAGAGAGAGAGAGAGAGAGAGAGAGAGAGAGAGAGAGAGAGAGAGAGAGAGAGAGAGAGAGAGAGAGAGAGAGAGAGAGAGAGAGAGAGAGAGAGATACATGGCTATTACTCTTGCAATGAACTAGCAACCATGTGTGTGTATGGAAGCTAGTTGCTTGACGGCACAGCCATGCAAGGATGGAACAATCGCAACCAGTGCGTCTATTAATTGGGTCGGCCGCTGAACTGTGTACTCATCATATCAAGTGGTTGAAGCAAAGCTGAATGGAGTGCAGTGCTCGGCCTTAAGATGGCTCTATCATCTAGGAGTTCCAGTGCGTCGGATGCATCAAGAGATGAGAGAGAGAGAGAGAGAGAGAGAGAGAGAGAGAGAGAGAGATGACACCGCATGGTCAGTGGGTGGCGAGACTGGAGTGGAGAGAGAGAATGGCATTTGAGAGAGAGAGAGAGATAGAAATAAAAAAGTTGAATCGATGGTGATCTGCCGAATGGTAGGCACTGCCACTGCCGCAGCATTGGTCCTCCCTGATCAGTTTGGGCAGCATCGGCAATGGATGGACAGTGTGGGCCGTTTTGATGATTTGATGGACAGAGACGTTTGTTTGATTGCTGCGAGCAAGCAACTAGAAGCGAAAATTCTATAGTCTAAGGGATTGTTCCTACATGATGTGATTTTATCCGACTAATCTTCTTCTTAAACCTCCTCTTCTCCTACAAATTTCTTGTTGTAAGCAGTCAAAGCTTCGCTAGTCCTCGTATATCCTCTTTCTCATCATCTTCCACTATATATGCTCTCGTGAAGCTGATTCTATGACACGCAAGTGAGAAGAAAGAAAGAAAAAGAAAATTTCATGCATCATATTAACGCATACTATGCTCGAGAGTGTAGTTATCGTACAACCAATTATCCTTACCTATATAGATATGCGATTAAACACACACACACACAAATAAAAAGACAAAAAAATCCAATATCTTTAAACAATTCGAAATACTTATGCTGCGAGGAGGTTCGTAATTATCACATACCTCTAATTTTAAACAAGAAAAAAAAATTAATTGTAAGTAAGCATGACTTATCTTCGTTCACCGTAATCTCCATAGCTATCATCGCTGCAAGTCCAAGAGCATAGCCACAGCTCTGATACCACTGCTACAAACGGGAGCGCGATGGCCCTGCAAAATACTCATAATAACACAATTCATACCATAAAATTATAAATCGGTATACCTGAATCATCACACACGCACATAATCAACGACGTACGCGAACAGAGAGACATAGAGCGAGAGAGAGAGAGAGAGAGAGGAAGAGCACGTGCAGATGCGCCTCCTAGAGCGGAGTGCCACATCGGCACAACGAGAGAGAGAGAGAGAGAGAGAGAGAGAGAGAGAGAGAGAGAGAGAGAGAGAGAGAGGGAGAAGAATAGACACAGGCGTTGGGTGCAATCTCCCCCCGTGCAAGAGTGACCAAATCCCTCTTGCACGTATTTGTTTCATAGATTTCTTAAATGGTCAATTGTGAGTACAAACTGGCCGGCCGGTCATAAATGGCTAAAGCTCATAAAGAGCACTTGAATAATAAAATGTACAATATATATATTTCCATTCGCATAGGCCTAGCTCGGTCTAGTCTTTTCCACATGTCAGCTGCAATAAGTAATAAAATATCAATTCTATAACACTCCCGGCCCAAAAAGGCGCCTGTCATAGATTTTTTATTGTTGGTTTTTGTGCACTTTGTGTGTCATTTCTTGCTATGGATGGTTGTTATTGCATCAAGTCTGGGATGTGTTACTAAACGTAATGATATTTCCACCTTTAGGATATCGACTACTCACTATGGTGTCGATCATAAAACAATTGCTAATGGCTTTTTTAGGCTGGCAAGTATATGCATGTTGATGCAATCTCTGTTTTTAGAGATTTATGTTGGCTTGATAGACATAGTTGTGCTTGATACCCGAACTTAAACAAAAGGCATGTATGTTTCTTCTTAGACTTGTATCTAATGATGAAGTATAGGCTACTACGGTCTGCCTGATGATTTTACTAAAACCATGTACACTTGGTTAAAACTAGATGTGGTGTTTCATTTGCTACAACAAGAAAGAGCAGGACAACCTTGCAAAGAGTGTTATGGTGCTATAAGGTTGAGACATAAGTACCAAAAAATCATTGCGATTTTAAAAAAAGGGGGGTATTAGGACACTTGGATCGGAAGGGGTGATGGCCTTCCAATCAGAATGATATATATATTAATATCTTTTGAAAATCTATTAAAAAATAGGGCTATATAAAACGTTACATATAACTACCGCCATAATTCAAAAGGATAATACACACCTTGTACCTTACAAAAACACTTTGAACATTTGTTTTAGGTTTAAAAAATTGTAAGTTGGACATGGATAACAATTGATATAGTCCGTTGACACCTGTAAAACGCATTCAAGGCTTACATGCTTGTTGTCTTGTTTTGATGGATGCAGGTGAGGACTCTATTCTTTCTTGGAATTTTTTTGACTTAAAGCAAATGTCTACCCTTGACATACCAGGCTTTTGTCATCTCATGAAACATACATTGTACTTCTACAGTGGAATGAGACCTCATTCTTATAGCAATGTACAAAAATAGTTCTAAGACTGAGTTATTTTTGTACTAATCATTATCACTTGTCTAAATCAAGTTGTCCTTTAAATTGAAAAGTTCATTTATGTTGTATTACTTAAGTAAAGAAACCACACACACACACACACACCTCCCCCAACAAGCACACAGACATAAAATAGTTAAAAATATATTTTTTTACAATTAATTTTTATATTTATATTTATTGAAAGGTGATAAATAGGGGGGACATAGATCATTTGTTCTTCATCTCTTTCTCTCTTTGTTAAGTTCCATCTTTCTCTGTGTCTCCTAATATCTGTCTTTTTTTTCAAGTTCTAACTCTCCTTCATCTCTCAATTTACTATCAACCTTAATCTCTCTCTCTCTCTCTCTCTCTCTCTCTCTCTCTCTCTCTCTCTCTCAATATATTTAGTTCAAATAAGCTCTCAACTTTCCCTCTTTCTCTAAAGCTTTCATTATCTATCAGGATCTTTCTCTTTCACTATGAGGACTCAAAATCTATCCAAAAGTGGTGTTGGAGATGAGATTCCCATTAATGGCATGCAAGAATTGCCTACACAAGCCACCGAAGAAAGTGATCAATCTCAAGCGGCTAGTTCTTTAGACCGTGTCGTGTTCATTGCGACAGGTGGAGCTGGAATTGAACGATCAAATGAAGGGTTGGATACTAAAGGGGAAGTTGCATCCGAAGTAGAGGACATCGGCAATGAGTTCTTTGGAAATATGGTCAACGAGCACATTTCTTTGGGTTGGATAGACACTCATAGAGATTCTTACCATAGCAAATTGCCACGCTTACCTTTTTGTTTCCTTCTTTCAAACCCTATCATTCGCATGCATGATGATCAGGTAATGGATTTGCAGCGCTCCATTGCAAACAAAGGTTACCAACCGACCATGGCAAGGTTTATTATGAGTGAGCGGATTCCCGGCAAATATTACAGTCGATTTATTCATCGCGGCCATTATGTTAGAGGTCTTGTGATGTCATACGATTTAGACGAGGAGCTTCATCTCATCCCAAGCTTAGTCATATGGTCAAGAGATATTTTGTGGTTTGGGATGGGAATCATAGGTTGGAGGCATGGATGCGTTGGATGAACAAAAACGACATCCCTACGGAAGAGGTGCCCCGTGTGAAGTGTGTGCTTATAGAGTTCAAATCGGAGGAGAATGCAAAATTCCTACTTGTTTTAGCAAAGATAAATAGGTACAATTGAATCGATTTTATGAATTTGTTTGCATGTTAATTTATTAGGCATCTTGTTTTACTTTTGAGTGTTTGGTAGGGCTACGAGGATATCAATCCCTCACAATACAACGCACGATATTTTTATGGTGCAAAAGCAGAGCCAATATCACTCCTTGAATTTTTTTCAAAAGAGCGAGATTAGAGGCAGAAAGGGCTTTGCACTTTCGCGGGCCAAATAAATCAAAGTGGCTCAAGTTGCCCATGGCTTTCCTTGCTCAACTAATTTGGAAGTATGTGTTGAAAGCAATGTGAAATGAGACTGTGTGGATCTTGCACATGTTTTGAGTGCATGTTTTGCAATCAACAGGAAGAGTTTGATGCTTTCTACAATAGCAAGATAGAAGGTCTGCCAAGAAAAGGGAGCTTCAATTACAATTTGGCACCGAAAGCATATGATTAGAGTATTGCTTAATCCATTTCTCAAATGGAGTAACATTTCTCTCTCAAAGACCTTGAAATAGCGACGGTTTCAAATCAAGAGAATGGCAATGAGTTCTTTCAAAAGTGCGTATCATATACCGGCTGGGGCAATAAGAACACAAAAATGACACCATCTAGAGTGGTTGAAATCGCATGCCCATTGTTGGGTGAAGAAGGGAGTGAGGGAAGCTATAGACGCGCACACACACACACACACACACCCGCAGATGCACACACACACACACACACACACACACAACAAGAAGCTTGATAGCTTGAATCTCCCTCACTTTGTTATGAGAAGTTCAAGTGTGAGTATGAGAGAAAGATACGAGTCTCCCTAAGTATGACGTACCACCACACATGCATATATTGTGTATATGTGGTTACACGGGGAAAAAACCTCTAGCCAGCACTAGAGTAAAAAGTGCCCGTGTATAGGGAAACGGTTCACATCAAAACTACCCGGGGGACACGTGAGTGTAACAAACCCCCCTGGAGTGAATGATGTGAACATGTACAAGGAGGTGACAGATCAGCCCCCACATGATAACAAGCCTAAAGCTTTCCGAAAATCTTCAAACTTTTCCCTTGGAAGAGCTTTGGTGAATAAGTCTGCCACATTGTCTTGTGTAGGTACATACGCCAAATCAATATCTCCTGCATGTAGCCGCTCTCTGACATAGTGATAATGCACCTCAATGTGTTTTGTGCGAGCATGAAACACGTGATTCCTCGCAACTGCCAATGCACTCTGACTATCAATGAAAATGGTCGTAGACTCATGTGGCTTCATGCATAGATCCATCAAGAGACGTCTGAGCCATACACACTCCACCATAGCCGTGAATGCTGCCCTGTACTCAGCCTCACAACTGGATGTGGCCATAGTTGGCTGCTTCTTACTCAACCATGATATGCATGATCCACCAAGAAGAAAGCAATTGCCACTAGTGGACACTCGTGTATCATAACAACCAGCCCAATCACTATCTGTAAATGCATGCAAGCATGGTTGATTATCTCTACCATAGAAGAGACCAAAGTTTATAGTGCCTTTGAGGTATCTAAAGACATGCTTCATAGCTTTCCAATGCTTAGTGTCGGGGCTATGCATAAACCTGCTCAACTGGGAAACAACATATTGTATGTCTGGCCGAGTGTTGCATACATAAATTAAGCATCCCACAGCTTGTGGTAGAGAGAAGTGTCAAATGCATCATCACAATCCTCAATTGAGAACCTGAATCCTGTCTCAACAGGAGTTGAAATGGACTTGCAATCCTCAAAACCAAAACGATGAAGCAGCTTCTCAATGTATTTTTCTTGATGTATGATAATACCCCCCTCAACAGAAACAAACTGGATACCAAGATAATAGCTCAAATGACCAAGATTTTTTATCTCGAAAGCTTGTTGCAAATCAGCCTTTAGTTCCTCAATTTTCAGATCACATGACCCAGTCAAAAGCATATCATCAACATAAAGAACAAAGTCATTGCCATCTTTGCGTACATAAAGTGTGTTCTCAATCGGACTATATTGGAAACCAAGAGCAATCAAGTGCCGATGCATCTTCTCATACCATGCACGTGATGCTTGCTTACGTCCATACAAAGCCTTTCACAAGCGACATACTTTATGCTCTTGACCTTTAATAGCAAAACCAGTTGGTTGTTTGACATAAACCTCTTCATGGACGTCACCATTCAAAAATGCAGTTATCACATCTAATTGATGCACTTTCCAACCACGATGAGTAGCCAATGCAACCACAGCACGAATGGTAGTCATGCGTGAAGTAGGCACAAAAGTCTCCTCATAGTCAATACCATATTGTTGCGCATAACCTTTTGCAACAAGTCTCACTTTATAACGTTCAATACTGCCATTAGACTTTCGCTTAACTTTGTAAACCCACTTAGTACCAATTGCGTGCTTACCTTTAGGTAAGTCACATAACTCCCAAGCACCATTCTAGAAAATCGAATCCAATTCGGATTGCGTAGCAGCCATCCACTCCTCATTTTCAGATGCATCTTCAAAAGATAGTGGTTCTTCATTACATGTTGTTGCAATGAGAGCTACATCCACAATCACACTCGATACATGGCGAGTAGATGATCTTGTTCTACCACGCAAAGGAGCACTCAACTTACTATCTTGTAAAGTTTTCTTCAACCATCTTGGCATTGCTTGTGCATCCCTCATAGAAGTGCAATTTATGTAATTCATGATCAACTTGTACATCATCAATGGGTTGAACTTCATGCTGATTTTCAGCCATGTTTGGATGCAATCATCTCTTTGAACCTCATTTGGCTGCTCTACATGGTCATTATCCAATGTACCACTTTGAAACAAAGGCATAAGTGTATCAAACATATCTTGTGACCCAATAATTGGCTGCGTTTTACATTCAAGCAAAGGATGGGCTAAATTTTTAGCAAATACCACATCATGACTTACAACAATCTTGTCCGCTAATGGATGATACAAACGATAACCTTTACTTTCAGCACTGTAGCATACAAAGATATATTTTATAGCCTTGTCTTGTAGTTTGTGACGTTGTTGTGAAGGCACAAGAGCATATACCAAACAACCAAACACACGTATATAGCTCACCATTGGCGACCATTCCAAGCCTCATAAGGTGTAACAACTCTCAAAGCTTTAGTGGGACATCTATTCAAAACATAGTTTGCACACATGAGCGCTTTCATCCAAAACTTAGCAGGAAGATGCTTTCCTTTAACCATACAACGTGCCATTTCCAAGAGAGTACAATTCTTACGCTCAGCAACACCATTTTGCTGAGGTGTATTTGGCACAGTACATTGATGCATAATACCTTTGTCACGAAGAAAGACATTAAACTCATGCGACATATATTTCCCACCACGATCTATGCGAAGAGTAATAAGTTTGTTGCCACTGAAATTTTCAGCCATAGTCACAAAGTTTTTAAAGCATGCAAAAACTTCATTCTTTGCTTTCAATGGATATACCTAAGTATGGCGAGTAGCATCATCTATGAAGGTAACAAAATATACATACTTTCCAAAAGATGGAGTCTTCACAGGACCACATACATCACTGTGTACAAACTGTAATTTTTTGGTAGCATGAAAAGAACCATCCTTCGGAAAAGAGGCACGATGCATTTTGCCAAGTATACAACCTTCACAAGCATGCTTCTCAATGGAGCCAAGTGTGGGCAAAACAACAACCATATCACGCTTTTGTAAATAGAGCAAGCTATTGAAGTTTAATTACCAAAACGTGCATGCCATAACTCCGTTTCAGTCATATGAACAAGCAAGGCATTTGATGCATGTCTCTCATAAGTATCCATGCGATACAAGCCATTGCATAACGTCACCAGACATAACAATAACATCACCATTGCTGAAGTCATGAACCATACATTTGGAATCCACAAAATGTACATGAAGACCCGAAGAGGCAATGGTAGGAACCGAAAGCAGGTTCTTCTTTATGCCTGGCACATACAAGGCATTCTTGAGAGTCACAACACCCCCATTTGTAGCCGTAAGCTTTATGTTCCCAACTCCAATGATAGGGTAAGAGGCATTATTTGCGCAAACAACATGCCCCCCCTTTGGTGCATCTTGCAAGGACAAAAATAACTTCTTACATGATGTTATGTGCTTAGAAGCACCACTATCAAAGTACCAATCAAGATCAGCCTCATGCACTGTCATACATGTAGAATGTAATGAAGAATCATATGTGTATGTAACAACACAAGCCCAAACATATTGAGCAAGATTAGCTTCATCATCCTTTGCATTACTCGTGCTCTCAATGATAGACATGTCCGGTTGCTTCTTCTTATCATTACGCTTTGCAAGCTTTCTACATTCCTCAATGGTATGTTCCGACTTCCGACAATACTTGCATCTCTTCTTTAATCACCATCACTAGAAGAATTAGTGGAAGAGGGAGTTGGGGGCTTTGGTTTTGATGTGCCCAAAGCTGGTCCGGACTTGTTTTTACCTCTTTGAGAGATAGCAAGTGCTTGAGTTCCCTCGATCAAACCACTTCTATTCATTCTAGATTGCTCTTCTTGTAAGAGAAGTGACACAACCTCATCAAAAGTATACACGTTGGGATTTCCTTTTGCAACCAAACAAAGAGTAGTAGCAAAGCTTTGAAAAGAATCTGGCAACCCTTTAAGCAAAGTGGAGATGAGAGAATTTTCCGAAATAATCTCATCTATGTTTGCCAATTGCTCTTTCAAATCCTTAATCTTTGTAACATACACATCAACGTACTCACCTTCAGCCATATGCATTTCCTCAAGTTGCTTCCTCAAGTAAGCCACAACGGCTTCATTGCACCCGACATACAAAGAAGCAAGTACATCCCAAACTTGCTTGGATGAAGTGCAAGACCGAATGTGCGGATGTGCGGAACAATATGACGCTTCACGGAAAGAGAAATTAAAGTATGTGCTTGGGCATCCTTTCCATCCCATCTAAGCTGATCATGTGTAGGTGGAGAAGATGAAGAAACAACTGTTGAAGAGCTACTTGCATCTGTAACAGTAGAAGTAGAACTGCAAGGTCTCTTGTCTACATCCGCCACAATGTTCCATAGTTGCTTTGCAACAAGCACATGTTTCATCATGTAAGACCACATCGGATAATTGGTCCCATCAAGCTTATCCTCAGCTTGAAACATGCCAAACAAGTCATTGTTGATTGCCATAGCACCCACGAACAATAAACTGGCAAGAAATGCACTCCCGACAAAAACTACAAAAAATCTATAGACCTGTAAATGTTGTTACATCAAAGCCTTAATGCATCCAGAAATGTTGATTCGTGATATCGTTGTGTAGTACTTGTTCTTAGCTTCGTTTTGAGTCCTAGGTTGAGCAAAACGGACACCCGGAGCACCCGTGGCGAGCAAAACGGTGACTAGCTGTCCCGAGGTTGCACCTCCTGCAAAACCTAATATGAGGTATGGAGGAAGGAGAATGCTTTTGGGAGCTAAAGAGCCTGATCTGATACCATTTTTGGGTGAATAAGGGAGTGAGGGAAGCTATAGACGCGCACACACACACCCGTAGATGCACACACACACACACACACAGAGCAAGAAGATGCACACACACACACACAGAGAGAACTCCCTCACTTTGTTATGAGAAGTTCAAGTGTGAGTATGAGAGAAAGATACGAGTCTCCCTAAGTACAACGTATCACCACACATGCGTATAGTGTGTATATGTGGTTACACGGGGAAAAAACCTCTAGCCAGCACTAGAGTAAAAAGTGCTTGTGTATAGGGAAACGGTTCACATCAAAACTACCCGAGGGACACGTGAGTGTAACACCCACAAATTAGCACAGAAGAGTAAGTTAAGTGTTTTTTGTTGTTCGTTTGTGGAATGACTAAAATTATGACCTCATAAACATTGTTTTCTTATTCTTTTTGCCAGAAAGTCTCATTTAATTGACATGCTGACTCAACCTTAAAGAAGAATGGCATAGTGTCGATGGAGAAGGGTGGTTGGATCCAATGGCTTCCGTACCATGTGTATTGGTGGAAACTAGAGAGGTGGGAGATGGTGATGATGTTTTAGTGGTTAGCTTGTTGGAAGTCCTAGACATGCATTGAATTTTGTGCAGGCAAGTGCTTGAGATGGTGGAGAAAATGGAGGCAAAAAATCAACATGTTGCCGACCTACACTTGAAGGTTGAAGAGATGCATGGTTGCACACTTATCGTAGAAAGTACTTACACAAAACTTTCAGGAAATGGAATGCACGGATCAAGTCCACACACGAGCCTGAAGAGCAACCACACTTTGCTTGCACGTCACAACACTTGTTTTATACATGTGACTTAAGTGCTCATCTCTTGACGTATGTTTTTTGTAATGAAAACGGCCTATGAACTTTGAGAATAGCGGAATTAAGAGAATTAGAGTGAGCATTTTTGTGACACTACTTTGAGAACATAGAGGGTGAACTTAATTAGCGGTAGCAACATAACCATAGTACTTAATTAGCTTGGCATGAACAATACTTTTGCAAGAGAGAGAGTTTAGAGAACTTGAGGACCGGATTTATGTGGATCCGGTCCCCCCTCCAATAGGCTTTTGTATTATAGATTCTCCCATCAAGGGAGACTTGGTACATTACAATCTTTGAGTTCCTTGTGATCTAGGTGATGCAATGAAGATGGAAAGCTTCATGCATCACGAGCATAACATAGACTTACTAGAAAGCATAAACCATCCCCGGCCTCAGTCCCAAGGTCTCAAACACCTTCAAATGTGGAGATAGCTAGCGGACAATGGGTGTAGGTAAGAGGAAGAAGAAACATTCATAGGAGAACGAAATAGTTCTTAACTTATCATCACTCTTCTTGCTTAGCATATATAATAGCATAATAATGAAGATGGAGAAGATGGCAAGCTTAAGCATTGGAGCACGACTCTTGGTTGGATTTGCATTCCATAGCCAAGAGTGTTGATGTAGGCTCTCAACTTCTCAACAAGCTTGGAGAAGGAGATGGAGCTCTTGCACTTTGCCCTTCACACAATGAGTTTGTGTGTGTGTGTGTGTGTGTGTGTGTGTGTGTGGGAGAGGGTATATGGGCAAGCACGCCCCCTACTTGCTTGGGGCGACCCCCTCTTCTAGCACTAGCCTACATTTGATTGGGCCTCCTCAAGCCTGGCCAATCACATGCTTAGTGCATATCAAGAAACAAGGGTAGCATTAGGACAAGTGTCCTTCTTACCCCTTTGAGAGAGAGTGCTTGAATAATGCTTTAAAAATTAATTAAATAAACTAATTCCTCATTGGACCCCTTGAGAGGCCAACTAGTAGGCTTTAGGAACCTTGTGAGGGCAACATGGAGAGGAGCTTGACATGTGTCCTTGTTGCCTCCTTGATTTAGGCTTGCCTTGTGTGAGTGTGTGTGTGCGTTCTCTCTCATGTCCCCAACTTGTAGGGCTTGCCCCCTCCTTGTAGGGATCCTTGTTGACTTTTTGACACCTCAAGCCCTTCAACCTTGGGCCCGGTTCCCACCACAAGCTCGACCCTTAAGCCCTTCAAGCTTGGGCCAGGTTCCTACCTCAAGTACAACCCTGGCATCTCAAGCACGAAAAGCCGCTCAAGCATATCAATAATCAAGCACCTCAAGCATCTCAGTCATCAAGCACCTCAATCATCAAGCACGACAAGCACCTCAAGCTTGGGCCGGGTTCCCACCTCAAGTACAACCCTAGCTTACCTAAGGTCCAAGGCTTTTCATACTAACTACTGGAAGTCTTTAATGAAGCTAACCATAAGGTCTTTTAAGCTCCATTAGCATTGCTCTTTGATAGACCATCTCCCGTTTGGCCCATTACCTTTGGGCCCGTGTTGAGATGCATCTAAAGCACATATCTATATTCTAACTCTTGTTCCCGTTTATTCTCTCCCATTAAGTGATCAATTTAATATGAGAAAATCTTCAGGTATAGTTAGAAATTAGATTTTATGACATCACCTCTCTCTTGAAATCATAGTCGTCCTTGACTATGAGGTAGAAGAGATAAAGCCTTAGTCATTAGTCAATGTTTCTTAGCGGGTAGAGGATCCCTTTTTACCCTACGACATCATTCCAAGATGGATGACTAATTCATTTGGTGCTTGGGAGACGTAGCTGTCGCAAGCATGTCTGCTCTTTACTCCATTTCATTCTCCCAAGTAGAGTGACAAATGCTACTTGGTGTTTGAGAGACGTCGTCATCACAAACATGATTCTAAGTATGCATACTACTTAAATTTGTGCACAATAAAAAGAGAATTAGTCTTATAAGACAAAAACATTGATCATTTAAAAGAAACATGTACATTTGCTTGCTCTAATGTAGCATTGTAAGCATTGACAAGGTTCATACTATCCTTAAGTTGTATTCCTTGCATTCATCTAGCATCTTCAAATAAGATACCGTTGAATAATCTTACCATGTCATAGTACCTTAATAAGATACCGTTGAATAATCTTACCATGTCATAGTACCTTGTCTTCATGTCAAAGGATAGCTTTGGGTTGTAGAACCTCTTCTTGGTCTTTGATTTTTGGAGGGGCTTCAATAATTGGTTCACTTGGGAGCTCTCCTTTGTAGGGCTTAAGTAGGCTCACATGAAAAGCATTGTGTATGAGCCAATGGTTGGGCAGCTTGAGTTGATAAGACATCTCATTGATTGGCTTCAAGATTTGAAAAGGACCACAATATCTTTTTGCTAGTTAAGCATAATACTTTTGATGGCTTGTAGAATTATTTCATGTCGTTTACCTCGATCGAGCCCTGGGAAACTTAAATAAGACCCAATCATTTTCTTTGAACGTGAACACCCTTCTCTGCTTGTCAGTGGTAGATTTTGGCCTTTTTTGAGAAATGGATATAGCCTCCTTAATCTTTTGGAAAGATTCTTGTAGGTCACAGCTGTACTCATCAAAAACGAAGATCTTTCCATGTACTTTAAGTAGCAAGGTGCTTTTAGGTCTTCCCTCTATGATTTCAAAAGTTGCTTTTCCCATAGAAGTATGGACAGTATTATTGTACGCATACTCTACAAGGGGTAGGTACTTCTCCCATTGTGAGCGTTGATCTACTTCTGTAATATAAGTCTTTCATAGATCGAGAATCGTAAGATTGGCTATCTCACTTTGGCCATCCGTTTGAGGGTGATAGGCCGAAGAGAAATTCAATCTTGTACCTAGATTTTCAAAGAGACCTTTCCAAAAATTAATGGTCTGTCTAAGATCTCTATCTGACATGATGGATGTTGGTAATCCATGGTGTTTGAAAATTTGAGATATGAAGAGAATTGCCATTTGGTGTGCCTTAATAGTCTTTTTTACATGAATAAAGTGTGCTTGCTTGCTCAACCTGTCGACTATTGTCCATATTCCCATATTCCCAAGGATAGACTTGGGTAATCCAAAGATAAAATCCATGGATATACTCTCCCATGGTGAATTAGGAATTGGCAATGGCTGGAGTAATCCAAGTTGCTTCCCTCTATCATATTTAGTCTTTCGGCATACCACACATATCGAAACATACTCTTGTATGTCCACTTTCATGGTAGGCCAATAGAAGTACGTCTCTACTCCTCGAAGAGTAGGTTGAATGCCTCTATGCTCTGCATAGGAAGGAGCATGGAATTTATACATGAATTTTTCACGAAGGGAGTGGGTAACACATAGCCTATTTCCATGGAGAAGATAACCATCCTCTAAGGTGAATTGTTCTCCTTTCTTCCCCAATGCAAGGATTGACATTATGTCTTTAAAGTCAGGGTCAAAAGCATACTCATCTATCATAGAAGATAGATCAATGCAAGTTGCTATAGACACTGAATTAACTTTTGGTCGTCATGAAAGTGCATCGACCACTTGATTGTGCTTACCAGCAACGTGAGAAATATGAAAATAAAATTACGAAAGAAAATTTTTCCACATCATTTGTTTGTCGGAAAGCTTGGTTTGCGCCATGAAGTACTTGAGACTTTGGTGGTCAATTCGGAAAATAAATGGATTCCCCAGTAGATAGTGCTTCCATGTGTCTAGGGCATGTAGAACATCTAAAAGCTCTTTTTCGTATATGCCCGAGACTCATTCATCGTTGTTGAGCCTTCGGATCTCATATGCTATGGCTTGCCCTTCTTGAAGCAAAACTGCTCCAAGGCAATCACCACAAGCATCACATTGGACCTCATATGGCTTTGAGAGAATTTTGTATGCACACATACCAATAAAGCTTCTTAGCTTATGTAGATTCCTTGGATTAGGCCATTCTTTTATTACCTCCAACTTTGATAGATCCATACGGATACCATCTTGAGAGATAATATGACCTAAGTATTGAATCTCTCTTGAAGGAAAACTTCACTCTTCTTTTGATTGATAAAAAGCTTGATCTCCCTCAAAGCTTGAAAAATCACTTGGAGATGTTGCTCGTGTTCCTCCAAGGACTTGGAGTAGATAATGATATCATCAAAGAAAACTCTTGTGAATTTGTGATAGGGTCTAAGTATTTTCTCCATTTAACAATTGAACATGGATGGTGCATTAGTCAAGCCAAAAGGCACGACTAGATATTCATAAATACCAAAGATTGTACGGAACGTGGTCTTTAGGATATCTTCATTCACTATCCTTATTTGATGATAGACACTTTTAAAGTCAATCCTACTGAAGTAGGTACAGCTTTGTAGCTTATCACACAGATCTTCTACCCGCAGTACGGGAAATCTGTTTTTGATAGTGATATGGTTTAGTGCTCGATAGTCCACACACATGCGGTACGTACCATCCTTTTTTTGCACTAAAAGAACCGGAGAACAAAAGGGAGAGGAGCTAGGCCTCACCATCCCTTTGTCTAACAATCGTTATACTTGCTTCATGATCTCCTCTTGTTGAGCTTGGGAAACTCGATAAGGAGGCTTGTTAGGTGGTGAGCTTCCTGGTAGTAGCTCAATTCGATGGTCATCATCCCCTCATTTTGGAGGTAAGTCCATAGAGATATCATCGATGAACACATCTTGGAATGCATTTAGAAATTAGATGTTAACCCTCACGGCTCACGGACACTCTATCACCTACGACGGACGTTGTAACCTACGGTGGACATTGTATTATTTATTTGGTAGAGTCAAGTACCGGGCTTGTCGGTCCAATAGGAAAAGGGTAAGAGTGATCGCCGATGAGAGGCGCACTCTAACTGGAACATTCAAGGGATTAGTTGGCTAAGCATGGGCGCCCAAGTGTGAATGGGGCGAGCTAATATAAAAGTCAACTAAACCTAAAATTCACTTATTCTCTCATTTGTGCAATAGAAGAGTGCTCTTGCTCCATCTCCATCTCCATCTCCATCTTCTTCTTCTTCACCTCCTTGTGTGTGTGTGTGTATGTGAGAGAGAGAGAGAGAGAGAGAGAGAGAGAGAGAGTGTGGGCAATCGAGCATTACGAAGGCACGACGGCGGTGAAGCAGTTGAGCGCGGCGTAGCGGCGTCTCCTTCTTCTTCGCGGCGAGGAATCCTCCACGAAGCAAGCGTAGAGCGGTGAGTGACACACCATCGCTTTCTTTGAGCTTACTAGTTTAGGCTTGTTGTGTGCTTGGAGCCATTTGTGGCTCGCACCCAGTGTATCGGCAAATTCCTTGCATTGACAGGTGCGACATACGCGCACATTTTTGGCGCTGTTGCCGGGGAGTGCCATACATGAAGCTCGAGTAGCACTCTGTGCTTCTCCGTGGTGCAATTTCTATTGTAGGAAAGGTAAGGAAGGAGTGTGTGTGTGTGTGTGTGTGTGTGTGTGTGTGTATGTGTTGAGAAGAGGGATTTGGTGTTATATTGTGTGTTTTTTATTATTAATGGAGTTTTCAAAGGTTCTGTGTTTATTCTCTGTGTATTAAGGTAGTTAGTTTTCTTTGTTAATAGAGATTTCAAAGGTTCTGTGTTTATTCTCTGTGTATTAAGGTAGTTAGTTTTCTGTGTACAGTAAGTAGGAAGTAGATTAGTGAGAGTTAATAGAGTGTGTTAGTGTGTAAGAGTAGGTGTATTAGTTAGAAGTAGGTAGAGAGAGTGTGTGTGTGCTCTCGCGCAGGCCGCGGCGGCTTTATCCTTTAAAATTAAAAATAAAAAATAAATAATAATAATTTCAAAAAATATTTTTTACAAAAATTAAAAAAATAATTTTAAAGGTAGGACCGGGATCGGGAATATCTCCCAGACCCAAGCCCAAGCTCACGCTCAGGCCTAGGCCTCAGTCACCTTTAAAAAATAAATAAATTGAATTTTAGCTTCACACGTAGCTAAAAATCGATTTTTTGAAGACCAACGGAACGTCAGATGCCCAAAAATTGTGTTGTAAAGCACACAGCGACCCTTTAACTGATACGCTCGTTTCGAGCTATCACACACTTCAATCAAAAAAATCAAACATTAAAAACGTAAAACACGCGAGTGAGAACGGACGCTTAAAAAAGGTAAGCGGTTAACCTTCGATGTTATTCGCAGACACTTGTAGGGCACCCAAAGCACATGTATCTACGCTCTGGTCGTGTGCTAGAGTCCGAACAACTAGCTAGTGCTTCGATTTACGAGGGTACTCACTATCCTTCCACGCTAGGGTCTACGCCCTCGGCGGGGACCCCAGGTAGTGCAACCCAAGACCCAAATATAGCGGCTAGCGACTCTTCCTCTGACTACGATATTATGGAAGAGCATCTTACACAAAGCCCCGAGGGAACAAATGAAACCGTGCCTAGCTGGGCCCAACAACCTGGAACTAGTGTTTTTACCTGTTTGATGGAAACTTTTAGTAGAGCTACGCGCTCTGAACCTACGGCTAGTGAAGTAAACGAAGGGGGTGGGGAAGTAGAATCACCATTCACATCTCCTGTAGACCCCACACTCCCTCAGAGTGTCCACGTGAACATTCTGCCTACCTCATTTAATGAGGGCCCTACCGAACTACCACCTTCCACAGTCACCTCTAAGGTAGCGGTGACTAAAAGTCAAAACATGGGAAGCAACATTGCATCAACCTCACAGCAACCCTCTAGTACACCAATTTTGGACGGGGTATTTCTCAATGAAAATTGGGAATATGACCTACACACGGAGACTTTGACCGACCTATACAAGGGCTACACATACCATGTGGGTTGGTTAGAAGTTGTACAATCCACATCTAGTGCCACTAGTCTAGAGGAACAACAACACATGATCTGCAATGTCATCCATAGGATTATCCAGTCCGAGAGGCAAGATCGAGGAATAAACATACCTTCGACGGGTCCTATGCGATTTTTAGACACGGGCAAAGGGAAACAACCCACTCTATCACAAATGGAGACTCCCCCAGTGAGTCCCATCGATCCCCCATATGTTGTTTCGCCAGGGGTCTCAATGCAATCTGAGCCCACAAGTGATAGCTTTACTTTTCCAAGTCTAGCTCATCTTTCCCTGGATGACACCACGGATACCATGCCTACCCCAATGATGGGCATGCCAAGAACCACACCATGGACCTCGTTTGTTAGTAAAGCACCGCTACATGGTAGCTCAATGCCTGCAATAGTACCTACAAGTGCGAACCAATCGTATGCACCTATGGGTCCACGTACTCATGTAGTCCCTACCCCTCCCATTGTTTCAACTACCTATGCTCCACAACCACAATACACAAGTTCTTATTTCCATGGGACTATACCGGCTAGCATTAGCATGTCACATCCGACGTCTGCTATGCCTAGGGCCACTCCTATGAACTATGGACCACCACATGGCATAACATCGAACCCAACATGGAACCCAAGGGGTTCCTATGCGCCAAGCCCAATGCCAATACCTACTCCACATGTAGTCTCTGGAGCGCCTTCACCCACGGTGCCTGCTCACTTAGGTGACTTGGCAACATTTGCTCAAGCTATTGGTCGATCTATTGCTGAGAATATGCGTAACACGCCTGATAGAGAGCCTAGAAGTAAGGCAGTACAAATAGCCAAGCTCACACAAAAATTTAGTGGAGACGGGGATGTGAGAAAGCATATCGAAGTGTTTGAACAAATATGCGATTCTCTAGGAGAACACAATGACCTACATAAGAGCAATGCTTTAAGCCTAACCTTAAGTGGACAGGCTGGGGATTGGTATAGAACCCTAAGGGTGGAAGAAAAAACGATTTACCCTACTCTTAGGAGACTGTTCTTAAAAGAATACATACGAGAGGGAGTGCTTTGGGGTGTAGCCTCTCAGCTCCAGAAAGCCCAACGAGAGAAAGGAGAGTCGGTGAGAGACTTTATAAGTCGCTTGAAGCATTTGAATTCTCGTTGTAATCCAAATGAGTGCTTCAACAATAACCAATTGCTTGATAGATTCATCAGGGGATTACGACATGAGGATATCTACAATGGCCTAGTCATTAGAGGTATCACCACTTGGGAAACAATCACCACCAATGCGATCCAATTGGAGGATAATTTAATGATTCAAGGAGAAAGAGTGTCTGTTGAGCCTAAATCTATTAGCTCGCAAGCATCACGACATCAGCCAATGACCCTAAAGCCTATTGCTAAGGAGCCAAAGATATATGAGATGACTTTAGCAGATCTCACCAAGGCTATTCAAGAGAGTCTTAGAGACAATCGTGCTCTGCAAAACAATCATATGTATCCAAGAAGGGAGCAGCAATGGTGCTCAGTATGCTATGGACCGCATAGTACCAGTGAATGCCCTACTTTTAGAGTAAAATTCAATGGGAATTGCAATGCATGTGGGAGGTATGGTCATCAAGCTAAGGATTGCATAGTATTTATGTGTGCGATGGCCAATAGACCAACCTTAGCATGGACAGACACACCTCGAGTGCCTGCCTTGATGCCGGCCCCACCTCTTGAACAAACAACACAACACATGGTCCCTAGGGCCCAAAATGTTGTTCAAAAAACACCCTTACCACCTCCAGTGCTAGGATCGCAACCACCACATCCGAGAATCACTTTTGTGAATCAAGTGGGTTGTGAGTCATCTATTTCTTGTTTGGAAGGCTATGAGGAAGATATAGATCCTAATATCGCCTATGGAATGGATGTCCTTGAAGAAAGTCCACGATACTACATGGAGGACTATTGGGGACAAGTCAAACCTGTATATCAAGTAGCTGCTCTTGCAGCAAGAGGCCAAAATATCAACTACACTGTTAAGAGACCACCTCTTCAATGCTATGAGTGTGGAGGTCCACATCGTATAGCCGAGTGTCCTATTAGGCTACAAAAGAACGCCACACTAATTCAAACCAATCAAGCGAGCACGTCTACAATGTCGATACTCATGTGTAATCGATGTGGCATAGATCATTTGATTGCCCAATGTCCAAATAATCCAAATGCACCGAAGATCACGCCATTAAACTTGATTGAAGTTACCGAGGAGCCATCACTGAGTACACCCGTGGTACCAGTAAATGTACTCACACGATCGATGCTCCAAAAACAAAATTATATTCTTGAGGAAAGAGACACGGCATCAATTGCCCAATCTCAGAAAAAGAAGAAAACACGAAGAAAGAGATCTCAAAAAGCAGCGAAGTCAGACCCCAGTTCAAAGACCAACATAGGGACTGGTGATGACCCCGTATATATGAACGACGCTGAAGAAGATTCTGATTCAGGTGAAACCATGGAGACCAAAACGACCACTAACATAGAAACCAACAAGGAAGATCTTCATGAGCCACAATGGCCAAGATCCAAAAAGAAGATAGGAACTTACCCAAACCCTACAGAGGAGATTGAGAGAGTCAAGCAATTAAGGAGTTTGGTAGAAGATACCCAAAGGGATCTAGAACCAGCACCTAGGAAGATCCAGATTACAGACACCGTGTTCCCTACGCAACAACAACCTCACCAAGTCCATAGACCCTTGGACATACCTAGTGTCATCCAAGAAGAAAGTGACTTAAAGTCATGGGAAAGTGGGCGTACTCACTTCTTGATGGAAAGAATGTTTACAGAGGGACTACCTGATCCTATCGAAGAAATGGAGATCCCATCTTCCCCACGTCAAGGGACTCAAGGCCAAAAGGTGCCGTTAAACATTGCCAAATTGATGGATTTCATGTCTTCAGAAGTTAGAACCACCATCATGTCCAAACTATATAAAGACCCCGAGCTAGTCTCAGCCCTTCGAGCCTTCCTCAATGGAGAACTGAAGTTTGGGCTACCACAATTGTTACGAGACTAGGCACCCTCCTGTTGTAGTGGTTAACTGCAATTGGGATAGCTGGGCGTAATGGTTAATTATGTGCTGTCTATTTATTTTACTAATTGAGTTGATGATGATTTTGTAGAGTGGAATGCGGGGAGTTGATGAAGAGGCGACGGCAATTATTCTTGGCCATTTTATAGTTGCACAGTATCTTAGAATCTCATTTCAATAAGCCACTATGGCTCTGTAAATATTTGTAGTGGGAACTCCCCTTATGGGTCATGCAAGAACCAATGAGCTTCACTCATTTACAAAAGTGAAGTGGTTGTAAAAGAGGGGCCTCAATTTTTGGCACCTCAAACTCAAAAATAATATATTAAATACCAACTCCACAAGAGAGGTGCCGTGGAGTTTGGGGCTAGATTTAGGCCTTTCTCTTGCAAATTCTCTTCTCTACTCTCTTAAGCTATGGTTATTTTGCTGTGTACTCTCTAATCTAGTCTCCATCTCTTACACATCTCTTACACCTCCTTACAAGCTTGTCTATATCAATTCTCTGTTTACTGTGTGTGTGTGTCATAGTCTAGGTGAGTGTGTGTGCTTGGAAATTGGAAGAAGAGGTGGACAATTTGATGGTGATGGCTTGAAAGCTTATGTTGAGTACTTTAAGCGGTCGATCTCCCCCTCTTCTCCCAACAGTGGTATCAGAGCCTCAGGTTCGAGGATTAATCGGCACCAGATTTCAGTTTTAAGAAGGAGTTTTCTCTAATCGACAAAACCCCAATTGCAATTCATCGACTTTGCAATTCAAGGATTCAAGGGTTCGTGGAAATTCGAAGTATAATTGATCGAGTTCACAGAAGAAAAACTCGATTGTTAATTGGTGGCTAGTCGGCAATCAATTTTCAATTTCGGCTTCAAGACGATCAAGAACGGGTATGTTCAACGGTTAAATTTAAGCACTCGCTAAGCTTGCGTATACATGAAGATACGGACGAGAACAATCTGCGAGAACACCCTCCTGCACACAAGAAAAGCTAAATGTCAACCTTATCAAAAGCTGCAGAAAATACTGTCAAAAGTATTGGCTTAGTTTATGCATCAATTCTTGCTTTTGTCTTGTAGCCTGGAAAACTTCTAGAGGTCGCCATCTCAATTTTTTTTGGCTTGAGTTGTTCTTCCACAGAATTCCATGCAAACTTAAAAGTTAAAGTTAACTTCAAAGACTTAAAGTTAAGCTCAAAGAGGTATTTCAGTGGTCAGCCGTCCATTTCATCTTCAAGCTTAATAACCTTGAAAGAAGACAAACACCCTTTCAATATCCTCAACACTTTGGCTTTGGACACAATTAGTAAGCCTTGCACCCCTTGGTCGGCACCACTACAAACACAACCGTAAAAATCACATACTCCGCCTTCATTAAGAATTCTTGGGCCGCCAACCTTCAAAAAAAAAATAAAAATCTTCGGCTGTCTTTCGGGATTGCTGATTGCCATTGCTTTTGAGATACGGGAGATCGGGTGCCACGAAATTCAACTAGCTCGGTGACACACCGTCGGACTGTCTATTCTCTGGCAATTTCCTAGCGCATCGCCATTCTAGACTGGATGCCACTGCTCTTTTTCAGCTAAGTACATTATATTTTTGTTATTTATTTTATTTTATTCCGCATATTGCATCTGTGAATATCAGCAAATAGCCTTTTTAAGCATTACCATTTAATTATTTATTTTTTTTAAGAAAAACAAGAGAAAAAAATTAAAAAAAAGAAAAAAGAAAAAGAAAAGCACGCAATCATGGCACATCTTCCTCATGCACCCACGATTGCAAAGCAACTTCAAAATTTGCAGCAGTCACTCACATATGAACGCATGCGAAGGCAAGAACTTGAAGATAAATTATTACATTTTGCACGCACCGAATCTGCACCGGCACCCAAGAAAAACAAAATTAGCAGAAAAGCCTTCACTTTCAAAGATTTTGATGGCACTAAAGATGCTAGCACGGTTCTAGCATGGGTTAGTCAGTTAGATGACTACTTTCATGATGAAGACTTTCCCGAGCGTGAAATGGTAAAATGTGCATCCAATCATCTCACTAGCAGCGCTGCATTGTGGTGGAACGCCACCAAACAACATGGAAGAAGACCACGCACCTGGAATGCATTCCAAAAAGTGTTTTTACCCCAATTTTTGCCAACACAGTACAAAGCTAAAGCACGACGTCAATGGGATTTAATTCGACAGGGTAGAAATGAAGATGTAAAGGGTTACACTGACCGTTTTTGGAATTGTTTAATTCAATTGCAAGCTATTGAACATGTTAGTCGTAGGAAATTGAAGCGAAAGTACATATCAGGCTTGGCACTACAAATTAGTGCTGAGGTAGATATGTTCGAACCAGATTCTCTGTCAAAGGCCATTAACTTGGCTCTCAACGCAGAAAAGAAGAAAGGTGGACATTCCTCTCACACTGATCAACCTGCTAACACTAACCGCAACAAGAGACCTCCTTTCTCTCCTAACTCTGACAGAAGCAAACACCAAAGCCGTACCTTTTTCAAAAGACGAAGATTTGACAATCCTCTTACCACTGCTCAACCTCATATGAGCAACAACCACAAAAACACTCAGCAACGAGGCAACCAACATCCTTTCAACCAGCGTTCTCCTCCAAATTCTAATGGTAACAAAAAGTTGAAGTGTTTTAAATGCTTTCAATATGGTCACTATGCAGATAAGTGCCCAAATGGTCATGCTAAGGGCAATGGTCAATCCAATGGCCATTCAAATGGAGTCAACAGGAATTCAAGTCAAAAACCCTTCAACAACAACCGCCCCAACGGAGCTACTCTTAACCTCATCGAAGATGCTACACCCGACGACAATGAAGTGGAAGTTAACTACGGTGAGGGATATGATCCTGATTATGATAACGATGACAACCCATCCTCAGGTACTCCTATATCTCCTCACACTTTGTTTAAAGTGCAAGGCACTGTTAAGGGTGAAAATGTCACCATTCTGCTAGATGATGGTAGTAGCCATGATTTCATTTCCACACGATTGGCACAACAACTATCACTCTCTGAAATTTGATCACCCCACAAGGTCAAAACTGTTTTTAATAATCAACGTTTTAATTGTAAAACTCAAGTCACTGTTGAAGTTTGCATTGGTGAATTCACACAAGCACGTACATTTTTGGTAGCACCATTGCATGGACTCAATATGATTTTGGGAATGCCATTTCGTCATGAATTTGACCCGTTGATTAATTATAAAACACGTACAATGTCTCTCACTCATAATAATAAAAAATTCTCCATCCAAGCAACACTGGCACATCAAAAATTTCCACTCCTCTCTCACACTCAAGCCAAACGAGAAATTTGAAAACAGGGGAAAACATATCTAGTATTGGTAAATCAAATTTCTGTTGAAACTGAAACTTCACGTAACTCCACACACGATGAATTTCTCTCACAATTTAAAGATTGTTTCATGCATGATCTCCCACTTGGAATTCCACCATCACGCCCAGAAGACCACCAAATTGACATCATACCGGGTAGTGAACCTCCTTGTAGAGCACCTTATCGTGTATATCCTACCGCACACAGGGAAATACAAACTCAAATCACTGATTTACTTGACCAAGGCCTAATCCGACCTAGTAGTTCACCATACGGAGCTCCAGTACTTCTTGTCAAGAAGAAAAATGGAACCTTTCGTATGTGTATCGACTACAGGGCTTTAAACAAGATCACCATTAAGAATAGGTTTCCTATTCCTAGAGCGGATGATCTACTAGACAAGCTGAAAGGGGCAAACATCTTTAGCAAAATTGACCTTAAATCGGGATATCACCAAGTCAAAATGTTTGAACATGATGTCTACAAAACTGCTTTCAGAACACAAACTGGGCACTATGAATTTCTTGTCATGCCATTTGGTTTGACAAATGCACCAGCTACATTCACACGCATGATGAATCAAATTTTCATTGACCATCAAGATTTTGTGATGACATTTTGGTATTCAGTAAATCTGAAGAAGACCATAAGCAACATTTAACACGTGTATTTGATCTGCTTGCACAAAATCACTTGTATTTGAATCCTGAAAAGAGTTCATTTTTCCAATCTGAAATTGAATATTTGGGACATATTGTATCGGGTAAAGGAATTCATGTCGATCCAAAGAAAATTGAAGCCATTCAATCCTGGCCTAGACCCAAAAACTTGCATGAGCTACGATCTTTTCTTGGTCTTTGCAGCTATTACAGGAAATTTGTTCGTAATTTTGCTTACAAAGCACATTATTTGACTCTCTTGTTGAAGAAAAACACGCCTTATGAATGGACTGATTTGCAAGAAAGCTCATTTAATGCACTTAAACATGCTTTGACTAATGCACCTGTATTGCAATTGTCTGATTTTGAACGACCATTCTTTGTGGTAGTCACTGATGCTAGTGGTAAAGGTATCGGTGCAGTCCTTATGCAAGATAACCATCCCATTGCTTTCGAAAGTCGTAAATTCAAACCGTCTGAAATAAAGTTTAGTACTTATGATAAAGAATTGACTGTTGTGGTACATGCATTGAAAATCTGGAAACACTATGTAATGGGTACTGACTTGATCATTAAAACTGATCAACAAAGTATCAAATATTTACTTTCTCAGCCTTTAATAGATGATAGACATATTAAGTGGGCCGCTTTTATTCAAAGTTTTCAGCCCAACATTCAATACCAACCTGGTAAAGAAAACGTTGTAGCCAATGCTTTGAGTAGACGACCCTCACTTAATCATCTATCAACCATTACGGGAACTTCATTTGACACTATGCTTGACACTTATGCACATGATGATGACTTCAAAACGACATGGTTGCACATGCTTGATAATTCTGTACACACATTTCTCGAATACACTATTCAAGAAAACTTCCTTTATTTCAAACAAAAATTGTGTGTGACTAAATCTTTTCGTACATTAATTATTGAAGAATTGCACAAACCACCTTATGCTGGACATAGAGGATTTGCTGCAACTTTTCAAAATTTATGTCGTGATTTCTATTGGCCTGCTATGAGAATGGATGTTAAACAGTATGTGTCAACTTGTTTGATTTGTCAAAAAATCAAAGCAGCTACAGGTAAGAAATTGGGACTTTTACACCCTCTCCCCATTCCTGAAAGACCTTGGGAATATATTTCCATAGATTTTGTTACTGGTTTCCCACTCACAATGCACAAACATGACATGATATGGACTATTATTGATCGTTTCTCTAAACAAGCGTATTTTGTTCCGTGTAAGAAAACACTCACAGCACATCAAGCTGCACTTTTGTTTCTGAAGACTGTTTTTCCACATCATGGTTTGCCTAAAGTGATTATTTCCGATCGAGACTCAAAATTTTGTAGTGCTTTTTGGACTACTGTATTTGAAAATCTTGGCACTACACTTGACTTTACTTTTGCATTTCATCCTGAATCTAATGGTCAAACCGAAGTCACCAACCGCACTATTATTGACTTATTGAAGGCTTATGTTTCCTCTCAACCTAAGAAATGGGATGACTACCTACATATTTTGCAATTTGCATACAACAACACCACTCACACTGCCATGGGTAAATCTCCCTTTGAAATTGTATACGGTCACTCACTTCCTACTCCTGCTTCACGTCTTTCTAATGTTGTGCCTGCCGCTGATGATTTCACGACTGACTTTCATGCTATTTATGCAAGTGTGCATTCTGCCATTAAACACTCACAAGAACTTTACACCAAGCATGCTAACAAGCACCGCAAGGCACACCAATTCAAAGAAGGTGATCATGTTTTACTTCGCATCGAAAAACGAAGGATCAAAAGTGTTGATACTAATGTCTTTGTTAAGCTTGCTCCTCGTTTTTATGGACCTTTCAAAATTTCAGCTGTCATTAATGATGTTTCTTTTCGTTTAGAATTACCTGCACATTGGCACATTCACAATGCATTTCACATTAGTCTTTTACGACCATTAGGAGGACCCCTACCTACACACCACATTTACGAAGACCCACCTTCACTTGTAGACCAAGAAGAGCAACTCATCCCTGACAAAATAGTTGACCATGAGACCACCACTACACGCACTGGAATGGTTTATAACCGTTACCTTTTGACTTTCAAGGGCCACCCTAGAGAGGATGCCAAATGGATGCCTGAAAATTTTTTTCGCAACTTTCCCAACCTTCTCCACACTTTCCATCACTCACGGTCCAGTTGATTTCTCTATTGAGCAACTGAGGACAGTTGCTATCCCTGGTGGGAGGGATGTTACGAGACTGGGCACCCTCCTGTTGTAGTGGTTAACTGCAATTGGGATAGCTGGGCGTAATGGTTAATTATGTGCTGTCTATTTATTTTACTAATTGAGTTGATGATGATTTTGTAGAGTGGAATGCGGGGAGTTGATGAAGAGGCGACGGCAATTATTCTTGGCCATTTTATAGTTTCACAGTATCTTAGAATCTCATTTCAATAAGCCACTATGGCTCTGTAAATATTTGTAGTGGGAACTCCCCTTATGGGTCATGCAAGAACTAATGAGCTTCACTCGTTTACAAAAGTGAAGTGGTTGTAAAAGAGGGGCCTCAATTTTTGGCACCTCAAACTCAAAAATAATATATTAAATACCAACTCCACAAGAGAGGTGCCGTGGAGTTTGGGGCTAGATTTAGGCCATTCTCTTGCAGATTCTCTTCTCTACTCTCTTAAGCTATGGTTATTTTGCTGTGTACTCTCTAATCTAATCTCCATCTCTTACACATCTCTTACACCTCCTTACAAGCTTGTCTATATCAATTCTCTGTTTACTGTGTGTGTGTGTGTCATAGTCTAGGTGAGTGTGTGTGCTTGGAAATTGGAAGAAGAGGTGGACAGTTTGATGGTGATGGCTTGAAAGCTTATGTTGAGTACTTTAAGCGGTCGATCTCCCCCTCTTCTCCCAACAACAATTTGCACAGATGGATGGAGCTGGGGAGATGCCAATAGAGGAGGAATACATAGATCCACAACCGAACCTAGATGAGAACCTTGTTATAGAAATACATGTTAACAAGTTAGGACAATACTTTGAGGGTGATGAATCTAATGCGACTATACCAATCACTACTAAGGGATTAACTGTGAAGGGAATCCTTGATGGTGGTGTTGGGGTTAGCATTGTGACTAAAAATTGTTGGGAAACTATGGGAAAACCTCGCCTTGCGACCACAACCATAGTAGTGAAGATGGCCAATGGGTCTATTGTTAAACCTATTGGGATGCTAGAAGATCTCAAGATCAAGGTCTTTGGACATAAAATACGAGTTACCTTCATTGTAACACACTATGGCATCTGAGATGATCTTAGGACGTCCTTTCATGAGGGAAGCAAAAATGGTGCATGACTGGTCTAAAAACCATGTCTACTTGCAGTTCCAAGATTCTGTCATTCAAGTGGATCTGGTGACGGGTCGAGCACATCCTCTAGGAAAAAGGTTTATAATTGATCATAGATCTGACACCACAGTTCACTCGGCCCCATTGCAGTATTGTTACACGTGTAAAGCGGACACTGATGTTAGGGAAGATTCTCCTTATATGGATGTACTACCTGGGATGGCTGAGTCGGACAATGTGGATTGGGTCCACCTAGCAGCAACCATAGACACTTGGGGAAATAGGGAGACGACCGGGGTAACACCTGAAGGGGATGAAATGCCCGTACCCTTAAATATGCTACAAGCCATGCATATAGCTTCTGACAAGACTCATCCTTATATGACGAAGAAAATATACAAGTGGGTCCCTAAAGCATCTTTAGCGACCATAACTAGTGCTAAAAAATAGAAGCCTTGTAAGAAACGTACCACTTGCTCCAAGAAAAAGTACGAAAATGTTGCGATGGATACCTAAACGACTATTGGAAGCCCAAGGCTACTATCAAGGAAATGATCGAATCTGGGTGCCAAAACGTAGATTGTGTTCTTACCTGTCACCTAACCCATGTGAGCCCAATCTCGTAGCTCCAAAACAAATTAACGACCGTGGAAAGAAAAAAATCACAGAATGCTACACACCCGCTCCAGAGCTAGTTTGGGTACCAAATAAAGAACGATTTGTTCCACCTAGCTCAGGAAGTGGGGAGTCCCATGAAGCTTCTAGCTCCTCATGTAATGCATCCATAGAGGTAAAAGCTTCTCCACAGCCTCCACCTACAATAGTCGACCTCCATAAAGTTACAAAGGAATCCACACCTCTCACTGTTCAAGAATCACCTGATGAACCACTTCAAGTTCGATCCTGGGAGAGTACCTTACCACCCTTGCAACTTGACGAGGCACCTAAGGTAAGAGAAAACTATTGGCAAAAATCCTCACCTATTACCAACTGGAACGATTGGTTTCAAAGGGTGACAAGCTCATTTCAAACGGTATGATCTACCCAAGGAAGGGGGGAATGTTTGCTAATAGTCATCATTCACTTGCTCCTCTCTCAACCTTGTTTCCCTGACCTCTCAATATCCGAATCTTAGGGAATGTATATATAAATCCTTATACTCACAAAAAAAATAAAGAGCAAGAGCAATTAGCAAACGAGTATGCACAATAAAAGTCAAAACATTGACTCAGACCTACACATTCATATCCGGTACACTAAAACAGAAACCTATGTCATAAAACACCTTTGATCCTCATCACTCAAGTGAAGGAGGGTAGGTAGAATTAGTACGATAGGAGTAATTGTGTTTGAGAGTTGAGTGATTAGCAAAGTTCCCTTTCCCACTGATGTGCCTCCTAGAGGTATTCTTGTGTTTCATAGTGTGTACAGGAACATGTTGTTGTTGTTAGGATTTGGACCTTCATGGGATCTTTATCTCGACTCACTCTTCAAATCAAGCGCGACCATCAACACAAACAGGTGTTTCTTGTCCATTAGCATTGCCCCTTATCTTTTTTGCATCTATGATTGTCTGCTTTGATTGTGATTGGTAGCATAATATCCAACACATTTGCTTAGTATCAAACATTTAATTCAATGTAATTTTTTGTCATAATCACTTGTCTAGGTTTAAAAATCAAGCAAGTTCGACTAAGCTAGTTTGACCAAGTTAAGTGTTAGAGATCTTCTCTTAATACCATGGGGAATGCCTTCCTAATAATCAATGGTTACTTAGGTTCTTAATCCAGTTTAGGCAGCATTGTGTGAAATGTACTAGGGCTTTCTAGTGGGCTTGACCCTATTGACCTTTAGCTTAAGTATTATAAAGGGAGTTTGCTTGTGTGATGAGCCTGGGGAGGTGTATCAGTGTTATACGACCCCCCAAAGTTACAAAAATGTTGAAAACAAACAAACAAAAAATCAAAGTGCCACAATGTAAAATCTTAAGCTAGAAGAGAAATCTCAGCTTGATTGGGTACTTCACTCACATGTATCGCCTATGGTACTAGAGCCCTAGAGGTTCCCAGTATAGGCGCTTTTCTTTGAAAAGCAAAAAACCCAAGGCATACAAAATAAGCACACACATCAAAATTGAATCACTGTGAAAAGACTTTGGGGGATCAAAGAAAAGGTAATCAGTCACGCAATGATTTCATGAGAAATTCCTTTTATCGTAGCTTAACTACAAGGTCTTCTAGGTATAGCCTCTAGTCAGCCCTCAAACATGAAATACTTGGCTCTCGCGATTAAACAACTTAATTGACCAGAGAAAATTAAGAAGCTTACCCATGGTATTAATAGTCGATCTCTAGTGCCTTTCGACCGTTAAATTAGCGACCCCAGACTTGTTTAATTTTTTACCTTTACATATGTTTATGCATTTGATTATTTGCAATTTAATGTTTATTGCTAACAAATTGTTTAAAATTCATTACGAATCAATTTGTCTGCCTAAAACTACATATGCTTTTTAATCGCTTATGAGAATGCAATTACTGTGCCAATGTTGTTTGATTTTGCAGTGAGACTGAAGAAGGCTAAGGACATTCATCTCAAATGCTCTTCCACCTCGACGAACGAGCTTCAACTCAATAGCTTCCGAGGACGGAATCTACATCAGGAAGGGGGGCATGTTAACCCTCACGGCTCACGGACACTCTATCACCTACGACGGACGTTGTAACCTACGGCGGACATTGTATTATTTATTTGGTAGAGTCAGGTACCGGGCTTGTCAGTCCAATAGGAAAAGGGTAAGAGTGATCGCCGATGAGAGGCGCACTCTAACTGGAACATTCAAGGGATTAGTTGGCTAAGCATGGGCGCCCAAGTGTGAATGGGGCGAGCTAATATAAAAGTCAACTAAACCTAAAATTCACTCATTCTCTCATTTGTGCAATAGAAGAGTGCTCTTGCTCCATCTCCATCTCCATCTTCTTCTTCTTCACCTCCTTTGTGTATGTGTGTGTGTGTATGTGTGTGTGTGTGTGTGTGTGTGTGTGTGTGTGAGAGAGAGAGAGAGAGAGAGAGAGAGAGAGAGAGTGTGGGCAATCGAGCATTACGAAGGCACGACGGCGATGAAGCGGTGTGCGTGGCGTAGCGGCGTCTCCTTCTTCTTCGCGGCGAGGAATCCTCCACGAAACAAGCGTAGAGCGGTGAGTGACACACCATCGCTTTCTTTGAGCTTACTAGTTTAGGCTTGTTGTGTGCTTGGAGCCATTTGTGGCTCGCACCCGGTGTATCGGCAAGTTCCTTGCATTGACACGTGCAACATACGCGCACATTAGACAAGTCTAACTCTTCTTGATTCCTACCATTTACTTTTGATGAAACATTAGGACCTTTTAAGGACTCTTTGACAAAAATCATGTACGCAAAAACTGAGCTTTTTATTGATTTGTCAAAAGAAGAAGAATTTACGAGTGGTATAGTATGACCAGACTCACTAGCATCTATATACGTGCTCTTTTCCATGTAGATGAAGTAGATTCTCCTTTCAGGGAGCTTCACGTCGGTAGCCATGCGGTTGAACCATGGTGCCCCCCTAGGATAACATCCTCATGTTGGAGAGGAGATATGAAAATTTTTTCTTTATCGGCATAGCTTTGGACATGAAGCTTCAAATTCCTAATCAAGGGAGTAACGGAGGCTTGCTATCCCTTAAAAGCTCCATCGGTAGTTACAGTATTTCCCATCTCGAAAGCTTGAATGCCCAACTTAGTGGCCAACTCCATTGATATGAAGTTGTGAGTAGAGCCATGGTCAAACAAGATAAAGGCATCATGTTCCCTTACCTTTCCCCAAGCATAGGAGAGAGGCGATCCTTTGCAATGAGCATCCTCTTTTGGAGCTTTGATCATGGAAGCTCTAGGAGTCTCATTGTGGGCTTTTCTCTTGGGACAAGAACGATAGCCATGTCCTTGCTCCCCACACTTAAAACATTTGTGGTCCTTACAAAAAGCATCAAGCTCTTTAAGAGAGAGTTTAATTTTACCTTTGTAAACTCCCTTCTCCTTGGACCGTTTGTTGTTGTTGTTGTTGGAATTGCCTTGGGAAGAATTTTGGGCATTGGTTTTCCCTTTTGCATCACTTTTGTCTTTGCTTTTCATGGGCTTGGCATTCCTTCTAGCCCCTTGTTGGAAATTGATGTGCGAAGCAACCATGGTGTGGTGGATTACTTCTGTGATAAAACCGGTGGATTACTTCGGTGATAAAACCAAGCCGTTGGGAGTTGACATACTCAGCCATCTCTTCAGGTAATCCCGCACATAATTGTTGCTTCTGCTCGGCGAAGTCTATCATTTGAAAGACAATAGCCTTGAGATGTAAATCCCAAAACTTGTCCACATATTTGTGGATAGACTCATGGGAGAGAAGCTTCAAACTCTTCCATTCAGTAAGTACTTTATCCTTTGCATCACTTGCAAGGAATTGCTTCATGATGGAAACCGAGTTTTCCATGGCTTTGGGGCTTCGCCCTTGCCACGAAGGCTAGCCCACCATTGACGAGAAGATTTCTGAAAGTGCATAGCTACATGGCGTAGCTTTGGGGCTTCGCCCTTGCCACGAAAGCTAGCCCACCATTAAGATTTCTGAAAGTGCATAGCTACATGGCGTAGCTTAGAGGACTCTGTGAAGCCCTCGTCTCCAAAGGCCAGATGAAATTGTTGGATAAAGGCCAATACTTTGTCCATAGCACCAAATGTGCCATCATAGGTGAGAAAAGAGATACTCTTTCCTCTCTCTTTGAGATTCTTGAGCTTTTGGAACCTTCGCCATGCAGGGTAAGATTTGTGATGTCCTCTCCTCTTATATTCTCTAGGAGAATAGCTGTTGCTTTCGTTGGAGGAGGAGAAAGGTGAAGAAGCAAGAGAAGAGGGTGACCTCTTTCTTACCCTTTTCTTCCTTTTTTTCCTCTCTTCCCGTTCGGAGTGACGAGGAGAAGGACTATGGGTTGACTGTTTCCTCTTGGGAGGAGTTGGTGACCGTCTAGACCGCCGTCTTTGTGGAGCCACATCTTCAGAGGAACTTAGGGATTCGCTTTTTTCTCGTTCTTTGGATTCCTCCTCTCTTATGGGAGAGAGACTTCTTTTGGGGGTCTCGTCAAGAGGTCTCCTAAGCTCTCTCTCCTCTTGGAGAGGAAGGGGAATCCCATAAGCACAAAGTTGTTAACTTCGGCTTGCAAAGCAGGGTTGCCCATAGCTTGGTACAACCTAGTAACAAGATAATTGACAAACATGGGGGCATCATAATTAGCACCTTCATGTGCAAAATCAAAGTTATCAATGTTCATTCTACTCTCTTGGTTATTGTCATCCATGCTAATTAAACTTATGTATAGATTACTATGTGATTTTGTACCCTCAAAACCCTTAGTCGCTACTCTTCTTTACCTTTAAAAATTAGTTCTCAAGCAGCCACACCTGTGGTTTAGACACTGTTGATTGCAAAGACTAGTGGAGAGGGTCTAACATTGCTCGGTTGATTATGGTTCCTGTTGAGCTTGCTCGTAGCTCAATATTCGTTAAACCAAAGGCAAGCCCCGAGAGTCTGTATTATTAGGACTATAGTTCCCAACGATGTACCTCAAACTAAGTCCTTCTCAACCAAGATAATAGATCCCTATCCTACTTACCCTATTGCAATAAACAGGCCCAACCTTTCATGGACAACTTAAGGACCTCTCTTTTTAAGCAAGAAAAGAGAAACCAAATGCTCTGATACCAATTTAATGGAAATGGCATATGGACTTTGAGAATAGCGGAATTAAGAGAATTAGAGTGAGCATTTTTGTGATACTACTTTGAGAACATAGAGGCCGAACTTAATTAGCGGTAGCAACATAACCATAGTACTTGATTAACTTGGCACGAACAATAATTTTGCAAGAGAGAGAGTTTAGAGAACTTGAGGACCAGATTTATGTGGATCTGGTCCCCCTCCAATAGGCTTTTGTATTATAGATTCTCCCATCAAGAGAGACTTGGTACAATACAATCTTTGTGTTCCGTGTGACCTAGGTGATGCAATGAAGATGGAAAGCTTCATGCATCACGAGCATAACATAGACTTACTAGAAAGCATAAACCATTCCCAGCCTCAGTCCCAAGGCCTCAAAGACCTTCAAAGGTGGAGATAGCTAGCGGACAATGGGTGTAGGAAAGAGGAAGAAGAAACATTTATAGGAGAATGAAATAGTTCCTCACTTATTATCACTCTTCTTGCTTAGCATATATAATAGCATAATAATGAAGATGGAGAAGATGGCAAGCTTAAGCATTGGAGCATGGCTCTTGGTTGAATTTGCATTCCATAGCCAAGAGTGTTGATGTAGGCTCTCAACTTCTCAACAAGCTTGGAGAAGGAGATGGAGTTCTTGCACTTTGCACTTCACGCAATGAGTTTGTGTGTGTGTGTGTGTGTGTGTGTGTGTGTGTGTGTGTGTGTGTGGGAGAGGGTATATGGGCAAGCACACCCCCTACTTGCTTGGGGCAACCCCCTCTTCTAGCACTAGCCTGCATTTGATTGGGCCTCCTCAAGCCTGGCCAATCACATGCTTAGTGCATATCAAGAAACAAGGGTAGAGTTAGGACAAGTGTTCTTCTTACCCCTTTGAGAGAGAGGGCTTGAATAATTCTTTTAAAAATTAATTAAATAAACTAATTCCTCATTGGACCCCTTGAGAGGCCAACCAATAGGCTTTAGGCACCTTGTGAGGGCAACATGGAGAGGAGCTTGACACGTGTCCTTGTTGCCTCTTTGATCTAGGTTTGCCTTGTGTGAGGATGTGTGTGTTCTCTCTCATGTAGGGCTTGCCCCCTCCTTGTAGGGATCCTTGTTGACTTTTTGACACCTCAAGCCCCTCAACCTTGGGCCCGGTTCCCACCACAAGGTCGGTCCTTAAGCCCTTCAAACTTGGACTGGGTTCCTACCTCAAGTACAACCCTAGCATCTCAAGCAAGACAAGCCACTCAAGCATCTTAGTCATCAAGCACCTCATTCATCAAGCACGACAAGCACCTCAAGCTTGGACCGGGTTCCCACCTCAAGTACAACCCTAGCTTACCTAAGGTCCAAGACTTTTCACACTAACTACTGTAAGTCTTTAATGAAGCTAACCATAATGTCTTTTAAGCTCCATTAGCATTGCTCTTTGATAGACCATCTCCCATTTGGGCCCGTTACCTTTGGCCCCGTGCTGAGATGCATCTAAAGCACATATCTATATTCTAACTCTTGTTCCCGTTTATTCTCTCCCATTAAGTGATCAGTTTAATATGAGAAAATCATTTGGGTATAGTTATATATTAGATTTTATGACATTTTTTAAGTTGGACTTTTGTGCCATGCAACATTTTTCTCATATTGTGTATTATCATCTCACATTGTATACCATTTTTCAGATGGTGGAGAGATGCTCTAGTCTTCCCCATTCCCAAGCACCCGAGTGATGCATAGTGCAGGTCCGAGAGAGAGGAGACAAGCTTATATCCAGATGCATGTATAGATGACCTGTGACCAATACCTTCAATAGAAGCCCTTTTTTCCATTCGATAGAAACCAATGGATTGCTGCCAAGTGGTGCAATTCTCCTTGCAACTTTTTGAGAATCTCTCTTACACAATCAAGGTAAAGAATCTTTCAAATAAATAAGCACCCCATGCTTTCAATTTTTATTGCCCAAAATCTCCACAGGTTCCTCCACTTTGTTCCTTGCCTTGCTAGGAGAGTAAAAACTCCAAATGCCTTGTAGGTTTTGAACTCTCGCAGCCCGTACATGAGCCTCAAAAACTCCGCTCTAGCCATGTTGCACCCGAGCGATTGGTGCTCGTAGGGGTAATTTCAATTATTATAAAAAAATATTTCCCAGCGCTATGCGGCATTGTCGCTGCCTCCCGAGATTTTGCCTTGGACCGGTGGCTCGCATACATGTTCCACTTGGCCCCCTGCGCGTCATCTCGTTGGAAACCACTTGCCACTTGCGATTTCTTAGAGCTGCGACCCCCTGGGGACATACAAAATGTACAGTGCATGGCTTCCGCTCCATGTAAGCAGTCCCACAAAGTTATCCTGAGACCTGGAGCGCATCGAGGTTGCACTCTAGCAGGTCTTGTGCGGGACGCAGCTCCTAATCAAAGGGGGCCGCATGCACAGTATTTCTCTGGACTATTTATTTTCAAGAATCGTGGACACATATTTTGCACCAAAATTTCCAGTCACCCGGTTAAAGGGAGGGAAGAGAGCGCGCGAGAATCACCCGGTTAAAGGGAGGGAAGAGAGCGCGCGAGAAAAGAAATTCTGAGTTAAGTACTGGCATCGCCATCGTTATATCATCGTCGTCCGCCTCCGCCTCAACCTTGCAGACTCCAGGTTCGATTTTCGCGCGCCAGATCTCTTCTCCTTTCTGTGCTCTTTTGGTTTTAGGTTAAAGAGTTCCAAGTCGTAGATTTGTACGATGCTGTTTCTATTTGTTTTAGCTCATTTTCATTGCTCCATCGTTGAGCAAGCTGTGCACAAATTGTAATCTCTGCATTTTCACACACAGCCAGAGAGCTGTATTGCAGGTTGCAACCTCCGATGCTATGAACATGAAACTATATTATATCTATGTGGTGGATGAATCTATGCTATATAACAGCTTCTAGGCACATTGACAACAGATAGAACCGTTGGAAGCACCTAATGCATGTGTATATGTGATGTAGATAATGTAGATTACACCCAATTCATGTGGAGTCATGTTGTGGAGCTGCTCCATGCTTAAATTATCTTTGCAGGCTGCATGTGCGGGGCCTGAGAGAGAGAGAAAGTGAGAGAGAGGGACTTTTTGGCAGAGTGGATAATGTCTACTTGGAAAAAATATTTTGAGTCTGGTGCCTTTTTGTTCTTGTAGGTGGTTTTGTGTTAAGTGCAATGCATTAGTGTATTCACTGAATCACAGGTATTTTATTGTTTGCTAATATCAATGAATTTTCTCTCTCTACTCTCTTGCCCCTTTCCCTTTTTATTGTTTGCAATTTTATACTGATTTGTCTCTACTTTTTCTTGGCCTGCAACAAACCCCCCCCCCCCCCCCGTTCCTCCCCTTCCCTTTCGTGATTATCAGAATGGTTCAGTGCTGTTCAAAGGTAGTCTCTAGTACTTTTGTTGAAGGTTCATTAGCCTTTTATCACTTAGAAGCCTTAAGTAAGTTTTTACATTTTAGGGCCTTTTTCAGTCTATGAGCCAATAGCCGTATTCTAGGATCTGATTGTGTGGTTTTTTTATGGTTATCTTTTACTAAGAAGGTCTGTGTTAAATTGACTCATTATTCTTAGAGAGGAGCTCATAAAACTTTTGGGTCTTTTAGTGGAGGCCTTTCTTGGCAAAGAACGTTGTATGTTGCCAATTGTGATGTGAGGTAGGAAAATACACCCAATTTGTTTCTTGATTTTTTTTGCATTTTTTGTAGGAGACATTGCAAGGCTTTGACATAGAGGATTCAAAAAAGTAGCATCTTGCTTTTTCATTTGATTACTGTGGGGAGTCACAAAAAGCTGGTGTGGCATCACCAAACTGGACCAGACAGAGTAGAGTCAAACGGGAAGCCAAACTAACAGTCCAGGTATCAGCACAGCAACTCAGATTTTGTGCCGCGGATTGTGCGCTGCAAATCATGAGACTGTACTGACAGATGCTATGTGGCAGCCGCGGATTGTGCGCTGGAAATCATGAGACTGTACAGACAGATGCTATGTGGCAGCCGGACATGTTAGCACGGCAGCATGCAAACAAGGCTTACATGGTAGATTTTGCGTTGGGAGCTGCTTTTTGGGGCCAGTTAACAAAAGCAGAAGCCTTTTGCAGGCGTAATCAAGGGTGATTACTTTTCTTTGACGGTGGGGGTGTGTCACAAAAAGGTAACGTGGCATCATTGAATTGGACTGGACAGAGTAGAGCTGAACACAGAGCCGAGATATCAGCGCAGCAACGTGCACTTTCCGTCACAAGTCATGGGACTATATGGACAAATGTTGACATTGCTGGCTGATGAAACCAGAGGGGCACCACGTGCCTACTGGAAAGAACAGCTGGAAACAACTTTAGCACTTAAACACTTGAATTGAAAAGAGAACACTCAAGACGAGATGTGAAGTGACGGAGTTCCACTCTCAGATGCACTGGCCCTGAACTAGGTGCCTCTTGACGGTAGTTTTTATTGCCACTCACCTAGTGCTGAATCCCAAAATAACTCCCCCTAGGCTCATATTTGAAGGTCCTTCATCACGTGCACATCTAACTCTATGTGCATGTTGTAATGTGCAGCAGAAGAGATTGATGGTATATGCTTAGGATGAGTGATCAGTGAGTGCTCAAGGTTCCTTTCACTTAGAGGAAGGGAGAGCCTTCCTTAAACGAGAGAATGTGCAGTGACCCAAACTCGAGTGGAAACTGTGAGAGAAAGTGCACAGAGAGAGAGAGAGAATAAATGCGACATTAGATGGTCCCAAACCCCCTCCAAGGGCCCCCCCTCTATTAAAGAGGTATTTGCTTTAGGCTGCACAAAGTCTGGTACAATGGTTCTAAATGATGTGATGCTTGATGACGATGACAACGATGATGTTGAGGCTAAGGGCTGAAATCTGAAAATGCTCTTGATGCTGGTGTCTGAAATCTGAAATCGTTGGGAATGTTGATGGGAATTTGCTAGTGTGGTGAGGCTATGGCTGACCGGCCGTCGTCGGCGACGACGATGGCTGAAAACTGAAAAACACTACCTGATCTACTGGCTGAAACCTATTCTGCTAGCTTGGTCGCAATGGAACGGGCCACCGCGACGAGGGAAGTGCTGGTCCCCGGTGGTGTTGCGGCGGGAAGCCGGGGAAAGCAAAACGCTGCTGTTGGCTGAAAATGCTGATGCCAAAACGCTATGTACTGCTTGAGAAAACACCAGGAGATGCTTGGTATCCCAGGCACGGCTTGGTGCTACCATGCTTCTGTGTCTTCTGCCTTCTTCAAGCGCCCAATGGGTCACTTATATAGGTGCCAGAGCTTGGGTCGAGCAGCTCTCCAGAAAGCCCCACGATTTGGGTAGTTGAAAAGTCACTTCATTAATAAATTGACTGCAAGAGGTGGTTCACGGGCAGTTTGGGAAAATTGAGTTCATGCTGTGAAAATGCTTATGCTGGGTACTGATGCTACTGCTAATTGGTTGTGCAATCAGAGGGTATGCAACTACTCTTAAGTGCCTAGACATGCACGTCCTGCGTACAGGCTCACAAAGGTACCAGAACACCTCCTACGTTGCCACTCTCAGACTCTACGTCCAGATGCTCTGAGAAGTGAGGGCCGAACCACTTATTTACTGGTTACAAGGGATGCCCAAAAGCAGAGCCCCAAAATCAAAAGCTTAAAGGCTTTTCAAAAATAAAGCAATTTATCCCAAAAGCTTCCAATTCAGCCTCAGTAGGTTTCAGCCAGCGCAAAAGCAGCAATTTCTGTACGCATGTCAGCGCTTTTTGCGGTGCAAAATCCGGAAGTCCGTACATCTTGCCACGTCAACCTATCGACGCGTTTTACGTGGGTTCCATACAGTCTGCTACCACGTCATTGTCCGGGCAGTCTGCTACACATCACCGGTTTGTGATACCACCCGAAGTGGAATGGATACTTTGCATGAAGGTGATGGGAGTGGAGTTGCAGGAGACATTTTCTACACCAGGAGGACCAGGAGGACTGTTCCCCGATCTTCCCCCATCCCAATCTACGCCATGAATTTGTACCAAGCTCTATGGAACCTTTGATCAAGTCAATGATGGAGATGATACTATAACAAGAGGCTCAATGTGCCGCCATGGATAGGGAACAAGAAGAACGAAGGACAACTATGGAGCTTGAGCGTGAGCAAGCACGCGAAGCTCAACGCATAGCAGCTCAAGAAAGAAGAGCAGCTATGGAGCTCGAGCGTGAGCAAGCACGCAAGCCTCAATGCATAGCGACTGAAGAAAAGCGAGCGGCTCTAGAGTTAGAGCGAGAGGCACAGAGGGACCAGAAGTTGATCCTAGAGGTACTCTCTACGAAGAGCGAGCCACTCAAGGAGGAGGCCAAGTCATCACGTAGCACAGGTAGAGGCGACGACTTCAACAATCCAGTCAGTGAGAAGGTGACGTTCAGTAAGTATGATGGTAAGATGGATGCTTCTGTGATTCATTCTTGGTTGCATCAATTTAATGCTCACTTTGCGACCAACAAGAAAACAAGCAACAGTAAAGTTCTGATTGCTTCCATGTATCTAGCACATGATGCCATTAATTGATATCAAGCTTGGCAGGAGTCACAGTTGGCTGAGCATCTTGAGCATGCCGAGGAAGGCATACCCCTCTCTCAGTTGGAGCGACTTCCAAGACAAGTTCAAGGCTCGTTTCATGCCACCGGAGTACCTAGATCGGTTAATAGAAGATTGCGTGGTCTTAAGCAAAATGGCACTCCTGTTATGTCCTTTTCTAATCGTATTCCAATGTAATGTGCAGCGGAAGAGAATGATGGTGTATGCTCAGAATGAGTAATCAGTGAGTGCTTAGGGTTCCTTTTAAGAGGAAGGGAGAGCCTTCATTAACTTAATGAGAGAATGAGCAATGACCCAAACAAGAGAGTGGAAACTGTGAGAGAAAGTACTGGGAGTGATAGAGAGAGAGAGAAGATACGACACCAGATGGGGTCCCAAACCCCCCTCCAAGGGCTCCCCTCTCTATTAGAGAGGTTGGTTAACTCTTGAAGAACGAACCGAATTTGCAAAGGAAGGAAGATGTTTTGAATGTCACACTAAAGGTCACAATAAAAGAGTTTGTCCTAAGAAAGCACCAAAAGAACCCACAGAATTTGTCGAGATGTCGAGCTCTACATCTTGAGTTGGCATCCACTACGGGTCTTGGTCGCTTATGGCATTTACTCATTGGCGCGTTAGGTGACCGACACGGAGGATCTCTTCCAATGATTCTATAGCTGGACTACACTTATAGTGCCAGCCTAGTACGCTTCTAGCGAGTTCACACTTAGTGACCGCATGTACATATGTGCTACTTTTCAGTTTTAGCACTTAGTCATTTTGTACTCTCTTTTCTGTGAGGTGAAGAAGAAGCTTTCCATCTCTGTGTGCTTTGTGCTTGTCTTGTGTAGCTCTCTTGCATCCTCTTTCTTTACAGAATTAACATCATCTGTTAATGCAATCACTGAAAGCACTAATGTGTCCCAAGTTTCTCATAATCATGTAGATGTGTCAGGTGCAACGAAAGATGTTTAAGGATTTAGCTCGGATCTAGTACTTCGTACAAACACAATAGACACGTCACACTTTACTTCACTAGAAAGAACTACACTCAACTAAATGAAAAGAGAGAGAGAGAGAGAGAGAGAGAGAGAGAGAGAGAGAGAGAGAGAGAGAGAGAGAGAGAGAGAGAGAGAGAGAGGACATACCGAAACCCTCAAGGGCCCCCTTGCTCTGTTGCCAAAGGAAGTACTTTTTTATTCTTGCACAATGCTGAGCTAAATATTGAGATGCTGATGCTAATGGGTATTGATGCTTTTGATGCTAGGTACTGGTGGGTACTAATGGTACCGAGTGTACTGTGGGGTACTGAGGTACTAATGGGTTTTATGTCAACGACGAGGTGCTGTTGGGATCTATGTCAACGACGATGATGTCGACGACAACGAGGTTCTGATGGGTCTATGTCGACGACGATGACGGATGATGTCGACGACGGCGAGATTCTTGATGGGTTCTGTGGGTCCTTATGCCGAGCCAAGGTACAAGGGGTACTAGGTGTTGGGGTCTATGTCAACGACGACGACGACGATGTCGACAACGATGACGACGACGCTATGACTGAATGTCGGAATCTGCTAGTGATGTCGATGGCTAGGGAACTGCAAACATGATGAGGCTAGGCTGAAAGCTACTAGCGCTTCCAAGATAAAAACGCTGGCCATTCTGGCTGAAAAACTCTGGTCATCAAGGGCTGAAAACGCTGGTGAGAAGGGGCAGAAAATGCTAGGTGCTGGCCTGCAATTCCAAGTCTGCAAGTTCTTCTATTGCTGCTGCCTCTTCTGCCAAATCCTAGCGCCCAAAGGCTCCTTATATAGGAGGGAAAAGCTGGGTCGAGTAGGGACAAAGACAGCCCCACAACCTTGCAAATTATAAGCCAAAAAATAACTTATTAAAAATAGCATGCTAAGAGGTGGTTCACGAGCGGCAAATTACCTACATGCTGAAATGTTGTCTTGTGCAAGAGAGGGTATGCAACTATGACCGGCTTGGGCATGCACGTCCTGCTAGAGGCTCACAAAGTGCCAGGCTAGGTCCCAAGCTAAGACTCATGCTAGATTGTAGTAGAAGCATGTCCACGTAGCGCAAGTGAAGTGCGTGACATCCCCCCCTATTAAAGGTGAGGCACAACTACCGAAATTCCATCTTTGGATGCTTTCTGGACTTCTGATGTTGACTGCTTCTAATGCTTGTGGATGCATAAGCTGATGAAAACTCCTCTGAACTTGTGGATACTACGGATGTAGGTCTGGTGCAATGTAAACACCAACCATACGAGTCGCTAGGTAGCCTTACTACTGTCATAGAATACCAGCCTTGGTGCTGACTCTGCCTTGCGAATAAGTACGACCACTCGAATAGTCCTGTCATGAAAACATTGCGGGTGAAGCTGAAAGGTAAGGGTGCTCGGAGGTATTCCCAAGTGTTTCTTGTCGGCGGAAATGGATGCACGCTACATGCGAATGCGAATGCGTCCCTTCCATATCCGCATAAGAGGCAAGTAGATCTTGCTACTCAAGATCTAGATTTACGTGTATTTGATGTCGATCTTCCTTCAAAGACATGGCAATAAAGAGGGGAGCTAATAAGTCCGGGATCCGGGCTTGAAGATTCTTTTAGGAAAAAAAAAACCAGGAAAGATTCTTTGGGTTCTTGGTTCTACTTGGGTTCTTTGGGTTCTTGGTGGTTCTTGGGATACTTGATGGTTCTTCCCTTGAGTTTGCGAAGTCGAAGCACGCAGAGAGCTCTGATACCAATGTCAGGTGCAGTGGAAGATGTTTAAGGATTTAGCTCGGATCTAGTACTCCACACAAACATAAGGGACACTTTACTTCACTTGAAAGAATTGAACTGAATGGAAAGAGAGACACGAGAGAGAGAGAGAGAGAGAGAGAGAGAGAGAGAGAGAGAGAGAGAGAGAGAGAGAGAGGACACGGTATGTTGGTCCCAAACCCTCAAGGGCCCCCTTGCTCTCTTGCCAGAGAAAGTACTTTCTTTATTCTTGCACGATGCTCATACAATGGTGCTAAATGTTGAGATGTTGATGCTAATGGGTATTGATGCTATTGATGCTGGGGACTAGTGGGTATTGATGGTATTGCAGGTACTGCGGGGTACTAAAGTACTGATGAGTTCTATGTCAACAACGATGACGAGGTATTGCTAGGGTCTATGTCGGCGACAGCGAGGTTCTGATGGATCTATGTCGACGACGATGTACTGATGGGTCTATGTCGACGACGATGACGGATGATGTCGACAACCGTAAGGTTCTTGATGGGTTATGTGGGTCCTTATGTTGAGCCAAGGCACAAGAGGTACTAGGTGTTGGGGTCTATGTCGACGACAATGACAACGACGCTATGGCTGAACGCCAGAATCTGCTAGCAATGTCAATGGCTAGGGAACTACAACCATGATGAGGCTAGGCTGAAAGTTGTTGGCGCTTCCAAGATGAAAACGTTGGTTGTTCAGGCTGAAAAATGCTGGTCATCAAGGGCTGAAAACGCTGATTATCTAGGGTTGAAAACGTTGGTGAGAAGGGGCTGAAATTGCTAGGTGATGGCCTATGATTCCAAGTCTGCAAGTTCTTCTTCTGCTGCTGCTGCCCCTTCTGCCAAATCCTAGCGCCCAAAGGCTCCTTATATAGGAGGGAAAAGTTGGGTCGAGCAGGGACAAAGACAGCCCCACGACCTTGCAAATTATAAGCCAAAAAATAACTTATCAAAAAAAAATTTGAGTCTCTCATTCGTGACGGTCTCTTATATTTTTGTCACCGTCTTTATGTGTTACCTTTTCATAGGAATGCCATATTGCATGATGCACATGATTCACTCACGGATAAGCACAGATGCATGAACAACACTGTAGAAAAGATAGAAATTTCGCATTCAAGGAATCCACAATGTTTCACGATTGTACGTCATGTCAGCAGGTTTTGCATGTTCATTCCTTGGCAGGACACAATCACAGCAAAAGCACTAGCACGATTGTCCGTCAAGCATTGGCATTTCCGTTGTGGTATGCCACAATCAACAGTTTTAGGTTAAGTTTAGATCGCATTTTTTGCATGTACTTAGTGAACGGTTTGGCACTCCGTCACATCGTTCGTTTACATTTCATGCAAAGTCATTTAGGAAGAATAGTCTTTTCTCAATCACTCGACAAGGAACGGATATGTCTATATATTGTGTTTGAAGTGGTTTCAGGGATATTCCTCAGAGAAGATTTTAGAAGATGGACCTGAAGCATTGGAGCAGAAGTAGATTCTTCTGTCGCTTTCGCGCTGCCCATAGAAGAAAGCACTGCAGACCATCCTGAAGTTCAAGTATCGCGGGACCCACCCAGTAGTGTGGCCGACGAAGAATGCTCCAAGAGTTGTTGGCAGATTATACATGCCATATAGCTCGGTACCAGTACCTCACCTTGAAAAGGGGGGGGGGGGATGTCACGTGCACATCAAACCCTATGTGCATGGGGACAAGCTGTACCTACTTCTAGGGTTTAGAGCACCTACCTGCTCTCTTGTACTTTGAACACAGATTAATACAAAAAGAAATACCGAAAGGGGCGCCAGTCTTTGGGGCCAATATCTCTAGGCACAAAACTACTCCGGGCCATGTCGACTCAAGTGTGAAATTGTGAATTGTTTTGAAGTGAATCTCTGACTTGGGGTGTCGAAGTTTGTTAGAGTGGTATCAGAGCGCGGCCGATTTCTATTCTACCGGGAAATTCGATCCTTTTCTCGCGACACTTACGGATTCCAACAGAGAACAATCGACTTTTTTTGCATCTGGGAATGCGGGAGGAGATCACGAAGAAGATTCGCATGAAGAGTATGGCCCACCTCGGCCTACTCAGGCAGAGATTGAAGAGATGGAACGTCGACAAGTGGTTGACGACGCAACAAAGATGATGATCAACATTGCGAAGGATCCAAAATTTACGAAATTTTTGACTCAGCAATCCTTCGAAGAGGTGCACACCCAGTGGGGCAGAAGGCCAGAGAGCCACCCATCAAACCAGCACTCAAGAAACCTCCAGCTCGGAGGATGTTTACAAAACAAGAATTGGAAGAGGTGGTTGATGCACGGATCAGTCAGCTTTTGGACGCAAACAACAAAGCCAAAAAGCATGACAAAAAGCCGAAGAAAGGAACCGACTTCCCGGGATATTTGGGTCATCAATCTACTTTTGCATCGGCAAAAAAGCAGAAGAAGCGTGTACGATTTGAAGATCTATCCAGTTCTTTTTCTTCTTCTTCTAACAGTTCTTCTAGCTCTCCTGACTCGAGCGAAGAAGACAGGAAAGGGAAAAAGCGAAGCAAAAAGCAAAGCCTCGGAAAGGGCAAGAAAAAGGCAAAGAAGCTTAAGTTTTGCCCAATTTCTAACAGTTCTACAGAGGACTCATCCTCAAATAGTTCGGACTCCGACGATCACATGTTTTACACAAAGAAGCATTTCTATAAAGCCAACCAGTACGACTTCCTCGAAGATAAAAGCAAGAAAGCTAGAGAATTTAAAGAAGGTGGACAGTCAATTAAGTTTGACACTTTTTCTGGATTCTGAGATGCTTCGAGGGCTTTGGCCTTCATATAGCAGTTTGACATAGCTTTCTCTGGAGGGCATAACTCAGAGCACTCCAAGATTTGGAGGGCTACCTCTTTCTTCAAGGGAAACGCTCGAACATGGTGGTCCACCCTTCTACTGAACAAGGAAGCTCCGGTTAAATGATTGAAATTCAAAAGGCTTTTTATTTCTTTTTGGCTGACTCGGGAGCACGAACGAGATATACAAACTGCTTGAAATCATTTTCTGATGACCAAGAGAGATTCTCCGGACGCGTATTGCGAGAGAGTTTGGAGCTCTTTTCTACCAGCTTCTTCATTTAAGAAGAACTCGTTTAAAGAACAGATTGAGCGGTTTTGTTGTGGACTTTCTACAGAGATCTAAGATCATTGCTTAGAATAAAAGTCAGATTCTATTCAAGAATTGATGGGCCATGCAAAACGGGGTTTCGCCATACATTCAGGCAATCTGACTTACCCCACAGATGAGATCCTTACTCAGAGAACCGAACAGACTTCTAATAATGAAAGTAGAAAGAAAAAGAGCCCCCAAGAAAAGAAAGATAAGGATTCATGACCCCGGCTCACTCTTCGAGAGAGGGCCAAGAGGGGAAGTGTTTTGGATGCGGGGAACATGGGCACGTCTCCGTGAAGTGCCTTAAAAAGGCACAACAAGAATAGAATGAAGACGGGCCAGAGAGTTCGAGAGCAGTTGAGGAACTTGGACGAAAAGGCAAGATGAAAGCAGGACTGGTTCCAGATTGCATGGGTACTGACCCAAGCACGATAGATGAAAGTACAGAACTTTGCCGAGCTTGGGGCAAAGTGAAAGATCAAGAAGCCTTGATTTTCTTTGATGGAGGAGCCAAGGCCAACTTCATTTCACTTGAATTGGCGGCGCGGCTCGAGATTACACATGATCCGATGGGACCACAAGCAGAGGCAGTTCTAGCGGCACCCGGCGGCAGGGATGTGGCCATTACACCTGTCATTGGCAAACTTCGGTTGCATTGTCAGGGGTATTTGGGGCACGAGGACTTCTACATAATGCCCTTGGAAGATTGCGATGTCCTCTTGGGAGTCCCTTGGTACCATAAGAACAACCCCGTGATCGATTATCGAGCGAAGAAGGCGACATTGACTACTGAAAAGGGCCGAAACATTGTACCTGATGTGAAACTGAAGGGCGAGTCCGTCCCTATTGTATCGGCTTTGACCGTTTCTAAATTAATGAAATCCAGTTTGTTTGTTTACTCGATCTTTTTGAAAAGAGTTGAATGATGAACATAAGACAAATATATGTGAACTTGATGAAGTACGCCAAGATTTTCTCCATACTCATGCCGATTGCTTTTCAGAGGGCCTGCCAGGCGAGTTGCCACCAGCTCGTCCTGAGGATCATACCATTGACCTAATACCTAGAAGCACACCACCGAACCGGCCACCTTACCGTGTGAGCCGAGCCCAAAATGAAGAGATTATGAACCAAGTGAAAGACCTCTTGGAAAAGGGTCTTATCCAACCGAGTACTTCACCTTACTGCTCTCCGGTGTTCTTGGTTTTGAAGAAAGACGGATCTTGGAGAATGTGCATTGATTATAGAGCTCTCAATAAAATCACTATCAAGAATAGATTTCCGATTCCAAGGATCGGTGATATTCTTGACCGACTATAGGGATCCTCTTGTTTTAGCATGATCGATTTGAAGAGTAGATATCATCAGATCCGAATTGCGCCGGGAGATGTCTATAAGACAGCTTTTCGGACGAGCTTCGGTTTATATGAATTTTTGGTGATGCCTTTTGGCCTTATCAATGCTCGAACGACTTTTAACCGAATGATGGACATGATTTGTAGAGAGTACAGATCTTTTGTTGGCACTTTCTTTGATGACATTATTGTCTTCTCCAAGGATGAGGCAGAACATAGAGAACATCTGCTACAGGTCTTTCAAGCATTGCGAGATCACAAGTTGGTGATCAATGCAAAGAAGAGTAAATTTTTCTTATCAGAGATACACTTTTTGGGACACATCGTCTCAGCAGCAGGAGTGAGAATGGACTCGGCCAAGATTAAGACTGTTCGTGATTGGCCTGCGTTGAAGAATGTCCATGAAGTTAGAAGCTTCTTGGGCTTATGTTCTTACTATCGGCGGTTCATTAGAAAGTTTGCAGAGGTTGCTTCCCCTTTGCATATCTTGACACTAAAAGGAGTCGTTTTCTCGTGGGGACCCACAGAGGTGAAAGCCTTTCAGACTTTGAAATAGAATTTGACTACGGGACCAATTTTGACTTTGCCGGATATGCAGAAGTCATTCGAAGTATATTGTGATGCTTGTGGTCGTAGTCTGGGTGCGGTCTTAATGCAAGAAGGCCATGTCATTGCCTATGAGAGCCAATTGTTCTCAAGGCCGGAATTGACAACACATATATATGAGAAAGAGCTTTTGGCGGGTATCCATGCTCTTACTCAGTGACGATATTATCTACTTGGAGTCGATTTTACGGTCTTCACTGAAAAGCAGATGCGGTGGGCTAACATCTTGTCACAGTTTCACTTCCAGATTGTCCATGTGCAGGGAGGGACAAAAGAACTTGGTGGCAGATGCTTTGTCTCGGAAGCTGTTGGTCTTGGCTATTTCCGCGATTCATCATAGAAGCCTCGAGGACATGGTCGATTAGTACGCCATAGATCAAGATTTTGCAGATGTATTCAGTCGAGTACAGAATGGGGAGGTAGTAGCGGGATATTCCATTCGGGATGGCTACTCGATGAAGAAAACGGTGTTGTGCGTTACACAGCCGTTGAGGGAAAAGGTTCTAACTGAATGCCACTGTCCACCATTTATGGGTCACCGTGGCATTGATACCACCTTGAAAGATGTGGAGCGATACTTCTTTTGGCCGAGACTCAAGAAGGACGTGGACGATTTTGAACGCAGTTGCTTGGTATGCCAAAAGGTCAAGTTTGACAAGCATAAAGCACAGGGATTGTTACAGCCTTTACCCATTCCCACTTAAGTATTGCTATGGATTTCATATTTGATCTTCCGAAGACACGGAGTGGGCACGATGGTATCTGGACTGTTATTAACAGATTTAGCAAGCATGCTCGTTTCATTCCAGTGAAGAAAACAGTCAAGCCGGATCATTTAGCGAGACTGTTTATTGCCCAGATATTCAGATTACATGGCATGCCTGAGACAACAGTCTTTGACAGAGATCCTTGATTCATGAGTTTATTTTGAAAGGCTATTTGGGAGAACATTGGCACTCGGTTACAGTTCTCGTCATCTTTCCACCTGTAGACAGATGGGCAATCTGAGATTGCAAATTCAAGCGTATTGGATTTATTGAAGTCTTACATTTCGGATTAAAAGACTCAATGGGCAAAGTTTTTTCCTTTGGTGGAATTTGCTTACAATAACACGATTCACTCTTCGACGAGGAAGGCGCCATTTGAGATTATTGAAGGTGCTCCGAAGGTTCCACCCTTCCTAAGCACGAAAGATAAGATTTTTGAAGCCGACCAATACACGAGGGACTTGGACACTGCTTTTGCCAAGGTCCGGGAGGTTTTAGAGAAATATCAAGAAAGACACAAGAAGGCAGCAGATCGACACTGTGGTAATTTGAAATTAAAGGAGGATGATTGGGTGCTCTTACGTTCTGAGAAGGCACGCCTCAGAAAGAAAAAGGGAAAGGCGCGGCTTTTTCCAAAGCTTAGCATGAGATACTATGGTCCTTTCCAGATCAAAGAAAAGATAAACACGGTCTCCTTTAGATTGAAGCTGCCCGATACTTAGAGAATTCACAATGCTTTTCATGTGAGTCTCTTTAAGCCTTTTAAAGGCGATGTGCCCGATGATGGGGAGCCAGATGAGCACCCAAAATGGAGGAAAGCGAGGAGATACTCGTTCCAGAATAGATACTGGCACATAAAGATAGAAAGATTAAAGGTAAAGTGATTAGGTGGTTCTTGGTTAAATTCAAGAACTATCATGCATTGGATGCAAAGTGGATTGAGGAGGACCTAGCAGATACTCCTCAGATTGTGGAACTTTACCTTGAAGCATCCGGTTTAGCATAGTCTACTCCGATAGAACCCCCGCCGACTTCAGCATGGGCGAATTTAGTGCAGGGGGTTTGCACAAGAGGGGAGTCACTCCGCTCCTTTGTCGACAGATTGCCTCGATATTTTGATATAGAGTCACTAATGTTTCTTTGGGTTTCAGGGATATTGCTGGGTTGACAGTATTCTGCTTTATGACTTTATGAACTGGAATTCCTGATAATGAAAATGATAATGATTGATTTGTACTTGACTTGTTTGAGTGCAGGAACTGATAGACGAAATGACTGCAGCATTTTGGTCTCATAAATCTCTATAGACATGTATGCAAGATGGATTAGTTAATCGGGCATCTGTGAGGTCCCGATTGGATCTAGATGTGATTGCTAAATACGTTGCTGATTAATCATGGTTTGAGATTTGGAATGATTTTTGAATGTGATTTGTCAAGTGATGTCCTGTGATGTGACCGTCGATTGGTACATGTGCTAGATGTGTTGTCTAGTGCGTCGGTACTAACAGTCAGTGTCTGCTAAGACAGTTTATGGCCTCTATCTGTTTTGCAGGCGTAATTGAGGGTGATTACAATGCTTTCAAGGGGGGGGGGGGGGGGTATGTCACAAACCGGTGGCAGACTGCCCGAACAGTGATGTGGTAGCAGACTGTACAAAACCCCCGTAAAACGCGTCGACAAGCTGACGTGGCAGGATGTACGGACTTTCAGATTTTGCGTCGCAAAAAGCGCTGACATGTGTACGAAAATTGTTGCTTTTGCGTTGGTTGAAACCTACGTAGGCTGAATTGGCAGCTTTTGGAATGAATTGCTTTATTTTTGAAAAGCCTTTAAGCTTTTGATTTTGGGGCTCTGCTTTTGGGTATCCCTTGTAACCAATAAATAAGTGGTTAGGCCCTCACTTCTTAGAGCATGTGGATGCAGAGTCTGAAGTAAGAACCTACTCGCTCTCTTGTACTTTGAACACAGATAAATACAAAAAGAAATACCGAAAGGCGCCAGTCTTTGGGGCCAATATCTTTAGGCACGGAACTACGCCGGGCCATGTCGACTGAAGTGTGAAATTGTGAACTGTTTTGAAGTGAATCTCTGTTGTGTAGTGGTAGAATCTTGACTTGGGGTGTCCAAGTTTGTTACATGATGACCATGCACCGAGTTCTTGGGTACTTGGTGTTCTTTGGTACTTGGGTTCTTGGCTTGCAAACTGCATTTAAGAAGGCTTTTTTCTTACCCACGCTCAACTCCTTCTTGCGGGTGCACCCCTTGGCCGCCTTGCACTCACACCAAGGTTTCTTTTTCCCACCTCACGTTGATTGGCTTACCGCTAAGTGCAAGGTTTGCTCTCAATGAGTGGAAAAGAGGAACGAGGGGAGTCTGGACAAGCCCTTCTTTTCTGGGTTATCTGCCACTCTTCAAAAACACAGATTAGGGATCAACATGCCCAAGTGGTCTTGGGTTACGTGCGATCACAACAAGCAAAAAAATAATTGTGGTTCTTTGTGCTTCTTTCCTTGAGTGATGATACCGAACACTGCCAAAGAGCTCTGATATCAATGTAATGTGCAGCGGAAGAGAATGATGGTGAATGCTCAAGATGAGTGATGAGTGAGTGCTCAAGGTTCCTTAGAGGAAGGGAGAGCCTTCCTTAACTTAATGAGAGAATGTGCAATGACTCAAATAAGAGAGAGAGAGAGAGAGAGAGAGAGAGCGAGAGAGAGAGAGAGAGAGAGAGAGAGAGAGAGAGAGAGATACGACACCAAATGGGGTCCCAAACGGTAAACCCCCCTCCAAGGGCCCCTCTCTCTATTAGATAGGTATTTGCTTTAGATTGCACAGTGTTTGGTACAATGGTTCTAAATGTTGTGATGCTTGACGATGACGACAATGATGTCGACGACGACGATGTCGAGGCCAAGGGCTGAAATCTGAAAATGCTCTTGATGCTGGTGGCTGAAATCTGAAATTACTGGGAATGCTTATGAGGATCTGCTAGGGTGGCGAGGCTACGGTTGATCGGCTGTCGTCGAACGACGATGGCTGAAAACTGAAAAACCTAACTGATGTGCTGGCTGAAAACCGTTTTGCTGTCTTGGTCGCGACGGAACGCGCGACCGCGACGAGGGAAGTGCTGGTCTGTTGTGGTATTGCGGCGGGAAGCCGGGGAAAGCAAAACGTTGTTGCTGGTTGAAAACGTTGATGCCAAAACGCTAGGTACTGCTTGCGAAAACGCTAGGAGATGCTTGGTATTGCGGGCACTGCTTGGTGCTATTGTGCTGCTGTGTCTTCTGCCTTCTTCAAGCACCCAATGGGTCACTTATATAGGTGCTAGAGCCTGGGTCGAGTAGCTCTCTAGAAAGCTTGTAACGGACTTGGACACTTCAAGTCAAGAATCTACCGCGACAACACCAAATAACCACTTCAAAACAGTTCACAGTTCACAATTTATTCGACATTGGCCCGGCGGAGTTCCGTGCCTAGAGATATTGGCCCCAAAGATTGGCGCCCCTTTTGGTATTTCTTTTTGTGTTCACAGTACAAGAGTGCGGGCAGGCGCTCACACTCAGACTCTGCGTCCAGATGCTCTGAGTTGTAAGAGGCCTTACCTGCTTATTTAAAGATACAAGGGATGCTAAAAGCAGAGCCTCAAAAGCTTTAAAAACCAAAAGCTGTAAATTTCTAAAAGTTGGCCTCTCACAAGGCTTAATTAAATTAAAGAAAAAAGGTTTTCTCTCTACTGCCTTGCGTGAAAATTAAAGCAACTATTTTTGTGTAGCTTTCAGCCCCTTATTTCACGTAGCCAAAAGCTGTCCCCCAAAAGCTTACCGTCCCCCCTGTTGCCACGTGTCAACAACTGCGCCAAACGGGGGCGTCCGTACTGCAGCGCCACGTTAGCAGCAGCCACGCCAGCCCTGTAGCGTCATTTCCGGGACTGTTTTTTTTCCCGCGAGCTGGGGTGTGTACCGCTGCCCATAGCCAAGCCATGCCACGTCACTGATTTGTGACATACCCCCTCTTGAAAGCATTGTAATCGCCCTTGATTACGCCTCCAAAATAGACAAAAGCCATAAATTGCCTTAGCAGCCATAAATTGCCTTAGCAGACACTGACTGTTAGTACCGATGCACTAGGAACACATCTAGCACATGTACCAATCGAGAGTCACATCACACGATGTAACAAACTGCTGACGTGTCGACCTACTGAAGAACGGAGCTACCGACCGAGGGGCCTAAACTCTAAAAGGAACAAGCAACAGAAGAAGTGTCACAGAGTGATGACGTGGTTGACCGAGAGCAGAAACCCTAACCCTAATTTCTGCCAAAAACCCTTACTGCTGAAACCCTAATTCTGGAAACCCTAACCCTAAAACCTGCAAACCCTAATTTCTGCCAGAAACCCTAACTGCTGAACCCTAATTCTGGAAACCCTAACCCTAAAACCTGCAAACCCTGATTTCTGCCAGAAACCCTAACTGCTGAACCCTAATTCTGGAAACCCTAACCCTAAAACCTGCAAACCCTAATTCTGCTGCCAGAAACCCTAAAACTGCAGAAACCCTAACCCTAACCTTAACCCTAAGGACAGATTTCTGCGTTTTGCGACGTGGCAGGCTGTACGGATTTCCATGATTTACGCTGGCAGCTTTTTGGCTTTGCTTCTGGACCAGAAGCTTTTGAGTTTTAAAGGCTTTTTACTATAACTGCTTTTCAGGCCAAGGGCCTTTAAATATGAGGCTAGGGCTCATTCTTTGGCATGCTTCAGTACGAAGGTGCAGAGTTTGGAGTACCGGCTTGTACTGTGTTGATGCAATATAAAGAAATACCGAAAGGGGCGCCAAGGTTTGGGGCCAATACTCTCTGGGGTGGAATTCTGCCACTCCGTGTCGCGTGTCGTCTCTCTCTCCATTTCAGTTCAGTTGTTATTTGAAGTGCTTAAAGTTGTTTAGTCTGTTGTTTTCTATTGGCACGTGGTGCCCGCCTTGTGACAGTGGTATCAGAGCATCAGGCGTGTGCTTTTTTGAAAGCATACCGGTCCTACAAAAGAGCAGACAGAGGTTTATTCGAGGATATCTTCGCCCTCCAACCCGGACTTATTAAAGAGCAGACAGCTTTATTCGAGGATATCTGCGCCCTCCAACCCGGACTTATTAGCCACTCCTCCAACCCGGACTTCATCGCGCATCGGGCGCGCTCCCGTCTTCACCGCAGTGTCTTACAGGGCATAAGCCAATTAAGATCACTTGCAAGAGAAGGATCCAGATTTGTTTCAAGTCACTGTTTTTCTCAGAAGCAGTGCTATGCAGGTGTTGATTTCTACAGCTACCAAGCAGCATACTCCAAGTACTTGGCAAGCTTTCAAGAAAATTTTTGCCCGAAGTTGTATGGTTTATGACATCTTCCTTCGGAGTGCAACTTCTGGCAAAGTGGGGTATCCTGAAATGCTTGCCATGGAAACCCTAGCAGATTATAAATTGAAATTTCTCGACATCTCTCAATAGATGTCTCTTCACGAGCAGATGACCTTGGAGGTTCAGTGTGATTGCTATCTCTTGGGACTACCATCGCCGCCAAAGAAACACCGTCTGTCCAAGAGTTGATGGACCATGTTGTGCTCGGCTACGACCTCATGGAAGGAACCTAACCCTAATTTTTGGTGCAGGTTTCAAGATGGAAAGTCAGTCGACTTTTCGAGCTCGATTGATGTCGAGATTGCTTTTTAAGTTTAAGTTCTCTTTGATCTTGTTTGGTGATCCTGTTTGGAATTTGTTTGAAATGGATGATATCTGTTTTGAACCTGTTTTGGTGCCGATTTGAATTGTTTGACTCTGGTTTGATACTGGTTTCAATGATTGGTGATTTTACTCCCGGGTGGAGAAGTGAGAAATACTGTTTTGGTATTGTTTGAACCTCGGAACGACGCAGGCCGATGCTTGGGGAGCGTTTCGTTGTATGTTTGAAAACCTCCAAACGACGCAGGCCGATGCGTGGGGAGCGTTTGGTTGTATGCTTGTAAAATAATTGTTGGTGTGACTCTCGGCCCGGACCTGGATGGTTATGCGGGAGGAGTATTAAGAAGTCTGAGCAGTGGTTACTCTCAGCACCTCCAAACGACGCAGGCTGCGGTCTGGGGGGCGTTTGGTTGTAAAAGGCCTCTATATCTCCCGGCCCGGACCTTTCTAGGTTATGCGGGAGGAGTGATGAGGGAGTCGTTGAATATCTCCCGGCCCGGACCTTGTTAGGTTATGCGGGAGGAGTGTTCATCGGCGGCTTTATGTTTTTATGTCCTGTAACATGCATATGTGAGCATTTGTGTTGCATTGTGATGTGCCAACCATTGAATATTCCTAATTGGATGAGATTGCCTGGGTATGTAATTTTAGTGCATCAAGACACTCGAGGAAGATCAGTACGGTCTGGGTGTGATGGCTAATTTTACTACGCCGGAATATCAAGAGTTCCGATCTGGACGAAAGGAGAAGCTAACTCCTTGATCAAAACAGCCGATAGGAGCAGCTAACTCCTTGATCAAAAGAGCAGAAAGGAGAAGCTAACTCCTTAATAAAAAGAGCAAATTGATTGTCCCTCGGAATGACCCTCGGAAATTTTTGAACTAACTTGAGTTGTTTTGTAGGTATGCTGTAATCGCGGACGATTATTCTCTTTCAAGAAGGGGAGATGTAACAAACTGCTGACGTGTCGACCTACTGAAGAACGGAGCTACCGGCCGAGGGGCCTAAACTCTAAATGGAACAAGCAACAGAAGAAGTGTCAAAGAGTGATGACGTGGTTGACCGAGAGCAGAAACCCTAACCCTAATTTTTGCCAAAAACCCTAACTGTTGAAACCCTAACCCTAAAACCTGCAAACCCTAATTCTGAAAACCCTAACCCTAAAACCTGCAAACCCTAATTTCTGCCAGAAACCCTAACTGCTGAACCCTAATTCTGGAAACCCTAACCCTAAAACCTGCAAACCCTAATTTCTGCCAGAAACCTTAACTGCTGAACCCTAATTCTGGAAACCCTAACCCTAACCCTAACCCTAAGGACAGATTTCTGCGTTTTGCGACGTGGCAGGCTGTACGGATTTCCATGATTTACGCTGGCAGCTTTTTGGCTTTGCTTTTGAACCAGAAGCTTTTGAGTTTTAAAGGCTTTTTACTATAACTGCTTTTCAGGCCAAGGGCCTTTAAATATGAGGCTAGGGCTCATTCTCTGGCATGCTTCAGTACGAAGGTGCAGAGTCTGGAGTACCGGCTTGTACTGTGTTGATGCAATATAAAGAAATACCGAAAGGGGCGCCAAGGTTTGGGGCCAATACTCTCTGGGGTGGAATTCCGCTACTCCGTGTCGCGTGTCGTCTCTCTCTCCATTTCAGTTCAGTTGTTATTTGAAGTGCTTAAAGTTGTTCAGTCTGTTGTTTTCTATTGGCACGTGGTGCCCGCCTTGTGACACACGACATCACAGGACATCACATGACATTCAACATTCATTCGGATCTTAGACCATGATATATCGGGAGTGCAGTTAGCAATCGCATCTAGATCCAGCTTGGACCTCATAGATGTCCGATTGACTAACCCCTATTGCAACCATGTCTCTTCGAGATCAATTAGACCAAAATATTGAAGTCATTTCGTCTATCAGTTCCTGCACTTTAAAAACAAGTCAAGAATAAATCAGTTTCATATTCAGGAATTCCATTTCATGTAATCATACAGCAGAATACTGTCAGCTCTCAGTATCCCTGAAGCTCAAAGAGACATCAGTGACTTCTAGTATTCTAGAATCAAGGCATCTGTTGACAAAGGAGCGGAGTAACTCCCCTCTTGTGCATCCCACTGCACCAGATCTGCGGCCAAGCTGAATTCTGGGTTCCATTTGGAATAGACTATGCTAAATCAAAAGCTTCAAGGTAGAGGTTCACGATCTGAGGAGTATCTGCTAGGTCCTCCTCCTCCATCCACTTCGCATCCAATGCAGGATAGTTCTTGAATTTAACCAAGAACCGCCTTCTTACTTTACCCTTATTCTTTGTGTCCTATGTGCCAAAATTTATTCAGGAACAAGGATCTCCTCGTTTTCCTCCACTTCGGGTTGCTCGTCAGGCTTCCCATTGTCAGGCACATCACCTTTAAAAGTTTTCAAGAGACTCACATGAAACGCATTGTGCCAGGCAGTTTCAGTCGGAAGGAGACATCACTGATCTTTCTGGAGATCCGGAAAGGTCCGTAGTATCTCATACCAAGCTTTGGAAAAAGCCTCTCCTTTTCCTTCTTCTTTCTCAGGCGTGCCTTCTCAAAGCGTAAGAGCACCCAATCATCCTCCTTCAATTTCAAATCGCGACGATGGCGATCCGCTGCCTTTTTCTGTCGTTCTTGAGATTTTTGCAAAGCCTCGCGGACCTTGGCAAAAGCCGTGTCTAAGTCGTGCGTATACTCATCAGCTTCAAAAGTCTTATCTTTCGTGCTTAGGAAGGGTGGAACCTTCACAACACCTTCAACAATCTCAAATGGCACCTTCCCTGTCGAAGGGTGTATTGTGTTATTGTAGGCAAATTCCACCAAAGGTAGATACTTTTTGTCACAAGGCGGGCACCACGTGCCAATAGAAAAGAACAGATTGAACACGCTTTTAGCACTTCAATAACAACTGAACTGAAAGAGAGAGAGACGACACGCGACATGGAGTGGTGGAATTCCACCCCAGAGAGTATTGGCCCCAAACCTTGGTGCCCCTTTCGATATTTCTTTATATTGCATCAACATAGTACAAGCCGGTACTCCAGACTCTGCACCTCCAGGAAGCATGCCAGAGAATGAGCCCTAACCTCATATTTAAAGGCCCTTGGCCTAAAAAGCAATTACAGTGAAAAGCCTTCAAATTTAAAAGCATCCGGTCCAAAAGCAAAGCCAAAAAGTTGCCAGCGTAAATCACGGAAATCCGTACAGCTTGCCACGTCATCAACCAACGCAATTTTTGGAAATCTCCTTGCTGCCCTTAAGGTTAGGGTTTCCAAAATTAGGGTTTTAGGAGTTAGGGTTTCTGGCAGAAATTAGGGTTTAGGCCCCTCGGCCACATTTGTAAGTTGGCTCCATTCTTTAGGCTTTGACACGTCAGTAGTTTGTTACACTTTTCCCATTGAGTCTTTTGATCCGAGATATAAGACTTCAATAAATCTAAAACCATTGAATTGGCAATCTCAGATTGCCCGTCAGTCTGCGCGTAGAAAGAAGACGAGAACTGCAACTGCGTGCCAATGTTCTCCCAAATTGCCTTCCAAAACAAACTCGTAAATATGGGGTCTCTGTCGGAGACAATCGTCTCAGACATGCCATGTAATTTGATCTGGGCCACAAACAGTCTCGCTAAGTGATCCGGCTTGACTGTTTTCTTCACTGGAATGAAATGAGCCTGCTTGCTAAATCTGTCAATAACAGTCCAGATACCATCGTGACCACTCTGTGTTCTCGGGAGATAAAAAATGAAATCCATTGCAATACTTTCCCAAGGGCGGGTGGGTATGGGCAAAGGCTGTAACAATCCCTGTGCTTTATGCCTGTCAACTTGACCTTTTGGCATACCAAGCACCTGCGCACAAACTCTTCCACATCCTTCTTGAGTCTCGGCCAAAAGAAGGATCTCTCTATCCCTTTCACGGTGGTAGCAATGCCGCGGTAACCTGTAAAAGGTGGACAATGGCATTCAATCATAACCTTTTCCCTCAACTGTTGTGTAAGGCACAACATGGTTTTCCTCATCAAGTAGCCATCCTGAATGGAATATCTTGCTACTGTCTCCATCTCGTATCCGTGTGAAAACATCTGCAAAATCTGGATCTGTGGCAATACTGGTCAACCATATCCTTGAAGCTCCTGTGATGTATCGCGGAAATACCCAGAACCAACGGCTTCCGAGACAAAGCATCTACCACCGCACTCTTCTTTCCCTAAACATGGACAATCTGGAAGTGAAACTGTGACAAGATGTTCGCCCACCACATCTGCTTTTCCGAAAGCTGCTTCTGTGACAAGAAGTAGGGTAAACTCTGATGGTCTGTAAAGACAGTAAAATCCGCTCCAAGTAGGTAATGCCGCCACTGAGTAAGAGCATGGATAACCGCCAAAAGCTCTTTCTCATAAATCTGTGCTGTGATTTCCGGCCTTGAGAACAATCGGCTCTCGTAAGCAATGACATGGCCTTCTTGCATTAAGACCGCACCTAGACTACGACCACAAGCATCACAATATACTTCAAATGACTTCTGCAAGTCAGCCAAAGTCAAAAATGGTCTCGTAGTCAATTTTCTTTCAAAGTCTGAAAGGCAGTCACTTCTGTGGGTCTCCCCGAGAAAAAGACTCCTTTCTGTGTCAAGATATGCAAATTGGAAGCAACCTCTGCAAACTTTCGAATGAACCGCCTGTAGTAAGAACTCAGTCCCAAGAAGCTTCTAACTTCATGGACATTCTTCAATTCGGGCCAATATGGATAGTCTCTATCTTGGCTAGATCCATTTGCACTTCTGCTGTTGACACGATGTGTCCCAAAAAGTGTATCTCTAGTAGGAAAAATTCACTTTTTCTTCGCATTAATCACTAACTTGTGATCTCGTAATGCCTGAAAGACCTGAAGTAGATGATCTCTATGTTCTGCCTCATTCTTGGAGAAAACAATGATATCGTCAAAGAAAGTGCCAACAAATAGCTTGTACTCTCAAAAAATCCTGTCCATCATCCGGTTAAATGTCGCAGGAGCATTGGTTAAGCCAAAAGGCATCACCAAAAACTCAAATAACCCAAAAGTCGTCCGAAAGCTGTCTTGTAGACGTCTCCCGACGCGATTCTGATCTGATGATATCCACTCTTCAATCAATCTTGCTAAAACACGAGGATCCTTGTAATCTGTCGAGTATATCATCGATCCTAGGAATCGAAAATCTGTTCTTGACGACGATTTTGTTGAGAGCTCTATAATCGATGCACATTCTCCAAGATCCGTCTTTCTTCAAAACCAACAACACTGGAGAGCAATACGGTGAAGTACTAGGGTGGACAAGACCCTTTTCCAATAGGTCTTTCACTTGGTTCATAATCTCTTCATTCTGTGCTCGGCTCACACGGTAAGGTGGCCAGTTCGGTGGTGTGCTTCCAGGAACCAGATCAATGGTACGATCTTCAGGACGAGCAGGTGGTAACTCACTTGGCAGGCCCTTTGAGAAGCAGTCGGCATGAGACTGGAGAAAATCTTGGCGTTCTTTATTAAGTTCAGACATATTTGTCCTATCCTCATCACTCAACTCTTTCATAAAGATCGAGTAAACAAACAAACTGGATTTCATTAATTTTGAAACGGCCGAAGCCAATACAATAGGGACAGACTCGCCCTTAAGTTTAATATCAAGTATAATTGTTCTGCCCTTCTTTGTAGTCAATGTCGCTTTCCTTGTCCGATAGTCGACCACGGCATTGTTCTTGTGGTACCAGGGAATTCCCAAGAGGACATCACAACCTTCCAAAGGCATTATGTAAAAATCCTCGTGCCCCAAATACCCTTGGCAATGCAACCGAAGTTTGCCAATGATAGGTGTAATGACTACGTCTTTACCGGGTGCTGCTAGAACTGCCTCCGCAAGTGGTCCCATTCGATCGGGAGTGATCTCAAGCCGCGCTGCCAATTCCGGTGAAATGAAGTCAGCCTTGGCTCCTCCATCAAAGAAGATCATGGCTTCTTGGTCTTTCACTTGGCCCCAAGCTCGACAAAGTTCTGTACTCTCGTCCAACGTGCTCGGATTGATACCCATGCAATCTGGAACCAGTCATGTTTTCATCTTGCCTTTTCTTCCATGTTCCTCAGTTGCTCTCGAACTCTCAGGTCTTTCGTCGTCCTTGTCGTTCTGTCCTTTCTGTGCCTTTTTAGGGCACTTCGCGGAGATATTTCGAGCTTCCCCGCATCCAAAACACTTCCCTTCCCTGATGAAGCGAGCTCGCTCCTGAGGAGTAAGCTTGGGTCGTGTATCTTTCTTTTCTGAGTTGCTCTTTCTCTTTCTACTTTCATTTATTGAAGTCTGTTCAGCTCTTTGTGTCATGATCTCATCGGTGGGGTAAGTCAGACTGCCAGAGTGAATGGCAAAACCCCGTTTCGCATGACTCATCAACTCCTGAATAGAAGCTGACTTCTATTCCAAGCAATGATCTCGGATCTCTGTAGGAAGACCCAAGGTAAACCGCTCAATCTGCTCCTTGAACGAGATCTTCTTAAATGAAGAGGCGGGTAGAAAAGAGCTCCAGAATCTCTCGCAATAAGCGTCCACTGTATCTTTCTTGGTCATCCGAAGATGGGTCCAAGCAGTTCGTATATCGTGTTCATACTCTCGAGTCAGCCAAGAAGAAATAAAAAGCCTCTTGAATTTCAGCCAGTGTTGCTTAATAGAAGCGTGGACCACCAAGTTCGAGCATTCCCCTTAAAGAGAGAGAGAGAGAGAGAGAGAGAGAGAGACGCACTCGTGGGCTGCCAACCAACCCTCTCAAGGGTCCCCCTACACTGTTACCAATGTGGTGTCGCTTTAATTTGCTTAAATGGAATGCACACCAATGCAATGCCTCAATGCAAGACCTTGACCCGACTTGAGTGGATGATGTAGTCGTGATAACTCTTTGGAATGAAGCACGGAGGCTGATTTGATGCACCTTCGTAATTTGGCTCTATGTGGACTGTAGATGGCCTGTGCGACGAACATCTGGGGGTGATTTGCACACTTGATGTGAGAGGATTTTAGGCTGAATGCTGGCTGCAAAAGTGCAGATTTGCAACGCTGAAAATGTAATAAAATTTGCTGCAAGAGCAATGCAGAAAATGCAACAGATGATGGTGCCAATAATGGGCAACGGAAGTGGCCTAGAAAGAGTGCGGGCATAGATGGCTGCCGATAAAGCTATGTGAAGCTGCAGATGGGATGGTGAACTGTGACTTGGAACTGGAAAACGCTACGAGAGAGAGAGAGAGAGAGAGAGAGAGAGAGAGAGAGAGAGAGAGAGAGAGAGAGAGAGAGAGAGAGAGAGAGAGAGAGAGAGAGAGAGAGAGCGACCACCTGCCAAATTTCAGATGCAGCGTAATTGAGAGAATAGGTAGAATTGAGAATTCACACTTCACAATCCTTTGTTTTTCCTTGCGTTAGTGATGCTTCTTTTTAGATACTTGAGAGAGAGTGTCAGAGAGATAAGGTAGAGATGCAGAGAGATAGAGAGAGGAGAAAGACTCACTGGTGTGCTCCCAACAAACCCTCTTGAGTCTCAAGGCCCCCCACACTGTATTGACCACATATCACTGCAGACAACAATTCTAAAAGCTCAAATTTTTAGTTGGTGTTTAAAGCTAAAAGAAAGCAACTGTCCAAGCCAAAAAAACTAGAAAACCAAGAGAACCCATGGTATTCTGAATGTGACCCTTCACCTTGTTTTCCCATGCTTTGTGACACCTCATCTACCTTCTCTTTACTTGTTAATTTTTTTGTTTTTATTTTTGTTTTGTTAGCATGCTCTTTGGAAAGTGCAAAATTATCTCAAATTATCGTTTGGTGGTACAAAAAACAGACCAATTTTTTCTCTACTAATGAGAAAGTGAGGACTTGTAAAAAAGTTGTAGTTTGAGTTAAAACTTGTCATACATTCTTCTAGGTTTCTTTCACAGTTCTATCCATTAGTACCAAATGATGTCTAATACAATCGGTAGTTTCTCATGTGACCTGGATAAAGTGTATCACAAAAATTTGTTTAAGCTACTGTAAAGGACCCTTTTTTTGTACCACCAAACCATATTTTTACAAATTGTATTCCCATCAAGATTTCACAGATAATCACTTTGTACGTTTAAGATGATTGGCATGTACGCATCCTTTCACCTCTTGGAATTTAGCAAGACGCTACCAAAAGGATGGGTTGCATCTAGAGAGGGGCAACGCTAGCAGATGGAGGGTGAGGGTGCCTTCTTCAAAACGCCTGCATGGTAGATAGAGGGAGCACTCAGAAACTTATGAGCCTATGTAGAGGTTCTTGTGTCTTTACATATTACTCGTGAGGCCTTAAGTATTCAATTCATTTAAAGGCATTTTTTTGACTGAGCTATCAAGAGGCTTAGTTTCTTGGTGAAGCTGTTGCACATCTCCCAACTTAAGAATTCGATAGTCATGGGCATTGGCCCGCAGATAACCTCCTGTCACAAGGGAGAGGTACATTGGGCTGAAATGACCGTCAATACAGCCTGCCCCACTTTTCCGATCAACTCCCTCTTGCTGGCTGGCTGAAAACGTAGGGGTATCACCTTTAGTATGAGCTGAAACTGCTGCATAGGAGCCCCCCCTTGCCCTCAAAACATAGATGTACAAGCAATAGCACTTTGCCGATCAACTTCCTCTTGCTGGCTGGCTGAAAATGCAATATAACACTTCCCCGATCTCTTCCGGATGAAAAAATGCAGATCAACGAGGTTTACGAAAGAATCGTCCCACCAGCAGCCCTCTTTGGATGCAAAAGCACAAGAAGAAAGTCCTTCAAATGAAAACATAGCCACGAGTCACCGTGGCTGAAATTTAGCACCGCACCCCGATCAACATTTCGCCATATGCTATCTATTACCCATAGAAATGGGAATGAGGAGAGACAACCCATAAAAGGGCGCCCTCATAACCTTGGCACATTAGTGTAGTGGCTACGGGCACCGCTCAAGATCCACACACGGAAGTCCCACAAGGCCGGACAGAGCCGCAAAGAAGACCTTCCTCCTCAAATCTAGGAAAATTACTTCAAACACATTAATCTCTCAGGTCTCAATCCCGGGACGTAAGATGATCCGCCTTGCCGATGGCCGTTCCGCTTACGGTTATTGGTGAGAGCCGGTAACCAACTAAGAGATCATCATAGACAAAAGATTGACTTTTACTTTTTTGTTGATAGAAACCGAGTTTGATTGGAAAAGAAATATCACTAGGGATGCCTACATTTGGGGTCAATCATCTCCAAGAAAACTCTGCCTCTTACTTGTCTCTTGCAATTGTTATTTTGGTTCAGTATTTTGCAGTTCCGAGTGGTGTTTGAAGTTTGTTTAGTCTCCACTGTAATAGACTTGGACACCCAAGTCGAGAATATGATACAACACACGTGAGAGAAACTGAAAACAACTTAATATACTTAATCACAAATGAGAGAGAGCGACACGACTCGGTGTAGTTTTGTGCCCAGAGAGGTTGGCCCCAAAGTTTGGCGTTCCTTTTGGTATTTCTTTTATATTAATGCTTGGCAAAGTACAATGTCCGAGGGTCCTCTCTCTCGCAGTGCTCCCAAGCAAAATCTGAGGGAGAGAGGCCCTTGTAACTCTTTTATGGGGCCATGTCCTTCTAAAAGTAGTTACATGAAAAGCTGCTAGTCCAAAAGCAGCTGGTCCCAATTCTCTAGCGCCAAAAGCTGCCAGTGCAAATTGCGTTGCAACTTGCGGAAATCCATACGTTGTGCCACGTCAGCAGCCCACGCAAATTGGGTCCTTGCTTTGTTTAGTGTCCCCTGGCGCCCATCATACGGCGATCCCATAAGTTGGAACAACTTATAATATCAAATTTGTCAATTTCACTAGGGTTTGTCTGGTCGGACATGCTTATCACTTGTGACATATACCCCCCCCCTCCATTACGCTTGCAAAACCGACAAGCCAGAAACTAGCTCAGTAGACACTGACTCTAAGTACTGACGCACTATACACCACATATCCAACACTTGCTCAAAGACGACAGTCATTGTGAACATTCATATCACAATCACATCACTACCCCCGTCGAGATCTTGGATGAAAATTATGATCTACTGTAGCGTATTTAGTTAGCAATCACATCTAGATCTGTCTCTGATCTCTCGCGGATGTCTTGATTGACTTAATCTTGTTACTATCATGTCCATCTCATTTCTTCGGAAAACAAGACCGAAATGCTGCAGTCCTTTCGTCTTTCAAACATGCACTCAAACACTACTTATACGAGAGGGCAAATAGAACAAATTCATTTTGGGAATTTCCATTTTGAAGTACTTTCATAAAATCATACAACAGAATACAGTCAGCCTCATCAGTATCCCTGAAATCCAAAGGAAGTCGGTGACTTTAATCCATCTAGGTAATCTGTGACAAAGGAGCGGAGTAACTCCCCTCTTGTGGAGTCTTGGTTGCACCAGATTAAACCGTTGATCCTCGGGAACTCTTGTAGTCGAAGCTAGTCCAAAAGCCTCAAGGTAAAGCTCCAATATCTGAGGAGTATCTGCTAGGTCCTCCTCCATCCACTTCGCATCCAATGTCGGATAGTTCTTGAACTTAACTAAGAATCGCCGTATCACTTTACCTTTCTCTTTCCTTTCCTTGTGAGCCAATATTTGTTCTGGAACGAGAATCTCCTCGGTCTCTTCCACTTTAGGTTGCTCCTTAGGCTCCTTGTCAACTGGCACCTCATCTCTGAAAGGTTGCAACAGACTAACATGAAATACATTGTGAATCTTCCAAGTATCTGGCAACTTCAATCTGAAGGATACATCATTGATCTTTTCTTGAATCTGGAAAGGGCCATACTTAGCTTTGGGAAAAGCCGCTCCTTACCCTTTCGTTTCCTTAGGTGTGCCTTCTCAAACCGTAAAAGCACCCAATCATTCTCCTTCAGTTGCAAGTCTCGTTGATGCTTGTCTGGTGCCTTCTTATGCAGTGCTTGGGACTTCTCAAGAGCCTCATGCACCTTGGCAAAAGCAGTGTCCAGATCTCAAGTGTACAGATCTGCTTCAAAAATCTTATCTTTGGTGCTTAGAAACGGTGGAACCTTCTTAGCACCGTCGACGAATGAACTGTGTTGTTGTAGGCAAACTCCACCAAGGGCAAATATTTTTCCCATTGAGTCTTTTGATCCGAAATATAAGACTTCAACAAATCGAAAACCACTGAATTGGCTATCTCAGATTGCCCGTCTATCTCTTGGTGGAATAGAATGAGAACTACAACTGTGTGCCCTTCAAAACAAACTAGTGAATCGGGGATCTCTGTCCAAGACAATGGACTCGGGCATACCATATAATTGGAAAATTTGTGAGACAAACAATTTTGCCAAATGATCGGGCTTAACTATCTTCTTCACGGAATGAAGTGAGCGTGCTTACTGAATTTGTCGATGACTGTCCAAATGCTATTATGCCCACTGTGAGTCTTGGGTAGAGAAAAAATAAAGTCCATAGCTATGCTTTCCCATGGTCGAGAAGGTATGGGTAAAGGCTGTAGAAGTCTTGGTGCCTTATGCCTGTCAAACTTGACCTCTTGGCATACTAAACAATTGCGAACAAAACTCGTCCACATCCTTTTTGAGCCTCGACCAATAGAAATAACGCTCGACACCTTTCAAGGTGGTATCTATGCTGCGGTGACCCGAAAAAGGTGGACAATGGCACTGTCAAAACCGTTTCCCTCAAAGGTTACGTAACACACAACATCGTTTTCCGCATCATATAGCCTTCCTGTATGGAATAGCTTGCAATTGTCTCTCCACTTTGTAACCGGTTAAGGATGTCTGCAAAATCAGGATCGGTGGCGTACTGATCTACCATATCCTTGAAGCTTCTATGATGAATCGTTGACATAGCCAACACCAATGGCTTATGAGACAACGCGTCGGCCAATAAATTCTTCTGTCCGTGCACATGGACGATCTGGAAGTGAAAGTGTGACAGGATATTAGCCCACTGCAGTTGCTTTTCCGAGAGCTGTTATGAGACAGGAAGTAGCGTAAACTTTGATGATCGGTGAACAAAGTAAAGTCTGCTTCGAGTAGGAAATGTTGCCATTGTGTAAGAGCATGGATAATTGCCAAAAGATCTTTCTCATAAATCTGTCCAACCCGTTTAGGATGTGAAAACATTCTACTCTCGTAATCTATAACATGGCCCTCTTGCATCAAAGATTGCTCCCAAACTGCGACCACAAGCATCACAGTGAACGTCAAAGGGCTTTTGCGAGTCTGGCAAAGCCAACACTGAACCCGTTGTCAACTTCTCCGACGGTCCTCAAGTAAAAGGAACCCCTTTCTGAGTCAACACATGCAATGGAGAAGCTATCTCTACAAAATTTCGAATGAACCGTCTGATAGTAACCCAAAAAACTTCGAACCTCATGAACATTTTTCAAATCTGGCCAATCACGAATGGTCTCAACCTTGGTCGGGCCCATCTTTAGACCTGCTTAGACGATGTGTCCCAAGAAGTGTATCTTTGGCAAGAAAAACTCGCTCTTTTGTCCATTTACTACCAATCGATGTTGCCGCAATGCTTGGAAGACCTGTAACATATGGTGTCTGTGCTCTGCCTTAATCTTGGAGAAAACGATGTCGTCGTCAAAAAAAGTGCTTACAAATGATCTATACTCTAAAAATCCTATCCATCATGCGGTTGAATGTGGCCGGAGCATTCGTGAGACCAAATGGTGTCACCAAAGACTCTACAAGTCAAAAGATGTCCTGTAAGCTGTTTTGTAGACATCCCCAGGAGTAATTCGGATCTGACGATAACCACTCTTCAGATCGATTCTGCTAAAGCGAGTAGAACCGTGAAGTTTGTCTAGTATATTATCGATCCTTGGAATAAGGAATCTGTTCCTGATGGTGATTTTGTTAAAAGATCTATAGTCAATGCATATTCTCATCTTCTTTACAACTAGTAACACAAACAGAACGATGAAGTATTGGGCTGGATGAGACCCTTCTCAAGAAGCTCTCTTTCACCTGGTTCATTATTTCTTCATTTTGGGCTCGGCTAACTAGGTAAGGTGGTCGATTCGCTGGTGTACTACTTGGAATCAAGTCAATCGTGTGATCTTCAGGTCGCGAAGGAGGTGACTCCCTTGGTAAGCCTTCAGAGAAACAATTAGCCTGAGCTTAAAGAAAATCTTGTCCTCCTTTTTCTAGGTCGAAGATATTTGACCTTTGATTATCATTTAATTCTTTCAAGAAGATCGAGTAAACAAAAAGATTGGATTTCATTAATTTGGAAACGGTTGAAGCTGATACAAGTGGGATAGACTCGCCCTTCAATTTTACATGAAGTACAATCTCTTTACCCTTCTCATTCTTCAAGATGGCTTTTCTTGCCCTATAATCGACCACTGTGCTGCTCTTGTGGAACGAAGGGATTTCTGAGAATGTCACACCCTTCCAAAGGCTTGATGTAAAAGTCCTCGTGCCCTAAATACCCCTGACAATGCAACCGTAGTTTGCCAATGACAGGTGTAATGGAAACATTCTGTCTGGGTGCTTGCCTCTGCCGGTGGTCCCATTTCCTCTGGTGTAATTCCAAGTTGAGTTGCCAATTCGGCTGAAACGAAGTTGGCCTTGGCTCCTCCATCAAAGAAAATCAGGGCTTCTTGGTCTCGCACTTTTCCCCATGCACTGCAAAGTTCAGTACTCTCGTCCGTCAGATCTGGATTGTCCCCACAAAATCTGTTACGAGTCCTGATTTCATCTTCTCTTTTCGTGCACACTCTTCTGATGCTCTGGAACTCTCTGGCTTTTCCTCTGGCTGCCCTCTGGTGCCTTATGTGGATACTTGGCCAACACATGCCCCCGTTCTCCACAACCGAAACATTTATCCTCCTTGAAAAACTCAGCTCGTTCTCCTACTGACAACCGAGGGCCTGAAGTTTTCTTTTTTTGAAGTTTTCCTCTTCTCTTGTTACTATTGTTTGAATTCTGTCCTGTCCTTGCTATCAAGAGCTGATCAGTGGGATACTTAAGAGTACCCGCGTGCATTGCAAACCCTTGTTTGGCATGCCCCATTGATTGTTGTATGGACTCGGACTTTTGCAACAAACAATAATCCCGTATCTCTTTAGGTAGACCACAACAAAATCACTCAATTTGTTGCTTAAAGGTGATCCTTTTGAAAGAAGAGGCCAGTAGAAAAGTATTCCAAAATCTCTGCCCGTAAATGTTTAATGTATCTTCCTTGGTCATCCACAGATGATTCCAAGCTATAAAACATCTGCTCATCGAAGTCCGAACTTTCAGAGGAATATGTGTCCTCATCCGAGCTGTCAGAATACTTCCGGGATCTCTGGTGGGATCTGCTCTTCTTTGCCTTCTTCTTGTTCTTGTTGTGCCTTTGAGTCTTTCGTTTCTGTCCTCGTCATTAGAGTCGGAGGAGGAAGAACTGTGTGAACTGTCAGAAGAGGATGAGGATGAACTAGAAATTCTTTGTCTTCCGTGCATTCTCAAAAGTAGATTTCCGATCCAAGTAGCCAAGATATTCTGCTGCTCGACTCTATCTCCTCGGCTGCTTCTTGGTCTTCAATAGTCGACTGACTCGCCTTTCGACTGCTTCATCAAATTCATCCTCCGAATATATCCTCTGAGTGGGTGCAACCAACGTATGTGTTTTCTTTAGGGCTTGCTTCAGAGGTGAATTGATGGCCGTGTGCCATCGAGAATGCATTTCGTCAATCGGGTTCTTGATAAAAAAAATTGCATATTGGGATCTTGTGAATAGTGGAGCATCTGTTGGGCACAGGCATCAACCTGTTGTTGATGTTGCATCTCCATTCGTTCATACTCCGCGGGTGGAGGTGGTCCGTACTCCCCTTTCGAGTCGACAGAAGGTGGCCGTCATCCATTTGAATCTTCCTTATTTTCACTCGAACGTGAATGGTTAGGTGCAACAATTTCCTCCCCACGGGGTTTGCCGATTGAATCCATGTGTGTCGCGATAAAAGGGATCGGATTCTCTGTAGAAGGAAAAATCGACTGAGCTCTGATAACACTGTAACAAACTTGGACACCCCAAGTCGAGAATTTGACACATCACACGGGAGAGAAACTGAAAATAACAAAATATACTGAATCACAACTAAGAGAGAGTGACACCGCCCGACATAGTTCCGCACCCAGAGAGATCGGCCCCAAAGTTAGGCGCCCCTTTCGGTATTTCATTTTATATGCTTTGCAAAGTACAATGTCCGAGGGTCCTCTCTCTCTGCAGTGCTCCCAAGAAAAATATGAGAGAGAGCGACCCTGGCAATTCTTTTATAGGGCCATGGCCTTCTAAAAGTAGTTACATGAAAAGCTGCTAGTCCAAAAGCAGTTGGTCCCAATTCTCTAGTGCCAAAAGATGCTAGCGCAAATTGCGCTGCGATTTGTGGAAATCCGTACGCTTTGCCACGTCAACAATCCCCCACAATTTTTGGAAATCCCTACGTTGTGCCACTTTAGCAACCCACACAAATTTGGTCCTTGCTTTATTTAATGTCTAGTGGGCCCCATCGGACGGGGACCCCATAAGTTGGAACAACTTATAATATCAAGTTTGTTAGTTTCACTAGGGCTTGTCTGGTCGGACATGCCATGTCATCACTTTGTGACATCTACCGTGTGTCAAAGTAGTGCCAGTCAGTTACAATGGTATTAAAGTCTAGCACTTCTCTTGTTCTCACAAAAGGAGCGACCAATTCCGCAAGATGTAGCCAGGGTTCAGTCCTACAACATTAGGCTTACATCAGGATCACAAAAATGAAGAAGTTTGTGCCTCAAATTCTATGGATTGGGAATATTTGGTCGATTCGATACGTGAGTTGCAAAGTGCTATCTCCTTGGAACAATATGCTCATTTGGTGGAAGGTGATGATTTCAAGAGCCATCTTGCCATATTAGCTTGTACTCTACCATGACAAACTACTAGCTCTTAATAGTAGCAGATTGTTCCACTGATTTTCCTACCACCAATTCCATCCATTTCTATTGCATTGTTGCTTATTAGACTCCATGATCTACCATTTGGAGTCTTATATTTTTTCTTTCTTCTAGTCTCGTTTTTCACATATCCTCCCTCAATGTTCGTCACTTATGGGAGGAGTTTTCCACACCATGGCTAATGAAACTTCTCATTTGCGATTGTTCTCAATAACATGCTTCTACTATTGATCCATCTATGCCAATACCTAGTTACAATCGATTCTCCAGAGCATATCCTCTCATGTACCTTGGGTTCTATCCTTACTGTTGCCCATCCATGCTCGTTGGATCTATCCTTACTGTTGCCCATCCATGCTCGTTGGATCAGAAACCCTTTGAGGATGGAGGCTCCACGGTCAAGGTTGATATCTTTTCGGGTGTTAAGGATCACCATCAAGCCTTACATTTTTAGTCACGGATTGCATTGATTGCACAACCAAACACACATTGGACTCGACAATAATTGAAAGTTGCCTTTGCCAAGAATTATCTAATTGTTAACCAACCAATCAACCATGTAATGGATTGCATTGATTACACAACCAAATGCGCCTAAGACTTGTCAACAATTTGAAGTTGGCTTTGTTAAGAAATGTAACCAACCAACTATGTATCCGAAGCAGATACTACAACACTTCACACGTCAATATTCAAGGATCTACCTTCACATCTATTGTTTGAAGTAAAGTGCCCACTATGCAAGAACTCGGGGATCATGAAGCCCTCAGATATCGATGGTGGAAGGCAAACTCTGCTTTGCATTAGAGAAAGCTACCACTAAGCCTTCTTTTGCCACTCTTACAACTACTCAAATCTACTAAAGCAATGTTTGAACTTACTGGGAGTGTTAGTAGTATCATTGCTTTTAGAGTGGTTATACTTTTTCTTCTAGTCCCCTGATGAGGAAACTACCTCTTGCTTCAAATCAACCACTGTCTACATGCACGAAACCTTTTGTTGGGATGAGTGTGGACATGATTGGGACTCTTTCTCATGATGAGTGTAGCAAATTATGTACAGTCTTCGGCAGGTCAAGGGATAAAAGGCTCTCATTTTCTTTGATCAAGGAGCTTCAATTTTTTTTTGTCCGAACATTGCTGGGCAACTCTAAATCGATTATACGAAACCCCATAGTCAACTTTTGCTTAAGTCACTCAATTGTTGCAATCTCATTAGGCCCCCTAGTGGATGATACACCTTTCTATGTAAGGAAGTGCCACAATGAAGAAATCTTTGTAAACTATCTGATTAACCTTCAATAACACAATCTCGAGAGACTATGTACATCATCAAAGGTAACCAATTGCGAAAAGCCTCAACCACAGGCAGATCCATGCTAACGCTCTCACGAGATATCATATGCTCCAAGAAGTGTATTGCTCGCATACAAAACCTTCTTCTTGCCATTGATCACCATTTTGTGTTTCCTTAGTGCTCTGAAAACTTGTGTTAGATGCTCTCTATGCTCTGCTTCAGATTTGTAGAAAACGATGATATATCAAAGAATGTTTCCACATATTGCTCATTTTCGTGTGTTTTTGTTCTTTTCAAAGCTGAAATGGAAATTAAGGAAAGGTAAAAAGGCATTTTTACTTCTTTTATGGTTTTGAGCAGGCAACGATGTGTATGGCACTTATAAGCATCATTTGGTGATGTAGATCAAAACTTTACTAAAGATCAATGGATAAGGTACATCTTTGTATGTGAGATGTCACCATGTGCAGTGATGCTGCGAATGGTCCATATGAAGACTTCAAGGTTAATCACGAAATTGGATGCTCATGGGAAGGAGAGGCCTCAACATCAGAAAGCAGACTCCACCTTAGCGACATCTTGGAAATGCTAGTAAGGTGCAAAACTACTCTGTACGTTTTATGTGGATCACAATCTTGGTGATAATTAACAGAAAATTTTACCTCAATGCTTCTGCTTTAGAATGTTTTATATTCTTGTAATTCTGCGTGTGTGTTGCTTGCAAAATTTTGCAGAGTTGAACTTAATGCTCCGGATTTAGAATGTGTCCTTTAACATGCATTTGTAAATATACACCTTGCACTTTAAAAGTAACATCATTTTCTGAACTTTTTAAATGCTTTCAGTTCAGACATGGAAAGTCCCTACTGTTGTGAACAAAATTTGCACCTATACATGTAGGGAAGAAAAATTGTAGAATCATGTATTTGGTCCCCTTATGTAGCATTTTCACCTGTTCTCGTTCACAGCTCTGTATAAGGGGTAGTTGTGTGGTTTTCTTTTGAGCTAGGTTTGTGGTCTTCATTGTAATAGCCGAACATGGAGAGAGAGAGAGAGAGAGAGAGAGAGAGAGAGAGAGAGAGAGAGAGAGAGAGAGAGAGAGAGAGAGAGAGAGAGAGAGAGAGAGAGAGAGAGAGAGAGAGAGAGAGAGAGAGAGAGAAATGAAATGAAATGTTATATTAACGTCTTCAAAAGGCCAAAATGACCTATGAGACCAATCAGTTACAAAATAGTGAATCTAATACCATGTCTGGGTACAAAAGAACTAGAAAAGAACTAGAAGTGGAACAAAATACTACTACTACTACTACAATCTAAAACTACGTGGGTGTAGCAGCTGATACAATAGGTACCCGGTAAACTGGATGTAACAGTGTGTGTGAGAGAGAGAGAGAGAGAGAGAGAGAGAGAGAGAGAGAGAGAGAGAGAGAGAGAGAGAGAGAGAGAGAGATGATGATGATGATGATGTTGTATTTACGTCCTCTGGGGGCCAAAATGACCCATGGGACCACAAAAAAAATAAAATCTACAAGAGGCTCCCCTCATGTGTGTAGAGGGGGTAGTGGGCTAGCAGCTTTCTTGTGTGTTAGTGTTGTGTGATGATCCAATACTTTGGCAAAATAGATTCCTAAAGCTACTGGGGAGGGGTGTGTCCGAGAGAGAAGCTCCTCAAAGGTGACATCTCCTTGCAATAGCAGTGGGAAATCAGCATGGATGTGTGCGTATGCTGGGCACTCGATGGTGACATGGGCCTCGCTTTCCGCTTTGTTTAAATTGCATTGTGTGCATGTCCTTCTATTTTCCTTAATATTCAGCCACCCTCCCGTTTCAATCTTGAGCATGTGTGATCGCGTCCGCATCAAAGTAATGGCCCGTCTTGCCCGGTGGGACATAGGTGTCCTGATATGCATCTGGGTGTCCCCAGTCTTGTAGGTCTCCCAATATTGTGTATTGATGTGTTTGCCGTAGTATTCAAATTTGGACCTGTGTACTGCTGTACTCCATCTAGTGTGTAGGGCTTCAAGTATGCTTCTGTCAAAATTCAGCCCATGCTCATGTTCAGTGCCTTCCTCTATGTGCATGTCCACATGGTCTCCCACATTCCATCTAGAGAACCATTTCCGTATGTCTTCTACGAGACTGGATGTGAGAAATTTACTCTTGTAATTCTTTTGCGGTTTACATCTGGCTTGCCATGCCATGTGGGGTAGACGGCTCTCCGGCATCATCTTAACTTTCATGAGGTATCTGTGTACCCTCTGTAAGGCTTGCATTTCCAAGGGTCTCTTGCTTGTCTCCAAAAGCATCACTGAGTATGGGGTGGTAGTTTTGATCCCCATGTGTCTACATAGGAATTTTTTCTGTATCTTTTCAATGTCATTCCAAGTGCTAGCGAGGATACTCCCCCCCCATACCTCTACACCGTAAAGTATTGTTTGGACCACGCATACATCAAATGCTAGAGACTTGATTTCCCATCGCCTTGTGACACTTTGCTTGCACATGTTCTCAAATTCATAGTATTTCGCTTGTCCTGCATCAATTCTGTTTTGCGCGCAACTTCCCCATGCATGGTTTGAAGAGAGAGAGAGAGAGAAAGAAAGAAAGAAAGATTTTTAACGTCTATGTCAGGCCGAAATCGGCCTATGAGACAAATCAAATGTACATGGTGTGTATGTCATCCGTCTATCGGAAAGACAAATGAAACAAAACTGATACAAAACTGAACTGAATGTAGGTAGTGGAGTATCTGAGGAGGGATGGAGCTCTATCTCTAGGGGTATATGCATGTCTATATGCTCAAGGTAGTACAATCATGAGAATGCATCAAGCTATCTAGCTCCATCCTGTACTAATGGGGGGATGTAAGATGTGGTACATGGGCGGGGCTGGTGCCAAGGCTACCCGGATGAAAGCTGTCGGGTCGGCCCTCATCTGAGCTACTCGCTCCTCAGTGGCACGGCGCTCCCGGGCTCGGATCTCCTCGATCTGTCGGTGGTGGGAGCTCGCGCCCCTGTAGCCTGTGACTCGTGGTCGTCGTCTAGCTCGGCTCACCTCCGCCTGTGGGAGTCACTCCCCTCTGAGTGTCTGGTGAGGGAGGGGCGGCAATCCTCTGAAAGAAGTCTGTGAGCTGCGACTGTCTCCCCTCTGTCTGTGTAGCTGTGTGTGGCTGTAGTAGTGTGTCCCGATGGCTCTGTATCTCTAGTAAGAAACGTCCGAGCTGTCTCTGATCTCGAGAGTCCATGATCTCTCGGAGAGTGGGTTGTCCTCTGAATAAGGCCTCATACCTGCCTCTGATCTCAGCGTATGCTCTGCATCTACATACAAAGTGCTCCTCACTCTCCACCTCCTCTGTGCAGGCTCTGCAGACTCGCTCCTCCCTGGGAACACCAGTATGTCTCCCGATCTCAATCTCTAACCTGTGTGAAGCCACTCTCAGCTGACCAATCGCCACCCGTGAGCTATGTGGCATATATGTGTCCATATAGCGTGGTCTCTGTATGAACCCCCCAGACAATATGGTGAGAAACTGGTCTCTGTAATCTGACATCCTCGTCCCCAAGCCAGGTGACTCCCAGACTCTCCTAGTATATAGCTGCCACAGATCCTGTCTCAATACCAAGTTCCTCTCACTGCGAGAGAGGTGAACATATGGTGAGTGGGGGTCGTACTGGAATGGTGGTAGGCTCTCCATGTCAAGACCGTGTCCCTCAAACCATGCTCTGACCTGTGAGTACCATGCTCTCTCATGCCCACTCTCTGATAGCTGTATAGCTGCCTCAAATGCTCTACGAGTAAGTCTGTCAGGAGGTAGCTCTCTCATCCTCTGGATGAAGCAGACTGTTTGGAATAGTGCCTCTACAACCATAGGTGGTGTGGCGAGCTCGGCTCTAATAATGTCATGTGGCACTGTCTTCTTGCTGCGGAGCAAGCGTGAGATCATACATACCTGTGGCCTCTCAAGCTGTGTCCACTGGTCAACTGTCAATCTTGGTGCCCATACTGCCGCCGAGTACATCAGGGCCGGGGTGACTAAGGTGTCGAAAAGCCACCCCTTCGTGCGGGGCTCCTGAAAGTGTGCCTGGTGGCATCTCCGCTCTAGCATGGTCAGAGCTGCATATCCTCGGGTGAGCCTGTCAGCAGCAGCCTGCCTCATAGTGAAGGGTCCTGGTAGGCTGGTGAATGTGATGCCAAGGTAGACATAGGAGGTGACTACATCAACCTATCCTCCTGCTGCTGTGAGGGTGGCAGCGCTCCTCACTGCACTGGATGTGTGAAAGATCATGACCTTGGTTTTGCCAAGGTTCACAGTCAACCCCCTGTGTGTGCTGAATTCGTCCAAGGCCTCAAGATGGCGTTGCAAGACCTCGGGTGACTCTGAAATCAACACAATATCATCAGCATATAACATGATGTGGACCGGAGTACCTGCCAAGTCGCTCCCCCCTCCCTCTGCTCGCAGTATGTAGTCGGAGATCTCGTCGATGTAGAGCCCAAAGAGTGTCGGGGAGAGTGGGCATCCTTGCTTAACACCAATGGTGCTAGCAATGGTCTTTGAAAAACCGCCTGGGCAATGAACTCGACCCGTCACCCTCTCGTAGAGAGTATATATGGCCCAAATCATCTCTGTTGGTACCCCAATGCTGTGAAGGCGTTGGAAGAGTCTCTCACGTGGGACTGTGTCAAAGGCCTTGCGGAAATCCACAAAGCAGCAGTAAAGCCTCTTCTTCCGCGCCTTTGCCCCATCAATGAGGCAGCGCAGAACGAAGATGTGATCAGTGGTGGAGAAAGCTCGTCTGAAACCTGCCTGGCCTGGAGCTCGTAAACCCTCGGTCTCTGCGTAGCAGCTGAGCTGTGCCTCAAGTATTGCTCCATATAGCTTGGCCATCGTGTGGCCAATCATGATAGTCCTGTAGTTCCCTGGGTCCAGGGTGTCGCCAGATTTGTGGATAGGCACTATGGTGTGCTGTGTCCACTCCTCTGGGAAGCCCTCCCCTATAGCCCGGTTGAAGACATGTGCAATCAACGGGGCTATAGTGGAGGCCGCATAAATGATGTGCTCACTCTGTAATCCAGTATGGTCAGCTGATCGTCTGTGCTGCATGCGGCGTATGGCCCTCTCTACCATCTCTGGGTGCGCCATGCCGTCGCGCTATCCATGCTCATGAATAGGCGGTATAGCTCAAGCTCCTGTGCCTCTTCGAATGCTCGCCGCTTTTGGCGTGTCAGCGTCTTCATATGCCGTCTGGCCTCTCTCTCTGTGATCTCTCCTAAGGCTCGCCGTGCACGGAGGCGTCGGTATAGCTCTCTGCACTCGTCATCATACCAGCGGTTCTGAGGCATAGTCCCGGGGGGGGGGAGTGCGTCCTGTGTGAGTGGTGTGTGGAAAAGAGCTAATAGCTGAAGTGTGGAGAACGGAAGAGATATGTGATGTGAGAATTGAGAGTGGTGTGGATGGGTGGAGGAGGCATAGGCCATGCTCGACCTCGGCCGAGTAAAGAGAGGCTAGCTCATGTGTGAAATGGATGGTGGTGTGTGGAGTGTGTGCTGTGGAGCTGTGGGATGGTATCTCCGGTGATGGAGAAAGAGAGGTATGTGTGGTCGGCTCCGATGGGTATGGGTGGAATGGTGAAGGATGTGATAAGGTGTGTAGCCTCCCTGGGTCCCATAATATAGTCGACTGTACTCCCCCCTCCCTCTGTAACTCCATGTGGCATACAAGTCAGGCCCCCTGAGGTGGGCCACTGGGCCATCCCGTTATAAATAACGAGACGGTGCTGGGAGCCAAGTCGAAGTAGATGTCGTCCGTAGGTTGTGAGTGGAGCTCTGTCTGCTGTATCTCTCATAGTAGCCTCCTCATCTAGAGTGTGTAGTGCCTCTGGGTCCTCGTGGTCATATGCCTCACACTGCTCACTGCGCGTACGAGCATTGAAGTCTCCCATAAGGAAGACTTCACCCAGTGTGGAGTACTCCATAATCTCCTCCGTGAGGCATGCGTACGGTGACTCCTGCTCAATAGGGGCGAATCTGGAGCCTGTGGGAGCAAAGTAGCAAAGGGCAATGTAGACGATCCTGTCTCGTGAGAGCTCGAGGCGAATCCACATGTAGCGGGCCTGTGGGTCCCGTGCAACAATCTGTAGTCTGCTGTGAAGCCCCTGTCTAGAGAGAGAGAGAGAGAGAGAGAGAGAGAGAGAGAGAGAGAGAGAGAGAGAGAGAGAGAGAGAGAGATGAAAGAAATGATATATTAACGTCTACAAAAGGCCAAAATGACCTATGAGACCAACTGATTACAATGATGAGTCTAGTACCAAGTCTGGGTACAAACAAAGAAAACTACAAACAAAGAACTGATAGGAGTGCTATCGACTCCTATGGGTGGCTGGTAGGCTGAGCAATGGTATCATGCCATAAAGGTACAAAGTGTGGATAAGTGTCACCATGATACAATATAGCAGTAGCATGAAGCCTATCCTGATCGACACTCTGGGTGTCGTGCTAGAATCCTGTGGATCCTCTGCCGCAATCTGCGCCGGTGTTGCGTGGCTCCCCTCCCCAGTCGCGGTCGTCTCGATCTCCCCAACTCTATAGCTCGATAAATGAGAGTACAGCTGGTGTGTATGGGTGGGAACCGAGCTCTGTGATGGTGGTGTCCCCTCTGCCTCTGTGGTACTCAGACTGAAGAAATCTGAGATGCGTCTCTGGGACTGTCTATGTCTTTGCCCACTCAATAGAGCGTCTCTATGTCTCTGTATCTCAAGTAGGAATAATCCGAGACATCTTTGATCCTGATATCTCACGACTCTATCTAACGAGTCAAAACCATCTCTGAATAAACAATGAAAGCGTCCCCGTATCTCATAGTAGACTGTGCAGCGACATATGTAGTGAAACTCTGTCTCTGGCTCTGCATGGCATAACTGACATATCCTACTGTCTGCTGGTATGCCTTTGAATCTACCTGTCTCACTCCCAAGCTGGCGTGAAGATGTGCGAATCTGGCCTATGGCACATCGTAACCCATGAGATAGATGTGTGTCCATGTAACTGGGCCGTGTGACAAATCCGTATGTCGTGAGTTGGAGAAGATGCTCTCTATAGAAAACCCTCTTCGTACCCAACTCCCGTGATGGCTCTATCCATGTCCTCTTGCTATCAAGCTGGATAAGATCCTGCCGAATGAGTCTAGTAGTCTCCATCCGTGTAAGAGCCAAAGATGGTGCATCAAGAGAATACTGGAAAGGGGGCAGCCTGTCCATGCTGAAACCATGCCTCTGAAACCATGAGCTCATCTGTGCATACCAACATGATGTATCTCCCTGTAATGCCAGTTGTCTGGATGACTCAAGAGCAAGCCTGGCATACCTGTCCCTGGTGGTGTCCCATAAGCTGTGTACAAATGATACTGATCTGGTGAGTGCCTCAACCTCCATAGGTGGGGCAGCCAGCTCCACTCGTATGATGTCATGTGGGACTGATGCCTTGGCTCTAATCAGCCTAGAAATCATAGATATCAAGGGTCTCTCCATATTACTCCATCCAGCACCGTCAACAGACGGTCCCCAAACCTGAACCCCGTAGTGCATAATTGAAGCGACCAAAGTGTCGAAAAGCCAGAGCTTTGTTTGAGGTTCCTGGAACTGAACCTACGAACAAATCTTCTCTAAACCGCCTAGGGCTGCATAGGCACGAGTCAATCTAGTGTCTGCTGCCACTTTCAGTGTGAACCTTGGTCCACTAAAGACCACCCCAAGATATGTGTATGCATCAGTGTACTCCATACTATCTTGCCCATATGTGAAAGTAGGTGCTGATCTCCTAACCCACTGTGGCGTGGTATTAAATACCATGACCTTGGTTTTACCTAGGTTGACAGACAATCCACTATCCTCTACAAAACTATGCAATGCGTCCAAATGTCTCTGCATACCCTCTGGTGAGTTTGATATCAACACGATATCGTCAGCATACAATAAAAGAGGGATCCATGTCCCCGCAAGCTGAGCACCTCTATCTCCTCCTCTGTCAATATAATCAGAGACCTCATCAACATACATACCAAATAAAGTAGAGGACAATGGGCATCCTTGTTTCACTCCGATAGTGGAGTGAACTATGTCAGATATCCCCTCTGATGTGCATACATGACCCATCACTGAACTGTACAATGCCATAGTCCCCCATATCAGCTCTGTGGGTACCCCCAATTCCATAAGTCGGCGCATCAATCTGGCCCTCGGTACTATGTCAAAAGCTTTGCGGAAGTCCACAAAGTTGCAGTATATCCGTCTACCATGTGCTCGACCCTCCTCAATGATAGCTCTGAGTGTAAAGACATGATCTAGTGTGGAGAAACCCCTCCTGAAACCAGCCTGCCCAGGTGCCCGTATGCCCATAATCTCTGCCCAATTGCTCAGCCTATGCTCAAGGATGGATGCATACAACCGTGCCAATGTGTGTCCTACCATGATAGTACAGTAATTCCTCGGCATTGTGGGGTCTCCTGTCTTGAAGATAGGTACAATAGTAGTTAATCTCCAAGACTCAGGAAAGCCCTCACACATGACACGGTTGAATAACCGTGCAAGCATCTCTGCCAACAAATCCCCAGCATGTATAATGTGCTCTGCTACCAAACCCTCATGATCCTGTGCCCGTTTGGTCTTCATCCTGTAAATGGCCTCCTTTACCATCTCAGTGGTAAAGAAGGTGCTCGTGCCGGACATGACTGTGGTGGATCTAGTAGTGGTCGTTGTCCAGGTACAGTGTATAAAGATGTTGCATATTGCCCCCATATCTCTGTAGAAGTAATCACTGGTGGGGGAGATTGCTCATGGAATAGACGCCAAGCCTCTCCTCAATCTCTACTAAGGAAGAGCTGATATAAATCTTGCTCCATCTGGACCAAGAAAGCTCGCTTCTTCCGTCGCACTAGTCGTCGTGTAGCAATACGAGACTGCCTATAGGTGATCACTCCCAATGTAAGCTCCTGCTGTATCTGAGCTCTCCTCTGTCGACACTCCTCATCATACCAGTTGTTCTGAGGCATGTGCCCAGAACGACGTCTCTGACCAGGCTGAGTGTGTGGGGGTATGCCTCTGTCGCTACCCCATGTAATGTCACTGTCAGCATAGATGTGATCTCCTCCACTGTGTATACTGACTCTGATGTGCATAAAAGCCTACGTATCTCCTCTGCATAGACCGAGTCAGTCTTTGGTATAAAAGTATAGAATGGATGTCTTACCACCCCGTGAGGCCTGAGATGTATTGTACTCAAAGGAGACTGATAATGTCAAAAGTGCATGATCTACTGCTATCCCAACAGGCCTAGGCCCCACTTTGAAATCTTGAATGTGAGAGATAAAGCTCGGATGTGTCAGAACATAGTCTACAGTACTGGACCCATGTCTGTGTGGAAAACAAGTAAAACCTGTAGACAATGGGAAAGTCGGTAAGCCATTCATTATGGCTAAACTGTGAGTAGTTGTCATCTCCCTCAGGTATCTCCCATACTCTGTATGCTCTCTGTCGTGTGAGCATCTCTCAAGTCTCATGTCCTCTGGCTCTAGCTCTCTAAGCATCTCCTCTGAGGTGTCATAGAAGACCGTCTGTGAGCTGCCTGTACGGGCATTGAGATCCCCCAGAAGTATGATGTCTCCATCTCTGGAACTCCCAGATATCATCATCAAGTACAGAGTAAGGAGACTGTCCTCTGGGTGAAGCATATACTGAAGTGTTGGGAGGAAAATAGCATATGGCGATGTACAAGAAACGTCCAGTCTCTGCCCTTAGCCTCACCCACAAGTATCTGGCTTGATCATCTCTCCGAACTGTGCAGTGGTGCTTGGAGCTCCTCTCTGAAAAGAACTGCTACACCTCCTGATCCTCTAGTCCCATGCGCAGATCTGGTGCATGTCCAGCAAGCCGTCTCACATATGTATCCTGATATATGCGGCATCAACGGTCCCGGAGCCTGATGAGTCTTTGAGTAGAAAACAATGTCTCTGTCTCTGAAGCTGTCCTCAAAGGCCCCCACATCAAGTCTATACGAACCATTACAGTTCCAAACCGCCATCCTGAGAGTGGTCCCATAGGTCTCGCACCGTTATGTAGAGCGGTGCTCTGTAATCACTACTCATCCATTTCTATAGAAAGCTAACTTTTCCTTCTCCCTTGCTGCTATAATCTCTGGCATGACCTCTCTCATATGTGCAAGTTGTGAGAGCGTAAGATCATCTCCTAAAAAGATACCTGTTTTCTTGAGGGTTGGCCTCTTCTTTAAAAAGTCTTTCTTTTCTTCCATGGAGGGAAAGCGCAAAATGAGAGCCCGTTCTTTTGAACTCTCCCCGTTACCTTCACTCTTCTTGCCCACTCTCCAAGCTTGTGTGTGCGAGGGCTTCTCCACCCCCATCATGGACATGAGGCTCTTCACCTCTTGGTCCACCTTATTTGAATCTTTTAGGCCGGTCACTCTCACGTGTAGAGCGCGTACCCTTCTTCGTTGTTCCTCTTCTAGTGTCTTGTTGATGATGTCGGGTGTAGTCGGAATGTCCTTGCCCTTTCCCTTCTTGACAACTTCAATCCATTTTTCAGCCTCTTCCATCTTCTTTGCGTTTTGGAGAGAACCTCCACCCATGAGGTCTTCTTTTCTCCTTCCTCCTTTATTTCTTTGACTTGTGCTCGTATACTATTCAGCTCATCGATCATTGATGGCTGAATTTCTCCATCTTCAAGGCGTCCTCCCTCTTTGGTTTCGTCGAGTTCCTTTCGAAGGGTTGAGATGCTACCTTTTAAAGCTTGAATTTCATCCCGGAACTCCTTGCATTCTAGTTCCCTCGCCTGTTCCTCCCTCTTTTTCCATTCAAGAATTAAATTCTTCTCTTTCTTCCACTCATCCATGTGGGCTTTGCATTCTTTCAACTCCCTTTCAATGGCTGTCATCCTCTTGCTTGTGACCATGTAGTGCGCCGCCATCTTTCTTGCCTTATTGAGAGCAACCTATACGCACTGCATTATGCATACATGTGTTTCCACATTAAGCCTACATGGCATATATTTGCTTTTTGTACGTGTCAATTTGTAATTTCTGTGAGTTCTGCAGTTTCCAAATTCCTTGTAAAAATCCCTGTAAAATTTTGAGATTTGTACTTTGCACTCTCTGTTTTCAAATTTCCTGACGTGTAAATTCCCTGCACCTGCGGCAGGCGGGGGGGGGGGGCGCACGAAAAACTGCCTTCCACGCAGGTGAGCAGTGGCTGCGTGAGTAGGGACAGCACCCAGGTGAGCAGGGGCGGCATGAGCAGACAGACGTGAGCAGGGACAGCGCGTGGGTGGCTCAAGTGAGGCAGTGCGCAGGCATTGCAGTGCAGCAGGTGGCGAGTAGCAAACTTTAACGTGCAGGCATGTGTAGAAACCCTTACGTGCAGGTGATGACCAGCAAACCTAACGCGCACGCAACCTGCGCATGCAAAAACCCTAAACGCAGAGGCAGCCGAGAGAGAGAGAGAGAGGTGAAATGAAATGAAATGTTATATTAACGTCTTCAAAAGGCCAAATTGACCTATGAGACCAGAAAGTTACAATGTGGTGGATCTGATACAAAGTCAGAGTAACAAGATGATAGAATGACAAAATGACAAAATAAAATACTATGGAATCCTAAATTGCTAGGTGTGGACTAAGCAACTAAACAGGTAGCTGGGATAGCTAGATCATAGGAGATCCAGCATGGGTCGTTGGCGGATCTCATCAATCTCCTCCATGGTCAGTAGTCTGACCGGGCGTCGTGCATGTGGAGCCAAAGTGACCCGAATCCTCTGATGTAGCCTCTATCGATGCTGTGTAGTCCTCCGCAGTCGTGGGCGTCTGGATCTCCCCAGCTCAGTCGCTCGGTCGATCAGTATGCCTCTTGGTGTAAAGCGACGAGCTCTGCTGTGGTAGTAACTCCTCCGGGTGTCCAGTGGCAGCTCTAAAGAAGTCTGTGATCTGTCTCTGAGATTGGCTAGCCTCTCCTCTCATCAAGCTCTCTCTGTGTCTGCGCAACTCGAGCAAAAACAAACCCAAGCATCTCTGATCCTCGTACCGCATGACTCTAGAGAATGGTCCGAAGCCCTCTTTGAACAAGCAATGGAAGCGGCCTCGTATCTCGTAGTAGACGGGGCAGTGGAATGTGTAGTGCAACTCTGTCTCAGACTCGATGTCACACGGTGGCCATGTCCTGGCCTCTGCTGGTACTCCCCTGTATCTCCTAGTCTCGATCCGCAGCTGGTGTGAAGATGTGCGTATCTGGCCAATAGCATATGGTATCCCATGAGACAAGTGGGTGTCCATGTATCTGGGCCTCGTCACAAAACCATTCTCCGTAAGGTGGAGGAGATGCTTTCTGTAGAAAGCCATCTTCGTGCCCAACTCCTGTACTGGCTGTATCCATGTCCTCTTGGTGTATAGCTGAGTCAAGTCCTAGCGAATGAGCCTGGTGATCTCTGACTGTGTAAGAGTCAGAGAGGGCGCATCCAGTGAGTACTGGAAGGGAGGCAATCTGTCTATGCTGAACCCATGCGCCTGAAACCATGATGTCATCTCCCCATACCAGCATGCTGTATCTCCCTGCATGGCTAACTGTCGAGAGGACTCAAGTGCAAGGTGTGCATATCTGTCTCTGGGAAGTTCCCACATGCGGTGTATGAAGCAGACAGACCTGGTGAGCGCCTTAACCACCAGTGGGGAGGCAGCTAGCTCTGCTCGTACAATAGCACGTGGTACTGAAGCCTTGGCTCTAATGAGCCGCGAGATCATAGAGACCAGAGGCTTTTCCATGTCCCCCCATCCATCACTTCGGCTTGTCCTCCCGTGATGATCCAGTGAAGGTCCCCAAATCTCAGCTCCATAAAGCAATGCAGAAGCCACCGAAGTGTCAAAGAGCCAGAGTTTCGTTCGAGGCTCCTGAAACTGAACCTATGAACACATCCTTTCCAATCTACCCAATGCTGCATGGGCTCTGGTCAATCTAGTCTCTGCTGCCCTCATCAATGAAAATGCTGGCCCACTAAAAACCACTCCAAGGTAAGTGTAAGCATCTGTATACTCCACCTTCTCCTGGTCGTATGTGAAGGCGGACGCTGACCTCCTAATCCACTGTGGGGTGGTATTAAATACCATGACCTTGGTTTTACCAAGGTTGATGGACAAACCACTTTCCTAGGCAAACATATGCAAAGCATCCAAGTGACGTTGCAACACAATATCATCATCATATAACAATAGTGGAATCCATGTCCCTGCCAACTGTGCACCTCTATCACCATCTCTCTCAATGTTGTCAGAAACCTCATCTACATACATACCAAATAGAGTAGGAGAGAGCGGGCAGCCCTGCTTCACCCCAATAGTCGAGTAAACCGGTGTGGATAGACCCTCTGGGGTACGTACATGCCCCACTACTGACCTGTATAATGCCATGACCCCCCAAATGAGCTCTGTGGGTACTCCCATCTACTGTAATCTGCGCATCAATCTAGCTCTGGGCATTGTGTCAAATGCTTTGCGGAAATCCACATAGCTACAATAGATCCGTCTCCCACCCGATCTGCCCTCCTCAATGATGGCTCTGAGTGTTAAGATATGGTCAAGAGTAGAAAAACCCCTCCTGAAACCTGCTTGCCCGGTTGCGGGTATCCCCTCCCTCTCTGCCCATCTACTCAGCTGTTGCTCAAGAATAGATGCGTACAACCGTGCCAATGTGTGTCCAATCATGATAGTGCGATAGTTCCCAGGCTCCGTAGGGTCTCCCGACTTGAAGTGCGACCCAACAGTGTTATGACAAGTTTGTCTCCGTTGGTACATCCATTGCCAAAGAGGAAGGAGCTCTTTCTACGAAGCCCCCGCCGAGGCCAAGGTCAGGTTGTCGACTCGAACTTTGGGACTCATTAATGCGCGCCGGAAAGCTTGGAATAGGGTGAGAACCAAAAGTTTGAACTCTAGGGTTGGCCGGCAGGCGATTAGGGAGTACTAGGCAATAGCACTTCGTGCGAAGGCCGCTGTCCGTGACAGTAACCGAAGATCCTTCGAGCGCTTCGTGGAAAAAGGGAATGAGCTCCTGAGGGAGGGTCAAATGAAGAAATTCTTTACCCACCTCAAGAAAATTGTTGGGAAGGGGCAAGGAACTATTGCCAATCAACCTTTGAACGCAAATGGGGAGCTAGTAATGGAACCAGAGAGGCAATTACAAGTATGGGAGGGCCACTACTCCAGGATCTTCGCCGATATGGACGGTACCAACAAGGATCCCCTTGCTTGGTATGACAAACACGTGCGCATTTGGCCTGGTATGCCTGAAGTATGTGACCCGTTGAACTGGTACGAAGTGCGGGAGGCCTGTCGGCGGTTGAAGAGACACAAGGCAGCTGGAGGTGACGGGTTACCACCCGAATTCTTTAAGCTGCTTGTGAAAGATAAGGGGCTTAGGTCGGATCCGCGTAAGCCACGATCGGAGATGGGCAAGGCTTACTTGCACATGATTGAGGGCATTTATGATACCGGAGACATCCCGGCCGGGGCTAGCGATGCAGTGATTGTGTCAATTCCCAAGAAGGGCGATTTGACCAACACTGATAACTACCGCGGGATCGCGTTAATCTCCGTTGCCATAAAAGTCCTCACTACGGTCGTGATTAGGCGGATCACTAAGCTACTTGAAAAGAGGAATTTCTTCAATCTTGGCCAAGCAGGCTTCCGTACTAATGAGGAATGCATAGGGCAAGTCGCTTGTCTAAAAGAGATCGTGAAACTCCGTCACAAGGATGGGAAACCAACTTATGCGGCCTACATTGATTTCAAGAAGGCATACGACACAGTTCCGCACGAGGCGTTGTTCCTAAAGCTCGCTGCGGCTGGCCTGCAAGGTCGAGCACTTAGATTCTTCCAAGCGCTCTACAGGTCCACCTCTGTTAAAGTCCGACATATGGATCAACTGTTGGATTCGATTCCAGTGCAGCGGGGAGTCCGCCAAGGATGCCCGGGATTGCCCTGTCTATTCAATATATACATCAATGATATTTTAGACGCAGATGGGGAAACATGGGGCCTGGAAGTACCTAACCTCCTCAAGAGAATAAAAGGACTCCTTTTTGGCGACGACCTGGTTCTACTTGCTGACTCTCTTGAAAGCCTACAAACGAGCCTTGACAAGGTAAGTGAATGGGCAAAGACCTGGGGCATGACCTTTGGAATTGACAAATGCATGGTCACGGTGTTCCACGACGACCTGCAAGATCTCTCTATGAGGATCTTTACTGTGGGTGGTGAGATGGTTGAAGTAGGTGAAACGTACAGATACCTTGGCATCGACGTTGACTCCACCTTTTCCATTGAACGTATCGTTAAAGAGCGAGCGGACAAGGGGAGGAAAAGTCTCTTCGCATGTCAACACCTACTGGCGAACCGAGCCATCCCTATCTGGTCTCGACTGACTGTTTTTAAGGCGTGCGTGTATCCAGTGATTTGTTATGGCGCGGAAATTATGGGGGCCCATGACCAGCGTGTCCTTCACTCTCTGTAGTGCCTCGTCGCCACCGGGATGCGAATGTTACTCGGAAAGGGAGCAAGGTCAACCTCTGTAGGGACGGCAACTCGCCATCACGAGTTTAACATACCACCCGTACCTGCCTTTTGTGGGGGACAACGAGCACGGGCTTTTGACAAGTACCGCTCGGTTTCATCTACTTGGATAGGCTCCTTGGTAAACAAGAAGCCTAAGAACCAACCGAGAATTGGATGAATAAATATATCCCAGGGGCTGACTTCAGCTCAGTACGCTACCACGCATGGGACAAGTGGGACGAGAGGCATTCGTGCCTGGTGTTGGAGCCGTATAAGGAGGCCGGCTATGAACAAACACGTGGATACCTGCTGCAGCTCAATAGGAGCACTGTAGTCAATAGAAAGGAGGAGAGAATGCTGGCTCTCGCGAGAGTAGGTGGGCTCAAACTGGTTGATAGTTATATGCGCGGACACAGCATTTGCACGCTGTGCTCCCAGTTAGAGGGTTGTTCGCTTTCGCATTTGCTCATGAGGTGTCCGGCGGCAGATGATTCTAGGGGGAGGTGGCTAGACCGATTCAACTCCACCTTCAACGCACTCGACCCTTCGTTGGACCCTGAAGAAAGGACCGTTATCCTCCTTGGTGGGGAGGCTCGCGGGAAGCGGCTGCCCTTCTGGGTACGCCATGATCCACACTCGAGGGACGGAATTGCAAGGCACGTGCCTGTGGCGAAGTTCCTCGGTGAAGTTGTACCCCGGTATTTAGGTGCTCTGCATAGGCGGATGGGGAGATAATGCTTCCCTTCCTATGCCGTTATTTGAATCCGATCCCTTCCGAGGGAAATGACGTAATTCTCCCCAAGCGAAGCTAGATGAGCTACAAGAACACCCAACTGCCATTCCCTCCCGGGGGGGTCAACTTCACCTAAAAGGGGTTGGGAAATGCATAATGGGAGACATTACCAGCCTCAGTGGACGCCACCTGTGAGCCGACGCCCTTCCAAGCGGGTATGGCATTTCCTAGGGGAAAACCGTCGGGTTTCAAAGGCAGTTTAGTGAGGTGAGCGATAAGTTACCTGGAGGAGGCAACTTCAAAGGGAAGACCGAAGCAAGTCCCGCAGTACCTGGGCCTCTGAACAGAGGTACTTGGTCACTGTCACGCCCACCGAAATGGGTCTCTCAAGGGAAAAGTCATCGCCCTAAGAGTGTAGATAATTCTGGCCTCCCGAGTCTAGAGGAAACTAGTGACAAAAACGTCTGCCTTCGGTTTCTCGGAGCATAGTCCTGGTCGTTCTTCTTGTCCACTTTTATGGTGGATAAGGGGAGCGGCTGGGCTTGCCCCGCCCGACTCCGAAAACAAAACAAAAACAAAATAGGTACAATAGTAGATAGGCTCCAAGTATCAGGCAAGCCCTCACACATAGCACGGTTAAACATAACTGCTAGAAGCTCTGCTAGTAAATCTCTGGCATGCGTGAAATGCTCAGCCACTAAGCCATCATGATCATATGCTCTCCTAGTCCTCATCCTGCCAATGGCCTTCCTCACCATCTCAGTGGTGAAAAAAGCACATGTATGTGGGCATGGATCGGGGAGGTCGGGAAGGGGGGGTTGCTTAGGAACTGTGTACAAAGATGACGCATACTGGCCCCAAGCCTCTGTAGAAGTGATGGCAGAGGGGGGGGGGGGGGTAGTGCTCATGAAAGAGCCTCCATGCCTCAGGTGAGTCGTGACTCAAGAATAGCTGGTATAGATCTTGCTCTAGGCGAGCCAAAAATGCCCTCTTCTTTCGCCGCACTAGGCGTCGGAAGTCAATCTGTGACTGTCTGTGAGTGATGTCCCCCAAAAGCACCTCCCTCTGAAGTCTAGCTCTAGTGTCTCGGCATTCCTCATCATACCAACTGTTTTGGGGCATGCTCCCCGAATGGCGTCTCTGCTCAGGCTGGGTATGTGGGGATACCTCTGCTGCTGCATCATGTAGTGTCTGTGTCAGTATAGTAGTAAGCTCCTCTAGAGGTCGCCCTGGCTCCTCTGTGCACAGGCGTCTGTAGATCCCATCTATGTATACAGAGTCCGTCTCCGGCGTGAAGGTGTAGTGAGTAGGGGCTGCTGCTCGTAGCCTGTGTGCTACACTAAACTGAAAAGAAATGGTCAGCGACACAAGAGCATGATTCACTGCCACACCAACAGGTCTGGGTCCAACCATGAGGTCCTGGATACTAGAGATGAGGCTCGGCTGTGCCATGACATAATCCACTGTGCTGGCTCCATGTCTGTGTGGAAAGCATGTAAAACCCCCCGCAGCGGGAAAACTTTGTAGGCCATTCAAGATGGCCAATCCATGTGCCGTCCCCATGTCTATCAAGTGTCGTCCATACTCAGTGTGTTCTCCATCCTGTGATAGTTTGGATAGGCCCGTCTCTGTAACATCCAACTCTCTCAGCATCCCCTCTGAATTATCATAAAATACTGTCTGATGATGGGCAGTCCTAGCATTGAAATCCCCTAGAATGATGATGTCACCATCTCTAGAGAACTCCCATATGTCATCATCCAGAATAGAGAAGGGGGACTGTCCTCTGGGTGGTGCATAAACTGACGTACTCGGGGGAAAGTAGCAAATAGCAATGTAAAGATATCTGCCTGTCTTTGCTCTCAATCTCACCCACATGTACCTAGCTTGCTCATCCCTGCGGGCTATATGTATCAATGGCTGCAACTCCTCCCTGAATAACATTGCCACTCCTCCTGAGCCCCGCCCTCTGTGCTTTGATCGTGTCTCTTGTCTACAGGCCGTCTCCCATCTATATCCACTAATGTGAGGCATAGATTGCCCCGGGGCCTGATGTGTCTCAAAGTAGAAGACGATGTCTCTTCTCGTAAAACTATCCTCAAAAGAACCCACATTAAGGCGCATAGATCCATTACAATTCCGGGTGGCAACTTTGAGTGTGGTCCCATAGGTCTCGCATCGTCATGTGGAGCGCCGCTCTACAATCACCACCCGGCCATCTCTGTAGAAGGCCGTCTTTCCCTTCTCCCTTGTCGCTTGAATCTCTGGCATTACCTCTCTCATATGCGCAAGTTGTGTGAGAGTGAGGTCATCTCCAAGGAATATGCCTGTTTTCTTTAGTGTAGGGCGCTTCTTCAAGAAGTCCTTCTTTGCCTCCATGGATGGGAAACGGATGATTAAAGCTCTCCCTTTTGAAGTCTCCCCATTGCCTTGTGTCTTCTTCCCTACTCTCCATGCCTTTGTATGAGTAGCCTCACTACCCATCATGCGGAGAAGTTCTTCGACTTCCCCTTCCACATCATCTCGGTCTTTTAGACCGGTTACTCTTATATGCAAGGCTCTAGTTTTCCTTCGTTGCTCTTCTTCCAGAGTCATGTTGATGATTGTAGGAGTGGGGTCGGATATGGTTTCTTTCCCTTTCCCTTTCTTAGCGACTTCTATCCATTTCTCGGCCTCATCCGCCTTCTTCTGCGTCTTCGTGATCACATCCATCCACGAAGACGTCTTTACCACCTTCTGTTTCTCCTCTTCTGTGATCATCCGTACCTGCTCCTTGATGACCTTGATCTCGTCTATCACCGAGGGCTGAAATTCCCCTTCTTTCAGTCTACTGCTTACTCTATCCGCAAGCTCTCGCTTGAGGGCTGTGACCTCTTCTCTAAGTGCTTATGAATCCGCCTTAAATGCTTGTAGCTCTGCGTGCAAGTCCTCTTTCTCCTTCTTCCATTGCACGCCTTCATTGAGAAACATTTGAAGAAGGTTGGCCTTCTCTTTCCACCATCTGTCACGTGACACATCCAACCCTATGTGTTCGTGGACAAGCTATAGTATGATCAGGGTTCAATCAGTCCAGTCAGTCTAGATTTAGAAGTGATCTGGCACTTTTGTGAGTCTATTCTTAGACCGTGCATGCCCAGTCACGTAGTGTAGATGCATATCCTCTGGTTGCACACAGCATGATCATCAGTATTCCCATCAGAATCCATTAGAATCAGTTAGGGGATTTTTCCATTGCATTTAGCCTATTTTCCCTATTTTTGACATTTTTCACTTATTAATTTAAGTGACTTCCCAACAAAAGTAGGTAGGGCAATTTGGGTAAGAAAATTTATAAGCAAACCAAAGCTAGCACTATTTGGCAGAAGAGGTAGTAGGAGCTCCACGCTCAACAGGCAACTTCTCAGCAGAACCCCCCCCAAGAGAGCTAGCGTTTTTGGAGCAGAGCCATCACCTAGCGTTTTCATCACAGATCAGCCAGCGATTTGCTTTTGCAGATTCCGGCGACAGCAGAACCTCAGAGCAGCCTAGCGTTTTGCATTTTGCAGAGCAACTGGCGACAGCAGCAAAAATTCAGCCCTAGCGTTTTTGGTTTGCAGATCAGCCCCGGCGTTTTGCAGCTTTACCGCGACGGAATAGCAAGGAACATTAACGTTTTCAGTTTTCAGCAGTTAGTACCCGTAGATCAAGTCCCGAACCTCGCAGATCTCACCTTCCCGCAGCAGCTCCTCGCCGCACGGTCAGTTTCCGCAAGGTTTACAGTTTCAGCCCGGAAAACGCAGATTTCAGCATCTGTGTTTTCAGCGCATCGTCGTCGTACCATCGTCATCGACATAGAGTCAGAATTCAGCAGATAGAAGATTAGCAGATTTCAGCCCATAGCGTTTTTGGACAGCAGTAGAAAGATTGCAGATTTCAGCCCTTAGGTCGACTTCGTCATCACCGTTGTCATCGTCGACATAGCCTAGACTTGCATCAGTCTCATGCATACCATTTGTACTATATTGTGCAATCAATAGTAGACCACTCTCGCCGACGAGAGTGGGCCTTCGGAGGAGGGTTTTACAACGCCTCTGGTGTCGTATCTCTCTTCTCTCTCTATCTCTCAATCTCATACACTTGCACGCACAGTGTCCATTCACTTTGTTTGTGATCATAGCATTCTCTCATTAAGAACGGATGGCTCTACCTTCCATAAGAACGAAAGGAACCTTGAGCACAGTTCGGAGCACTCATCTTGAGCAAAGCGCAAACAATCATTCCGTTGCACCTAACATTGGTATCAGAGCTTTGGCAGTGTTCTATATCACTCAAGGAAAGAACCACAAGAATCACAAGAATTTTTTTTGCTTGTTGAGGTTGCACGAACCCAAGTTCGCTTGGGCGTGTCGATTTCTAATCGTGTTTTTGAAGAGTGACTAGAATCCCAGGAAAGAAGGGCTTGTCCAGTCTCCCCTTGTGTCTCTTTTCACTCATTGAGAGCGGACCGTGCACTTAGCGGCCGGCAAATCGACGTGAGGCGGGAAAAAGCAACCTTGGTGTGAGCGCAAGGCCCCTAAGGGGTGCGCCGGCGGAAAGGAGTAGAACTTGGGTGAAGAGAAGATCCTTCTCAAACACGGTTTGCAAGCGTAAGAAAACCTCAAGAACCTCAAGCACTCAAGACTCCCAAGAACCCAAGTTCCTCGTGAACTTAAGAACCCAAGACCACAAGAACCCACAAGAACCCACGACTTCAGAATGGTCATCACTTGAAGCGGAATGGATACTTCGCTTGGAGGTGATGAGCATGAGAGAGGTGAAGAAGAATTTTCCTCACCAGGAGGTTTTTCCAACCCTCCCCCTTCCCCATCTACGTCAAGGATTGCACTAACTCCTATGGAGGAGTTGAAGCAGTTGTTTAAGGAAAGACAGTTAGAACGCGAAGAAAGAAAAGCAGAAAGAGAAGCAGAAAGAAAGGCCTACGAAGAACGAAGGGCAACCATAGATCGTGAATACAAAGAAGGAATGGCAGCCATAGAGCGTCAGTACGACTTGGAAGAAAAAGAAAGTCAAGCCAAATTTGATCGCGAGAACAAAGCAAGACAATCAGAATTTGATCGCGAGAACAAAGCAAGAATGCAAGAGATGTTGCGGCTCTTTTCTCAAGTGCAGGCACAGATGCAAGAGATTCGGGAAAAGGAGTCTCTCTCAGTCTCTTCTTCTCCAAACCATGACACACAAGATTTGCATGATGGTAAGTATGATGATTTGATTGACAATGATTTGCATGATGATTTGCATGATCAAGATGTGATTTCTCACAAGCATGATGAGTTGCATGAAGATGATGTGATTGTTCACAAGGATGATGTGTTAGTGGATGCTTTTGTCTAGCGAAGCTAACCTCGTTGTAGATTCGATCAAACACGAAGAACCGATCTTGGCTTTCGAGTCGAGGTCCAAAGAACCCCCATAGGACGATTCGATCATTCAAGAAGAACGGATCTTAGCTCTCGAGCCTAAGTCCAAAGAACCCTCACAGGAAGTATTATGCGCACTCATGATTGATACGCACGCATTGTTTGAGTGTTTCATTCGTGATTGTTTCTTGAATTTTAGTCAGCGTCTTTATGTGATCCCTTTTCCTAGGCATGGCATATTGTATGTTGAGCACGTTTCACTCATGGATGAGCATGAATGTATGCGGATTTTTCATGAAAAGCTGAAAAGTATGCATTCAAGGAAGTCACATTCCATGTCTCTTCCTTGGCATGACACATTCATAGAAAGAGCACATAAAAGTATGAGCACCAAGCATGGGTATTTCCATTGTGAATTGCCGCAGTTGATTGCTTTAGATCAAAAGAGAGAGATTCAATCTCATTGTTTGCATGTGTTTGATGAACGGTTTGTCACTCCGTCTCTATGTTCATCTACATTGCATACATAGTCTTTAGAGAAGACAAGATTTTTTCCATTCACTTTACATGGAATAGGTATGTTCATGGTTTTGTGTTGGAAATGATTTCAGGAATTTTCAGCCATGGAGATTCTTGAAGAAGAAAGAAGCATGACTCTAGACGAAGTTGAAGCATCGAAGGAGCCACAGAAGACTTTGTGTCGCTTTTGGCACGGCCCAAAGAAGAAGGCATTGCAGACCTTTGAAGTTCAAGTACCGCACAACCCACACATCAGAGTGGGCCGACGAAGAGTCCCTTCCAGGATTCCGGATGCTATTGGTGATTTCCCTCGACGCCATACAGTTCGGTACCAGTACCTCACTTTGGAAAGTAGGGGATGTCACGTGACACATCCAACCCTATGTGTCCGTGGACAAGCTACAGCATGATCAGGGTTCAGTCAGCCTAGTCAGTCTAAATTTATAGGTGATCTAGCACTTTTGTGAGTCTATTCGTAGACCGTGCATGCCCAATCACGTAGTGTAGATGCATATCCTCTGGTTGCACACAGCATGATCATCAATATTCCCATCAGAATCCATTAGAATTAGTTAGGGGGTTTTTCCAGTGCATTTTGCCTATTTTTGACATTTTTCACTTATTAATTTAAGTGACTTCCCAACAAAAGTAGGTAGGGCAATTTGGGTAAGAAAATATATAAGCAAACCAAAGCTAGCACTATTTGGCAGAAGAGGCAGCAGGAGCTCCACGCTCAACAAGCAACTTCTCAGTAGAAACCCCCCAGAAGACCTAGCGTTTTCATCACAGATCAGCCAACGATTTTTTGCAGATTCCGGCGACAGCAGAACCTCAGAGCAGCCTAGCGTTCTGCATTTTGCAGAGCAACTGGCGACAACAGCAGAAATTCAGCCCTAGCGTTTTTGGTTTGCAGATCAGCCTTGGCGTTTTGCAGCTTTACCACGACGGAACAGCAAGGAATATTAGCGTTTTCAGTTTTCAGTAGTTAGGACCCGCAGATCAAGTCCCGAACGTCACAGATCTCACCTTCCTGCAGCAGCTCCTCGCCGCACGGTCAGTTTCCGCAAGGTTTACAGTTTTAGCCCGGAAAACGCAGATTTCAGCATTTGCGTTTTCAGCGTGTCGTAGTCGTACCGTCGTCATCGATATCGTCATCGACATAGAGTCAGAATTCAACAGATAGAAGATTAGCAGATTTCAGCCCATAGCGTTTTTGGACAGCAGTAGAAAGATTGCAGATTTCAGCCCTTAGGTCGACTTTGTCATCACCGTCGTCATCGTCGACATAGCCTAGACTTGCATCAGTCTCATGCATTCAGTTTGTACCAGTTTGTGCAATCATAAGTAGACCACTCTCGCCGACGAGAGTGGGGCCTTCGGAGGAGGGTTTTACAACGCCTTTGGTGTCGTATCTCTCTTCTCTCTCTATCTCTCAATCTCATACACTTGCATGCACAATGTCCATTCACTTTGTTTGTGATCATAGCATTCTCTCATTAAGAACGGAAGGCTCTATCTTCCATAAGAACAAAAGGAACCTTGAGCACAGTTCGGAGCACTCATCTTGAGCAAAGCGCAAACAATCATTCCGTTGCACCTAACACCATTCCTCCGTCTCTGCTTTCCATTCTTTCATCTCTCTTTCCATTTGTGTTATCCGCTTGTTTGTAAGCACAAAAGTTGTCTTCATATGGGGCTTACATAGTGGCGAAATGATCATGGCCTCCACTGGCGAAGCGCTCATGGCCTCCATTGGCGATGCGGGTATAGCTCGATGCTCTGGCTCGGCTGAGTCCATGCGGACAGGGCACACTAGAAACCAATCCAAAAACAAGGATAGGCGAGCGAGGGTATATCCTCCTCAGCTCGGCGAGCCCACCACGGCTTACAATACAAAATGGTGAGGGATCGGAACACGCTGGCTCACCCAACTACTTGCATACAAAGATGTGGGTTCGTGGCCCACTCGAGGAATCAGCATAACCTCCAAAACAGCTCGATGCTCTGGCTCAGCAAAGTCCAAGCGGAGAAAACAAAATACCACAACCCGAGGCGGGTTTATACATCAACTCAGCCCACTGCGGGGGCTCGACCAGTACTGCCAAAGTCATAGAGGCTCAGCCCCTTGAAATTACGCTGTTGTCACCTGTACCTGCCAATAGAAACCAGAGCACGCAGCTCTTGCTCACGCACCTGCACCTGTTAATAGCAAACAGCACTAGGCTCCCTTGTTGGGTCAACCCACGGCGAGAAGACTTCCAACCTGCCCAAGCCTCGTTGGTTCCTTGCGGGTACCGAACCTGCTGTGCCTTACTGTATCCACGCAAAGCCCCTGCGTAGCAGCCTGTTGCAGACGCTAATGAAAAACAAGGACAGAACCCCCGTTGCCCCTCCAATCTGCTGGTAATGCTAAGTGAGAGCACGCAGCCCCCCAATAGGGTCAGCCCGCAACTCAGACAGGCCTCCGCCGGGCTCTGGTTCAATATTCGCGCGACCCCCACTGTGGGAGAAGCTCATGCCTTGAAATATCCTCTGCCGAGCAGCAACAACCTGCTACCCGCAACCCCTGCTTTGGGATTAGCCTGCTGACACGAATATCCTGTGGTGCAGAGGACGAAGCCCCGTGTGTGTGTGTGTGTGTGTGTGAGAGAGAGAGAGAGAGAGAGAGAGAGAGAGAGAGAGAGAGAGAGAGAGAGGTAGGTGGGCTGGGTTCCAAGGGTTGGCATCAGTGTTGGACGTATGAACGGCCTGCACTTTGTAAGCCCTGTGTGTGTGTGTGTGTGTGAGAGAGAGAGAGAGAGAGAGAGAGAGAGAGAGAGAGAGAGAGAGAGAGAGAGAGAGAGAGAGATGCAAAAGGCAGACAATCTTAGATGCTGAACATGAAATCATTTGGCTAGAGGCTTTTTTTTACAGCTCCTCTCACAAAACATTGATACACCTCTTGAGAGAGAGAGAGAGAAGAAGAGAGTTTTAACGTCGTAGGAAACTATTCCAAGAGACCTTAAATATCTAGCCAACGAGAAGAGTTGAACTCAAGACTTGTTATTCAAGAGGGAAATGGTATAACCAATCTACCACACTTGGGTGATAGAAAGGTTGATTAACTAGTATGCTTAAACTAGGAGGATCTAATTAGCGAGCTAGTTAATTAATGGTTGGTCTAGGAGTAACCATAGGCTCGTGATACCAATTGACGAGATTAGGGAGGGAAGATTAGAGAACCATTCATGTTAATGTCATGATAAAGCAACACTTGAATACACAATGAGAGTAGAGTAGAATCTAGACACAAAACTAGATTGATTGATTGAACTTAAAATGACTACGAAGGTGTCTCTTATATAGGCATAGGCTAGAGCTTGTTGCTTACATCATAGATGAGGTGTGAGAGGGCTCAAGGATCAGCAGCCCAAATGGGGAGAATCAAGCGGAGAACCCATATGCACTCTTTTAAGGGACTGTTTTGACCTATCTCTTGGCTTCATATGTGGGTGGAACATGCGTAGAAACACCCATGGGTTATGTACCTATGTATGGGCATCATTTGGGATCGCTAAACATACATCAATGGTTAGGGAAAGGCTCCATACGGAGGTACAAAATATCTCACACACTCCAACAATCGGAGTCAGATGACGAGGAGCTCTATGAACGGTTAGATGATGAAGTAAGATCATCCTCCAAGCGAACATGCTTCTTGAATTTGCTTGCTTCTTTGAAAGTAGACTTCCAAGCCAAATAACCGGGATAGTCTATTGATAGGCTCTTCTTTCAAAAAGTCTTCTTTGTCTTCATCAGTTTATTGACCTTCTGCTCAAGAGCATTGTGAAATTCTTCTTGTGGGTACAATTTTTGCTTATCTGCACTTGGCTTCTCTTTCTACTTCAAGGCCGACTCGAGAGGTGAGTGTATGGCAACATGCCATCGTGAATGACCTTTGTCAAGTGGGTGATTCTTCAGCTTTTTTGCATACAGTGGATCCTTGGAGTACTCGATCAACTGCTTAGTATATGTGTCAACATGCAGATGACGTTGAAACTCCATGTTGTCAAATTCGCTTTGGTGGGAACTAGGGTAGTTCTTGTTCGTCGAACGGAACGTCTCGTTCCGTTCAGTCTTTCTTGTACGTTTTGTATGACTAGTACATTCTGTTCGACAGTTTTTTTGACGACTGTTTCTAGCCATTGGCCCTTTAGACTATTTACCATTGATTGTTGAACACATCTTTTTAGGTAGTTTTGGGACTAGAATTTAGCCAGTTTTGCCCTCATTGTATTCCATTGTTGGGGCTCCTTGAGCTTTGGATGCTCCCCTTCCACATGAAGCCCATGTGACATTGGATGCTCGGAGAGGCACTTGATTTGTCTCTTGAAAGCTTGTGGTAGCATTGGAGCATTTGAAAGGGGAGAGCAAATTCATAATGAGATTGTTTTCACGTTCTGAACGGGTTGCACAGATTTATGAGAAAGAGCTTTTGGCAATTATCCATGCTGTTACGCAGTGGCAACACTATCTACTCGGAGCTGACTTTATCGTCTTTACAGACCATCAGAGTATACGCTACCGCAGAAGCAACTTTCGGAAAAGTAAATGCAGTGGGCTAATAGCTTGTCATAGTTCCATTTCTAGATAGTCCATAATCAAGGACGTAAGAACTTAGTGGCGGATGCATTGTCTCAAAAGCCCTTGGTTTTGGCTATTTCTGCAATACATCATCGAAGCTTCAAGGATATGGTAGATTAGTACGCCACAGATCCCGACTTTGGAGCATCTTTCACCGGATACAAAGTGAAGAAACAGTTGCACACTATTCCATACGAGATGATTGTTTCATGCGGAAAACGATGTTGTGTTACACAGCCTTTGAGGAAAAATGTTTTGACAGAGTCCCATTGTCGACCTTTTTCGGGCCACCACGGCATCGATACCACCTTGAAGGGTGTTGAGCATTACTTTTGCTGACAGAGGCTCAAAAAGGATGTGGACGAGTTTGTTCGCACTTGTTTAGTATGCCAAAAGGTCAAGTTTGACAAGCATAAGGCACCAGGACTTCTACAGCCTTTACCCATACCCTCCCGTCCCTAGGAAAGCATTGCCAGGGTTTGTTTTGAAGGGCAATGTGGGAGAACATTGGCACACGGTTGCAGTTCTCGTCATCGTTCCACCTGCAGACAGATGGGCAATTTGAGATAGCCAATTCAGTGGTTTAGGATTTGTTGAAGTCTTATAATTTGGATTCGAAGACTCAATGAGAAAAGTATTTACCCTTGTTGGAGTTTGCCTACAACAACACAGTTTATTCTTCGACGAGGAAGGCGCCATTTGAAGTAATTGAGGATGACTAAGAAAGATACATTGGATGATTATTGCCAAATTTTTTGGCATACTTATTTACCAAAGAGACCATTGTATAAACCAAAAGTAGTCCTGAAAGCTGTCTTGTAGACGTCTCCAGGAGCAATTTGGACCTGATGATAACCACTCTTTAGATCAATTCGGCTAAAGCAAGTGGAAACTTGAAGTCTATCGAGTGTATCATCGATCCTCGGCATGGGGAATCTGTTCTGGTTCATTACTTCTTTATTTTGGGCTCGGCTAACTCTGTAAGGTGGCCGGTTTGGTGATGCACTATCGGGAATCAAATCAATGGTGTGATCTTCAGGACATGAAGGAGGCAACTCCCCTGGTAAGCCTCAGAGAAATGGTCAGCCTGAGCTTGTAGAAAATCTTGTCGTTCTTTTTTCGAGGTCTGACATATCACCTTTAATCATCATTCAGTTCTTTCAAGAAAATCGAATAAAAACAAAAAGACTGGGTTTCATCAAGTCGGACGGACTCGCCTTTTAGTTTTACATTGTAAGGTGCAAAAAAAAACGCTGATGAAGCTAGGCTTTGGCTGCGTTTTTGCTGTTGTGATCGTAGGCTGGAAACGCTGATGAAGTGCAAGTCAAGGCTGTGTTTTAGGGGCTAAATTCCCTGCCGTAAACACTGTCAAGGGCTGCGTTTTTCAAGGGCTGAATAGCTGATGTAAAACGCTGATCTCTGCTGAGTGTTGGCGATCCAAAAACGCTAGGGTTTGGGCTGTCTGAAGGGGGGAAAAACGCCAGGGGAAGGAGCTTTTATGGCGATGGCTGAAGCTTGGGAAAACGCCAAGGGAGAGACAGGCTTGATGGCGATGGGAGGTGGCCTCACCAAGGTGGCTTGGGGAGGGTCTTGCTGAGAGAGGGAGGGAACACCTGTTGCTTGGTAGCCTGCTGTGCTCCTTGCTCATCTGCCCTATTGTGCTAACTTGGGTTTGTTTATATATTAACTTACCCAATTTGCCCTACCGAGTTCCCAACAAAATTCACTTAATAAATAAGTGAAAATGTCAAAAATAGGGAAAAATAGGATAAAGTCACTTGAAAAATCCCCAAATTGACTCTGATGGAATTTGATGGAAATGCTTATGCTTATGCAGTGTGCAACCAGAGGATATGCATCTACACTGAGTGACTGGGCATGCACGGTCTACGAATAGACTCACAAAAGTGCCAGATCACTTCTAATCTAACCCGACTGGACTTGACGGAAACCCTGTTATGGTGTAGCTTGTCCACGGACACATAGGGTTGGATGTGTCACGTGACATCCTCTCCTTTTTAAAGTGAGCTACTGGTACCGAGCTACATGGCTTCCTTGTAGTCCGCCAACAACTCTGGATAATCCTTGAAGAACTCTTCGTCTACCCACACGGCTTCATGGGTTCCTCGATCTTTGAACTTCAAAAAATATTGTCGTACTTGTTTCTTCGAACCATGGCGAAACCGATGCAACAAGACTTGCTCCGGCTCCATGACTTCAGCTTCATCGATGATCCCCGGTTCTTCTTCTTCCGAAACGTCCTTTGGAGGTGTTCCCTGAAACACTTTCAACCAAGAAACATGGAAAACGTTGTGCATTGACCATGAGTTAGGTAATTGCAATTTCATTGAAACCTCATTAATCTTTTTGATGACTGGAAATGGACCATACATATGAAAAGATAATATAGGACATTTCTTTCCAACTAGCTTAAGACGCTGTTTCATGATTCGTAGATACACCCAATCTCCTTCCTTGATCGAGACCTCGTGACAATGCTTGTTAGCCTGTCGAGAATAAGATTCCTGAACCTTGCTTAGCCGAAGCTTCACACTCTCAGAAATCTCATCCAATGACCGACTCTCAGCATTGGCATCAGGCATTTGACTGACCAATCTAGTCAAAAGTGACTGGAACCGACGGCCAAAAGCTTCCTTATACGGAGTTCGACCAATAGCAGAAGAAAAGGAATCATTTAGAATACCCTGAACCAATGGGAGATAGAGCTCCCATTGAGATTGTTGATCATGGACATAAGATTTTAACACATCTAAAGCCAACTGATTATAAATTTCCATTTTGACCATGTGACTATGGATGAAAGGCGGATGAAAAATTCAACTTTGTGCCAAAATTTTCAAACAGTGCACGCCAAAAGTTGGACGTGAACTTAACATCCCTGTCTCAAACAATGAACTTTGGCAAACCACAGAGGGGGTACCAATGCTTAATGAACAATCGTGCAACATCCTGTGCAGTAACTGTGGCTTTACAAGGAATCAACATGCAAAATTTGCTGAAACGATCAACAATTGTTAAACATTGAGTGTTCCTTGAATGCAAACTTGGTGGTAAGTTAGTCACAAAATCCATAGAGATATCCTGAAAAGGTCCCTTGGGAATAGGCAGCGGAAGCAAGAGGCCTTGCTGCTTACCCCGAGGAGCTTTTACTTTTTGACATATAGTGCACTGTGTGACATAACGAAACACATCTTTTCACATTTTAGGCCAATAAAAAAAACGTTCAATCTTTTCCAATGTGGTGTTCATTCCCCTGCGCCCACTCGTGAGAGAATCATGTGCATCATGCAATATGGTTGGCTTGAGAGAGGGCAACACACATAGACGCTGACGAAAAAATAACAATCTATCACGAATGAGATAGTTGCTGGGTCCTTGGGAAGCAAGAGCCTGCAACCAATACTTACCAAACTTCGAACCTGCATGCTGTCAAAAGACTCACCTTGTATAGAAAATGTGGTTCTTGACTCAAGAGCCAAAATCTGTCCTTTGTGACTCAACGCATCTGCAACAGGGTTAGCTTTTCCAGGTACATACTCAATCAAACAGCCAAATTGCTCAAAAAATTGTGACCACCGCGCTTGGCGATCACTCCAATGTGCACTAGGCATAGACTGGAGCCACTTGAGGGCTTGATGATCTGTGCGCACTGTAAACTCTCTACCATATAAAAAATGCTTCCAATGCTTAAGAGAGTGAGTGACAGACAAAAGTTCTTTATCATAAACTGAATAATTCTTTTCTGCACTATTGAGCTTCCGGCTAAGGAAAGCACAGGACGACCTTGTTGTTGGAGCAGAGCGCCTATAGCGACATTGCTCACATCCGTCCATACCTCAAAGGGATCATCCCAAGAAGCAATGATAAGACACGAAGCTTCTGTCATCGCAACCTTGAGAGCTGCGAAAGCCTCAATGGCTGCCTCGGGCAAGTCTACGTGCTGACGGCGAGTCTTTACCCCTTTCAAAACATCAGTCATAGGTGCAGCAATGCGTGCAAAATTCTCTATGTGTGAACTATATGCTTGACATAAACCAAGAAAAGAACGCACATCATATACAGTTTTGGGCAAATCCCAATTACGAACCTGTTCCACCTTCGCGGGGTCTAGCTTGACGTCGTTTACAGAAATGATATAACCCAGATAAGTGACTTCAGTAAGAAAAAAATCAGACTTCTTAGCTGCAATGTACAACTTACACTCATCCAAACGAGTTAGTACTCTTTCAACATCTTTTATGTTGTTCCCACGATGCAAAAAAAATGAGAATATCATCTAAAAAGATGAACATACATACACCTACCATATCGCCGAAACGACCTACCATGAGACGATTGAACGTACCCACGGCTCTTGTCAATCCAAAAGGCATAACAATATACTCCCATTGCCCTCGCTCGGTGCGAAAGGCGGTCTTGAAAATGTCACCTTTGAATACCCGTACCTGATGGTATCCACTTTTGAGATCGACCTTGCTAAAAATCTTTGCCCCATTGAGCCTATCGAGGATATACTCAATGCGAGGCATTGGAAACTTGTCCTTGACGGTCATCTTGTTTAATGCCCTGTATCAACACACAAACGAGACGAACCATCCTTCTTGTGAACGAACAAAATAGGGGCAGCAAAAGGACTTACACTAGGACATATGAATCCTCTAGCCACCAACTCCGTGAGTTGTCTCTCTAACTCTTCCTCTTGTGACTTGTTCAAACGGTAGGGAGCCTTACTGACAGATGTTCCCTCCATAAGCTCGATGCGATGGTCTTCCGGCCGCTCGGGTGGGAGACGAGGTGGAAGATCATCCTGCAAAAAGAGATGTTTAAACTTCGTAAACAACTCCGAATACTTACCTGGAGTCTGAATGCTCTGGGAAACTGGAGGAGCATAAATGAATGTCGCTTGTGCGCCTCGTCGTAATTCACCTTTACTTGCACATGAGAGATGAGAGGCAAAAATGCAAGCCCTCCTCAGCACGAATGATGAGGGGGGGATCAGTTTTGGCATGTAAAGTAAGAGTATTAGCCTCCCAATCAATGAGAGGGTTCAGTTCACGAAACCATTTAATGCCTAAAATCATATCACATCCTAAGAGAGGAGACACAAGAAATTTCCTACTAAAAGAAGCTTGTTGAACGATAAACAGCGCATCAAGGCACTCCTTCATGATGAGAGAGTCCATACCAGGAGCGAAGCCAGAAACCTCGAGAGGAGATTTCTGACTAACCTCTAGGCGTGCACTCTCAACAAGAGGGGGACTAATCACATCATGCATACTGCCTGGATCAAACAATATGATAAAATGCTGTCCTTTTACATGACCATAACACTTCATGAGAGATTCATCAATGTGTGTATCAGAGTCATGAGAAGATGCAGGTTGTGTTGTGACAGTGCTTGTGGTAGCTGTGGGAGCCTTTGGTTCTTTTGGGGGGATTGTCTTAGGACAGGCCTTCTTAATGTGACCCTTGGCGTGACATTGAAAACATCTACCTTCTTTAGCATAAATCACTTGTTCTTCAGCCGTGATGTATCCTCTTATAATTCCTTGTGAAGCTTTTTTGTCAGGGGTTAGCTTAGGTTTTGCAGGTGCTTTAGCTTTACCCTTAGATTCATTGTTCAGAGTTCTTTTCCGAGGAATCGGAGAAAGAAGGGCTAGAAGAATTACCATTCTTACCATTCTGTGTGTTCTGAGAATTCTGAGATGTCTCTTGAGAAGACTTGTTCTGCTTAGGCTTTCCCTCCTTGTGCTTCATCTCTTGGGCGAGAGCGATTGCTACCGCCTTGTTGAGATCCGCGGGGTCAAAGACTTCAACATCAAACTTGATGTATTCGTCCAACCCAAAGAGAAAAGCCTCTTTGCGCTCATCATCCGATTTGCGTAATTGAGTGCCGAACTGCAAAACACGGTTAGAAAAAGACATGACTGGCATACCATGTTGCTTGAGATTGTGCCAATCCTCTTTCAATCGTGCGAGGTACTGAGGTGGCATAAACCGTGCCTTGAGCTTGTCTTGGAATCAGCCCAACTAAAAGAGAGGGGCGTGAAATCATCGGCTGCCTCTAGGTGCGCGGCTAGCTGTGCCTCTTGCCATGCGTGGTACTAATTCATGGCATCACCGGCAAGGTACATAGCTGCTGTCAAAACTTTGCTATTTCCTGTTTTCTTAGTTGTCGCAAAATAAGCATTAAATTGATGCAACCAAGAATGAATCACCGAAGCATCCATCTTACCATCATACTTACTGAAAGTCAACTTTTCGGTGACTGGGTTGTTGGAATCCGCATCGTGGCTTGCACCACTTGAGGAACTCCCACGATCTTTGGGTGGTTCGGTCTTCGCGGCTAGCACTTGGGAAATAAATTCTTGAGTGCGTATCTCCCTTTGAGCTTCACGCTCGGCCTCCCTTTTTGCTTTTCATTCATTTCGTTCATCGCGCTCGCGTTCGAAAGCAAGGCGATTGGCTTCTTGTTGTGCCATCACAACTCGATTCGCTTCTATGGTAAGGCGAGTCGCTTCTTGTTGTTGTAGTGCGTTTCTTTCATTTCGTTCCATCGTAATGTGAGTCGTTTCTTGTTGTGCCAGCATTATGTCCATCATTGACTTGACCATCATCTCCATAGGAGTTAGAACAACTCGTGGTGTAGATGGCGAAGGGGGAGGGTTGGAAAAATCTCTTGGTGATTCTTCGCCGCCTCTCTCATGCTCATCACCTGTATGCGAAGTATCCATTCCGCTTCGGGTGATGACCATGCATTAGGATCTTTGGTTCTTAAGTTCACGAGGAACTTGGTTCTTGAGGGTCTTGAGGTTCTTGAGGGTTTCTTTTGCTTGCAAATCGTGTTGGAGAAGGATCTTCTCTTCACCCGAGTTCTACTCTTTTCTGCGGGTGCACCCCTTGGCGGCCTTGCGCTCACACCAAGGTTGCTTTTTCCCACCTCACGTCGATTGGCCGGCCGCTAAGTGCACGGTCCGCTCTCAATGAGTGAAAAGAGACACAAGGGGAGGCTGGACAAGCCCTTCTTTCTTGGGATTCCTGTCACTCTTCAACAAAACACGATTAGGAATTGACACGCCCAAGTAAACTTGGGTTCATGCGACCGCAACAAGCAAAAAAATTCTTGTGGTTCTTTCCTTGAGTAATGCAAAACACTTCCAAAGCTCTGATACCAATGTAAGGTGCAGCGGAATGAATGTTGTATTTTCTCAAGATTAGTGATCTTTATTTGCTCAAGGTTCTTTTTAGTTCTTAGGGAAGGAGAGAGCCTTCCGTCTTATGGAGAGTGCTATGATCACGAACAAAGTGAGTGGATATTGTGCGTGCAAGTGAATGAGACCACTCTCGTCGGCGAGAGTGGGCTAACTTTGATTGCACAAAGGTGTACAATGATGATGCATGGATTGATGCAAATGGGGGCTATGTCGATGACGACGATGATGACCTTAGGGCTGAATTTGGTCCTCTTCTATCTGCTGTCCACAAGGGGGAAAATACTGAGGATCTGGGTGATCTTGGGGGTGCTTTATATGGCTGAAAATCCCTGGTTTTGGCAAGGGAATTAGGGCTGATAAAAAACGCTGATGAAGCTAGGCTTTGGCTGCGTTTTTGCTGCTGTGATCGTAGGTTGGAAACGCTGATGAACTGCAAGTCAAGGCTGCGTTTTAGGGGCTAAATTCCCTGCTGTAAACACTGTCAAGGGCTGCGTTTTTCAAGGGCTGAATAGCTGATGTAAAACGCTGATCTTTGTTGAGTGTTGGCGATCCAAAAACGCCAGGGTTTGGGCTGCCTGAAGGGGGGAAAAACGCCAGGGGAAGGAGCTTTTATGGCGATGGCTGAAGCTTGGAAAACACCAAGGGAGAGATAGGCTTGATGGCGATGGGAGGTGGCCTCACCAAGGTGGCTTGGGGAGGGTCTTGCTGAGAGAGGGAGGGAACACCTGTTGCTTGGTAGCCTGCTGTGCTCCTTGCTCGTCTGCCCTATTGTGCTAACTTGGGTTTGCTTATATATTAACTTACCCAATTTGCCCTACCGAGTTCCCAACAAAATTCACTTAATAAATAAGTGAAAATGTCAAAAATAGGGAAAAATAGGATAAAGTCACTTGAAAAATCCCCAAATTGACTCTGATGGAATTTGATGGAAATGCTTATGCTTATGCAGTGTGCAACCAGAGGATATGCATCTACACTGAGTGACTGGGCATGCACGGTCTACGAATAGACTCACAAAAGTGCCAGATCACTTCTAATCTAACCCGACTGGACTTGACGAAAACCCTGTTATGGTGTAGCTTGTCCACGGACACATAGGGTTGGATGTGTCATGTGACATACATCAAGTACAACCTCTTTGCCCTTCTCATTCTTCAAGATGTCCTTCCTTGCCCTATAATCGACCACGACACTGTTCTTGGGGAACCAAGGGATTCCTTGGAGGACATCACACCCTTCGAAAGGCATGATGTAAAAGTCCTTGTGCCCTAAATACCCCTGACAATGCAAACGTAGTTTGCCAATGGCAGGCGTAATGGCAGCATTCGATCCGGGTGCCTCTAGAACAGCCTTAGCCAGTGGCCCCATTTTCTCGGGCATAATTCTAAGTCAAGCCGCCAATTCGGCTGAATTGAAGTTGGCCTTGGCTTCTCCATCAAAGAACATAAGGGCTTCCTGGTCTGGCACTTTGCCCCATGCTTTGCAAAGTTCAGTACTTTCGTTCATCTGGTCAGGGTTGGCAGTCCTTGTAAAATCTGGTACCAGTCTTGCTTTCGTCTTTCCTTTTCTTCCATGCTCGGCTGTTGCTCTGTAACTCTCTGGCTTATCTTCCGGTGGTCCTCTGGTTCATCTTCTTTTCAAGAGTTCTGTCCAGCTCTTTCTGCGAGTACAGGTTTCTCTTTTTTTTTTTTTGCACTTGTCTATCCTTTCAGCTGGCCATCTTGAGTAAATCTCATCAATCGGGTAAGTTTTGAGATATTTCGCAAATCTCGGGTCTCTAGAGTACTTGATCAATCTTTTCACTCATGTATCAACTTGCAATTGATGTTTGTACACCGCTCTGACAAACTTTTCCGCGAAGAATTTGTTCAAATCTTTATTCTTTTCTTCAGTTCCGGTGTTGGATTGCAACTATTCTTGCCTGCCCACCGAGAGGTGTTATCTCTGTGAGATTCTCCGCAAAAACCCATGTGTAATTATGGGTTCTTTATGGCTTATGCCCTGTAATACAGAGCGATGAAGATGGGAACGCGCTCGATGTGCGATGAAGTAAGGGTGGGAGTGGCTAATAAATCCGGGGTCGATACACAAAGATTCTCTCGCAAAAACTTGCATGTGCTGCAAACAAGATCGGATCATCCATAGAAGAAGAATGTTTATGAGCTCTGATACCACTCTCGAAGCGAGAAATCAATAGCAACACGGGTCGGGACATGAAGATTCTCTTGCAAAAACCTGCATGTGCTACAAAAAGGATCGGATCCTCCATAGAAGAAGAATCTTTTTGAGGTCTGGTACCACTGTAACAGGCTTGGACACTCCCAAGCGAGAAATCAATAGCAACACACGAACAAAAACTTCAAAATTAGTGAACTTTAATAGAGAGATAAAGAGAGAAAGTCGACACGGCCCATCGTGGTTCCGTGCCCAGAGGTGCTGGCCCCAAAGTCTGGCACCTCTTTCGGTATTTCTTTATCTTTAATCATTGCAAAGTACAACTCCGGAGGGACCTCTGCTCTTAGATTCTGCGTCGAGATGCTCTACAGAGTGAGGCCCCAAGGGCTCTTTTATTCTTACAAGGGATGCCCCAAGAGTAGAGCCCCAAAAGCAATACATGAAAAGCTTCAAGTTTCAAAAGCGTCTGGTCCAAAACTGACGCCTCAAAAGCTGCCAGCGCGAATCGCGGAAATCTGTACAGCCTGCCATGTCAACCAGCAACGCATTTTGCAACATCCGTATGCAGCAATGGGGCACTGAGAGGCTTAATTTGTGGTGCGGAATTTGGCTTAAACAAATACACACAATGTGACGAATAAGTAATGCAATGGCTAGATGCAATGCAAAAGGGGTTGAATTAAGCGATTACATCAAGCAAGAGAGTGAGAGCACGCTTAATGTGATCTGGCTTTCGAGATATGCAAATGCAAATAGGATCTAGTGTTAGATTAAGGAAACACCTTGCTTTAAGCTCCGAAACCACATGTTCAGTAGGGAGTAATTATGGGGGATAGATTAAGCTTGCATTCATGGCTTAATCATGGAGTTAATCAGAGTACGCTGATGATGATTAGAGAGAAACTATATCACGGCAAACTTGAACACAACTAGGCTTGATTGGAATTCACTTGAACCAAGTAAAAGGGCCGTTATGTAGGCTTAGGAGGTGAGCTCCCACCGACATCATTGATGATGTACCTAGTGTGTAAGAACCTACCAAATATAGCAAAGGGATCTCTAGTCCAAGTGCAATGCATCTAGTCAAGATGTGCTAGGGGAGTGTTCCATGGTGTGAGCTAAGGCACAAATCCCAACACAGAGCTCTAGGTCACTTTTAGCACTATAAAAGGTGACCTCTGTCCCTCATTCTCATCAATCGGTATGAGCATTGTTTTGAGTTATTGAGGTATATGCCAAAGCGATGATGTGGCATATCCTGCCAAATGGAGGATTGTATGGACGGGAACAAATGATTATTATCGAAGTGGCATTCTGTATGTGTAGCTTGATGGTGTGTCAGGTTTTATGGACTGCTGATGTAGCAGGCTGATGGTGGATTGTACCGACGCGGGTCTACGGATGTGTCAGGCAGCCCGGACACAGGTGATGACATTATAATCGCTTTTTTCAGTGCAGCCCATGCAGCCAAAACAGTCAACAGGTTGCTTCTATTATACCTGTTGGTTTTGGCACTTGCACTTGCTTTTAAGGTTGCTTTTAGCAACCAGGTAGTGTGCCGGTTGTATCTGAGATTGTGAGAGTGGTCTGTTCTCGAGCAAGAGAGAATTGTAATCAATAAAGATGGCTACGTGCCGACGCGGGTCTACGGATGTGTCAGGCAGCCCGGACACAGGTGATGACATTATAATCGCTTTTTTCAGTGCAGCCCATGCAGCCAAAACAGTCAACAGGTTGCTTCTATTATTCCTGTTGGTTTTGGCACTTGCACTTGCTTTTAAGGTTGCTTTTAGCAACCAGGTAGTGTGCCGGTTGTATCTGAGATTGTGAGAGTGGTCTGTTCTCGAGCAAGAGAGAATTGTAATCAATAAAGATGGCTACGTGAGCCTAGTTCAGGGGACAATCCATTTCGGAGGGGAACTCCAGTCTCTGCCCCTCCTCATCTCTGCACAAGTGTTTTGTAAGGTCAAGTTCTTAAATTTCAGGGTGTTTGAAGTATGTTGTTAGTTTACTGCCTGTTCCTGCTCGGCTAGGCAGCTTCAGCTGATCTCATCCAGAGAATGTAGAAAAAGTGGTATTTTGTCTGTGCTGAAACCATGTAAATTAAACCATCTAACATCTGCACCTCCCAGTGGGTAGCTTCACTTAAGTAACAACCAAGATGATTACAGCTCTACACGTGAATGTTTCTCTCTGTAAAGCACCCATCATAGTTGAGGCACTCACTAGGTGCGTGCCATTGGTCAGTAGCTCGCATATGTTCTCTAGGCACCATCTGGCTTCTCTGGTCTCCTTGGTGACTTCTCTTCCTCATCCGGACACATTGCTGGGATATATATTCCTTTGGCAGGGTTAGCTTACTGATCATGGAGCTGTTCTAAAAGTTGTCCCATTGCCAGTGCCGCATCTATTTTGCTACTTTTAGGGGCCTATCCGTCGGAAGCTTGCATGGATGTCTCTCTTCTTGGTTTCTGCAAATAGTTAATGCATGGCAATTTGAAAAGCTTTTGGATGGGTTATTTCCTCGTTTATTTGGCCTTAGGGCCTCTAGTGATATTGGCTTTGTGTCATAGTTCTTTTCGAGGTTTTATGCCTCATTTGCTGGTTTGCCCAATAGCTCTCTCTCTCTCTCTCCACAAAGCTACAATAGATCCGTCTCCCATGAAATTTGCCTTCCTCGATGATGGCCCTGAGTGTCAAGATATGGTCAAGAGTAGAGAAGCCTCTCCTGAACCCTGCCTGCCCAATTGCACGCATTCCTTCCCTCTCTGCCCATCTACTTAGCTGTTGCTCAAGAATGGATTCATACAACCGTGCCAGTGTGTGCCCAATCATAATAGTGCGATAATTCCCAGGCTCCATGGGGTCTCCTGACTTGAAGATAGGTATGATCGTAGATAGGCTCCAAGTGTCCGGTAGGCCCTCACACATGGCACGGTTAAACATAACTGCTAGGAGCTCTGCTAGTAGGTCTTTGGCATGCATGAAATGCTCGGCGACTAATCCATCATGATCATATGCTCTCCCAGTCCTCATCGTGTCAATAGCTTTCTTCACCATCTCAACGGTGAAAAAAGCACATGTGTGTGGGCATGGGTCGGGGGGATTGGGGAGGGGCGGCTGTCCAGGTACTGTGTACAAAGATGACGCATACTGACCCCAGATCTCTGTGGAGGAAATAGCGGGGGGGGGGGGGGGGATTGCTCATGAAAGAGCCGCCACGCCTCACGCGAGTCTTGAGTCAAGAATAGCTGATATAGATCTTGCTCGAGTCGAGCCAAAAAAGCCCTCTTCTTCCACCGTACCAGGTGTCGGAAGTCAATCTGTGACTGTCTGTGAGTGATGTCCCCCAAAAGCACCTCCCTCTGAATTCTGGCTCTAGTCTGGCTGCACTACTCATCGTACCAGTTGTTCTGAGGCATGCTCCCTGATCGGTAGCTTTGCTCAGGCTGGGTGTGTGGGTATGCTTCTACTGTTGCCTCATGTAATGTCTGTGTTAGTATAGTAGTTAGCTCCTCCAGAGGTCGCCCCGGGTCCTCAATGCATAGGCGTCTGTAGATCCCGTCCATGTATACAGAATCCGTCTCCCGTGTGAATGTGTAGCGAGTAGGGGTTGCTACCCATGGCCTGTGTGCTACACTGAACTGGAAAGAGATGGTCATCGACACCAGAGCATGATCTATTGCTACCCCGATCGGTTTGGGCCCAACTGTGAGATCTTGGATACTAGAGATGAGATTCGGCTGTGCCATGACATAGTCCACTGTGTTGGCTCCATGTTTGTGTGGGAAGCATGTAAAACCTCTCGCAGCAGCAGGAAATCTCTGTAGGCCGTTCAAGATGGCCAATCCATGTGTAGTGCCCATTTCTATCAAGTGTTGCCCATACTCCGTATATTCCACATCGTGTGATAGTCTGGACAGGCCCGTCCCCACAACATCTAGCTCTCTTAGCATCTCCTCTGAAGTATCATAAAACACTGTCTGGTGATGGGCAGTCCTAGCATTGAAGTCCCCTAGGATGATAATGTCACCATCCCTGGAGAACTCCCATATATCATCGTCCAGAATAGATAAAGGGGATTGTCCTCTGGGTGATGCATAAACTCATGTACTCGGGGGAAAGTAGCAAATAGCTAGGTAGAGATATCTGCCTGTCTCTGCTTTCAATCTCACCCACATGTACCTAGCCTGCTTATCCCTGCGGGCTATATGTATCAGTGGCTGCAGATCCTCTCTAAATAACATTGCCACTCCCCCCGAGCCCCGCCCTCTGTGCTCTGAGCGTGTCTCCTGTCTGTAAGCTGTCTCCCACCTGTATCCATTGATGTGAGGCATGGATTGCCCAGGGGCCTAGTGTGTCTCAGAGTAAAAGATGATGTCTCTTCCAGTAAAGCTATCCTCAAAAGCACCTATATCAAGACACATAGATCCATTACAGTTCCAGGCAGCCACTTTGAGTGTGGTCCCATAAGTCTTGCACCGTCATGTGGAGCGTCGCTCTAGTATTACCACTTTTCCATCTCGGTAAAAGGCAATCTTGCCTTTTCCCCTTGCCGCTCTAATCTCCGGCATTACTTCCTGCATATGAGCGATCTGCGAGAGGGTGAGATCATCCCCGAGAAAGATGCCAGTCTCTTTAAGAGTTGGTCTTTTCTTTAAGAATGACTTCTTTGCTTCCATGGAGGGAAAACGGAGGATGAGTGCTGTTTCTTTTGAGGTTTCTCCACTGCTTCCATTTTTCTTTATGTTGCCCACTCTCCATGCCCTTGTGTGCGTCGGCTCATGAACACCCATCAAGGCTGTGAGTTCCTTTACTTCTTCGTCCACATTGCCTTTGTCTTTAAGACCGCAAATTCTCACATGTAAAGCGCGCACCCGTCTCCTTTGCTCCTCCTCTAGTGTCTGATTAATGATAGTGGGTGTGGACGTGGGCGTTATCTCCTTGCCTTTTCCTTTCTTGGCCACCTTGATCCATTTCTCGGCTTCATCTGCCTTCTGTTGAGTTTTGGTAAGAACATCCACCCAAGAAGTCGTCATTTCTTTGTGTTGCTCTTCTCCCTCTTTGATGGCCCGTACTTGCTCCTTGATTGTGTTGATTTCTTCGATTACCGAGGGTTGCAGTTTGCCCTCTTCCAGTGTGTTTCTTGATCGTGCTTCGGCGAGATCTTTCTTGAGCGACGCAATCTCTTTCTCTTGAGTCGTCACTCGGTCTTTCAACGTACTTATCTTGCTCTCTTGGATCAGCACGCATCCTTCGAGCATGTTGATTGTGCCCAAGAGATTGCGGTTCATCTTGGTAATGATCTTCGTCATTTCCTCTTTGCACTTTTGAATGGCATCCTTTAGGGGGTCGGCTTTATCGTTCAGCTTCCTCATGCTTGATCGCCGTCCGCCAAGGAGTCCCTAAACGTACGTGTGCACCACACTAGCAGCGCGGGCGCAGTAGCTGGGCGAGTGGGGGAGCGGGAGGCGGTATGGCAAGGGAGGGGGAGCGATAGAGTGCATAGAGAGAGAGAGAGAGAGAGAGAGAGAGAGAGAGAGAGAGAGAGAGAGGGGGGGGGGGAGGAGGGGGAAGGGGGGAAGGGCTGCCCGCTCTCTCCTACTCTTTTCGGTATGTATGTGGATGAGGTTTCTGACTACATTGATAGCGATGGGGATAAAGGTGCACAGTTGGTAGGGACATGGATTCCACTTTTGTTATATGCTGATGATATTGTGTTGATCACCGAATCCCCAGAGGGAATGCAACGTCAATTGGATGCTTTGCATGCGTTTGCCCACGAAAGTGGTTTGTTTGTCAACCTTGGTAAAACCAAGGTTATGGTGTTTAATACCACCCCACAGTGGATCAGGAGGTCAACACCTACATTCACATACGGCTAGGAGATTGTGGAGTACAGAGACGCTTACACTTACCTTGGAGTGGTTTTAGCGGACCTACATTCTCACTCAAAAGAGCAGCAGAGACCAGATTGACTAGAGCCCACGCAGCATTGGGTAGACTGGAGAGGATGTGTTCGCAGGTTCAGTTTCAGGAACCCCGGACGAAGCTCTGGCTCTTTGACACCTTGGTGGCTTCAGCATTGCTCTATGGGGTTGAGATATGGGGACCTTCATTGGATCACCACGGGAGGCCGGGTCGCACAGACGGATGGGGGAACATGGAGAAACCTCTCGTCTCTATGATCACGTGGCTCATTAGAGCCAAGGCATCAGTACCACGGGCCATTATCCGAGCAGAGCTAGCGGCCCCCCCACTAGTGGTGGAGGCGCTCACCAGATCAGTCTCCTTCATAGACCGCACATGGGAACTTCCTAGAGACAGATATGCTCGCATAGCACTTGAGTCCTCTCGACAGTTAGCCATACAAGGAGATACAACATGCCAGTATGGGGAGATGACATCATGGTTTCAGGCGCATGGGTTCAGCATAGACAGGCTGCCACCATTCCAGTACTCATTGGATGCACCATCTCTCATTCTTACATAGTCAGAGGTCACCAAGCTCATCCGCCAAGACTTGACCCAGCTAGACATCAGGAGGACCACCTTCTGCAGCTGACTGAAGATGGTTTTGTGACGAGACCCAGATACATGGATACCCACTTGTCTCACGGGATACGATGTGCTATTGGCCAGTTACGCACATCGTCTCACCTGCTGCGGATTGAGACTGGGAGATACAGCGGAGTACCAGCAGAGGCTAGGACATGCCCCTTGTGTGACATGGAACCTGAGACAGAGCTGCATTATACATGCCGCTGCCCCGTCTACTGCGAGATACGAGGCCGCTTCCATTGCTTGTTCAGAGAGGGTTTTGGACCTCTCTCAAGAGTAATGGGATACGAAGACCAGAGATGCCTGGGTTTGTTCTTGCTCGAGCTGCGCAGACACAGAGATAGCCTGATGAATGGAGAGGCTAGCCAGTCTCAAAGACGGATCACAAACTTCTTCAGAGCAGACACGGGACAGTCGTAAGAGCCACTCCCACAGCAGAGCTCCCCCTCGTCTCACACCAGAGGCACACTGATCGACTGAGCGATTGAACTCGGGAAATCCAAGTGCCCACGACTGCGAAGGACTACATAGCATCGACGGAGGCTACGTCAGAAGATTCGGAGCATGCTGGCCAGGCATGCACGACGCCCGGTCAGACTACTAACCATGGAGGAAATTGATGAGATTCGCCAACGACCGATGCTAGATCTTTTGTGATCCAGCTATCCCAACAAGCCGCCCATTTTTGCTGAGTTTTTTGCTTAGCTCACATCGACCAATCTAGGATCCCATAGTATATATCTTTGTTTTGTACTGTTGTTAGGTTATTTATTTTGTTACTCTTTGTATCAGATTCACCACCTTGTAACTTTCTGGTCTCATAGGTCACTATGGCCTTTTGAAGACGTTAATATAACATTTCATTTCATTTCATTTCTCTCTCTCTCTCTCTCTCTCTCTCTCTCTCTCTGGGAGCATGCTGGCCAAGCATGCACGACGCCCGGTCAGACTACTAACCATGGAGGAGATTGATGGGATCCGCCAACGACCGATGCTAGATCTCCTGTGATTCAGCTATCCCAGCAAGCCGCCCATTTTTGCTTAGTTTTTTGCTCAGTTCACATCGACCAATCTAGGATCCCATAGTATATATCTTTGTTTTGTACTGTTGTTATTTTGTTACTCTGACTTTGTATCAGATCCACCACCTTGTAACTTTCTGGTCTCATAGGTAACTATGGCCTCTTGAAGACGTTAATATAACATTTCATTTCATTTCATCTCTCTCTCTCTCTCTCTCTCTCACGGTTGATTGTGTGACCCTTTATCTAGTCACAATCTCTCTCACCCAAATGATTTTGATTGGCCTGTCTCTTGCACTTCATATCAGCGACCTTGTTTTGTTTTCTGGTTATGTAATCTTCTATTTCATAACCCGAGGATGTGGTGGCCCCTCTGATCATGAAATTACAGCCATTGTCATTGAGACTTGAAGGGCAATTAACCTTCCTTCAAAGGAGGCATTCAAGCTGACTGCCGGCTGCCGGTTAGCTTGAATGCTGGTTGATGATGTGAGGCATGATTTCGCGAATTGTATTTACCACTTTACTTTTTTCAAGCTCTGTTCTAAGTTCCATATCGTAACACAGTCATACATAATGCATTGCTTCAATGGATTGAGCCATTCACCCAATGTCAATCACTGCTTTTTAGTTGCCATCCTTGTCCAACTTTTCAAGTACCAACCAAAATGCATTTGGTCCGAAGTATCATTTCAATTTCAGCTTCTCCTCCAGGCTCGACTGAGATTTTTGCATCTCATGTGACTAGTTGCTTTCATGACAAATATGTGTGCATTGGTAGCAACACACAATGGAACACAAATAGTAATACAGTGGAATTAGATTTGAAGGATCAAGTGAATTCATGTTTTAGGTCATGCCTGATTTGGTGGAGTGCCTTGTAATTAATAGTGAAATACATGTCCATGGATAAAACAATTTGCAACTGAAACAGGCTTGATCAACAGGGCGTTTTCATGAACCCTGTGGATGATTCCATAGCACCAAATTATTCCAAAGTAATCAAGAACCCCATGTGCTTCCTTAGGATGCAACACAAGGTTTTTACCGAACAATATACATCATGGCTTGCCTTTGTGGTGAGTATAACTCTGGCTGAATCTACATAGTTAGTATTCAGGAAATTTTCAGCTTGAGAAATGTAAATTCAGCTTACTTTTCAGGAAGATTTTAAGCTCATATGCTACAATGCCATGACATATAATCAAAAGCGGTCGCAGATTTGGAATGCTGCCAACTTGATGCTTCGCCAAGGCAAGAGATGTTTGGAGCAGCAGTTTTCTAAACACTCTGTCATATTAGGTTTGAACAGGATGCACAAGGGCCATAATCATCAAGAAAAAATTGCAGCTGATGCCACATTGGGTCCAGTTGCTGCTGATGTACTCGCTTGCAAAAATCCAGGTGCAAAGATTCAAGTTACTGCAGACAGGAACTTCGAGTCAAGAGAAAGAGGGAGAGCAGACCAAATGATAGCCAAGGATAATTCATCAGTTTGTGAAGTGGATGTAGCAGAGGAAAACATGGCCTATTTCTCACCTGCAAAGAGCTTGACCAAGAATGTCAGCGGTAACATTGTGAGGCCTGAACCTGAAGAAAATTCCAGAATACTCCTTGATGACCAAGCAACAGAATACTCTAGTTCATTTAGTGGTACCCAAAGCGAGTTGGAGGACGACTACTGTACAGTGGACTCTGAGCTTCGTGATGGAAACGGAGCTAATGCTCCAACTACAGAAAATATTTCAAAAAGGTAGATTTCGATTGCACAAGCAAAAAGGAATATTCTCATTCGATTGTAATAATCGTTGACAATAACAACAGTTGTGTTTTATTTGGTGTTTTCCAGGAAGAAGAGAGCTCTGGATGGGGATTGGAAGTTGTGCAAACAGGGGATTGAATGGCGGTGTCGCTGGCTTAAGCTTCAAATTCAAATGCTTCAGGCTGAGTCTAACAAGTACAGGAGAATAGCAGAACTACACAAGAGTGAATGCCAGCAAGACAGTGACGTGGGTGTAAATACTACGAGGTGCCGTGTTTTAAGACGCAGATGTCGGCGGAGGGTTGAGGAAAATGTGGACTCCATGTTGGACATGTCTGTGCATCCTGTATTTTCCAGATATGGTATTGTCTCATACTTGATAAACTTTGCATTGATAAGTGTATCTTGTGAGACTTAACTTTGTCTAAGGTTGGATTTCCTGTTGACTCAAAATAACAGGAATGTGTAAAAACGTTTGTAAAATTTTCTTACATTGTGGGTATCTTTCATTTGGGGAAAAATAATTGCTGGTAGCTGCCCTGCAGAAAAGCAGAATCATCACAATCAAGAATCATCATCAACTGAGGAAGCTGTGAGACATGAGAGCTGGAAAAAGTTGGAATGTAAGATTTTAAAGGTTGTGACAAAATAGAGAATTAAAACTAAGGTACTTTGTTTCACTGCTTGCAGTTGACGACTTTGATTTTGACGCTGAGAACGACTATGAAGATAACATTGTGTTGGAGAAGGACTCTATTGAACAATACCTCTGGCAAATAGAAGCACTGCAAATGCAAATTTCTGATTTGAAGGATCAGCTAACCAGGAATTCACCAACTCTTGAAAATGAAACATACTTGACTTTTAAGTTGGATGCCCCGCAAAACATATCTGGGCTCTCGACACGGGTGCATCTGAGTCGTAGATCTGTTGCTCGGGAGTTGAAGGGTCAAGGGGGAACACCATCATCTCGAAGACGTACCAGTGACTTCGACATCAACAATGTGATAATGCCAGACTCCCTGATGGCAAATTATGTGCAACCCGCTCGTCATGTATTTATTGAAACTCCTCACTGGAGAGTAATAGCAGAATCAGCTGCACAAGATGAATTGTTGTCCTCAGAAGAAGTAAGACTAATAGTTTGTGTGGCACTATATTTGGTATCTTAGTCTGATGATTGATATCTGATGAATGTGCTTGCATTGCAGGATACTGATGATGAGGTGTACATAGCCCGGCATGCACATATGCAAGCTCAGGAAAGACAGTCCCTATACAGCCCTCTAGCCCTAAATAAAAGCAGAAATCTATCAACCACCAAAGAAAGGCCGAAAAGTAGTAGTACTAGGAGGGGGGCTCTTGCAAATGCAGTCAGTGTCAAAGACCTCCAACCAGCTATTCCAACAATTTTTGGGTACATTCCCAAGAGAAAAAGAAGAAAAAGAGACTGGAAACAGTGTGCAGCTTCGGGAAAAGATCCTCTATCTGCTTTGGACAAACTCAAGAAACATAGCCAATGAAGCATGTGAAGCAAGCAACTTAACCACACACTTGAAATTGCAGTGAAGATGTCAACTACTCCCCTTAATCAGAATACTTTCACAAGGTTGAGACTATCAGCTACATACATGTAAACTGCACATTTCACCTAGATAGACAAAGCCGCTTAAGCCTACATCCAGCAACTGGATGCTGTACATTACATGGAAGAATCCATGGTCGATAGAACATTGTAAAAGTACATGTCCCATTTTTGCCTTGACAATTGAAAATGACAGATTTGCCTGATGTCATTTTCAACAAATTGTGTAAACGTAATTAGGAAACAGGAGCTTGGTGATGCACTTGTTTAGCAAAATTGCCAAGTTAAATGTGTGGTCACTTTGGAGAAGTTGGAACTAATACTTACATGCATGATATCTGATCAGCGTGCAGGAAATCTGTACCATCCATATCCTACATTTAACTAGGCGCACAAAAGCTATGAGGGCATCAAAAAGTAAAGAGAAGGTGTAAAGGATGTAGGAGCAATCGGGGCAGCCGGCATCGTGAAACAGCATGGCACAGCCAAGGGTGCTCCTTGCTAGTTTTCTCCTTTGCCTGTGCTTCAGGTCTCGTGAGCTTTTTATCTCTGTCAACTTTCACATTGGTGATGTTTTCACCTATGTTCTGCCAAGCCACCGGATCTAAGCCGGCAGCTTCCCCTCCCCCCTTCAGGCATTCGGGTGTCAACCTTTCCCGTTTTCCTGTTTTCCTCTTTCGGCCCTTCCCTTTCTTGTTCCACATTCTCTTTCCTGAAATTATCTCCTCGAGTAGCTTGAGCAAGTAAACCAACCTGTTACAAAGGCATTCAAATGCCCATCTTCGGTAAATGCGCAGCATGGTTCTACTTGGTTGGATCCTCTCCATCTAACTCAGAGCTCTCTTTTGTTGGCCCACCTATCATAGTACTGGTGGTGTCATTTGTTCCTTTGTTACAAGAGACCTATTCTCGAAAGCTCGCAGGAGTCATCTCTCCCTTACGATAGGTTTTGATGGTCGCTTTTACTCCCACGGGAATGCTTTCCAGTTATCTGATTGTACTAGTTTTTTACAGTTGTGTTAGCTTTACTTGCTCTTCCATCGCTCATGCCTTCAGAACCATCTGTATCAATATTGTGTCTAGAAGGGTCTTTCAATGATGAGAAAGAAAGCTTATTTAGCGTCTTTAGATGGCAGAAGTCAGCCTATGAGACAGAACAATGTACACATGTATGTCCTCTGGATATCCAAGAAAAAAGGGACAAATGCGTCGAAAATAAACTTTACTTAAAAATAAAGCGGACTGAAGTGGGGTGTCTTTAAATGATACAAACAAGGGTTGGAGCTCTAAGACACGAGGGCGTGAATCTAAATGCTCAGGGAACACAAAGACTAGCTTAGCTCCATCAAGTACCAAACTTGGGTTGTGGGATGTAATGCATGGGTGGCTAGGGAATGAAGAATCCCCGTAGTATAGCAACAAGGTCTCAGACAAAATTGAAGAGAACACAAATAATAGATTGATGCAACTAATCACGCTGTAGACGCACCAAGTGGCAGTCCACCGGCCCATCAGACTGATCACAAGAAACCCCCTTCTTGGGTACTAACTAAAGTAGATAAAATATTGCTTTTAACTGGAGAAATAGTTCCATAGTATTGGAGCCATGCTCGACGAACATGCACTAGAATTGAAAGCAAACACCTTCAAGATGCTGAATTGTATGCTTCCCTTTATGAGAAGAAACTTGTAGCTCTAGTTCATGCTTGCTATGTTTAGAAGCATTACCTTCCTGGAACTGGTTTCATCATGAAGACATATCATTAGAATTTAACATATTCCCTCTCTCGAAAGAAATTATCTGAGATGCAAATGAGCTGGGCTAACTTTTCCTCTGCGTTCCACTTCAAGATTCTTGAAACATATGGTAGTTGCATCACACAAATTGTCCCTGAATGGTCAAAAGACCGCCTAAAAACAGCCAGTCAAATCCTCCTTTGGCTTGTTAAATAAAGCTTCTCACCCATCCACGGTTGACTGCTATTCCAGGCCCAGATCCGCTCCCCGCGGCAACCATTTAGTCTGTTGTAAAGCCTGGCTGTCCCCATCCAAATCTGGCCCACTCCGGTATCCCACTTGTCGAGTGGCCGTCCCAGATGCATTCTGCCCATCCTGCTTTTGTGTCGAAATCCAAAAGATTTGTCAGTTTTTACAATTAAATGTGTAGAATTTTGCTGGTTTTCTTCAAGAAAAACTTGAAATCTAGCTGGGTTTGGGAATTTCAGCCAGTAAGAAATACACTAAAGGTGGGTTTTCCGTGAGCTCTGGGCTCGTCCCTGTACTTACCATGACAGAGAGGTAAACTGCCTGTGAGAAAAATAAAATAAAATTATATTAATCTGTTCGATGCCCGCAGCCCACCTGACCTCATGGCTAGTAATGTCATTGTTGACTGAGCCTAAGCCCATGCATCCTGGTCCTACATTCTGCAACTATTCAAGCAATATGCTGTGTAAACAATTATACCCAGCCTGGGGGATGTAGGATAAAAGTACATGGGTCTCTGCAGTCTCAGACCGGGATACTTTGATGGGCTGCCTCGATCCTCTCCCGACATTCCAGTTAAGATGTCCACAACCCACTGCTAACAGACAGAGCATAAACCATATGCAAAGCTCACAACAAGAAAAGCACAAGAGAAAACACCTGATTCGAGTATGCACAATTCACAACAAAGAGAACACAAGAGAAAACACCCGATTGGGGTACGAACAGCTCGCAACAAAGAGAGTACATGAGAAAACACCCCATTTGGGTTGGCTTTATGCAATGCCATGTCCACATGCATTGAAGCCTTGAGTCAAGTGGCTAATTTGTTGTCAAATTGTGCATGTACAAGCGGGGTTTGTGTGTGTGTGTGTGAGAGAGAGAGAGAGAGAGAGAGAGAGAGAGAGGACCTCTCTCATATAAAGCCAATGATTAGCATAGCATATCAGTGAAAATGCGAGATCTACAAGGGAAGCATGTGGATAACCTTGCTAGTATGAAAATGGAGAAGAAAATGGAGTAAGGAGTATGTCAGGAGGACCTAAATTGATGCAGTAAAAATTCACACGAAGTACCCATTCAAATCAATCAGTTTGGAGCAAGATGAAGCATAATTAGGTAGCTACTAGCAAAATTCAAGAGAGAGGAGGAGGAAATACTCAGAGTTTGAGGAACGGGGTAGCCATAGCCAGGTGAGCGAAATGCGAAGAAGGCACGTGACCAGTCCGGCGATCACTTGAGGTTGGCTTCCACGCATTCACTTGAGGTGGGTCTCTCCCCCCCCCCCTCTCTGTGAACTTGTCTGCCATCGCTTCAAAAGGGCGTCTCTCTCTCTCTCTCCGAAGTCTGATCCCCAGGGCAAGCCCTTACGGTTCGGTATTCAGAAAAGAGATTGCTGAAGAACGTGCTTTGAGATCCCTAGGGTAAGGCAAGGACAACTGCCCCCCCGGCCCCCCTCCCCCCACATTTCCTTCCCCTTCTCTCTCTCTCTCTCTCTCTCTCTCTCTCTCTCATAACCATTTTATAATAAAATATTATCCTGCCCCTCAGGATTGGAGAATTATCATCGTTTGCCCCATGGAATAGAGTCAATGGCCTCTTCCTCTCTCGAGTGTAAACTTTGTTCAATTTGCTAATTTTCCTTGCATGACTGCATGTAGGTAGGTGGGCTCAATTTTGTATCTTTGCAGATACCCGCTTTGAGATGGAAAACCCAATGCTAGCCTAAAAGGGGTGCGAGCTCCGGAGAGAGCTCTAAAGAGGAGGTAGGCAAGGGATAGAGAGGCATGGCAACAAGTGCGACGTGCAAAGGGGAGGAGGGCCATCAATTTTTTGCTTTTGTTCTTGTGTAGGTGCTCGCACACAGTGTAGCCAAGGCTTTGGCTGCAACGTGGCTTAGCCCATTTTGTTTCATCTCTACTACCATGTCTAGAGCTCGAATCCGCACTGCCTCCCGAGGTTTTACCCTTAATGAAAGACGAAGAAGCTTGTAGGGGTATCCTTGAAGATTCGATTTAAGAGAGCATTTGCACGAATGCTATGGCAATGTTTTGCTTACGCTATGAGCTTGCCAACATGTGTAGCTCGCCTGTCTTTTAGCGCTCGACATTTTGTCTTTATGCACGAAACGCTACCTTCCGTTACAAACTTTTTTCAAGTATCATAGTGAGTAATGGGACCAAGGGAATGTAAAGAGCCAGATGACTGGAAGCAAGAGATGTTGCAACAGTTCACTCTTGAAAATGCCAGACGCTCTACCAAAATTGGCAAAGTGAGCACTCAAGAGTGGCATTTTGTTGTGGTTAGTGTAACGTTGCCTATGGCTGCGTGCAAAACGTACCTAATGGATATATGGAAGTTGGAGCCAAATAGTTGCATCATGGTTCCTTCATAATCTACTTAGTTTGTAGCTTGTTTTGGCCTACCAACTAACTCTTGGGAGCAATTTCCCTTCGATTAGCTTTTAAATTGGCAAAGTATTTAATGGCAAAGTTTCAAAATCTTAAGTCCTTCAAAACATTGAAACCAAAGTATTGTGTGCCCCAAGTGTGTTCATACAATGCCTCTTGACACATCTTATTGATTTGTACAAAAGGTTTTCAGCTCTTTGAAGATTTCAATGCATGGGTCTCAAGAATCAAAATGCAAAATTTCTGTCAAGTGTACTTGTTACCTTAAGTGTTCAATGGATAGAGTAAGCATTGTACCACATTATAAAACTAACAAACGCATAAAAAAACATTTTTTGCTTTGTATAGAGCGAACACATGGAATTGCCATAGTAGACACACACGACATGACATAATTATATATACTCTTAGAGTAATTTCTTTGAAAACAAAATTTGGAAATATCCAATGAACGTGTAAATTATCAGTCACAATTTGTTAGAAGGTACAATGATTTGTTTTGGGGGTTATGATGTTGGTTTCCTCCAAACATTAACCACAACCTTGGATGGGTCCACTTAATGAGTGTGGTATGATACCACCATCAAAGTTGCAAAGTTATATTTTTTGACGAGCCTTTAGCTTACGTATTGAAACTTCTCAAGTAGTATTTACTATAAATTTGTCAAAAAAGGACACTTGTTCTGTTTTGATACCAAACTAGTGATGAATGCAACATACATCACTTCTTCGGCTTGTGTTTTGGATCCTTGTGAAGTGAGGGCCCCTCTTCTTCCATAAAGATGCTTGTGTAGTTTCGTGTCTCAATACGGGTTGGCCCACTCATCCATGTGCCGCTTGGGTAAGCTTTAGCTAATAACTAATAACATTCATGGTGTCTCCACTTGAGCTTTAAGGGTAGCTAGATAGTAGAGGGGCTTTTTCTTCCGTCGAAGCATCCTATGGTCCTAGTTTGCTAGAGTGGCATAGGGCCCATCCAATATCATCAATGTGGTAGAGAAAACTTTACTTACATTGTGTCTCTTGCTGATGTAAAGTTCTTGTTGTGGATTGTGTCTTATGTTCTTCTTTTCTCTATGTTTGTTAGGAAATATGACGTAGCTAAGTAGATGAATGAGTAGTTTACGTAATGAAGAGAGACAAATTTTCACACACGAGAGACTATAGAGTATAGAGAGAGAGAGCATGATGTACGTGGTTCACCCAATGTGAGCTATATCCACGGGAAAGCAGCCACTCAATGGCTTTAGTACTTCAAACAAGAAGTAGGTTACAAAAGGATTATACCCTTAATAGAGCTCCCGCCTTGCTTCACTCTCACCACCTCACACCCACTTTGTTGCATCAACTTCATATCCCAAAATGTGTGTAGAAATGGCATCCTTTTATAGGCCAAAAGGGCTGCCTCTCATGAGAGAGGGCAGCCGTGTGTTTTGGGGGTGGGGGGGATTACCATGAAACTCTCATCTTGCATCCATAGTTCATCCTTCTATAGGTCCACCGAGCGGCTCAACTCCTGTAATGGGCGCTTATACCATTCCTCTACTTGTTCATTGCTCGTTGAGGGCTTCAGACTATTCCTAACTGCTCGAAAATTGGCCTCATCAACAAGGAGTATCTCTTTAGCTTGAGGCACTCTAGTGGTTGCTCGAGGTTTCCATTGCCTCATCATCACTGCTATCTTCATAGAAAAAGCCACTCCTCTCCTTGTTGAATTTGGAGATGGTGCCTAGTGCAAGTCTTCCCTCAGGCGAAAGATACTTTGAATGTCATGGAGGGAAATGTATATCCTGTCTTGTTTCTCATTGAATCTAGTCAACATCCAATGGTAGCTTGATTTTTGATGTTTTTACAGACATCATTTTGCATTGTTCAACCTCCTTTGCTTTTGCCTCAAAGTTAATAGCCTCCTTTATCTCTTCCACTTCATTGTTGTCCTTCTCGATTTCCTCTTGTTCATCCGGTGGAAGATTTTGTTCCTCCATGATTTCATCAGGGTTTTTCATAAGACTAGAAAATAGTATATTCAGACATAAAAGAAAGCCAAAGGACTCCTAGATAAGCTTGCAATCCTTTTTGTTCATAGGCCACCCCATAAGGGTTTGTATGACAATGGTAATTGATTGTATTTTCTGTATGAACGTCCTTTGGGGTCACAATCTCTAAAGTGAACAACCACCATGTCATTAAGAATGACCCTGCCCTTTTGAAACTCCAGCTCAAACCTCTCTCTTTCAGGATTTAAGAAATTGGCATGCTGAGCTAGAAGATCATCAAGATTAAAGACGGATTAAAGATACCACATACCTTATGAAATTTATCATCAGCTCCTGTAGATATTACAAAGTCAAAAAGCCTTTCACTGATGACTGAAGATTCTTCCACAATAACGATCTCTTTTTTCATCTTCTCTTTCGTGTTGCGCTTTATAGGTGGCCCACAGACAATGCTTGATGAAAAATCCACCTTCCTCTTTAGTGAGTTGAGCACATGAACCAAGGGGGTTGCAGTGTCCTCCTTAATTGTGTAGAAGGTTCTGACTCCACCTTTGCAATATCCACATCTTAGTTCATGACAAGCTTCTCTGCTGCCATACCAAGAATCTCTAAAGGCTCTGTAAAGTCAATATTTCTCTTCATTGAACCTATTAACAACTGCAATGAAGTGACTACTGCATGTTGGTGCCCAAACAAACACTCCGGATCTACTTTTGGTCTCTTCCTTCTGTGAGCTCTGATGCCTGAAAATTCGAACAAAAACTATTTTAGAAATCGCAAGTCCTAAAAATCCAAACAAAAACTATTGAATACATATCAATATTCAATTTGTGTGTAATAAAAGACCACAAAAACACAAAGGTATATGGATGCATGTAGCATTCATAACTATATATTACTATATATACCATCCTCGTTAAAACACACACACACAGACACACACACACACACACACACTTTTTTGGTGTAATCTCTCTCTCTCTCTCTCTCTCTCTATAATTGTGTGCTTTTCTATGTGTGTGTGAGTGAGTCTGTGTGGGTGAGTGTGTGTGTGTGTTGATTCTCTATATGACTCTCTCTCTCTCTCTCTCTCTCTCTCTCTCTCTCTCTCTCTCTCTCTCTCTCTCTCTCTCTCTCTCTCTCTAACACAATAAACGATTGGACCATTGGTGCCATGCATCGAATTATGGTAAATTGGATTTTCACATATGTCAACATGCTAATCATAGCATACGGTCATTAAATGCATTAATCTCTCTCTCTCTCTCTCTATAATTGTGTGCTTTTCTGTGTGTGTGAGTGAGTGTGTGTGTGTGTGTGCGCGCGCTTCTCTTTCTCTGTGTGCGTGCACGAGAGTGCTTTTGTGTGTGTGTGTGTGTGTGTGTGTGTGTTGATTCTCTATATGACTCTCTCTCTCTCTCTCTCTCTCTCTCTCTCTCTCTCTCTCTCTCTCTCTCCCCCCCCCGAACACAATAAACGATTGGACTATTGGTGCCATGCATGGAATTATGGTAAATTGGATTTTCACATATGTCAACATGCTAATCATAGCATACGGTCATTAAATGCATTGTATGACTCCACTTACTTTTTGTGATTTGATATAACGGATTGCATATGCATGGAGAGAGAGAGAGAGAGAGAGAGAGAGAGAGAGAGAGAGAGAGAGAGAGAGAGAGAGAGAGAGAGAGAGATCAACACTACTGGTAAAGATTCCCATTTAGAACCAACAAAGAGACACATATCTTTTTTTTTAACCAAAGCAAGGCAATAGGTATTCTTTTGTTTTAACAGGTTGTTACCTATTCATTTTGTCTTTATTTACGTAGTTTCATGCTTTGAGCAGACGTAAAGGCCATTTTATTGAACCTCGGGATCATTTTTTCTTCCAACAGCGCGCGGGTGCTACATAGTTTATTTTTGGAAGTGCTCTCGCATGCCATAGTGCAATATTTGGTGCACGTGCACGCACGCGCACACACACACACAGCCCTTGAGAGTTCTCAGATAATTATACAATGGGGTGTGAACCATCAACCCCCCCTGTCGACTAGCTGCCAAGCCTCACCATATAGATGTTAGCAAACTGAGTACCACATACATAAAATGCCAATCCATGGGACGTAGCTAACCCGGTTAGTACATGGAGGCTACAAGAGATAGCTAATCTCTTGAAAAACCCAAGTCTAATGTGCTCACACCTAGATACGTCTGAGATGAGTGTCAAACATCAAAATCTACTTTCCTTACCACAAGCTTGATCCCGATGAATTTGTATAGATACAATGCTCCAAATCAATGAAACTTGCTACGCAGAATATGCCAAGTATCCTCAACATCTCCATGTGCTCAAAAGTCATTTCTGACACTCGAACAAAATCGCGCCTAAGATAAACAACATGTTTACCGCTGCAAGCCTAATATGTTGATTTGATGTAGCTACACTGCTCCAAATGTGACAAAACTTACTACCTAGAATGCGCAGAGTATCCTCAGCATCCCCATGTGCTCAAAAGTCATTTTTGACACTTGGACTAAATCGTACCTAAGATAAACATCATATTTTGGGCAGGTCGATTTCGGACTTTGAAGCACTCTATAGCTTCCTTAGGACATGCTCTATCTATTCCTATGGTCGAAAACCAGTTTGGATGCGTGTATGGTGCATAAGGAATGAAAACAACTCGTAGATGGACATGACTAAAATCACAACTTCATCGCAAGAAACTTACGTAGAAAGGAATAGCTTTCACCTGTGAGCACTTTGGTATGCTAGGAATCGCAATGCAACACCACATGAGGGAGACATGAATGATTGAAGTAGCAGAGAGTTCACAACACCATACTGCAATGTACACTCACTTTCATTATCCAAAACTTACAAAACCCTTACAAAAGTTGGCTTTTATACCTCAGCCATAAGGTTTAAAATGTGCAATGCCCGGGCCAAAGACCTTTAAGGCTCCACAACTTAATGTATTTGCAACCTAGGCACACTAACTAACCTATTCTTTACATCATGGAACTCTCATTGAGCGCGTACAAAAGTTGGCTTTTATACCTTAGCCATAAGGTTTAAAATGTGCAATGTCCGGGCCCAAGACCTTTGAGGCTCCACAACTTACTGTATTTGCAACCTAGGCACGCTAACTAACCTATTCTTTACATCATGGAACTATCATTGAGCGCGTAACATGTTACAATTATCACAATGGCCAATTAATTCGGGAAATTACAATACATGGCCATTTTGGGAAAATGTGTAACTCTAATGTTCACTACTTCTTCTATTTATCCTTGATGTGCAATTCATAATGCTTGAGCCTTTAGCAGCTTCTGTTAATTGACGTCGGCTCAATTAACATTCCCCCTTGCCGATTTTAGTGCCTATCCTTGGGCACTGTTGAGGAATGGGAGGGTTGAAGGTTGTTGATTGGTTGTTGATGGGTTGTATTGTCTTCATTTGTCCGTGAATTTTTTTATGAGGTTCAGTTGGCTATGTTACCATATACATGTGGTAGTGATGTGTGAACAAACTAGGACCACCGGGGCATTTTTTCCCTCTTTAGGAGGTTTTTTCCCCCGTGCATTGTATATACGCCCATATCTTTTCATTGCACACTAAGTAATACACTCTAATGTATGTGCCTTGACCTTCCTTCGTCTTCTCCAAGCCGTGTGCGTTTCTCTGCAACCCTAATTCCAACAATTGGTATCAAAGCAAGTTGCATCCTCCCGGGCTTAGTCACCAACAGCTCTAGCATGCCTACTCACTTTCTTCGATTTTTGTGAGCTTTGGTGAGCATTCGCAGGTCGACAAAAATTTCGGGAGAATTCGAAGAGCTCAATCTGCTCAAATTTCTGATTTGGGCTCATTTCGGCCTTCGTTTCCACTACAGCCAGGTCTACACAGACAATTTTGTCATTTTGTGCAGAATTTTTGCCAGTGGTGGCAAATACTACATAACAGGTCCCATACAATCTACTACGGATTGTGCTATATAGCACATGCTGGTCTCACTCAGTTTCTCCTCATTTCGGGCAATTTTCACATTAGGTGCAGACATTTCCCATGGTCGACAACAACACAGATGTGTTCAAGATGTTTGCTGTTGAGGACAGATTGGATGGGGACAATTACCCTATGTGGGCTTAGATGATGCAACATGTTCTTGTGTCAAAGGGCATTTGAAATATTGTGCAGGGCATTGATGCACGTCCTAGTTCTGAGGATGTAGGCGATGTTGAGGATGTTGCATGTCTTGCTGCTATTAGAGTTGTTTTGCTTACGGTAGAGCAAGCTCGTTGGGATGTAAAGGATATGCATGCTCATGCATTGATTGCATTGTCTGTGAAGTGCACCATTACTCCTCACATTCATTCAGCGAAATCTGCAAAACAGGCTTGGGATATTCTAGCAGGTCTTTATGCAAGCCGCAATGAGGCTAAAATTTCTTTGCTTCGTAAAGAGTTGGAATCAAAGATTATGCATGAGGAAGATGATATGGACACTTTCCTTGCTGGTGTCAAGGATATCAATGAGCAACTTATTTCTGCAGGTGAAGTCATTTCAGACAGTTCCCTTGTGCAGACTGTTCTTGATGCCTTACCAGATTCTTACCAAACTTTTGCTACTACTTGGAGACTTATGACCCAAGGAAATTATGAAGTTGTCAAGTTTGATGCATCATGCACATTGCTATTGCAAGAGTCACGTTCCAAAAAAAACAGGACTAGGTAGCACGCAATTGAACACGCTTTTATTGCTTCTCAAAGAAAGGGTGGTAACAATAATGCAACCACTTCTTATAGTTTTGCTGCGAGTGGCAAAAATTCTGTTCTTACTGCTTCTGCTGGATTCATCTGGTGTGCGCGTATGTCACACGTGTCAATGCAAGGAACTTGCCGATACACCGTGTGCGAGCCACAAATGGCTCCAAGCACACGACAAGCCTAAACTAGTAAGCTCAAAGAAGACGATGGTGTCACTCACCACTCTACGCTTGCTTCGTGGAGGATTCCTCGCCGCGAAGAAGAAGGAGCCGCCGCTTTGCCGCGCTCAATCGCTTCGCCGCCGCCGTGCCGTCGTCGCAATGCTCGATCGCATACTCTCTCTCTCTCTCTCTCTCTTTCTCTCTCTCACATACACACACACACACACACACACACACACACACACACACACACAAGGAGATGAAGAAGAAGAAGATGGAGATGGAGCAAGAGCACTCTTCTATTGCAAAAATGAGAGAATAAGTGAATTTTAGGTTTAGTTGACTTTTATATGAGCTCACCCCATTCACACTTGGGCGCCCATGCTTAGCCAACTAATCCCTTGAATGTTCCAGTTAGAGTGCGCCTCTCATCGGCGATCACTCTTACCCTTTTCCTATTGGACCGACAAGCCCGGTACCTGACTCTACCAAATAAATAATACAATGTCCGCTGTAGGTGATAGGGTGTCCGTGAGCCGTGAGGTTTAACATGCCCCCCTTCCTGATGTAGATTTCGTCCTCGGAAGCTATTGAGTTGAAGCTCGTTCGTCGAGGTGGAAGAGCATTTGAGATGAATGTCCTTAGCCTTCTTCAGTCACTGCAAAATCAAATAACATTGGCACAGTAATTGCATTCTCATAAGCGATTAAAAAGCATATGCAGTTTTAGGCAGACAATTGATTGGTAACAGAATTTTAAACAATTTGTCAGCAATAAACATTAAATTGCAATGTAATCAATGCATAAACAGATGTAAAGGTAAAAAATTAAACAAGTCTGGGGTAGCTAATTTAACGATCGAAAGGCACTAGAGATCAACTATTAATACCATGGGTAAGCTTCTTAATTTTCTCTGGTCAATTAATTTGTTTAATCGCAAGAGCCAAGTATTTCATGTTCGAGGGTTGACTAGAGGCTATACCTAGAAGACCTTGTAGTTAAGCTACGATAAAAGGAATCTCTCATGAAATTATCGCCTGACTGATTACCTTTTCTTTGACCCCCCAAAGTCTTTTCACAGTGATTCAATTTCGATGTGTGTGCTTATTTTGTATGCCTTGGGTTTTTTGCTTTTCAAGGAAAAGCGCCCACACTGGGAACCTCTAGGGCTCTAGTACCATAGGCGATACATGTGAGTGAAGTACCCAATCAAGCTGAGATTTCTCTTCCAGCTTAAGATTTTATAATGTGGTACTTTGAATTTTTGTTTGTTCATTTTCAGCATTTTAATTTTGTAACTTTGGGGGGTCATATAACACTATTACACCTCCCCAGGCTCATCACACAAGTAAACTCCCTTTATAATACTTAAGCTAAAGGTCAATAGGGTCAAGCCCACTAGAAAGCCCTAGTACATTTCACACAATGCTGCCTAAATCAGATTAAGAACCTAAGTAACCATTGATTATTAGAAAGGCATTCCCCATGGTATTAAGAGAAGATCTCTAACACCTAACTTGGTCAAACTAGCTTATTCAGACTTGCTTGATGTTTAAACCTAGACAAGTGATATGAAAAAAAATGACATTGAATTAAATGTTTGATACTAAGAAAATGTGTTGGATATTATGCTACCAATAACAATCAAAGCAGACAATCATAGATGCAAAAAAAATAAAGGGTAATGCTAATGGACAAGAAACACATGTTTGTGTTGATGATCGCGCTTGATTTGAAAAGTGGATGAGAGAAAGATTCCATGAAGGTCCAAATCCTAACCACAGCAACACGTTCCTGTACACACAAGGAAACACAAAGAATACCTCTAGGAGGCACATCAGTGGGAAAAAGGAACTTTGCTAATCACTCAACTTTAAAACAGAAACACTCTTATCGTACTAATCCTACCTACCCTCCATCAGTCGAGTGATGAGGATCAAAGGTGTTTTATGACATAGGTTTCTGTTTCAGTGTACTGGATGTGAATGTGTAGGTCTAGGTCAATGTTTTGACTTTTATTGTGCATACTCGTTTGCTAATTGCTCTTGCTCTTTATTTATTTTTTATTTTTTGTGAGTATAAGGCTTTATATATACATTCCCTAAGATTGGGAGATTAAGAGGTCAGGGAGAAAGGTTGAGAGGGAAGCAAGTGAATGATGGATGTCAAGAAACACTCTCCCCCCCTTCTTTGGGTAGATCATCCCGTTTGAAATGATGTCGTCAACCCTTTGAAACCAGTTGTTTCAAGTTGTTATAGGTGAAGGCTTTAACCAATAGTTTTCAACCTCTCTATGCGTTTCATCTAGTTGCAAGGGTGGTAAGGTCCTCTCCCATGATTTTATTTGCAACATCGTTGTAGGTGGTGAACTTACAACGGGAGGTGTAAACTCTTTCTTGCTTGTATGGATATGTACAATGGTAGGTGGAGGTTGTGTCGAAGCTTCTATTTCCGTATAGGAACTACATGAAGAGCAAGAAGCTTCATTTGCTTTTCCTGTTCCTGAGCTGGGTGGAACAAATCGTTCTTTCTTTGGTACCCAAACTAGCTCTGGAGCAAGTGTGTCGCATTCCGTGATTTTTTTCTTTCCACGATCTTCAATTTGTTTTGGAGCCACAGGATTGAGCTCACATGGGCCCGGTGACAAGTAAGAGCACAATTTACGTTTTGGCACCCAGATTTGATCATTTCCTTCATAGTAGCCTTGGGCTTCCAATAGTTTTTTAGGAATCCAACGCAACATTCCTTTAAATTTTTTGGGACAAATGGGATGTCTCTTACCAGGCTCCTGTCTTTTAGCATTGGCTATGGTTGCTAAAGAAGCTTTAGGGACCCACTTATATGTTTTCTTTGTTATATTGGGATGGTTCTTGTGTGTCTCAAGCTTTATTTCAGCTACATCAATTGAAGCTCTAGATACTTGGGCTATGGGTACATATGGTTCAACCTCTTGGACATGCAATGTTTTGGGTTTTATTTCCTTAAGAGGCAATATCTCAGGAACTATGGCTTGCGTGGCAGGGCTAAGAGTTGGTTTCTGTGTTGTGACACCCCCTGTCCCCCAATCAATAGTGCATTTGGTGGCTATCATCCACGTGCGTCCTAGGTTTATATTACCCTCCATAGTTCCAACAGGCATGACAAAAAAGTCTTGAGCTACAACCCCATTGTCATAACTGACAAAAGTGTGCCAGATTCCAAAAACCGCAGTTTTTTTCTTGTTGACACCCTTGACTTGGATAATACTCTCAAATAGAGGTGGCTTCCCTAACTGACACCACACCCCATATGATAGCAGATTATATTTAGCACCCGTGTCCAATAAGGCGTTATATAGCACTTTTCCATAGGTGTTGTTTAGCTCAATAGGGTATCGTAGAGGTGTGTCAGAGTCCAACCAATCCTCGTCGATTTCAACGTGGAATGCATGTGTGACTCCAAGGTTAGCCTCTCGTTTTCGTCTTATACGTTGTTGTTGCTCCTTAGCCTCGGCTTGAGCTTGTATCTTCTTCAATTCTATTTGTGCCTTGGCTGCCTTTTTTGTATGGATGGCACGCAACTCCTCTTGGCTTAAAGGATCATAGTATCTTTTAAATTGGCTCCCATTGAGGAATCCAATGGTTTCAACTCCATCAAGAGTCTCTACACGAATGGTTCCTTGTGGGGTGATCTCACATACTCTATAGGTCCTTTTCCCGCATATTTCAACTTTTTCTTTTCGTTACGCACTCCATACATAAGGACTTTATCACCAACATTGATATCTTTGTTCTTTAGATGACGGTCAAACCATTTCTTCCTCCTATCTTTCTCCACGAGTGCATTTTGCACAGCTAATTGCCTCTCTTCATCTAGCCTTTCAAGGATATATAATCGCTCAACTAAGGGGTTACCATCCCAACCTTCTTGAGAAGCTACTCGAAGACTAGGAACGACAAACTCCCATGGCATAACCGCTTCTTGGCCATACACCATCTTGAATGGTGTGCAGTTAATGGCAACTTTATACGCAGTACGATAAGCCCATAGAGCTGATGTAAGCTTTAAATCCCAATCTATGCGATGAGCTTCCACCATTTTGGTTAAGATAGAGATTAAGGTCTTATTGGTGCTCTCAGCTTGGCCATTTGCTTGTGGATAATAAGGTGTGGATTTATGGTGAGCTATCATAAAGTTGGTAGTGAGTTCTTTTATTACTCCATTTATAAAATGAGTACCATTGTCACTCACAATCTCAAAAGGACAACCAAATCGTGTAATAATGTTCTCAAAGAGAAACTTGGCAGTTGACCTCGCATTGGCCTTACGTGTCGCCCTGGCTTCCGCCCACTTTGTCACATAGTCAGTGGCAACGATAATATATCGAGATTGAGTGCTACGCTAATTGGGCCTACAAAATCCAAATCCCATTTTTCAAATGGTTGAGTCACTTTAACAGGATGTAAGGGCATCCTATCCTTTTGTTGTGTGATCTTGTAACGTTGGCATTCATCACATCCTTTTGCAAAAAGTGATGCATCCTTAAATAAGGTTGGCCACCAATAGCATGTGATTGCAACACCTTTCTAGTTGTTAGTTCCCCTGAGAAATGTCCTCCTGCTATACCCATGTGGGCTTCTTGCAGTATGTATAAATACTCATCCTCACGGGCACAATGTCTAAGAATATCATCCTTCCCTAGCCTGTAGAGAGTTCCCACAATGAGAGAGTAAGGTTCACATTCTTTTAACAGTTTTCGAGCTATGTCTTTACGAAGCTCTTTGGGTGGAAAACCATTAACTAGAAAGTTCACAATCTTCTCACTCCATTCAGGTATGGTTTCGACTAGGAATAGAGAAGTATCAGGCAATTCATCATGGACTCCAGTAGGGGCTTCACCATTGGGTATGCGAGACAAATGATCAGCCATGACATGTCTTTTACCAGGTCTCACCACAACAGTAAAATCAAACTCAAGGAGAATTAACAACCATCGTGTAATTCTTCCCGTGGAACAAGGTTTATTTACTAGATACAACAAGGCTTGATGATCAACATAGAACACAAACTTGTTGGCCAGAAGGTAGTAGCGAAATTTCTTCACTGCATAAATCATACCTAAATCTTCTCGCTCTGTAGTGGTGTAGTTTCTTTCGGCATCATTCAACTGACGACTTGCAAAGCTAATGGGGTAGTCCAGTTTATGTTCTTTTGGTTGAACTAGAACACACCCAATAGCAAAGTTTGATGCATCAATATGCACATGAAAAATTACATTCCAATTGGGAACTCGTAGAATAGGAGCGCTAGTCAAGGTCTTTTTCAATGACTCATAAGCATGGTCACACTCCGTAGTCCATTGGAAGTCAATAAGAAGCTTGTACAAAGAACGAGCTATCTCGGCAAAGTTTAAAATAAACCGTCGGTAATTTCTAACATGGCCCATGAACCTTTGAACTCCTTTATAATTTGTAGGTGGTGGCAATTCAGCAATGGCTTTAATTTTGCTCTCATCTGTGGAAATTCCATTTTTGGACACTTTATGCCCCAAAATGACTCCATATTTAACCCAAAATTGGCATTTGAAAGGGTTTAAGGAGATGCTATACAATCTACACTTCTCAAACACTTTTCGTAGGCATGATAGATGTTCTTTCCAAGAGGAATAAACACAAATGTCATCTAAGAAAGCTTCACAAAACTCCCTCAAATATTCTCTAAAAGCAGTGTTTATTAATCTTTGAAAGGTAGCAGGGGCATTGGTTAAACCAAAAGCCATAACACGAAATGCGAACACTCCAAATTCGATTGTAAAGGCTGTTTTAGCTTGGTCCTCCAGCGCAATTGTGATTTGATTGTAGCCAGAGTACCCATCTAAAAAGCTATAAGCTTCCTTCCCTGCAACTCTTTCAAGCACATGTTCTGAATATGGCAAGGGGTAATGGTCCCTCCTAGTGGCGGCATTGACCTTCTTGAGATCCACGCACACTCTGAGTTTCCCATTCTTCTTTGGCACAGTCACTATTGGAGACACCCATTCTGAGTGCTCAATAGGGTATATGAATCCGCATTCCACCAGCTTTTCAATCTCTTCTTGAACGATTTTTGCATATTTAGGATTCATTGGGTAGGGTCGTTGCTGAACTGGTTTAGCCATGCTATTCATAGGGGTTGTGTGTTGCACCATGGAAGGTGGAATACCTTTCATATCATGATAAGTCCAGGCAAATATATCCCTGAATTCCTTGAGAAGTTCTTTAAGTACACACTCCTCAGTCTCGATCAGATCTTGGGCAATGAAAATAGGTTCAGACTCTTCTCCTGGGTCTGCTAACTCTATTTCCTATCGCTGGACCATCATAGACTCCATTGCTCCCATCGATAGGTTTTCTTTGAGGCTTTGTATACAAAACCTTACGTTCCTCTGTGGTATAGGATTTGAAATGTTCAGGTGCAGGATGTAAGTCTGTGGGGTCCTGTTGTTCTGTGGACTGTGATTTAACTTTTGATTCCTTTTGTTGTTGAGCTAACTCTCGATTTTTTCGTCTCCTTACGGTACGACTCAACTTTGGATTCTCTGTAGCCTCTAGTTGTGCGATGTTAATGGGTTGTGGGCTACACCACATAACGCTTTGAAGGTATTCACCCCGGTTATCTACCAACTTTCGATGAGCATCACATGCCCCTATATAATTAAGCCATTCTGCGGTAGATTTCTTTTCATTTATTCTAGCACGCACATTTGCTCGATATCGTCGCCTCTTATATCTCTTACTCTTCTTGTTTAATTCTTGATTACGGTCGATTTCTAGTGAAGACTCACTAGATGAATCACTACTTGTGTCTTCTGCTCCCTTGGATAGATTGTCATCTAGGTTACCATTGTGGCCTGAATGGTTTGTCCCCACATTTGCACTAAGATTTAACTCAGATTCTTCGTCCTCAAAGTCAATTTCAATTGATGATTCTGACCCCAAATCGTGTGGGCTATAGTCTTGTGAGGCGCTACTGGTTCCAATGCTAGTCAAACTTTCATCTTGTAGATCATCAGAAGCTATATGCATTGCTTCTAGCATATTTAAGGGTACCAGTGGTGGTATTTCATCCCCCTCAGGTGTTATCCAAGTTGTCCCCATGTTTCCCCAAGTGTCTATGGTTGCTGCTAGGTGGACCCAATCCACATTGTCTGACTCAGTCATCCCAGGTAGTACATCCATATAAGGAGAATCTTCCCCAACATCAGTGTCCGCTTTACACATGTCACAATACTGCAATGGGGCCGAGTGAACTGTGGTGTCAGATCTATGGTCAATTATAAACCCATTTCCTAGAGGATGTGCTCGACCCGTCACAAGATCCACTCAAATGACAGAATCTTGGAACTGCAAGTAGACACGGTTTTTAGACCAGTCATGCACCATTTTTGCTTCCCTCATGAAAGGACGTCCTAAGATCATCTCCGATGCCATAGTGTGTTTGGAGAAATCCATAACAATGAAGGTAATCCTTATTTTATGTCCAAAGACCTTGATCTTGAGATCTTCTAGCATCCCAATAGGTTTAACAATAGACCCATTGGCCATCTTCACTACTATGGTTGTGGTTGCAAGGTGAGGTCTTCCCATAGTTTCCCAGCAATTTTTAGTCACAATGCTAACCCCAGCGCCACCATCAAGGATTCCCTTCACATTTAATCCCTTAGTAGTGATTGGTATGGTCGCATTGGATTCATCGCCCTCAAAGTATTGTCCCAACTTGTTAACAGGTATTTCTATAACAAGGTTCTCATCCAGGTTGGGTTGTGGATCTATGTATTCCTCCTCTATTGGCATCTCCCCAGCTCCATCCATCTGGGAAAATTGTGGTAGCCCAAACTTTAGTTCTCCATTGAGGAAGGCTCGAAGAGCTGAGACTAGCTCAGGGTCTTTATATAGTTTGGACATGATAGTGGTTCTAACTTCTGAAGACATGAAATCCATCAATTTGGCAATGTTTAACGGCACCTTTTGGCCATGAGTCCCTTGACGTGGGGAAGATGGGATCTCCATTTCTTCGATAGGATTAGGTAGTCCCTCTGTAAACATTCTTTCCATCAAGAAGTGAGTACGCCCACTTTCCCATGACTTTAAGTCACTTTCTTCTTGGATGACACTAGGTATGTCCAAGGGTCTATGGACTTGGTGAGGTTGTTGTTGTGTAGGGAACACGGTGTCTGTAATCTAGATCTTCCTAGGTGCTGGTTCTAGATCCCTTTGGGTATCTTCTACCAAACTCCTTAATTGCTTGACTCGCTCAATCTCCTCTGTATGGTTTGGGTAAGTTCCTATCTTCTTTTTGGATCCTGGCCATTGTGGCTCATGAAGATCTTCCTTGTTGGTTTCTATGTTAGTGGCCGTTTTGGTCTCCATGGTTTCACCTGAATCAGAATCTTCTTCAGCGTCATTCATATATACGGGGTCATCACCAGTCCCTATGTTGGTCTTTGAACTGGGGTCTGACTTCGTTGCTTTTTGCGATCTCTTTCTTTGTGTTTTCTTCTTTTTTTGAGATTGGGCAATTGATGCCGTGTCTCTTTCCTCACGAATATAATTTTGTTTTTGGAGCATCGATCGTGTGAGTACGTTTACTGGTACCATGGGTGTACTTGGTGATGGCTCCTCGGTAACTTCAATCAAGTTTAATGGCGTGATCTTCGATGCATTTGGATTATTTAGACATTGGGCAATCAAATGATCTATGCCACATCGATTACACATGAGTATCGGCATTGTAGACGTGCTCGCTTGATTGGTTTGCATTAGTGTGGCGTTCTTTTGTATCCTAATAGGACACTCGGCTACACGATGTGGACCTCCACACTCATAGCATTGAAGAGGTGGTCTCTTAGCAGTGTAATTGATATTTTGGCCTCTTGCCGCAAGAGCAACTACTTGATATACAGGTGTGACTTGTCCCCAATAGTCCTCCATGTAGTATTGTGGACTTTCTTTAAGCACATCCATCCCATAGGCGATATTAGGATCTATATCTTCCTCGCAGCCTTCCAAACAAGAAATAGATGACTCACAACCCACTTGATTCACATAAGTGATTCTCGGATGTGGTGGTTGCGGTCCTAGCACTGGAGGTGGTAAGGGTGTTGTTTGAACAACATTTTGGGCCCTAGGGACCATGTGTTGTGCTGTTTGTTCAAGAGGTGGGGCCGGCATCAATGCAGGCACTCGAGGTGTGTCTGTCCATGCTAAGGTTGGTCTATTGGCCATCGTGCGCTTAAATACTATGCAATCCTTTGCTTGATGACCATACCTTCTACATGCATTGCAGTTTCCATTGAATTTTACTCTAAAAGTAGGGCATTCACTGGTACTATGCGGTCCATAGCATAATGAGCACCATTGTTGCTCCCTTCTTGGATACATATGATTGTTTTGCGGAGCACGATTGTCTCTAAGACTCTCTTGAATAGCCTTGGTGAGATCTGCTAAAGTCATCTCAGATATCTTTGGCTCCTTAGCAATAAGCTTTAGGGTCATTGGCTGATGCCCTGGTGCTTGCGAGCTAATAGATTTAGTCTCAACAGACACTCTTTCTCCTTGAATCATTAAATTATCCTCCAATTGGATCGCATTGGTGGTGACTGCTTCCCAAGTGGTGATACCTCTAATGACTAGGCCATTGTAGATATCCTCATGTCATAATCCCCGAATGAATCTATCGAGCAATTGGTTATTGTTGAAGCGCTCATTTGGATTAAAACGAGAATTCAAATGCTTCTCTCGCCGACTCTCCCTGCTCTCGTTGGGCTTTCTGGAGAGGCTACACCCCAAAGCACTCCCTCTCGTATGTATTCTTTCAAGAACACCCTCCTAAGAGTAGGATAAATTGTTTTTTCTTCCACCCTTAGGGTTCTATACCAATCCCCAACCTTTCCACTTAAGGTTAGGCTTAAAGCATTGCTCTTATGTAGGTCATTGTGTTCTCCTAGAGAATCACATATTTGTTCAAACAATTCGATATGCTTTCTCACATCCCCGTCTCCACTAAATTTTTGTGTGAGCTTGGCTATTTGTACCGCCTTATTTCCAGGCTCTCTATCAGGCGTGTTACGCATATTCTTAGCAATAGATCAACCGATAGCTTGAGCAAATGTTGCCAAGTCACCTAAATGAGCAGGCACCGTGGGTGAAGGTGCTCCAGAGACTACATGTGGAGTAGGTATTGGCATTGGGATTGGCGCATAGGAAGCCCTTGGGTTCCACGTTGGGTACGATGTTGTGCCATGTGGTGGTCCATAGTTCATATGGGTGGCCCTAGGCATAGCAGACGTCGGATGTGACATGCTAATGCTAGCCGGTATAGTCCCATGGAAATAAGAACTTGTGTATTGTGGTTGTGGAGCATAGGTAGTTGAAACAATGGGAGGGGTAGGGACTACATGAGTGTGATGACCCATAGGTGCATACGATTGGTACACACTTGTAGGTGCTGTTTTGCAGGCATTGAGCTACCATGTAGTGGTGCTTTACTAACAAATGAGGTCCATGGAGTGTTTCTTAGCATGCCCATCATTGGGGTAGGCATGGTAGCCATGGTGTCATCAAGGGAAAGATGAGCTAGACTTGGAAAGGTGAAGCTATCACTTGTGGGCTCAGATTGCACTGACAACCCTGGAGAAACAACATATGGGGGATCCATCGGACTTACCGAGGGAGTTTTCGTTTGCGATAAGGTTGGTTGTTTAGCCTTCCCTGTATCCAAGAATCTCATGAGACCTGTTGAAGGCATGTTGATCCCCTTGTTCTGTCTCTCTAACTCAATGACCCTATGGACGACCTCACAAACTCTTTGTTGTTGATCCTCCACACTAGTAGAACCCATTGTGGATTGTAGGACATCAAACCAACCCACATGATACGTGTGACCTGTGTATAGGTCGGTCAGAGTCTCTGTTTGTAATTTGTACTCCCAGTTCTCATTTAAGAACACTCCATCTAGGATTGAGGTGCTAGGGGTGTCCTTTGAGCTAGATGCAATGTTGCTTTCTAGGGGTTGGCCCTTAGCGGTTGCTAAATCAGGAGCACTTGATTGCTCTCTTAGCAAGGATATTGACATAGGAGCTTTCTCTTTTAACTCTCTTTGTTGTTCCGCCTTGCGTAAGCTCTCGACTTCCTTTTCCCTCGCTGCAAGGATATATCGCTCAACCTCTTGTACTTCGACAAGGCTCGGGTAATATGACCTCGGAGGGAAATAACTCTGAAGAGTCAGGAGGTGCAGTGAACGAAGTATTCACGTGCACATTCTCTAACGGTATAGGGTCTACGTTTGTCACGAATGGAGAATTTACTTCCCCACCCCCCTCATTTACATCATTAGCTCCATGTTCAGAGCGAGTGGCTCTACTAAAGGTTTCCTTCAGGCGGCTAAGCACACTCGGCCAGGACCGCGGGCCCATGGCATGCATGTCTTGGCTCGAGCTATCGGGATTAGGCATTGAAAAACCCTCCATGACGTCGTAGTCAGAGGAAGAGTCACTAGCCGCTATGTTCGGGTCTTGGTTTGTACTGCCTTGGGTCCCCGTCGAGGGTCAAGAACCTAAAGTAGGTGGATATTGAGAACTCGCATAAGTCAAAATTCTCTCTAGTTGCTCTGTCTCTAGCACACGACCAGAGCGCAGATGCATGTGCCTTTGGCACCCTACAAACGTCGACGAATAACCTCGAAGGTTAACCGCTTACCTTTTTTAAGCGTCAGTTTTCACTCGTGTTTTTACGTTTTTAATGTTTGATTTTTTTGATTAAAGTGTGTGATAGCTCGAAATGAGCGTATCACTTTTAGAGGGTCGCTGTTGCATTACAACACAATTTTCGGGCATCTGACGTTACGTTGGTCCTCAAAAAATCGATTTTTAGCTACATGTGAAGCTAAAAATCCTTTTTTTAAAAAAAGGCGACTAGGCGTGAGCGTGAGCTTGGGCTTGGGTCTGGGAGATATTCCCGATCTCGGTTGTACCTTTAAATTTTTTTATTTTTTTAAAAAAATTTTAATTAAAAAAAAAGGATAAGGTCGCCGCGGCCTACGCAAGAGTACACACACACTCTATCTACCTACTTCTAATTAATACACCTAGTGTTACACATTAACACACTCTATTAGCTCTCATAGATCTACTTCCTACTTACTGTACACAGAAAACTAACTACCTTAATACACAAAGAATAAACACAATACTTTTGAAATCTCCATTAACAAAGAAAACTAACAACCTTAATACACAGAGAATAAACACAGTACCTTTGAAAAATCCATTAAAAAAAAACACACAGTGTAACACCAAATACACACACCCTCCTTTCTTACCTTTCCTACAATAGAAATTGCACCATGGAGAAGCACAGAGTGCTACTCGAGCTTAATGTATGGCATTCCCCGGCAGCGGCGCAAAAAATGTGTGCGTATGTCGCACGTGTCAATGCAAGGAACTTGCCGATACACCGTGTGTGAGCCACAAATGGCTCCAAGCGCACAACAAGCCTAAACTAATAAGCTCAAAGAAGGCGATGGTGTGTCACTCACTGCTCTACGCTTGCTTCATGGAGGATTCCTCGCCGCGAAGAAGAAGGAGCCGCCGCTTCGCCGCCACCGTGCCGTCGTCGCAATGCTCAATCGCATACTCTCTCTCACACACACACACACACACACACAAGGAGATGAAGAAGAAGAAGATGGAGATAGAGCAAGAGCACTCTTCTATTGCACAAATGAGAGAATAAGTGAATTTTAGGTTTAGTTGCTTTTTATATGAGCTCGCCCCATTCACACTTGGGCGCCCATGCTTAGCCAACTAATCCCTTGAATGTTCCAGTGCACCTCTCATCGACGATCACTCTTACCCTTCTCCTATTGGACCGACAAGCCCGGTACCTGACTCTATCAAATAAATAATACAATGTCCGCCGTAGGTGATAGGGTGTCCGTGAGCCGTGAGGGTTAACATCTGGAAATTCTCGTGGTAAGGGCAAAAAGAAGAGCATTGCCATTATTGTAAATCTAATGATCACTTGATCAAGCAGTGTCCTAAGTTGAAGGCCAAAGAGCCTAAGAAGAAAGAGGGTGGTTCCACTGCAAATGTTGGTTCCACTACAAATGCAGCTATTGTTGAGTCTTTTGTGAAAGGAGACTGTGATGTTGATGTTGATGCAAAATGGGATTTTAGTGCAGAGTGCACTTACAATCCTGTTGTCCATGATGCATGCATGTCAGTTGCTACTGCAGATTCACATGTGTGGTATTTCGACAGTGGTGCTACAAAGCACATTACCTCACATCGTGAATTGTTCACCTCTCTTGAGTCTGTCCCTCATGTGAATTCAGTCACTTATGCCAACAATGCCTCTTATCCGGTTCATGGGGTTGAAAAGATTGTGCTTACTGCTGCAAATGGTAGTTCTTTCACACTTGTTAATGCACTTTATGTACCTGGAATCAAGAAGAATCTTTTGTCTGTATCCGCACTTACTAGACTTCGACTTGTAGCCAAATTTGTGGATGACAGATGTACAGTTCATGATCTCAGTTTTGGTGCCGATATTATTGCATCTGGCCTTTTGTGCTATGGGCTGTTTAAGCTCACTTTGTATGACAAATGTGAATAAAATTTTGCAAATGCAGTTGTAGATTCAAGGGCTATTTCATATGCAAAACTTTGGGATGCACGTTTTGCGCATCTGAATTTTGCCAGTTTGCTGCATTTACAAAAATCTGATATGGTTGTTTCCTTACTGCCTCTTGAAGCACCTGTGAAACATGTTTGTGAAGGCTATCTTTTGGGTAAAGTGCAACATTCTAAGTTTCCAAAGGAAGGTTCAGTTAGGGCCACATGTAGGTTGCAGCTTGTGCATAGTGATGTTTGTGGGCCCATGCAAACTCCGTCCTTGGGAAATTACCTGTACTTCATGACTTTCATTGATGATTACTCCAGGCATGCATCGATATTTCCGCTTAAGGCGAAGTCCGAAGTTTTTATGTACTTCAAACAATTTCTGGCTATGGCTGAGAATGTCTCGAAATGTACTATGGGCATCCTCCGTTCCGATCGAGGGGGGGAGTATATGTCTCATGAATTTAATGCATTTCTGGCTAATCGTGGTATAAAACACCAATGTAAAGTGTGTTATATGCCTCAGCCAAATGGTGTAGCTGAGAGGAAAAACACGTCACTTATGGAAATGGCACGATGTATGGTCAAAGTCAAGCTTTGCCACATTCTTTTTGGCTTGAGGCCATCCACTTATGTACTTAACAAGTGTCCTACGAAAGCTTTGCAGTCTAGTACTCCATATGAAGCATGGCATGATAGAAAGCCTTCTATTGAGCACTTGCGTGTTTTTGGCTGTTTGGCATATGCTTTGGTGCCACAAACACAACATAGAAAATTGGATGATAAGGCTGTCAAATGTATTTTTGTTGGTTATAGTGATGAAAGCAAAGGTTACAGGTTGTATCATCCACAAACAAAGCATATTCTGGTGTCACGGGATGTAGTGTCTGTGGAAGATTCTGTTCAGCCCTTGTTGTCATGTACTAGAGACAATAATGTAAGCTCACAGGGCATTTATGATACTTTGTTGCCTCTTTTCAATGGTGGAAGTTTGAATGTAAATTCGAATGAGGCAAATGTACAGCCTATGGGGGTTTCCAAAAATGTTATAGATCAGCCTATATTGATGCACATGTACATGACGTACTTGATGAGGAAAGGGATGAAAATGAGTAGGCTAGAGGTATGCCAAAATGAATGGTGCATACTTTGCATGACAGTAAATTGGATGCACCTTTGTCTAGTTGTACTCGTTCATGCTCTCGCCATGCATCTTATGCATCAGATTGTTATGCTTTGGCTATGTCTAGCTTACATGATGTTGAGGAACCTCTCTCTTTTGATGGAGCACAAAAATAAAAAAATTGGATGATTGCCATGCAATCGAAATATGATGCACTTATAGAAAATGACACATGGACTTTATGTGATTTGCCTCCTAGCAAAAAGGCCATTGGTACAAAGTGGGTTTACAATTTGAAACGCATGTTGGATGGTGAGGTTGATCACCATAAGGCTCGACTTGTTGCAAAAGGCTATGCATAGCAAAAAGGCATAGATTATGAAGAAACTTTTGCTCCCACTTGTCGTATGACTACTGTTCGCGTTTTCTATGTGCATTGGCAGCTCATTTTGGTTGGGATGTACATCAATTAGACATTGTTACTGCTTTCTTGAATGGTGACATATTTGAGGAAGTTTATGTAACACAGTCTCGCGGTTTTGTCATGAAAGGACAAGAGGACAAAGTGTGTAGATGTAAGAAGGCTTTGTATGGGTTGAAGCAATCTCCTTGTGCTTGGTATGAGAAAGCTGACACTCATTTGGTCAAACGAGGCTTTCATAACAGTCCAACAGAAAGCACATTGTATGTAAAGTGTGAGGGTGATGTACTTCTCATTGTGGTTCTTTATGTAGATGATTTGCTGATCACTGGACCAAATGAGAGACATATTGCTGAATTTAAGGCTGATTTGAATGCTACTTTCAAGATGAAATATTTGGGGCTGTTGCATCATTTGGGCATATAGTTTAAGCAGTGTGATGGTGGTATTGCCTTGTGTCAGAAAAGTTACATAGAGACATTGCTATGTAAGTTTGGACTTGAGGATTGCAAACCTATTGCGACTCCCATGGAAACATGTTTGAAATTGAGTCTTCATGACATTGGTGATCTTGCTGATGTCACTCTTTACCAAAATGTTGTTGGATGCCTCATTTATGTATGCAACACAAGGCCGGATATTCCATTTGCAGTGTCGCAGGTCAGCAGATTTATGCATAGCCCAGGGTCTAAGCATTGGCAGGTTGTCAAGAGGATATTTTGCTACCTTAGTGGCACTTTACATCTTGGCTTGTTTTATCCCAAGGGGGATCATTACCGCCATACTTACATGCTTTTTTGGACTCAGATTTGGTTGGTTGTTTTGACACGCGAGTGTCCACAAGTGGTTTTGTTTCATGCTTAGCAGTTCCTGTATATCATGGTTGAGCAAGAAGCAACCTACTGTGGCCACTTCTATTTGTGAGGCTGAGTATAGGGCAGTCTTCATAGCTACGGTTGAGTGTGTATGGCTCAGACGCCTTATGGTTGATTTGGGTGTTGGACAGGACACTGCCAACGCTATCTACACTGACAATCAGAGCTCATTGGCAATTGCGAGGAACCCAGTTTTTCATGCTCGCACAAAGCACATTGAGGTGCTCAGCAGGAGAGATCAGCTTGGCTTATGTGCCAACATAGGACAACTTTGTAGATCTTTTCACAAAGGCATTGTCTTGTGAGAAGCTCGAAGCTTTCCACAAAGATTTGGGCTTACTCCGTTTTGTGGGACGATCATGTCCTCAGGGCATGGCGCTTCCCTTTACTCATGTGCCAGCTCTCGTTCACCGCATCACTCCAGGGGGAATTTGTTACCATATACATGTGGTAGTGATGTGTGTGAACACACTAGGACCGTCGGGGCATTTTTTCCCTCTTTAGGAAGTTTTTTCCCCCCTGGATTATATATACGCCCATATATTTCCATCGCACACTAAGTAATACACTCTCAGCTGTGTGCCTTGAGCTCCCTTTGTCTTTTGCAAGCTATGTGCGTTTCTCTGCAACCCTAATTCCAACAGGCTGTATCGATGAATGTCGAAGTTTGTCTCTGATGTAAGAGATGATGTTGCATTGTCCATTTGCAGCAGCATAATGACAAGGTTTTTTTAATTTATTAAGCGTATGTACAAAGGAAGTAGAAATTAGAATGGTGAGGTTCTAAATTAAGTTCTAATACGTAGATGACCAAACGAAAATAACCCAGTGGGAAAAAAAGTGCCTTTGAGATACTGCGTTATTAGAGTACTTATTAGCATGGAAAATATTGATAGAATACTAAAGGGATTATTTTTTGATGGACATAGAACTAAGAGGGTAGCAAATAGAAGGGTAGCATGATGGAACATTGGTTTGCCTACTGTAGTTTGCTCAAGGTTAGGTGGGAGCAAAAAAGAGTGTCTAATGCATATGTCCAATGATCAGACATCCTATATATGTATATGTAGAAATGCATGGAAAAAAATATGTTGTCCAAGAAAGATTTTTTATGGGTTCTTAAAAGAAAAGGTGTAGCTATAAAAGCATATGGCATGGCTTTACAAGCTAGCACCCTTCTAAGAAGGGTTTTCGCTATCGAGGATATGTGCTCTCATCTTACTGTGCACTGTGCGTGAGTGTTGGACTCTACGTCACTTCACCATGATTAAGTAAATAGAATTTGACTATTTTGCTCATCGCATCCAACATGAGTGACATGACCTAGATATGCTCAACTCTGCCAGCTTGAGCATAAGCTTAATAACTACAACTCCTAGCATAGAGTTTAATATGACTTGAAGCTTTGGGACTAACTCTTTGCTCATTTAGTGGCTCATTTGCCCGACTCTGATTATGCCAAAGAGTGTTTTTTGCACCCTAGTGACTTGGTTGTTCACATTCTTGAGCTTACTACAAACATTTCTTCAGGTAAGAGTAAGCTTGAATCCTCAAAAAGAGGATTATTGATTGGCATTGAAGGTTTCTTTTGCCATACCTATTTAATCACCTTTGAATATGTAGCTGTGTTGGTTTCGTTGTCCTTCTTTGTTTTTTAAAATTCCATTGCTTGTTTTGTTCTCTAGTTAGGCCTATTGTAAGGAGCCTTTGATGTTGTTGTAGGCCTTTGTTGACTGTCAGCATCTGGATATTGAATTAGAGCATTGGAAGACTTAAGAATCCAAATCTTTCTATTACCTTGAAAGATGTCTTGGTGAATGTGTCTGGCACTAGGTCTTGTTGAATTCTCAAGATCGTTATGCAGTTTTTTTGCAATTTCAATTGGCTTGTGGTTGATTGGTAGCCAAATCTTTGTGTAGCTTTTGTAGAAACTTTGTTCACGAGGAAGATTCTTTGAAATCCATCTCTATTTTGTATCCTCTCGAGAGTTGTGGTAGACTTGAGTAGCATTCGATGTCGTTCTATTGTTTAATTGCTCCTTAGGTATTCTAGGATATTGTTAAGGTTGTTACCTAGTGGGTATTCTACTCTTGGAGGGTCTCTGTTGCACTTCATATGCCCTAACTTTTGGTTTTGGTACTCATATCTAAGTGTTACCTCTATAGTACTCTTGTTCTTTGAAACTCCATTGTGATGCTATATTACAGAAGGCAACAATTTAGATGCTGCAAGTTGGGTTGGAGAGGTTGTGAAGAGAGGCATCATGTTCCACCACCTTGGGATACCAGTTGGTGAAGAAATTACTCACAAGACTACCTTTGATTGGGTCCAAAAATAAATAAATAAGTTCATCCTGATTCCTTTCCACTGCAAAGTTACAATAATTAATACCTTCTTCATCCCGTATTTAACATACACATCGCCACTCCTACAATTAACCCAGAAAAACTAGAGGTTGTTTTTGAAACCAATTAAGGAATTCTTATGGAGGAATAAGCTGACTGCTGGTAGACCCTATAAATGGGGTAAATGGACGGCTATCGCCAAACCAAAAGCTCATGGTGGACTAGGCATACGTGATCCTATTACTCATGACCTAGCTCTATGTGCTAGATTCTTTTGCACCCTTGAAAATTCTAATGAGATTTGGGCTATCGTGACAAGGGAGATGTTAATGGAAGCCTACATGAAATCTAAAGGCAGGTTATGGTCTAATCTTAGCCTCCAAAATAGACTTCTTCCCCCCTCTGAAGTGAAGGCTCAAGTAGATGGCTTTATTGGGAAGTTTATTGATAAATGTTGCAACGCTGTTGTGGCACTCAAGTGGAAAGAGGAAATTAGATATTGGAAAGAGACGGCTAGGCACTGGTCTCCATGGGGCCCAATTGTGGAAGATTTGAGCCTTGATAACCATTGGCTAGAAATTGCCAAGAATTTGAGTAACAAGGGTCTTAGCACCTTGGATGCTTTGTGGAATGAACAAAAAGGGGATTGGCAAACCTTAGTACATCTAAATATCTATGCAACCTAACGGTCCAGGAGGAAATTCTTGTTGGAAGGCTTCGAGAAAAGTTTTCAAGCCTAACCCAAGCCTAACCCTTCCTCCCTACTCAACACCACTAGATTGGAAAGCATGGAAGTGGCTAGGAGAGGGATTGTTTAATTCGCCTAGGACTAAGACTATCTATGAAAAGTTATGCTTTGAGGAGGAGTGGATTGATCACCTCAGCATGGTTTGGTCCAAAAAGTGGGCTGCAAGCAAATGCGGCCAAGTTCTTGGGAATATATGGAGGGCCAATTGGAAAGAAATAGACAAAATCTTTCTCTGGAAAGTTTTATTTGGATTCATTCCGAGCGGTGACAAAGCCAATCTAGGGGTCTTGTCAAAGAGTCTTGTATCAATACTTACGGAGATATTTTCTTGGACATATCACGATATGAAGGGTGTTCCACCTTTCGTAGTGTGACACACAATTTCAATGATCAGCACTACTAAAGCAGTCCAACAAAGACCTTACCCAATGAATACTAATTATGTAAATATTTTTTAGGAAGAACTTGAAATTCTTATCAAACATGGATTCATATACCCTATTGAGCACCCTAAATGTGTGTCTCCACAATATTCATTGTGCCAAAAAAGAATGGGAAACTCAGAGTGTGTGTGGACCTCAAAAAGGTTAATGCAGCCAATAGGAGAGACCATTATTCATTACCATATTCAAAAACATGTGCTTGAAAGAGTAGAAGGCAAGGTGGCTTATAGCTTTCTAGATGAGTACTCAGGTTACAATAAAATCATGATTGCACTAGAGGAACCAAGGAAAAACTACCTTCATAATGGGATTTGGGATGTTTGTATTTTGTGTAATGGCTTTTGGCTTAACCAATGCCCTTTTTACATTCCAACGATTAAAATACTACTTTCAGAGACTATTTAAGGGAGTTTTGTGAAGATTTCCTAGACGACCTTTGTGTTTATTCTTTGTGGAAAGACATCTATCATGTATATGAAAGGTGTTTGAAAAGTGTAGGTTATATCGTATCTCATTGAACCCTTTAAAATGCCAATTTTGGGTCAATGATGGAGTTATTTTAGGGCATAAAGTGTCCAATAATGGTATCTGCATAAATGAAGGCAAAATTAAAGTAGTTCTACAATTGTCACTACCCACCAACTATAAGGGAGTTCAAAGGTTCATGGGTCATGTTGGTTATTATTGACGATTTATTCTTATTTTTGCTGAGATAGCTCATCCCTTATACAAGCTTCTCATTGAATCTAAATGGACCAAAGAGTGTGACAAGGTCTATGAGCTATTGAAGAAGGCCCTAATGAGTGCCCCAATTCAAAAGGAACCTAAATGGAATGTTATCTTCCACGTGCATTTTTTCCCTCACTAGGAGGTTTATTCCCTCGTGCATTGTATATACGCCCATCACTCTAGGGCTATTTATCTTTCCATTGCACACTAAGTAATACACTCTCTGTTGTGTGCCTTGAGCTTCCTTCATCTTCTCCAAGCTGTGTGTTTTCCTGCAACCCTAATTCCAACAATTGGTATCAGAGCATGTTATGTCCTCCCGGGCTTAGTCACCAGCAACTCCAGCACACATCTGCTCACTTCTCTGATTTTTGTGAGTTTTGGCGAGCGTTTGTAGGTCAACAAATTTTCTGGGAGAACTCGAAGAACTTGGTTTGCTCAAAATTTTGATTTGGGCTTGTTTTGGCCTCCGTTTCCACTACAGATAGTACTACACATGCTACTTCGTCATTTCGTGCAAAATTTTTGTCAGTGCCATTTTCTTCATAACAGGTCCCTTATAGTCTTCTATGGTTTTTGCTATTTAGCACGTGTTGTTCCCGCTTCCTTTCTTCTCTTTTTGGGTAGTTTTCACATCAGCTGCATGCATTTGTCATGGCCGACAACAACACACATGTGTTTAAGATGTTTGCTATTGAGGATAGATTGGAAGGAGATGATTACCCTATGTGGGCTCACATGATGCAACATGTTCTTGTGTCAAAGGGTGTCTGGAATATTGTGCAGGGCATTGATGTACGTCTTGGTTCTAAGGATGTAGGCGATGTTGAGGATGTTGGAGGTCTTGCTGCAAGGATTGCTACTATTAGAATTGTTTTGCCTACAACAAAACAAGCTCGTTGGGATGTAAAAGATGTGCAGGCTCATGCATTGATTGCGTTGTCTATGAAGCACACTATTACTCCTCACATTCATTCAACAAAATCTGCAAAACAAGCTTGGGATATTATGGTTGGTCTTTATGCAAGTCGCAACAATGAGGCCAAAATTGCATTGTTGCGTAAAGAGCTGGAGTCGCAGATTATGCCTGAGGAAGATGATATGGACACTTTTCTTGCTGGTGTCAAGGATATCAATGAGCAACTTACTTTTGTAGGTGAAGTCATTTCAGACAGTTCCCTTGTGCAGAATGTTCTTGATGCCTTGCCAGATTCTTACCAGACTTTTGCTAGTACTTGGAGACTTATGACCCAAGGAAATCCTGAAGTTGTCAAGTTTTATGCATTATACACATTGCTATTGCAGGGTCGCTTTCCAAAAAAAAAAGGACTAGATAGCATGCAGTTGAATAGGCTTTTATTGCTGCTGAAAGAAAAGGTGGTAACAATAATGCAACCACTTCTCATGGTTCTTCTGTCAAGTGGAAAATCGCTTCTACTGGAAACAATTTGTCTGAAAATTATGGTGATAAGGGCAAAAAGAAGATGCATTGCCATTATTTTAAAGCTAATGATCACTTGATCAAGCAATGTCCTAAGTTGAAGGCCAAAGAGGCTAAGAAGAAAGAGGATGGTTTCACTACAATTGTTGGTTCCACTACAAATGCAGCTATTGTTGAGTTTTGTGAAAGGAGACTGTGGCTGATGTTGATGTAGAATGGACTTTTAGTGCAGAGTGCACTTATAATCTTGTTGTCCATGATGCATGCATGTCAGCTGCTGTAGACTTACATGTGTGGTATTTTGACAGTGGTGCTACAAAGCACATTATCTCACATCGTGATTTGTTCACCTCTCTTGAGTCTGTCCCTCATGGGAATTCAGTTACTTGTGCCAACAATGCCTCTTATCCGGTTCAGGGAATTGGAAAGATTGTGTTTACTACTGCAAATGGTAGTTCTTTCATACTTGTTAATGCGCTTTATGTACTTGGGATCAAGAAGAATCTTTTGTCTGTATCCGCACTTGCTAGACTTGGTCTTGTAGTCAAATTTGTGGATGATAGATGTACAGTACATGATCTCAATTTTGGTGATGAAATTGTTGCATCTAAGATTTTATGCAGTGGGCTGTATAAGCTCACTTTGTATGACAAGTGTGGGTATAAGTTTGCAAATGCAGTTGTGGATTCAAAGGCTATTTCAGATGCAAAACTTTGGCATGCGCTTTTTGGTCATCTGAATTTTGCAAGTTTGCTGCGTTTGTAGAAAATCTAATATGGTTACTTCTTTGCCGCCTCTTGAAGCACCTATCAAACATGTTTGTGAAGGGTGTATTTTTTGTAAGATGTAGTGTCCAAAGTTTCCAAAGGATGGTTCAATTAGGGACACACGCAAGTTGCAGCTTGTGCATAGTGATGTTTGTGGGCCCATGCAAACTCCGTCCTTGGGCAATTACCTTTACTTCGTGACCTTCATTGATGATTACTCTAGGTATACATGGGTATTTCCGGTTAAAGAAAAGTCCGAAGTATTTATGTGCTTCAAACAATTTTTGGCTATGACTAAAAATGTCTCAAAATGTACTATGGTCACCCTCCGTTCCGATCGAGGAGGGAGTATATGTCTCATGAATTTAATGCATTTTTGGCTAGTTGTGGGATAAAACACCAATATTAGTGCCTTATACGCCTCATCAAAATGGTGTTGCTGAGAGGAAAAACACGTCACTTATGGAAATGGAACGATGTATGGTCAAAAGTCAAGCTTTGTTGCGTTTGTTTTGGCTTGAGGCCATCATGTGTGCCACTTATGTAATTATCAACAATAGAATGGTAACATGACACTTGTATGTCCTTGGACACTTTTGTGTCTTGTTAAGTGTCCATTTTGCTTGAATTATTTGAAGAGTATGAAAATGAATTTCTAGGTGCTATATATCCACAAAGTTGTCTTATGAGCTGAAAAAAACTTGATATTTTTTTTTGAATATTGATCTCAACATTAACCTTACTCTAGCACAATATTTTTGAACCTAAACTGTGTGAAAAAACGGGTCCCATTTTTTGTTTTTTTTCAAAGTTTTGCAACTATACCACTCTAAACTTCATGTTTGTGAGGTTTACATTGATAGAGGATAAGCCTTCATAGTTCTTGACATGTTTTGATGCTTCTAGGGAGAACTAAGTGTTAAAATTGACAGTTATGACCAACTTACAAGAATTGCATAATCCTGTTTTTGGCCAAAATTAACACTTTTATGAAATTTTTGGTGGCTTTCTTGATATCCAAATGCAATTTTGATTGTGTAAGTGGCATGCATAACATAGAGCTAATGTTCCTTGAGTTTTGGGGAATCTAATACTCTATATAGCATAGTATATAATGATGGTTGAGTTTTTTGATTGTTGAAGAATATGATACATTTTAGTGTAGCAAGTACGGGTTTCTCAATATTGCTAGTTTCTTAGGCCAATTGTGTGTATTTTGTAGGTAGTAACCATATCTAATCATCATAAACTACATATTTGGCTAGATATTGAGTAGTTTCTATGGGATTCTAGAGGTCGGGAGGGCCATAACCGGCTCTCCCTCTCTCTTGTACACAATTAGCAATGCCCTAGTCCACTATATATAGCAGGCTCTTTTTTGTCTTGCTTTCCCATGTGGGATTTGTGCATCCTCCATGTGGTATTTCCATGTCCTATTGCCCTCCAAATCCCCTAAAAGAACTCCATTAACTTACATCAGAAAGAATTCTTTTATCATCCTCTGAATTGCCTGTCATTCCTTGCTCGGTAACCTAACGAGCATCCATGAAGGCACACCTACAGAGGTGGTCAAGCTGACACATAACTGGCCCCTGGCAAAACTTCAACTATTCATAACTTTGCATGTTTGAAATCCCATTTCTAATCCAAAAATAGTGACATGCACTATAAGTCAAGAACTTTAGGCCCATACACTTACTTCCACCATTATCACCATTTGCATTTGATCCATCCGATAGGGATCTACTGGAAACCACTTTAACTTTCAAACTGCCATAACTTGCACTTTGTACCTCTGATTGAGGAGCTGTTTGGATCAACTTGGAGAACACATCAAGGGCCACCTATGACACTTCCATTTTGGCACTTTTAACACTTGGACCTGCCACCTTTGATGGGCAGCATAACAAAGCACTTTAGCCCAAAAACCACATTAAGTATACACATCCGCTGCCCTTTGCCTACCCTTGAATCACAACTTTGGCCTACCCTTATGAGCACACATAGCCATGCTTTGCACTCTTCATAGAATCAAACAACTTAAACTACAAAAACATGGTCATTGAAGGCCTTGAGTAAGGTCTTGTGCATTAGCACCATTGATTAAACCACCCATGTAGTGTTCCTTGTGCATAGATCACTAGCATTTGTTGTAGTGGGGACTGGCTTCCATGTGGCAAAGTTCTAGCCCAAATAGGGATTCATGCCTCTAAGGCAATAGCACATTCTATATTGCTTGGCCCAATGCACAAGAGAGATGTCAATGCATGGCAAAGTTAATTTTGGACACGCATTATGAATGATGTAACTTCTCGACTTTGAAGTATTAATGGAATCCAATGAATTACCTTTCTATTTTGTGTTCTCTTGTATTTATGTTTTATTACATTTGTAGTGTGAAAAATATTTATTGTCCTTTGAAATTTTTTTGAAAATTTCCTTCATACGTCTATTATATAGACTAGTGTCGCATTGGGGGGTGTGCAAACACTTAATATTCATTGAAATTCATGCTCCCTTGGATTCCTGAGGGATAGAGGAGTGAATTTAGAGGCAAAAAATAATGGCCACAAGGTCGCACAGATCAACCAAACAAGGCTTCCTGCTTGGATGATTTGCTATTGTGCTGGTAAGACCCATCGACTTGAACATTCTGTCAAAATTTTCTCAAACCTGCTTGTCCTTGTTTCCAAGCTTTCCATTTGAGTCATTGTTAGTTGTGGCTTTGCATAATTCCCTCCAGAGCTCCCAATGGTTAGCTACCTTGTGGCTGGAGCTGTTTTGAGCGTCATCTTGACATCAGTTTCTTGGATGAGCTTTCTTCAAGAGTGACACTCAACCTCTCGAGCCCTTGACCTTTGACTATCTGACACTCATTGAGTTTCACAATACATGAAACCTTTGTACTTAAAATTGTATAACATGTAGAGAGAAGACCTTAGCCATCATAATCCATCTTCACAAGAATACAAACAAAATGAAAATTAAGGGCAAATTCATTGAAATTCATGCTCCATTGGCTTCCTGAGGGGTAGAGTAGTGAAATTAGAGGCAAAAAATCTTGGCCACAAGGTCACACAGATCAACCAAACAAGGCTCCCTGCTTGGTTGATTTGCTATTGTGCTGGTAAGACCCATCATCAACTTGACCATTCTGTCAAAATTTTCTCACCTGCTTGTCCTTGTTTCCAAGCTTTCCATTTGAGTACTTGTCAGTTGTGGCTTTGCATAATTCCCTCTAGGGCTCCCGATGGTTAGCTACCTAGTGGTTGGAGCTATTTTGAGCATCATCTTGACATGAGTTTCTTGGATGAGCTTTCTTCAAGAGTGACACTTAACCTCTCGAGCCCTTGACCTTTGACTATTTGACACTCATTGAGTTTCAAAATGCATGGAATATTTGTACTTAAAATTGCATAACATGTAGAGAGAAGACCTTAGCCATCAATAATCCATCTTCACAAGAATACAAACAAAATGAAAAATTAAGGGCATTACCCTTTGGAGGTAAATCATAGAATCAAAGCATGGATTGTTGAAGCATTTTCAAGTCCACAAATATATTGTTCCACTTTGTGTAAGGAAATTCCTTTTCTAAATATCTTGAGTAGTTTGGTTTAGCTTTTTTCCTTGTCTTTGGCATGCATGCAATGTAGAATGAAGACATTGTGTCCTCAATGTGTAGGTATGTCCCAATGTGAGAGAGCACATCTTCATTTGAAACCTTCTTTGCAAGGTTGACCTTGCACAGAATGGAAAACGGGTTCTCAACAAAGCCTCATTGGGAGAAGTAGATAGCCTTATAGGCCTAAGTGTTGATTCCAACTTTGTCACAAGCATGTTGCACGTCATCTCACCGACTACATTTGCCAACTTATGCATCAACTCCTTGTTGACCGCATCACTAATGTGCTTTCCCCCGGCGGGTGAGCGCAAAATCAAAATCGCATCACCTGTATTGAGACAATTAGTGAGAATGTTGACTTGATCTTCTTGGCTCAATCCACTGCATGCCTCTTCAATAAAGTTCCTGGCTTGCAACAAATAAAATGTGAGTGGTGAGTATGAAGTGCAGACATGTAGTTGCAAGTGAAGAATGAATCACCTTGTGGCCAAAACTTATCGTTTGCATATTTCACCCCAATGTGCAAGAGTCTCAATGGATAAAAATGTACGCTTATGTTCTCTTGCACCAAGGGGGGTATCTTTCAAGTGCATGATCATGCTGCCAATATTTGAAATGATGGCCTCCTTCTTCTGCATTTCTTGTTGGAGGGTTGTAACCTCTCTATCCAAAGAGGCATTCTTTTCTTGTAATGCCAACGTATTGCACTGAACTGCTCAGCATTGGAGCATCCATCAATGCAAAGAATCACTTGCATCCATTGACAATCGCTTGGAATAGCCTAGTAGGCTTGCCTTTCCTCTCCCGACATATTGAAGAAATGTGAAGATGCTACTGAATGTTGAATGGAAGTGGCTCATAGAGTCACATGGATACAAATGTCCATCTACCAAAAGGTCAACATTAGTGTCACCAACAACAAGAAATTCTTGTGATGATCTTTGCTCACCCACATGTGCTGATTTTGATGCAAACTCTGTGGGAAAACAAATATGTAATCTTGTAGTATACAAAGTACATGGTGGGAGGGACAAGGTTTGTGATGTCACTGAGCACCATAGTAGTTGATTTTGATGCAAACTCTGTGGGCAAACAAATATGTAAGCTTGTAGTGTGCAGAGTATGTGGTGAGGGACAAGGTTTGTGATGTCATTGAGCACCATAGCAATTGACCCTAAGAAAGTATATGCGAGAGAGAGAGAGAGAGAGAGAGAGAGAGAGAGAGAGAGAGAGAGAGAGAGAGAGAGAGAGAGAGAGAGGAGTGGGAGGGAAGAGAGAAGAGGGAGAGTGGGAGGAGGAAAAAAAAGAATATGGAGAAAAGTGGACTTTTAGTGGATGTAAAAAAATTTCAATTTTTTAAAAAAAAAATATGTGTATAGATTGGTGGGATTTTCAGCTAAAAATAAGTTTTTTTTTGAAAAATGTTCTTTTTTTACTCTTATCTATGCATGCTTTTGATAATGTGTCATGGGAAATTGAAAGGAGGGAGTAGTTAATGCCACACTCCCTTTTCAACCTTCACTTTCCAAAAGCTAGTGAGAGAAAGGACTCCATCCTATATGTGCCTAAAAAAGAGAGGCTAAAGAAGCATATTAAAAACTAGCTCCATGAATGTGTGTCCCCTTAACCCTCCACAACATTAGCTTTAATCCCTTAAAATTACAAAGTCTTATATGGACCATGGTAGGCCCATATTTTTTCTAATGTTTAAAGCTCGTATTTTCCCTAATCTACTCACACTTGATGGAATTGGCCCATCTACGTATCTTGGACTCATCCTAAGATTTCAACAGCATCATACCAAGTTCAATTCGGTCTATTCATGATCAACTTCTCCATTGATTACAACCTGAATTTTTCAAGCTTACCTCTCTAGTCTTCCTGCATACCTTTGTGTTGTGTGTGTGTGGAGGATCCTTTGCTACCTTTGGAGGTACCAAAATTTGGCAAAATAGGTGTAAGACAGTGGGGCATTTCCCTAAATGAAACCATGCCCTTTGAAGGGTCAAAGCTGTTATAGCCATATTGGGCATCTCCACATGGGCAAGTGCCAATTGGGAAACGCTTGTATCCGCCATTCAACTACCTATTAGGAGATTCAAGACAAAGCATTGACTGACCTGCATGCTTGTCAACTATATGCCGTCGTAACCTTTTGTGGTGTATTTGATCGGACCTGCATGGTGCCTTTCAACTCAGCCCATAACCTCTTTGGGTCTGCCCCAGCAAGGTCACATGATCTTGTGTGATGAATTTGGCACCAATAAAGCCCCTCAAGTGTTAGATTTAATGAGTACTAAGTAGCAATTTTAGTGGTGTACTTAAGTACTTAATGAAGAGATATAAGACATACACAAGAAAGATCACAGAGAGAGAGAGAGAGAGAGAGAGAGCAATACTTGCGTCTTGGAAAGAAGGCCATTGGTACAAAGTGGGTTTTGATGCTGAAACATTTGCCCAATGGTAATATTGATTTCAATAAGGCAAAGCTTGTTGCAAAAGGTTATACTCAACAAAGGGTAATGATTATAAAGAAACTTTTTCTCCCACTTGTCGTATGACTATTGTTCATTTCATTTGTGCATTGACAAATTATTATAGATGGGATGTACATCAGTTTGGTAGATTTATATGATGACTAATATGAGGAAGCGTGTGTAGTGCATCCTCATTTTTTTGTCAAGAAAGGACAAGAAAAGAAAGCATGCAGATGTAATAAAGCATTGTATTGTTTAAAGAAATCTTCTCATACTTGGTATGTGTATCTTATTGTTGTTGTATACATGGATGATTTTTTGCTCATTGGTTTGAATGATACCCATAAGGCTGAATTTAAGGTTGATTTGAATGCCACATTTAAGAGTTCAAATTGTGGCTTGTTGTTCGTTGGGTCAACAACACAACATAACTCAATCTCATTCTTTGCGAGTTATGAAATGCTGCAGATTATGGCTGTAAAGATCATTTGCAATGAGTAGCTAGTCTAGTTGAAGAAGTCGGGGTGCAATGGCACTTCTAGGTTGTACATACAAAGCCAGTTTACCCCTTGAACTCTATTTTAGGTCTAACCTATGGTAGCCTTAGTATATGAGGTACCTAGGTCATGTTGTAAAGGAACTTTTATCATAATCAAGTTTTAAGCTGCCATCGACTGTGTGTGAGAGAGGAAGAGAGAGAGCGTGAGCTTCATCCTGATGCTACTCCCCACTCGTTCAAACAAAGTATGTGCAAACTGTGCTAAGTTGATTTGGACTTTATCATTGCAAAACAATTGCCAACCAATTGCCAATCCTATGAAAATAGGTTTGAAGTTAAGTCTACATGAGGTTGGAGATCCTGTAGATGTTACCCTCAACCAAAAAGTTATTGGTTGCCTCATTTATGTATGCATTGCAAGGCCAAATATCTAGTTTGCAATCTCACAAGAGATCATCTTGGCTTATGTGCCAACACAGGACAACCTTGCAAATTTGTTCCAATAGGCATTGCCTCGTGAGAAGTTTGAATCTTTTTGCAAAGCTTTGGGCTTGCTCCCCTATGTGGAGTGATCATGTCCATTGCCAAGAGGGATTTCTCTCATTAGGAGGTTCTTTTTCCCCATGCTTTGTATATGTGCCCACCACTCTAGGGATATCTGATCTTGTATTTGCACACTTAGTAATATATTCTCTATTGTGTGCCTTGAGATTCCTCTCCATTTTTGAGTTGTGTGATAAATCACCAATTGAGACAACACTCATTTTTGTCTAAATCACAAATTTAAATAGCACAATTGTTCCATACATATTGTTGATTTTAGTAAGGTGTAGATGACCGACTCATGCACCATTTCTATCTTGTACAAAACACCGATTCTCATGATATAGTGAGGACAATTTCTTTTAAACTTGGGGTTATGTTATGAAAATATTATTTAAATAATTCTTTTTTATTTTTAATCCACTTTGATATCCTATTGGTGAGAAACCAAGGGGATCAACCATGGAAAGCTTATCGTACCATGTAAGTACATGGAACACGGGTTATTCAAAAAGTTATATAAGCATATAAGTTCGAAGTAGGCCCCCAAAAATTTCCCTTCTAAATTTATAAGTTGGGAAGGAGGATATAAGTCTCTATTTAGGAGGGAGGAAGGAAAAAGAGGAACATATCTACTTTCCATGAAGGCTATCAATAACATAAATGTCCATTCACATAAATCAACTCAAGTTTATTTGTATTTACACATCGCCGTTGAGGATTACCTACGAAATATTGTTGTTAGTTGTCTCTCTTATGATATGAGGGTTATTAAGCCTTAGGAATAAGGAGAATATCATCAAGGTATTGACACAAACTAGTACTAAAAACACAAAAAGATAGTTTTACTTATTTTTTCATAGTGTGTTTTCAAAAAATGTACAAAACCTTATATGTAATGTAAGGGGTACAAATCATTCTTTTCATTACAGCTCTTATAAGTGCAAGAAGAGGGGTCACAATTACCATATACTAGTCATAAATAGGGGGCCTTGTAAAACTCTCCGCTCGTTGGTGGATCACAGGTAGCGTGCCCTTTTCTATAAAGTCTGGATTCCTTTAGGTGAGAAATACAATCTAATGTGTGCTTAATATGTATTGAGAAATGAGTAGATGATGCCTCAAGGACTTAAGGAGTAGATGCATTGAAAGATGAGTAGATGATGACTCAAGGACTCATTCATTTTGGGCGGCCTCTTTTTGTACAATAAACAACAAAGTCTATTTGTCTTTCATTTATCTATAAGTGTGGCAAAAACCTCTTTTCAGCTATGCAAACTCTATTTTAAACAATGTAGTTTACTTTTTACCAAAAGTAGTATGTGCCTCTCTTTTGAGCTCAACTTTTGAGTTAACTAATACAAGAAAATATACGCACGAGGGAGAATCTCACTCATGCACTATGTGCACTGTCATGCATAACATGTCTCATCTAGGCCTCTTGACCAAACAAAAATAATTAAAGAGTTATGAAAACTTGTTAGCATGTTAAGGTTTAGGCTGTTGGGGTAAAGCCCCATGTGTCCGGTTAGGCCAGGTGCCCGCCCACTATACTTATTCATTATGTACATAATAGAATAAGGGGGCTCATATGTAGACAGTGAGTTTTAGCCCCTTCAAACACAAGGTCTCCTCTTCTCCTCTCTTTTCCATTGCTGCGCACACACAAACACACGCTCTCGCTCGCGCACTTCAACTGGTATCAGAGCTCAGGAATTGGGAGCACCATTGGAGCTCAGCAGGGAAGCAGGCAGAGAAGCAGCAAAAACTGCAGCACGTTTTTGCAGATCTGTTTTGACCTACCAAAACATCTTTATTCAAGCCGATTCTCTCGGTGCATGCCCGATTTTTCGTCTTCTTCAACTTTGCAGAAGAAAGTTTTCTCAAAATCTTCACCAATTTTGAGATACGTCACTCAGACTGCCTGCACGTCTAGGGTACACAGGTGCAGATATTACAGATCTGTTTTGAACAATATAAACAGCACATTTCAGGTCCATTCCCGCTTGGCCCAACCGTTTTCGCGTGGTCTACAACTTTGCATAAGGAAGTTTCTACAAATTTTGAGCGATTTGGAAGATATGTGCTGACAGGCTGCAGGGTATTCAAAAGGTTGAAGATTATGTATACATATTGTGGTGATTTGGTACATTCAGAGAGCTCAGATTGAGCTTTTGTCATTCTCTTGTTTTGCGCATTGATGTTTTTCTCTCAGTGAAGAGAGTGTGGGTTGATATTTTCAACACATTTATGCGCATACATTGAGAACACTTTGTGGATGTATGCATTCTTGTGGACTCTTAGGTTCAAGAGTGGCTTCATCACAGGTTATGTGCATTGACTTATGCGATTGAGCAAATTTCGGAAAGTGTGGTGCACGGATTTGTAGAGAGATTTGCAAGCATTTATAGCATGATTGTGAGCTGAATTTTCAGCTCATTTGGATGCTCTTTGATACACATTTGGTACATGCTTGATGCTCGTTTATATTGCCATGTGGATGCACATGATGTGCACTTTTTGGCAGATGGTATTCTTCGCCTTGCAATGGCATATGTGGGCTGATTTTTAGCTATTTTGAGCATCAATTTGTGTCATATTTTGGTTGGTTTGCATCCAAGTTTATGCTAGTATATGCTTCGCTTGTAGAGTGCGGTTGATGCACTTTGTGTTTCGGATTACAGGATTGTTTTCCAAGTTTAAGGAGTTGAGACTTTGGGGTAGCTCATGTATACTTGAGTGCGGATTTTGTGCATGATTTGCTCATGGTTTTGAGCATGTTTATGGCATGTATGGTTATTATGGTTAGATAGCCAAATACTGCCGAAACTCTGCCGGATTTTTCTTGCGAGTTTATTTGTTTATGCGCATGGTTTGCAATCTTGTTTTGATTGCATTTGGCACTCAGTGGTGCTTTGTCATAGTGTTTGGCATCACATTGGTAGAGTGTTTGCTCACCAGATTATGTCATTTGACATACATGTGGTAATCTCTTCAGGAGGGAGATTGTTGATGATAGTTTCATCGATTACCACATAGTGCTCTTGGATTAGAGCGGATGTTTTGGCATCATTTGAGCGGTTTTGCTCACTTTGTTTCGTTACATTGATCGCCATATTTGATGATACTTCTCTTAGACAACTTATGCCAGCTTATGTTGTATTTTGACAGTACTTGGTGTATGAGTTAGCCAGGCTTTGGCTATTGTCAGTTGATCGATTTGTGCTTGGTCTTCTCAGAGGTTATCGCCATGGATTTGGCATGTACATCATTGTCAGGGTTTGTGCTTTTCCATACAAAGTTTGATGGTTCAAACTTTGAGCATTGGAAAGCAGGTATGCATGATCCATTGACTCAGTTGGGCCAAGTGTTGCCACTACAAGGCATGGATGCTAGGCCAGATTCAATGACTGATGATGAGTGGGAGGACTTGGATGAGCTTGCACGTTCAATGATCATGTTACACCTTGGTGAGTCTGTCTATCGCATTGGGTTGGATGCATGTACAACTAGAGAGTTATGGAAAAGATTGTGCAATGCTTTTGGCACAAATGAGTCTAGAGAGATGCCTACAGTCAAAGGACGATCTTGCAGACATAGAGATGTTGTGTGTTGGCATTGTGGTCATACAGGGCATGTACGTAGGCGTACATGCCCTGTATGTACGTAGGCGTACATTGTGGTCATACAAGCCATGTACGTAGGAGTTGTTTTCGGCGGATGAGACAGCACGAGAGACAACACAAGAGGGATGCTATCACTTTGGATGATGTGGGAGCAGATGTAGCGTATGTGGCTACACATGACGGAGATGTTGCATTTGCTTCCATGTTTACTCTTGACTTTCTTATGTCGGTTTTTGACGACACATTACCTTCGCATTGGATACTAGATGTGAGTGCTAGGTTTCATGTCACGCCGAGTCGTGAGTGGTTTAGCACATATGCTAGTGGTATGCTTGGACATGTGTGTCTAGCTGATGGTTCAGTGCATGACATAGTTGGTGCAGAAGATGTCAGAGTATCATTGCCGAGTGGTGCATCATACATGTTGCGAGATGTACGCCATGTGCCAGGTTTGACGTAGAGCTTGATCTCTGTGAGTCACTTACGAGACAGCGGATGCCAGGTAGTGTTGGATGAGCACAGTTTCCGATTGCATCGTGGACAACTAGTCATAGGTAGAGGTGCTATTGTTGGCACGATTCATGCCATGGGAGTACGCCATGTGTGAGACGACACATTTTTCATGAGTACGCAGCCATGCAGAGAGATGGGGCATGTCTCCTTTGTAGATAGGTTGCATGATGCTCCAGCTTGGGAGCATGTTGAGCCAGTTGTGCAGACAGTTGTGCAGCAAGGCATGTCATTCGTGGATACGATGACAGATATGGATGGCTTGAGTGTTGAGGATTTAGCCGTGATTCAGTCATTCATGGATATGCTTAGGCCAGAGGCTGATGTATGTGAGTTAGAGCTAGACATTGCTCTTACCATACAGGGTTCAGGACAGACAGATGCTCTTGGTGCGCATGTGACATGCGATGGACACGAGGATAAATTCTAGGGATTGGAGTTCGGGTGTCAGGGTGATTTTCATGAGTGTAGTTCTGAGCTAGATTTGACTGAGATGGTCAAATTGGCAGATATTGCTAGGATTGCATCAGCATTCGGGAGTCTACGAGATACTCCTCTCGCGATCGACATTGCATTTGCAGTGGGAGCAGTTAGTCGTGCAGTGACTAACGTTGGACTTGAACATAGGGGTACTTTGCAGCATATGGTGAGATACCTGCAGGATGTGTGCGGCTTTGGTGAGGAGTATGGTATCGATCGCTCTATACTTCCTCTACAATTAGAGCTAGATGCACACAGATTCAGTGAGCCAATGGGTGTTGGCTAAGGTCATACTTGTGATGGCCTTGTACAGGTTTTGTACGGTTTTCTTTTCTCTCTTACGGCCACATTGGCCTTTACGTGGGAGGTTGTTGGGGTAAAGCCCCATGTGGCCGGTTAGACCAGGTGACCACCCACTATACTTATTCATTATGTACATAATAGAATAAGGGGGCTCACATGTAGAGAGTGAGTTTTAGCCCCTACAAACACAAGGTCTCCTCTTCTCCTCTCTTCTCCATTGCTGCACACACACAAACACACGCTCTCGCTCGCGCACTTCAGAGGCCAACTGGCACCAGACACCCATTACATTGACCATACTAACCTAATCTATTCTTTTGATCATATAGAAAAATAATGAGTAGTGAAGTATTCCAATCCTCACACTGAGCTCCACCAACACTCTATGTCTACCCTTCTTCTTCCTTGCACTTTGCGCACATAGTACAAGTGGTATCAGAGTTGAAGCTTGTGATGCTACTCGTCTCCCGATGTTTCCCTCTTTCAGACGAGCTTCACATTGCCAACAGACTGAATCCCAAAGCTTCCATGGCTATGGAGGCATTGTGAGCTCAACACATAGACCTCACATGTCAAGGTGGCAAGGGGTTGAAAACCACAAGCCACAAGGGGCTAGAGATTGAGCTTTTTGTGAGCTCAAAGAGAGAGAGAGAGAGAGAGAGAGAGAGAGAGAGAGAGAGAGAGAGAGATAGTTTTATTATTGTCCTTGGAGGTCAAATATGACCTATGGGACCAAATGAACATGTCACGTGGTGTGAGTAGAGGTCATAAGTGACTCTCGATGCTCAAAAATGGCTGAAATGAGTGTCACAATAGAGAGCCAACATCGTGGTTGGGAGAGGAAGTTATGTAGGGAGAGCTCATGGCTGAATATATGGGGAAAAGAGGACCTAATGTGGTCAAAAGCTGAGCACTCAAGTAGTGTGTGGTACTCACTCTCTCGCACTTTATGAGGGCATAAGGTGCAAAGTCAATGAAACTCCTCGCCAGTACCCCAACGTCCTGTCTCGCAGCGTAGAGAATGGGAGCTAAGACGAATGGAGGCAATGGTGCAGATCGCACTCAACGGGATGGGCTCAAGGATGTAGGGATGGGTTCGGTTACCTCGTTCAGAGAAGAAGAGAGATTTGTAGTTTGGGGCAATGTGTGTGGTGTAATGGCTGAAGCGAAAACCTCCGGATTTCTCCCAAGCCGTGATACATTGGCGTTGTAAGAAGGCCTCATTAACTTGGGAGTCGATTGACGCATCCTTGACCAAGTGACATGCATCCCATCTTCCAAACCATTTCTTGATGTCAAGCATCCACCCCGAACTTAGTATTTTGCTCTTGCATGTCTTTTGGACCTTTTGACTTGCTTCATATGTGATTCTAGGAAGTCGATACAAAGGGCTACATTGTGTCTTAAGCATGTACTCCACAACTCTTTGCATACCCAATATCTCAATGAGAAGCGATTTGGACTCAAGAAGTAAGAGCATGTAGGGTGTTTGTGTCTTGACTTGGAGAAAGTTGGGGAGAAAGTGCTTTTGGACATTCTCAAACTCTTTCCAAGTAGACTTCCCAATGCTACCACCCCACACCTCCACTCCATAAAGAAGCACCGGTGTCACCAATGTGTCAAAGAGGTACCTTTTGAGAGCCCAACACTTGATCTCTCCAGCATTGCACATGTTCTCAAATGCATAATAAGCCCTCTTTCTGGCTTCCAAGCAACGCATTGAGCAATCCTTCCATTTATGATTGGATGGAACCTCAAGGCCAAGGTACTTGAAGATATCTACCACTTCAAGGTGCTCATTGTTGTATACAACTCATGGATGTTAATCATTGAGGGTCTTTACAAGCATAACCTTGGTTTGTAAAGTTGCTCATTATTGTATGCAATGCATGGATGTTCGTTATTGAGGGTCTTTACAAGCATAACCTTGGTTTTGGATCCATTCACAATCAGCCTGCTATGTAGGCAAAACCGTTCCAAGACACTCATAAGCTTTTGTGTATCTTCTAAGGTATGTGCCAAGAGCACTACATCATCAGCATAACGCAAAAGCATGATCACCGCATTTCCGATCTTAACCTCTTCTATGCCTTCTTGTTGCATAAAATCAAGAACCATGCATTCCAATTCATCAATGAGTAGCCCAAAGAGGGTTGGGGAAAGTGGGCATCCTTGTTTGACACCAATGGTGCTTGCAAAAAATTCTAAAATTCCATCTCCCATACGTAGTCGATATATTACTTTTTGGTAGATGCGAAAGATTGCATGCATAAATTCTCTCAGCACTTGAAGGCTTTGCATATGTCTCCAAAGATTTCATCGCGGTACCATGTCAAAAGCTTTCTTGAAATCCACAAAGCAACAATACAACTTTTTTTCTTTCAATCGAGATGCTTCCATAAGAACTCAAAGAGTGACAAGGTGATCAATAGTGCTATGATGCTTTCAAAAACCTGCTTGGCCAAGCGCACGTTTGCCGTTCTTTTCAGCCCATTCGCCATCAATGAGCCAACCATTATAGTGTGATATTTGTTCACATTGTTTACATCTCCTCCTTTGTGCAAAGATTTGATCCAATTTGCACTCCTATTATGAGGCATGCCATGCTCCTGAAGTGCAGGGTTAAACATATCGCGTATCCAATATTGTGTTTTCTTGCTTGTCCATTTATTCATTTCAGTCTTGACACCTTGAAGGTCCCCTGCCTTGCGAGTAGCAAGTTTCTCAAGCGCGCGGCATACATGTTCAATGGTAAAGAAGGGAGGCATAAACGAAAGGGAGCTACAACACTACATCTTATCAACATTGGGTTGTTCATAGAGGTTCTTGCAATGCGTATATATATCCTCAAGAGTCAAGTCACCAAAACTCTCAACACGCTTGCGTTTTAGATTTTTCCAAAACTTGCCACATGCATGTGATTTCTCTTGTGCCAAAAGAAGTTGTTTTTTGACTTCCCACCTTCTCCTCTTTTTTTGAGCAAGTGCTTTGTATGTGTGTAAACGTTCCAAGTAAACTTCCTTGTCTTTGCTTGCATCCAACCTTAGCAAGTGTTTTCGGCTTGACTACATTCCATGTCAAACCATTTCTTCTTGGTGCTACCCTTCTTAGACCTTTTGTAAGACATGTGTTTCACTGAAAATCATTCCTTCGCACAGGAGCAAATTACTTCTTTAAAAACTTTCCACTTGCATTCTAATGTTGGGCTCTCTTGATGCTTTGTCATGCTTAACAGTTGGTCTACCATATCAGCATATACAAGTGCTCGTTTGAAGTCTAGACATAGGTATGAATGATTCACATCATGATTGAAGGCTACATGCTTGGGTCTTTTACCACACTTGAGCTCAATACATAACATCCTATGATCCGATTCCGAATTCCATTCACCAAGTGTAAAGCTTTGTATGCATTATAGAGTGGCTTTCAAAAACAACATATAGTCAATCACGCTATCACCATTGTGCTTTCTACATGTGTTAACCCTCACGGCTCACGGACACTCTATCACCTACGACGGACGTTGTAACCTACGGCGGACATTGTATTATTTATTTGGTAGAGTCAGGTACCGGGCTTGTCGGTCCAATAGGAAAAGGGTAAGAGTGATCGCCGATGAGAGGCGCACTCTAACTGGAATATTCAAGGGATTAGTTGGCTAAGCATGGGCGTCGAAGTGTGAATGGGGTGAGCTCATATAAAAGTCAACTAAACCTAAAATCCACTCATTCTCTCATTTGTGCAATTGAAGAGTGCTCTTGCTCCATCTCCTTCTTCTTCTTCTTCATCTCTTTGTGTGTGTGTGTGTGAGAGAGAGAGAGAGAGAGAGAGAGAGAGAGAGAGAGAGAGAGAGAGAGAGGGAGTGTGTGGGCGATCGAGCATTACGAAGGCATGACGCAGGTGAAGCGGTTGAGCGCGGCGTAGCGGCGTCTCCTTCTTCTTCACGGCGAGGAATCCTCCACGAAGCAAGCGTAGAGCGGTGAGTGACACACCATCGCCTTCTTTGAGTTTACTAGTTTAGGCTTGTTGTGTGCTTGGAGCCATTTGTGGCTCGCACACGGTGTATCGGCAAGTTCCTTGCATTGACACGTGCGACATACGCGCACATTTTTGGCGCCGTTGCCGGGGAATGCCATACATGAAGCTCGAGTAGCACTCTGTGCTTCTCCGTGGTGCAATTTCTATTGTAGGAAAGGTAAGGAAGGAGTGTGTGTGTGTGTTGAGAAGAGGGATTTGCTGTTATACTGTGTGCTTTTTTTGTTAATGGAGTTTTCAAAGGTACTGTGTTTATTCTCTCTGTATTAAGGTAGTTAGTTTTCTTTGTTAATAGAGATTTCAAAGGTTCTGTGTTTATTCTCTGTGTATTAAGGTAGTTAGTTTTCTGTGTACAGTAAGTAGGAAGTAGATTAGGGAGAGTTAATAGAGTGTGTTAGTGTGTAAGAGTAGGTGTATTAGTTAGAAGTAGGGAGAGAGAGCGTGTGTGTGCTCTCGCGCAGGCCGCGGCGGATTTATCTTTTTTTTATAAATAAAAATAAAAATTTAAAGGTAGGCCTGAGATCGGGAATATCTCCCACACCCAAGCCCAAGCTCACGCTCGGGCCTAGGCCTCAATCGCCTTTTAAAAAAACGAATTTTAGCTTCACACGTAGCTGAAAAATGATTTTTTGAGGACCAACGGAACGTCAGATGCCCGAAAATTGTGTTGTAAAGCACACAGCGACCCTTTAAGTGATACGCTTGTTTCGAGACATCACAAACTTCAATCAAAAAAATCAAACATTAAAAAAACATCAAAAACACGAAAAAATAAAGTAGAAAACGGGGTGCAAAACACCCACAAAACAATGCAAGTAACCTTTGAGGGTACTTGCCAACACTTGTAGGGCACCCAAAGCACATGTATCTACGCTCTGGTCGTGTGCTAGAGTCCGAACAACTAGCTAGTGCTTCGATTTACGGGGGTACTCACTATCCTTCCACGCTAGGGTCTACGTCCTCGGCGGGGACCGAAGGTAGTGCAACCCAAGACCCAAATATAGCGGCTAGCGACTCTTCCTCTGACTTCGATATTATGGAAGAGCATCTTACACAAAGCCCCGGGGCAACAAATGAAATCGTACCTAACTGGGCCCAACAACCTAGAACTAGTGTTTTTAGCCGTTTGATGGAAACTTTTAGTAGAGCTACGCGCTCTGAACCTACGGCTAGTGAAGTAAACGAAGGGGGTGGGGAAGTAGAATCACCATTCACATCTCCTGTAGACCCCACACTCCCTCAGAATGTCCACGTGGACATTCCACCTACCTCATTTAATGAGGGCCTTACCGAGCTACCACCTTCCAAAGTCGCCTCTAAGGTAGCGGTGACTAAAAGTCAAAACACGGGAAGCAACATTGCATCCACCTCACGGGAACCCTCTAGTACACCAAGTTTGGACGGGGTATTTCTCAATGAAAATTGGGAATATGACCTACACACGAAGACTTTGACCGACCTATACATGGGCTACACATACCTTGTGGGTTGGTTAGAAGTTGTACAATCTACATCTAGTGCCACTAGTCTAGAGGAACAACAACACATGATCTGCAATGTCATCCATAGGATTATCCGGTCCGAGAGGCAAAATCGAGGAATAAACATACCTTCGACGGGTCCTATGCGATTTTTAGACATGGGCAAAGGGAAACAACCCACTCTATCACAAATGGAGACTCCCCCAATGAGTCCCATCGATCCCCCAATATGTTGTTTCGCCAGGGGTCTCAATGCAATCTGAGCCCACAAGTGATAGCTTTACTTTTCCAAGTCTAGCTCATCTTTCCCTGGATGACACCACGGATACCATGCCTACCCCAATGATGGGCATGCCAAGAAACACACCATGGAACTCGTTTGTTAGTAAAGCACCGCTACATGGTAGCTGAATGCCTGCAATAGTACCTACAAGTGCGTACCAATCGTATGCACCTATGGGTCCACGTACTCATGTAGTCCCTACCCCTCCCATTGTTTCAACTACCTATGCTCCACAACCACAATACACAAGTTCTTATTCCCATGGATCTCAAACAGGTGAACGCTGCTACAATCGAAAACAACTATCCACTGCCCATATGCGACCATGTGATTGAAAGAGTTGCTAGAAAGGAATCCTGCAACTTTCTCAATGGATTTTGAGGCTATAACCAACTCATGATTAAGTTAGACGATCAACACAAAATGGCCTTTTCAACATAATGGGACATATTTGCATATCGGGTGATAGAGTACAAAGAATATATTAAACTATAAATTTATCATCTCAAACCCAATCCTTGTAGTTGCTCTACCCTTTCTCAAAGAGCTCCTTTAATCATAGGAGTGTTGTCCTAGTTTGCATGAAGAGGTTGAGATGGCCATTGGTAACTCTCTCTCTCTCTCTCTCTCTCTCTCTCTCTCTATATATATATATATATATATATATATATATATATATATATATATATATATATATATATATATAATGAATGAACTCTTAGATGTCGTTCTTAAAAAGTATGTATGTCCATTTCAACCGGTTAATTTAAACCATAACAACGTTCTTATCACTAAAGGACTTGTTTTTAAAGAGTCGCATCTTGCTTATAAAAATTGGCAATTGAGTGATAAAGTAGCTTGTTGGTTTTTTTTTTTTTGCTCTTAGAAATTCTCTTTTGCTTGATTTATATAAACTTTCTTCTTCTCACAATGTATAGGAGTATCTTATGGCAAGCTCTCATAAGAAGTCCGTTTCAAAAGTTATTTATTTGAGGGGTTTGCTTACCAAGTTACAATATGAAGTTGGTAGGACTATGCCAAAACATATTGAATCCTTCAAATCTATTATTAATCACCTTTCTCCTATGGGTGATCTTGTTATACAAAAGTAGCTAATTCCACTTCTGCTTGATAAGGTAAATAATTCTTCTTATGACAACATTGTTACAATTCTTTTTAACAAGGATGGTTTAGATTTTGACAAAACATGCATATCTTTAACTAAATACTCTCAAAATCAAGAATGGTGTAGCATTGATCACAATACAGCTATGATTTCACAAGAGGAATCTACATCACAACAGATGAAATGTGATTTTTATTGTCAAAGGCATCCAATTCATTGACTAAGCCATAGAGATAGTCGTCATGGTAGTAGTTTCTCTCGTCTCAAATTTCTAAGCAAGAAGTGTTTTTACTGCAATGGAAATGGTCTTACTAAAGATGACTGACAAAGAGTACAACATTGCCACATTTCTCTAGAGATTCTTCTTCTTATTGTGCATATTGTGGACAATGTGATCATCCCTCTCACAAGTGCTTTAAGCATTGATTTGATGCAGATCAAAATAGAGCATATTCTATTGAACATCATGATAGTCTTGTTCTAGAAACAAGTTGTAGCCTGTGTTTTATGTTCAACTCTGTTAACCCTCACGGCTCACGGACACCCTATCACCTACGACGGACGTTCTAACCGACGGCGGACATTGTATTATTTATTCGGTAGAGTCAGGTACCAGGATTGTCGGTCCAATAGGAAAAGGGTAAGAGTGATCGCCGATGAGAGGCGTACTCTAACTGGAACATTAAGGGATTAGTTGGCTAAGCATGGGCGCCCAAGTGTGAATGGGGCGAGCTCATATAAAAGTCAACTAAACCTAAAATTCACTCATTGTCTCATTTGTGCAATTGAAGAGTGCTCTTGCTCCATCTCCTTCTTCTTCTTCTTCATCTCTTTGTGTGCGAGAGAGAGAGAGAGAGAGAGAGAGAGAGAGAGTGAGAGAGGGAGAGAGAGGGAGTGTGTGGGCGATCGAGCATTACGAAGGCACGATGGCGGTGAAGCGTAGCGGCGTCTCCTTCTTCTTCGCGGCGAGGAATCCTCCACGAAGCAAGCGTAGAGCGGTGAGTGACACACCATCGCTTTATTTGAGCTTACTAGTTTAGGCTTGTTGTGTGCTTGGAGCCATTTGTGGCTCACACACGGTGTATCGGCAAGTTCCTTGCATTGACACATGCGACATACGCGCACATTTTTGGCACCGTTGCCGGGGAATGCCATACATGAAGCTCGAGTAGCACTCCGTGCTTCTCCGTGGTGCAATTTCTATTGTAGGAAAGGTAAGGAAGGAGTGTGTGTGTGTTGAGAAGAGGGATTTGGTGTTATACTGTGTGTTTTTTTTATTAATGGAGTTTTCAAAGGTTCTGTGTTTATTCTCTGTGTATTAAGGTAGTTAGTTTTCTGTGTACAATAAGTAGGAAGTAGATTAGTGAGAGTTAATAGAGTGTGTTAGTGTGTAAGAGTAGGTATATTAGTTAGAAGTAGGTAGATAGAGTGTGTGTGTGTGCTCTTGCACAGGCCGCGGCGACCTTATCCTTTAAAAAAATAAAAAAAATAAAAAGAAATTTAAAGGTAGAACCGGGATCGGGAATATCTCCCAGACCCAAGCCCAGACCCAAGCCCAAGCTCACGCTCAGGCCTAGGCCTCAGTCGCCTTTTAAAAAAACGAATTTTAGCTTCACACGTAGCTAAAAAGTGATTTTTTGAGGACCAACGGAACGTCAGATGCCCGAAAATTGTGCTGTAAAGCACACAGCGACCCTTAAAGTGATACGCTCGTTTCGAGCTATCACACACTTCAATAAAAAAAATCAAACATTCAAAAAACATCCAAAACAAGAAAAAATCAAGTAGAAAACAGGGTGCAAAACACCCACAAAACAAAGCAAGTAACCTTTAAGGGTACTTGCCGACACTTGTAGGGCACCCAAAGCACATGTATCTACGCTCTGGTCGTGTGCTAGAATCCGAACAACTAGCTAGTGCTTCGATTTACAGGGGTACTCACAATCCTTCCACGCTAGGGTCTACGTCCTCGGCGGGGACCCAAGGTAGTGCAACCCAAGACCCAAATATAGCGGCTAGCGACTCTTCCTCTGACTACGATATTATGGAAGAGCATCTTACACAAAGCCCCGGGGGAACAAATGAAACCGTACCTAGCTGGGCCCAACAACCTGGAACTAGTGTTTTTAGCCGTTTGATGGAAACTTTTAGTAGAGCTACGCGCTCTGAACCTACGGCTAGTGAAGTAAACGAAGGGGGTGGGAAAGTAGAATCACCATTCACATCTCCTGTAGACCCCACACTCCCTCAGAGTGTCCACGTAGACATTCTACCGACCTCATTTAATGAAGGCCTTACCGAGCTACCACCTTCCAAAGTCGGACGGGGTATTTCTCAATGAAAATTGGGAATATGACCTACACGCGGAGACTTTGACCGACCCATACATGGGTTACACATACCATGTGGGTTGGTTAGAAGTTGTACAATCCACATCAAGTGCCACTAGTCTAGAGGAACAACAACACATGATCTGCAATGTCATCCATAGGATTATCCGGTCCGAGAGGCAAAATCGAGGAATAAACATACCTTTGACGGGTCCTATGCAATTTTTAGACATGGGCAAAGGGAAACAACACACTCTATCACAAATGGAGACTCCCCAAGTGAGTCCCATCGATCCCCCATATGTTGTTTCGCTAGGGGTCTCAGTGCAATCTGAGCCCACAAGTGATAGCTTCACCTTTCCAAGTCTAGCTCATCTTTCCGTTGATGACACCACGGCTACCATGCCCACCCCAATGATGGGCATGCCAAAAAACACGCTATGGACCTCATTTGTTAGTAAAGCACCACTACATGGTAGCTCAATGCTTGCAAACAGTACCTACAAGCGTGTACCAATCATATGCACCTATGGGGCATCACACTCATGTAGTCCCTACCCCTCCCATTGTTTCAACTACCTATGATCCACAACCACAATACACAAGTTCTTATTTCCATGGGACTATACCGGCTAGCATTAGCATGTCACATCCGACGTCTGCTATGCCTAGGGCCACTCATATGAACTATGGACCACCACATGGCACAACATCGTACCCAACGTGGAACCCAAGGGCTTCCTATGCGCCAAGCCCAATGCCAATACCTACTCCACATGTAGTCTCTGGAGCACCTTCACCCACGGTGCCTGCTCACTTAGGTGACTTGGCAACATTTGCTCAAGCTATTGGTCGATCTATTGCTGAGAATATACGTAACACGCCTGATAGAGAGCCTAGAAGTAAGGCAATACAAATAGCCAAGCTCACACAAAAATTTAGTGGAGACGGGGATGTGAGAAAGCATATCGAAGTGTTTGAACAAATATGCGATTCTCTAGGAGAACACAATGACCTACATAAGAGCAATGCTTTAAGCCTAAACTTAAGTGGAAAGGCTGGGGATTGGTATAGAACCCTAAGGGTGGAAGAAAAAACGATTTACCCTACTCTTAGGAGACTATTCTTAAAAGAATACATACGAGAGGGAGTGCTTTGGGGTGTAGCCTCTCAACTCCAGAAAGCCCAAAGAGAGGAAGGAGAGTCGGTGAGAGATTTTATAAGTCGCTTGAAGCATTTGAACTCTCGATGTAATCCAAATGAGCGCTTCAACAATAACCAATTGCTTGATAGATTCATTAGGGGATTACGACATGAGGATATCTACAATGGCCTAGTCATTAGAGGGATCACCACTTGGGAAGCAGTCACCACCAATGCGATCCAATTGGAGGATAATTTAATGATTCAAGGAGAAAGAGTGTCTTTTGAGCCTAAATCTATTAGCTCACAAGCATCAGGGCATCAGCCAATGACCCTAAAGCCTATTGCTAAGGAGCCAAAGATATCTGAGATGACTTTAGCAGATCTCACCAAGGCTATTCAAGAGAGTCTTAGAGACAATCCTGCTCCGCAAAACAATCATATGTATCCAAGAAGGGAGCAGCAATGGTGCTCAGTATGCTATGGACCGCATAGTACCAGTGAATGCCCTACTTTTAGAGTAAAATTCAATGGGAACTGCAATGCATGTGGGAGGTATGGTCATCAAGCTAAGGATTGCATAGTATTTAAGCGTGCGATGGCCAATAGACCAACCTTAGCATGGATAGACACACCTCGAGTGCCTGCCTTCATGCCGGCCCCACCTCTTGAACAAACAGCACAACACATGGTCCCTAGGGCCCAAAATGTTGTTCAAACAACACCCTTACCACCTCCAGTGCTAGGACCGCAACCACCACATCCGAGAAACACTTATGTGAATCAAGTGGGTTGTGAGTCATCTATTTCTTGTTTGGAAGGCTGTGAGGAAGATATAGATCCTAATATCACCTATGCGATGGATGTGCTTGAAGAAAGTCCACAATACTACATGGAGGACTATTGGGGACAAGTCAAACCTGTATATCAAGTAGCTGCTCTTGCGGCAAGCGGCCAAAATATCAATTACACTGCTAAGAGACCACCTCTTCAATGCTATGAGTGTGGAGGTCCACATCGTGTAGCCGAGTGTCCTATTAGGCTACAAAAGAACGCCACACTAATGCAAACCAATCAAGCGAGCACGTCTACAATGCCGATACTCATGTGTAATCGATGTGGCATAGATCATTTGATTGCCCAATGTCCAAATAATCCAAATGCACCAAAGATCGCACCATTAAACTTGATTGAAGTTACCAAGGAGCCATCACCAAGTACACCCGTGGTACCAGTAAACGTACTCACACGATCGATGCTCCAAAAACAAAATTATATTCTTGAGGAAAGAGACACGGCATCAATTGCCCAATCTCAGAAAAAGAAGAAAACACGAAGAAAGAGATCCCAAAAAGCAGCGAAGTCAGACCCCAGTTCAAAGACCAACATAGGGACTGGTGACGAGCCCGTATATATGAACGACGCTGAAGAAGATTCTGATTCAGGTGAAACTATGGAGACCAAAACGACCACTAACATAGAAACCAACAAGGAAGATCTTCATGAGCCACAATGGCCAGGATCCAAAAAGAAGATAGGAACTTACCCAAACCCTACAGGGGAGATTGCGCGAGTCAAGCAATTAAGGAGTTTGGTAGAAGATACTTAAAGGGATCTAGAACCAGCACCTAGGAAGATCCAGATTATAGACACCGTGTTCCCTACGCAACAACAACCTCACCAAGTCCATAGACCATTGGACATACCTAGTGTCATCCAAGAAGAAAGTGACTTAAAGTCATGGGAAAGTGGGCGTACTCACTTCTTGATGGAAAGAATGTTTACAGAGGGACTACCTGATCCTATCGAAGAAATGGAGATCCCATCTTCCCCACGTCAAGGGACTCAAGGCCAAAAGGTTCCATTAAACATTGCCAAATTGATGGATTTCATGTCTTCAGAAGTTAGAACCACCATCATGTCCAAACTATATAAAGACGCCGAGCTAGTCTCAGCCCTTCGAGCCTTCCTCAATGGAGAATTGAAGTTTGGGCTACCACAATTTGCAAAGATGGATGGAGCTGGGGAGATGCCAATAGAGGAGGAATACATAGATCCACAACCGAACCTAGATGAGAACCTTGTTATAGAAATACATGTTAACAAGTTGGGACAATACTTTGAGGGTGATGAATCTAATGCGACTATACCAATCACTACTAAGGGATTAACTGTGAAGGGAATCCTTGATGGTGGCGTTGGGGTTAGCATTGTGACTAAAAATTGCTGGGAAACTATGGGAAGACCTCACCTTGCGACCACAACCATAGTAGTGAAGATGGCCAATGGGTCTATTGTTAAACCTATTGGGATGCTAGAAGATCTCAAGATCAAGGTCTTTGGACATAAAATAAGGAGATGATCTTAGGACATCCTTTCATGAGGGAAGCAAAGATGGTGCATGACTGGTCTAAAAACCATGTCTAAATGCAGTTCCAAGATTCTGTCATTCGAGTGGATCTTGTGACGGGTCGAGCACATCCTCTAGGAAACAGGTTTATAAGTGATCATAGATCTGACACCACAGTTCACTCGGCCCCATTGCAGTATTGTTACACGTGTAAAGAGGACACTGATGTTGGGGAAGATTCTCCTTTTATGGATGTACTACCTGGGATGACTGAGTCGGACAATGTGGATTGGGTCCACCTAGCAGCAACCATAGACACTTGGGGGAATAGGGGGACGACCTGGGTAACACCTGAGGGGGATGAAATGCTCGTACCCTTAAATATGCTACAAGCAATGTATATAGCTTTTGACAAGACTTATCCTGATATAACAAAGAAAACATACAAGTGGATCCCTAAAGCTTCTTTAGCGACCATGGCTAGTACTAAAAAACAGAAGCCTTGTAAGAAACGTGCCACTCGCTCCAAGAAAAGTAAGAAAATGTGGCGTTGGATTCCTAAACGACTATTGGAAGCCCGAGGCTACTATCAAGGAAATGATCAAATCTGGGTGCCAAAACGTAGATTGTGTTCTTACTTGTCACCTAACCCATGCGAGTCCAACCCCGTAGCTCCAAAACGAATCAACGATCACGGAAAGAAAAAAATCGCAGAATACTACACACCCGTTCCAAAGCTAATTTGGGTACCGAAGAAAGAACAATTTGTTCCACCTAGCTCAGGAAGGGGGGAGTCCCATGAAGCTTCTAGCTCCTCATGTAATGAATCCATATAGGTAAAAGATTCTCCACAACCTCCACCTACAATAGTGGACCTCCATGAAGCTACAAAGGAATCCACACCTCCCTGTGTTCAAGAATCACCTGATGAACCACTTCAAGTTCGATCCTGGGAGAGTACCTTACCACCCTTGCAACTTGACGAGGCACCTAAGGTAAGAGAAAACTAATGGCAAAAATCCTCACCTATTACCAACTGGAACGATTGGTTTCAAAGGGTGACAAGCTCATTTCAAACGATATGATCTACCCAAGGAAGGGGGGAGTGTTTGATGCCAATCATCATTCACTCATTTCCCTCTCAACCTTCCTCCCCGACCTCTCAATCTCCCAATCTTAGCGAATGTACATATAAAGCTTTATACTCACAAACAACAAAAATAATAAAGAGCAAGAGCAATTAGCAAACGAGTATGCACAATAAAAGTCAAAACATTGACTTAGACCTACACATTCACATCCGGTACATTGAAACAGCAACCTATGTCATAAAATACCTTTGATCCCCATCACTCGAGTGATGGAGGGTAAGTAGGATTAATACAATAGGAGTGTTTCTGTTTTAGAGTTGAGTGATTAGCAAAGTTATTTTTTTTCATTGGTGTGCCTCCTAGAGGTATTCCTTGCGTTTCCTAGTGTGTACAGGAGCGTGCTGCTGTTGTTAGGATTTGGACCTTCATGGAATCTTTATCTCGACTCACTCTTCAAATCAAGTGCGACCATCAACACAAATAGGTGTTTCTTGTCCATTAGCACGACCCCTTATCTTTTTTGCATCCATGTGTTTGTCTGCTTTAATTGTGATTGGTAGCATAATATTCAACACATTTGCTTAGTATCAAACATTAAATTCAATGTAATTTTTTAATATTCACTTGACTAGGTTTAAAAATCAAGCAGTCCGACTAAGCTAGTTTGACCAAGCTAGGTGTTAGAGATCTTCTCTTAATACCACGGGGAATGCCTTCCTAATAATCAATGGTTACTTAGGTTCTTAATCCGATTTAGGTAGCATTGTGTGAAATGTACTAGGGATTTCTAGTGGGCTTGACCCTATTCACCTTTAGCTTAAGTATTATAAAGGGAGTTTACTAATGTGATGAGCCTGGGGAGGGTAACAGTGTTATATGACCCCCCAAAGTTACAAAATTAAAATGTTGAAAACGAACAAACAAAAAATCAAAGTGCCACAATGTAAAATCTTAGCTGGAAGAGAAATCTCAGCTTAATTGGGTACTTCACTCACATGTATCGCCTATGGTACTAGAGCCCTAGAGGTTTCCAGTATGGGCGCTTTTCCTTGAAAAGCAAAAAACCCAAGGCATACAAAATAAGCACACACATCAAAATTGAATCACTGTAAAAAGACTCTGGGGGGTCAAAGAAAAGGTAATCAGTCAGGCGATGATTTCATGAGAAATTCCTTTTATCGTAGCTTAACTACAAGGTCTTCTAGGTATAGCCTCTAGTCAGCCCTCGAACATGAAATACTTGGCTCTCGCGATTAAACAACTTAATTGACCAGAGAAAATTAAGAAGCTTACCCATGGTATTAATAGTCGATCTCTAGTGCCTTTCGACCGTTAAATTAGCGACCCCAGACTTGTTTAATTTTTTACCTTTACATCTGTTTATGCATTTGATTATATTGCAATTTAATATTTATTTGCTGACAAATTGTTTAAATTTCTGTTACCAATCGATTTGTTTGCCTAAAACTGCATATGCTTTTTAATCGCTTATGAGAATGTAATTACTGTGCCAATGTTGTTTGATGTTGCAGTCACTGAAGAGGGCTAAGGACATTCATCTCAAATGCTCTTCCACCTCGACGAACGAGCTTCAACTCAATAGCTTCCGAGGACGGAATCTACATCAAGAAGGGGGGCATGTTAACCCTCACGGCTCACGGACACCCTATCACCTACGACGGACGTTGTAACCTACGGCGGACATTGTATTATTTACTTGTAGAGTCAGGTACCGGGCTTGTCGGTCCAATAGGAAAAGGGTAAGAGTGATCGCCAATGAGAGGCGCACTCTAACTGGAACATTCAAGGGATTAGTTGGCTAAGCATGGGCGCCCAAGTGTGAATGGGGCGAGCTCATATAAAAGTCAACTAAACCTAAAATCCACTCATTCTCTCATTTGTGCAATTGAAGAGTGCTCTTGCTCCATCTCCTTCTTCTTCTTCTTCATCTCTTTGTGTGTGTGAGAGAGAGAGAGAGAGTGAGAGAGGGAGAGAGAGGGAGTGTGTGGGCGATCGAGCATTACGAAGACACGACGGCGATGAAGCGGTTGAGCGCAGCATAGCGGCGTCTCCTTCTTCTTCACGGCGAGGAATCGTCCACGAAGCAAGCGTAGAGCGGTGAGTGACACACCATCGCCTTCTTTGAGTTTACTAGTTTAGGCTTGTTGTGTGCTTGGAGCCATTTGTGGCTCGCACACGGTGTATCGGCAAGTTCCTTGCATTGACACGTGCGACATACGTGCACAATATGTAAAGTCATTAGTGCCTTGCCATAGAGATACACCATTTGCAATGAGCGTTCCGTACTATTGCACATATGTAGAAGTGACTTTCCATAGTGATCTAGTTGTTTTACATCATTAGGACTTCGATTATACATGTATGAGTCATCCATTCTTCTTGAGACAGGCGGCATGTTGTGTGTCGTGTTGAAACATATTTGTGTGAGCATGCATGTCTCCAAAGACAATGACTTCACCATGGTCCTTGTAATGAGCAATGTCTTCCTCTAGTTCAACAAAGGGTTGATCTCTATCCATATCTAAGTGAGCATAAAAGTTGGAGTCATAGTGAGGAATGTAGCAACATGACTTGACCATTTTGTGGACTGATTTTCAGCCATAAGTAGCATTTATACTTATCTTATTTGACAATGGAAACATCTTTCAAACCCTTTTTGGTCATACATGCTATGCCTCCTTGGCCTCTACGTTGCTTTGCATTTTTGGCCCACATCAAAGAATGCACATCGTATTTGTCAAATCCAAAAATTTGTTGCGCATCATTCTCCCATGTTTCAGTAAGAAGTATCACATCGGAGTCATTGGTAAGCTCATCAATGCCAATTCCCGCATTCCATGGATACACGTTACAATTCCAAAACCTTATTCGCAAGCGTGAGTTGGTCTCATAGATCATGTGTCCCTATTTGTTGGGTGGACTTGCATCCTCCTCAAGTGACTTTTCTTCTTGAGATGACAACTTAACCTTCTTGCTTCTTTCCTCATATGCTTTGCGACGTACATTTTGTTGCATAAGAGTGCGATCCTCATATACATTACAACTTGTTCCTTTGAGGTAGGTCCAATTATTGTCAAGGACGATCTTTCTCTTTACCTCATCAGCCATGGTACATACAATAGGTCTTTCTCCCGAGCAAGGGACTCCTTGTTTTCCAACTCAATGTGCATCATAAGCCATGATTCTAGGCATGCCAAAGTGTGTAGCAAAAAACTCTTCAATAGCAACCGCAGGAGATTGGGGTGTTTCCATGCTTTTCTCCTTGATTCCATGAATGACGATGTTCTTTGAGCGTTTTTGCCGTTCTTGCAATTCTTGAGTGTCCACATTCTCTACATTCTTTGCTTGGACAATTGCTTGCGTGATAGGAGATGCATTTCAAGGACCTTCTTGAGCTGCTCATTCTCCACAACGAGAACTCTTAAGGTGCCATTCTGCATTGCAAGTGCACGCAACTCTTCACCTTGCTTGTTAACGGTTTCTTGTAATGAGACCGAGTAAGCCATGATCATGTCTTCCGTTGTTGTAGACGATGTGGTTGGATTAGCATCCAAAATCGTTGGATATTTCTCTTCATTCTCCATGGCGAGTGTGGATTTTCCACCCTTGCGAGTTTTGTCTGACATTGCCTTCAAGTCGGCAACAAAAACGCAAAGAGAGTGAGAGAGAGAGAGAGAGAGAGAGAGAGAGAGAGAGAGAGAGAGAGAGAGAGAGAGAGAGAGAGAGAGAGAGAGAGAGAGAGAGAGAGAGAGAGAGAGAGAGAGAAGCAGGCTGCTTAGTTTAGGGTAGATTGACATTAGGTCACTATTTTACTCATAACTTGAGCTAGAAAACTCGAATTAAAAAACTTTTATTTTTATCAAAATAAAGATCCCTAGCTTTGAGTTCTATGAGTTTGTAGAAGAGCTCAATAGTTGGTGCAGAGTATAGGTATGTCTAAAATAAAAAACCTCGAGGTTGTTTCTTCAAGACAGATTATGCATTTGAATTGTGAGTAAGAGAAGAGAGAGAGTGTAGAAATAGAAATCTACAGCTTCATCTCAACTTCAACATTGAAGGCATCAAGGAGACACAATACTCTTGACACCAGCGAGATCCCCGCTCAACATGTGCGAGTTCTCCTCTCGGTATTGGATACACACACACACACACAAATTTTTGGCTTCGACAACTTTGACATCTTTGAGCAGGTGAGACACTTGCGTTTGGTGGTGAAATTTGGCATTGATACCCACTTTTTGACAACCTATTTTCCCAGCTTGCGGCATCGACATCAATATGCACAGGTGAGATGCCTCTTCCATAGAGGAGTGACATGCGACATTGGCATCAACTATAGGTTTTTACATGCTCTCTAGCATTGTAGAGAGCTCTCTCAGGGGTTTTTATGAGATTTTTATTTTTTTTTGGGATTTCCATATGTGTGTTTTGGCCATGATCTATGTTCTCTATGGAATGCCTTATGCATAGCTGCTGATGGATTTTCATACTGATAGCCATTATAGTTATAGTGGGAGTTTGGATGCATATGGCTTATGCATGACTAGCACTTGAGTGTGCTTGTAATCTGTTGAGAGCATTTTACTTCTCATATAGGGAGCTAGTTCTGTGATTTTTCTTGCATCTCATTGGCACCTGTTTGAGCATGTGTTCTATGATCTTTTAGTGACAATCCCATGTTTTTGAATGTACATTGTGTTGCAAATACTATCGTTGTGTCATGTTATGGAGCCGATTTTGGCTTGTTTTGGTAGTCTCGGTCATTTTTGAGACTCGATCCGGAAGAGCCCTTTTTGAGTTTGTGGCTAGTCATGTCTGCATAACCTTTTGTGAGGGTTGTTGTATGAGTTTTTTTAAAGCTGAGCATTGGAGACCAAGTTACCCAGTGTGAGGTAGATTAGGTTGTTGGAGATCCCCATTTGTGGCCTCGCCACATAGAACATTTAAAGGTGCTTTGACACCAAGTTTACAGTCTTTTGAAAGTTTCTTTGAGGAGTATATGCCATTTTATGCCTACTCAACACTCTTTGTTGGTTTACGCATTGTTTTTTCTCAATTTTACGTAAGATTTTGATCTCTATTGAAAGGAGACTCTACAAAAAATTTCACTAAAAATTCCTAGTCTCACGCTCTTGCATTTGCTCTTGTCAATCATGTCTAGAACTTTTGAAGAATCAAGAAGTTTGATGGCACAAACTTCATGATATGGAAGCAGTGTATGCTTGATGTCTTGGTCAACAAGGGCCTTGAAACACCATTGAAAGAGCTAAAGAGGGTATTTACATTGATGATTAGAGGGAGGATCTTGATGCTTGTGCTACGGTGACCATTTGCTTGCACCTTGGTGAGTCCATTTTCTTTACAATTATTGACAAGAATATTACAAAGGAATTATGGGAGTCACTATCCTTAGCTAGGATGGAAAGAACGCCTCAAACATATATCTTCTTGTGAAAAAGTTCATGCGTTAAATATGAAAGAGGACAACACTACCTATTCACACTTAAATGAGTTCAATAGCTTGTTTACACAACTTATATCTAAGGGAATCAATTTTGATGATGAAATGAAAGCTATTTTCTTGCTATGTTCTTTGCCTTCATCATGTGACACATTCAACACTGCCATTAGTAACTCTATCCCTAAGGGAAAGCTTGTTTTTAGTGATGTTACTAGTGCTTTGCTTACAAAAGAGATTCGATGTCGGAATGGTGATGCGTATATGTCTAGTGGAAGTAGCCAAATATATCATAGTTGCAATCGCAATCGTTCTCAAGATTGCAAGAATGCATGTAGCATTGAACTACCATTGTCACAAGAAAGAACACATGAAAAGGGAGTGTTGTTTATTGCAAAGAGAGAGAAGAGTAAATCCTTTTTCATAAGTCATACGCCTCCTAAGAGCAGCGTGAAAAGATAGAGGAGCTCAATGTCATTAAGTCTCCACATGTTGATGGTGTTCTTGACTGTGAGGTGCTACAAGAGCACGTGTATGCCAGTGTGATAGTATGGTGCAACATGAGGGATTTGGTGTATGTGCTCAACACAACATGTAGAAGATGGGTATAATGTCAAAATTTCCTTTTTGCTGCCAGATCACCCCTCACATCATACGCGTATGATGTCTGTTGTTGAATTTTTTGTCAGAATTTGTTCACAGGCATCCCAAAGTCTCAAGCACATTCACAGGCATCCCCAAGTCTCAAGCACTAGTTTTCAAGCACTTCTATCAATTTTCATGCAAAAATATGCTCAAAATAACAAGGTTTTCTTTTTTCCATTTCAAACACTCTGTCTTTTGTCTTTTGGGTGTCAAGAGTTGGTCAAAACTTTAGTTTTAATGTGTACTTAGGGTAAAATCCCCCTTTTGAATACTCTGATGCAATCAAAATTTTCAAATTTGGTCTCCAAATGCCCCTTGAGACATCATGCGCGTATGATGTCCAAGTTTAAAGAGTTTCAATTTTTGTACACAGAACTCTTGCACATGCCCTCTTATATGCACATCACCAATCGGTCATGCAAAAATGTCAACAGAAACCTGTTTATTGCATTTTTTCCTCAAAAGCAGACTTTTCAAAGATTCTAAATGCAAACAAGCATTTCAACAAATAAATCCATGATGAATAGCTCTAGAGCAAAATCACATCACCCACCTAACGCTACTCCTACACATCATATGGGGTTTTGCATTTATGAGTAGAAAAACGCTTCATTGCCTCACACGGACTAGCAAACGTTTTTATCACCTCACAAACCACTTGACCACCAATAACTACTCTAATCTATAAATCCTAACTAAATCTACCTAATCGCAGACCCTCTGCAAGACACACACTTCCTGGCTATCCACTTGATCTCGGAATAACCTCTTTCGGATCCACTTAAGAAAAATTCTTTCTTTAGCCAAAACTTAAGCAAGCAACCATGACACAAGTGTTAGTAGGAATACCTACCTAAGTCCTTGTGTCCACGGCAACAGCCCCAATGTTGCAGGAGCAAATCACACCACCCATAAAGTGCCTACAACACAACCTAGATCAACATAATGTCAATCAAGGACATAGATGACACGATAGGTGCAAGGAGTTAATCTCTTTAGCTTGTCATGCTGAGACCATCCCATGCATACAACACTCTGGAAGGCTAACTAAACCACAATCTAGAATCTCACTACTCTCAACTACACCACCCAACCTGCATACACCCAAACGGAAGGAAACTCACCAAATCATACCAGAATTGTATGAAACTCTAGGAACACTATCCCCTCACTAGGATACATCTATCCCTAAGCCTCTACACTCAAAATCCTAACTCTAAACCCATCTATGAAAACTGTATTAGGAAATAGGACTTAGCTAAATAGATATTTGAGTAGCTTACTTAATGGAGAGAGAGATTTCACACACGAGATTATAGAGTAGAGAGAGAGAGAGAGAGAGAGAGCACGATATACCTCGTTCACCCAATGTGGGAAAGCAGCCACTCAATGGCTTTAGTACTTCAAACAAGAAGTAGGTTACAAAGGGATTATACCCTTAATAGAGCTCCCGCTTGCTAACTCTCACCACCTCATACCCACCTTGTTCCATCAACTTCACACACCAAAATGTGTGTAGAAATGGCCTCCTTTTATAGGCTAAATGGGTTGCCCTCTCTCATGAGAGGCAGCCATGTGTAGCCGCCCTTGTGTAGTCAAGGTCCAAATTGACTCTCCAATATGCCCATGTGTGGCCGCCCTTGAGAAGACCAGTCCGCCTTTGAAATTGGCCATCGGCCATTGACTTCCAACCACCGGCCACACCGGCCATTGACTACCAGCCACCAGCCAACCTGCCAAACGATCGACCGTTTTTCGACCATTTTCCGGCCGCCCTCCAGTCATAATATTTCGACGAAAAGCATTATTCCGGCCATGAAAATTTTGGTTTCTTGCGAGTGATTTTTCTTCATGCATGATGGCTTCTCCTCATAATGGGGGCAAACGTGCGTTTTTAATATAGAAAATCACAAGCGGTAAATCAGGCTCCATACTTAACAAAACGCATATGAAGATAGAATAGTATTTTGGAATTGCCCAAAACTGAAATCTATGATTACTATGCGTAGCTTATTTTCACCACAATTCTAATGACTACTTTGCAAGCAAAAAACAGATATCATTTGATATACTTACAGCCACAAATAGCACGTAGATGCGTGAGCGTGTTCGCTCCGTTCCACGAGGAATGCTTGGCATTGTCGCCTAGCTGTTGCCAAGCCTAGCATGATGGTGTTGTCGGTTCTCCAATGTGATGAATGAGTGGGGAGTAGCATTAGGATGAAGCTCAGGCTCTCTCTCTTCCTCTCTCACACATAGTCGATGGCAACTTAAAGTTTGATTATGATAAAACTTCCCTTTACAAAATGACATAGGTACCTTATATACTAAGGCTACCATAGGTTAAACCTAAAACAAAGTTCAACGGGTAAAATGGCTTTGTATGCACAATCTAGAAGTGCCATTGCACCCCAGCTTCTTCAACTAGAGTAACTACTCATTACAAATGATCTTTATAACCATAATCTGCAGCATTTCATAACTCGCAAAGAATAAGACTTTGGTACATTGAGTTATGTCGTGTTGTTGACCCAACGGTCAATAAGACCCAATTTGAAGTCTTAAATGTGGCATTCAAATCAACCTTAAATTCAGCCTTATGGATATCATTCAAACCAGTGAGCAAAAAATCATCCATGGATACAACAACAATAAGATACACATACCAAGTATGAGAAAATTTCTTTAAACAATACAATGCTTTATTACATCTGCATGCTTTCTTTTCTTGTCCTTTCTTGACAAAAAAATGAGGATGCACTACACACGCTTCCTCATATGAGTCATCATTCAAGAAAGCAATTTTAATGTATCGACTGATGTACTTCCCATCTAAAATAAGCTGTCAATGTACAAATGAAATGAACAATAGTCATACGACAAGTGCGAGAAAAAGTTTCTTCATAATCAATACCCTTTTGTTGAGGATAACCTTTTGCAACAAGCTTTGCCTTATTGAAATCAATATTACCATTGGGCATGTGTTTTAGCCTAAAACCCCACTTTGTACCAATGGCCTTCTTTCAAAAAGGCGAGTTATATAAAGACCAAGTATTGCCCTTCATAAGTGCATTATATTCGTCTTGCATAACATCCATCCAATTCTTTGAATTTTATGGTTCATCTTATGTTATCCTCATCACACATACTTGAAACAGCCAAAACATAACAATCTAATGCACATGAAGCATGATGAGAAACCAAACGAGAAGGAAATACAAAGGTGTATCCAATTTAGTGTCATGCAAAGTATACACCAGTCATTTTTGTTAGGTTTAGGGTCAATGAAATAGATTTTCATTTATATTAATTACAATGTTAATTGCTCATTGAAAATTGGCTAGATTTTAGAGTCTAGACACCAAAAAGACTTGACTACTTAGTGAAAATGAGTACAAAAGGGGTGCTTAAATAGCACAAAGGAGGTAGCATTTGCTTACCACATGCATGAACAGGAGGCCTCTTCTACACATGAGAATAGAGTGAAGCAAGGAGAAGTGAGAAGACGGAAGAAGTGCAAGGTAGAGAGAATTAAATGGGATGAGATATTATAAACCCTTTGTAAGTAGTTTTTACTACTTCCAGTTCAAATTGTAAAGCCATTGGTTGGTTGCTTTCCCATGGAGGTAGCCAACACTTGGGTGAACCATGTACATCTTGTGTATGCTCTCTCTCTCTCTCTCTCTCTCTCTCTCTCTCTCTCTCTCTCTCTCTCTCTCTCTCTCTCTCTCTCTCTCTCTCTCTCTCTCTCTCTCTCTCTCTGTGTGTGTGTGTGTGTGTGTGTGTGTGTGTGTGTGTGTGTGTGTGTGTGTGTGTGTGTGTGTGTGTGTGTGTGTGTGTGTGTCAAAATCTCTCTACCTGCGTTTCGAAACCCTAAGGAAGCCTCAAGCGAGTCTCCCCCTGGGCGAGGGTGGCCCTGTGGGGGGCGTCACTGCACCTGCGCCGCCCAAGAACCGAGCCTAATAGCTTGTTGTCGCTCCCGCCGACCTGCCAAAGGCCCGAGCTCCATTGAAGCTCTCACTACTGTCGCTCCTACCGACATCGACACCAACCTCCTGCGGCACCTACCGACACACCTGCTGCCGACGCGACTACACTTACCCCCTACCATCGACCCACTACACAGAGAGCCATTCACTTAATTGAAATTAAAACCTAAGCCTTACTTTAAACTAAAAAAAGCCTTGTTTTCTTGTCCGAGTGCCTACCATGGACACTCAGGCCTCATCTCGAGGGAAGCCCACGTTTGCCGACATCGTGGCAACACCTCCAAAGGTGGACAGTATGGCCCAACTGCAAAATGAAGTCGATAGACTTTGCAAGGAAAACAGAGCTTTGAAGGAAAGGCTCGCAGCCATCGAGTCTTGACTCACCATAGTGGAGAACTCCAACAAGGAAGAGATGGAAGAGAAGGAAATCAAGCCCAATACAGAGGTAGACATCACCGTCATAGAGAAGGTCAAGACTCAAGTGCAGGATGCCATCTTCTGCAAAGTTGAAGTTTGTCTGGTGTCCACGCTACACGAACGACAGCGACAAGATGCTCCTGCTTTGTATGTTCGAATCGGCGGGCTCCATAGTGATTGGCAAGGAAAGGAGGACCCCAAGTTCCATGAGTCCTTCGATCGCATTCGAACAACAACCCCCATCATACAATGGGATCCAACAACAATCACCACTCTTGCTCACGAGCATCACACCAAACATGCAATTCTTACCTTCAAGACCAAAGCAGATCGAGTCAAGCTCCTTGAGCAATCTAAGCTTCTCAAGGACACAAAAATGTATGTATATATATATATATATATATATATATATATATATATATATATATATATATATGGATTGGGGTATTGATTATTGTGTACAAGAGAGGGAGAGAGATCCGGTTATGGCCCTCCCTTCACCCCCTCGTGTTGTGCTATGAGTGGGCGGCTAATGGCACTGTGTCGGGTGTTGCAGGGGTCATTGGGCGGCGGTTTTGTGAGGTTGTGATGGTGGGTATTGGCCCCAGCATTTTCGGCCATCAACAAAAGCTTTGTGCAATGGTTGGTGCGTTGCCCTTAGGAGTTTGATCACACGGGGTTCCGAAAGGGGCCCCCCTTTTTAATTGAGGGCATGCAAGCTTGTGTCTCAGTGCCTTAGTAGTGTCGGGTGCCATGGCTTAAAATAGAGGGACTCTCCCACATGCATTGATAAACTCGGAAAATTTGGGTTGAAAGTAGTGGTTTCCATGAAAACATGCTAAAGATAGTGCAGACAAGTGTCTGATAAGGGGGAAAAGTAGCTAAACATAGAAAATTTGCCCAAACAAGGACCCCCTTGTTGTTTTTTAAAAGGAGAGCTTATGGAGCCAAGAGAGAGGGGAGCCAAGGAATAGACCAAGTGGAGGTATCTCAACGACCTACTGGTGGGAACATGCAGGTAAAGATGGTACCTTGTGTCTATGGTGAAGTGAACCCATGTTCAAGTTCGGTGGAGATAGACAGTGATGAAGTTGGTCACAAGAGGGTGATTCTGCTATGCTCTAGGGTAATGCAGTATGGAATGATTCCTTTCTTTTTTATCTAAGGATGTGGTAGTAGTACAAGTGCTTGAAGAACACGAAGATAGAGTCGGCATGCAAGAGATGTTGGTTGACCATTCTAATTCAATTGGTACCGAAGGGCTTGATGATGTTGGGATTGAGGGTGCTACAGGCATGGAGGCAGGTCCAAAGCTGGTGGTGGTAGAAGATCCTATGGTAGAAGAGTTTTAATTGCAACATGCATGTTCTATGGTGCATAGAAGAGAGTCCCAAGGGGTGATTTTTTCCCAACTTTCGGAAGAGGTATGTGCTTCATGGTTGACGGGTATGCTTGTGAGTGCAGTGGTGCAGTGGATTATCCCTCGGTTACAGGGTTCTCTTGAAGATGATTCTACTTACATGGTTGGGAGGGAGGGTCATATGTGTATGTGAAGTATACTATTTGAAGCTAATTAGACGCAAAATGATGCCTAAAGCAGTGGAGGTATGATATAAACAACATGTATGCATGGTCGGTTATGTGCTTGGGTGGGTGCAACACTATGTGAACATGTTGTAGACGGATGGATGTGCTCAATGCCAGGTGTTTGATCCAAGTGGTTTGATTATGAAGAGGGTTGGGCAACCCACTTGAGAAGAGGCAACAAGACTTTATACATATGGTAGTCTTTTTTTTATAGCTCACAATATTTCCTAGTTTTGCAGTTTTGGAGTTTAATAAACAAGATTTTGATTGAACACAAATGTTCAACAAGGCGGTTGGGCAATGATGGTGCGGTCAATGCTATGAAGACTACAAAGCATGGCTATGTGTTCTAACAGGGGCATGCCAAAGTGGTCAGGCAGATTTGAAGGTCAAGGGCATGCAAAGGGCAGCGGATGTGTATGCCTATGTGGTTTTTTGGGCTAAAGTGCTCTGATGTGGTTCCCATCAAAGGTGGTAGGTCCAAGTTTTCAAAATGCTAAAACAGAAGTTCCAAAGGTAGCCCTCAATGTGTTCTCCAAGACGGTCCAGACAGCTCCTTAATTGGAGCTATGGAGTGCAAGTTATGCCAGTTTGAAGGTTAAAGTGGTTTGCATAAACCTGCCAAAATTTTATATCATCACCATATACAGCTTGATGTCCACTAGTTTGCCAATTAGCCGCAAATTAAGACACATGACATTCTGCATCTTCGCTTGACTTGCCTTTGAATTTAGCTGCTTTAACCTTAGGGTTAGAGGTGGTTGAGCCATTGAGATAGGCTGAGGTACTCTCCTACGTTTTTGCCTTGTAGATACCCGTAGTGGGTCAAAGAGGAGTCTTCTTCTACTCATTGTAGATCTTGTTGTCAAGAGTAGAGCTCCTACCAATTACCTCACCTGCCTTCCTTTTGGTGCTCCTGAACTCTCCCCTACTTGATTCCCTGGTTGCACTTCAGAGACATTGTGCGCTCCTTGCCGCACTGTCGAAGCAAGGGACTTGCCTAACACTGTGTGCGAGCCACAGACGGCTCCAAGCACACAACTAGCTTAACTAGTAAGCTCAAAAGAGGGAAATGGTGTGTCACTCACCGCTCTATGCTCCTGCCGTGGAGGATTCCTCGCCGCGAAGAAGAAGGAGCCGCCGCTTCACCGCGCTCAACCGCTTCGCCGCCGTTGTTGTGCCTTCGTAATGCTCGATCGCCCACACACACACTCTCTCTCTCTCACACACATACACACACACACACAAGAAGGTGAAGAAGAAGAAGATGGAGATGGAGATGGAGAAAGAGCACTCTTCTATCGCACAAATGAGAGAATGAGTGAATTTTAGGTTTAGTTGACTTTTATATGAGCTCGCCCCATTCACACTTGGGCACCCATGCTTAGCCAACTAATCCCTTGAATGTTCCAGTTAGAGTGCGCCTCTCATTGGCGATCACTCTTACCCTTTTCCTATTGGACCGACAAGCCCGGTACCTGACTCTACAAGTAAATAATACAATGTCCGTCGTAGGTTACAACGTCCGTCGTAGGTGATAGGGTGTCCATGAGCCGTGAGGGTTAACATGCCCCCCTTCCTGATGTAGATTCCGTCCTTGGAAGCTATTGAGTTGAAGCTCGTTCGTCGAGGTGGAAGAGCATTTGAGATGAATGTCCTTAGCCCTCTTCAGTGACTGCAACATCAAACAACATTGGCACAGTAATTGCATTCTCATAAGCGATTAAAAAGCATATGCAGTTTTAGGCAAACAAATCGATTGGTAACAGAAATTTAAACAATTTGTCAGCAAATAAACATTAAATTGCAATATAATCAAATGCATAAACAGATGTAAAGGTAAAAAATTAAACAAGTCTGGGGTCGCTAATTTAACGGTCGAAAGGCACTAGAGATCGAGTATTAATACCATGGGTAAGCTTCTTAATTTTCTCTGGTTAATTAAGTTGTTTAATCGCGAGAGCCAAGTATTTCATGTTCGAGGGCTGACTAGAGGCTATACCTAGAGGACCTTGTACTTAAGCTACGATAAAAGGAATTTCTCATGAAATCATGGCCTTACTGATTACCTTTGCTTTGACCCCCCAAAGTCTTTTTACAGTGATTCAATTTTGATGTGTGTGCTTATTTTGTATGCCTTGGGTTTTTTGCTTTTCAAGGAAAAGCGCCCACACTGGGAACCTCTAGGGCTCTAGTACCATAGGCGATACATGTGAGTGAAGTACCCAATCAAGCTGAGATTTCTCTTCCAGCTTAAGATTTTACATTGTAGCAGTTTGAGTTGTTTTTGTTTGTTCGTTTTTAACATTTTAATTTTGTAACTTTGGGGGGTCATATAACACTGATACACCTCCCAGGCTCATCACACTAGTAAACTCCCTTTATAATACTTAAGCTAAAGTTCAATAGGGTCAAGCCCACTAGAAAACCCTAGTACATTTCACATAATGCTGCCTAAATCGGATTAAGAACCTAAGTAACCATTGATTATTAGGAAGGCATTCCCCATGGTATTAAGAGAAGATTTCTAACACCTAGCTTGGTCAAACTAGCTTAGTCGGACTGCTTGATTTTTAAACCTAGACAAGTGATTATGACAAAAAATTACATTGAATTAAATGTTTGATACTAAGCAAATGCGGTGAATATTAGGCTACCAATCACAATTAAAGCAGACAAACATGGATGCAAAATAGATAGGGGTAATGCTAATGGACAAAAAACACCTGTTTGTGTCGATGGTCGCGCTTGATCTGAAGTGTGACGAGAGAAAGGTTCCATGAAGGTCCAAATCCTATCAATAGCAACACGCTCTTGTACACACTCGGAAACAAAAGGAATACCTCTAGGAGGCACATTAGTGGGAAAAGGTACCAACACTTATTGAACCCCTATCCTCGTCGTCGAGATAAACAAAGTCATCATCCATGAGACCATATGTGCCATCCGTGTAGTCCTGTAAATTTTCTTCTTCATCATAGGTGCCCATGTTTACTAAGAAGGTCACTAGACGCCTATAGTCATCTTGGTCAAAAGGGTAGGCTTGTGCAATGGGAGAAACGCTCTCTACTAAGTATGGATCAGGCGTGATCAAACTCCTCAAAATTCCTCTCACATGCTAGCGTACCTATCAAATCCTATTCACATGCAAGCACTGGAAAGACCATGTGAAATATTTGTGAAAAGTAACGAGGGTACCTCTCACCCAAGGCAAGAGTGGATGACTCTAGCGTACTAGCCATATCTGTACACGCAAATAGATGATGGTTAGAGTGCAAATATTACAAGGGTCGTGTTCTTGTGCATAATTTGTTTTTATGATTTTGTGTTATGGCTCTTGCTCTTTTACTTTTTTATCTTGTTTTTGTGAGTATAAGGCTTTATATATACATTCCCTAAGATTGGAGATTAAGAGGTCAGGGAGAAAGGTTGAGAGGGAAGCAAGTGAATAATGGATGTCCACAAACACTCCCCCCTTCCTTGGGTAGATCATACCGTTTGAAATGATGTCGTCACCCTTTGAAACCAGTTGTTCCAAGTTGTTATAGGTGAAGATGTTTGCCAGTAGTTTTCGATTACCTTAGGTGCCTCGTCGAGTTGCAAGGGTGGTAAGGTACTCTCCCAGGATCGAACTTGAAGTGGTTCATCAGGTGATTCTTGAACACTGGAAGGTGTGGATTCCTTTGTAGCTTCATGGAGGTCCACTATTGTAGGTGGAGGCTGTGTAGAAGCTTTTACCTCTATGGATGTATTACATGAGGAGCTAGAAGCTTCATGGAACTCCCCCCTTCCTGAGCTAGGTGGAATAAATTGGTTTTGCCTTGGAGCCCAAACTAGCTCTGGCCTAGGTGTGTAGCATTCTGTGATCTTTCCCTTCCCACGGTCTACCATACACTGTTTGACTCATATGGGTTTGTTGTCGATAGGGAAGGACACATTTTACGTTTAAGTACCCAAATTTGCTCATTTCCATCATAGTAGCCTTGGGCTTCTAATAGTCGTTTTGGAATCCATCGTGATTTGTTCTTGACTCTCCTAGAGCGCGCTCTTGGTTTTCCAGGGAAATTTTTTCTTGGAATGGATGGGAGGGTTGAGGTAGTTGGAAGTAAGGCCTTGGGGACCCATTGATATGTACTCTTAGGTCGTGCAAGTTGAGTACTTGCAATATTACCGCTTGCTGTGACTACAAGTGTTGAAGTGCTAGGTTTATGGGTAGCCGGCAAAGACGAGTTAACCACCTTGGCTTGTGAATGTTGGCTATCCTTCAACTTTGCTAGAGTTTGCAACGTTGGTGACTTTGCTTGAATGATAGGGGTAAGAGTCGGTGGTCGCGTCGTGACACTACCAGTATCCCAATCAATAGTGCATTTGGTTGCCAACATCCATGTGCGTCCCAGGTTTACGATGCCTTCCATAGCTCCCGCGGGCATGACTAGAAACCTCTGCACTATGCTTCCATTGTCATAGACAATAGGGGTCTGAAGGACTCCAAGAATAGCAGTTTTCTTTTTATTAATGCCCTTGACTTGCATCGTACTCGGGGATAGGGTCGGTTTCCCTAATTGACACTGTTAAGGCGGTTACGCCGCTAGCGAAAGCTAAATAGCGAGAACTCAACCAACAACAGAATTTGTCAGACGAGGACGAAGCTTGACCCGCAGGCGCATGGAAACAACTAGGTGGGTGTCAAATCACCTACTCGACCTTCTAATGACAATCACTACTAAGGAAATCAAATCTAAGTTCTAAAACACGCAAGTGACTGAAATTCGTACTACGAACGAATGCTATACGAAACAGGATCTAGAATCATCGAATCGATCTCAAACTCAAGGGGAAGTCTATGCACTAGGTAAGAACAACACCCTGAAGACTTGAACAGCAAAATCAACCTATAACCACTCCGTGCGGTAAACGCGTATGAAGACAGGCCGAAAAATACAGGTGACCGAAACTTGACCCCGATGGTACTAATGTGTAGCTCTACTCGTTGTGGTTCTATAGATATGCTGCACGCTCTATTCCGACACACGAGTTGGAAGAAAACTCACACCGAAGCTCATAGGAACTTACCACACGTAGAAGCCGATAGCGCACACTCTTGGTATCTGTGCGTAGCTCTCACCGTTGCTAACACAATGGCGGTGTCGCTTCTCCAATGGCAGCCCCGTAGCTCGCGTAGCAAGGAGATAAGACTCTCTCTCTCTCTCTCTCTCTCTCTCTCTCTCTCTCTCTCTCTCTCTCTCTCTCTCTCTCTCAGACACAGTCACGGCGCTCAAAAACTCACTTTGATTAATAATTGAATCCTCCTTTAGGTTACAAAACTTTGGCTTATATACCTCAGCCTTGGAGGTGAGAACATCTCTAATTATTTACATCAGCAGGTGAAATTACGTCGGGATTACAAGCTGGAAACTCAATTGAGTCCCGTTACTTAATGAATGGCTCAAATCAAAATTAATGTCGGAAAGACATTTATTACAATCAATGGTTACAAAATGATGGGTGTGAACAAAAATGCGGGTGTGATCCTCTGCTAGCTCAACACTCCCCCCCCTCCGCGTTCATGTCGTCCCTGACATGACTTTTAGGCTTGATCAATAGAGTCCTGTCGTCTTGAGCATCTGCAAATGTGATTCGTAGCGTAGGTTGCCGATGGTCAAGGTTGGGCCGAATATTTTGCTTTCATGAGTGAAAAAGCCGGTGTAGAAAGCTTCTTCGAATGTTTGCGTGTGGAAGCTAGGCAAAAACATAATTCTTTGGTATAAGAGATGTAACACCTTTGGTGATGGCTGCAAAGAAAGATCATACATCATATCCGTCACTGTGTCGGCCGTCGATAGTAGACTCGAGGTCGTGGCTTTGTCTGGCGCAAACACTTCAATGCATGCTAAGAGAGTCCTGCAGATTTTCTTTAGCATCTGACACGAAAGGTCAGGAGAGCCAGTAAAGAGTTTGATGGTGCCCGTTAGGGTTTTCACCATGTAGGCTTTACCTATTCTCTCTCCTGCCTTTGGTCCTGGCATCCTTGGGTAATTAAGCCAATTTGGCTTCTTTTCTGCAATCCTGCCATGCTCTTTCCACCTTCTGACTCTTGGCACCGGGCAGAAGGTTGCATCCTCCCGAATCTCTTTTGGAGCCTCTACCAAGTAGATGAGGTAGGCTGGGTATTTGTTCAGCCAACCTTTCCTCCATCTAGGTTGAGAATCTACAATCTTCTTTGATTGTTCATCCTTTGTGATGTCGCCTTCATAAAGAGCGACATACTGCTCCTCCTCTATTCTCTTTTTCGTCTTTATCACTTCAAATTTCATCAGAGGGAAAGGCAGGCTTGGTTGCATCCACTCTTCATGGAGCACTTTTGTGTCTAAACCTTGAAGTCTAATGGAAATGAGGAGTCTCCTTTCCCATTCCATTTCCGCCTTGGCACTTTCCTCTATTGACTTTTCTATTTGGTCCTGGAGCCTTCGTTCTTCTTCTTCAGAGATTCCTGAAGTTGAGGCCACTTCTTGAACTGGGGCTGGATCTTCAATTGTGGTTGCCTCTCCAGTTTCTGGTAGCTCTATGGCTGCTCCCCCTGCTTCTTCTTGTGGTGGCTCTGTTTCTCTTCTTTGTTGCTCTTGGAGGTCTTGGAGCTGTTTGCGGAGGGCCTCATTTTCTGTCCTTAGTGTTTGGTTTTCTGATGTGAGCCTCTCCTCTGCAGCCAATGATCCCTCCGCCATGTGCAACCTTTGCACTTGCTCTAACCTCAGCTCTCTTTGCAGACTTCTGACCTGATCTTCCAGAGCTGGTACGAGGGCTCCCTCTTGTTCTGTTCCTGCTCTGCTAGCTCTAGGGGTGGTCCTGAGTCTCATGATTGTCCTTTCTTGAAGTTCGACTCTTTCCCTTAGCTCAATGAGCTCATCCTTGGCTGCCTCCAGCTCATCTTCTATTCGCTCCTTTGCTTCCTGTGAGCTTGTTACCTCTCTTGAAGCTTCGGCTAGTTGGAGTATCAAGCCGTCCCTCTCGTTTTCTGCGTCGTAGAGTGATGCTTTATGACTTTCAGATTCAGTCATAGCATTCTCTAACTTCTTCTGCAACTCTGCTTCCTTTTGTTTTGCTGTCTCAAGTGCTACTTCCTTTGCTCTGGATCTTTCTTTAATCTTGCTGAGCAGTTCATGTACCATTTGCATGTCTTTTTCATCTTCATCTGTCAACTTGGCAGCTCTTTCTGCCACCACCTCCAATGGCTTCGGCTCGACCATTTTTTCTTCACTCTCCATTGTACCCTTTGTCTTTTCTTTCGTCCCTTTTCGATCATCTTGTTTCCGTAGGGATATCCCATAAACTGCCTCCAGGGCCTCTTCTTCACTGTATCCGATCGCTACCAGATCCTCATAATCATCTTTCTTTTGCTGAACTGGATCTATCTCCGTTTCCTTGGTCCCGGCCTCCGGCGGCCTCCGGCTTTTCCATAATTTCTGTTTCTATTTCTATTGTGGTTTCCTCCACAATAATTTCCATCTTCTTCGGGCTTGGTACAACAGTAAAAGAGGGCTGATTGTCTTCAGTCACCTTGGCTTTCCCTTTGTTTGCTTGCCTTACTGTCTCTTTAGGTTCAGTAGACTCATCTATTTTTTTCTTCCCCTTGTCGTCCTTTTGCAGCTCAGCTTTTAAAAGCTGTACTTCCTCTTCAGTATAAGGCTCGACAGGTTGCTGCTCCAGTATGGCCTCCGACTCCTCATAAGCTCTAATATATTGATCATATTGATCAACATGTGGCCTGGCTGAGCTGGTTCCGACTTTACTGGGGTCTGGCACCCACATTTCTTCGAAGTCCCCCTTTAGAGCTCTTTCCGCTCTGAACTGCTCCACCAGCCTTTCCATTCTTGCGGCTTTTTGACTTTTGGTTTGCTTGGGATCGGCCTTCTTCTTCGCTTTCTTCTTGAGCGGCTCGTCCACAGCCTCTTCAGGTTCTGAAACTATTTCTAGTTTTCGGTGTGCTCTCGTGGACGCCCTCTTGGATACTTCTTGCTGTTCTTCCTCCTCATCGGCTTCTCTAAGCCACTCATTCTGGGAGGGAATCTGTGGCCCTTGATCCCTAGCTCCAATAGCTTCATAAGCTATTCTTGTTAGGATTTCTCCTCCTCCTATGTACTTTGGCTTCTGGTTGTGCATGGCGATTACTTGCTCGTGGATGTATTGAGCATAATTCACCTCCTTTGGCACGTTGCTCTTCAGTGCCCATGTGATGGTTGTCGCAATGGCATGGGGTGGTGTAGTATACTTCTGCGGTCTTTTACTGCACACATGGAAAAACTGATTGTATAATCGGCAAAGGGTTGCCGCTCGTTGATCTGCCATATCTCCGTAGCTTGTATTTTGTTTCTTTGATCCATAGACCTCTATGGCCTCCCTTCTTTCTCTGACAGAACTCCCTTTGTTGTGCAGCTTCAATGCATCTGCAATGAGCTGTGGAGTGATCTGTACTTCAACTGTTTCTCCATCCATGGCTGTCAACGTGGCTTTCCCATCCTTCTGAATGGATGTTGCCAACTCATACACTCTTCTTGTGTCTACACCTGATGGTCTTGAGGTGAAGAACCTGTGTAAGTCAGCCTTTTCCAGGTATCTGCTTATGTTCTCTGATCTGCTATAATCCACTAATTCTCGTGGGATCATAGGTACATCGATCGATTGCCCTTGAGGATCTCTGAAAGTCCCCTGGTAGATCTTTATTCCCTCTTTTTCTAGTACTGCTTCCTCCACCCAAGTCTTGGTTGGCTTGAGGGTTTCTGTTGGAATATCAAAAGGTTCTGCCTCTGCAAGAGCATCCTTGATGGTTGGTCTTTTTCTCTTAGTTGCCGATGACTTAGCGGAATCCATGGATCCTGTAACTCCAATCTCAGAAGTTAGCGTCTTTTTAGTACTGAAAGCCGAAATGAAGCTTTTAACTATTCAAATGACTTGAAAATTGAAACATGAGCTATTCAGGGCCTAAGGATGCAATGTAGGTGAAAAAATATGCAAACTGGGCTCAAAATCATGCTGGAGACATCATACGCGTATGATGTCTTTTGTGTCAGAATGACTTCATATTGGTTGTGCTTGTAGCTGATAGTGTATACATGAGTATCATATGCTTGGATTTGAGTTTGGATCCCATTTGGTCAAGTTTTGGCCAGTCCAGTCCAGTTCAGGCTCTTGGCAAAATTTTGAAAGGGAAATGGATTTTATGATCCAAATTGGATAAAACTTGGTGGATGACTTTCAAATGGCATGTAGAACACTTCTGTTTGGTGGTTGAAGCCCTTAGATGCCAAAATCACATAGTGAGACATCATACGCGTATGATGTCTTTTGGTGCATTTTTGGACCAATTTTCTCTATAAGCTTGGATTTGGCTTTAGATAGGCTTATTCAGTGGATTTATGAAGTTTGGATAGATTTTGGGCTAAAAATGGCTCTGGAGACATCATACGCGTATGATGTCTTTTTCATCAATTTTTCATGGGATTGGTTCTGTGGACTCTCCATGTGCTAGTGAAGGACTATTTATACTCAAATCTTGGTTTGGACTTGAATATGTTGGATTTGGGACAAAACTAGGCTTTGTATGAAGGATTTTCTCTTAATTGGGCTAATGGGGTGATCCACTTGACCAAATGGTTCCAAACTTCATATGTAGCATGTATTAGATATATATAATGGATGTATGATGACAAATGAGCATTTTTGGCTCTGTAAGTGCAAATAGACATCATACGCGTATGATGTCTTTTGTGTCAAAATGGTGCTTTTTGGTTCCAGATAGCTTGTAGATGTGTTAAACAACAATCCTACAAAGTTTCAATGAGTTTGGAGTTATTTTGACAAAATTAGGACCAAAAATCAATTTTATGGCCTACTTTGCGTCTTTTGGTTTTCCTTGGGTTTTCTAACTCCAATTCTCATGATACTTGGTTCATAGGATGTGATTAACATGTGGAATGAGGCTATGCACTCAAATGTTGAAATGAATGTGAAAATCATGCTGTGAGACATCATACGCGTATGATGTCTTTTCTTGAAATGTTGGTCTTTTTGTGCAAAGAATGCTTTGTGCTAGTGCCCTAAGCCCTGCTAACTAGTTTTCAACTTAAAAAGTCATCAGTTTAGCTAAAAAGCCCCCTTATAGGCATTTCAGTCTCCGAAGTCGTCTTTTTGCCTTGGAGTTGAATTTCTTCAACTTTTCTTCTTGAGAGTTGCATTTCCAGCTCATTGGATATGTTGTGAAGCCATCCAGTTGGTTGGACTTGACTTTGGCTCCCCGTTCTCCATCTTTATCCATTTGGTTGCTCGAAAGCGTCTTTTTCACCATCGGTAAGTGAATCAGCTTTCTTTTGGGTTTTGCTTGCAAACATAAGTCATCCATGTATAGTTGAAACTGCTCGTGAAGTTTCATGTCATTTGGTCGTCAATTTTAGCCGTTATGCCAAAATGACGCTTTGTGTGTCCGCAGCCGAATCGGTTGTTCTGACTTACTTTTGGTGGTACAAACCTGGAGATACTCCATGGTTGCATTGCCCTCGATGTTGTTAAGCTTCTTGAGAAGTTTTGTGTCGTTCCGACAACTTTTTTCTGTTTGCCTCTTGCAGGCTCTGTTGACCTAGGGTTTTTCTAGTCGTTCTTTCTCGAGCTTTGAGTGCTAGAAACTCATCTTCTATGTTAGGGTAACCCACCTCTAAGTTCTTGCAAAGTTTGGTTAGGCGGTTGTGCCCCTACCTAGCGTTCTTCCCCATTCCCCGTCTGCTCTTGTTTCTTGGTTTTGGTGAGTTTTCGCGACAAAAGTTAACGATAAGCATCAAAAGCTTATGGCAACGAGTCTACCTCTCATGTCTGGTGTCCTCTGAGCTCTCGTAGCAGTCGTAGAAGGCGGTAGAAGGTCGGATGCTCCTATGTGCTCTTTGCTCTCTCCAAGAAGGTAATAGTGGAAATGAGCTTGATAGTGAAGTGAAAAATACTTAACTTCGGGCTTCCCGGATCACTTGTTATCAAATTTGACATGTGCTCCTATCTCGTCGTGAAATACACTTTAGGATTTGAAATTTCTCAATTTGGACTCCGTTTGACCTGTTTCTGAGAAATCTGTCCACTTTGCCAAAATTCTGTCATTTCGGGCTTTCCGCAACTTTTTCAGAATTGTACCCTATTTTTATCCTGGGTTGCCCTTGTCATTAGGATCATCACCGTCTATTCTTTTCTTTTTTCCGATCTCATTTCACCTGCTTTTTTATTTTTCTTTTACTTTTATTAAGAAAATCATAAAAAATAAAGGAAAATAGTAAATTGAAGCCAAAAAATTCCAAACATACATGATAAATAGCTGGTAACCCTGTGTATATGAATATACACTTCTTTGTGATTTCTGGACTTGGATTACCACTTTTTAGCTCTGAAAACACTCTTATTTAGTGATATTTACACATATAGAGACCCAAATTCATCATTTGATCTCTTCTTGTTGCAAAACAAGGTATATAAGGACATAAATATTATCAATATCCGCAATCAAACATAAAAAATTGCAAAATCATGTAAGACATTGCCCTTGTAATATAATTTTTGTTTTTCTTTGTTTTTTCCGCTTGTAGCTGCTTTGTAGCTCCTGTATACCTGTATACCTCCCCCCCTCCTAGTCTGAGTCCTCCCGGACAACTATGAAGTGTCTGTGGGCGAAGCATTGTAGTTGTTTTGGTCATAAGTTCCCAATGCAATTGTAGAGCGACGATACAACATTCTTTCCAATAAAGCTGCTCTTTGTTTGATTGAAGGATTGGTGGTCGGGTTTTGGGTTGGTTTTGGCACTTCGGTATTTGAATCAGTAGATGGATTCTTCGTTACCTTGTTGTCTTTTTTGACAATCCAAATCTGCTTCCGCTTTGCTTGTGCTTGCCACAAACTCTTTGCGACCCAAACCTGCTTTGTTCTGTGTGTTGATTTCCTTGGCTTGAAATACCTAGGAGTTTCCGTTGATTGTATTGAAGGGAGTTCCTTTTTACAAATCTTTGGGATCCAAATTTGCTTGCTATAGCTTTGTGCCGTCATGAACTTCTTTGGAATCCAGATCTGTTTCACTTTCCTTGATTGTCGGGGATCACTCTGTTGTCTGGTATTGAAGACTCTGTTTGTGTTTTCTGGCACAGCCTTTTTTGGTCTCCATACCAATGTTGACTCCGTTTTATCCCAAGGTTGAGCTGTTATCTTATTGCTTGTCTTCCTTATCCAATCTTGAGAGTTCCTCGTCGACGAGCAATCCAGTTGTGTAGAAACTTTTGGTTGCCATTGCTTCTTCTTTTTCTCTGTTTGTCGTTTGACCTTGTCCGTGGATTCTTCCTTTGGAGTTGGCTCTGCTCCTTTGGTGAACTTAACTGATTGACTTTCACCTTCGTATTTGATAAGCACTGATTTAGAACTCCAGTCAATCATTGCATTGTATTGCTTCTGCCATGGTTGTCCTAGCAATAATGGATGTTGTGTAGCTTGGTCTTCAACCACGTAAAACATATGAGGATACACATATTGGTTAATCTGTATATGTAAAACTGTGCATCCGACAGTTTTGATTGAATTCTCAGAGTAACTCTTTAACTCTTGCTTGGCAGTTTGTAGTTTAGTGTCATTTGTCAATTGTCTATACAAACTGAGTGAAAGTAGGTTAGCTTGAGCTCCTGAATCCAATAGTGCTCTGGCTTTGATTTGGTTGGTCCCTACTTTGCATTCAATGATGGGTTCTTCTTTGTCATTCCCCATTTCTGTTATACTGACTGCGTTTATTCGTATTGCTCCTTCATTGCGCTGTTTCTGACGCAGTAGTCTTCTTTTCTCCATTCTTTCCTTCGCCTCAGCTTGCGCTTCCTCCTCAATCTTTTTCTTTTTCTGGACACGCAGCTTTTCTTGATGTATTTTGAGAAGCATGTCTTGTGTTAGCGGCAACAGATACTTTTTCACTCTGCATCCACTAATCCAATTGGGCATTTCTTCTCCGTCTAATGTAGCAAGCTTGACGGCTCCACTTGGTGATAGATCTTTAATCACCAGAGGTCCCATCCCTCGCTTTTTAAGCTTTTTAGCATGCTGTTTCAGAGTGTAAACTAGGACATAGTCCCCAACTTTAAACTCTTTAGTCCGCACATGCTTATCAAAAAATTCCTTTTGTCGCCTTTTTTGAGCGTAGATGGAAGCTACTGCTTTTAGGCGAAGCTCATCTAGCTTTTCCAGGTCATCTATTCTATCAGAGAGCTCGTGCCCTGTCCACTCTAGATCCTTAGCCACCCTTAAGGTTGAAATCAAGAATTCTATTGGCAAGATAGCATTTAGCCCAAAAACCATGTTATATGGGGTCGTTCCTATTGATGTTTTATATGCTACCCTATATGCCCATAATGTTGAATGCAACTTCTGGTCCCAGTCAGTTCTCGACTCAGATACAATCTTCGTAAGGACCGTGCATATGGTTTTGTTTGTTGCTTCAGCTTGTCCGTTTGCTTGTGGATGATACGGGGCTGATTTCCTATGGATTACCATGAATTCATCTAGAAGGATCTCTATCACTTCATTTATGAAATGTGTGCCTCGATCACTCACAATTTCTATTGGCAATCCATATCGTACAAAGACGTATTCATATAGAAATTGTGCCGTGGTCCTGGCATCTGCTTTTTGAGTTGCCTTTGCTTCGACCCACTTTGTTAGATAGTCTGTAGCCACAATGATGTATTGTGCATGAGTCTTATATGCAGGAGGTGAAATGGGTCCGACATAATCAATCCCCCATTTTGCAAAAGCTCTTGCCCCCATCATTGGTCTAAGCGGCATATCATCTCTTTTAAGTGGTACTTTGGTCCGCTGACAGTCATCACACCGTTTAACGTATTCCTCAGCGTCCATATGTAATGTTGGCCACCATATTCCTGCGGCTAAGACAAGTTTTGCTGTCTTATCACCTGAGAAATGGCCTCCACCTACTCCTCCATGAGCTTGCTCCAGGATTATCACATACTCAGACTCTGATGCGCAAATCCTAAGCTGGTTGTCTTTACCTCTCTTATAGAGTTGATCTCCTATTAAAGCGTAATCTCTAGCTTCTGTCTCTACAGATTTCTGACGAGCTTTTGACGTTCCTTCTGGGAAAGTTCTATTTGTGAGATATTCAACAATATACTGACTCCATTCTGGAGCGATCATTATCTGATATAATGTTGAATACTCGCTGGCGGTTTTGATGAACATACAATACATACAGTGACATATTCATGTACGCTTTCTTTCATTCCTGGCCAATAGACTCCCAATTGTAACAAATTCCTATATGTGTTCCTTCTTGAACAATGAAATGCACATTCCTGAACATGTGCTTCGCGCAGATATATACTATATTCCTCAGGATTGATGCATAGTCGTAAAACATGATCATTTCCCAATTGATACAACCTTCCTGCAATCAATTGAAGATTCTTGGATTGCTGAATAGCAATATGTTTCAGGTTGTATTCTCTTCTATCGAACTCTCCTCCATAGGTTAATAGGTCAACGACATTTTGAGACCACCTCGGTATCATTTCTATGTTGAACAAGTACGCGTCTGGCATGTCGTCATCTACTCCTATAGGGTCTTCTCCATTCGTCAATCGCGAAAGATGATCAGCTCTAAGATGTGTTTTTCCTTTCTTTACTACTACCGTGAAGTCGAATTCCAGTAAGATAATGAACCATCTCACTATTCTCCCGGTATTGCATGGTTTATTCACTAGGTAGAGCAAGGCTTGGTGATCCGTAAAAAACACAAACTTGTTGGCTAGAAGATAATGCCGAAATTTCTTCACAGCATATATCATTCCTAATCCCTCTCGCTCTGTTGTGGTGTAATTCTTCTCTGCATGGTTGAGCTGTCGACTGGCGTAACAGATAGGAAAATCCATGTTTCCTTCTTCTGGCTGAGCCAGAATGCATCCTATTGCATATGCAGAAGCATCTATGTGCACATGGAATATCTTCTCCCAATCTGGTGATTTCAAGACTGGAGCAGTAATGAGTGCCTCTTTCAATTTCTTGAATGATTCCTCACACTCCTCTGTCCATTCAAAGTTCACTATTAGCCTGTAAAGTGGTTGGCCTATTATAGCGTACATGTAAATGAATCGTCTATAATATCCACAATGTCCCATAAAGCTCTGTACTTGTTTCGCATTGGTTGGTCTAGGCATATCCACTATAACTTTTATCTTCTCTAAATCCGTGGATATTCCGTTTTGTGAGACAATATGTCCCAGAATTCTGCCCTGTCGGACCATAAACACACATTTCTCAGGATTGAGACAAATGCGATATGTCCTACATTTCTCAAATACTTTTCTTAGGTGTTCTAGATGCTCATCTCTCAGTAGAGAATGTACACATAAGTCATCCATGTAGATTTCTAGAAACAGCCTTAAGTATTCTTTGAAAGCATGCGTCATCAGCCTCTGGAAGGTTGCGGGAGCATTGGTTAGACCAAAAGGCATAACCCGATAAGCATAAATTCCCCACTCCGTTGCAAAAGCTGTTTTATGTTGATCTTCCAGTGCTATGGCTAGCTGGTTATATCCTGAAAAACCATCAAGAAAGGAGTATGCTGTTTTCCCTGATACACGCTCTAGAACATGATCAGTTATCGGCAGGGGATAATTGTCCCTGATTGTTGCAGCATTCACTTTCTTTAGGTTGACACACACTCGGAGTTTTCCGTTCTTCTTAGGTACTACCACAATCGGAGATACCCAATCAGTGTGTTCAATCTCGTATATGAATTCAGCTTCCATTAGCTTATCTATCTCTTCTTTGATTCGCTTAGCAAACGTATCATTATATGTGTATGGTCTCTGTCTGCTAGGCTTTGCGTCTTGTTTCAGTGGGATTGTGTGTTGGCATATCGATGGGTCAACTCCCTTTAAGTCCTTATAAGACCATGCAAACACATCCCTATACTCTCTGAGAAGACTCAAAAGTCTCTCTTCCTCGCCTGGAGACAAATCTGTGGCTATGTACACCGGTCTAGGTGGCTCACCTGGAGCTGCTAAATCAACTTTTTTTGCATCCTCCGGTCCGTCATAAGATTCGTTCTCCTTCCTCTCTCGAATAGGTGGGGTTAATATCACCTTCCTATCCTCTATTGTGAATTTCCTATAGTGAGAGGGAACATCCATGTTTTCCTTGATTTTGGCGTTTTTGTCCTCTCCACTCTCAATTTCTGTAGTCCAAACTTCTTTCAGAGTTTTCTTGAGCTCTCTGTACTTGTTTCTACGTTCTAGCTTGGACTCCGTGTGTTCTCTGTTGCGCTTGTTCTTTTCTGATTTTTCTGTTTCAGTTTTCGTTCCATTCTTTTGAACTTGATTTCTTGAGCCTCTTTTGTCTTTTCGTAAGCTCTTTTGATCACTGCCTCTCATTCTTCCAGAAATCTTATCCTTAACACAATCTTCAGCCTTTACTAGCATTAGGAATTGATTTTTTCCTCTTATTCTAGGCATCGGATTGGTTCTAACCCCTTTTGTTTTTTTCTTTGCTCTATAGTGTTTCTGGCGTTGTTTAGTTTGGTTCGGAAAATCATAAAATCGGACATCCGTTATAGTTTCTTCGTTTCCGCTTGAATTGTCCGTTGACTCGTTGTCTGCTTCATTTCCCCACTCTGGATGATCGGGAATGTCGTGAAACACCTCTTCTTCATCTTCCTTTTCCAGTGTATCGTTCTTTTCAGTTTCTTTTTTGAGCACAGTTCTCAACATGAAATACGGAACCACGTCGTACCCGTCCTTGTCGCAAAATTTCGTTGTGGGACCATCTGGAATTGCACAAACATCTAGGGTTGCTAGAATGTGTGTCCATTCTAATGGTTCAAACGTGTCCTCTGGAAAGGGTTCTCCTATATAAGTTTCGTCTTCGATAGCCCTTTCTAAAACACATTCTTCTCGTTTCAGACTTCCACATTTCGAAGCTCCACACATCCATAACTCCTTGGGTTTACCTAACCAAGCTGGAAATTCGGATCCCGCCAAAGTAGCTGAATCAAACTCCTCTACCGGTGTTCGGTTCACATCTTTGTAGCTATGGTCTTTCAGGTTCACACGTGTAGTGGTTTCCATATTTCTCAGGTATATGTGATCGTAGCCCCAATCCTGGACCATTTTCAACTGTCTCATGAATGGTCTTCCCAGTATGATATCATAGTTATTCTCCTTGCCAAAATCGACAATAGCGAAAGTATGTTCGTATTCAATGCCGCAAGAAGTCACTACAACTTTCTCTAATAACCCCATAGGTTTCTCCATGTGTCCATCTGCTAATTGGAGTTTCAACCTAGTCTTCCTTATTGCTGGTTTCCCCCATTTTTTCCAGATTTCTTTTGTAGCTATGGCTACCCCAGCTCCGCTGTCTAGTATTGCCATTGTGTTCACTCCTTGGAATTCAACTGGTAAGGTTGTATTCCCCTCTTCACCTTCGCAATACTCTCCGACCTTGTTTAAGGGTACAGGCTTAGCGTTCTTTTGTGGCTTGCTCAGCTCCTCAATGCTCTCTTGCAATCTCGATGTTGGATCTTTTATCCGAATTTCTCCAAGCATTTTCCTACAGTGGTCCACATATGTGGTCTTAGCCTCAAAAGCTCAGCTAGAGTGATAGTGCATGTCACTGGTGTTGACAAAATCTCTATCAATCCTTGCGAGTCCATGACTTTTTCTGATGAGATTTTTCGTGAGGGAAGTGCTCTAATCTCGGATTTTGCTTCATACTCTCCTAAGTATGAAGGTAAGGTTTTCAGTGAATGAGGTTTGCTCTCCATTGTTCTAACAGAGCCCCCATCTCCCCAGTAAGATTGCAGATCCAAGTCCACTTGAGATCCTGCCTCAAATTCCACTATGGGAGGATTCCTGATGTCCTTTTCCCAATTTGTCTGATTAGCTTGGCAACTTAGCTCGTTTGCAAAGTTTGCCTCTCTCACTTGTTTCCAAAATTCATTGTAATCCTCATCTCTTCCGTAAGACCTCTGTATGACTGGATGAAAACTCTCTACTCCTGATCGGTTGTGTTCAACACTATGCGGTCATCCTTTTGTGTATTTTCAGGCTTTTGTGCACTGGGAGTCTTTTCAGCTACCCGTGAAACGATAGTCTCTTGCTGAATTGGGTTTTCCTGTCCACAATTCATTGTTTCTTTTGGTGGTTCTAATAAGGCTTGTGCAGTCTCGATCATTCTCTGGCACATTTCAAGTCTCTGCTTTTCCAATTCTGCGTTTGGGTATGTCATCCACCTCTGTTCTTGTGTTTGGTTGTTCTTTAACCTAGCTTCGTAAGCTCTCATCAGTGCGTCCAATGGTTCGTGTACCTTGTCGACTAGCACTGATCCCCCTGAGCTTAAGCTCGTTGTTTCTTTGATACTCTTTTGTTTCGTTCTTTCCGGGCTCATCTCTCGTTTCCCGTTTTGACTCTCAAGTTTTTCTAATCTAGCTTTAGTTTGCTTTAGTTCCTCAGCTAGAATAGCGTCTTCACGTTCTTTTCTCAACTTCATGCGTGCTTTTCTAGCTTTCCATGTGTTTTTCTGACTCCGCGGTCCTTGACTAACCACTTCAGTCGCTAACTTTCCATTCTCAGGTTCTCTAGTGGTTTTCTTAGCTTGAGCTCTAGTAACAACTTGCGTTGGTATCAGAGTTTCATTTTCAGACCCACTGCTGGTAGGAATAGTTTCTAACATATTCAATGTCGTCTTTTGCACTTTGTTTGGATTCTTTGAACAATCCTCAATGAAGTGAGTAACCCCACACTCAGTGCAATAAGCGTTAATTCGAATGATTTCCGTATGTGGGCAAACATTCATCAGATGGTCACCTCCACACTTGTAACAAGGTCCTAGTGTTGGTCTTGGTCCCATTTGATTCGTCCTTTGTGGATATGATGGTCTTTGTCCTGTTAACCCTCCATGAGCTATGAACATCAAGGTTCTTGCGTCCAAATTGTATCTCTCTTCATCAGAAGCACTTGTAATTGTTGGTATTCCAACATTCCCCATCATGCCCCATGGTTCTGGTTGTTTTGGTTCTTCTGGTGGGTAATACACTGTCGGAGACATGTGTGGACCCGATTCTTCATAATAGGCTTGAACAGGCACTAAGGCTTGTTCTTCCTGATTCTCTAAGGTTGGTGCATATCTAATGCCCACTGGTCTTGCTCCTGGTAAAGGTGGTTGTTGTCCCAATACCGGTTGCGGTCTTTCTATCCCCATAGGTCCAGGTACATTTCCCGTTGGGTATCGAGGTACTGGATGTATCTGAGGTGGTGCTAATTGAGCTGGAGGTGCATACTGGCGCTCCCTTACATACCCTTTGTTGTAATAACACTCCTCTGTTGGATGATTTGTCCATTTTTGTTCAATAGCACACCATTTCAGGGGTTTTGGCAATGGTTTTTGGTATGGTGCCATCCTTTTTAGAGCATCTTCTATCATTTGCTCTACATTTGGCATGGTTGTTGTTTGAACATTCTTTTTAGTGGTAGTCTCGCTCGCTACGGAGGAGGAGCTACTGGATGCAAAATCTGTATCCGCTGACACCTCTCCATAAACCGTACAGTTATCCACTAAGTACAATGCCTCTCTCGTTACTTGCTCGAAACTTGTACAAGCTTTCAAGTGCAAGTCCTTCTTGAGAGTGTCGTTCCTCAGTCCCTCAATAAAGAGAACAGATAGTCTGTCATCTTGTGGTCGTTCACGTACTGGACATCTCTCAATGTATTGTTTGAAGCGAAGTGACGCTTCCTTCACTTTTTCGTGTTCTCTCTGTTTAAAAGCATATATTTGTGAGACCGTATTGTGCTTAATCCCTCGTTTTGAGAATTCCTCAGCAAACTCTCTTAGCAAATGGTCAATGTCATGGAATCCCCCAATGTTCATTGGTTGAAACCATGTCAATGCGGTACCTTCTAGAGTAAGACCAAATCCCTCGTATTGTGTATGGAAATCTATTATCTGCTCAGCTCTTAAGACTTGCTTAAAGAGTGACACATGTGCATACGGATCTCCTGAACCACCATACTTCTTTTGCACACACTTGGCTACTTGAGATGGTCTCATACGTCTATGATCTGCTACCAATCTCATTGCTCCTGTGTCTCGGCTAAAGTTTTCTCTAGCATCATGGACTTCATGGGTTACCCTTGTCGGTTCCTCTGCCCTGAATCTACTACTGGGAGGTAAATGTGATGGTTCCGCTTCAAACCTTGGACCTGGAGTGGTATAGGTGGGGATTGGAACTGCACTACCTCGATTCGTCTCCATTGACTCTCTGGAATGTAATGATCCCATTGGTCCGAGCTTCGAGTCCCAAGGTTGACTGAAAGAGTCAGCAACCTGCATTCTTTGTCCTCCTGTTGTCATTGAGTTTTGCACTCCAGTTGTTGGTGCTGGTCTATGTGAGCTAGAAGTAACATAATACTGATGTAGTGGTCCCCCAAAGTATGTATATCCTTCTAATTCTTTCTTGCCCATTGTTGAGTATTGCCTGCCATACTTATCGTAAGCGGCAACTTTCACTTCCGATCCCTCTGTGTAGGTAAAGACATAGAGTCTTTTTTTGTCTGTCAACTCTCCGGTGTAGGGTTCTTCACATCTATAATAGAGATCTTGCTCCCCATTATTATATTTGTACAGCCCCACATAGATGTTATCAGTGTTGATCCTTGTAGTTTCATTCTCTCTTCTTAACCTCGCATTAGGGAAGTTCATTATTGGTGCTTTCTCCTCGAGTTCTTCATCTATTCTGGCTTTGGTGCCCATCAATCCCCACTTGTCCACAATGTTAGGGTTTAGGACTACCAAGTACATGGTACCCTCGTCATCTAGATATCTATCTCCGCTATAGCTCACAGGCACTAAGTCCTTGAACTCACTAGGTCTATCTTCTATCTCTACACAATAGCGGTCCATTCCATCTTTGTAGATCTTTGCACCTTGCTCATTGTCGTACTGGTATTTTATGAACAATAGCTTCATTGTGGCGGAAGGGTTTGATGATCCTGCTGCCATATTTCCTCTGTTGTTCAGGTTCAAGTGTTCCAAGTTTTCGGTGAAAATCTCGTAAGATCTCTCCGAAGAAGTATCAGAGACACTTCCTTCAAAGATCGGCTCTAATGGTTGCACCCAACTTTGGTTTACACTCCCCTCGGTTGATATGACACTTGCTGGTTCCCCTTGTTTTGGTTGATTATTCCGGAGATTCCTGCCCGATCTCAAATTCATCAATTCCCCTGAAGGACTTTAACTTTTCCGTCTCGGCAATTTGTTTTCCCAGGTTTTTGTGGTTAGGATTGATCCAAACTGACTGATACTTGGTCAATTGTTTAATCTTGTCAGTTGGACAACTTCTGTTTCATCAAGTGAGAATTTTGTTGCAGTTATGCTGAAAAAGACATTATACGCGTATGATGTCTTTTTTCACAGATTTTGTTTATTTTGGTTATGCTCACTCTCAGTGACCCCTTTATGCTCTGTTCACTCACAAAATTCAGTTTGAACTCTGTTTGAGCAAGTTATGGCTAGCTCAGGCTTTTCTTGGCAATTTCCCGCTTTTGACTTGTTTTTTGGGTCAATTGTGATCCAAATGGGATGAAACTTGAAATATAGCCTCTAGATAGCTATTACAATGGATCTGTGTTGGCAAAGTATCAAAATATGTCCAAAATTAGGTCAAAGACATCATACGCGTATGATGTCTTTTTCATCAATTTGGGTCCAAACTTGATATTTATGCTTTCAACAGTGATTGTAACAATCTTGTCAGGTCAGACTTCAAAAATAAGCAGTGGAAGTGCCAAAAGACATTATACGCGTATGATGTCTTTTGTCCCAGATTTTGACTATTTTTGGTTTTAAGCCTTCTCCAATGTTTATAATTGAGTTTCAAGTGTTTTTGTCAGGTTTGAATGTAAAAACAAGATCTGAATCCAAAATTTCCTATTCTTTGCATTTCTTGGACTCCGACTTGTCTTTTCGGGTTTCTTTGAGTGTTAATGCTCTTGTTTTAAGTTGATCTTAGGGTAAAACCCCCCTTCTAAACACTCTGGCAATGTCAAATTTTCAATTTTAGTCTCTGTTTAGGTCCTAAGACATCATACGCGTATGATGTCTAAAGTTGCAGATTTCCAGTTTTTCAGCACAGAACTCTTCCAATAGCTCTTTTAAGTGCTCAGCAACAATCAGTTACACATAAAAATTTTCTGAACTTGTGTATTGCATATTTCACTACCAAAGCAACTTTTTCAGTGATCTAACATGCAATCAAACACATCAAGCAAATAGAACACCAATTGATAGCTCTAGATCAGGATCAAATCAGGCCCTACCTAAGCTACTTCTAATCATAAAATGGATTTTTTTGCAATTGAAAATATAAAGAGATTTACTACCACACAAGGAGTAGCAAATGCTTTTTATGTCAACAACCACTTAAACACCATCAAAAACAATCTAATCTAAGCTAAACTAAAAATACTGTCAACACGGAAGACCCAGGAATACCCCACTTCCTAGTATCTCTCGAGACCTTCAGAGTCCACCACTCCTAGATCTTTTCTAACTAAAGTATACAAAGTAGTTTATACGACTCACCTCGTAGGATTAGTCTAAGGACACCTACTTAGGGCTCTCGTCCCCGGCAGCGGCGCCAAATGTTAAGGCGGTTACGCCGCTAGCGGAAGCTAAATAGCGAGAACTCAACCAACAACAGAATTTGTCAGACGAGGACGAAGCTTGACCCGCAGGCGCATGGAAACAACTAGGTGGGTGTCAAATCACCTACTCGACCTTCTAATGACAATCACTACTAAGGAAATCAAATCTAAGTTCTAAAACACGCAAGTGACTGAAATCCGTACTACGAACGAATGCTATACGAAACAGGATCTAGAATCATCGAATCGATCTCAAACTCAAGGGGAAGTCTATGCACTAGGTAAGAACAACACCCTGAAGACTTGAACAGCAAAATCAACCTATAACCACTCCGTGCGGTAAACGCGTATGAAGACAGGCCGAAAAATACAGGTGACCGAAACTTGACCCCGATGGTACTAATGTGTAGCTCTACTCGTTGTGGTTCTATAGATATGCTGCACTCTCTATTCCAACACACGAGTTGGAAGAAAACTCACACCGAAGCTCATAGGAACTTACCACACGTAGAAGCCGATAGCGCACACTCTTGGTATCTGTGCGTAGCTCTCACCGTTGCTAACACAATGGCGGTGTCGCTTCTCCAATGGCAGCCCCGTAGCTCGCGTAGCAAGGAGATAAGACTCTCTCTCTCTCTCTCTCTCTCTCTCTCTCTCTCTCTCTCTCTCTCTCTCAGACACAGTCACGGCACTCAAAAACTCACTTTGATTAATAATTGAATCCTCCTTTAGGTTACAAAACTTTGGCTTATATACCTCAGCCTTGGAGGTGAGAACATCTCTAATTATTTACATCAGCAGGTGAAATTACGTCGGGATTACAAGCTGGAAACTCAATTGAGTCCCGTTACTTAATGAATGGCTCAAATCAAAATTAATGTCGGAAAGACATTTATTACAATCAATGGTTACAAAATGATGGGTGTGAACAAAAATGCGGGTGTGATCCTCTGCTGGCTCAACAGACACCAAACTCCATAGGATAACAAATTGTGTTTAGCTCCCGTATCTAATAAGGCATTGTATAGTACTTTCCCATAGGGGCTATTTAGCTCAATTGGGTATCGTATAGGTGGCTCAGATTCTAATGAGTCGTCATCTGTGTCCTCAAAAAATGCTTGCGTGATTCCCAGATTAGCCTCTCATTGGTGTCTAAGACGTTGTTGTCGTTCTCGAGCCTCAACTCTTGCTTGGATTTTTCTAAGCTCTGCTTGTTCCTTGGCAGCCTTCTTTTGATGAATGGCTTGCAACTCTTCCTGGCTTAGAGGATCATAATATCTTTTGAATTTACTCCCATTAAGGAATCCAATGGTTTCAACTCCATCTAGAGTCTCCACACGAATGGTACCTTGCGGGGTAATTTCACACACTCGATATGGTCCCTTACCAGCGTATTTCAATTTCTTCTTTTCATTACATACCCCGTACATAAGAACTTTATCACCAACCGTGATGTCTTTATCCTTTAAATGGCTATCAAACCACTTCTTTCTCCTATCCTTCTCCACTAGAGCATTTCGCACAGCTAATTGCCTCTCTTTATCTAGCCTTTCCAGGATATATAATCGCTCCACTAAGGGGTTACCATCCCAACCTTCTTGAGAAGCTACTCGAAGACTAGGAATGACAAACTCCCATGGCATAACTGCTTCTTGGCCATACACCATCTTAAACGGTGTGCAATTAATAGCAACTTTATACGCAGTATGATAAGCCCATAAAGCTGATGTAAGCTTTAGGTCCCAATCAGTGTGATGAGCCTCAACTGTCTTTGTCAAAATGGAGATGAGAGTTTTGTTGGTACTCTCAGCTTGGCCATTTGCTTGGGGATAATAGGGTGTAGACTTGAGGTGAGATATCATGAAGTTTGATGTGAGTTCTTTTATTACTTCATTTATAAAATGAGTTCCATTGTCACTCACAAGTTCAAAGGGGCATCCAAAACGTGTGATAATGTTCTCAAAGAGGAACTTAGCTGTTGTTTTTGCATCCGCCTTTCATGTTGCTTTTGCTTCAGTCCATTTGGTTACATAGTCGGTAGCCACAATGATATATCGTGATTGCGTGTTACGTGCAGCCGGACTAATCGGTCCTACAAAGTCTAAGCCCCACTTTTCAAATGGTTGGTTTACCTTGATGGGATGTAGAGGCATCCTATCCCTTCTTTGTGGCTTCTTGAAGCATTGGCATTCATCACATCCCTTTGCAAAAAGTGATGCATCCTTAAACAGAGTGGGCCACCAATAGCCTAACTGTAAGATCTTTCGGACAGTCAACTTTCCTGAAAAGTGACCACCAGCTATGCCCATATGTGCCTCTTGTAGAATATATAAATACTCATCCTCGCGGGCACAGCGTCTAAGAACATCATCTTTTCCTCTCTTATAGAGAGTTCCAGCCAGTAAGCAATAGGGTTCGCATTCCTTGATTAATTTTTGAGCTATATCTTTTCGCAGCTCTTTGGGTGGAAAACCATTAACTAAGAAGTTAACAATCTTTTCACTCCATTCAGGCATTGTCTCAACAATGAACAAAGGAGTATCAGGCAATTCATCATCAACCCCCGTAGGAGCTTCGCCATTAGGGATACGAGATAAATGATCCGCCATGACATGTTTCCTCCCAGGCCTCACCACAATGGTAAAATCAAACTCAAGGAGAATTAACAACCATCGTGTAATTCTTCCCGTGGAACAAGGTTTATTTACTAGATACAACAAGGCTTGATGATCAACATAGAACACAAACTTGTTGGCCAGAAGGTAGTAGCGAAATTTCTTCACTGCAAAAATCATTCCTAAACCTTCTCGCTCTGTAGTGGTGTAGTTTCTTTCGGCATCATTTAATTGGCGACTTGCAAAGCTAATAGGGTAGTCCAATTTATGTTCTCCTGGTTGAGTTAGAACACACCCAATAGCAAAGTTTGATGCATCAATATGCACATGAAAAGGTACATTCCAATCAGGTGTTCGTAGGATTGGAGCACTTGTTAGGGCCTTCTTTAATAACTCATAAGATTGATGACATTCTTCCGTCCAGTGAAACTCGATAAGAAGCTTGTACAATGGACGCGCTATCCCGGCAAAGTTTAAAATAAACCTTCGATAATAACCAACATGTCCCATAAATCTTTGAACTCCTTTATAGTTCGTAGGTGGTGGCAAATCGGCAATGGCTTTAATCTTACTCTCATCTGTGGATATCCCGTTCTTCGACACTATATGCCCTAGAATGACTCCATGCTTAACCCAAAATTGGCATTTGAAAGGGTTCAATGAGATGCGATAAAATCTGCACCTTTCAAATATTTTTCGTAGATATAACAAATGCTTCTCCCAAGAAGAATAAACACAAAGGTCATCTAGGAAAGCTTCACAAAACTCCCTTAGAAATTCTTTAAACGCAGTGTTTATTAATCGTTGGAATGTAGCAGGGGTATTTGTTAAGCCAAAAGCCATAACACGAAATGCAAACACTCCAAACTCTATGATAAAAGCAGTTTTAGCTTGGTCCTCTAATGCAATTGTGATTTGATTGTAACCAGAGTACCCATCTAAAAAGCTATAAGCTTCCTTGCCCGCAACTCTTTCAAGCACATGTTCTGAATATGGCAAGGGATAATGATCTCTCCTAGTAGCTGCATTAACTTTCTTGAGGTCCACACACACTCTTAGTTTCCCATTCTTTTTTGGCACAATGACTATTGGAGAAACCCATTCTGAGTGCTCAATAGGGTATATGAATCCACATTGGATAAGTTTTTCAATCTCCTCTTGTACAATTTTGGCGTACTTAGGATTCATTGGATAGGGTCGTTGCTGGACGGGTTTAGCAATGTTGATCATGGGAATTGTATGTTGCACCACAGAAGGTGGAACGCCCTTCATGTCATGATATGTCCAAGCAAAGATATCCTTGTATTCCTTGAGGAGCTCCTTAAGTACAGCCTCTTCAGTTTCGGTAAGGTCTTGAGCAATAAAGACTGGTTTAGACTCCTCACCTGGTTCTGCTAATTCTATCTCTTTAACTACCGCTGGACCATCATAGACTCCACTGCTTCCATTGGTAGGTATTCGTTGGGCTTTGGCATACACAACCTTTCGCTCCCCCGTGGTATAAGATTTAAAATGTTCAGGAGTCGTATGTAAGTCTGCCAGAGACCTTTCTTTTAGTTCTGCCTCCTTTTGTTGTTGTGCTAACTCTCGGTTTTGACGTCTTCTTATAGTTCGACTCAATTTCGGCTTTGTAACCTCCAATTGAGCGAGGTCAATGGGTCGCGGACTGCACCACATGACACTCTGGAGATGTTCACCCCAATTGTCTACTAGCTTTCGATGAGCATCACATGCCCCTAGATAGCTAAGCCATTCTGCAGTAGATCTTTCCTTGTTTATCCTAGCTCTCACATTTGCTCGATATCGTCGTCTCTTATATGACCTTTGTTTCTTGTTAAGGTTTTGATTTTGGTAAATGTTTGAACTCGACTCGCCTGATAGGTCTTCGCTTGTATCTTCTTCACTCTCATATAAATTACCATAGACGGTTGTACTAGGCCTTGAGCGTTTAGTTTCTATACTTGGTTCACTCGATGTTTCCTCAGGTTCTGAATCCATTTCTCCCTGTGATTCCGTTTCTGATGTGTATTGGCCTGAAGCCTTTGAGGAATCATCAGTTTTACTCTCAGGTAGGTGTGCCTCTTTCTTATCATCGGATGTTACATGCGCTACACCTAACATGTTTACTGGCGCAATGTGTGGTATCTCTTCCCCATCTAGTGTTACCCAGGTTGTTCCTCTAGCTCCCCATGTATCTATAGTTGCCGCTAGGTGTACCCGATCGACATTGTCTGACTCAGCCATTCTGGGTAGGATATCCATATAAGGAGAGTTCTCCCCAATATCCGTGTCTTCGTTACACGTGTAACAATACTATAATGGAGCTGAGTGAATTGTTGTGTCTAATCGATTATCAATGATGAATTTATTTCCTAGAGGATGCGTTCGACCACTTAAAAGATCAACTCGAATAACAGAGTCTTGGAACTGTAAGTAGACGTGGTTTTTGGACCAGTCATGCACCATTTTTGCTTCCCTCGTGAATGGACGCCCTAAGATCATCTCAAATGACATAGGATGCTTGGAAAAATCCATAACAATGAAAGTCTGCCTTACCTTATGTCCCAAGACCTTGATCCTGAGATCCTTTTGCATTCCAATAGGCGTAACAATAGATCCATTAGCCATTTTTACCACTACGCTTGTGGCTTCAAGGTGAGGTCTCCCCATAGACTCCCAACAACTCTTTGTCACCATGCTGACTCCCGCACCACCGTCAAGGACCCCCTTTACAGTTAATCCTTTAGTAGTGATTGGTAGAGTAGCATTAGATTCATCACCTTCAACGTATTGCCCCAACTTGTTAACGGGTATTTCAATTATAGATTCATGTCCCGCTAGGTCAGATGGTGGTGCTAAATTTTCCTCATCATTCATTACCGAGTCAGGTTTGTTCATATGTGCAAACTGTGGTAATCCGGCCTGTAATTCTCCATTGAGGAAGGCTCGAAGAGCTGAGACTAGCTCGAGGTCTTTATATAGTTTGGACATGATGGTGGTTCTAACTTCTGAAGACATGAAATCCATCAATTTGGCAATGTTTAACGGCACCTTTTGGCCTTGAGTCCCTTGACTTGGGGAAGATGGGATCTCCATTTCTTCAATAGGATCAGGTAGTCCCTCTGTAAACATTCTTTCCATCAAGAAGTGATTACGCCCACTTTCCCATGACTTTAAGTCACTTTCTTCTTGGATGACACTAGGTATGTCCAAGGGTCTATGGACTTGGTGAGGTTGTTGTTGTGTTGGGAACACGGTGTCTGTAATCTGGATCTTCCTAGGTGCTGGTTCTAGATCCCTTTGGGTATCTTCTCCCAAACTCCTTAAATGCTTGACTCGCTCAATCTCCTCTGTAGGGTTTGGGTACGTTCCTATCTTCTTTTCAGATCCTGGCCATTGTGGCTCATGAAGATCTTCCTTGTTGGTTTCTATGTTAGTGGTCGTTTTGGTCTCCATGGTTTCACCTGAATCAGAATCTTCTTCAGCATCGTTCATATATACGGGGTCATCACCGGTCCCTATGTTGGTCTTTGAGCTGGGGTCTGACTTCGTTGCTTTTTGCGATCTCTTTCTTCGTGTTTTCTTATTTTTCTGAGATTGGGCAATTGATGCGGTGTCTCTTTCCTCAAGAATATAATTTGGTTTTTGGAGCATCGATCGTGTGAGTGCGTTTACTGGTACTATGTTTATAGTTGGTGGTGTCCCATCAACAATCTCTATTAAGTTCAATGGTGCGATTTTCGGTGCGTTTGGATTGTTAGGACACTGTGCGATCAAATTATCTATGCCACAACGATTACAAGTGAGTATTGGCATTGCCAATGCACTCCCTTGACTTGTTTGCATTAGTGCAGCATTCTTTTGCATTCTAATGGGGCACTCAGCTACTCGATGTGGTCCACCACATTCCTAGCACTGAAGAGGTCGTCTCCTGGCAAAATATTAATGTTTTGGCCTCTTGCTGCTAGTGCAGTAGCTTGATATACCGGTTTGATTTTTCCCCAATGGTCTTCCATATAGTACATGGGACTCTCCTCAAGCATGTCGACTCCATAGGTGATACTAGTGTCTATGTCCTCTTCGCAATCTACATAAGTACTAGATGACTCGCAACCTATTTGGTTCATAGGTGTAACTCTTGGATGAGGGGGTTGCGGTCCTAGCACTGGAGGTGGAAACGGTGTGGTTTGGACCACATTTTGGGTTCTAGGGACCATGTGCTGTAATGGCAAGTGTTGCTCCATGGGTGGGGTAGGCATCAATGCAGGAACTCGAGGTGAGTCTGCCCAAGCTATAGCCGGTCTATTTTCCATGATGCGTTTAAGCATTAGGCAATCCTTCGCTTGATGGCCATACCTACCACAAGCGTTACAAGTCTCGTTAAACTTTACTCTGAAGGTAGGGCATTCACTCGTAGTATGTGGGCCCAAGAAAATTGAGCACCATTGTTGCTCCCTTCTTGGATACATATGAGTGTTTTGTGGAGCACGATTACCCCTAAGGATTTCTTGGATGGCCTTGGTGAGATCTGCCAAAGTCATCTCAGATATCGTTTGCTCTTTCAAGATTGGCTTTATCTTCATTGGCTCACGCCCTGACGCTTGCGAGCTACTAGACTTCGGCTCGGCAGACATTCTTTCTCTTGCAATCATTAAATTATCCTCCAATTGGATTGCATTCATGGTGACTGCTTCCCAAGTAGTGATACCTCTAATGACTAGGCCATTATAGATACTTTCATGTCGTAGTCCCCTAATGAATCTATCGAGCAATTGGTTGTTGTTGAATCGCTCGTTTGGATTGCATCGAGAATTCAAATTCTTTAGGCGACTAATGAAGTCTCTCACGGATTCACCTTCTTCGCGTTGGGCTTTCTGGAGCTGAGAGGCTACACCCCAAAGTACTCCCTCTCGTATGTGCTCTTTCAAGAACAATCTCCTAAGAGTAGAGTAGATCGTTTTCTCTTCTACTCTTAAGGTTCTATACCAATCTCCAGCCTTTCCGCTTAGGGTCAAACTCAAAGCCTTACACTTATGTAGCTCATTGTGCTCTTCCAAGGAATCGCACACATGTTCAAAGACTTCCATATGCTTTCTAGCATCTCCGTCTCCACTGCATTTCTGTGTGAGCTTAGCTACTTGAACTGCCTTGCTCCTAGGCTCTCTATCAGGTGCACTACGCATGTTTTCCACAATAGAGCGACCGATAGTTTGAGCAAATGTTGCCAAATCTCCTATTTGAGCAGGTATAATGGGTGTATGTGCTCCTGGAACCACATGTGAGATGGGAGTTGGCCTTGGCCTTGGCATACGCTCGGCTCTTGGGTCCCATATTTCGTATGGTGGTGTACCAGACGGTGGTCCAAAGTTTACAGGCGTGGCCCCAGGCATAGGGGGTGCCTGATATGGCATGTTATTATTAAATGGCATGGCTCCACTTGTATAAGAGCTTGGATAATGCCATTGTGGATTGTAAGCTCTTGGAATAATCGGAGGTGTAGGAGCTACATGAGGCTGAGGTACGACAGGTGCACATGATTGTTACATACATGTAGGTATAGTTGGGGGCACTGTGCTACTAGGCATCGGCGCAGTATTAACAAATGAACTCCATGGCGTACTTCTTGTCATGCTCACCACTGGGATATGCATGGTAGCCGTAGTGTCATTAAGAGAAAGATGAGCTAGATCTGGGTAGGTAAAGCTACCACTTGTGGGCTCAGATTGTATTGAGGCTCCTGGCGAAACAACATATGGAGGATCAATGGGGCTCACTGAGGGAGTCTCCATTTGTGATAGGGTTGGTTGGTTGGCCTTTCCCGTATCCAAGAATCTCATTAGGCCTGTTGAAGGCATGTTGATCCCTGTGTTCTGTCTTTCTAACTCGACAATCCTATGGAGGACATCAAAGACTTTCTGTTGTTGCTCATCTATGCTAGTAGCACCCGATGTGGATTGTAGAACATCTAACCAACCCACATGATAGGTGTGTCCTGTGTACCGATCAGTTAAAGCTTCTGCTTGTAGGTCATACTCCCAATTTTCGTTTAGGAATATCCCATCTAGGCCTGGCGTGCTGGAGGTTTCCCTCAAAGTGGAAGCATTATTGCTCCCCATCGCTTGCCCCTCCGTGACTGCTACCTTGGGAGCACTCGGTTGCTCGGCTGGCATGATTGTTGTCATAGGAGCCTTTGCTTTCAGGGCTCGACTTTGCTCTAGCCTTCGTAGGTTCTCAATTTCCCTCTCCCTTGTTGCTTGCATATAGCGTTCGATCTCTTGTACTTCGGCAAGACTCCTACCATCGGGTAGTAGAACCTCAGAGGGAGATAGTCCTAAAGGATCAGGAGGTGCAGTGGATGGAACATTCACATACACACTCTCAAGAAGCATAGGGTCTATTTTTGGCATGAATGACGAATTTACTTCCCCACTCCCTTCATTTATTTCATTAACCGCATGTTCGGAGCGAGTAGCTCTACTAAGGGTCTCTTTTAAGCGGCTAAACACGCTGGACCTGGGCGGTGGGCCCATGGCATGCATGTCTTGACTTGAACTATTAGGGTTTGGTGTAGGATACCCCTCCATGACTTTGTAGTCAGAGGAAGAATCACTAGACGCGATATGAGGATCTTGGGTCGCGCTACCTTGAGTCTCGGCCGAAGGTCCAGAACCTAGGGTGGAGGAATAATGGGTGCCCGCGTAAATGGAGGCACTACCAATATGCTCGTGCTCTAACACTCGTCCAGAGTGTAGGTTCATATGACTTGGATCCCCTAGAAGTGTCAGTGAGTGCCCGTGAAGGTTGCTCACCTAGTATTTTTGGGTGTTTTGCAACCCAAGTCTTTTTTTTTTTTTTGTTCCTTTTTTTCTGACCCAGCTATAGAATAGAACCTATGATAGCTCAAAACGAGCGTCTCGGTCAGAGGGATGTGCCTTGCTTTACAGCCCTCCGTTTGGTCACTTTATGCCCTCGGAATCCCTAAAACCGTCAATTTCTAGTAGGGAACTAGGCCCAAATTAGAAAATCTAATGGTGCAAGTGGGAAGAGAAGGGAGGAGAGTGGAGGACTTGCCCCACATGCTCTCATTCCCTCTTGAGGGGGTAGGGTATATATGTAAGAGTGAGTCTAGTATATATCATAAGACTGAGGACTGAGGCCTGGGCTTGGGCTTGGTCTCCCGATCAAAATTTTAGTGTGGCCCCCCAGTCACTCACGCTTAAATATTTTTGGTTTTTTTTAAATTTTTTTCCTTTTTAAAAAAAAATAATTATTATTTTTTAGGCGACGACCGCGCGCGGTTTAGGTGACCCTTTCTTGGCCACACACACTGTCAACACCTACCTGACCTCTCTGTCAACAGCTCACAGCTCACTACCTTATCTACTTACTAACAGTGCTGCTAACCACTAACTAATCTGTTAACCACTCTGCTAACTGCTTACTGACAGTGAGCTAACTGTCCACCTACTTCCTCTCTCACTACCTTACTGTGCAAAGACTGTGTGCAGGCAAACCTTGACAGAAAACTGTGTACAGACTGTGTGCAAACAGAAATTGCTAACTGTCTACCTACTTATTCATTCACTGCGAACAAGCTAACGACTACTAATTGTGCAAAGACTGTGTGCAAACAGAAAACACAACATTATGCAGAAATCACAGAACTTGCAGACAATACAGAAATTAACAACTTGCAGAAAAATAACTCATTCCTCTTCCTCTTCCTCTTCTTTCCTACTACAAACAACTCATAGAAGAAGCACAAAGTGCCTCTTGGGCTTAGTGCAGGGCGATTCCCTGGCAGCGGCGCCAAAAATGTGCGCTCCTTGCCGCACTTTCGAAGCAAGGGACTTGCCTAACACTGTGTGCGATCCACAAACGGCTCCAAGCACACAACTAGCTTAACTAGTAAGCTCAAAAGAGGGCAATGGTGTGTCACTCACTGCTCTATGCTCCTGCCGTGGAGGATTCCTCGCCGCGAAGAAGAAGGAGCTGCCGCTTCGCCGCGCTCAACCGCTTCACCGCCGCCATCGTGCCTTCGTAATGCTCGATCGCCCACACACACACACACACTCTCTCTCTCTCTCACATACACACACACACACACAAGAAGGTAAAGAAGAAGAAGATGGAGATGGAGATGGAGCAAGAGCACTCTTCTATCGCACAAATGAGAGAATGAGTGAATTTTAGGTTTAGTTGACTTTTATATGAGCTCGCCCCATTCACACTTGGGCGCCCATGCTTAGCCAACTAATCCCTTGAATGTTCCAGTTAGAGTGCGCCTCTCATCGACAATCACTCTTACCCTTTTCCTATTGGACCGACAAGCCTGGTACCTGACTCTACAAGTAAATAATACAATGTCCGCCGTAAGTTACAACGTCCGTCGTAGGTGATAGGGTGTCCGTGAGCCGTGAGGGTTAACAGATATCTTCTTCTCCTTCTTCTTCTTCTATGGTTTATTCATACTGAAAGGGATCAATGCTCCCTGCTTGGGCATGAGCCCTAGTGTAATAGACTCTAGATACCCTTCTTGGTCTCTCTGACATACTTCATCACTCAATGAAACACAAACACCAACATCGAATGCTGACACAAAAGGTAATCATAGCAGACAAAAAATTGCAACGGGATCGCCAAATGTGTTGGGGTTCAAATCGCACATAAATCTCTCTTAAAAATGATCTCAAACTTAGAATTAACACTCACTCCATGATCAAACTTAGCAAGATCATAGGCAGATAAATTTAGAATCGGCAAAACAAAACATAGAGAAAGATCAGACATAGCAAAGAACACCATGGCTAAAGCTTCTCTCTCATTTCCATACTCAGAACTTGTCCAAACTACAATTGCTAAAAAATAGGTATAATTGTCCAGCCAGATGTTCTTGACATGACACATCTGAGTCAGCACACTCCTATTTACAATATTCGACTAAGAATAATTTGGAATAGACAGATATTTGACTGAGCAAGTTAATCTGACTGAGCACCACTTAGGCTAAACAATTACCCTTTCAACATCGATAGGTGTGCCTTAGGGTTTTCATGGGTATTGTGTGGCATTTGAATTCCGTTGGAAGTTATAGAATGCCAATTGGAGCTCGGGTTACAAAGATACTGAAGGTTGAAGTTGGGAGCATTTACAACGGGGTAGTGTCATATTATTTTCTCCTAGATTCGGCCCCTCAATTTGTAGTCTTGGAGAAGTCGACTTTCAGCAAGGTCCTGAGGGTTTGAAGCTGTGAATATCAACTTCTAGCCAATCCTTATAGCATGCTCATTAGGTTACCGAGCAAGGAATGGTAGGCGGTTCAGAGGATGATAAAAGAACTCTTTCTAATGTAAGTTAATGGAGCTATTTTAGGGGAGTTAGAGGGAAATTGGACATGGAGCTTCCATGTGGCAGGTGCACAAATCCCACATGGGGAAGCAAGACAAAAAAGAGCCGGCTATGTATAGTAGAATAATAAAGCATTGCTAATTGTGTACAAGAGAGGGAGAGAGCCAATTATGGCCCTCCCCTCACCCCCCTCGTCACTATATGGAACGGATCTGGGTCAGAGGGGATCTAGGGCCCAAATTTGGGGGTGCGAGGCGGCTTTAATCTTCGTCTTCGGATCACGCAGTGAACTAGGGGTGGGTGAACTGGGGGTGAACTAACGGTGAACTAGGGGCGGGTAAGCTTGAGGTGGGTGAACTGGGGGTGAACTAAGGGTGAACTAGGGGCGCCTAAACTAGAGTATGATCATGTGACATGCCAACATGGACAGCGACGCGCGCTAGCGTGGTGGTAGGGCATTCGTGTGGCAACCGAGATGTCCTAGGTTCAACCCAGACCTCGTGAGGCGGGTGAACTAGGGGTGAACCTGGGGGGTGAACTAGGAGTGAACTCGGGGTGCCATTTGTGCCCCGCGCTCACCCCTAGTTCACCCCGAGTTCACTCCCAGTTCACTGCGTGATCCGATGGTTGAAATCAAAGCCGCCTCACGCCCCCAAATTTGGGCCCTAGATCCCCCTTGGCCAGATCCGTGCCATATAGTGACGAGGCCTCACCCCCCTTGTGAGGTGCTACGAGTAGGTGGCAAGTGGTGTTGTGTCTAGCATTGGGCCGTGATTTTGTGAGGTTGGGACGGCAAGTGTTGACCATGGCATTCATGGCCATCAATGCAGCTCCATCGGTGGTTGGTTTGTCGCCCTTAAATGTTTGATCACACGCGGTCCCCTTTTAATTGAGGGTATGTAAACTTGTGTGGCATATCCCTAGTAGCGTCGAGCACCATGGTTTAAAATAGAGGGAATCTTCCACATGCAGTGGAAAAGTCGGGCTGAAAGAAGTGGTTTCCATGCAAACATGCTTAAGATAATGCAAATAAGTCTCCAATGAGGGGAAAAAGTTGCTGAAAATAGATATTTCACCCCAATAAGCGCCCCCTCCCCCCCCCTCCCAAATCCCCTTTCGTTTTTTTAAGGAGAGCTTCTGAGCCAAGAGAGAGGGATGCCTAGAGAACTGCAAAGAGTGCCAAGAAGGAATTTGTACTCCATTTTTATGAAGAATCAAGCTTGCACTCCCCCCCCCCCCCCCCCCCCCTTGCTGTCAATTCCCCATCCCCCTTCCACTCTCTATTGCTTTCTCTCTTGTTGTCAATGCAGGCCTGTGTGCATTTCCCCAGACCGTTCTTTTGTGTGTGGTGCAAAGAGAGAGGGGGAGAGAAGTGTTGTGCAGTGGTGGTGTGTGCAATTGAAGAAGTGTGAGTGGTGTGTGGGTTTGCATTCTCTAAATTTTGTGGTCTTGTTGGTAAGCAATGTAAGGTGTATGGTGTGCAAAGAGTGTCATTCTAAATGTGTTCCTGAGAGGAGTGGGGTGATGTGAGTATTGTTAGGAAATAAGACGTAGCTAAATATATATTTGAGTAGATTACTTAATGGAGAGAGATAGATTTCACACACAAGAGATTATAGAGTAGAGAGAGAGAGAGAGTACACACGATATACGTGGTTCACCCAATGTGGGCTACGTCCACAGGAAAGCAGCCACTCAATGGCTTTAGTACTTCAAAACAAGAAGTAGTTTACAAAGGGATTATACCCTTAATGGAGCTCCCACCTTGCTTCACTCTCACTACCTCACACTCACCTTGTTGCATCAACTTCACACTATAAAATGTGTGTAGAAATGGCCTCCTTTTATAGGCCAAAAGGGCTGCCCACTCTTATGAGAGGCAGCCATGTGTAGCCGCCCTTGTGCGAATAAGTCCAAATCGGACCCTCCAATCCGCCCATGTGTGGCCGCCCTTGAGAAGACAAGTCCGCTTTTGAATTCGGCCACCGGCCACCGGCCATTGACTTTCAACCACCGGCCACCGGCCATTGACTACCGGCCACCGGCCAACCAACCGGTTGTTTTCCGACCACTTTTCGGCCGCCGTCCGGCCATAATATTCCGGCGAAAAGGAATATTGCAACGAGGGAAAAAAAAGTCTCAGGGGCGGAGGCCCCCGAGGCCCCTAAAGTTGCTCCTGATTCTTGTCCGTGAAAATTTTGGTTTCCGGTGAGTGATTTTCCTTCACGCACGATGGCTTCTCCTCATAATGGGGGCCTTACAAATGTGCACTTTTACCACAGAAAATTACAAGCGTAAATCAGGTTCCATACTTAACAATCTCCCACTTGGAGACTGATCTCCAAACCAAACTTGTGACCGCTTTCCATCCTGGCTTCTTATCCTTGAATGCCGATTGAAGATGAGCAAAAGCTCAACTTCTCCTTGTTGACCACCTTTGTAAACATGTCTACAGGATTTTCACTTGTATGCACCTTTCCTAGCTTTATTTGTCCCTCTTCCAAAAGAGTGCGTATGAAGTGATATCTCACCTCAATGTGCTTTGTCCTTGAATGAAAAACTGAGTTCTTTGCAAGATGGATAGAGCTTTGGCTATCACTGTACAATACACAATTGTCTTGTTTGAATCCAAGCTCTTCTAAGAATCTGTGAAGCCACAAAATTTCTTTGCTTGCCTCCGTCATTGCTACATACTCTGCTTCCATGGTAGAAAGTGAAACCACTTTCTGCAGCTTTGAAGCCCAGCTTACTGTTGTGCCTCCAACCATGAACACATAGCCAGTAGTGCTCCTTCGAGTATCTTTGTCACCTGCCATATCTGCATCAGCATACCCTTCTAGAAAAATATCAGTTCCTCCAAAATACAAAGCATTTGTTGTTGTCTCTTTTAGATACCTAAGTATCCACTTCACAGCTTGCCAATGCTTTTTACCTGGGTTGTCCATGAAGCTACTCACAACTCCCACTGTATGTGCAATGTCTGGCCTTGTTCATACCATAGCATACATTAGAGAACCTACCGCTGCAGCATATGGAACTTTAGACATATAGGCTATCTCCTCTTGTGTCTTTGGACACATATACTTCGTTAGTTTAAAGTGACCAGCCAAAGGTGTAAAAACTGGTTTTGCATTTTGCATTGCAAACCTTTCTAGTACCTTCTTAATGTAATCTTCTTGAGATAGCTTTATTGTCTTCTTCGTCCTATCCCTTGATATTTTCATACCAAGTATCCTCTTTGCAGCACATAAATCTTTCATTGAAAAAGATTTAGACAGCTCCTCTTTTAGGTCTTTGATGTCCTGCATGTTAGCACTTGCAATCAACATGTCATCAACATATAACATTAGGATGATGAATTTCCCATCTCCCAAATTCTTCGTGTAGACGCAGTGATCCGAGTTGCATCTTGTGAATCCATGATCCAACATCCATCGATCAAACTTCAAGTACCATTGTCTTGATTCTTGCTTTAAACCATACAAGCTCTTCTTTAATCTGCAAACCATTTTCTCCTTACCTTTTACTTCATACCCCTTTGGTTGAAGCATGTAGATTTCCTCCTCTAAGTCACCGTGAGGGAATGCCGTATTTACATCCATTTGCTCGAGATTTAGATCATGAGCAGCCACAAGGCTTAAGACAAGCCTAATTGATTTCATTTTTAACACAGGAGAAAATATTTCATTGAAGTCAATACCTTTCTTTTGAGAAAACCCTTTTACCACAAGTCTAGACTTGTACCTTTTCTTCCCACCTTCTTCTTCCTTCACCTTGTACACCCATTTGTTTTGAAGTGCCCTCTTACCTTTAGGCAAATCAACCAACTCCCATGTTTGGTTGCGATGTAGTGAGTCCATCTCCACTTGCATGCTCTTCGTCCATTCTTCTTTGGATTCATGTTGCATAGCTTCTTCGTATGATTCCGGTTCTCCAGAATCTGAGATCAAGAGATGGTTGAAGGAAGGAACAAACCTTTCTGGAGGTCTACTTGCTCTTGTAGATCTTCGGGGAATAGGTTGATGCTCCTCATTTGGTTGACTTTGTTGCACATTGTCACCGTTTGCAGTCCTTGAGTCTTCACCGTCCTCAAGCTCCATGTACTCATCAACTGTTTTCTTTTGTTTGTTTTCTTTCCAAGTAATCTTTGTACATATTTTGTTCGTTAAAAATTACATCCCTACTCCTTAAGATTTTACCATCTTCAGGATTCCATAGGCGATACCCAAAGTCACCTTCTCCATAGCCAATGAAGAAACACTTTTTGGACTTTGCATCTAGCTTTGATCTTAGGCTTCTATCTATGTGCATGAAAGCCTCACACCCAAACACTTTGAGAAATGCATAATTCACCGGTTTACCTGTCCATGCCTCTTCTGAAACTCCCCCATCCAATGCCGTTGAGGGTGACCGGTTGATTAAGTACACAAACGTACTTACAGCTTTCCCCCAAATCTCAAGCGGTAGGCCTGCATGTAGCCGCATGCTTCGTGCTCGCTCCATGATTGTCCTGTTCATCCTTTCCGAAATCCCATTTTGTTGAGGTGTCCTTGGGGTTGTCCTTTGCCTCCGAATGCCATTGCTAGCACAAAAGCTTTCAAAAGCTTGGCTGCAATATTCACCTCCATTGTCGGATCTGAGACATTTAACCTTGGTACCTGTTTCATTCTCCACAAAGGCTTTCCACCTTTGAAATATGGAAAATACATCGGATTTATTCTTCATGACATAAATCCATGTTTTTCTAGTCGCATCGTCTATGAATGTTACATAGTACAATGAGCCACCAAGTGATGGTGTACTTGCAGGACCCCAAACATCAGAATGAACCAACTCAAGTTTTTTATTTGTTCTTTCATTTCCTGATTTTTGAAATTTTACGCTCTTTTGTTTACCATAAACACAATCTTCACAGAACTCTAAGTCCACTTCTTTCAAACCTGGCAGAAGCTTCTTTGTTTGAAGGATTTGCATTCCTTTTTCACTCATATGCCCAAGCCGGTAGTGCCACACCACACTGTCAACTTCTGTAGTTGTTGCACAAGCTGAAGGTTGCGTCCTCGTAGTACACAAGTAAAGTGTACCGACCTTTTCTCCCTTGGCAACCACCAAAGATCCCTTTGAGATCTTCCATCGTTTGTTTGCGAATGCAATGTTGTGACCTTCATCGTCCAATTGTCCTATAGAGATCAAGTTTTTCCGAAGAGAAGGAACATGCCTAACATCTTTAAGCTTCCATTCATTTCCGTTAGTAGTTTTCACAAAAACTATACCTTGACCGACAATCTCACAAGCTCACACACAAGAGATTATAGAGTAGAGAGAGTACACACGATATACGTGGTTCACCCAATGTGGGCTACGTCCACGGGAAAGCAGCCACTCAATGGCTTTAGTACTTCAAAACAAGAAGTAGTTTACAAAGGGATTATACCCTTAATGGAGCTCCCGCCTTGCTTCACTCTCACCACCTCACACTCACCTTGTTGCATCAACTTCACACTATAAAATGTGTGTAGAAATGGCCTCCTTTTATAGGCCAAAAGGGCTTCCCTCTTTTATGAGAGGCAGCCATGTGTAGCTGCCCTTGTGCGAATAAGTCCAAATCGGACCCTCCAATCCGCCCATGTGTGGCTGCCCTTGAGAAGACAAGTCCGCTTTTGAATTCGGCCACCGGCCACCGGCCATTGACTTCCGACCACCGGCCACCGGCCATTGGCCAACCAACCGACTGTTTTCCGACCACTTTCCGGCCGCCGTCCGGCCATTATATTCCGGCGAAAAGGAATATTCCAGCAAGGAAAAAAAAGTCTCGAGGCCCCTAAAGTTGCCCCTGATTCTTGTCCGTGAAAATTTTGGTTTCCGGTGAGTGATTTTCCTTCACGCACGATGGCTTCTCCTCATAATGGGGGCCTTACAAATGTGCGCTTTTACCACAGAAAATTACAAGGGTAAATCAGGCTCCATACTTAACAAGTACCCTGGCTTCTGGATCCAAGAGAGAGGGCGGCCTACAGAAATGTAAAGAGCATTAAGAAAGAAGTTGTACTCCATTTTTTTGAAGAATCAATCTTGCACTTTCCCCCCTTGATGTCAATTCCCCATCCCCCTTCTGCTCTCTTATTTTCTCTCTTGTTGTCGGTGCCAGCATGTGTGCATTTCCCCCAGGCCTGTGGTGCAAAGAGAGAGGGAGAGAGAAGTGATGTGCGGTGGTGGTGTGTGCAATTGAAGAAGTGTGAGTGGTGTGTGGGTTTGAATTCTTTGAAGTGTGTGTAGGCTTTTAGTAAGCAGTGTAAGGTGTACGTTGTGCAAAGAGTGTCCTTATGAAGGTGTTCATGAGAGGAGTGGGGTGTTGTGAGTACCATGGGCTATAGAGAGGCGATTTGTTTTGTTTTGGGGTGTGTTCCCATTCCCCGTCTCCAATGTCATGAAGTGACCTTGGGGAGTGAAATCCTTGTGCAAAATGGCTCTGAGGGCCATTTTCAATCTGCGCTGCAAACTTGTCAAGATCCAAAACATCCTATCATCACAAACCATGTATGGGTTAGAAAATTTAAAAAATCATGCAAACACAACTCAAGGTCTTACCTCTTGCTCCTTGTCCTCCTCCTCCCTAATTCCTTGGTATCCAAGTCAATGCATGACTTGGCCACATCCACAATCTTGGGCTCGTTTTATCAAGTGGGGATTGCATAGGCCTATGCTTCATAGTAGTCGCAACCTTCATGTGTGTGGCTTGAAAATAATCCTCTCACACATCCAGCTGCTCCACTACCAAAAAATCCTCACAAACAAGTGTGACAAGTCAACGATGGAGTCATTGAGGGGTAAGAGCTTGGTCTCGAGGGCATCTAGAGTCGAGTTGAGGGGGAACTTTGCATTTTTACACAATACACTTAGGCACTCACCCATGCATAGCCCAAGGGCCTTTTCTAGTCATGTAGAAAAAGAAATTCATCCCCATTCACCACTGCCACTGGTGACAAGTAGTCAATCTCTACATCAAACATGGTCTCATCCAACATATGCACATCCTTTTGAGGGGTTCTAGTGGCAGCCTCCATCAAAAGCCTTTGTAGTACGTCCTCAAGTCCCCAAGGGCACTATAGCAAAAGTGTGTGTCTCTTATTGCCAGGGTTCATGGGGATTCCATGTGGTTCCTTGTCATCCTTAACAAACGTACCAATCTGTAGTGTGGCAGTCGCACCTCCTCCAAATCGGGTTCCTTAATGACAAGGAATATCAATGTGTCAATTCAAGAGAGGTACTCCACACCCAATTTTTGCATCTTCAGTGGGAACACCCTTGTATCTTGCTCATCAAGGAAATGCCCTATGTCAAAGGCAATTTATTGAAACCACTTCAGGTGCTTGGAACATGGGTGGTGTCCTTTGTGAATGAATCATGAGTTTGCAAGGCACCCATATCCTTGCATGTGGTGGGATAGCTCCTGCATCTTTCAGGGTGTGATCCTCCATGAACGCCTGCAAATGTGTTAACATGGAGATCAATTGTGGTAGCAAGGTGGGGAAGAAGAGTGAGAAGAGTGTGCAGCTCTAGCTTTCCTTTGGATTTGGTATCTTCAAGGAAGAGTGTAAAGCATAATAAAGTGGTGGGTGTTCATAAAGAGGCACTCACAGAGGTGACGACTGATTCCATGTTTCGTTTTGAGAGCAAGGAGACAATGGGAGAGCTCAAGAGTTGTGAAAGTGAAAACTATAAATGAGTTATCGAGACCCCTCTTTTATAGTGGTGAATTTTTTTTAAAGATAAATTTTCTAGAATTAGCTTAGAACATTTCTATTTTAAGTGGATAGCCATGGAATTACATATACACAAGAAAGAAGACTCACAATGATACCAATCCTTTTATAAATTATGCTAAAATAGAACTTGAATAAATTGTACACAAGACAAGTATAGCTCACTGACAAATCGTATTATAAATCCAAAATGTATCGAAGTTGGCCTGTCAATTAAAAGGAGAAATTTGCTCAAAAACATAAGAGTAACAATGCTAAAATAGCGATAGCATTGTTTTATCCACACCCTAATCCTCCTTGACCTTCATTTTGTCTTCCATTCTCTTTCCAATCTGCAAACATTCAACATTAAGTAAACAATTGACTATAAGACTTTGTAGCAACAAGTACACTTTGGTGAACACATCCTCACTTTGTGACCTTGGAGACAAAATTGAGCTTCTTGAAGGTCCTCAAAGCCCATGATGGCATAATTTTATCGTACATTGTTGAGAGTCCTATGCTTGTTTACTTGGATAGTTTCCAAAACCTCATTAGACATCTTCATTGTAATTTCAAAGTAAGTAATAGCTCCTTCAACACATTGTGAGGGAATCCACACCCCAAGTTTTCCCATCCAACGATCATAGTAAATTTGTATGTACAATGAGGTGTAGGATTTTAAAATATCGCATTCCAATCCATGATGTTCAACCTCTACAATGGTACCATCAAAGGCCACCAACTAAGTTGTCTTTTCATAGCCATCACTCAGAGGAGGAACGATGTCACTTCCCCCCCTCTCTCCTCGCACTTGCTCTCATATATCCGCTAGAACCCTATCTCCATTTTGCATGCCCTCGACAAAATCCCATTCTCTTTAAATAGCCTCTCAAAATCCTCATAATGTATGCAAAGATGTACATTGTAACAATGTCACTTCCCCCCTCTCTCCTCGTGCTTTCTCTCATGTATCCGCCTAGCACCCTATCTCCATTGTGTGTGCCCTCCACAAAACCCCAATTCTCTTTAAATAGCCTCTCAAAATCTTCATAATGTATGCAAAAATGTACAATCTAAGGATTTGGAGAGGCTATTAGTACGACCTTAATTTCTCTAGAAAGTCTATGAAGTGGCTTCTCTTCAACCAACTAAATGGAAATATGACTGCAATAGTTTCCAAGCAAACACATAAGTACACAACCCAAAAAAGTTTCCAGCATATGTGGTAGGAATCGCGTGATTTGTTGTAACTGCGTGCTTGACAATGAAAAAACGTGTTGCACAATGGCTACGATTCCCTTGTCCTTGTAATTCTTAAATTCAAGGAGCTTACCTTTCCAATGATACTCCAAGTTACCATGGTTTTGAACATAGTGAGGGCCAGTAGAAAATGGTTGCATGTATACCCAAGCTCCTTTAATGAACTCTTGTGACACCCACTCATCATCTATATCTCTTGTGTTGTGGCATAAATTTCCAATGACCTCATTCTTTGGCCACCTTTGGGGAGTAGAGCTTGCCATGTGTGACTGATGGAAAGTAAGTGGAGGAGGAGGACCTTGTTTGGTTTTCTAGGGCAGGTGGAAGAATGGGGATAATCTTTCTCAATGTGGCAAGAGAAGGGGGAATATATTGCTTGGAGCTTGCTTGGTGTAGCAATGGAGGTGGGAGTAGGCTAGTAGAGAGAGTGTTGGAGCAGAGGGTGAGTGTGATGGTTGTAGCAATGGAGCTTGGAAAATGAATTCTAGATAGAGAAAATCACCTTTTAATTATGGGATAGGTTTGAGGGAGTTTTGGAGAGTAGAAAATGATGTTTTGAAAATTTTGGAAAAATAATCAATTTTTGAGCTTTTGCGTGCACATTTTTACTTTTAGAGGTCAAAAATGCAATTTTGACCTTCTTCAGGGGAGCGTTTGAGTTTTGAAATCTTCAAAATTTTTAGGTTTTTTTCAAATTGGGCCAAAAAGGAGAGAAATTTGAATGTTTCATGTGGTCCCCCAACCCCCACCCCCACCTTCTCACTAGGTAAGAGGCCATTAATAAGTGTAAGACTACCTTGTCCCCTTAGTGTTTTGAGGGCATAGATTGTGTCCAACACCCTCTTCCTATTGGATGGCCTCTAATTAACCTTAATCCCAAAGGGACCCTAAAGTGTTTACATTTCTCTTAATGAGTTAATGGATTTGGGGATGAAGAATGATCAAGGTACTCCAAATTGATATGTAGCCACCAAAATTCCTTCATTAAAGTTGTGTAACTCTGAATGCCAAGGCAATGCAAGATGAGAGAAACCCTAAATGCACATGCAATAACCTACATAGACATTCATCAATCCGAATTAGCATAGAAGTGTAGTGGCTCATGGAATCAACTCCAAGAATATACCCAATGCTTGGTAATTAAAAATGATTTAAGTGCTTATTAGAGAAGCTAGGATCAAAGAGAGTGATTAAAAGATGTTAATCACCTTGAAAGGTTCTAAAGCCATATGTTAGGTTTAGGGTGGATGAAATAGAGTTGCAAACATATTATATCATGCTCCTTACAATGCTAATTGCTTAATGGGAATTGGATAGAGTGTAGACACAAAAAGGACTTGATTACTTGGTGAATATGAGTACAAAAGGGGTGCTTAAATAACACAAAGGAGATATCTTTTGCTTACCTCATGCATGATAACTTGGGAAAACCTATTCTAAGAGCCAAACTTGAATTTTCATATTTAGGGGGGTTTATTTATGTCGACATGACTCTTACATGTGATTTTAAGCTCTGAAAATGCTCCACATGGAGTGGGCTATGACCAATGGGCTATGACCAAGGCGTCTTTTGGCAGCAATGTTACACATGTCATATGCCACTTAAGATGCCTAGAAGACTAGGGACATGCTCCATGGTGACTCTAGGATAAAACACACGACCTTACAATTTTGACATCCCTCTGGCTTCCTCATTTTTAGCCATATCCTCATCAAGTTCATCATTTACATCTGCTTAAAAAATAGGTTGACCTGTCACTTGAAACCTACATAGACTGAGTATTTTCCTCATTTGCACTGATGTCTCTATTCCCACCATTGAAAAGAGGCAACAAAGTATTAAAAATGTCATGTGAGCTTGCACTTGTCTCTTTAGTACATGATAACAAGGGTTGAATTGCATCTTCCACAAAAAAAACATCTTGAGAAGTCAAGGTACATTTCAACTGTGGATTATATAACATGTAACCCTTGCTCTCAGCATTGCATGTATTTAATAACTTTATTATCCATTCTCCTACATTGTTTATGTGGCACTATAACATAAGCCAAGCAACCAAAAGCATGCAATTGACTAATAGATGGCTTCTTATCATGCCATGTCTCATATGGAAGCATAGACTACAAAATTTGGTGGGACACCTATTGAGTATGTAGGTAGCACAACCAAACATGCTTAAATGGTGCCTCCAAAGGGGGCAATGAGGCAACCATATCAAAATTTTCCGAGCGCATCAAACTAGAAAAATTACAGTGACTTGTCTCTAGATTTCTTTCTGTTGAGTGGGATTTTACCTATAAAATTGAAAACAATCTCGATATTGTAAAAATGCGAGTGATGTGTTGTATTGCTTGGTGAAGAAGAAGACGCTTTAAATTCATTGACATGCATCAAGTTTCCTTTTCTATGATTGCATAATGCACAATGAACTTATGTTCAACATATTAATACAAAAATTCCAAGTGACCTATCACTAGAGAGCCTGATTAATTTGTCATTATTTTCCAAAATCATTGTGTGTGTGTGTGTGTGTGTGTGTGTGTGTGTGTGTGTGTGTGTGTGTGTAGATGAGCAAAAGACATACGTAGAATGACATATGTGGCAAGATTTCATTCCTCTATTTCTTGGTCATCCGGTAACAACTAGTTTGGTCCACCTCCTTTTCTTTTTGCCAAAAATTCAACTTCCTTGTCCTTTTGTATGCCATTGCATATTCATGGAAAGGATTTTCCATGCCTGCTAAATTGCTTTTCAATCAGTTTGTACTCTATTCTGACTGTTGTATTTGCATGTGTTCCTCATTTGGTATGGCGCTCCTTTTAGTTTGGCTTCATGATTCTTTTGATGGTCTACCATCTAGATTCACTAGTCTTTCACGTGGATTTTACTCAATGGAATCTTTAAGATATCATTGCCTTTGCCGCTCTGCACTTTTACAATCTAGAAGTATTATCTCTTCTATAGGAAATATGTTTGTAGATTCCATCATTCTTTCAATATTCTTTGCTCCATATTTCCTACATAGTCCCTTAGGCCTCATTACTCTTTCCAGCTTCTGGTATTATATGTCTTTACCTCTATTCTCCTATTAGGTCCTTGAATTGTCAGTGTTTGGCTTGCATAGTTGTGTATGGCTCCTGCACTTCTGAGCCATGGCCTTCCCAATAGCATAATATATGTCCCTTGCACATCTAACACCATTAGGCTTTTTGAACTTCTGAGAGCCTATCCTAACCTAAATATTTTCAACTAGACGGCTGGCATGGACTATCCGTTGGTCCACCATTTGAATTTTGAAAAGCGCTTGTTTCATGTCTTGGATTTGCAACCTCTATTTCACATGCTCCCCCAAGATGTTAACATCAGTCTCACCATCCAATATCACCCTTGACAGTGGCTCCCACTATTTTCTAATCTTATAATCAATATGTTGACTGATATGTCATCATCTTTTATTTTTGAAAAACTGGATGATTGACACTTCATCGTCTTTAATCTCAAACAAATCCATGGCCATTGCATATGATTGTTTCTTTCTTTGCCTTTTTGATAAAAATTAGCAGCCTCTAGCAAAGTCCTTGTGATATTTTCTAGCTCAATAGTAAGCCTCTAAATTCACTCATAGACCTTGACATAGATCTAGTCCTTCTCATTTTCACAGCTACCAGCTAAACTCAATGATCTCCCTTCCAATGCCATGCCTCTATTGGCCTTCTACGTCTTCTAGCTAATGAATACATTTGTGAGGCATTTGATTGTTGCTTCTAAACAATTCCATCCCCATATTTGATTTATCAGCCTTTCGGCCAAGTCTACCTTGACTTGTCAAACCTTTCAAATCCTTTACCAGCATCTATCTTCCCAAATTCATTCTCTGGGAGTTCCTTCTTTAGAACCTCTAGAGCCTTTGACAAAAGCCGTTGGATGGTTCTAGCCTCTAAGCATTCAAGCTTCTCAAAAATCTTCTTCTCCAAATCCTCAACGATTTTGGTCTCCGTCTCTGCTCTTGCCATTCATCCACCTCCTACGCCTTCCAAAAAATTATTTGCTTCTCCCATCTCTAAGCCTCTTCAATCTGCTTTGTTTGGTCAATTGACTCATCTGTAACTCCTCAATGACAAACCTAGTGCTCCTCAAAACCTAGTCTACCATCTTAGCTTCAGCCACTTCAGCTTTAACATTATCAAGGCATTGAGCTAAAAAGTTTCCATACTTCCCACAAGTATAATAGGTGAAGTTATGCCTTGTAAAGTCATCTCTTCCCCGACCTCTATCAACAAAATTCATTCTAATATCTATCCCTTTCCGTCACTAGACCCATTATCCATATTCTCTGACATTCCCTCTTGCTTTGCCAGTTTTGGGTTTGTTAGTGCTATCAAAGAAACATCTTAGTGTTCTTTGAAATGGTGCATTTGGATTTTGCAATTATTCCACAAATGTCCAAATGATTTATAGTATGTACATTAAAAACACTCATTGGACCTATGCTCATTTGATTTGCACTTAGTACACCAAGTCTCCACCTTTCTAATTGTAGGTTTAGTCTTTGACATTTCAAATATTTTGTTTGACATTGCCTCTATCTTCTTGGTCTACAATCCCTTCTTCTTACTCTTTGATTGGTCCTTTGACTCACTTTCAAAAGAATTGGAAATGGACTCCTTAGTCGAGGATTCATTGTCACTCAAACTTTCTCTTCCCTCTTTGCCCTTTTCCTTATTTTCCCCTGTTGCTCCAATTTCAAAACTCTTTGCACTAGGTCATTGAATTCCCTAGTTGGTGTTGGTACCTCTTGCTTCCCAAGTTTTGCTCAAAAACCATGCATGCATTCTCTTCTCTAAAGGAGGTTCATTCAGTTGTTTGGTTATCTCCTTGATCTTTTCCACATAGTTTCTAACCAACAGCTTGTCCTGTTGGATCTTGTCCAGCTTGTGGATGATATCTTCATCCCCACATTTCTCACTGTATTCCAAAAGAAATGCCTTTTTAAACTTTTTGTAAGCCAAAGTTTGCATGTTGGATAGTGGTAATACCACATCCTGCTGCATCCTTCAGTGTTTGTGGAAAGTATTCACCCCACTTATCTTTATCAATATACTTCAAGTCGGCATATTGTTCAAAGGCCTATATGTGTACATCTTGATTGTCCTTACTACTACCTTTAAATTTTGGAAATTCAATCTTCAAGTCACTGGATCTTCACAGAGTTTGGACCTATGATGATCCAATTCTCTCTCTCTACATTTGGGTTTTTCCTTGGGATCGCATTTCTTTTCTCTATGCCTTGATGTGATGATTTGTATCAGCATCCCATCTATCATTATAATGATCATCCATTTCAGTAACAGTATCAAAGTCAGCCCTTTGATCTGGGTTTTCATGTGATGATGCTCTTTTGCTATGCCTACTACCATCACTAGCATCAGACTACACTTTTGCTTTGCCCTTTAGATCCGAATCCCGAGACCCATGTGAATGGGAGATTCTTTCAGCTCTCTTTGAATGCCTTCTCCTAGACTGAAACGAATGTTGAGATTCCCCAAGCCCCTCACTCCTCTCCTTCTAGGATTGGCATCAATTTCCTCGTTCTAGGATTGAGGTCCTTCATCAAAGCTTTGCTACAATTTTTCATCCATTGTGCGCATATGGTCCTGGTCCTTAGCAAATATTGTAGTGAGTCTTGTTCCTCTCACTCAATGTCTTGGCAACATTTGTAAATATATAATTGACTCTGGATTATTTTAACCGGGAGATTGATTTCTATCAAGAGCTTAAGGTCACCACCTTGATCATCAAAATGGAATGATATGATTACTTGACAATATTCTAGGTTAGAACTTTAGAGTCGGATCTCAAATCAGATCAAATAGAACAAACCAAATCAGACTTTAGATGAACATAAGGAAATCAAGTAGACAATTTTTTTTAAAAAGAGCAGAGTCACATATTAGACAACCAAATACTGGAACTGATGTATTCATATAGTGAAGCCAAAAGCACAACTAAATTAGCACTGAGTGCTAGATTACAATAGAGCTCGATTAACAAGGAGAGCATGAACCCAACAAATTTACAAAGTGGCTGCAAAGTGATAGTTGTCTTTGCATTTTTGTTGAAGTGTGTCGTGAAACTTCTTCAAGCATTCATATATTCAACAAATCTTGCTAAAATATTTTGGCTATGCATGCACCTCATTTATGGGTCCAATGCCTCCTCATTATTCATATAAGACACTAGCCAATTTAGTCTCACTCTTGCATCTTCTTATATGAATCAATGCTAATTTATTTTCTCTTTGATGCTCATTCTCTTATCATGTCCAAAAGATACACCACATTAAATTGTATAGTCCCTAGCAGCTTTGTAAACCACTCTATAGGCCCATATGGTTGCATGTAGATCTTAATTCATTTCCATGCATGATACTTTGTTAGAAATTTTGGCTTGCCCATTTTCTTGTGGTTGATATGGGACTAACTTAAAATGACAAAATCTATATTACACTCACTAGATTGAGCTCGAATGCAACAAATTGTGAAACCAAATGCACTACAAGAACGTAGAAATCCCTAATTCAGAATTAGTATAGAGCTCAAAGACTTATTAAACTTTCATAAGGACTCTTCACAATTTTAACATTTATTAACACTAGTTTTGTAAATCGACACTCAAATGTCCTAGGGCACTAAAGTGCCCTACTTTTTCATCAACTTTTGATATTCATTTCTATAAGCTAACAATTGACTTTTCAGCTCTTGCTCATTGTGTGCATAGGTTCTGAGGTGAAAAAAGTACACCATTTTTCTCCACGTCAAAATATGTACTATAGCAAGCAATATATGATAAGTTTTACAATGAAAGTTCACGCAAATTTTGAGTTGTTTTTGGTTTTAAAAAAACATAAAAACTCTGTAACTTCCTAAACAATTTATATTTTTCAAACTAATTAACCCATATTGATAGCAAATAACATCTTGAATGGAAAATATCATATTTGAAATCCCATTAGGAAGAGAATGGGATCTAGGAGGGCCTCTTTATTTGGCAATTTAAGGAAGTCAAACCTTTAGTATTAAGAAAGTAATCAAATACAACTTTTGAATTCAAACAAACCAAACAAAATGGCTAGTTTATTTGAATTCAAAATTTCCCCTTGAAATGGAATTTGAAATCTTGCAGGTAAAACCATATCATGTAGCATATCTATGGAAAGAGCTTGGCATGTAGATTGCAAATCTATGATCTCCGCTCAAATCAGAGATCATACGTAGGAGTTATGGAAGGCCAAAAATCATAAATTTATCCACCTCCTTTTTTGGGAGAAAAGTGCATCCTTTGACCTCCCTTACACATCTCTTTGACCACCCTTACACATCTCTTACACACCCAACATTCTTGCCGACATGGCATACACGTATTCGTCAAAATGTTAATCACCTACATAAGCTCTTGGCAAATAAAGAGGCCCTCCTAGACCCCATCCTCTTCCTAATGTTGTATTTATCATTTACTGTAAGTTGTAAATGAGAAATTGATTTTTGCAGAATGATGTTTAAGATGTAAGTTTTAGCCTTTCAAAGCTCTTCTCAAACAATTTGTGCTATCTGTTTGCAAAATTCATGTTCTGATCTGAATCTAGGGGTTAAAACCAAGATACTACATATTTTTTGGAAACTTTAGCAAGCATAAATCCTCTTAATACATTTCCATTTTGAAATTTTATGAGATACGCTTTATAGTTGATTTACATTATTCATCTAAAAAGACCAATTAAATGAGTATTCAAATGCCCCAAATGCCTTATTATCAAGGTATTGGCTATACTTTACTTGTTTTGTCTAAATTTTCAAGTATTATATGGAGCCTTCTAGCTACTATCTTGTACATAAAATATCAAGAATTTCTGAAGTGCGCAGTGTTATAACAAAGAAAAAAGTACCTCATTTAGTTTCTTCAATGCTCTTCAATTACAATCTCCCTTAGAATTGTACATATATATATATAAGTAGTTAAGACTTTAGTACATGGATATAATGTGTTTTACTTTGTACATGATCCACTTTATAAAACATGCTTGCTTGACCCACATAGCTAGGCATAACAAATACAAATGTAAACTTTTTTTCTTTGAGTAAGAGCCTACATAACTACATAGCATTGGTATAAAGGAGCAATTTAAAATTATCTCCTAGGCCTTCGGATTTTTTTTAACGCTTATGGTGTCTATTCTTTGCAAAATTTGAATGCAAATTTGTGTGACTATAATTATGGGTCAATTTTGTTATCCTTGTAGGCTCAAATATGTAAGGAGATAATTTTTAAGAACTCTATTACTAGTGTACAAATGCTTCTTAATGGTAGTTGTATAGATTCTTTCTTTCAAGCACACGAAATGTTTTTGAAAATTAAGAAAAAAGGACGCTAAAGTGTCCTTTTTGGTACCAAACTAGTGTTAATCAAACCATAAAGGGGTTTAGCTATTATGGTGTACATCTTCATGCATCCATGACGATATTGACCATGTCCCCTAAAAGCTTAACCTCCCACTTTGGTAGTGTCCATATCATTGGACATGCCATTCTTTGCCACTATATTTTACAAAAAAAATCCTTCAAACAATAAAGACACACTTCTCAAGGTCTAGGATAATTATATTTTTTATTCACTTTTCAAAAACGTTTGGTAGATGGTTGTCTAAAAAGAGGATAAACAAAAATATCATCCATATATATCTCTAAGAAATTGCACAACACGCTTTGAAGTTGTGCTATTTGAAGGTTACGAGAGCATATGTGAGCCCAAATACATTCATGTGTAAGTAAACATACCTCATCGTGTCACAAAAGCTGCCTCGTGTTGATCTTCAAGAGTCTTGACCAATTGATTGTATGCAATTTTATGATTTTGGGCTTTGATTTTGATTACCACACTTTAATCAACTTATCTTTGTATTTACTTTGCTACAATTAACTTAATCTACATGGGATTTACATTTTTTAGTGCATTGTGTCTGTTTCTAATGCTCTAGCTTTCCTCTCCGAATAATCCTCAACCTAACCACGATGCAAAACATAGACAAAACAGAATTTCGACTACCTTATCTACAATGTAAATATGGTTCGAACCTAGACCAAATGAATCCAAAATGCAGCCACACTCAAGATTTAAGAGAGAACTCCCACTTTTATATGAGACTGGCACAAACCGGATGTGACATCGATAGCCCAATAATACAAAAATTAGTTTTTTCGTCAATCAAAATTAAAATCCACCAAAAGAGACGTAGCCGTTACCTGTAGTCTTCCATTGGTGTCTGACAATATTAGCACACCTACTAATATCACCCAATTTGCTTTATTAAGAGCTTGTCAAATGTACTATTAACCATGAAAACTCAATCTCTCTTCCAAGTGATGTGCATGATCTCTTTTCGTGTATTTGTGGCATGTTGGAAATTGACTTCTTCTTCTAAGGAGACCCCTTTTCTTTTATGATATCACTAAGGCGATAAACACAAATCATCATAAGGCAAAACTTTCCAACTAATGAGCAATTTTGCATGCATTATCACTCCCTATCCCTACCCCCATCCTACTACTTGCACAAGTTTGATATGAAGGCTTGATTGTTTCTAAGGGGTGGATGAGTGTTAACCCTCACGGCTCACGGACACCCCATCACCTACGACGAACGTGTATTATGTATTTGGTAGAGTCAGGTACCGGGCTTGTCGGACCAATAGGAAAAGGGTAAGAGTGATCGCCGATGAGAGGCGCACTCTAACTGGGACATTCAAGGGATTAGTTGGTTAAGCATGGGCGCCCAAGTGTGAATGGGGTGAGCTCATATAAAAGCCAACTAAACCTAAAATTCACTCATTCTCTCATTTGTGCAATAGAAGAGTGCTCTTGCTCCATCTCCATCTCCGTCTTCTTCTTCTTCACCTCCTTGTGTGTGTGTGTATGTGTGAGAGAGAGAGAGAGAGAGAGGGAGAGTGTGTGTGCGATCGAACATTACGAAGGCACGACGACGGCGAAGCGGTTGAGCGCGGCACGACTGCAGCTTCTTCTTCATCGCGGCGAGGAATCCACTACGAAGGCGAGCGTAGAGCGGTGACACACCCTTTGCTCTCTTGAGCTTGCTAGTTTAGGCTTGTTGTGTGCTTGGAGCCATTTGTGGCTCGCACACGGTGTATCGGCAAGTCCTTTGCTTCGACAGTGCGGCAAGGAGCGCACATTTTTGGCGCCGCTGCCGGGGAAATGCCCTACACTAAGCTCGGTTAAGCACTTTACGCTTTCTTGTGGTGCAATTTCTATCATAGGAAAGGTAGGGAATGAGTGTGTGTAGTTGTGTAGAGAAGGATTTGTGAAGAAGGAAGGTGTGTGGTTGTGTGGAGAAGGTTTTTTGTTACACTGTAGTGTCTTTTTTGTTTTCTGTTAAAGAAGGAGTTACATTTCTTTTGCAATGTACTGTTAGAATTAAGGTATTAGCTATGGAATGTTAGTTCTGTAAGGTTCAATGTTAGTTCTGTAAGGTTAGTTTTGTAGATCTGTTAGCTACTGTAGTAATGTGTAAACAGTGTTAGAGTGTGTGTGGCAGTATCTCCATTAGCTGTAAGTAGATAAGTTAAGTGTAGGTTAAGTGTGTGTGTGTGCGCGCGCGCGGCGCGGCCGCGGCGACTTTTAAAAAAAATTAAAAAAATTCCAAAAATTTATTTTCGGGTTGGGGATCATTCCCCAAGCTCAAGCCCAAACCCAGATCTTAGTCCTCAATTTTAAAAAATAGTTTATACACCTTTTTATATTTAAAAACTATTTTTAGGATTTCGAGGACTATAAAAACTATTTTTAGGATTTCGAGGGCTTCACGTAGCCAAATAGAGAGCTGTAAAGCACGGCACGTTCCTTTAGCTAAAACGCTCATCTTGAGCTATTACACGCCATATTTTGTGGCTTGGTTACAAAAAATAACCAAAAATAACGAAAAACTTGGGTTATAAACAACCAAAAAAAAACTAAGTGAGCGGTCTTCACGGGCACTCACCAACGCGCTTAGAGTGTGGAAGTCATATGAACCTACGCTCTGGACGAGTGTTAGAGCACGATCATATTGGTAGTGCCTCCATTTACGCAGGCACCCATTATTCCTCCACCCTAGGTTCTGGACCTTCGGCCGAACTCAAGGTAGCGCGACCCAAGATCCTCATATCGCGTCTAGTGATTCTTCCTCTGACTACAAAGTCATGGAGGGGTATCCTACACCAAACCCTGATAGTTCAAGTCAAGACATGCATGCCATGGGCCCACGGCCCGGGTCCAGCGTGTTTAGCCGCTTAAAAGAGACCCTTAGTAGAGCTACTCGCTCCGAACATGCGGTTAATGAAATAAATGAAGGGAGTGGGGAAGTAAATTCGTCATTCATGCCTAAAATAGACTCTATGCTTCTTGAGAGTGTGCATGTGAATGTTCCATCCACTGCACCTCCTGATCCTTTAGGAATATCTCCCTCTGAGGTTTTACTACCCGATGGTAGGAGTCTTGACGAAGTGCAAGAGATCGAACGCTATATGCAAGCAACAAGGGAGAGGGAAATTGAGAACCTACGAGGGCTAGAACAAAGTCGAGCCCTGAAAGCAAAGGCTCCTATGACAACAATCATGCCAGCCGAGCAACCGAGTGCTCCCAAGGTAGCAGTCACGGAGGGGCAAGCTATGGGGAGCAATAATGCTTCCACTTCAAGGGAAACCTCCAGCACGCCAGGCCTAGATGGGATATTCCTAAACGAAAATTGGGAGTATGACCTACAAGCAGAAGCTTTAACTGATCGGTACACAGGACACACCTATCATGTGGGTTGATTAGATGTTCTACAATCCACATCGGGTGCTACTAGCATAGATGAGCAACAACAGAAAGTCTGTGATGTCCTCCATAGGATTGTCGAGTTAGAAAGACAGAACACAGGGATCAACATGCCTTCAACAGGCCTAATGAGATTCTTGGATACGGGAAAGGCCAACCAACCAACCCTGTCACAAATGGAGACCCCCTCAGTGAGCCCCATTGATCCTCCATATGTTGTTTCGCCAGGAGCCTCAATACAATCTGAGCCCACAAGTGGCAGCTTTACCTTCCCAGATCTAGCTCATCTTTCTCTTAATGACACTACGGCTACCATGCATATCCCAATGGTGAGCATGACAAGAAGTACACCATGGAGTTCATTTGTTAACACTGCACCGATCCCTAGTAGCACAGTGCCCCCAACTATACCTACATGTATGTATCAATCATGTGCACCTGTCGTACCTCAGCCTCATGTAGCTCCTACACCTCCTATTATTCCAAGAGCTTACAATCCACAATGGAATTATCCAAGCTCTTATACAAGTGGAGCCATGCCATTTAATAATAACATGCCATATCAAGCACCCCCTATGCCTAGGGCCACGCCTGTAAACTTTGGACCACCGCTGGTACACCACCATACGAAATATGCGACCCAAGAGCCGCACGTATGCCAAGGCCAAGGCCAACTCCCATCTCACATGTGGTTCCAGGAGCACATACACCCATTATACCGGCTCAAATAGGAGATTTGGCAGCATTTGCTCAAACTATCGGTCGCTCTATTGCGGAAAACATGCGTAGTGCACCTGATAGAGAGTCTAGGAGCAAGGCACACACACACAGAAATTCAGTGGAGACGGAGATGCTAGAAAGCATATGGAAGTCTTTGAACATGTGTGCGATTCCTTGGAAGAGCACAATGAGCTACATAAGTGTAAGGCTTTGAGTTTGACCCTAAGCGGAAAGGCTGGAGATTGGTATAGAACCTTAAGAGTAGAAGAGAAAACGATCTACTCTACTCTTAGGAGACTGTTCTTAAAAGAATACATACGAGAGGGAGTACTTTGGGGTGTAGCCTCTCAGCTCCAGAAAGCCCAACGAGAAGAAGGTGAATCCGTGAGAGACTTCATTAGTCGCCTAAAGAATTTGAATTCTCAATGCAATCCAAACGAGCGATTCAACAACAACCAATTGCTCGATAGATTCATTAGGGGACTACGACATGAAAGTATCTATAATGGCCTAGTCATTAGAGGTATCACTACTTGGGAAGCAGTCACCATGAATGCAATCCAATTGGAGGATAATTTAATGATTGCAGGAGAAAGAGTGTCTGTCGAGCCGAAGTCAAGTAGCTCGCAAGCATTAGGGCATGATCCATTGAAGATAAAGCCAATTGTGAAAGAGCAAACGATGTCTGAGATGACTTTGGCAGATCTCACAAAGGCCATCCAAGAAAGCCTTAGGGGTAATTCTGCTCCACAAAACACTCATATGTATCCAAGAAGGGAGCAACAATGGTGCTCAATTTGCTTGGGCTCACATACTACGAGTGAATGCCCTACTTTCAGAGTAAAGTTTAACGGGACTTGTAACGCGTGTGGTAGGTATGGCCATCAAGCGAAGGATTGCCTAATGCTTAAACGCATCATGGAAAATAGACCGCCTATAGCTTGGACAGACTCACCTCGAGTTCCTGCATTGATGCCTACCCCACCCATGGAGCAACAGTTGCCATTACAGCACATGGTCCCTAGAACCCAAAATGTGGTGCAAATCACACCGTTGCCACCTCCAGTGCTAGGACCGCAACCCCCTCATCCAAGAGTTACACCTATGAACCAAATAGGTTGCGAGTCATCTAGTACTTATGTAGATTGCGAAGAAGACATAGACTCTAGTATCACCTATGGAGTCGACATGCTTGAGGAGTGTCCCATGTACTATATGGAAGACCATTGGGGACAAATCAAACCGGTATATCAAGCTACTGCGCTAGCATCAAGAAGCCAAAACATTAATAGTTTTGCCAGGAGACCACCTCTTCAGTGCTATGAATGTGGTGGACCACATCGAGTAGCTGAGTGCCCCATTAGAATACAAAAGAATGCCGCACTAATGCAAACCAGTCAAGGGAGTGCATTGGCAATGCCAATACTCACTTGTAATCGTTGTGGCATAGATCATTTGATCGCACAGTGTCCTAACAATCCAAACGCACCGAAAATCACACCATTGAACATAATAGAGATTGTTGATGGGACACCACCAACTATAAACATAGCACCAGTGAATGCACTCACACGGTCGATGCTCCAAAAGCAAAATTACATCCTCGAAGAGAGAGATGCTGCGTCCATTGGCCGAGCGAGAAAGAAGAAAACACGAAGAAAGAAATCCCTTAATGCTTCTAGCTCAAAACCTAGTTCAAAGACTAACATAGGGACAAGAGAGGATCCCGTGTATATGAATGACCCTGAGGATGACTCAGATTCGATAGAGACCACGGAGACCAAAACTGTTACTACAAAGGAAAAAGCCAGTGAGGAGGATCACGAGAGGGAATTACGACGAACACCAAAAGAGTATTCAAAGTTAAACTACCCAGTTGGGAAACCTCAAGATAAGCCACGAGAGACAAAAAATCAGGATTGAAAGAGAAAGATTGGAACCTATCCAAACCCAACAGTGGAAATTGAACGAGTCCAACAACTGAGGGGTTTGGTGGAAGAAACTCAACGAACATTAGAACCTGAACCCAAACACATCCAGATGTCAGACACAGTGTTTCCCACACAAGTTTAACCTCACAAGAACTACAGGCCGTTAGCTATACCCAGTATCATTCGGGAAGAGAGTGAGGGTAGGACATCTGAAAGTGGACACACACCTTTCCTACTAGAGAGAATGTTTGGTGAGGGAATGCCCGACCCCCTTGAGGAAGTGGAGATTCCATCTTCACCATTCTCTTGTTAGGGTCCTACGTCCCACAAGATACCATTAAATGTTGCCAAATTGATGGATTTCATGTCTTCAGAAGTTAGAACCACATCATGTCCAAACTATATAAAGACCCCGAGCTAGTCTCAGCTCTTCGAGCCTTCCTCAATGGAGAATTACAGGCCGGGTTACCACAGTTTGCACATATGAACAAACCTGACTCGGTAATGAATGATGAGGAACATTTAGCACCACCATCTGACCTAGCGGGACATGAATCTGTAATTGAAGTACCCGTTAACAAGTTGGGGCAATACTTTGAAGGTGATGAATCTAATGCTACTCTACCAATCACTACTAAAGGATTAACTGTAAAGGGAGTCCTTGACAGTGGTGCGGGAGTCAACATGGTGACAAAGAGTTGTTGGGAGTCTATGGGGCGACCTCACCTTGAAGCCACAAGCGTAGTGGTAAAAATGGCTAATGGATCTATTGTTACGCCTATTGGAATGCTTAAGGATCTCAGGATCAAGGTCTTGGGACACAAGGTAAGGCAGACTTTCATTGTTATGGATTTTTCCAAGCATCCTATGTCATTTGAGATGATCTTAGGGCGTCCATTCATGAGGGAAGCAAAAATGGTGCATGACTAGTCCAAAAACCACGTCTACTTACAGTTCCAAGACTCTGTCATTCGAGTTGATCTTTTAAGTGGTCGAACGCATCCTCTAGGAAATAAATTCATCATTGATAATCGATCAGACACAACAATTCACTCAGCTCCATTACAGTATTGTTACACATGTAACGAAGACACGGATATTGGGGAGAACTCTCCTTATATGGATATCCTACCTGGGATGACTGAGTCGGACAATGTGGATTGGGTCCACCTAGCAGCAACCATAGACACTTGGGGAAATAGGGGGACGACCTGGGTAACACCTGAGGGGGATGAAATGCCTGTACCCTTAAATATGCTACAAGCAATGCATATCGCTTCTGACAAGACTCATCCTAATGTAACGAAGAAAACATACAAGTGGGTCCCTAAAGCTTCTTTAGTGACCATAGCTAGTGCTAAAAAACAGAAGCCTTGTAAGAAACGTACCACTCGCTCCAAGAAAAGTAAAAAAATGTTGCGATGGATCCCTAAACGACTATTGGAAGCCCAAGGCTACTATGAAGGAAATGATCAAATCTGGGTGCCAAAACGTAGATTGTGCTCTTACCTATCACCTGACCCATGTGAGCCCACCTGACCCACGTGAGCCCAATCCCGTAGCTCCAAAACGAATCAATGATCATGGAAAGAAAAAAATCACAGAATGCTACACACCCGCTCCCGAGCTAGTTTGGGTACCAAAGAAAGAACGATTTGTTCCACCTAGCTCAGGAAGGGGGGAGTCCCATGAAGCTTCTAGCTCCTCATGTAATGCATCCGTAGAGGTAAAAGCTTCTCCACAGCCTCCACCTACAATAGTGGACATCCATAAAGCTACAAAGGAATCCACACCTCCCAGTGTTCAAGAATCACCTAATGAACTACTTCAAGTTCGATCTTGGGAGAGTACCTTACCACCCTTGCAACTCGACGAGGTGCCTAAGGTAATAGAAAACTACTGGCAAAAATCTCCACCTATTACCAACTGGAACAATTGGTTTCAAAGGGTGACAAGCTCATTTCAAACGGTATGATCTACCCAAGGAAGGGGGGAGTGTTTTCTGACAGTCATCATTCATTTGTTTCCCTCTCAACCTTCCTCCCTGACCTCTATATCTCCCAATCTCAGGGAATGTACATATAAAGCTTTATACTCACAAAAAACAAAAAAATAATAAAGAGCAAGAGCAATTAGCAAACGAGTATGCACAATAAAAGTCAAAACATTGACCCAGACCTACACATTTACATCCGGTACACTGAAATAGAAACCTATGTCATGAAACACCTTTGATCCTCATCACTTGAATGATGGAGGGTAGGTAAGATTAGTACGATAGGAGTGTTTCTGTTTTAGAGTTGAGTGATTAGCAAAGTTCTCTTTTCCCACTAATGTGCCTCCTGGAGGTATTCCATTTGTTTCCTAGTGTGTACAGGAGCGTGTTGCTATTGGTAGGATTTGGACCTTCATGGAATCTTTATCTCGACTCACTCTTCAAATCAAGCGCGACCATCGACACAAACAGGTGTTTCTTGTCCATTAGCATTGCCCCTTATCTTTTTGCATCCATGTTTGTCTGCTTTGATTGTGATTTGTGCATAATATTCAGCGCATTTGCTTAGTATCAAACATTTAATTCAATGTAATCTTTTGTCATAATCAGTTGTCTAGGTTTAAAACTCAAGCAGTCCGACTATGCTAGTTTGACCAAGTTAGGTGTTAGAGATCTTCTCTTAATACCATGGGGAATGCCTTCCTAATAATCAACGGTTACTTAGATTCTTAATCCGATTTAGGCAGCATTGTGTGAAATGTACTAGGGCTTTCTAGTGGGCTTGACCCTATTGACCTTTAGCTTAAGTATTATAAAGAGACTTTACTAGTGTGATGAGCCTGGGGAGGTGTACCAGTGTTATATGACCCCCCAAAGTTACAAAATTAAAATGTTGAAAATGAACAAACAAAAAATCAAAGTGCCACACTGTAAAATCTTAAGCTGGAAGAGAAATCTCAGCTTGATTTGGTACTTCACTCACATGTATTGCCTATGGTACTAGAGCCCTAGAGGTTCCCAGTGTGGGCGCTTTTCCTTAAAAAGCAAAAAACCCAAGGCATACAAAATAAGCACACACATCAACTTGAATCACTGTGAAAAGACTTTGGGGGGTCAAAGAAAAAGTAATCAGTCAGGCGATGATTTCATGAGAAATTCCCTTTATGGTAGCTTAACTACAAGGTCTTCTAGATATAGCCTCTAGTCAGCCCTCGAACATGAATACTTGGCTCTCGCGATTAAAAAACTTAATTGACCACAGAAAATTAAGAAGCTTACCCATGGTATTAATATTCGATCTCTAGTGCCTTTCGACCGTCAAATTAGCGACCCCATACTGGTTTAATTTTTTACCTTTACATATGTTTATGCATTTGATTACATTGCAATTTAATGTTCATTGCTGACAAATTGTTTGAAATTCTTTTACCAATCAATTTGTCTACCTAAAACTGCATATGCTTTTTAGTCACTTATGAGAATGCAATTACTGTGCCAATGTTGTTTGATTTTGCAATGACTGAAGAAGGCTAAGGACATTCATCTCAAATGCTCTTCCACCTCGACGAACGAGCTTCAACTCAATAGCTTCCGAGGACGGAATCTACATCAGGAAGGGGGGCATGTTAACCCTCACGGCTCACGGACACCCCATCACCTACGATGGACGTGTATTATGTATTTGGTAGAGTCAGGTACCGGGCTTGTCGGACCAATAGGAAAAGGGTAAGAGTGATCGCCGATGAGAGGCGCACTCTAACTGGGACATTCAAGGGATTAGTTGGCTAAGCATGGGCGCCCAAGTGTGAATGGGGTGAGCTCATATAAAAGCCAACTAAACCTAAAATTCACTCATTCTCTCATTTGTGCAATAGAAGAGTGCTCTTGCTCCATCTCCATCTCCATCTTCTTCTTCTTCACCTCCTTGTGTGTGTGTGTGTGTATGTGAGAGAGAGAGAGAGAGGGAGAGTGTGTGTGCGATCGAGCATTACGAAGGCACGACGGCGGCGAAGCGGTTGAGCACGGCACGACTGCAGCTTCTTCTTCATCGCGGCGAGGAATCCACTACGAAGGCGAGCGTAGAGCGGTGAGTGACACACCCTTTGCTCTCTTGAGCTTGCTAGTTTAGGCTTGTTGTGTGCTTGGAGCCATTTGTGGCTCGCACACGGTGTATCGGCAAGTCCTTTGCTTCGACAGTGCGGCAAGGAGCGCACAATGAGGATGCAAGAGGGAGGTAGGTGATTTTCCATTGACTCAAATTCCATCTAGGCAAGATCTATCTATGCACTAGGGTATAGCTCATGGGTATGAATATTGATGGTCATGTCACCTCATGTGTTCATATTTTGGTGATGTTTGCAAACATGTTTATCATACCCATGTTCTTTTGTCGGGGTGGTTACTTTTTTTTTATGAACATGCCTACCTCTATGCCATTAGCACTTGCACGGATACGTCCTCAACATGGCCACTAACTAACTTTTTTGTTGCCACCCCACCTGGTCCTTCGCTACTATTGCACTATAGCTTCCACCTCATTGCAATGTTTGGTTGGAGTTCACACCCTCTAGCCCTACACAATAGCACTAATGCCTTTTATCACCGCCAAGGTCCAAAAACAATACGGGAGAACTTGCAAAAATCCAAACCCTTCATCGTTATCTAATCATGCATGAGCTACAGTTCACATGCACACAAGGTACCCACAGTTGCACCCGCCTCCCCTCCCCCCCCTCTCCCCAATACCAACAGCTACATTTCCTTCCTCGTCACCTCCATAGAAAGAGAGATTGTGCGTCAAAGGGTGTGCGTGTGTAGCTGTTTTAACTTATATAATAAGACATAAATGAACTTTTACATTCAAAAGACAGTTGGCTTTAGAGAAAAGATAAAAATTAGTACAAAAACAACTCACTCTTAGAATTATCTTTGTACATGGCATATTTAATGAAGCCACATTATAGTATACAATGATAGTGATCCAATAAATAATTACTTCCCAAGTGGTAGGAGCAAGTTTACTCTCAAACAAACAATAGCTTTAAGCCAAAGAAAAATTTCAAGAAATGATAGAGTCCTCACCTACATCCATCCAAACAAGACAAAAAATACGTTAGTCTTGGATGTGTTTTACAGGTGTCGATGGACTAACTTAAAACCACTGTCCGAAGTTTTCATGTATTCAGTTCTTTGGTTTTTGTTACCCCAAAGATTTATAAAGTACTTATAAGTATGGTATCTATACATCCCCATTTTTTATTTAGACCTTAAATAGATATTAGCATACATATCGTTCTGATCAAAAGGCCACCACCCCTTCTAATCCAAGTGTCTTAATCCCCATATCCTCTCATAAATCAGAATTACTTTGCCAGATTTGTCAAGCTCTAGATTCTCTAGCTTTTTTAAGTACCATGAAGCCATAAAGTATCCAAATCAATGGCTTCATATATTTCTCAACAGCAAAAAATTCCATTCAAAGGTATCAAACTCGGCTATGTTATCAAGCAAACTCAAATTTCTCATGCCCATTTGGGCATACGTAATCCATCTTACCTCAGTTTGTATGCCAAATGAGAAGGAAAATACTAAATGAGACAAAGCCAAGATGTTAGTGCAAAAGAACCTTTTTACAGCTTGTCTATAAATTAAAAAAAACTCATATTTGTTTATAGTTCTGTCAGTGTCATGCTATATAAAACAATAAGCGAGATTTTTAGCAAGTATAACAATCCCAAAAATGGCATAAGGAAAGAAAAAACCCATTATACCACGTAGTAGTATGTAGATTTTTCCACACGTCAGATACAGAGTTAAGCACCTCTTTTTATACCAAGCATTAGGCTGCGTATTATCATGACGGACCAGACATACGTCAGTACCAAGTACCCAAAGATCCCCCATTTTTTTGATGTCTGAACACGGCATTATCAAGCACCTACGACTATGATTATGCATGGGTTTCCAGAAACCTCAACCACAATGTATTTAAGGCAATATACAAGTTATCAATTGCTTTTTTTTTGTTCATAGCCCACTGTATGAAAAACCAACATCCTACCATAAAAAAGGCAAAAAAAACCAACAATAATCAGCGTGATCAGTATGGGTTAGAAAATCATTAATCCCCTCATTACTCATCTCCAATTTTATTAAAAAAACGGGTACTGCAAACCATAGTGTTCCACCAACCATCCCTTAAACAACCAGTTTATGCACAGTATGCAGTGGCGGCAAAATACGAAACAAAAAACCAGGTCAAGCTAGGCAGTACCTGTGCAATATGTAGAAAACAAACTAAGCTCGTCACAGTAACATGAAGTTTTCATGTAGTATGAACAACAAAATTATTTTAAGTCATCAAGGTACCATTAACAAGGAGAATACCAACCCGTGATGGTAGTTCAACCACCTCCATAGCTGCAAAAATGTCAAAGCCCTCATACCTTGCTTTGAAATACACACACAGAGAGATATACCCACACACTAAGTAAGGGACCAAAGCACCCTCACCTTTTATAGCACATCCGGTTTGCTCAATGTGAGAAGACACCCCACGATCCAAGTATTCAGTGACTACAGGTTCCCAAGCCGCCGCTATGGCCACCCCTGCTCGCGTACTGGGAGTTGAGAGGGAGAGAGAGTGTGTGTAGGAGTTAGCACTAGGCTGCGATGTGTTTGTAGTACAGTCAAGGGGGACAAAGAGAGCTCGGGCATGAAGGTTAGGGTAATGAAAGCCACAATCTTTACATAATATCCTTAGCGGTGGGTACCCATGAGACAATAAAAGGAAGAGGGTTTAGGTTTCAACCTAGAGCTATGTACAAGGTAAATAGGGATCCTTGTGAAAAAGGGGGGAAATTTTTTATTCTATTTATATAATTTAAATGTTGGATAGGTATACGTGTGTGTGTGTGTGTGTGTGTGTGTGTGTGTGTGTGTGTGTGTGTCTTGTATTGTTGTTGTATTGCACTTCATACTTATACATAGAAGAACATAAAAGTCAAAAGATAGTTGGCTTTAGACAACTGGATAATGGTTTGCACAAAAACAACTCAGTATTAGATTTATTTTTATACAATGTGGTTGGAACAATCAGGTATCATTCCAATGATCCTATACATAAGTATTAGAGTTGTAGATTTGATCAAAGTTGAAATCGAGCATCATCTTTAGAGTCAGACAGTAGCTAAGCTAAAGCATTTTAAGTAAAGATAGCATTCTCACCTAAACAAGACAACAAATTCCTTAGCCTTGAATACGTATTAAAAGTGTCAACGAACCTATCAATTGTTATCCTTGTCCTACTTAAAAAAATTTAACCTAAATTACTATCCTACCCATATTGTTTTTATAAGTAATTAGTATAGAGTTTGTAAATGTAATGCACCGGAAGGCCATCACCCCTTTCAATGCCAGTGGAAATATTGTATTTAACCCAATATTGTATCATTAAGCAATTATACTCTCAAAAAACACCTAAATAAATAGAAGAATAGTCATTGTCTGAAAAGTAAGAGCAATATCCCAAACACTTCTTTTTTTGAAGTTTTCAAGCTACAACTACTTTCGCAAAGTAGTATCCACATCATTTTGACAGCCTTATTTCAAAGTATCTTTTTACTTATTCCATCCATAAGCCATCCTCAAATAGATATTCAAAGTGATTTGAGAAGCCATGTTCATCAACCAAATTCATCTTTCATAATTCACACAAAAAAGATATAATGTGCATCATCATATCCAATTTCCTTCTAATTTCTACTTATACTTTTCCAAAGAGGCAAGGAACCTATCTGTGTGACTTCCATTTAACGAAGAGGAAGCCATCTTTCCAAATATTCCATGAGCAATCCAAGCACTCACATTCATATTACTTTTTCAATATCCTTAAGTCCCACTTATAAAAAGTCAAAGGCAGCCCAAGCATTTGAAAGTTAGCAACCAACCATATTCCTTTGTCAGGTTTGAGAGGCAGTAGTCATTTATTTCCAAGCAATGAGAGAGGAGAAGCCAAGTCTAGCACTGCTAGAAACCATATCTAGGAAGCATTTAAAAGTTAGCAACCCAAGCATTTAAAAGTTAGCAACCAACCATATTCCTTTGTCAGATTTGAGAGGCAGTAGTCATTTATTTCCAAGCAATGAGAGAGGAGAAGCCAAATCTAGCACTGCTAGAAACCATATCTAGGAAGCATTCCAAGACAATCAATCAGCTAGCATAAGTGTAGGGTCCAAAGATCAAGTTAGGCAATCTAAAGATCAAAATCTTTCTAGGAGTTAGAAGAAAACACGAAAATCAACAGTCCATCACCCATTAATATTTCAAGTTAGGATTATTAGTAATACCAGTCCAAGGACATCATCATGCCATTGAAGCCAAGAGTAATCATTAGTGAGAAATTGTGGAAGCATACCTAAATAAGTGGCAAGGAAGGCAAAGCTAGAAAAACACGCTCTCTTACTATCAAATATCAAGATGTAAAGATAAATGCACCTATTATGGGTAAGAAACCAATGCAAGGCAAATAGCATAATCTTAAGCCTAGCTTCTCATGCTTAGCAAAGCAGTACATCCAAGTGAGTACCCATTATGTTGACTCAACAATTATAGGATCACCTTCAAGTGTAAGGTGTGAGCTTTTTCCTAGAGTACTAGAGTATGAGTCAAGGAGAGAAGAGGAGGAATTATCCCACATGCAATGGTGCAAGGCCGTAGAGCTACTTAAACCTCTTTCATGAACGGATAAACTAAGTCTATTTTGAATTGCATCTCTCTTGTTTATGGTGAGCTTGTGATGGCTTAGCAACAACTCAAGATCGTGTTTATGAGTCCAAGTAAATTGAACTTGGAACCTAATCCGCTTGAGTGATAATCTAGCCAGCACACACTCACTTGTGTGCACGATGTTTCTCTTTCATCCACCCTAGCTAGCGCAATCCCATCCCCATCAAGTGGTATCAAAGCTTTTGGTGTGCTAGCTAGGGTTTTTTCCATACATTTGTGTTAGTTTGATTAGCACTTCTTTATCATCATTAAGATCCTTAATCTACCATTATCTCTCTCTTTCTCACCTCTAACAATCACTAGGCTAATTAGTTGTGAGAAAGCTCATGGGTTTGATTCCTATGAACGACTACTCTCACTAGTTAATCTTGTGGTTATTTAAGTAGGCTATTGCATCCGCATTTAGATTTCCCTTTTGTGTTGATTTTGCATTATTTGCTTTCCAAATTAATTTTCTTGGCGTCACCCTTCATTTGCATTACCGTTGACTGTCGACCTACTGCCCGTTCTACCCAAACCTTGTAGAGCCCCTTTTGGCTCCTAAAAGAAGACATTCTCACAGCTCCACGATGCTCCCATTAAGCATTAGTGCTTAGCAGTAGTTCCCACCAGCAAAGAACCAAGGCAAGCTAACAAAATCTCCATTTTAGGAGCTTCGCAATTCGTGCTTACGAGTTTCAAAAGGAAAAGCTTCAAAGTCGAACCCCAAAGCTTCTTTCACCTAAGCAACATCAAGGCTATCAAGAGCTACATTGTACATTTCAAAGGCTTTTAAAGTAAAATCTCAAGCAGAGCCCTTTCAAGAAAAGCTAAAGCAAAGAAAAAAAGTGCTCTCTATTTGTGAAGAGGGGCTTCACTCCAGTGAAGAGGAGCTTCACAAAAGGATCTCTCTCTCTCTCTCTCTCTCTCTCTCTCTCTCTCTCTCTCTCTCTCTCTCTCTCTCTCTCTCTCTCTCTCTCTCTCTCTCTCTCTCTCTCTCTCTCTCTCTCTCTCTCTCTCTCACACACACACACACACACACACACACACGCACACACACACACACACACACATACCGAACCCTAGCCCTAACCTTTCGCCTGCTTGCACAGTCTCCCCATGGGGCAGCCTTGTGTGTGTGTGTGTGGGGGGGGGGGGGGGGGGGGGGTAAGCTTCTCAACACGTCCCCACAGGAACAACTAGACGTGCATTGCAAGTGGCAATCTGATACGCATCTATTGACGCGCTTCTGCTGATGTGCATCTAACAACGAGATGTAGACTGACTACTGCACAGTCGTACAACCATTCACACAGGGCTACTTGCCAACCTGAAGACAACGAACTGGCCTACTCGCCAACCCAAAGCGTGGTTTCAAACCTGAGATGGTCTATGTTTTTTATGGAGTGTAACCCTAACAACCATTCACACAAGGGCCCTATTGGCCAACACCAACCTTGTGTGCAGCGCATCTAGATCATGTCTTCTCCTAGTACCCCAACCCACAACCGCAAGAGATTTCTTGCAATGGCAGCTTCTCCAAGAAAATACCCCTTTGCCCATCAAGATGCATGGATCACAATTCTGGAGGCGCAAATCCAAGAGCTAATCAAGGAGAACGAGTTGCTTAAGCAACGCCTGCATTTGCTTGAGAAAACAAAGGAAATTGAGAGTCAAGCTCTACTTGCAAAAGCCCACAAAGTCGAAGCTTCCCTCACCAAAACTGTCATGGTGGTACAAAAACAAATGCACGAGGTAACACACAAGAAGTTTGACACTCAAATACAAAAAGCATACAAGAAAACCAACTGCAAGAGTCTCTTGGACTCAAGGTCAAGAATGGAGGGCTCAACCCCCCATGGTGCACCAAGGAAGACACACTTGAAGAATCCATCACCAAGCTCAATGATATTCTCCAACCAATTCACATCAAGCCTGATTCCACCTCTTGGTCAGGATTGGAGGGCTCAACCCCCCATGGTGCACTGACGAGGAAGACACATTCGAAGAAGCCATCACCAAGCTCAATGATATTCTCCAACCAATCCACATCAAGCCTCATTCCATCTATTGGATCAACGAACGAACAAACCAATGCCACCCCAACAATGTATTCTTACATTCAAGGACAAGGAAATTCCAACAGAACTACTACAACAATCTCGCCTCCTCAAGGGAAGAACACTTTGGATTGCCGAGGAATTGACCCCAAATCAACTCAAGCTCAAAGCAAGCGAGCTCAAGAAGATGCACGAAGCTCATAAACAAGGTAAATGGGATGTCTACCGAGGCGATAAAGCCATCATCCAGGAGTTTCAAACTCCTAAACCGGTGCCTCCGTCTCTTGACCCCCTTAGGACCTACTATTTTCCTTTTGCCTCTTTTTCCTTCCAATGGACCCTCAATCCTTGATTGATATGTCCCTCTTTGAAAACCCCGTTGTAATGATATTTTTTTTGGTCGCATGGGTTATATGTGACCTCCAAGGACGATAATGAATCTATCTATCTATCTATCTCTCAACCTGCAAATGAGATGATTCCATCCAAGCACAATAACTTCAAATAAATTTCAATTTTTCAAGGGATACTTGTGCTCGTGTAAAGAGGTAGACACTGGCTAGGAGAGTCTCTAAGCTAAGACCCCTCTATTAGCACAATGGAAGAGAAAGGGCTTAGGAAATTTAATGGGGAGGGCTTTTATACTTTGCAAACCAAGCTGAAAGGCTACTTAATGAAAAAATCGTTGTGGGGAGTAGTCAAGCCAACAATCACTGATCCAGCATCTACTGATGGTGCACCCATACTGACATGAGCTATGAGTGCACAAAATCAAGCCAAGGAAGGGCAGACATTAGGAATCATAATCACTGTACTACATGACAATTATGTACATTTTACTGATGATTGTAATTCCTCATCAGCAGCTGCATGGGAATCACTAAAAAAAATTATGGAGCTAGGAAAAAGAAGAGCAAAGTGAGCTAAAAGAAGGATTATACAAATTAAAAATGGAATCTAACAAAGATATTGCAAGCATGTCCAATAGCCTTAAAAGCATGACAACACAGGTAGCTTATGTAAACAATGTAGTACCAGAGGAGGACAAAATTGCAGTTTTTCTACTAGCCTTACCACTTAGCTTTGACTAGATCAAGACCATCATTGAGGAACAGGATCTAACACCAGATTTCTAAGATGTAATCAACTCTTTAATGTCCAAGGAGAATACGTAACAGAGAAATTCTACTTCAAGGGGAGGAGCTTTTGTACTTAGCTCTAGTAACAAAACTTGTTTCCAAGTGTGGCAAAGAAGGGCACATAGCAAAGGATTCTCTAGCATCAAAGACTTGCAACATCTGCTAGAAGAAGGTTCACCTTCCTTCCAAGTGTTTCAAAGGGGACCAAGGTAGCACCAGCAAAAATCTGAGGCCCGAAATATATTTGGCAGAAGAAGACAAAGACGAAGATAAAGAAAAAGGCGGCATTAGCCTTCTAGTCTATGACGACGTTCTCTAGCTTTTTTGTTTTGCCTTTCCCCTTCAATTGTACTTGTTTGGAGATAGATTGGACTAGCTTGGTCTCAGTTTTATACATCTGTTTGAGAGGAGGTATTGAGTGTCTCTTGGATTAGAGATAGTTTGTCTCCTAGATGATTCGGGATGGTCTCTTGGATTGGAGATGTTCTTTTTTGCTCCTAGATTGGAGTGTGCCAGAGATTTCAGTTTCTTCAATTTCTTCCTAGTCCAAACCTCAAGGGGAGGATTGTAAGGTGTGAATTGTCCTAGAGTACTAGAGTATGAGTCAAGCAGAGAAGAGAAGGAATTATCCCACATGCAGTGTTGTAAGACTGTAGAGCTACTGAAAGCTCATTTCATGAACGAATAAACCAAGTCTATTTTGCATTACATCTCTCTTGCTATAGTGAGATTGTGATGGCTTAGCAACAACTCAAGATCGTGTTTATGAGTCCAAGTTAATTGATCTTGGAACCTAATTTGCTTGAGTGATAATCTAGCCAAGACACATTCACTTGTGTGCAAGATGTTTCCCTTTCATCCACCCTAGCTACCGCGATCCCAACATCATCAAGAAAGTCTTAGTAAAACCAGTAATCATAACAAGTCACCTAATTCCAAAACTAGAGTATAACTAGTAAATTAGAGTATAATCAGCACTTCAGAGTAGCTAAACCTATGAAAGTTATGGTTTTCGTAGTCCAAAACAGCGATATGGATCAATCTAATTGTTGAAAACGACTCCAAAAGAAAAAAACCAAGTGTGAAAGATAACCAAGCCAGCAATCCTTTTTAAGGTTTCCGTAGTCCAAAACAACAATATGGTCAATCTTATTGTTGAAAACGATTCCAAAAGAAAAAAACCAAGCGTGAAAGATAACCAAGCCAGCAATCCTTTTTAAGGTTAGGTAATAGGCATTCAAGCTTTCGAGATGGGAGATACTGTAACTGCCGATGGAGCTTTCAAGGGATAGCAAGCCTCCGTTACTCCCTTGACTGGGAAGTTGAGGCTTCATGTCCAAAGCTACGTCGACAAAGAAGACTTTTTTAATCTCTCCTCTCCAACATGAGGATGTTATCCCAGGGACACAATGGCTGCCAACATGAAGTTCCCTGAAAGGAGAATCTATTCACCTACATGAAAAAGAGCATGTACATAGATGCTAATGATTCGGGGAACACCATATCCCTGGTAAATACGCTTGCTTTTGATAAGTCAATGAAAAGCTCTATTTTTGCGTATATGATTTTTGTTAGAGAATCTGTAAATGATTATAATGTTTTCACAAGTAACAATAAAGGGAATAAAGAGGAATTAGAGTGGTCTAATTTCCTAAATGGATTTCAAGATGTTTTCAATGATGACATCCCTAGTCAGCTACCTCCAAAACGAGGGGATGATGACCATGCAATAGAGCTTCTACTAGGAAGCTCACCGCCTAATAAACCTCCTTATCAAGTTTCCCAAGCTCAACAAGAGGAGATCATGAGGCAAGTGCATGAATTGGTGGAAAAAGGGATGGTGAGGCCTATCTCCTCTCCATTATGTTCACCAGTACTTTTAGTGCAAAAGAAAGATGGCACATATCACATGTGTGTCGACTATAGAGCACTAAATGGGATCACTATTAAAAAAAAAAAATTCCCGTGCCATGGGTAGAAGATCTATTTGATAAGTTACAAGTTTTGGCCTGGAAAAATCTCCAGCCGCATTCAAACTCACGATGGACAAAAATATTCAGGCCACTCAAATTCTCTTGAGGAGTACAAGTGACACCTCCTGGTAATCTTTCAAGTTGTGAGAGAGAATAAGCTTTTCATTAATAAAAAAAAAAGTGAACATTTTCTACAAGAGATTCAATATTTAGGTCACATTATCTCTCAAGATGGTATATGTATGAATCCATCAAAGTCGGAGGTAATAAAAGCATAGCCTAATCCAAGGAATCTACATGAGCTAAGAAGCTTTATTGGTATGTGTGCATACTATAGATGCTTCATAGCAAAATTCTCTCAAATAGCAAGACCATTGCATGACTTAACAAAGAAGAACGTTAAGTACTCATGGACTGCTAAAGAACAAAATTCTTTTGACAAGCTCAAAGAGAAGCTTACCTCTCAACCAGTCCTCATGCTTCCGGATCTCTCAAAGCCATTTGAGGTCCAATGTGATTCTTGTGGTGATTGCCTGGGAGCAGTTTTGCTTCAAGAAGGGCATGCCATAGCATATGAGAACCGAAGGCTCAATGCCGATGAACGGGTCTTGGGCATATATAGAAAAAGAGCTCTTAGTTGTGCTACATGCCCTAGACACATGGAAGCACTATCTCTCCATTCATCCTACGAATGGATCACAAAGTCTCAAGTACTTCATGACGCGAACCAAGCTCTCCGACAAAAAATGAGGTGGAAAACTTTTCTTTCGCAATTTAAATTTCATATTGGTCACATTGTTGGCAAGCACAATCAAGTGGTTGATGCACTTTCACAACAGCCAAGGGTAAATGTGGTGTCTATAGCAACCTACAATGATCTATCTTTTATGATAGATGTGTATGTTACTGACTGAGACTTTGAGTATGTAATTATAGCCTTTGCATTAGGGAAGAAAAAATAACCATTCACCTTGAAGGATGGTTATCTTCCAAACGGCAATAGGCTATGTGTTACTCACCCATACAATAAGAAAGTCATGTATGAATCCCATGCTTTTCCTTATGCGGGGCAAAGAAGGATTCCATAATCTACTCTTCGAGGAGTAGAAATGTATTTCTATTGGTCTACCATGAAAAGTAAACATACAAGAGTATGTTTCAAAAAGCGTGGTATACCAAAAATTGAAATTTAATCGAGGGGAAGAAACTTGGATTGTTTCAGTCGACAGGTTTAGCAAGAAAACACACTCTGTGCCTGTCAAAAAGACTATTAAGGCACATCAAACGGCAACCCTCTTTAGATCTCAAATTTTCAAGTATCATGGCTTGCCATCCATAGTGTCGGACAAAGATCCTAGAATGACCAATAATTTCTAGAAGGGTTTCTTTGAGAATCTAGGAAGTAGATTAAAGTTCTCTTTCGGCCTATCATCCACAAATGGATGACCAAAGTGAAATAACTAATCTAACAATTTTTGAATCTACTAAAAGCCTATGTCATGGAAGTAGATCAATGTTCTCAATGAGAAAAGTACCTACCTCTTATAGAGTATGCGTACAATGACATTGTACATACTTCTACGGGGAAAGCACCTTTCGAGGTTAAAGAGGGAAGATCCAAAAGTCCCTTACTACTTAAAGTATATGGGAAGATCTTCGTTGTTGATGAATATAGACGAGACTTATAAGAATCTTTTACAAAGATTCAAAAGGTTATATCCATCTCATAGAAAAGGCAAAAAGGGTTGCTGCTAATACACATAGAAGAGCCTTAGCCTTTAAGGAAAATGATTGGGTCTTGCTAAAGTTTCTCAAGGCTCATCTAAGGCATACTAACAGTCAAGAATCCTACGAGCCACCAAGAATATTATGCTAAACTAGCAAAAAGATACTATGGTCCTTTCTTTTTAAATTCTTAAGCCAATCAATGATATGGCTTATCAATAAAAGTTGCCCAACCATTGGCTTATTCACAATGTTAACCATGTGAGCCTACTCAAGCCTTACAAAGGAGAGCCACAAGAAGAACCAATAATTGAGGATCCACCAGAGATCGAAGATCAAGAAGAGGTGTTGCAGCCCGAATCGATTCTTCGACACGAAGACAAGGTACTAAGAAACGGTAAGATTATCCAATGATGTCTTGTTAAGTTTAAGATTTATCCTTTTAAAGATGCTAAATGGATGCAAGGAACCTAGCTTAAGGATAATTTGAACCTTGTCAATGCTTACAAAATGCTACACTAGAGTAAGAAGATGAAAATGCATTTTAAATGAACAATGTTTTTGTCTTAAAGACTCATTCTCTTTCTTTATTGAGCACAAAATTATGAATTTTGAATGAATAATGTTTTTGTCTTATAAGACTCATTCTCTTTCTTTTATTGTGCACAAAATTTAAGAAGTATGCATGCTTAGGATCATGTTTGTGGTGATGACATCTCCCAAACACCAAGTAGAACTTGTCACTCTACTTTGGAAGTATGTTATGGACTAAAGAGCAGACATGCTTGCGGCAGCTAAGTCTCTCGAGCACCAAATGGACTAGTCATCCATTCTAGAATGATGTCGCAGGCTGAAAAGGGATACTCTATCCGCTAGGAAATGTAGACTAATGACTAAGACTTTATCTCTTCTACCTCATAATCGAGGAAGACTATGATTTCAAAAGAAAGGTAATGTCATAAAATCTAATATCTAACCAACCCAAATGATTTTCTCATATTAAACTTATCATTTAATGTGGGAGAATAAACAGGAACAAGAGTTAGGATATAGATATGTGCTCTAGACCTATTTCAACAGGGGACCAAAAGGAGAAATGGTTGCATCTCAATATGGGTCCAAAAAGAGACGGTCTACCAAAGAACAATGTGTAATAAGTGCTTTTAGATCTACCTCAACAAGGGACCAAGAGGAGAGATGGTTACATCTCAATAGGGGTCCAAAAGGAGGTAGTCTATCAAAGAGCAACGTGCATCTAATGGAGCTTAGAAGACCTTAGGGTTAGCTTCATTAAAGACCTCCAAAAGTTAGTGTTAAAAAGTCCTTTGACCTTACGCAAGCTAGTGCTAACCTCGAGGTGGGAATCCTACCCAAGCATGAGGTGCTAAGATGCTTAAAGTGGTTGTGGAAACCTTGCCCAAAGCTTGAGGTGATTTTTATGCTTAAAGGACTAAGGTTTTTGAAATATTAAATTCGAAGATAAATTCTCAAGAGGCATGAACGCTTCCATGCTTGATTGATTAAGGCTTCAAGTATCCAATTCAAACCAAATGACTTAAGAAGCATAAAAGACACATGCTTGATTGACTAAGTGCTTGAAGTATTCAAATCAAACCAAATGACTTAAGAAGCATAAAAGACACATGTTCAAAAAATTATCCACATGTGGCCCTCATGATGTGCTTGAATCCTATTGTTTAAAGAGGTCCAGTGAGAATTTAGATACATAAAAATAAATAATTAAGTTCTTTCTCTCAAAGAGGAAAAAGAGGATACATGTCCATATGAAATAATAAAATAATACGCGAGAGAGAGAGAGAGAGAGAGAGAGAGAGAGAGAGAGAGAGAGGTGTGGACCAAGCATGAGAGGGGGGGTATACTCTCCCACACACACACACACACACATTCTCTCATTGTGTGGAGTGCAAAATGCAAGAGCTCCATCTCCTTCTCCAAGCTTGTTGAGAAGTGGAGAGCCTACACCAACACTCTTGGCTATGGAATGCAAATCCAACCAAGAGCCATGCTTCAATGCTTAAGCTTGCCATCTTCTTCATCTTCATTACTATGCTATTATGCTATGTTAAGTAAGAAGAGTGATGATAAGTGAGGAACTATTTCTTTCTCCTATGAATGATTCTTCTTCCTATTCCCTACCCTCATTCCCCGCTAGCTCTCTCCACCTTCGAAGGTGTTTGAGGCCTTGGGACTGAGGCTTGGGATAGTTAATGTTTTTTGCAAAGTTTATGTTAAGCTCGTGATGCATGAAGCTTTTCATCTTCATAGCATCACCAAGGTCACAAGGAACACAAAGACTCTATTGTAACAAGTCTCTCTTGATGGGAGAATCTATAATACAAATGCCTTTTGGAGGGGGGACCAGCTCCAAGTAAATCCAGTCCTCAACTATTGTTCTATTCTCTAATACTCTCTCTCTTGCAAAAGTATTGTTCATGCCAAGTTAATTAAGTACTATGTTTATGTTGCTACCATCAATTAAGTTCACCCTCCATGCTCTCAAAGTAATCTCACAAAAATGCTCACTTTAATTCTCTTAATTCCGCTATTCTCAAAGTTCATAGGCTATTTCCATTACAACACTCATGCACATATAGGAGAAGAAGGAAGGGATGGGTGAATTTCCATTAGGAGTAGCTGAGTAACCGTTATTGGGGGCATACTCGTTTCCTTATGTGAGTTGAAGGCCTCACAAAGAAAAGCTCTCATGTACATCGAGGGGACGAATGAGTTGCCATTGGGAGCAACCTAATGACTCTTCATTACATCTCATTAGAGTATGTAAACCTCCAGAAGGATGGGCAAGTTGCGAATAGGAGCAATTGAGTAACTCTTAATGACATTTTGTTGAAGTATATTCACATGTAGCAAACTTCCATCATCATAAATACAAAAGAGTACATCTCACATGATTTAATTGGGCAATGTAGACGATGTTACACGATCACTATCTCCCACAAGGTCTTTAACAAAAACCCTTGACTAACAGTTTGGTGTGCACTTAAATTTCAAATTGGACAGGCCGCAAGCAAAAGCTTGCAGCTTGGAATCCTTGCAATACTATCGTATGTTCAAACCACCACGCCCTCACATGCATTAAGATTGCTTACATGGACTGACACTCCTCTTTCTAAGTAATTATTGGGGAATCAATTTACTTTTAGCAGGCACCACTTTCGTCATATGGTCCTTTGAGTGCTCTTGCTATGCGCACATGAAGCGCGGTCGTTCACTTTTAGATCCCAAGAGCCATAAGGCCCCATTATTGTAATTGTTTGCCGATTTGAACGGAAGATTCCTTAGCGTTGCAAGGAAGTCGGTTGTTTTGAATGCATGAGTTCCCTGTCGCGGCGGGAAGGTCTCCCAAAGGCTGCAATTGCTCTGCAAACAAGCCTACACAAGCTCTGGCAGGATTTGCAACTTATGTCAACTGGCTTGCAAATGATCGAGCTTCCATGTGCGCAAGAAGGAGTTTATTTGCTGCCGTTCTCAAAGTTGGGAGGATCTGAGGGGCTTGCCTTGATGTTGCAATTGTATTTGTGAGGCCCAAGTTTGTTGGTAGCGTGCTAGTCTATTTAAGACTAGACTATGTGTTATTCAGTAGCGTTATTATTTTAAAATTTTCACTCCCATTTCTAATTTCCCTTCTAGTCTCTCTGCGGTTAAGGGGAAGGAGAGAGCAGAATGAATTGTCGAGTTGAATAACGATTGGGAGCTCCCTTGCCTGCTTCCCATTCCTTCATCGTCGTCCTCCTCTGCCCCTACCTTCCTTCTCCTTGCGAGCAGGCTCACCAGGTTCGCTCCCTAGTGCATCAGATCTTGCTCCTGCCGCGTTCTTCTTGTTTTAGGTTAAGCGATAATAAGTCGTGGGTTTTTTGATCCCGTGTGCATTTTGTTTTGATTTCTTCACTTTCCGCAATGTGATGGTATGGCTTCTGGAACACACACACACACACACACACACACACACACGTTCCACAAGCTCAGTTACCAAAGCCACAATATCAGTAATTGACCATTTGATATTCATGAAACGATTTATACTCTGTATACTAAATTTATGTGTGGTGGATGGATGTATGCTAAGGCACACCTGCAACATGTTACTTGTTAACAAGTAGGACATTGGGAAACACCTAATGCATATGTGTATGCTGATCTATGCCATGTAGATTGTATCTGATCCATGTGGAATGCAAGGTAGACACAAGCATTGTACATCACCAATTTGCCTTTGCACAGGGTGCACATCTCATTTGTAATTAGACTTCAGTTCATGGTGTAGAGCTGCTTGGTTTATGAAGGCTGCATCTACAAATGATATTTTGAGGCTTGAGAGAGGGGTGGTTTTTGGCGCCAAGCCACAGCAGGTAATGTCTCATCCAGTGAAGCATTTTTTTTGGAGCCGGTTATGTGATGTGTACTGTGCAGCTCTAATGTCTTTTTGCTTGGCCCTTCCCCTGCTGTTCCTCCCATTCCCCTTCCTGTTCCTGAAGCTTTTTGTAAATCTTACACAGTTGGATTCATTAGTTATTAGCAAGCTGCACATGCCAAGTACTTTTGAGTCTCTGATCGAATATCCATATGGAGAATCTGGCTATGTGATTTTTCAAAATGGTTGTGTCTAACAAATTTGTTGTTCTTAGAGACCAGCATAGAAAATCTGTGCGACCTTTTTCCTGGAGGCCTAGCGGCAAGTTTTGTGTGTTGCTAATCATGTTACAAGCAGGGAAAATACATCCCATATCTATCTAACTTTTTATGTATGTGTGGGAAATGCTTTTGCTGAGGGTCCAAAAGTGTACAAATCCAAAAGTGTAAAATTCGAATGGACTCTAAAGTTATAAGAGTGAGTCTCCTTCTTAGAAATGTTGTTTGACGTGATTGAAGAACTAGGCGATTACATTTGATGCATAAATGCAACTTTTGGCCATAAATATCGGTTGCACAACATGGGTCAGTATGAGTATTACAAATAGATTCTTTAGTATGGACTCTGGAGAATGAACATACAAGTAACGCTACAAGTGTGTGTATGCTGAGTAGACACTCTGTTTTAGATCAAACTTTAAAACATGAGAGAGAGATTAATGACAAAGAAGGAATATGCTGCTCGCAGTGAATGACCACAGAGAAGCACTTCAATAGAGAGAGCGTATTTTCTTCCCTATCACCTTGGGGCTTCAAACTCACGAAAGAACTTAATATCAAAAATCATATTACATCCAGAGAGAGGAGACACAACAAACTTACGATGAAAACTGACATTTTGAATTGCGCTTGTACTTAAGGACTGCGACTTGTACTTTTAAGAAATTCATGCGTGATGGAAGAGCGCATTCTAGAAGCAAATCTAGAAACCACTATGGGATCTGCTAGAATAGCTTTTCACAAGAGAATCACTAATCACATCATGCATATTGCCCAGATCAAACAAGATCACAATGCGCTGACCATTCACATGACCATAACACTTCACGAGAGACTCATCTAAATGATCATTAGAAACTTGGGGAACATTAGTCTTCTCATTTATGACACTAACACAAGATGTGGGTTATGCGGGTTTTTTCTTAGGACAACTTTTTTTCATGTGACCTTTAGTGTGATACTTCAAACATCGTCCTTCCTTTCCATACTCGGTTCTTTCTTCAAGACTTAACCTGTCACAAAGTGATGACATGGCATGACCATCTGGACTGACTTCGGACAGTAGGAGGTCCAACCCCTAGAAAAAGAAGCAGATGAAGTTTTACCAATTTGCAAAATTTTTTGAGAGGCCTATTTTAAAGACTTTGAAGCCTATAAGTTGTAATAGCTTATGGTACCTTTTTGAAGGGGCCCAAAGGGACATAAAAGATAAAGATGTGGGGCAGAGCTGTACGGATGGCCCGCGTTTTACGTTGACTACTGACGTGGCAGCGTATGGAATTCCGTGGATTGCGATGGCAGTTTAGAGCGCCAGCTTTTGGACCAAGAAGCTTTTAGAACTTGAAGCTTTTAATGTACTGCTTTTGAGAAGGCCATGGGTCTATAAGTATGTAATCAGGGTCTCTCTTTTACCAAATGTACCTGGGAGCAGTGAGCAGAGAGGACCCTTGGACTTTGTACTTCGCTCAAGATATAATATAAAAATAAAATACTGAAAGGGGCGCCAGACTTTAGGGCCCATACCTCTGGGCACGGAACTACGCCGGGCCGTGTGTCGTCTCTAATTAAATTGTGATAAGATTTCTTCAAGTATTTTCTCGTGTCGTGTCAGATTCCCAACTTGGGATGTCCAAGTCCGTAACAGTTGTATCATAGCTCAATCGATTTTGCTTTCAAGGAGAATCTGATTCTTTCTATCGCGACACACATGGATTCAACGACGAATCCCGCAAGGATTAGAACAACCCACCTGACAACTCAAGATTGGGTGAGAACACGGGAAATTCAAATGGACGACGACCACCTTCTGTTGATTCAGAAGAAGAATACGGGCCCCCTCGGCCCACGGAGTATGAACGAAGAGAGATGCAACGTCAACAGCAGGTTGATGCCCGTGCTCGGCTGATGATTCAGTATTCTAAAGATCCTCAATATGCAAAATATTTGACCAGGCACCGGATTGACGAGATGCATTCACGATGGCGTACAACCTTCCACTCACCTCTAAAGTTGGCTTTGAAGAAAATACTTGTTCCGTGGGTTTACAATGAAGATGAACTTGACAACGTAGTCAAAAGACGAGTCAATCGACTCTTGAAGACCAAGAAGCATTCAAAGAAACACAATCGATCAGCAGACTACCTTGGCTACTTGGGCTGCCAGTCGTCTTCTCCAAATGCACGAAAGACAAAGAAGCGGTCCAATTCATCCTCATCCTCTTCCTCTTCCGACTGTTTGGATAGCCCTTCATCCTCTGATTCGAGTGATGAGGACAGAAAGAGCAGAAATTGAAGAAAGACTCAAAGGCAGGGCAAGAACAAGAAGAAGGCAAAGAAGAGTAAATCCCATTGAAGATCTTGGAAATCTTTTGACATTTCTGAGGAGGACTCATCTTCTTTTGAGAGTTTGGACTCTGATGATTAGATCGTTTTATTCTAAGAAAAAGCACTTTTATAGAGCTAATCAATATGATTTTCTCGAGAATAAGAGCAAGAAGACCAAAGATTTCAAGGAGGGTGGACAAGCACTAAAGTTTGATACTTTCTCAGGCTTTTGAGATACCCACAAGGCCCTCGCCTTCATTCAACAGTTTGACATAGCTTTTTTGGGGTTTTGTCAGAATTACCCGGAACGCGAACGACGACGGGCCTCCTTGGAGAATGGGGGAGTGGCAAGGGGTCCGGAATGGGAACGGCACGAAACATGAGGCATAAAAAACACCCAAATAATGCAATTTTTAGGGTTATGTGTTTGAATACAAGTAGGACTCTAATACTGACAAAAAACACGATTTGAAGACCATTTGACCTTACTATGACTTGATTGTGATGTGCGGCGGCGCGGTCATAGTACATGCACATTTGACACAATGCCCATACACAATAACACATGCAAGTACAAGTTAGAGCTCTCAAATATTTGCAAGAGTAGAAGTTAAGAGGCTTATAAGACCTGTTGAGCCACAACATTGAGCAAAATTTAAGTTTCGCGTAATTTTGGCTAACAAGGCCCGCCAAGGTGCTACAAAAAAACAGAAGGTGATATATACCATAAAGAGACTACAAAGGGGGCAAGCAACGATACCAAAAAACCAAAGGTGATAAATACTATAAAGAGGCTACAAAGGGGGCAATCCGCAGTACAAAAAGTTATAGATAATGGAAGTCCTGAAGTCTCAAGAGTCAAGACTCAAGAGCCACTAGCTTGAGAAGCCTCTTAATTAATAGTAGTCGGCTGTATGTCATGCACATCTTCCCATGCCTCATCATCGAGCTCTAGGCCCGAACACTTGCCTGAGAAGCCTCTTGCTCCATCTCCCACTGTGTAAAAGGATCTGTCTGTTTAGTCGTACACTTGCAAAGCATTTTCAAATTTGCGCTATCAAAGACACGATCTTTTGCCTTCTCTACCCCAAGCCGATTCCTCTTCGTGGAAGCAATGTGGCTAAAGGTACACCACAATTGCTCCAAGCCTTAGGTACTAATTGACTGGCTGAGAATACGGACCGTCGATCTCTGAAGCTCATGGCCATCAATCATAGTCCTCCCACCATAGCACTGAACCTATTTTCTTGTGATTAATCTGAGCATCTGGACTGCCAAACAACGTTCGTATCTCTGTACTGTCCCAACTGATCCCTGACAATGTGTTGCCCATCTCTGTCTAGAACCATCTTGTTCAAGGTCTCTTTAAATTGATTCATGACTTCTCTGTCTGTCTCTTGCCTGCCTTGCACCTTGGAACTCTGGATCCACCATGTAGCCTCGTGTAAAGGGGAGGCATATGAATTCCACCTCGAGTTGCAAAGCACATGGATCTTTGCATATCGCTCCACATCCGGCTCAAGCTGTGCAAGGTGCTTGATCATGCGGTCCATTGCCTCATAAACCTTGCGTCCATGCCATCTACAACCCGAAGCAAATGAATCACCAGTTTGACCTGTGCGTCTAGTGAAACCGGCCCGTAGGGCGGTAGACTTTGTCTTTCACCCGAATCTTTACTTGAACTTTATGACACAAAGGAACTTCACAAAGAAACTTGTGACAGGAATTCAACACTTCAAACCAACCACGGCTTGGCAGCTAGAGTGCTTCCAAGCAGACAGTGACACCGCGTTGGTCCCATAGGTCGGCGCCCCTTTCGGTATTTCTTTATTCTTATTACACTTGAGAAAAAACCTGTAAAACTAGCTGTCCTACTTTTATCGGACTGAAATTCCCCTACTCTAACCCGATTTTGGTAGCATAACCACAGTAGAAGTCTCTATGGACAAAATCCCAAGTAGAAAGTGACTTTCCACGCACTTTACCAAACTTGGCGAGAAATTACAGCACGCTGAAATCTCTGTTTTTGGCCTACAATTTGCACCAAAACACTTGTTCGGTGATCTCCTAGCTTCCCCGAAGCTTCTGGGACCTGTAGGCATCAAAACTTGTCAAAACCGTAAACCTGCAAAAAATTACAGCAAGCTGTAATTCTCTGTTTTGCGCTCTGATTCTCGTGCCGACCACTCCTGTGTGTAGCCCTCGAGCTCCCACACGTGTAGGGTCACTTGCCCTCTGAATTAAACGAGATTCCTCGCGGGAAATCTCTCAAAATTGTCCTGTACAAGCACCCAAGGCTTTCACGAGGCTCCCCTGGCATTACCTTGCAGTTTGTGCGAAACCCTAAACCTGCAATAAAACACAGCAGGCTGTAATTCTTTGTTTCACATCATTTTGGGCGGAGCAAACACGTCTACGCATGTGTCAAGAGCTCCCGCACGCAATGGGACAGTTCCCTTGTGCATCGGACGAGTTTTCACGCGAGAAAACTCGTCGTTTTCGCATTCCTTTGCGATGGAACTGTGCATACTTGAAGTGGATTAGCAACTAGCTAATTGGGTTTCTATACAGAAGGCTCTTGCCTTGGCAAACGCGCATAAAACCTCGAGAAGTGCACACGGTCACATGAGAAGCCCAACTAGAGGGGCATTACCATATGTGCAAAGGGGGGAGAGAGATGCGCGAGAGCAAATCCTCGCAGTACATAGAGCAAGGGAGAAGGCAAGCTTTCCATTAAAGCTGTGATCACCTGCACCCACTACTCTCACACACATTGTGTAGCACAATGAATAAAAATCAGTCCCTCATTTTTGGGCGCCCCCTCTTGGGATGATGTAAGGTGCAACGGAAGTGAATGTTGAACTTTGCTCAAGATGAGTGCTCCAAGGGTTCCTTTTGCTTACGGAAGGGAGAGCGTTCCGTTCCTTTAGTGAGAGAGTGCAAATGATCACAACAAAGTGGTAAACACTGTGAATGAAGGTGCTGAGATTGAGAGATAGAGAGAGAAGAACACGGCACCAGAATGTTGTCAAACCCTCCTCCAAGGTCTCCTTTCTCGATTGCGAGAGAAGTCTATGCTATTGATTGCACAAATCTCGTACAATGGTCTATTGCCGACGATGTCGACGACTACGAGACGGGCTGAAATCTAAAAACTAAGGGCTGAAATCTGCAAATCTTGTATTTGCTGAATTCTGACTCTATGTCGGTGTTGACGGCGATGACGACGATGCGATGAAAACGCATATGCTGAAATCTGCGAATAGCGGGCTGAATTTGCAAACGCTGGCTGATCAGACCGTGCGGCGAGGATCTGCTGCGGGAAGGTGAGATCTGCGAGGTTTGGGGGTTGTTCTTCGGTGTCTGTAGGCTGAAAATTGAAAAAGCTGAAGCTATGATGCTCCTGTTGCCGGGAATTTGCAAAATGCTAGGCTGACTTGCTGATCCAAAAACGCTAGGCTGATGTGCTGTCTTGCTGCAAAAACGCTAGGGAATCTATTGTGATCTACTATCGCCGGGTTGATTTGCAACTGCAAAACGCTAGGGCTGATCTGCAAATGCTGAAAACGTTGGGCTTTTCTTGATGGTTGAAAACGCTAGGCTGCCTGCCAAGGAGTGTGTGCACTGTCGAACACTTGGTTCTTGCTGCCTCTTCTGCCAGAAATTGCGAGGGCTAGCTTTTCTTATATTTTGTCTTAGCCAAATTGCCCTACCCAGTTTCCCAACAAAGTCACTTAATAATAATAAGTGAAAAATGGCTAAAGTAGGGAAAATAAGTTTGTGCACTGTAAATATGCTCCTGATGGGTTCTGATGGTAATTTGATGATCATGTTGTGTGCAACCAGAGGATATGCATCTACTCTAAGTGCCTGGACATGCACGGTCTGCGAACAAACTCACAAAAGTGCCAGAACACTTCCTAAGCTAAGCTGACTGAATCTTTGTCATGAAGTAGCTTGTCCACGTACACATAGGGTTAGATGTGCACGTGACATCCCCTCCTTTTTAAAGTGAGGTGCTGGTACCGAACTATATGGCGTCAAGGGAGATCGCCAACAGCGTCTAAAATCTTGGGAAGGACCCTTTGCCGGATCACTCTGATGCGTGGGTCGTGCGATCTTGAACTTCATAAAGGTCTGCAACGCTTGCTTCTTTGGGCCGCGCCGAAAGCGAGACAAAGTTATCTATGGCTCCTTCAATGCTTCAACTTCGTCTATAGTCATGTGTCTACCTTCTTCAAGAATCCGAGGATGAAAATTCCTGAAACCACTTCCAACACAAAAACATGAACGTACCCATTCCATGTAAAGTGATTGGAAAAATTCTAGTCTTCTTTGAAGACTGTGCATGCAATGTAGATGAACATATAGACGGAGTGCCAAACCGTTCATCAAACACACGCAAACAATGGAATCGAAACTTGTCTTTTTGATCGAAATCTATCAAATCACAATGGAAATGCCGATGCTTGATGCTCAATCCTTCTTGTGCTCTTTCGGATACTCTGTCATGCCAAGGAAGAGACATGGAATGTGAATTCCTTGGGTGCAAACATTTCATCTTTTCATGAGTAATCCGCATACATCCGTGCTCATTCATGAGTGAATCGTGTTCATCGTACCATATGGCATGCCTATGAAAAGGGATCACATAAGAACGGTGACTAAAATACAGGAAACCATCACGAATGAAACACTCGAACAATGTGTGCTGACTAATCATGCGCACACATAATACTTCTTGTGGGGGTTCTTGGGACCTCAACTCGAGAGCCAAGATCGGTTCTTCGTGATTGATCGAATCTGCAATGAGGTTAGGTTCACCAGACAAAGTATCAACTAAACCATTATCCTTGTGAACAATCACATCTTTATCCTACAAATCATGTATGTCGTGCTTTGGAGAAGACAAGACTGAGAGAGTCTCCTTCTCTTGATTCTTTTCAATCGTCGCCTGCACATTAGAAATGAGAGATGAAGAATGAACAACTTGCTCCTCACGAATGACAATGGAAGTCACTTTTAGCATTGAAAGTAAAGTACTAGCTGCCCAATCAATGAGAGGGTTATGCTCACAAAACCATCGAATACCTAAAAGCATATCACATCCTGAAGGAGGAGAGACTACAAATCTTCTGAGGAAGGATGCTTGTTGAACAGTGAACAAAACATCAAGGCACTCTTGCGTGATGAGAGAGTCCATACCAAGAGCGAAGCCCGACACCTCGAAAGGAGATGTCTTGCTAACCTCCAAGCGGGCTCTTTCGACAAGAGAGTCACTAATCACATCATGCATACTGCTTGGGTCAAACAATATGACAAAAGGCTGACCCTTCACATGACCATAACACTTAATGAGAGACTCGTGAAATGGAGGATCATGAGAAACTTGGGTCACACTCGTGTTCTCATTTATTGCATTGACAAAGGATGTGGGTTCTTTAAATTCATTGGAGTCAAGGTTAGGACATGTTCTTTTTATGTGACCCTTGATGTGACAATGATAACATTGACCTTCTTTAGAATAAATGTTTTGTTCTTCTGACGTGATGTATCCTCCTAAAATTCCTTGTGCTGCTTTTTCATATGGGGTGAGCTTAGGTTTAGCAATTGTGTTAGCTTTACCCTTAGATTCATTTTGTGAGTTCTTTGCTGAGAGACTAGAGGAAGATTGGTTAGAAGAGTTACCGTTCTTACCGTTCTGAGGGTTCTGAGAAGTTTGAGAGGTACTTTGCAAAGTCTTGTTCTCCTTAGGCTTTCCCTTATTGTGCTTCATTTCTTGTGCGAGAGCAATCGCTACCGCCTTGTTGAGATCTACGGGATCGAGGACTTCGACATCAAACCTGATATAGTCGTCCAACCCGAAAATGAAAGCCTCCTTGTCCTCATCATCCGATTTGCGTAATTGGGTGCTGAGCTGGAAAACACGATTAGAGAAAGACATGATTGGCATACCATTCTGCTTGAGATTGCGCCAATCTTCTTTCAACAGCGCTAGGTACTGTGGTGGCATAAACCGTGCCTTGAGCTTGTCTTGGAAGTCGGTCCATTGAAGGAAAGGGGCGCGTCTCCGTCGGTTGCCTCTAGGTGCGCGACCAACTGTGCCTCTTGCCATGCGTGATACCAATTGATGGCATCACTGGCAAGGTACATGGTTGCCATCAAAACCTTGCTATTCCCTGTCTTCTTAGTTGTCGCAAAATAAGCATTAAATTGATGCAACCAAGAATGCATAACACTAGCATCCATCTTCCCATCATACTTATTGAGCGTGATCTTCTTTGTGACGGGGTTGTTGGAGTTCGAGTCTCTGCTACTTGATGAACCACCAACATCTTTGGCCGGCTCGCGTTTCGAGGTGAGTACCTGTAGGACCAACTCTTGCATGCATTGGTCTCTCTGCGCCTCACGCTCTAACTCCAAGGCCGCTCGTCTGTCTTCGGCCGCTACTCGTTGGGCTTCGCGTGCTTGCTCACGCTCAAGCTCAATAGCTGCCCTTCTTTCTTTGGCCGTCAAGTACGCTTGCTCGCGCTCACGCTTCAAGGCTGCCCTTCTCTCTTCGGCCGCCATGTGCGCTTGCTCGCGCTCATGCTCACGCTCCAAGGCTGCCCTTTTTTCGTCGACCGCCGTCGCGCTCCAAGTCGGTCTTTCTTTCTGCTTTTCTTTCTTCGCGTTCGCGATCCAATGCTGCTTTTCTTCCTTCGCGCTCGCGTTCCATGATTGCTTTTCTTTCTTCGTGCTCGCGCTCCAAGGCAGCGCGCTGCGCTTCTTGTTGTAACATCATGTCCATCATTGTCTTGACCAAAGCCTCCATAGGATTTGGTGCAATCCTTGGCGTAGATGGAGAGGGGGGAGGGTCGGAAAAACCTCTTGGTGGGGAAAATTCTTCTTCGCCACTTCCATGCTTATCACCTCCATGCGAAGTATCCATTCTGCTTAGGGTGATGACCATACACTGAAGTCTTGGGTTCTTAAGTTCACGAGGAACTTGGGTTCTTGAGGGTCTTGAGGGTCTTGAGTTCTTGAGGTTCTTTAGCTTGCAATCTGTGTTAGAGAAGGATCTTCTCTTACTGAAACCGGCCCGTAGGGCGGTAGGTGTTGGCTTTCACCCGAAATTCTTTACTTTAGACACACACACAGAGCACTTTGCAAAGAGAACCTGCGACGGGAATTAACACTTGAATACACACAGCTCGGAAGCTAGAATGCTCCGAGCAGACACCGACAACCTGTAGGCCCCAAAATTGGCGCCCCTTTCGGTATTTCTTTATTCTTAAGGAGGGTAAATTACAAGGTAAGGTCCTGGGAATCCTTCACGTGTATCCACCTAGATACCATTTGATTTGGCCAAATTTCGGCAGCATAACAGCCCCAAAACTTGCGCGAAACCAATTCCCCTGCTAGAACTCACTTGCACTGGCGTATACCCTCTGATTCCTGCCCAAATACATTAAATTCAGCATGCTGTATTTACTGGTTTTTGCCCTGTTTTCATCCCCAAACAGTCCCCTAACTGTCCTCTGGCAGTGGGGCACGATTCCCAAAGGTTTTTGCGTCCGTATGGCTGAAAAACAGTAAAATTACAGCGCATACACAGCGCTGATTTTGCACCTGTATGGTGAGGTGATGACCCTCACCAGTGCCTGCTTTGGAGTAGCAACTAGCTACCCTTGTTCCTGCTCAAGGAGGCTCTTGCCTCAGCGCAAAAGCATGAACCCACATAGCTGTACATCAGTCAAATGAGGAGCCCTCTTGTGGGGCATCACATAACTGCACGTAGAGGAGAGAGAGAGCAGTGTGTAGTGTGCAGGGCATCACTCCTAGCACCACACTGTATATGAGAGGGAAAGGAAGCACTCCATAGCTCTTAACCTGTGACAAATTGCATAATGAGGCCTCTCCCAGCTTAAAAATCAGCGCCCATTTTTTTGTAGGAGGAAAGTTCACGAAAATGTGACACTTGGTGCATTTACAAGCATTTTCCCGTTTCGGGTTCGCTGCTTAAAAATATCCCAAACGACGCGTCAGTTGACTTCGTGAGAGAGTTATAAAATGTTCCCCCGGTCATACCGGAGGTAATGACGCGAACACATTTCACGGCCCAAAATAGCGGTTCCCTAAATTTTAGGAGATGCTTCCGTTGGGCTCCCACTGGTCATCTGACCATCTATCCTCATTGGGACCGCATCCAAAAGTGCAATGTGGCCCAACTGTCGGATACTTTTTGTTGGTAGTCCCACCTTGACTTTACGCCTTAATTGAGTTCACTTCCTAGTATCCACCAACTTGCTAAGTGCGACGGGGGGACCTATATGATCTTGCTCTAAGCCTAGACATCCTCTTACCATACGAATTCGAGTGCCGACCACTTCCCGTCTGCGGGTGAAACTACCATTCACATTGGCCATACAATGTCCGACCGTTTGCTACTTCAAAAAGAGGGTCTCAAAACAAATAAAATAAACCCCATTGGAAAGAAACCAACAACCAAGGTTAGCAGTTGCCACATCCTTGTGACATGGTTAATAACTGCCACGTCCTCGTGACACTTACCCGAGCTCTTCTCTTTCCTGCGGGCGCACCCCATGGTGGCCTTGCACTCACACTTGCACTCACACCAAGGTTGCTTTTTCCCACCTCACGTTGATTGGCTGGCCGCTAAGTGCACGGTCCGCTCTCAATGAGTGAAAAGAGAAACAAGGGGAGGTTGGACAAGCTCTTCTTTCTTGGGTTTCCTGTCACTCTTGAAAAACACGATTAGGAATTGACACACCCAAGTGGACTTGGGTTACGTGCGACCGCAACAAGCAAAAAAATAATTCTTGTGGTTCTTTCCTTGAGTGATACAAAACACTGCCAAAGCTCTAATACCAATGTAAGGTGTAGCGGAAGTGAATGTTGAACTTTGCTCAAGATGAGTGCTCTGAACTGTGCTCAAGGGTTCCTTTTACTTACGGAAGGGAGAGCCTTCCGTTCCTTTAGTGTGAGAGTGCAAATGATCACAACAAAGTGGTAAACACTGTCAATGAAGGTGCTGAGACTGAGAGATAGAGAGAGAAGAATACGACATCAGAATGTTGTCAAACCCTCCTCCAAGGGCCCCTCTCTCGATGGCGAGAGAAGTCTATGCTATTGATTGCACAAATCTCGTACAATGGTCTAAATGCAATGGACTTGCCGACGATGTTGACGACGAGACGGGCTGAAATCTGAAAACGCTGAGGGCTGAAATTTGCAAATCTTGTATCTACTGAATTCTGACTCTATGTCGGTGACGACGGCGATGACAACTATGTGACGACGATGCGTTGAAAACACAAATGCTGAAATCTACGAATAGTAGGCTGAGTTTGCAAATGCTGACTGATCTGATTGTGCGGCGAGGATTTGCTGCGGGAAGGTGAGATGTGCGAGGTTTGGGGGCTGTTCTGCGGTGTCTATAGGCTGAAAACTGAAAACGTTGAAGCTATGATGCTCCTGTCATTGGGAATCTGCAGAACGCTAGGCTGATATGCTGTCTTGTTGCAAAAACGCTAGAGAATCTGCTGTGATTAGCTATGGCCGGGTTGATCTACAATTGCAAAACGCTAGGGCTGGTCTGCAAATGTTGAAAATGTTAGGCTTTTCTTGATGGCTGAAAACGCTAGGTTGCCTGCCAGGGAGTCTCACCGAGAAGGTGCACTTGGTTCCTGCTGCCTCTTCTGCCAGAAACTGCTAGCGCTAGCTTTTCTTATATATTGTCTTAGCCAAATTGCCCTACCCAGTTTCCAACAAAGTCACTTAATAATAATAAGTGAAAAATGGCTAAAATAGGGAAAATAGGTCTGTGCACTGTAAAAATGCTCCTTATGGGCTCTAATGGTAATCTGATGATCATGCTGTGTGCAACCAGAGGATATGCATCTACTCTAAGTGCCTGGACATGCACGGTCTGTGAACAGACTCACAAAAGTGCCAGAACACTTCCTAAGCTAAGTTGACTAAACCCTTGTCATGAAGTAGCTTGTCCACGTACACATAGGGTTAGATGTGCACGTGACAGATGAGCTTTCTAGAAGAGTGTGTGGCGTGCAACTTGCTCTCTTATTGCCATGTGTCCAGTTTGTTGCTTTTAGTTTAATTCCTAGTACCCACCAACTTATAAAGTCTTGTCGAGGGGCCTAAATGACTATAATTGAGCCTAGCCACTTCTTTACTAGTCGGATTTCAGTGCCGATCGGCCCAACCATCTCGTGGCTGCGTGGCCTTGAATCTTGCGGGTGAAACTCTCGACCAACGGGCGTTTCACATTGGCCACGCAATGTTCGGGTATTTGTGATTATAACAAGAGGATCCCAAAAAATTAAATTAAAATCAAGGGAAAAATATATATAGTGGCTGTCACAGTCTCGTGACATACCCCCCTCTTAAAATCGCAAACGTCCTTGATTGCATGCATCCTATACATGCCATAGATGATTTAGTGTGATTAGCACTCTTTTATCATCGCATGTATCCACAAGAAAGACGTGTACAAATGGCGTGTAAAAAGAAAGGCGCCTCACTTTAAGGGCTGATTTGTGTTATGTGCCTCACTTATAGGGCTGATATGTGACATGTGTAATCGCAAACAAGCAAAAATTTTTCGGTGGTTCTTTATGACTTTATGGCCCTTAAGACAGAGCGATGAAGATGGGAACGTGCCCTATGCGTGATGGACTAGTGCCTAATATGTCCGGGCTAGGGACACAAAGGGTCTTTGAGAAAATAAATGTGAGAGAGGTTCTTTAGGTTCTTTTCTTGAGGGACAATAGCGAACACTGCCAACAAGTTGTGATACCAATGTAATATGCAACGAAAGTGATTTATGGTGAATGCTCAAGATGAGTGCTCAATGCGTACTCAAGGTTCTTTTTATCGCATGAGAGGGTTTTTTTTAATTTCATGAATGAGATGTGCAATAGACCAGAGAGAGAAGAGAGAATGATACCGAGTGAGGGTTTTGTGAGTGATAAAGTTAGAAAGAAGACTAACACCGGATGGGGTCCCAAACCCCCCCCTTCCAAGGGCCCCCCTCTCTATCGCTAGAGAGGTATTTGCTTTAGATTGCACAAATGCAACAATAGTCCTAGATGCTGAGATGGTGATGGGATTTTGCTATTGATGCTTGGATCCGAGAACTTTGTGAGGCTATGGGTGGATGTGCTATGGCTGATGTCGAGGAGGGGCTGAAAACTGAAAACGCTGGTGTATATGAGGACTGAAATCTGCAATTTACTGATCTGCGTTAAAACACTGATATATTCTGATGCAGGTGGGGCTGAAAATGGAAACGCTGGTACTGGGACTGAGGGCTGAATACAAATGCTGGCTGATCTGCAAGGAGATGGCAACGAAGATGCTGATGGGCTGGTACCAGGCAAAAATGCCAAGGATTTGATGCTGTTACTGCTAGTAAGAATGCTAGAGGGTTGGGTACTGTGGGCTGGCTACGGACTTGCTTCAATGGGTGACCCCCAGGGTCACTTATATAGGGATTTATTGCACATAGGGATTTATTGCTGGGTGGACCAGATCTTTAGAAACTACCCAACGATGTTTTATATTGTGGCTATATGTCACGTATTAATAAGTTTGCAACTTATCGATAAGAGGTGCTGCAGTAACTTAACTACCTAGGCCTGGGTACTAGTGCTAGACTATTGGAAAACTCCCTAGTGCCTACACTGGCTGTGCTCATGTGCAATCAGAGGGTATGCAACTACTCTAAAGTGCTTGGACATGCACTTCCTGCGTATAGGCACACAAAGGTGCCAGAACACTTCCTAGGCTGTCCATAACCCTAGGAAGTGTGAGTAAGCTTGTCCACATGCACATCGGGTTAGATGTGCACGTGACAAAAGGGTACATTCAATTTGCAGCATGCTTTGAGGTCAATTTATTTTCTTGGCTTAGTTTTCTCAGCAATCGATTTAGTGTCATATGCATATACTACATCATGTATAGACTGTAGAATGGTTACTATGTCTATGGATGCAATCTCAGTCTACAGCTAGCTGTTCACCTTGGGTGCAATTTATTATCACTTTAAAAGCCCCTGTTTTGTGTTTACGCATAGGAAGCATTCCTAGTTATTCGGGCTTCACAGGTTTCACTTGAGGATAAAGTTTTGCATTGAGGTTACTTTTGTCAAGTGTTTTTCAGCCTTCCTCGTAAGCTGGATTTCTCTTGGTCATCTCCTGGGTAGAGTATTATATTGTTTTTAACCAGGCTGTGAAAAGTATACATCATGCAACACATTTTTAGAGACACAGTGCATGATTGGGTAACTGGAAGGGTTTGACTGTCTGCTCTTAATGCGGTTAGCATGCTTGACTTGAAGTCTCAAGTACTTACTGCACAATAAGACAATAGATAGTTTGTCTTTTGTTGGGCATCCAATCCGTCCAGTTTGAACACTGTTGAAATTGTGTTTGTCAATGTGAAGTGCTGAGTACCTAGTTTGCAGTACTTAAACCTTGAGAATAGAAGAGAAATTTTGTTCTATTTATTCAATGGTTCATTATTGAGCCTGCTCTTACCATCTGTCTCTGAACAATCTACAGTTTTATTTGATTGTTTAAAGTTTCGTACACGCCAGTCTGTCTTGTTTTCAGTCGGTAACTCCTTATGGTCTCTTTTTCATCTGGGTTTGTAGGTATTTTTAGCACCTGTTTTCTAACAAAGCGAAGTGTCATCTTCTTGCCAGGGCTTTAATTCCTTTGGATTGGAAGATGCCTAAAGATAAAAGAAGTGGACGATCCGCACCACTGAAGAGTAGAAGTTGCCCTTACAAGGGTTGTGGCAAGGGGCGTGAGGGGGATAATGCTGGTGACCAAGATAGGAAAGAAGACTGGGAAGATGCCCTATGTCCCATTTGTCTTGAATCCCCTCACAATGCTGTCCTCCTTATGTGCTCCTCTCATGCAGATGGTTGCCGGCCCTACATGTGCAATACAAGTCATATACATTCTAATTGTCTTGATCAGTATCAAAAAACCCAAGCTGGGCTGCAGAAGTCCCATGGTCCAAGGCAAGCATTTTCTTCAGAACATGCAGAGCATTCGGTTGCTGATTCCTTATATACTGCTGATGGCTTAAACATGCGGATTGTTGGTGCTTACCCTATCCCCTCTACCCGCAGAACTCCCAGAGTGTCTGCTACTGTCTCGTCTGAGCATGCACTAGGTGCTCGTGACATGGAAAATGCGATCATTGAAGCAATGAATTCAAGACTTGCTACTGCAGGTTCTGATGTTTTTACTCGAAGATCGAGAAGGAATACCCATCTACCTCTCCTCACCCGGAATGAAATAAGTGATGCTGGGATGCAGTTTTCGGATTTGGAGTCGAGTATGGAAATGGATAGTTTTGAAGGATTGTCTTCTGGGGAGGAGCATGGGACAGGTGCTTCTTTAAAGAGCAAGCACTTGATCTGCCCTCTGTGTAGAGGTCAAATATTTGGCTGGCGTGTTATCAATGCAGCTAGGAAGTATTTCAACGACAAACCAAGAAGCTGTTCGCATGAGTCATGCATGTTCTCAGGGACATACCAGGAGCTGCGGGTGCATGCTCGCTGTGAGCATCCTTTTACTCGGCCTTGTGATGTTGATCCTGTTCGTCAAAGGGATTGGTTACGAATGGAGCGGCAAAGAGAAATAGGAGATGTGTTGAGTACAATTGGGGGTGTTGCAAATGAGGACATGGTGAATGATGATGGGCGTTGGTGGTCATCCTTTTTCTTGCTGCATTCGACCATTCCTCTAGTGTATGACGGGCAATTACGAGATCATTATCAGCTTCTCTCTTCAAGAGCTGGAAGTGCGAGGTTGCGAGAGTTCGTTGGAAGTATTTCCCATGGGGCTGATGGACTTAACAATGCATCTGGTAGCAGGAATGTTGGAGCAGAGACGGCAAATTCAATTGAGGGGCAGGTGAGAAGGCAGCTCAGGCCACGGGGGATATGAGACAATGTGGTCTGTTTGAGGACATTTTTCCTTGGGTCTTCAAACTTTTTAAAGGTGAATCTGTTGTATTTTTTCGTTCAACTGTTAAGTGGCAAACTTGGTAGAGCTCATATCTAGCTGGATATCTAAAATGGTACAGTGGTCAAGCTTTGAAGGTATCTCATATTTTAAGGGGTGCTCTCTTTAGATTCTTCTAGTTTCTTACATTACGTTTGTGACTGACCAATGCTTGCTTTTCTGGAGATGTCTTATGGGTATCATGAGTCTATGCCTTGGACTTCTCTTTATAGGTGAGTCGGTACACATCCATGATTTGTCTAGGTATGTTTTATGAAGTAAGTCCTGATTCATCTAGATATGTTTTTTGAAGTAAGTCCTGATTCATCTAGATGTTTTTTGAAGTCTGTCCAGATTCATCTAGATATGTTTGACATTTGATTTGCTGTTGCAAGAAATTATCAGCACTTAATGAATGACAGTTTTTGGGAGAAGGTAAATAATATCAGCTTTCTATTTTTGAATGTCATATTCCTATTTGGTTTCCCGAAACCTTATGGACATCTATCTACCCTGATAAGAAATGGTAGTGTGTACACATTGGGTGCATTAGGTTGAAAGATTCTGAAGCATGAAGGCATCAACAACTGTATAGCCTGTGCCCGTTTTCTTCAAGGAACACCTTTCGGTCATTGCACTTTTGCTAAGTTGTTGCTTCAGCCTGCTAACCTGCAACTATTGTAGGTGGCTTTCAATATGCTTGATGGAGCTGATGGTTACATTGTCTTGTGGGTTATTACCGTAAGTATTTACCTTGCACTTTCCTCAATGGGGGAATATGGCTCTATTATGCATGATGCAGTTGATGGGTATACTGTTTTGTGTGTGATTACCGTGACCTAACGGGGGTTTGCCTTGCATTTACTACGGCCCTTGCATTTCTAACTATGGAACACTTTCTCTCAAATTGTTTTTGGAACAATTATCATAAGGAACACACACATGTTACTGTCTTTCCATGGAACTCTATTGCTCCATGCATATAGATTCTTCACTTGCCCCGATTTTACCTAAATTATCATAAGTAACACACACATGTTAGTGTCCTTCCATTTACTCTACCGCCTCTAATGCATAGATTCTTCACTTGCCTTGATTTTGCGTGAATTATCTCGTACGTTTTAGACCTTACTCAAATTGCTTCAAAACATGTAACCTCATAACCAATGTATGCTGCCATTTTTTTGCCTTGATGGTTTCTTGCAAGTACTACCCAAGGTGGGACTATTTCCCTTGGTGTTCACCCATCAATATTAATTAATGTGCAATTCCCAAAGGCAATCCCCATGCCTGTGCTCAGATCAAACGCTCTTACTTGGCTTGCCGTTTGGTTCTCGACCCTCGGCCTGCGGTTGTACCTCACTCTATCGTATGGCGTTGCAGATGCACTTCACTTTGTGAGTATGATGTTGCACACTTGGTGCTTGCTAGTACGAGATAAATTGGCTTGTATATACTCTCTTAAACTATCCATAGTAGCTACGAGTGTTATTGCATTGTAGGTTCCTTACCTCTTGTTCACAACTACAGATTGGATTTGATGCATGCCCGATTGCTGTTGTACTACTTTTGACCCCTACTTGCCTCGTATGAATAACAGGGTGAGGGATTTTTCATCCCTCACTTTACTTAGAATACTATTTCTGGTTTGTGTTTGTCTTAAAGTGTGAGAGAGAGAGTGGTGATTCACCTTGAGTAACTTCAGTGTTGAGAGTTTGAAGTGGATGGTTTCAAGTTCTTGATATGGAAATAGCTGAGTTTGCTTCCTTGAACCAGGTTTCTTTTCCATGCTTGAACTAGTTATAATTGTGCCAAAAACATTTTAATATCTGTTCATTTTGCCATGCCTTGTTGCCTAAACACACAAGTTTTTCCTCAATTATGCTTCTGGGCTATGACCTGGTGGTTTGATCATACGTAAAAGTTGGAAATTGTTTGATATACCGGTGTAATTTTTGCTAGACTGTGGATATTCTACATCTAGGAGTTATCTTCTTCCTACACCATGGCCTCAGATGATTAGGAAGGGTAAATAAAAATCTTGAATAAAGTTCTCTAGCATGGTGCCTAAACACACATGTTTTCCTCGTATGTGCTTTTGGGATATGTCTTGGGTGCTTTACTATCATACATCAAAGAAATAATACATTGATGTTATTTTTGCTAGATTGTGCATAAAAGGGATAATTGGCTTACTGCATCATGGCCTCGGATGATTAGGAAGGATGAATAAAGATATGACTCAAGGTTAATTTTGCTTACAAAATGGAATGGTTTTTGGTTATAATGTTTTGGTTTGCTACTATGTTTGATGAGTTGATGCAGTCGTATTTGGAACCTAGTTGGTTAAGATAACATAAATAGTGCTAATTTCCTCTCGATTATCTGCAAGACATTACTGGTTCCTATACTGAGTTGCTCTTTGTCTTTACAGATGACCGATCCTTATGGTTACCTGCTCATATCTAGAATTTTATACTAAGTGTCTTACTCTAGGTTCTTTTATGTGATAATCATTGTTAAGCTTTTCAACTTTGAGGTTGGATTAAGTAAAATCTAAAGGTTTACAACCCTTGAAGTGTGTATTTTCCTGGCGTGGTAAGGGATACCCTCTTTCTCGGATTCGGCTCCGGATTTACTTGGAGCCGGTCCCCCCTCCAAAAGGGGTTTGTATGATAGAGTCTCCCATCAAAAGAGACTTGTTACAATACAATCTTCGTGTTCCTTGTGACGGTGGTGATGCTATGAAGATGGAAAGCTTCATGCATCACGAGCTTAACATAAACTTTGCAAAAAGCACTAACTATCCCAAGCCTCAGCCCTAAGGTCTCAAACACCTTCGAAGGTGGAGAGAGCTAGCGAGGAATGAAAGTAGGGAAGAGGAAGAAGAATCATTCATAGGAGAAAGAAATAGTTCCTCACTTATCATCACTCTTCTTGCTTAACATAGCATAATAGCATAGTAATGAAGATGAAGAAGATGGCAAGCTTAAGCATTGAAGCATGGCTCTTGGTTGGATTTGCATTCCATAACCAAGAGTGTTGGTGTAGGTTCTCCACTTCTTAACAAGCTTGGAGAAGGAGATGGAGCTCTTGCATTTTGCACTCCACACAATGAGAGAATGTGTGTGTGTGTGTGTGTGGGAGAGTATACCTCCCTTCTCATGCTTGGTCCCTCTCTCTCTCTCTCTCTCTCTCTTATTATTTCATTTGGACATGTGTCCTCTTTTTCCTCTTTGAGAGAAAGAACTTAATTATTTATTTTTATGTATATAAATTCTCATTGGACCCGTTTAAAGCCTATCCAATAGGATTCAAGCACATCATGAGGGCCACATGTAGAATTTTTTTTGAACATGTGTCTTTTATGTTTCTTAAGTTATTTGGTTTGATTTGAATACTTTAAGCATTGCATGTGTCTTTTATGCTTCTTAAGTCATTTGGTTTGAATGGAATACTTGAAGCCTTAATCAATCAAGCCTGGAAACGTTCATGTCTCTCGAGAATTTATTTTTGAATTTAATATTTCAAAAACCTTAGTCATTTAGCATAAAAACCACCTCAAACTTTGGGCAAGGTTCCCACAACCACTTTAATTATCTTAGCACCTCCTGCTTGGGTAGGATTCTCACCTCGAGGTTAGCCCTAGCTGCTGTAAGGTCAAAGGACTTTTTAACATTAACTTTTGGAGGTTTTTAATAAAGCTAACCCTAAGGTCTTTTAAGCTCCATTAGATGCACGTTGCTCTTTGATAGACTACCTCCTTTTGGACCCCTATTGAGATGTAACCATCTCTCCTCTTGGTCCTTTGCTGAGGTTAATCTAGAAGAACTTATTGCACATTGCTCTTGGTAGACCGTCTCTTTTTAGACCCCTATTGAGATGCAACCATTTCTCCTTTTGGTCCCCTGCTGAGATAGGTTTAGAACACATATCTATATCCTAACTCTTGTTCCCGTTTATTCTTCCACATTAAATGATCAGTTTAATATGAGAAAATCATTTGGGTTGGTTAGATATTAGATTTGATGACAAGTGCCTTCGCTTGTGAAGCATTCAACCCACACTTGTGTTGGCATTGTGTCCCTATTGCGCACAAACTCACCTCTAACTCCTCCTTAACTAACATTCTCTAATAGGATGAGAGAGGGTGTGGCCATTGATGCGGATGTTCTCTAAGTAGCAAGGTTATAGCCAAAATTGACCATCACCTCTCTATTACAAGTGGAATAAGGTGTCATGGACATTCCCTTAGTGACTAAATATTACATAAAGGTATTGAGCAGAATCACTAATAAAGAAATCATGCAAGGGTACCTTCTTGGCCCTTACTCTATCCGGTAGATACCCACACCAATGGCCAATTAGGTTTAATATCTCAATGCATTCATTTAGTAGTCAAAGAGGATAAAGAATGTATTGGACACATGAGACCAAGGTTTCTAAATGTGCCTCACATCCTAGCTTCTTGCCCTTCTATAGGCAAACTCCCAAGTTCGGTTCAGATTGGCCCTTTGTCTCTAGACCCTTGGCTTGACATTACTCCCCCCTTAGAGAAGTGTTTTAGTCCTTGAAAACAAAAGTGGAAAATTTATTCTTAAGAACACTAATATTTTTCAAGTGACACCTTCCTCAAGTGTGTCTTTCCACTTGACTAATGCTTCACGACACACATGATGAGGCATACGTAAATCATGATAGTCAAGAATGCACTCATATTCATGTGGTTGAGTTGGATGTTCAATGAAACAACAAAAATGTGTTGGGCATCCCTATGCAAGCGTTTACATAAACAACTTAATACAAGAGTGTGTAAGTAAAGAAAGTTTGTAAGCCGTATATCCAACTCGCTTGAGTATCTTAAAAGGTCCACAATATCTTGGAGATAATTTAGGTGTTGGCCCGGTTTTGCACCTGTAAAAATACCTCTTCCCCTTCCATGAAGGTTACTTGCCCCGACATTTCTCATCAGCATACTTTTAGTTGCTATCCTATGCTTGTCAAACATTTTTAAGATCAAGTTTTAGGATATCCATGTGGTCTATCCTTGACCTTCTGAAGTTTCTCGGTTCCCAATCCCAATGTAATTGGTGATCTAGGTTGAAAACCATACATAAGTATGAATGGACTAAAAGCAGTTGTCACATGCTTTGCAATATTGTAAGCAAACTCTAGAATAGGGAGATAAGCTTCCCAATCATATTTCTTTTTGCTAACGTATGCTCATAGCATATCCTCTAGTACTTGATTAACACGTTCAATTAGACCATCCGTTTTTTGGATGATCTATAGTACTGATGTTGAGTTTTGTACCCAATCATTTAAATACAACCCTCCAGAAATGATTGTTAAACTTGGGATCAAAATCACTCAAAATATTGCTAAGTAACCCATATAGTCTATACAGATTGTCAACAAATAACTTGGCTAACTCTAGATTTTTAATTGTGGACTTGGTTGGAATAAATTTGCAAAGTTTAGTCAACTGATCTACCACCACCCATATTGAGTCACGACCTCGTACAGTGGTACGTAAACCCACAATAAAATCCATAGAGATACTTCCCATTTACCAGTGAAAATCTCCAACAGATGCAAGAGACGTCCTACTTTTAGGCACTCTACTTTATTAACTTGACATTTTTGGCAATGCAAGACACAGTCTTGAACATACCCGTATAAAACTGGCCTTGTAAAATTGTTGTCGTACAAGTGCATAAGTTTTCTTTATGTTTGGGTGTCCTACACTCGTACTGTCATGACATTTGTAAAGACTTTGGTACCGAATGTCTGCGTCCATCTGTACACAAACTCTCCCCTTGTGGAGTAGGTACCCATCATCTATGGAAAAATTCTTCCATCTCTGCAACTCATCACTCAAAAGAGGAGAATTGGGTGTGGAGGAAAAAGACACCCTGCCAACATTGGACTGAGAAGAATCCCTCATTTTCACATGGTTCCACACTTTGAATGTTAAGTATGGAGCCTGATTTACCCTTGTAATTCTCTGTGGTAAAAGCGTACATTTGTAAGGCCCCCATAATGAGGAGAAGCCATCGTGCGTGAAGGAAAATCACTCACCGGAAACAAAATTTTTCAGACTTTTTTCGTCGGAATATTCTTTTTCGCCGGAATATTATGGCCGGACGGCGGCCGGAAGGTGGTCGGAAAACAACCGGCGGTTGGCCGGTGGCCGGTAGTCAATGACCGATGGCCGGTGGTCGGAAGTCAATGGCCGGTGGCCGTGGCCGAATTCAATGGCCGGTGGCTGAATTCAAAAGCGGACTTGTCTTCTCAAGGGCGGCCACACATGGGCGGATTGGAGGGTCCGATTTGGACTTATTCGCACAAGGGCGGCTACACATGGCTGTCTCTCATAAGAGAGGGCAGCCCTTTTGGCCTATAAAAGGAGGCCATTTCTACACACATTTCATAGTGTGAAGTTGATGCAACAAGGTGAGTGTGAGGTGGTGAGAGTGAAGCAAGGCGGGAGCTCCATTAAGGGTATAATCCCTTTGTAAACTACTTCTTGTTTTGAAGTACTAAAGCCATTGAGTGGCTGCTTTCTCGTGGACGTAGCCCACATTGGGTGAACCACGTATATCGTGTGTACTCTCTCTCTCTCTCTCTCTCTCTCTCTCTCTCCTCTATAATCTCGTGTATATAAATCTGTCTCTCTCCATTAAGTAATCTACTCAATTATCTATTTAGCTACGTCTTATTTCCTAACAACTGGTATCAGAGCAAGGTTTGCTCGTAGCTAAATTATCTCAAGGAAAGGATTCCTTGAATTGAGTGGGAGTTATGGCGGAGGAAGGGAAGCTCAAGATTGAGAAGTTCAACGGCAAAAACTACCAACATTGGAAGATGCAAATTGAAGACTATCTCTACCAGAAGGACCTCTATTTGCCACTAGGCGGTCTTGCGAAGAAGCCCGCAACAATGGCAGATGAAGCATGGATTGTCCTTGATCGAAAGGCACTGGGAACAATCCGGTTAAGCTTGGCGTCAACGGTGGCCTTCAATGTTTCGGAGATGAAGACCACGGAGGACTTGATGAAGTCACTTGACGACTTCTACGAGAAACCATCGGCATCCAATAAGGTATTTCTTATGAAGCGCTTGTTCAATCTAAAGATGGCAGAGAATGGTTCAGTTGCAGAACACCTAAATGACTTTAACACAAACATAAGTCAACTTCGATCATTGAAAATCAATTTCGATGACGAAGTGCGAGCTCTCCTTATACTATCATCTCTACCGGATAGTTGGGACAGCCTTGTGATGGCTGTAAGTAATTCTATCTCTGGCACAAATACTCTTAAGTTTGATGATGTTGTGGGTGTTCTCCTAAGCGAGGAAATGCGAAGGAGAAGCACAGGAGAATCATCAAGTGCTGCACTATCAGTGGAAACAAGAGGAAGGCTTAAGGAGAGGTTCAAAAACCAAAAGGGTCGTGATCGCTCAAGGCGGATCAAGTCACGCACAAAGTCAGTTCTTGAATGTTGGAACTGCGGCAAGAAGGGCCACGTCAAGAAGGATTGCTGGTCCAAGAAGAAGAAGGAGACAGAGTCTCAAGACAACAAGACAACATCGGAGGCCAATGTGGCAGGTAAAGTAGAGCAAGATGCTCTAATTCTCTCATTAGACAATGTGTCTAATTCCTGGATAGTAGATTCCGGGGCTTCATTCCATGCGACACCACACAAGCAACATTTCCAAGACTACACCGAAGGTAATTTTGGGTATGTATACTTGGGAGATGATGAAGCTTGTGAGATTGTCGGAAAAGGTACAGTTTCTATCAAAACTGCTAACGGAAGTGAATGGAAGCTTAAAGATGTTAGGCATGTTCCTTCTCTTCGCAAAAATTTGATCTCTACAGGACAATTGGACGATGAAGGTCACAACATTGCATTCGGAAACAAACGGTGGAAGATCTCAAAGGGATCTTTGGTGGTTGCCAAGGGTGAAAAAGTCGGTACACTTTACTTGTGTACTGTTAGCACGCAACCTTCAGCTTGTGCAGCAACTACAGAAGTTGACAGTGCGGTGTGGCACTACCGACTTGGGCATATGAGTGCCAAAGGAATGCAAATCCTTCAAACAAAGAAGCTTCTACCAGGTTTGAAAGAAGTGGACTTAGAGTTCTGTGAAGATTGTGTTTATGGTAAACAAAAAAGGGTAAAATTTCAAAAATCAGGAAATGAAAGAAAAAATAAAAAACTTGAGTTGGTTCATTCTGATGTTTGGGGTCTTGCAAGTACACCATCACTTGGTGGCTCATTGTACTCTGTAACATTCATAGACGATGCGACTAGAAAAACATGGGTTTATGTCATGAAGAATAAATCCGATGTATTTTCCATATTTCAAAGGTGGAAAGCCTTTGTGGAGAATGAAACAGGTACCAAGGTTAAATGCCTCAGATCCGACAATAGAGGCGAATATTGTAGCCAAGCTTTTGAAAGCTTTTGTGCTAGCAATGGCATTCGGAGGCAAAGGACAACCCCAAGGACACCTCAACAAAATGGGATTTCGGAAAGGATGAACAGGACAATCATGGAACGAGCACGAAGCATGCGGCTACATGCAGGCCTACCGCTTGAGCTTTGGGCGGAAGCTGTAAGTACGTCTGTGTACTTAATCAATCGGTCACCCTCAACGGCATTGGATGGGGGAGTTCCAGAAGAGGCATGGACAGGTAAACCGGTGAATTATGCATTTCTCAAAGTGTTTGGGTGTGAGGCTTTCATGCACATAGATAGAAGCCTAAGATCAAAGTTAGATGCAAAGTCCAAAAAGTGTTTCTTCATTGGCTATGGAGAAGGAGACTTTGGGTATCGCCTATGGAATCCTGAAGATGGTAAAATCTTAAGGAGTAGGGATGTAATTTTTAACGAACAAAATATGTACAAAGATTACTTGGAAAGAAAACAAACAAAAGAAACAGGTGATGAGTACATGGAGCTTGAGGACGGTGAAGACTCAAGGACTGCAAACGGTGACAATGTGCAACAACGTCAACCAAATGAGGAGCCTTAACCTATTCCCCGAAGATCTACAAGAGCAAGTAGACCTCCAGAAAGGTTTGTTCCTTCCTTCAACCATCTCTTGAAGGATATGTGTCCAAACGAAGGATATGTGTCCAAAGACACAAGAGGAGATAGCCTATATGTCTAGAGTTCCATATGCTGCAGCGGTAGGTTCTCTAATGTATGCTATGGTCTGGACAAGGCCAGACATTGCACATGCAGTGGGAGTTGTGAGTAGGTTCATGGACAACCCAGGTAAAGAGCATTGGCAAGCTGTGAAGTGGATACTTAGGTATCTAAAAGGGACAACAACAAATGCTTTGTATTTTGGAGGAACTGATATTTTTCTAGAAGGGTATGCTGATGGAGATATGGCAGGTGACAAAGATACTCGAAGGAGCACTACTGGCTATGTGTTCACGGTTGGAGGCACAGCAGTAAGCTGGGCTTCAAAGCTGCAGAAAGTGGTTTCACTTTCTACCACTGAAGCAGAGTATGTAGCAATGACGGAGGCAAGCAAAGAAATTCTGTGGCTTCACAGATTCTTAGAAGAGCTTGGATTCAAACAAGACAATTGTGTCTTGTATAGTGATAGCCAAAGCGCTATCCATCTTGCGAAGAACTCAGCCTTTCATTCAAGGACAAAGCACATTGAGGTGAGATATCACTTCATACGCACTCTTTTGGAAGAGGGACAACTAAAGCTAGGAAAGGTGCATACGAGTGAAAATCCTGGAGACATGTTTACAAAGGTGGTCAACAAGGAGAAGTTGAGCTTTTGCTCATCTTCAATCGGCATTCAAGGATAAGAAGCCAGAATGGAAAGCAGTCACAGGTTTGGTTTGGAGATCAGTCTCCAAGTGGGAGATTGTTAAGTATGGAGCCTGATTTACCCTTGAAATTCTCTGTGGTAAAAGCGTATATTTGTAAGGCCCCCATTATGAGGAGAAGCCATCGTGCGTGAAGGAAAATCACTCACCGGAAACCAAAATTTTCACGGACAAGAATCAGGGGCAACTTTAAAGGCCTCGGGGACGGAGGCCCCCGAGACTTTTTTTTTTGCCGGAATATTCTTTTTCGCCGGAATATTATGGCCGGACGGCGGCCGGAAGGTGGTCGGAAAACAACTGGCAGTTGGCCGGTGGCCGGTAGTCAATGACCGATGGCCGGTGGTCGGAAGTCAATGGCCGGTGGCCGGTGGCCGAATTCAATGGCCGGTGGCTGAATTCAAAAGCGGACTTGTCTTCTCAAGGGCGGCCACACATGGGCGGATTGGAGGGTCTGATTTGGACTTATTCGCACAAGGGCGGCTACACATGGCTGTCTCTCATAAGAGAGGGCAGCCCTTTTGGCCTATAAAAGGAGGCCATTTCTACACACATTTCATAGTGTGAAGTTGATGCAACAAGGTGAGTGTGAGGTGGTGAGAGTGAAGCAAGGCGGGAGCTCCATTAAGGGTATAATCCCTTTGTAAACTACTTCTTGTTTTGAAGTACTAAAGCCATTGAGTGGCTGCTTTCTCGTGGACGTAGCCCACATTGGGTGAACCACGTATATCGTGTGTACTCTCTCTCTCTCTCTCTCTCTCTCTCTCTCCTCTATAATCTCGTGTATATAAATCTGTCTCTCTCCATTAAGTAATCTACTCAATTATCTATTTAGCTACGTCTTATTTCCTAACATTGAAGTATGTTTCATTATGCTCATATTTGTCCTTGATTCCAGAAACTCATGTCAAAGCTCTGCAAAGAGAAGAGAGTTGATCTCAGGCATACAGCTAAGAGCATCAACTACCACCTTGTATAGTCCTTTATGATATTGGAGGTTAGAATTGTACTCTTGAAGAATTTTAGCCCATCTAGTCTTTCGGCCATTCAAATCGGTTTGTTGTGTAAACCATTTTATACTCTCATGATCAATCACAATCTCAAATTGAGCCTCATACAAATAATATCGCAACACTTTCAATGTAAACACTATTGCATAGAGTTCTTTTTCATAAGGAGAATAATTATATGGTGTAGAATCAAGTTTCTTGCTTTCAAATTCAATTGGCCTTCCTCTTATAGAAGGATTGCTCCAATAACACGATTACTAGCATCCATTTCTAACACAAACAATTTCATAGGGTCCACAATCGCTAAAATAGAAGTTGTAGCTAATGCAATCCTAAGAGCATCAAGACTTTGTTGTTGATCTTCTACCCAATGAAAGGTTTTCCCCTTGTCTTTTAGATGCTATGTCACAAGAAAAACAATACAAGCATAGTTTTTAATGAACCGAAAAACACCTAATGTCATCCACTTTGGATTTATCCATATGGAGTCCAACGGTTAAAATTACATGTCCCAAGTAGTGAATTCACTCCTTGAGAAAATCACACTTAAAATCCTTGGCATATCACTACGATTATTGCTCTCTCAATGGGACATCACAGCTTGGCTAAGGATAAACAATATAGCTAAAGATAACTCCACCCTAGGCATTGCTAGAATCAAGGAGATAACCAACAACATTATAACAAACTTTAGATGAGGACCTAAGAGAGCAATAGGAATGGATTGACAATTCCCCGATCACCATCAGAAAGTTTCTGGACATACATGGTTGAATGGTAAAAAAAGACCTCATCATAAGACAAAGATGAAGGCGAATGTTGCAAGCCCTCCCCAGACAATCACAATACCTAGAGACTTGCCAAGAAATCTTATTCCCAACTATCATGAGGAAGAGGAGGAGTTAATTGTGCAATAAGATGTTGTGTTTAATTCCCTCATTAACGAGGATAGAAAGCCTTATGAAACATATACTGACTCTTTCATTTTGGGGCATCTAGTTGATATCTACCTTATTAATGCAAATCACAAGGCTTTAGTATTTGGGAATTTTGCAATTTTAGCTCCTATAAATGAAAGACTTACTAACATTGCTAAATGATAAAGATAAAGAAGTAGCTAAGTTGGGATTGTTGATGTTGATGACTAATTCTTGCAACCTCATTCAAAATTATATAAATGCCATCCCTTTTGCTACGAGTACCTTAGAGATCAAAGATGCCCTGCTAGGGCTGGTTGCCTTTTAGGGAGTAAAAGGAATCATCTCTAGCACTTGTGAGATTCAAACTACACCACCCAAATCTACAACATCCATCACACTTTCATCAAACATGCATGTGAAGATATTGGAGAAGGTCATTTGACCACACCCTGTAGATGATGCTACACTAACTTAGCACCTTCTTTCCTACAAAGCGAGATGCTCCTAAGGGATGATAAGCTATCAAAGATTCACTTATACAAATACGTATAGAGAAAAGCTAATGTATTACATCATGCATGCAATTGCATTTTATCTCTAAAGGTTCCTAGCAATGAGTTGGAAAACTTTCACCGAAAGGTGGTGATTGTTCGTGAGATTCATCATGGTAGAGGAAACAAGAGGGGAAGAGCAGCCCTACTTAAGAGTTAAAAGCCAAAACAAAACTTGGATTGAATTGGATTGCATAATATAACTCTCAACACCAATTTTATCTAGCTTCAACAGATCTTTGTGAGCCCATCCGCATACACTAACCGTTCACTCCTCAAAATCGTGCACATATATCATCTTTCCAGATAGTTTAGCTACAACCAACCTTTTAAGAATGAGCTTATGGTTGTCCCTTGTGCTACAATCACACATGGAATTGAGTGCACAATTGATCCTGCCATCTAGAACCTTTGTAGGTCAATACGTTTTATAGGAATCCACACTCGGTGCCATTATTTTTAATAGGGCCCTCCTATTGATTACACTATTGTATATCCAGGTTAGGTCACATGCCACTGGTTCTATTCATTACTGCTTCAATTACTGATGCCACCAACAACCTCAACCACGAGCTCACACGGTAACTTTTAAAATCTTGCCCATGCTACGTTTTGCACTGACACTTAGACCATTCTGGGCTTGCCAATTCACTTTTTTTAAACTTATTTTTAAAAAAATAGCATTATGTATAGGAGATTGTTCCCATGAACCAAAAGCTAATAATTCCCCCTCACCCAATGGGTGCATCACATATGCATAAAGAGGCTCCAAGGCTCTCTCCAAAAACAAGCTCAAGAGTTTTTCTCAAATAATTTGTGGTAAACAATTCTACTCTTAACATCAAAGTGGTGAAATCAAACTAAGGGGCACTAAAACGACGCATATTGACATTTCACTTTGCACACCACACTCTACTTTGTGCATCAACATCAAGCAATATATGCACACTTCTATGATGACATCACACTTGTGTTGAATGTAAGAGGACTAGATAGTTCCATCGTTAAAATGGTAAGGCCCTCCTACTTGGTGAGAAAAACATACACACAACATGATATGCAAGCTAGGCCTATATCCAAGCTATTTATGACTTCTAGACGAGCAACATCATCAATCGACAAGCAACATAACAAATCATTGAAGAAGAAAATTCTACATACGGAGGCGCGAAGAGCGCTGCAAATATTGAGAATAACATAATACGAACCATCAAAATAATTGTACTGCATACCTGGCACATTCCGAGCACATAGTCGACTTTATACGACGCGAACAGAGAGATAGAGAGCGTGTGCAGATGCACCTCCTAGAGCGGAGTGCTACACCAGCACTGAGAGGGAGATGAGAGCAGAGGAGAAGAAGTACACAAACACTGGGTGCAATCTTTCGTCGTGCAAGAGTGAGCATTTCCCTCTTACACGTATTTACTTATAGATTTCTTAAATGCTAAAAAATGAGTACAAACTGACCGCAGGTCATAAATGGCCAAAGCTCATAAAGAGCACTTGAATAATAAAATATACATAAAATATAATCCGTTCTCATAGGCCTAGCTTGGTCACGCCTTTTCCACTTGTCAGCTACAATAAATACCAAAATATCAATTCCATTACATACCTCTCCGTTAGAAAGCAAATGTCCTCAGTTGCAAAGATAAGAATCTGCAAACCATACTTGTCGAAACCGTGATTAGTATTGTGTGTCAAAAGTATCACAAAGTAAAAGAAAAAATTATGAAATTAAACAACATTGTTTATGCTTGTTGGCTTCCACATACTATCTATTCTAGTGTCCCATACCACTAGAATAAGCAGTATATGTCATATCCTGATGAATCAGGATATCATTGGTCACACTCATCATTCAATAAATCAATTCTTATCAATCTCAAGTTCAACTCCATAAATACTGTTGCGATAGGAAATCATCGTATACCAATTCCAAATCCAAATATCTGCCAACATATATCCATTTCAAATCCAAATCCAAATATCCTTTATTTTGTGTACTCGGGTAACAAAATCATACTAAGGAAAACGGTGCCCAACCACCCCTGCAGCATGATTTCGTAATCAGTGTTGCCTAAATCGGCAAATCTACACCAATAAGATGTGCTGCATGAATTGGTGAATCTATACTAATGCTGCCTAAATCGGCAAATCTGCATTTGGTATTGTTTAAAAATCATGAATTTGTAGTTTGTTGTCATGCTACTTAAATCGGTGAATCTGCACTCGTGCTGCCTAAATCGGTAGATCTGCACGAACAAGTGGTGTTACCTAAATCGACGAATCTACACCAGGATGAGTATTTACACACTGCCTAAACCGGTGAATCTGTGTGCTTGTGACCAATGGACTAAGCAAGACATAAAAGAGAAAAATATTTACTAGTTGTTTGACACAAAATTGCAGTATTCTTAGGTGACAAAGTACTTACAAATGGTTTTTCCAGTATCCCAAAGCACCTTAGCTCTCGTGGTAGTTGTACAACTTAATGACAATTCATCTCGATAGAAATTGCACTCAGTGTAAGCAGAAGACACAATGTTAGGAATGGTTGATTTTCACATGTCATAAAAGAATGCAGATAAGCAAAAGATCCTTGTTGCAAACTCCTTGAGCTTGTCCATATGTATACAAAAAAGAAAACATACAAGAGAGTTGAGAAGGTGAATATTATCACAATAGCATATTAATCAAGTACATTGCAGTATGAGAACATGAGAGATGGTTTATAATGACGAGATCTTAAAGCAAAGAAAATTAAAATGAGAGATGGTTTATGATGACGAGATCTTAAAGAAAGGACAATTAAAATGCTTCAGAGAATATTGCAAAAAATTGCTACTTGGGGGTTCGTTGGTATGAGAGTACGGTGGTTAGCTTTATTTGCAAAAATGTTTCTTAAAAAAAGAAAGGAAAGGAAACAAAGCACTAAAAACAATTTCTTGTTAAATTTAAGAATAGTTTGACCACACATCAAATGCATTAACATTTTAAAAGCCATGAAGGACAAAATTGATAAAGGTAGACAACTTGAAGTATAGATGAGCGGGTAGGGGTGTTATCTAGATTAACAGGGTGGTTTGTAAGATTGAGATAACTAGTGGACATTGGTCTTTTGATAAAGTGATGCCACATAAATGTATAAATAGGAGGATAGGTCAAAAGCAGGTCTGATTTGGGTGTATATAGCTACAAGTGAATTGGTCAGAGTTTGCATATGGTCATCATTGCTAGGTTAAGGCCTGATGCATTCAAGGTCTCTTCCTCTTTTTTATCTTTGTTGTTGTTGATTTTGTTTACCATCAGCCATGATCAGACTCTCTCTCTCTCTCTCTCTCTCTCTCTCTCTCTCTCTCTCTCTCTCTCTCTCGCCCCCCCCCCCCCCCCCCCCCCCCCCCTCCCACGACTACTTACAAGGTGGACATTGATGAAGCTCTTGAGCGATGTGTGCAATACTGTCTCTGACAACGCCCGTTGCCCAGCATTCTCCGGCATTGATGATGATGCTGATGATGATTTTAGGCTTTTAGGTTTAGTTTCACACTTTACTTCATTTTATTTTGTACCAAGATATTGTATGCGATCCATAAGAATTGTATGAGTTTGGTCCCGTAGGCCTTTTGAAGAAAATTAATATAACATTTCATTTCATTTTTATCTCTCTTTCCCTCTCGTCTTCTGCATCTGATGCACACACAACTATGCCCCCCCCCCCCCCCCTCCCCCCCACTACCTACAGAGTCGGATACATTTTTAAGGTCGTTTGGGATAGTTTCCCATGGCAAGCATTGACGAAGCTCTTCCGCGACTAGTGCAATACTTTATCGCACAACGCCGGCCCTTTGCTAGCCATTGGTTTAGATCCACAAGGATTGTATCAATTTGGTCTCATAGGTAATTTTAGCATTTTGAAGACGTTTAATATAACATTTCATTTCGTTTCTCTCTCCCTTTCTTTCTCTCTCGCAGCCAATAAAAGTGCGAGCATCTCTCTCTCTCTCTCTCTCTCTCTCTCTCTCTCTCTCTCTTTGCTCCTCATTTACACCACACACCCAATCTTATTATATTTATATAATCAGTGCTAGAAACAAAACCGGAGTCTAGTGTGTTTTAACCGACTAACATTCTACAATTTTGGTTAGATTTTGAGCTTGGTTTAAGAAAACAAAAAAGGGAAATTTACACAATTTTTAGAGTAATTATAGATAAAAAGCTTCAAAATTTGACTTAAAAACCAAGAGAATTTCCAATTTTCCCTTATTTTCACTAGAAAGGGAAAATGTAATTTTCTAGCCCTATATATATATAATTTAATTTGGTCTTGTCTTTGACTGTCTACCATTGTTTTTACTAGGTTATTACATGGTAGTCTTATGCCAACCAAAACAAGAAGTTGTTTTCGACTCGCATCAATTCAACAGCTACGACCTTGATGTTTTGTAGCATCACAAATAAATTTTTTAATATTAGTTTACTTCGGAATACCCCCTATTGGTAAGCTGTTGCTTAAAATGTATCTCATTAGCACATAGTTGCATAACATACTGCACATTAATGCATATAATTTAGCATAATGCATATAATTTAGCATTACATTTATCCAGTTCTATGACACACCATGCCAATCATCACAGACATTGCACTTTAGCCCCCTTTACATTGCGTTTGGTGCTCGAAGGCCGAGAGCTCATGACCTACAGAGAAAGGAGCAACGAACGAGAGCTGCCAAGGGGTGTCACTGCGCTGTGCCCTTTGGGTGCTTGAAGGCAAGCCCAAATTATGGGCTGAGGAAGGCCGTCAAGGGGGGTTGGGTGGGGTGTGCTCTTTGGCATCTTGAAGGTAGGGCCTTGGTGGACTAAGGAGGGCCGCTAGCCGCAAGGAATGCATCTATTGGATGGGGTTTGTGAGCTGGGGTGGCATCTGCAAGAGTTTTTTGGTGGTGAGAAACAAGGCCGCAAGGTTAGCTATAGAGGGAGGAGAGTGATAACTGCCAGCAGCTGCATACGAGTGGGGGCAGGTTGTTCGAGTGGTCATGGTTGATAGCCATGCAAAGTTTGTGGGTGCCAGTGAGAGACTTTAAAAAAGAAATTGGACGTTGCTTAATGTTTGAGTACTAGCTCTCGTGCTGAACTGCTATTGCATGATAGAAGTGTTTAGAGGGGACAGGAAGCTTCTTGGCAGGGTAGCATAGTCGGCTACTTTCAGATAAAGTGGATGCCTACTATCACACAATTTTGCAACTACTGAAGCCGCTTTCCTCCACATGCAGCGACACCTTCTGTGGTGGTTGGAAATGAACGGCTCAAGTGACTCCACGGCTAGCATCACGAATGGCATCCAAAATAAACGATTAAACAAAAAAAAAGTTCCACAAGATGTGAGAGGAGGGTGCCATGCAACGGTGGGAGGGCATTCTGTTGCAAAGTTGAGGGGAAAAAGAGAGGTAGTTGGATGGCGGGTGAAATTGAGAGAGAGAGAGAGAGAGAGAGATGGTTGTTGGAACTGCTGTTGATGTAGAGAGGGGAGAACAAAGAGAGCTAGAAAGATCTACGGTTACGACTGCTCGGGTGAGAGAAGGCGTTAGAGCTGTGTGTGAATAAAGAGAGAGAAAGATGGTGCATGGCTGTTGTGCCACGAGCTCCTATAGTTTGCATGTGCACCTGAGTGATGCAGGCCGAACGCCAGTTGCCTTCTCATGCTTAGGCTACAACTGCGTCTTTGGGAGTGCAAGCCATTCCTACTGTTGTCATTGGTTATCATCGACAGTAGTTGACATCAACGGTCAGTGCTCCTACGCCTTGCTATACGCTAGCTGCATCTATCGCTCTTGCTGCTTATTCCATGCTCTCTAAGATGCCATCATCTCGACGACGATCTGGGTCTGTGATCCTTTCACCTTTGCTTGGCCCCTGGTCGGATACGTAGGTCGAGATAACCATAACACTGATTATCATTATAAATAAATAATAAATTTCTAAGGGGTGTTTCCCACTACGTGAAGAGTTTCCACGACGCCAACTTAGCCTTGTGCTGGAACTCCTTTGCAGTTCTTGGACCTTCCTTCTCTTATTTTGACAAGGAGAGAGATCTTGAGGCCCTTTTGGGGTTTTGGTCTTCAGATTTCACCCTTCTTCTTCATGATTTGTCATTCTGTACATCTATATATCTAGCAACCATTACTTCTATGTGTATATATATATACACTATTAGAAAGATTGCTTGTATGGATTGTAGTTCCTATTCAACATGCAATATCTATGACACTTTGTAGTGCTAAACGGTCACGAAAGATGAACAAATTATGCATATTATTTGCTTGCTATCATTCACTCCCAACAATTAGGAAATAGAAAAAATTGAAAACAATAGTGGCAACCTTCTATTAAGCATGCCTTCAAGGAATTTATTTGCCATGCAAACAAGAAAAACAAGAAGAGATTAAGGTAGAAGAGGAAAATGACTTAGTTGTAGCCTATAGAGCTCTCCATAGTTATACTTTTATTAGTAGGAGCGTAAATTTGGCTCTGATACCACTGCTACAGACGGAGGCGTGGAGAGTCCTGCAAATATCGAGAATAGCATAATACGAACCATCAAAATAATCGTACTGCATACCTGGCACATTTCAAGCACATAGTCGATGTTATACACGAACATAGAGAGACAAAGAGCAAGATAAAGTGAGGAAGCGCATGCAGATGCACCTCCTAGAGTGGAATGCTACACCAACACCGGGAGGGAGATGAGAGGAGAGGAGAGGAGAATAAGTACACAGACACTGGGTGCAATCTACCCTCGTGCAAGAGTGAGCATTTCTCTCTTGCACGTATTTACTTATAGATTTCTTGAATGCTCAAAAATGAGTACAAACTGACTAAAAATGTCATAAATGGCCAAAGCTCATAAAGAGCACTTGAATAATAAAATATACGTAAAATATATATCCATTCACATAGGTCTAGCTCGGTCAAGCCTTTTCCACATGTTAGCTGCAATTAATATCAAAATATCAATTCCAAAATCTACCAACAATCAACAAGAACACTCGCATGACTATAAGAATATCAACAACAACAAAAAGCCAAATATGGTGAATGCTTTTGTAATAGCAAAAACCAACAATAATCTAAAGTCATGTGGGGAAAAAATCCTCCAAGCCAAAAACATTTGTTTTGTGTGCGTGCATATAAAGCACTCTTTTGTATGTCTCCAACCCTCTTTTGTGTAGGCAAGCACATGTGTCTCACCTTTTGTTTGGGAGACTTGTGTGCTTGCCCTTGTGTTTAAAGGGAGCCTTGTGTATTGTGTGTCAACCCCTAGTGTGATTTGAGAGGAGGGTTGTGTGAGTGCAAAAAAATCCACAAGAGGAGGTTTGTTGGGTTAATTGTGGCCCTTGTTTCACCTCACATCTATGTGAAATCCCCTTTATACATGTATGCTCACATCTATGTGATCCCCTTTTTGTGGAAAGTAAATGATGTGTAAGGCTTGCAATTAACAACCTAAAGTGCTTGCATTTGTGACAAGTCAAGTATCCCTTCTAGCTCTACAAAAGAGCTTCTGTTGTACAAACATTGTGCATAATAATCAACTATCTACTTTTGCATCAAGACTATCTCTCTAATCTCTTGCGTAAGTGGTAGTATCTTCTTACTGTGCCTAGTCACATGTATTAATTATGACTTTTTTATTAGAGAATCTACCTTAAAGTTTGTCAATTAGTTCCACAATATCACATGCACATGCATCTTGTGTCACTTTTTCCTTTGCCCTAACATCAAGCTTGCACATGCATCACCCCTTGGGCCTCCCGTGTTTCTTTGTTACTAGCTTGGGAGGTAACATTTGTTGCATCTACATTGACCACCGATTCTGAACCTTCTTAAGATGTAGTAAGGTTATGGTACCTTGTTAACCATTTTAAACCATAGCTATGGGCCTTCTAAATATGTATTATGTTATGGGCCTCTCTCATAGCTACTACCACTTCTCTTTGACTTGTCAATTGACCCATTAGTAAGATTTATTGCTTGTGAAGCAATCCTTTTCATACCACCTCGTTTGTCCTTGTTGAATTTTTTATTATGATCTAAACAAGACATAATAATAGGAAGGCTTGTTTGCTTTGAGCGTGCGACATGAGCCATTCCTATAGATCCAGAAAGCTATTATAAACTCAAAATAATCAAATGACATTTCTTTAAAGTCAATTCAAAATCAGTTTTTGGCATTATATGGTGGCTGGATGCAAAAATGGGCTCAAATAATCTTGAATGAAAGAACAAGGTATGTGTAAAGATATTAATGGTACCTTGAACTAATAAAGGAAAAGAGAATGGCTTCCAACAAGGTCCCAATAGCCTCTCCAAGAGCACTTAAAAGACTAGAAACAAAAGGGATGCTACCATTCATTACATGGACTTATATTGGTGGAGTTTGGATCTTTATTGTTGCTATTTGACCTTGATCTTCCTACTATCTTTCATTACATGGACTTATATTGGTGGAGTTTGGATCTTTATTGTTGCTATTTGACCTTGATCTTCCTACTATCTTTCAATCTGGATCCTAGGCCTATACATCATATGGTTACAAGTTCAATTGGTGGATGGTGTTGGCAGTCAAACTAGACAAGCACCCTTCAAGTCCCCTTCATTCACGAACCCTAAAAATTTGACTTACCTTCATTATATTCTCGAAAAGCCTTGTAATTAGTTAAGAGTCTCTGATTGTAGTTGGAAAGCTTGGTGTCAATGGAGGCCTTCACTGTTTCGGAGATGAAGACCACAAAGGACTTGATGAAGTCACTTGACGACTTCTACGAGAAACCATCGGCATCCAATAAGGTATTTGAAGCGCTTGTTCAATCAAAAGATGGCAGAGAATAGTTCAGTTGCAGAATACCTAAATGACTTTAACACAAACATAAGTCAACTTTAATAGGTGAAAATCAATTTCGATAAAAAAGTACGAGCTCTCCTTATACTATCATCTCTACCGGATAGTTGGGACAGCTTTATGATGGCTATAAGTAATTCTATTTCTAGCACAAATACTCTTAAGTTTGATGATGCTGTGGGTGTTTTCCTAAGTGACAAAATACGAAGGAGAAGCACAGGAGAATCATCAAGTGCTGCATTGTTAGCGGAGACAAGAGGAAGGCCTAAGGAGAGGTTCAAAAACCAAAAGGGTCGTGATCGCTCAAGACGGAGCAAGTCACGCACAAAGTCAATTCTTGAATGTTGAAACTGCGGCAAGAAGGGCCACGTCAAGAAGGATTGCTGGTCCAAGAAGAAGAAGGAGACAGAGTTTCAAGACAGCAAGCCAACATCGGAGGCCAATGTGGCAGGTAAAGTAAAGAAATATGCTCTAATTCTCTCATTAGACAATGTGTCTAATTCCTAGATAGTAGATTCGGGGCTTCATTCCTTGCAACACCACACAAGCAACATTTCCAAGATTACACCAAAGGTAATTTTGGGTATGTATACTTGGGAGATGATGAAGCTTGTGAGATTGTCGGCAAAGGTAAAGTTTCTGTCAAAACTGCTAACGGAAATGAATGGAAGCTTAAAGATGTTAGGCATGTTCCTTCTCTTCGCAAAAATTTGCTCTCTACAGGACAATTGGACGATGAAGGTCACAACATTGCATTTGGAAACAAACGATGGAAGATCTCAAAGGGATCTTTGGTGGTTGCTAAGGGAGAAAAGGTCGGTAACTTTACTTGTGTACTGTTAACACACAACCTTCAGCTTGTGTAGCAACTATAGAAGTTGACAGTGCGGTGTGGCACTACCGGCTTGGGCATGTGAGTACCAAAGGAATGAAAATTCTTCAAACAAAGAAGCTTCTACCAGGTTTGAAAGAAGTAGACTTAGAGTTCTGTGAAGATTGTGTTTATGGTAAACAAAAGAGGGTAAAATTTCAAAAATCAAGAAATGAAAGAAAAAAAAAAACTTGAGTTAGTTCATTCTGATGTTTGGGGTCCTGCAAGTACACCATGTCATCAAATATCTAATATCTAACCAACCCAAATGATTTTCTCATATTAAACTGATCATTTAATATGGGATAATAAACAGGAACAAGGGTTAGAATATAGACATGTGCTTACGGATCGATCTCAACACGGGGCCAATGGTAAAGGGGCCCAAATGAGAGATGGTCTGCCAAAGATCAAGGTTAGATAATGAAGCTTAAAAGACCTTAGGGTTAGCTTCATTAAAGACCTTCAATGGTCAGTGTTAAAAGTCCTTTTGACCTTAATCAAGCTAGGGTTGTGCTTGAGGTGAGAACCTTAGGCAAGCTAGGGTTGTGCTTGAGGTGGGAACCCGATCTAAACTTAGGCAAGCTAGGGTTGTGCTTGAGGTGGGAACCGACCTAAACTTAGGCAAGCTAGGGCTGTGCTTGAGGTGGGAACTCCACCTAAGGTGCTTGTCATACTTGATGACTAAGGTACTTGAGGTACTTGTCACATTTAATGAGGAAGTTGCTTGAGAAGCTTCCTATGCATGGGGGGTAAGATGCTTGAGTCAAAAAGAGAACCTACTCACTTAATGAGGAAGTTGCTTGAGAAACTTCCTATGCATAAAAATCTCAAAGTTAGGGGAATTCTAAAAGAGCACATGGGACACATGTCAGCCTCTTAGTAAGCTTAACCACATGGGTGCTTGAATGCTATTGGTTGGGCTAAAGAGGGGTCCAATGAGCTTTTACTTCCACCTAACAAATATCTAGATATTTTCAAGCTCTCTCTCTCTAAGGGGTAAGAAGGACACTTGTCAAAAGACTACCCATATGCTTGACTGTGTGATGGATGTGATTGGCTAAGGGGAGAGGGGTCCAATGAGCTTGTAGCAAGTAGAATTTTTTCCCAAAGCAAGAAAGGGGGGTGCTAGGGGGATATACACCATCACACACACTCATTGGAGACACCATTCTCACTTGGTGAAAGTTGAGGAACACCACCTCCTTCTCCAAGCTTGTGAGAGTGAAAGCCTACACCAACACTCTTGGCTATGGAATGCAAATCCAACCAAGAGTCATGCTTCAATGCTTAAGCTTGCCATCTTCTCCATCTCCATTACTATGCTATTATGTATGCTAGCAAGAAGAGTAATGATAAGTGAGGAACTACTTCTTTCTCCTATGGAATGTTTCTTCTTGCTCTTCCCTATCCTCATTCCCCGCTAGCTCTCTCCACCTTCGAAGGTGTTTGAAGCCTTGGGATTGAGGCTTGGGATAGTTAATGCTTTCTTCAAGTTTATGTTATGTTATGTTTGTGATGCATGAAGCTTTCCATCTTCATTGCATCACCAAGGTCACAAGGAACACAAAGATTGTATTGTACCAAGTCTCTCTTAATGGGAGAAACTATAATACAAATGCCTATTGGAGGGGGGACCAGCTCCATATGAATCCGGTCCTCAACTATTGTCATGTTCTCTAAACTCTCTCTCTTGCAAAAGTATTGTTCATGCCAAGTTAACTAAGTACCATGTTTATGTTGCTACCATCAATTAAGTTGAGGAACACCACCTCCTTCTCCAAGCTTGTGAGAGTGAAAGACTACACCAACACTCTTGGCTATGGAATGCAAATCCAACCAAGAGTCATGCTTCAATGCTTAAGCTTTCCATCTTCTCCATCTCCATTACTATGCTATTATGTATGCTAGCAAGAAGAGTAATGATAAGTTAGGAACTACTTCTTTCTCCTATGGAATATTTCTTCTTCCTCTTCCCTATTCTCATTCCCCGCTAGCTCTCTCCACCTTCGAAGGTGTTTGAGGCCTTGGGACTGAGACTTGGGATAGTTAATGCTTTCTTCAAGTTTATGCTATGTTATGTTTGTGATGCATGAAGCTTTCCATCTTCATTGCATCACCACGGTCACAAGGAACACAAAGATTGTATTGTACCAAGTCTCTCTTAATGGGAGAAACTATAATACAAATGCCTATTGGAGGGAGGACCGGCTCCATATGAATCCGGTCCTCAACTATTGTCATGTTCTCTAAACTCTCTCTTTTGCAAAAGTATTGTTCATGCCAAGTTAACTAAGTACCATGTTTATGTTGATACCATCAATTAAGTTCACCCGCTATGCTCACAAAGTAATCTCTTAAAAGTGCTTCACCTACTTTCCTAATTCTGCTACTCTCAAAGTTCATAGGTCATTTCCATTACACACCATCACTTGGTGGCTCATTGTACTATGTAACATTCATAGACGATGCGACTAGAAAAACATGGGTTTATATCATGAAGAAGAAGTCCGATGTATTTTCCATATTTCAAAGGTGGAAAGCCTTTGTGGAGAATGAAAGAGGTACCAAGGTTAAATGCCTCAGATCCAACAGTGGAGGTGAATATTGCAGCCAAGCTTTTGAAAGCTTTTGTGCTAGCAATGGCATTCAAAGGCAAAGGACAACCCCAAGGACGCCTCAAAAAATGGGATTTTGGAAAGGATGAACAGGACAATCATGGAGCGAGCACGAAGCATGTGGCTACATGCAGGCCTACTGCTTGAGCTTTGGGTGGAAGATGTAAGTACGTCTGTGTTAATCAACTGGTCACCCTCAACGACATTGGATGGGGGAGTTCCAGAAGAGGCATGGACAGGTAAAAGATTTAGGTGTTGCAAAGAGGATACTTGGTATGAAAATATCAAGGGACAGGACGAAGAAGACAATAAAGATATCTCAAGAAGATTACATCAAGAAGGGACTAGAAAGGTTTGCAATGCAAAATTCAAACCCAGTTTCTACACCTTTGGCTAGTCACTTTAAACTAACCAAGGATATGTGTCCAAAGACACAAGAGGAGATAGCCTATATGTCTAAAGTTCCATATGCTGCAACGATAAGTTCTCTATTGTATGCTATGGTCTGGACAAGGCCAGATATTGCACATGCAGTGGGAGTTGTGAGTAGGTTCATGGACAACCCAGGTAAAGAACACTGGCAAGCTATGAAGTGGATACTTAGGTATCTAAAAGGGACAACAACAAATGCTTTGTATTTTGGAGGAACTAATATTTTTCTAGAAGGGTATGCTGATGCGGATATGGGAGGTGACAAAGATACTCGAAGGAGCACTACTGGCTATTTCTTCATGGTTGGAGGCACAACAGTAAGCTGGGCTTCAAAGCTGTAGAAAGTGGTCTCACTTTCTACCACGGAAGCAAAGTATGCCGCAATGATGGAGGCAAGCAAAGAAATTATGTGGCTTCCCATATTCTTAGAAAAGCTTGGATTTAAACAAGACAATTGTGTCTTGTACAATGATAGCCAAAGCGCTATCCATCTTACGAAGAACTCATCCTTTCATTCAAGGACAAAGCACATTGAGGTGAGATATCACTTCATACACACTCTTTGAAAGAGAGACAACTAAAGTTAGGAAAGGTGCATACAAGTGAAAAGCCTGCAGACATGTTTACAAAGGTGGTCAACAAGGAGAAGTTGAGCTTTTGCTCATCTTCAATTGGCATTCAAGGATAAGAAGCCAGGATGGAAAGTAGTCACCGGTTTGGTTTGGAGATCAGTCTCCAAGTGGGAGATTGTTAAGTATGGAGCCTGATTTACTCCTTATAATTTTTTGTGGTAAAAATGTACATTTGTAAGGCCCCCATTATGAGGAGAAGCCGTAATGCGTGAAGAAACAAAAAACACTGAAAAATAAAATCACTTGCCGGAAACCAAAATTTTCAGGTGGAATATTCCTTTTGACCGGAATATTATGGCCAAACGGTGGCCGAAAAACGACCGATCGGTTGGCTCGTTGGCCGGTGGTCGAAGGTCAATGTCCGGTGGTGGCCGGTGGCAGAATTCAATGGCTGGTAGCCGAATTCAAAAGCAGACTTGTCTTCTCGAGGGCGGCCACACATGGGCGGATTGGAGGGTCCGATTTGGGCTTATCTACACAAGGGCGGCTACACATGGCTACCTCTCATGAGAGCGGGCAGCCCTTTTGGCCTATATAAGGAGGCCATTTCTTCACACATTTCATAGTGTGAAGGTGATGCAACAAGGTGAGTCTGAGGTGGTGAGAGTGATGCAAAGTGGGAGCTCTAGTAAGGCTACTTCTTGTTTTTGAAGTACTAAATCCATTGAGTGGCTGCTTTTCCATGGACGTAGCCCACATTGGATGAACCACGTATATCATGTGTACTCTCTCTCTCTCTCTCTCTCTCTCTACTCTATAATCTCTTGTGTGTGAAAACTATCTCTCTCCATTAAGTAATCTACTCAAATATCTATTTAGCTACGTCTTATTTCCTAACAAATGGTATCAGAGCAAGATTTGCTCGTAGCTAAATTATCTCAAGGAAAGGATTCCTTGAATTGAGTGGGGGTTATGGCGGAGGAAGGGAAGCTCAAGATTGAGAAGTTCAACGACAAAAACTACCAACATTGGAAGACGCAGATTGAAGACTATCTTTACCAGAAGGACCTCTATTTGCCACTAGGCGATCTTGCAAAGAAGCCCGCAACAATGGTAGATGAAGCATGGATTGTCCTTGATCGAAAGGCACTAGGAACAATCCAGTTAAGCTTGGCATCAATGGTGGCCTTCAATTTTTGGAGATGAAGACCACGAAGGACTTGATGAAGTCACTTTTGACAACTTCTACGAGAAACCATCGGTATCCAATAAGGTATTTCTTATGAAGCGCTTGTTCAATCTAAAGATGGCAAAGAATGGTTCAGTTGCAGAATACCTAAATGACTTTAACACAAACATAAGTCAACTTCGATCGGTGAAAATCAATTTTGATGATGAAGTGCGAGCTCTCCTTATACTATCATCTCTACGAGATAGTTGGGACGGCCTTATGATGGCTGTAAGTAATTCTATTTCTGGCACAAACACTGTTAAGTTTGATGATGTTATGGGTGTTCTCATAAGCGAGGAAATATGAAGGAGAAGCACATGAGAATCATCAAGTGCTGCACTGTCAGTGGAAACAAGAGGAAGGCCTAAGGAGAGGTTCAAAAACCAAAAGGGTCATGATCGCTCAAGACGGAGCAAGTCACGCACAAAGTTAGTTCTTGTATGTTGAAACTGCGGCAAGAAGGGCACGTCAAGAAGGATTGCTGGTCCAAGAAGAAGAAGGAGACAGAGTCTCAAGACAACAAGCCAACATCGGAGTCCAATGTACAAGTAAAGTGTACCGACCTTTTCTCCCTTGGAAACCACCAAAGATACCTTTGAGATCTTCCATTGTTTGTTTCCGAATGCAATGTTATGACCTTCATCGTCCAATTGTCCTGTAGAGATCAAATTTTGTGCGAAGAGAAGGAACATGCCTAACATCGTTAAGCTTCCATTCATTTCCGTTAACAGTTTTGACAGAAACTGTACCTTTACCGACAATCTCACAAGCTTCATCATTTCCCAAGTATACATACCCAAAATTACCTTTGGTGTAATCTTGGAAATGTTGCTTGTGTGGTGTCACATGGAATGAAGCCCCGGAATCTACTATCTAAGAATTAGACACATTGTCTAATGAGAGAATTAGAGCATCTTGCTCTACTTTACTACTGTTAGCAAACAACCTTCAGCTTGTGGAGCAACTATAGAAGTTGACAGTGCAGTGTGGCACTACCGGCTTGGACATATGAGTACCAAAGGAATGCAAATCCTTCAAACAAAGAAGCTTCTACCAGGTTTGAAAGAAGTGGACTTAGAGTTCTGTGAAGATTGTGTTTATGGTAAACAAAAGAGGGTAAAATTTCAAAAATCAAGAAATGAAAGAAAAAATAAAAAACTTGAGTTGGTTCATTCTGATGTTTGGGGTCCTGCAAGTACACCATCACTTGGTGGCTCATTGTACTATGTAACATTCATAGACGATGCGACTAGAAAAACATGGGTTTATATCATGAAGAATAAGTTCGATGTATTTTCCATACTTCAAAGGTGGAAAACCTTTGTGGAGAATGAAAAAGGTACCAAGGTTAAATGCCTCAGATCCGACAATGGAGGTGAATATTGCAGCCAAGCTTTTGAAAGATTTTGTGCTAGCAATGGAATTTGGAGGCAAAGGACAACCCCAAGGACACCTCAACAAAATGGGATTTTGGAAAGGATGAACAGGACAATCATCGGGGGAGCACGAAGCATGTGCAGGCCTACCGCTTGAGCTTTGGGCGGAAGCTGTAAGTACGTCTATGTACTTGATCAACCGGTTACCCTCAACGGCATTGGATGGGGGAGTTCTAGAAGAGGCATGGACAGGTAAACCGGTGAATTATGCATTTCTCAAAGTGTTTGGGTGTGAGGCTTTCATGCACATAGCTAGAAGCCTAAGATCAAAGCTAGATACAAAGTAAAAAAAGTGTTTCTTCATTGGCTATGGAGAAGGTGACTTTGGGTATCACCTATGGAATCCTGAAGATGGTAAAATCTAAAGGAGTAGGAATGTAATTTTTAACGAACGAAATATGTACAAAGATTACTTGGAAAGAAAACAAACAAAAGAAATAGGTGATGAGTACATGGAGCTTGAGGACGATGAAGACTCAAGGACAGCAAACGGTGACAATGTGCAACAACGTCAACCAAATGAGGAGCCTCAACCTATTCCCCGAAGATCTACAAGAGCAAGTAGACCTCCAAAAAGATTCGTTCCTTCCTTCAACCATCTCTTGATCTCAGATTCTGGAGAGCCGAAATCATACGAAGAAACTATGCAACATGAATCCAAAGAAGAATGGACGAAGAGCATGGAAGTGGAGATGGACTCACTACATCGCAACCAAACATGGGAGTTGGTTGAGTTGCCTAAAGGTAAGCGGGCACTTCAAAACAAATAGGTGTACAAGCTAAAGGAAGAAGAAGGAGGGAAGAAAAGGTACAAGTCTAGGCTTGTGGTAAAAGGGTTTTCTCAAAAGAAACGTATTGACTTCAATGAAATATTTTCTCCTGTTGTAAAAATGAACTCAATTAGGTTTGTGTTAAGCCTTGTGGCTGCTCATGATCTAAATATTAAGCAAATGGATGTAAATACGGCATTCCCTCACGGTGACTTAGAGGAAATCTACATGCTTCAACCAAAGGGGTATGAAGTAAAAGGTAAAAAGAAAATGGTTTGCAGATTAAAGAAGAGCTTGTATGGTTTAAAACAAGCATCAAGACAATGGTACTTGAAGTTTGATCGATGGATGTTGGATCATGGATTCACAAGATGCAACTCGGATCACTGCGCCTACACAAAGAATTTGAGAGATGGGAAGTTCATCATCCTAATGTTGTATGTTGATGACATGTTGATTGCAAGTGCTAACATACAGGACATCAAAGACCTAAATGAGGAGCTGTCTAAATCTTTTTCAAAGATTTAGGTGCTGCAAAGAGGATACTTGGTATGAAAATATCAAGGGACAGGACGAAGAAGACAATAAAGCTATCTCAAGAAGATTACATCAAGAAGGGACTAGAAAGGTTTGCAATGCAAAATGAAAAACCAGTTTCTATACCTTTGGATGGTCACTTTAAACTAACCAAGGATATGTGTCCAAAGACACAAGAGGAGATAGCCTATATGTCTAAAGTTCCATATGCTGTAACGGTAGGTTCTCTAATGTATGCTATGGTCTGGCAAGGCCAGATATTGCACATGCAGTGGGAGTTGTGAGTAGGTTCATGGAAAACCCAGGTAAAGAACACTGGCAAGCTGTGAAGTGGATACTTAGGTATCTAAAAGGGACAACAACAAATGCTTTGTATTTTGGAGGAACTAATATTTTTCTAGAAGGGTATGCTGATGTAGATATGGCAGGTGACAAAGATACTCGAAGGAGCACTACTGGGTATTTCTTCATGGTTGGAGGCACAGCAGTAAGCTGGGCTTCAAAGTTGTAGAAAGTGGTCTCACTTTCTACCACGGAAGCAGAGTATGTAGCAATGATGGAGGCAAAGAAATTTTGTGGCTTCGCAGATTCTTAGAAAAGCTCGGATTCGAACAAGATAATTGTGTCTTGTACAGTGATAGCCAAAGCGCTATCCATCTTGCAAAGAACTCAGTCTTTCATTCAAGGACAAAGCACATTGAGGTGAGATATCACTTCATACGCACTCTTTTGGAAGAGGGACAACTAAAGCTAGGAAAGGTGCATACAAGTGAAAATCTTGCAGACATGTTTACAAAGGTGGTCAACAAGGAGAAGTTGAGCTTTTGCTCATCCTCAATTGGCATTCAAGGATAAGAAGCCAGGATGGAAAGCATTCACAGGTTTGGTTTGGAGATCAGTCTCCAAGTGGGAGATTGTTAAGTATGGAGCCTGATTTACCCCTTGTAATTTTTTGTGGTAAAAAAGCACATTTGTAAGGCCCCTATTATGAGGAGAAGCCATCGTGCGTGAAGAAAAATAACTCCCCGGAAAATAAAATCACTTGCCGGAAACCAAAATTTTCAGTCGGAATATTCCTTTTCACCGGAATATTATGGCCGGACAGCGGCCGAAAAGTGGTGGAAAAACGACTGGTCGGTTGGCCGGTTGGCCGGTGGTCGGAAGTCAATGGCCGGTGGCCGAATTCAAAAGCGGACTTGTCTTCTCAAGAGCGGCCACACATGGACGGATTGGAGGGTCCGGTTTGGACTTATCTACACAAGAGCGGCTACACATGACTGCCTCTCATGAGAGAGGGCAACCCTTTTGGCCTATAAAAGGAGGCCATTTCTACACACATTTCACAGTGTGAAGTTGATGCAACAAGATGAGTGTGAGGTGGTGAGAGTGAAACAAGGAGGGAGCTCTATTAAGGGTATAATCCCTTTGTAAACTACTTCTTGTTTTTGAAGTACTAAAGCCATTGAGTGGCTGCTTTTCTGTGGACGTAGCCCACATTGGGTGAACCACGTATATCGTGTGTACACACACACTCTCTCTCTCTCTACTCTATAATCTCTTGTTTGTGAAATCTATCTCTCTCCATTAAGTAATCTACTCAAATATCTATTTAACTAAGTCTTATTTCCTAACAATACAGTGTGCTAAAAATGTTGACAACAAAATTAAACGTGTAAAAGAAGATAAGAAAGAACAATGGACTACTAGAATTGTCGTGAACACCATGAATGAGGCTAAATCCTTGGAGATGCATCCAATTTCCAAAGTAGACAAACCGTGGCCACAATCACTATGGGAAACAATCAAAAACAAAAATACGGAAGTGCCATATTTCTATCAACACTTATTCTGAAATCAACGTGGACCATAAGACCTATCCGAGAGATATTCAGTCGTTGTATGGAGATACAAGAACATAGGTTTTTGCAGAGATTAAACATGCGATCGTAAGAACTTTACCGTCCTTTATTGAGAAATATGAGACAAAATGCGAGGTAAGAATTGTGCCATCACAGTGGAATTCTATTTCATGGGTGACTGATACAAAGAGATTACATGATCTATTTTTTCCTCCTATAAGATGCACAATCAATCTTGCAGAGCTTCTAAAAATGAAATCATATTTGACAAATGAGCAAAAATTTGTAAAATATATTGAAGATCCATCCAAAAGATGACCTAGTAGATGAAATTAAGGAAACAAACCATCCTGAGAAACTCAAAGTAAAACCTATCCCAAATAATAATGTAGGCGATCATTGCAAAGGAGAACAAGGAAACACCACCTTTAGAATACAGAGAAGTAAAGGCAATAGCAATACTTAGCAGTGGGACAGAAGTAGCCATTGCTACAAAAGGAATCTGGGAAAAATGGGACAGACCATTCCTTAGGAAAACTCGTATGGATTGCAACTAGCTGACGACGGGTATGTGGACAAACCCTTAGGAATGTTGGAACAAGTCATTGTATCCTCATGCGGGATAGAATATGAACATACCTTTAATGTAGTAGAATTTTGAAAAGGCAACAATTTTGAAGTTTTTTTGGGACGACCATTTATGCCTCAATTCAAGATGGTTCAAGATTGGGGTTATGACCATCTCTACTTATGACACAAGGGAATCACAACCAAGGTTAACACAAAAGATTATAGTTATAGGACGTAAACCAAACCCCTATAGAAGGATTTGCTATCACTATGGATGGTGGAACACATTTTCCTGCTTGGTTAGTTAGAATGCTCACATTTGGATGTGCAGAGCGTCTGAATGCGGAAGCCTAAGAAAAAAGGATTGCATCCTAGAGCACTTAGTAGAGGATAATTACTACATGAAGGAACCATTTTGAGAGGAGTTGTTTGAACCCTTTGGATGGGAAAAAGTACTGGCAACTCTTGATGTCTGTGTAAAGACTATAACCAATACAACATTTTGCAACAAGGATGTTATGACATAATGCCCTTTTTAATGGTAACCGCTATCCAAAACACAAAAAATATATCGGAAATGACTAATATGGAAGATACAATCGATTGCAACCAGATAGTAGATGAAGGTTTTGTATGAGATCTTTCACATAATGATGAGGATGAATACCATGATTTGAGGAGCGATGGTTTAGGGAATGAGTGCGGAAGACAAACTTTCAAGTGACTCTGAAAACAAAAATACAACAAAATAAGATGAGCTGATTTTTTATGACTTAAAACAAGATGAGATGATTGAGGACAAAAATACAACAAGACAAGATGAGATGATTTAGGGCAAACTCAAAGAAAGAAAGCAAAAAAAAATTGAAAGACAAGACTAAAATCCCACTGATAATGTCAAAAATTGAACACAAAAGTGAATACCAAAAGTTAAAATGGACATTGAAGGAGGTTTGGATTACAGAAATGGAAAGTGAGGGGGACTCTAACTCAAAAAATTTGATGCGCAATCTCATTACAAAAAATACACAATTCACGACCTACGTGTTGTGATGGAGAAACCAATGTGAGAGTTTAAAGAACCAGGAACATCATATGATGGAGCTAAAAATGCAAAGAAGATTAATTTGGCAAAACTAGGAAAAGAACCAAGACTAGCTTACATAGCCACATATCTCTTGAGGAAGAGGAGAAATTGTTGATCGCTACCCTCAAACAATATAAAGATGCGTTTGCCTAATCGTCCAAGGATCTGAAAGGGGTGGATCCAAGCATTTGCCAAAACACGATACCCCTCAAGAGAGATGCTAGACCGCACTGACAATGTCCCTACACCTTTAATAAAACATTTGCAAAAAAAATCAAAGAAGAGATAGACAAGCTAAAAGATGCAGAGTTTATCTATGAAATCAAACACATGGAGTGGGTGTCATCAAATGTAGTGATTTCCAAAAAGAAGGACAAATTACGAGTGTGATCTCAAACAGGTGAACGCTGCTACAATCGGAAACAACTATCCACTGCCCATATGCGACCATGTGATTGAAAGAGTTGCTAGAAAGGAATCCTGCAACTTTCTCAATGGATTTTGAGGCTATAACCAACTCATGATTAAGTTAGACGATCAACACAAAATGGCCTTTGCAACATAATGGGGCATATTTGCATATCGGGTGATGCCATTTGGTCTATCCAATGCGATCATTTTTGTCACAATAAGAGCAACCTTTGTTAGGATTCTAAGATGAGAAAATTTACCACCACAATGACCCCTACAATTAAATTGTGTAAATGGATGTCTTCAAGTTATTATGACTCTGTGTTATCTTGTCAAATCATAACTATTTCTTGACTTGCAAGGTACCTCATTCAAGAATATACAAGCTTGATCAAAATTAACCTCATCCTTGTTATATAAGATGGCAACTATATTACCATAAGAAAGAGAATCCTTTACTACATCAAAAAGTTACGAGACCAATTATATTCATAAAATAGCATCAACAATAGTAGCTAATTGATTAATGCTATTCTTGAATGATTCGATATGTGTAGTAATAGGATATTCAATGTTGTTCTATAATTAAGTGAGCTGACTACAACGATAGATTACTTTTGTAAGTGATTTCTTCTCAAAGTTTTCTATCAGATATTTACATATATCTTATGATGTTAGAAAATCACAAAATGAAGCATAAGAAACTCTTGAAGAGTACAAAGAATATATTAAACTATAAATTTATCATCTCAAACCCAATCCTTGTAGTTGCTAGCTCTACCCTTTCTCAAAGAGCTCCTTTAATCATAGGAGTGTTGTCCTAGTTTGCATGAAGAGGTTGAGATGGCCATTGGTAACTCTCTCTCTCTCTCTCTCTCTCTCTCTCTCTCTCTCTCTCTCTCTCTATATATATATATATATATATATATATATATATATATATATATATATATATATATATATATATATATATGAATGAACTCTTAGATGTCGTTCTTAAAAAGTATGTATGTCCATTTCAACCGGTTAATTTAAACCATAACAACGTTCTTATCACTAAAGGACTTGTTTTTAAAGAGTCGCATCTTGCTTATAAAAATTGGCAATTGAGTGATAAAGTAAATTGTTGGTATTTTATTTTTGCTCTTAGAAATTCTCTTTTGCTTGATTTATATAAACTTTCTTCTTCCCACAATGTATAGGAGTATCTTATGGCAAACTCTCATAAGAAGTCCGTTTCAAAAGTTATTTATTTGAGGGGTTTGCTTACCAAGTTACAATATGAAGTTGGTAGGACTATGCCAAAACATATTGAATCCTTCAAATCTATTATTAATCACCTTTCTCCTATGGGTGATCTTGTTATACAAAAGTAGCTAATTCCACTTCTGCTTGATAGGGTAAATAATTCTTCTTATGACAACATTGTTACAATTCTTTTTAACAAGGATGGTTTAGATTTTGACAAAACATGCATATCTTTAACTAAATACTTTCAAAATCAAGAATGGTGTAGCATTGATCACAATACAGCTATGATTTCACAAGAGGAATCTACATCACAACAAATGGAATGTGATTTTTATTGTCAAAGGCATCCAATTCATTGACTAAGCCATAGAGATAGTCGTCATGGTAGTAGTTTCTCTCGTCTCAAATTTCTAAGCAAGCATTGTTCTTACTGCAATGGAAATGGTCTTACTAAAGATGACTGACAAAGAGTACAACATTGCCACATTTCTCTAGAGATTCTTCTTCTTATTGTGAATATTGTGGACAATCTGATCATCCCTCTCACAAGTGCTTTAAGCATTGATTTGATGCAGATCAAAATAGAGCATATTCTATTGAACATCATGATAGTCTTGTACTAGAAACAAGTTGTAGCCTGTGTTTTATGTTCAACTCTGTTAACCCTCACGGCTCACGGACACCCTATCACCTACGATGGACGTTCTAACCTACGGCGGACATTGTATTATTTATTGGGTAGAGTTAGGTACCGGGATTGTCGGTCCAATAGGAAAAGGGTAAGAGTGATCGCCGATGAGAGGCGCACTCTAACTGGAACATTAAGGGATTAGTTGGCTAAGCATGGGCGCCCAAGTGTGAATGGGGCGAGCTCATATAAAAGTCAACTAAACCTAAAATTCACTCATTCTCTCATTTATGCAATTGAAGAGTGCTCTTGCTCCATCTCCTTCTTCTTCTTCTTCATCTCTTTGTGTGCGAGAGAGAGAGAGAGAGAGAGTGAGAGAGGGAGAGAGAGGGAGTGTGTGGGCGATCGAGCATTACGAAGGCACGATGGCGGTGAAGCGGTTGAGCGCGGCGTAGCGGCGTCTCCTTCTTCTTCGCGGCGAGGAATCCTCCACGAAGCAAGCGTAGAGCGGTGAGTGACACACCATCGCCTTCTTTGAGCTTACTAGTTTAAGCTTGTTGTGTGCTTGAAGCCATTTGTGGCTCGCACACGGTGTATCGGCAAGTTCCTTGCATTGACACATGCGACATACGCGCACATTTTTGGCACCGTTGCCGTGGAATGCCATACATGAAGCTCGAGTAGCACTCCGTGCTTCTCCGTGGTGCAATTTCTATTGTAGCAAAGGTAAGGAAGGAGTGTGTGTGTGTTGAGAAGAGGGATTTGGTGTTATACTGTGTGTTTTTTTAATTAATGGAGTTTTCAAAGGTTCTGAGTTTATTCTCTGTGTATTAAGGTAGTTAGTTTTCTGTGTACAGTAAGTAGGAAGTAGATTAGTGAGAGTTAATAGAGTGTGTTAGTGTGTAAGAGTAGGTATATTAGTTAGAAGTAGGTAGATAGAGTGTGTGTGTGCTCTCGCGCAGGCCGCGGCGACCTTATCCTTAAAAAAAATAAAAAAATAAAAAAATAAAAATAAAAATAAAAAAAATTTAAAGGTAGATCCGGGATCCGGAATATCTCCCAGACCCAAGCCCAGACCCAAGCCCAAGGTCACCCTCAGGCCTAGGCCTCAGTCGCCTTAAAAAAAAAACGAATTTTAGCTTCACACGTAGCTAAAAATTGATTTTTTGAGGACCAACGGAATGTCAGATGCCCGAAAATTGTGCTGTAAAGCACACAACGACCCTTTAAGTGATACGCTCGTTTCGAGCTATCACACACTTCAATCAAAAAAATCAAACATTAAAAAACATTCAAAAAACAAGAAAAAATCAAGTAGAAAACGGGGTGCAAAACACCCACAAAACAAAGCAAGTAACCTTTAAGGGTACTTGCCGACACTTGTAGGGCACCCAAATCACATGTATCTACGCTCTGGTCGTGTGCTAGAGTCCGAACAACTAGCTAGTGCTTCGATTTATGGGGGTACTCACTATCCTTCCACGCTAGGGTCTACGCCCTCGGCGGGGACCCAAGGTAGTGCAACCCAAGACCCAAATATAGCGGCTAGCGACCCTTCCTCTGACTACGATATTATGGAAGAGCATCTTACACAAAGCCCCGGGGGAACAAATGAAACCGTACCTAGCTAGGCCCAACAACCTAGAACTAGTGTTTTTAGCCGTTTGATGGAAACTTTTAGTAGAGCTACGCGCTTTGAACCTATGGCTAGTGAAGTAAACGAAGGGGGTGGGGAAGTAGAATCACCATTCACATCTCCTGTAGACCCCACACTCCCTCAGAGTGTCCATGTGGACATTCTACCTACCTCATTTAATGAAGGCCTTACCGAGCTACCACCTTCCAAAGTCGCCTCTAAGGTAGCGGTGACTAAAAGTCAAAACACGGGAAGCAACATTGCATCCACCTCACGGCAACCCTCTAGTACACCAAGTTTGGACGGGGTATTTCTCAATGAAAATTGGGAATATGACCTACACGCGGAGACTTTGACTGACCAATACATGGGTTACACATACCATGTGGGTCAGTTAGAAGTTGTACAATCCACATCTAGTGCCACTAGTCTAGAGGAACAACAACACATGATCTGCAATGTCATCCATAGGATTATCCAGTCCGAGAGGCAAAATCGAGGAATAAACATACCTTTGACGGGTCCTATGCAATTTTTAGACATGGGCAAAGGGAAACAACACACTCTATCACAAATGGAGACTCCCCAAGTGAGTCCCATTTTCCCCCATATGTTGTTTCGCTAGGGGTCTTAGTGCAATCTGAGCCCACAAGTGATAGCTTCACCTTTCCAAGTCTAGCTCATCTTTCCGTTGATGACACCACGGCTACCATGCCCACCCCAATGATGGGCATGCCAAAAAACACGCCATGGACCTCATTTGTTAGTAAAGCACCACTACATGGTAGCTCAATGCTTGCAAACAGCACCTACAAGCGTGTACCAATCATATGCACCTATGGGGCATTACACTCATGTAGTCCCTACCCCTCCCATTGTTTCAACTACCTATGATCCACAACCACAATACACAAGTTCTTATTTCCATGGGACTATACCGGCTAGCATTAGCATGTCACATCCGACGTCTGCTATGCCTAGGGCCACTCATATGAACTATGGACCACCACATGGCACAACATCGTACCCAACGTGGAACCCAAGGGCTTCCTATGCGCCAAGCCCAATGCCAATACCTACTCCACATGTAGTCTCTGGAGCACCTTCACCCACGGTGCCTGCTCACTTAGGTGACTTGGCAAAATTTGCTCAAGCTATTGGTCGATCTATTGCTGAGAATATACGTAACACGCCTGATAGAGAGCCTAGAAGTAAGGCAGTACAAATAGCCAAGCTCACACAAAAATTTAGTGGAGACGGGGATGTGAGAAAGCATATCGAAGTGTTTGAACAAATATGCGATTCTCTAGGAGAACACAATGACCTACATAAGAGCAATGCTTTAAGCCTAACCTTAAGTGGAAAGGGTGTGGATTGGTATAGAACCCTAAGGGTGGAAGAAAAAACGATTTACCCTACTCTTAGGAGACTGTTCTTAAAAGAATACATATGAGAGGGAGTGCTTTGGGGTGTAGCCTCTCAACTCCAGAAAGCCCAAAGAGAGGAAGGAGAGTCGGTGAGAGACTTTATAAGTCGTTGGAAGCATTTGAACTCTCGATGTAATCCAAATGAGAGCTTCAACAATAACCAATTGCTTGATAGATTCATTAGGGGATTACGACATGAGGATATCTACAATGGCCAAGTCATTAGAGGTATCACCACTTGGGAAGCAGTCACCACCAATGCGATCCAATTGGAGGATAATTTAATGATTCAAGGAGAAAGAGTGTCTGTTGAGCCTAAATCTATTAGCTCACAAGCATCGACGCATCAGCCAATGACCCTAAAGCCTATTGCTAAGGAGCTAAAGATATATGAGATGACTTTAGTAGATCTCACCAAGGCTATTCAAGAGAGTCTTAGAGACAATCGTGCTCCGCAAAACAATCATATGTATCCAAGAAGGGAGCAACAATGGTGCTCAGTATGCTATGGACCGCATAGTACCAGTGAATGCCCTACTTTTAGAGTAAAATTCAATGGGAACTGCAATGCATGTGGAAGGTATGGTCATCAAGCTAAGGATTGCATAGTATTTAAGCGCGCAATGGCCAATAGACCAACCTTAGCATGGATAGACACACCTCGAGTGCCTGCATTGATGCCAGCCCCACCTCTTGAACAAACATCACAACATATGGTCCCTAGGGCCCAAAATGTTGTTCAAACAACACCTTTACCACCTCCAGTGCTAGGACCGCAACCACCACATCCGAGAATCACTTCTGTGAATCAAGTGGGTTGTGAGTCATCTATTTCTTGTTTGGAAGGCTATGAGGAAGATATAGATCCTAATATTGCCTATGGGATGGATGTGCTTGAAGAAAGTCCACAATACTACATGGAGGACTATTGGGGACAAGTCAAACCTGTATATCAAGTAGCTGCTCTTGCGGCAAGAGGCCAAAATATCAATTACACTGCTAAGAGACCACCTCTTCAATGCTATGAGTGTGGAGGTCCACATCGTGTAGCCGAGTGTCCTATTAGGATACAAAAGAACGCCACACTTATGTAAACCAATCAAGCGAGCACGTCTACAATGCCGATACTCATGTGTAATCGATGTGGCATAGATCATTTGATTGCCCAATGTCCAAATAATCCAAATGCACGGAAGATCACGCCATTAAACTTGATTGAAGTTACCGAGGAGCCATCACCAAGTACACCCGTGGTAGCAGTAAACGTACTCACACGATCGATGCTCCAAAAACAAAATTATATTCTTGAGGAAAGAGACACGGCATCAATTGCCCAATCTCAGAAAAAGAAGAAAACACGAAGAAAGAGATCGCAAAAAGCAGCAAAGTCAGACCCAAGTTCAAAGACCAACATAGGGACTGGTGATGACCCCGTATATATGAACGACGATCAGTGTTATATGACCCCCCAAAGTTACAAAATTAAAATGCTGAAAACGAACAAACAAAAACAAATCAAAGTGCTACAGGTAAAATCTTAAGCTGGAAGAGAAATCTCAGCTTGATTGGGTACTTCACTCACATGTATCGCCTATGGTACTAGAGCCCTAGAGGTTCCCAGTGTGGGCGCTTTTCCTTGAAAAGAAAAAAACCCAAGGCATACAAAATAAGCACACACATCAAAATTGAATCACTGTGAAAAGACTTTCGGGGGTCAAAGAAAAGGTAATCAGTCAGGCGATGATTTCATGAGAAATTCCTTTTATTGTAGCTTAACTACAAGGTCTTCTAGGTATAGCCTCTAGTCAGCCCTCGAACATGAAATACTTCGCTCTCGCGATTAAACAACTTAATTGACCAGAGAAAATTAAGAAGCTTACCCATGGTATTAATAGTAGATCTCTAGTGCCTTTCGACCGTTAAATTAGCGACCCCAGACTTGTTTAATTTTTTACCTTTACATCTGTTTATGCATTTGATTATATTGCAATTTAATGTTTATTGCTGAAAAATTGTTTAAAATTCTGTTACCAATCAATTTGTCTGGCTAAAACTGCATATGCTTTTTAATCGCTTATGAGAATGCAATTACTGTGCCAATGTTGTTTGATTTTGCAGTGACTGAAGAAGGCTAAGGACATTCATCTCAAATGCTCTTCCACCTCAACGAACGAGCTTCAACTCAATAGCTTCCGAGGACGGAATCTACATCAGGAAGGGGGGCATGTTAGCCCTCACGGCTCACGGACACCCTATCACCTACGACGGACGTTCTAACCTGCGGCGGACATTGTATTATTTATTTGGTAGAGTCAGGTACCGGGCTTGTCGGTCCAATAGGAAAAGGGTAAGGGTGATCGCCGATGAGAGGTGCACTCTAACTGGAACATTCAAGGGATTAGTTGGCTAAGCATGGGAGCCCAAGTGTGAATGGGGCAAGCTCATATAAAAGTCAACTAAACCTAAAATTCACTCATTCTCTCATTTGTGCAATTGAAGAGTGCTCTTGCTCCATCTCCTTATTCTTCTTCTTCATCTCTTTGTGTGCGAGAGAGAGAGAGAGAGAGAGAGAGAGAGAGAGAGTGAGAGAGGGAGAGAGAGGGAGCGTGTGGGCGATCGAGCATTACGAAGGCACGACGGTGGTGAAGCGGTTGAGCGCGGCGTAGCGGCGTCTCCTTCTTCTTCACGGCGAGGAATCCTCCACGAAGCAAGCGTAGAGCGGTGAGTGACACACCATCGCCTTCTTTGAGCTTACTAGTTTAGGCTTGTTGTGTGCTTGGAGCCATTTGTGGCTCGCACACGGTGTATCGGCAAGTTCCTTGCATTGACACGTGCGACATACGCGCACAAACTCCTTCTAAAACAATACTTCATGTACGTGATGGTTTGCTTTTCATGCTATAGGAAATATAACTTATCAATCTAAGTGGCTACATAACTATCATTTTGTACCTATTAAGTGTATTTTTATCTTGCTAACAATACAACTTGTCAAGTAGAGAGTATTGAAGCTTTATATCTTGGTAGATTATCTTTTCAACTCATGTTTTGTGAGGGGTTTTAAATATTATAAACCTTCAACATAATCTTGTCTCAATTAGAAGACTCATTGATCTTTGTCTCTTTGTAGACTTTGATCATATCAAATGCTGCATTAAGAAAGATGGTAAGACTATTGCAAATGTTGTTGTGTAAATGCCCTCTGGCTAGTCTCCCGGACATTCCCTACACTTATTAACTTGCTAACAATGCATTCTTGTCTTATACGAAAGAATAAGCACGCACGCGCATGGGCTATCACACCTCCACAAATGGTATCATAGCTTGGGTGTCCTAATCCCGAGTCACAATTTCTCCCTGCACCCCCTCGTGTGCAACTCCTATTGGAGCATGGAATCTTGAGAAGAATGTTGAGATCTACAGAGAATCAAAGTCAGGTGAATGAATAGTGAGTAGAGAGTCAAAAGAAAGTGGGATATGAGGAGAATAAGGCGTGTAAATAGGGGGGGAGGGGGGGTTGCATGCAAAGAATTAAGTAGGAGACAAGCTTAGGATGGACCCTCGACCCCAGAACATATGCAAAGCACTATATTCTAATAGTGTTGTGGGCAATAACTCTTGTGTGTAAGAATCAAGACTTGCAAGCTATTTGTGCTTGTACACACACACACACACACACACACACACACACACACACACACACACACACACACAGAGGAAGCCCACAATGAGCATAATGGAGTGTGCAATAATATTGCAGATTGGGCAGCAAGTAGAGTCGCATCGAACAATGTTGAGATTGGGGTAGTGAGTAGACTCCAAAGTTGAGTGTGTGCTCTGCAATAGCTCGTAGCCTTTGACCTGTAGCATGCAAACCATGGCGAGTTAAGTATTTTATTTAATAAAAAAACAAGGGTGTGCTCACATCCACACACATTCGCTAGGGTGAAGAAGCTACAACCGACATTGAAAAGCAGAAAGATCATAAGATAAAACTTATTCCTGATAGTCAACCTCCTCATAAGGCACCCTACATACAAAATCCTCTTCAACAAAGAGGAATTTAAAGACAAGTAATTGAACTACTTGACAAAGGCTTGATACAACCTTCCAGTTTCCTGTTGGGATCCTTGTCTCGTTAGTTAAAAAGAAAAATAAAACCTATAGGATGTGCATAGATTATCGAGCATTAAATAAGGTGACTATTGAAGAATAGGTATCCCATTCCTCCTACTGATAAACTTGAGAGAGACACTATTTTTAGTAAGATTGATTTGAATTTTGGATAATGACAAATAAGAGTGCATGCATTGGCATTTGTAAGACTACATTTCAAACTCAAAGAGGTGATCATGAATTTCTTGTCATGCCATTTGATCTCACAAATGCACCTGCTACTTTTAGTTGCATAATGAATTGAATTTTATTATTCATCAATATTGTGTGATTATTTTCTTTGATGATATCCTTGCTTTTAGTAAAAGACATACATAACATAAAAAGCATTTGCATCTTGTTGTTAATAATATGCGTGCAAATCATTTGTATATAAATCTCGAGAAAAGTCCTTTCTTCCAAAATAAATTTGAATATCTTGGTCATATAGTCTCTGCTAATGGCATAAAGGTCAACCCTAAAAAGATTTTCACAATTTGAGATTGGTTCCTTAGCAAAGGGTTTATACAACCCAGTTCTTCACCATGGGCTTCTCCTATCCTATTAGTGAAGAAAAAGACGACAGTATGCACATATGCGTAGACTACCGTGGCTTAAATGCGGTTACAGTCAAGAACAAGTACCCATTGCCACGAGTGGATGAGTTGTTCGATAAACTCACTCATGCTCGCATTTTTACGAAAATAGACTTGTGGTCAGGTTATCACCAAGTCCACATTCGACTTGCTAATATACCCAAAACTGCATTTTGAACAAGGTTTGGACAGTACGAGTTTTTGGTGATGCCCTTCGGGTTAACCAATGTGCCCGCCACATTCATGACACTTATGGATAGTGTCTTGAAGACACTTGGGCAAATTTGTCATCGTTTTTCTTGATGACATTCTAGTCTACAGTGCTTCTGAAGAAGAACACTTACAACATCTCAGGCAGGTGTTCGAGTTGTTACGAACAAACAAATTATATGCCAAGGAATCTAAATGTGATTTTTTGAAAGAAGAAATTCACTATCTCGGGCATGTTATTTCAGCTAATGGGCTATATATGGATCAATCCAAAGTGGATACCATCCGAAAATGGCCTTCTCCTAAAAATCTGGAAGAGTTACAGATTTTCATAGGATTTGCAGGTTTTCACCGAAGGTTCATTAAAAACTATGTTGTTCCCATGACGGATCAACTAAAAGGCAAAGGTAAATAATCTTTTCAGTGGGGACCCGCTTAAGAACACAGTTTTGATACACTCAAGGATGCATTAGCTTTGAAACCATTCGTTTTGGCAACGGATGCCAATGACTATGCTATTGGAGCAGTCTTGTTACAAGACGGATGGCCAATTGCATTTGAAAGTAAGAAGCTTGATGCAGCTGAGCAGAACTACTCTGCTTATGAGCGCGAACTCTATGCAATAGTGTCTACCTTAAAAACATGGCGGCATTATCTGTATGGTGCTCAATTTGAGATTGTGTTTGACCATGAAAGCATCAAATGGTTTACACAACAAACGGATTTGAAGGATCGAAAAGCCAGGTGGGCCAATATTCTTCAAGAATATGATGCCAAGCTCAGGTATCGTAAAGGTCGATACAATGTGGTGGCTGACGCTCTAAGTCGTATGCCGGAGATCAATTCTCTCTTATTCACAGAACTTTGTAGTGAATTTTTTAATTTCTCTCAAAGGAAAATATGAGCATGACGAAGCATATTCCAAAGTGTGGAGCCATGTTCAAATGAGGGATCCTTCTCACTCTAATGATGGTAGTGTAACGTTAACCTCCACATCTAGTTCTCCTCTATTGAGTGATGACCTACAGTGATGGAAGCATTTCACCATTGACAATGGGTACCTACTCCATAAGGGGTGAGTTTGTGTACCGACGGACACAAACATTCGGCGCCAAATTCTCTATGAATGTTATGAAAGTCCAAGTGTAGGGCACCCGGGTATTAGAAAAACTTATGCTCTCGTATGACGACAGTTTTGCTGGCCAGGTCTACATGGCTTTGTTCAAGCTTATGTCTTGCATTGTGAAAAATGTCAAGTGAACAAAGCAAAGCGCCTGAAAGCAGGAGGACTCTTACATCGTTTGGAGATTCCCAATGGAAAATGGGAAAGCATCTCTATGGACTTTATCGTGGGTTTACCAGCCATGTACGAGGTCATGACTCGGTATGGGTGGTCGTAGACCGGTTGACTAAACTATGTAAGTGTATTCCAACCAAATCAATGATTAAGACACCAGAACTAGCCAAGTTATTTGTGGACAATCTATACAAGTTGTATGGTTTTCCAAGTAACATTGTCAGTGACCGTGATCCCAAGTTTAACAGTCACTTCTGGAGGGGCTGTGTTTAAACGATTGGGTACACAACTAAACCTCAGTACAACCGATCATCCAGAAACAGATGGTCGGACTGAACGAGTTAACCAAGTGCTAGAGGATATACTAAGAGCATATGTCAGCAAAAACAGTCAGATTGGGAAGAATACTTACCTATTCTCAAGTTTGCCTACAACAGTGCTAAGCATGTCACAACTGGATTTAGTCCTTTCATGCTCATGTATGGGTTTCAACCTAGGTCACCTGTTACGGTGGGGTTGGCAACTGAAAAACTCCAACAGGTTAAGGATATTCTCCAAGACCACATGGATATGCTGAAACTCGCTCGTTAGAATGTCCAACAAGCGCAGGATCGATGAGAAACGTTGGCAAGTTACCTTTGAGGAAGGGGAGGAAGTATTTTTACGTATGCCAGAACATTCCGAAAGTCTAAAAACTAGGCCAACACCTAAATCATCTCCCTGATATTGTGGGCCTTTCAAAATACTCAAGCGAGTAGGTGATCGTGCCTACAAATTATTGCTACCTACACATTCTCGTATTCATCCGGTGTTTCATGTAAGCCATTTACGTAAGTGGTTACATGGAGACGAGAATGTCATTGACCAACAGATTTGGTTGATTTCATTGAACCTCCTACCTTAGCGCATGAACCTGAACATCTTCTCGATTATCATGAGTTAGGTACACGTTATCATGTACGTCAACAAGGGAGATTCGACTTGAGGAAGGTGCCACTTGGGAAAACATTAGTGTTCTTAAGAAGAAATTTCCCACTTTTGTCTTTGAGAACGAAAAATCTTCTTAAGGGGGGAGTAATGTCAAGACACCGGCAAGGCCGGACTAGACAAGGGCAAGGCCGGGCTAGGTAGTGTGGAAAGGGAGTCCAACTAGGGCAAAGGGCTAGGGGCCATGCTATATAGTGGGTGGTTGGGAGGTGGACTCCTAGTGATAGCCGTTTTTCGGCTCTCCATAATTGCCATAGTAAGTTACTCCACCCTACCAAATTCACCCAAACGCTATGGCTATCCCTACCATTTCACTGTACATAGGCATGTGTGAGTTAGGGGGCTTTTCCCATATCTTCTTAAAAACCCTCAGCTAGCTAGTCACTGCGCTAGTTGAGCCAAAAAAATAAAAAATAAAAGTATATTATGGCCTCTTTGTGTGTAAATATTTCATTGTATATATGGCCTAAATATAGGGATTTTTTATAATTATTTTGGTATTTTATTTAAATATTTCTACTTAGGTGTGTGTTTTATTAAACCTATGTACACCTTCTTTCATCCTCTTACACCATAATTATATTTTTTGCCAATATGTACATACTCTAATCTCATATTTTTCCTTTATACAAATCACTCCCACATTTTACCCTCACCCTCGTGAAAACAAAAAATTGATTTCTACTCATTGGTTACGTTTATTATATTATTTACTTGCATACCTTTTCCTCTTTCACCCAAAATAATTCAAGGAGGGACCATAGCATATGATTCCAATATCTTTCCATATCCATAACTCCTCCATATTTTTATTATTATTTTTACTCATTATTCTAACACCATGTGCTCATTGAGCTAAAGTCCATAAATAGTCCATACACTAGTCCCACCATGTATATATTTCTTTATTCACCAATAATTCTCCTCCATGCATGGGTCAAGGGCAACTTGGATGCTTTGTATTATAATATGACAAAGGAGGGGCTCACTCTTGGGTGCATTGTACAAATTCAACAAAGGAGGGGGCCACTAAAAGACTTTTGCAGGCATAAAAACAGGCTTTTTGGTGAGAATTTTGGCACCTATCTCCACTCCGAATTTGGAGCGGTGGTCAAAAGAGAAAATGTAGCCCACGCTCTGAATAATCACCTCAAATTTTTTCATGATTTTTGGAGCTACCAGCGGTGAGCTATGATTTTTTGAGTGGACCCCAGTCTGCCCACTTTTCTCACAAGTAGCCCTTAGTCTTCTCTCACCCTTCCACACACCTACTCACTCTTACACATCCCTCCCTCTCCTTCCCTCACTCAAACCTGCAATTTCCATGGCTTCTCCCACCCTCTTCACCATTACCCTTCTCTCTCATCCCTATAGTTCTTTTATGAACCTCTACATACATACACCCTCTCCATGTCTCTCTCTATTGCTTCTATGTTACAATTTCATTTACCTCTCCTAAAAATATCTAAAATTCAGCATCTTAACCATGATAACTTCTGCAAATTGAGGATTTTTCATCAACAAATCCTCTTTTCATCGTGGTGGTCAACCGTGGCGGCGGCGTAAAGAAGCGAAGAAGACCAGCGGTCATTTTTTCCACAATCTACACAAGGGTGAGTTCAAGCTTCTTCAAAGCTTCACCATCTCAATGATTCTCTTTTAATTCACCCCTCTTCCTTCATCAAATAAACTCATCCTACCCATTGTAAATGTATCACTAACAATTCTAGTGATTATTACCACTAACAACTAACTTCTCTTGTAAAAATGCACCCACACTATCAACATATGGAGTAGGCAACCGCACAAGTAAACCAAATTCATTCACTCCCATGGAAGTTTCTCTCCTTTCACCACATCAATAATTCTCTTACTTGAGCCCACATCCATGTGACTCAAGAGAAAAGAGAGACCCCATTATCATTTGAAATTCATAAAAAGTCATAATCCTTGATCTTTCCTAATAAAATTGATTAGGCTTAATCCTAATCAAGGCTTCTAAAACCTATAAATAGAACCCATTCCTCCTTGTAAAAGACATCACTATACCATTGCACACTAGATTGAGCGTACCACACGCCAGTTCTATCTTGGTTGTAAAGAGAGAGTAAGCTTTCTATACACCATCACCTTGGTGCATAGAAAAGCTTGAGCTAGTTTGAGTGAGTGCGAGTAGAAGATATTCTTCCTACCATTGTTGTATCTACCCCAACATCAATGAATTGGTAGTTTTGGGTGCAATTTATGTCCAAAGGCTCACGCTTCTCCTCCAATTTGGCTTGGCAAACTCATTCAGCTTCATAAGGTGACTTGTTTCATTGAAGGTTGTTGTTTTGTTGCTTGTGATTCATTGGCTATTGTTTGGCTACCATTGTAAGAGGGTGGATGGTGAGAGGGCTCCCATAACCCTAAGACAATGTGCTAGTGATGCTATAACCAAATCTTATCACTTGATTCCGCAAGCTCTAAGTTCCTTTTTGGTGCAAAATATAAAATTGAAGCTAAGTTGTACACCATCTCTCTCTCTCTCTCTCTCTCTCTCTCTCTCTCTCTCTCTCTCTCTCTCGTGTTTTAGTGTGTTATAGTGTTCCATTGGTGTTAGGGTTAGTGTAAATTCCTTGCTTGTTTGTGGGTTGCTCTAACGATTCTCCTCTTTTGCGTCCTAGTTCGCTCTTAAACTAGGTGGTGCCCCTTGTGTAGTTGGGATATGGCTGTGGGTTTGTTGTTTTGGTTTGTGTTGTGTTGTGTCCCAGCCCCATTGAGCAACACGGGAGCCTTGAAGGGTGTCTAGAGGTTGCTCTTCTTGTTGCCCGCCCCGGACCGCCTCAATTATGGTGCCCCCACGGAGGACAGGCTTGTGTATATATGTTTTGTGAAGGTCAACCTTTAGCATAATCAAGTAGCTTACATGAATCACGAGAATTTGTATGATCCCTTCATTCCCATTGCAAGGCAAAAGGTACACATAATTGTTAGTACTAAGTTGCAATTTCAGCGAGTAATTCGTAGAATTTTAGGTCCTCTTAGGTTGGTAGAGATAAACGCATCAATAAATCCTTTTATTTTGCCTCTCATTAGGTACGACCTTAGTTTGGACGTCTATATTTTTGTTTTGTTTTAAGAATTAGGTCATGCATAGACCATGGATAATGGCCCAGGAATACAGGTTTTTCCCTTTCATTTCACTCCACACATTAGAGTAAACATTGCAATTAGTAGAAAAATCCATTTTCAACAACGTATGGTATTCATGTTTGGTGCCCAAAGAGTAGGAGAAATTCTCGCATCACCAAACCCTATCATTCTACCTCTTATTAATTATCATAGGTCATTTGATGTGAATATTTTTATTTTGTTGTAGAATAGATTGCAATTTAGAAAATATTATTGTGTAAATCTTTTAAAGAAAGAAAAAAAAAACGCATCACTTTGAAATCAATTCAATGTAGAGCCAACGCCAAATGTCTAGATATCCTCTTTTCTTTGGAGAGCCTGGAGAGGGTGCATAATTATTTCTAGCGAATTTCAAGATGTCTTGCCGTATCAAGAGGATAGTAACTGATCAAGAACGTGTAGAAATGTTTGAGGTGGTCCTTAGGAAAGATGCTAGCACTTGGTTTGACTCTTTGCCTGAGGAAGTTAAAGGGAATTACACGGAAGTTTTGAATCGTTTCAATAAATACTTCTTTGATCCCCAAAACACTCAAAAATTATGGCAAGACATTGTTTCTCATAAGCAAAAAGACTTAGATGACTACTACTTGTACAAGCAAGAGTTCCTACGTCTTTGGGCTCTATGGATATGAAATGTTGCTAACCCTGGTGATGGTGCAGAATTTCTAAAGAAGGAGAGGTTCATAGCCGGACTCTTTCCTGACCTTAAGGTAAAAGTTGAGGCAGGTGCACCTGCTACCTTTGATGCAGCTGAAACTAGGGCTGCTGAGAAATATAGGAAACTCAAGTGCTTAAGGGGGGAGGTTCCAATAGAAGGTCTTAGACCCAAAGGTAAGTCACAAGCATCAACATCTAAGAAGCTTCCTGAGGTAACGGCGGAAGTGATTGAGAAGTTAAATGAATCTTTAAGCAGCTTGTCAATTCACCTTGCACAAGCCGTAGGTCCAAAGGGACAAGCAAAGAAGTCTGAAGAGCGAGACCCACGACCTAGGAGAGTCTTGCAATGTTGGAATTGCGGTGAGTCTAGACATGGGATGTATAATTGTCCTTGGCCCTGTGGGGAGCCAGGGAGACCTAACTTGAATTACCCAGTGATGAATGCAGGTGAAGGAACTAATCAGCAACCACGGCTTATACAAAGGCCAAATGGAGCAAGACCACCTCCACAAGGAGTGGAAGGAGTTCCACCTTTGCGAGACCCAAACGTGCATGTGGTAGAGGTGACAAATTCAAGAGAGGTTGACATGGAAGCAAATGGCATCAAGCGTGGCCGAGGGAAAGGTAAGGAGAAAGAAGGAGTTACATCACAAAGTGACCATGGATAAGAAAAGAAGGCAAAGGAGACCAAGGAAGCCAAGAGGACTCGACGTCGTATCAACCTCCAAGACTTTCCTCTTGGACATGGAATGGCTCCATACAACCTGTTGGAAGACATGAGAGGTAAGGGTCCTGATATCTCATGGCCTCAATTTCTTGCATTATTTCCACAAGTTAGGAGGGATTTAACAAGGGCAGTTAGCACTAGGAGAAAGGTAAAAGAGAGTGTGCCTGTTGTAAAAATTGCACAAGCTGAAATGAATGAGGACATTACACCTGTGCTAGATTGTTACATAAAAGGGAGATTGGTTAGGAAAGGTCTAGTGGATGGGGGTGCACAAATTTTCATCATGACAGAGGGACTCATGCAAAAACTAGGCATGCACATCCATGAGACACCTGAAATTAAGGTCAAGATGGCAAACAATAGCAAGGCTAGGTGCGTAGGCATTTGTAAAAATGTTTTTGTGGAGGCCTTTGGCATTAAGAAGGCAGTGGATTTCTATGTCATGTCTACCAAAGGAAATGGTTACCCATTTATCCTAGGGAGACCATGGCTAATGAAAATGCGAGCTTTGCAGGATTGGGAGAGTGGAAAGCTAATTTGCAGGAACGACAATCATAAGAAGGTTGTCTTTGACATGAAGGAGCAACGCCAAGAGGAGCTCCATGAAGAATCATCTCAAAGTGAGACGGAAGAAGGTTGGACCGATAACACTTCATAAGAAGAAAGTAGCGGCAACATTACTGAGGAGGAGTCTTCCATCGAAGTCATGGGGGTAAGGTTTAAGCCAACCAACCAAGAGACCTCTTGTCAAGGTTTGGAGTAGGTAGGTTCCCAAGAGAACCAAAAAGTGGAAGATGAAAGAATGCTAGAAGATATGCTATCTACAACACTTACAAAGGATGAAAGAGAGGAGTTCAAATGTGTGCTAAGGAAATTTCCTAGGCTTTTTGCTAAAGACTACACCGATGTGCGTGGAGTAGATGTTGCTCAACACAAAATTGAGTTGAAGCCAGAGGCCACACCTAAGGCTCAGAAGCTACGAAGGCTAGGAGTCATCAAGGAGCAGGCTTTACTCAAGGAGGTAAGAAAGCTTCTAGCAGCAGGTTTCATTTATCCAGTGGAGAATTCAGAGTGGGTCTCTCCCGTTGTTGTCACTCCTAAGAAAAACAGAAAGTGGAGGGTGTGTGTGGATTACCGTCCACTCAATGAGGCAACAAAAAGAGATCACTTTCCCCTCCCATTTCAGGATGAGATACTAAATGAGGTAGCTGGTCATGAGAAGTACACTGTGTGTGATGGCTACTCAGGCTACTTTCAAATAGGTATCGCATTGGAAGACCAATTGAAAACAACCTTTATCACTCCTTGGGGTTGTTATGCTTTTAGAGTCATGCCATTTGGTCTGACAAATGCTCCTGCAACATTCCAACGTTTCATGAACATGGTGTTTCAAGCATTCTTTGGAAAGTCAATTAGGGTGTTCATTGATGATTTCTGCATTTATAGCTCAAAATCATTGCATCTACAAAGGGTAGAAGAAGGTTTAAAGAAGCTCTACGACATGGGAGGTCAACTCAACCCCGACAAGTGCCACATAGGTGAGGATGAAGTGATCTTGCTCGGTCACAAGGTTTCCTATAAAGGCATTGAGGTGGATCCTTCAAAGTCAAAGGCTCTTATTGAGCTCCCATCACCGAAGAGTCTTAAGGAGGTCATCTCTTTCATTCAGAAGGTGAAGTATATGTCACGCTTCATTCACTTAGCCTCGGAATTGCTTCATCCTTTGCAAAAGTTGACACAACAAGTAGAATTTGCATGGTCTGATGAGCTTGAAGAGTATTTTTGTAACATTAAAGTCATTTTGTCAGAGCTACCAACACTCATGCCTCCTTGTTGGGAGTACACATTCTTTGTTAGCTCTAGTGTTGGAAGGGAAACAATTGGTGCTGTGTTGCTACAACAAGATCCCCACAGTACAAGGATGCGACCCATCTACTTTGCTAGTAGGGTCATGAATGCTTTGGAGAGAGACTACACAGAAGCAGAACTCATGATGCTTTCTCTCATGTTTGCGGTGAGAAAGTTTAGATCCTACCTGCTACCAAAACCTTTTGTAATTCTCACTGCAGAAAATTTGTTCCCTTGGGTGTCATCTCAAATGAATCTTAGTACTAGGATCTCAAAGTGGATTATGGAGTTGCAAGAGTTCCAATACTCTTTCAAGGTAGAAGATAGTGTGCGTGCACAATTGGCAGGGATTCTCACTTATAGGGTACATGAGAAGGAAATTAAGGTGCCTCAAGTAAAGACCCTACCATTGCCACCACCAAAAAGTATTCCCAATGCTTTTACCTTGTTCTTTGATGGAGCTTTTCGACGAGCCACAGGGAAAGCAGGGGGAGGGCTAGTGTTGCTCAACCCAAGTGGAGAGGTGGTCATGAAAGAGAAGGTCAATCTACCAGGTTCAACTAGCAACAATGAAGCAAAATACGACACACTACTTCATGGTTTGAAGATGTGCATTGGCCAAGGGATAAAACATCTCATGGTAAAGGGAGATGCACTTCTCATTGTTAAACAGATTTTAGGCATTTGGGCATGCAAGAATGAAAGCTTAAGGACAAAAGTTCATGCCATTCGTAGGATGTTTGATCAGTTTGAAGAAGTGCAACTATATCATATTCCGAGGAAACAAAATGAAGATGCCGATTTACTTGCACAACAAGCAGTTACATGTGTTGAGAGAGAAGTGCAGGTCATCATGGTGGCAGCAGCTGTCAAACAACCGAGATACCAGGGATTGGAGTCATTGGCTCCCATTATTGGCTACATTTTGGAGGGTGAGTTTCCACAAGACTTCACGAAGGCTCAGAAGAGGAGACTCATGAAGAAGGCAAGTTTCTATCTCTTTCTAGAAGGCTCCCTCTATCAAAGAGGAAAGGATCAAGTGTGCAGAAGAGTACCAACTATCGAGGAAATTCCAGCCATTCTAAAAGGTTTGCATGAAGAGGCATGTGGTGGTCATTTTGCCCAAGAATCAACTGTGAAGAAGATTTTGCTTGCGGGGTATGTTTGGCCAAGCTTGCATGTGGATGTTCAACATTGGTGTAAAAGCTGTCACAATTGTTAGATAAATGGAAATAGAAGGTTGGTGCATGGCCCGAGGCAAATAGTGCTTGCAAATGGACCCTTTGAAAAGTGGGGCATTGATGCTATGGGTCCTCTGCCTAGGACAAAAAATGGTAAACTCTACATTCTAGTGGTTGTAGACTATATGACTAGGTGGGTGGAAGCTCAAAGTGTGGCAAGAGTGAATTAGAGGACAGTTAGCAAGTTTGTGTACAATCACATTTGTTGCAGATTTGACACACCTTTGGAGATTGTTTCTGATAATGGTCCAGGGTTTAGGAAGGGCTTGCTCAAAGAAGTTTGTGAAGAGCTTCACATTCTACATCGTCAATAGCACACCATACTACCCACAGTCAAATGGTTTGTTGGAGAAGGCTAATGGTGTCATTGCAGGAATCATTAGAAAGATGGTGCAAAACAAGACAAAATTATGGGATGATTTCTTGGATGGTGCCTTGTGGGCATATCGAACCACATATAGGGAAGCCACGGAATTCACACCATTTCACTTGGTCTATGGTCAAGAGGCTTTGCAGCCTATCGAGCTCAACATTCCAACAATGCGACTTCATGGCAAAGGAGCACAAGATGATCAAGAGGTATGGATGGATCGACTTCTTACGTTAGTGGAGCTTGAGTGGAAAAGAGAAGCAGCATATGAGTGCTACAAGAGGAAAGCCACACAAGCGAAAGAAACACACGACAAGAAACTGAAGGACAAAGGCATCAAGGAAGGAGAGCTTGTGCTAAGGTATGACAATCGACTTGACAATCGTTTTGATGCCAAGTTTGAAACTAGATGGCAAGGGCCATACATAGTCAAGAAGGCTTTCAATTCTAGTTACTATCAGCTTATGGACTTGAATGGTAAAGAGCACTCCAGGAAGGTAAACGGGTATCGCTTGAAGCCCTATTTGAGTCGCCTTCTACCAAAGGATCTACCAAAGATCTGTCCAAAGGCCGCTGTCTCATTTCTCGTCAAGGACTCTGAAGCACTCTCTTTGGAAAAGATGCTCTATGATGGTACATGAATATACCATCATACTGGGGGAGGGCTAATGATAGCCGTTTTTCGGCTCTCCATAATTGCCATAGTAAGTTACTCCACCCTACCAAATTCACCCAAACGCTATGGCTATCCCTACCATTTCACTGTACATAGGCATGTGTGAGTTAGGGGGCTTTTCCCATATCTTCTTAAAAACCCTCAGCTAGCTAGTCACTGCGCTAGTTGAGCCAAAAAAATAAAAAATAAAAGTATATTATGGCCTCTTTGTGTGTAAATATTTCATTGTATATATGGCCTAAATATAGGGATTTTTTATAATTATTTTGGTATTTTATTTAAATATTTCTACTTAGGTGTGTGTTTTATTAAACCTATGTACACCTTCTTTCATCCTCTTACACCATAATTATATTTTTTGCCAATATGTACATACTCTAACCTTATATTTTTTCTTTATACAAATCACTCCCACATTTTCACCCTCACCCTCGTGAAAACAAAAAATTGATTTCTACTCATTGGTTACGTTTATTATATTATTTACTTGCATACCTTTTCCTCTTTCACCCAAAATAATTCAAGGAGGGACCATAGCATATGATTCCAATATCTTTCCATATCCATAACTCCTCCATATTTTAATTATTATTTTTACTCATTATTCTAACACCATGTGCTCATTGAGCTAAAGTCCATAAATAGTCCATAACTAGTCCCACCATTTATATATTTCTTTATTCACCAATAATTCTCCTCCATGCATGGGTCAAGGGAAACTTGGATGCTTTGTATTATAATATGACAAAGGAGGGGCTCACTCTTGGGTGAATTGTACAAATTCAACAAAGGAGGGGGCCACTAAAAGACTTTTGCAGGAATAAAAACAGGCTTTTTGGTGAGAATTTTGGCACCTATCTCCACTCCGAATTTGGAGCGGTGGTCAAAAGAGAAAATGTAGCCCACGCTCTGAATAATCACCTCAAATTTTTTCATGATTTTTGGAGCTACCAGCGGTGAGCTATGATTTTTTGAGTGGACCCCAGTCTGCCCACTTTTCTCACAAGTAGCCCTTAGTCTTCTCTCACCCTTCCACACACCTACTCACTCTTACACATCCCTCCCTCTCCTTCCCTCACTCAAACCTGCAATTTCCATGGCTTCTCCCACCCTCTTCACCATTACCCTTCTCTCTCATCCCTATAGTTCTTTTATGAACCTCTACATACATACACCCTCTCCATGTCTCTCTCTATTGCTTCTATGTTACAATTTCATTTACCTCTCCTAAAAATATCTAAAATTCAGCTTAACCATGATAACTTCTGCAAATTGAGGATTTTTCATCAACAAATCCTCTTTTCATCGTGGTGGTCAACCGTGGCGGCGGCGTAAAGAAGCGAAGAAGACCAGCGGTCATTTTTTCCACAATCTACACAAGGGTGAGTTCAAGCTTCTTCAAAGCTTCACCATCTCAATGATTCTCTTTTAATTCACCCCTCTTCCTTCATCAAATAAACTCATCCTACCCATTGTAAATGTATCACTAACAATTCTAGTGATTATTACCACTAACAACTAACTTCTCTTGTAAAAATGCACCCACACTATCAACATATGGAGTAGGCAACCGCACAAGTAAACCAAATTCATTCACTCCCATGGAAGTTTCTCTCCTTTCACCACATCAATAATTCTCTTACTTGAGCCCACATCCATGTGACTCAAGAGAAAAGAGAGACCCCATTATCATTTGAAATTCATAAAAAGTCATAATCCTTGATCTTTCCTAATAAAATTGATTAGGCTTAATCCTAATCAAGGCTTCTAAAACCTATAAATAGAACCCATTCCTCCTTGTAAAAGACATCACTATACCATTGCACACTAGATTGAGCGTACCACACGCCAGTTCTATCTTGGTTGTAAAGAGAGAGTAAGCTTTCTATACACCATCACCTTGGTGCATAGAAAAGCTTGAGCTAGTTTGAGTGAGTGCGAGTAGAAGATATTCTTCCTACCATTGTTGTATCTACCCCAACATCAATGAATTGGTAGTTTTGGGTGCAATTCATGTCCAAAGGCTCACGCTTCTCCTCCAATTTGGCTTGGCAAACTCATTCAGCTTCATAAGGTGACTTGTTTCATTGAAGGTTGTTGTTTTGTTGCTTGTGATTCATTGGCTATTGTTTGGCTACCATTGTAAGAGGGTGGATGGTGAGAGGGCTCCCATAACCCTAAGACAATGTGATAGTGATGCTATAACCAAATCTTGTCACTTGATTCCGTAAGCTCTAAGTTCCTTTTTTGTGCAAAATATAAAGTTGAAGCTAAGTTGTACACCATCTCTCTCTCTCTCTCTCTCTCTCTCTCTCTCTCTCTCTCTCTCTCTCGTGTTTTAGTGTGTGAGATTGTTCCATTGGTGTTAGGGTTAGTGTAAATTCCTTGCTTGTTTGTGGGTTGCTCTAACGATTCTCCTCTTTTGCGTCCTAGTTCGCTCTTAAACTAGGTGGTGCCCCTTGTGTAGTTGGGATTTGGCTGTGGGTTTGTTGTTTTGGTTTGTGTTGTGTTGTGCCCCAGCCCCATTGAGCAGCACGGGAGCCTTGAAGGGTGTCTAGAGGTTGCTCTTCTTGTTACCCGCCCCGGACCGCCTCACTAGGTTCTATTTTTCCTTGTTTAACACAGCGCCCGCATTCACATACGGCAAGGAGATGGTGGAGTATACAGATGCTCACACTTACCTTGGAGTGGTTTTTAGTGGACCAACATTTTCATAGAGGAGAGCAGTAGAGACTAGATTGACCAGAGCCCATTTGGCATTGGGTAGATTGGAGAGGATGTGTTCACACAGGTTCAATTTCAGGAGCCTCGGACGAAGCTCTGGCTCCTTGACACTTTGGTGGCTTCTGCATTGCTCTATAGAGCTAAGATTTGGGGGCCTTCATTGGATCATCATGGAAGAATAGGTCGTACTGATGGGTGGGGGGACATGGAGAAGCCCCTGATCTTGATGATCTCGCGGCTTATTAGAGCCAAGGCTTCAGTACCACGTGCCATTATCCGAGCAGAGCTAGCGGCCCCCCACTAGTGGTTGAGGCGCTCACTAGATCTGTCTCCTTCATACATTGTATGTGAGAACTTCCGAGAGACAGATATGCCCGCCTTGCACTTAAGTCCTCTCGACAGTTAGTCATGCAGGGAGATACAACATGTTGGTATGGGGAGATGACATTATGGTTCCGGGCGCATGGGTTCAATATAGTCAGATTTCCCTCCTTCTAGTACTCACTAGATGCACCCACCCTGACTCTTACACAGTCCGAGATCACCAGGCTCACCCGCCAGGACCTGACTCAGCTAAACGCCAGGAGGACATGGATACAGCAAGCACAGGCGCCGGGCACAAAGATGGGTTTCTACAGAGAACATCTTCTCCAGCTTACAGCAGAAGGTTTTGTGACGAGGCCCAGATACATGGACACCCACTTGTCTCATGGGATACGGTGTGCTATTGGCCAGATACGCACATCTTCACACCAGCTGTGGATCGAGACTGGGAGATACATCGGAGTACCAGCAGAGGCCAGGACATGCCTCCTGTGTGACATGGAGCCTGAGAGAGAGTTACACTACACATGCCACTCTCCCATCTACTACGAGATATGAGGCCGCTTCCAGCGCTTGTTCAGAGAGGGCTTTGGACTACTGCCCACAGTCATGAGGTACGAGTATCAGAGATGCATGGGTTTGTTTCTGCTCGAGCTGCGTACACAGAGAGAGCCTGCTAAGAGGAGAGGCCAGCCAGTCTCAGAGACACATCACAGACTTCTTTAGAGCAGACATGAGACACCCAGAGGAGCTAGTACTACAGCAGATCTTGTCGCCTCACATCAGAGGCCCACTCACTGACCAAGCAACTGAGTTGGGGAGATCCATAGGGTGTCTGTGGAGGACTACACAGCATCGACGGAGGCTACATCAAAGGATTCAGATCACTTTGGCCCGACACGTACGACGCCCGGTCAGAGTGCTGACCATGGAGGAGATTGATGACATCCGCCAGTGACCAATGCTCGATCTCTTGTGACTTGTGATTTAGCTATCCCAGCTAGCTGCTTAGTTTACACCTACCAGCTTAGGATTTCATAGTATTTCATTTTCTTACTCTGACTTTGTATTAGATTCACCACATTATAACGCTCTGGTCTCATAGGTCATTTTGGCCTTTTGAAGACATTAATATAACATTTATAGCATCTCTCTCTCTCTCTCTCTCTCTCTCTCTCTCTCTCTCTCTCTCTCTCTCTCTCTCTCTCTCTCTCTCTCTCTCTCTATGTGTGCGTGCGTGTGTGCGCGAATGTGTCATCGAGCAGTATGACTCACATTGACTTTCTCTTTGTACGAGTATGTTATTGGCGATCAGTGGGTGGACCTATGGGTGCTCTCAGTCTCTAGGTGCCACTCTCTAAGTCTCTCACTTTCTTCCTCGTCTTATCTCTCCGAATCGAAGTGCAAGTGGCATCTCTCTCTCTCTCTCTCTCTCTCTCTCTCTCTCTCTCTCTCTCTCTCTCTCTCTCTCTCTCTCTCTCTCTCTCTCTCTCTCTCTCTCTCTCTCTCTCTCTCTCGTAATGTGCACATGCAACTTTCGTGCCCTGCATTCGATGAAAAAGGGCGCTCCAGCTGAGCAAGGCCCACCACGCCCCTGTACGCAGAGAAACGGGTAGCCACCGTTGCTACCGCAATGGAACCCCCCCTTCATCATGTTCACCAAACGTTCCTTGCATTCGTATGGCGGGAGCCAGCCTGAATCACTTGGAGGTCTGCAAAAGCTGCTACACACTAATGTGGAGCTCCCTGGTTCCTCCTCGCTCTACACCTTGAACAATACATCAATTGCAACAAACGCTGGTTGAAAACCCTCATGTGCGCAACGTGACGATCGGCAGGGTGTGTTCATTTTTCCATCAAATGCACGATTGATCGTCTCATGTGCGCTTTACATCTCTCTCTCTCTCTCTATTCCTTGTCTTTGGCAAAACTCTAAGCCTCTCTCTACACAGTGCCTCATAGCCCACTATCAGGCACTCACAAAAGAAGGGGTAGATTTGTCGCCATGCGACGGCAAAAATCCCTCCTCCCTTTATATATTAGAAGATAGATTTTATCTCCTCAAATACAACATTTAACTTCTCAAGCACTATTACGAGGTGAAGTATTCACAAGGGCCTTCAAAAGGCAAAAAGGTGACTATTGAGGGGTCATGAGAGTTAAAAATCTTTTTTTAGAAGGTAAAAGCTCATAATGATATGTACACGAAAGAGAGAGAGAGAGAAGGTACTATTTAAAAAAAAACTTTTATTTAGTCCTTAATGGAAAGTTGTGAAATTTAGTTTACTTCTTAAGCAGTGTTTGAAAAAAACCGGGGTTTAGTGCATTTTTTACTGGTTAGATTTGCAAAATCTTGGTTAGATTATGAGATGGCCTTGACAAACATCTATAAATATTCATGAGTTTTAATATAAAACTTCGACAAATTTTTTAATTTTTTGACCTAATATTTGACAAACTTTCAAGTTTGCCCTTAATTTCTTTGGTTAGAAAAACACTTTTGGCAAGTCTTATTCTTAAATTTAAAATGATTTGTGGTTTTCAAAAGTTTTTCAAGAATTATCATGTTCAAACTTCAAATCATTTGTTGCCTCCTTTCCAAAATAAAGTAAACTAGTACGGCCGGCCGTCTTCGTCGGTCTCTCTCTCTCCCTCTTTATCGCGTGCAAAGGGGCTTGCTTTGTTTTGGACTTTAGCCTTCAAGTCGTAGATTGCGACACGTGTAAAGGGCTCCCCATTCCGCCAAATTATGTCAGTAGATGTAGCATTGGGAAAGATCAAGTGAAAGGAGTTCCTGTTTGCCCTGATTGAATAGAACCCCTAACTAAGAATGTAATTTTGATCACCCCAAGTTTTGTATCTACTGACCGAAAGCTGACTATATCCCAAGTGGGAGCCCTTTGTATCTTTTCTCCTTCTTCTTTAATATAAATCTGCTCGCACCTTTTATGGTTTAATAAAAAAAAAAAAATTCTCTTCAATGCTCTTCAAGGTTTTCAAGACTTTTAAGGCTCCTTTGAGGGACACTTGTCGAACTCCAAAAATTGGACCACCTTTAGGATTCATCCATATGGATACTAAGGCTTTAGAGGCCAAAAAGAACTTGAACTTTTAGTCCAGAAAGAAGGTTCCTAACGTGACAGAATCCTCAAGACCGATCAGTTCAGTTAGCGCGTTCAGACTCTTGAGGATGTTTCGTTCGGCGCGTCTTCGGAAGACTTTCAATTCTTTGGCGGTCAAGCAACACCACCCCCAGCCTTCTGTCTTAAAACCAAAGCTCGCCATCGCACATCTCTCGCTCATTCCTTATGCACCACTCAACCTTTCCTACAACCCAACTGTTCATCACCTCTTCAATATTCTTTGTAAAATTGAATTGCAGCTGGATTTTCTCTTCGATCCCTGCACAATAGGCAATCCGTGCGATATAGCATCTTGGTCCTCACTCGAGAGCATTTCAACCTGAATCTTTATTGCTGTGGGTTGGTTGCGAAACGATCGATATGAATACTAATTTGGAGGCTGCTCTTCGCCGATGTGTGGAAGACTTGCAGCTGAAGGATGGATCTGTGCGCAATGGAGTTGTGGCAGAAGAGAAGAAGAGTCCCCGCCACGGAGTAAGCCAAGGTAAGCAAGTACAAGGGCGCATATCCAAGAAGCAACGTCATCGGCGAAGCAGCAAGGGGGCAGTCAAGATCCTTCCTGCAGATGAGGGCAACTTCAAAGCTGTCGTGTTTGAGCATACATGTTATATGCCCTCTCCCCTTGCTGATTGCGCTGCTGTAATGGAACCCACAAGCTCTCCCCTCGCCGATTGCGCTGCTGTAATGGAAACCACAAGCCCTCTGAGCCTTGAAAGTAACTCAAGCGTTTGGACATGGGGATCTCTGCCGGAAGCTGCAGGAAGCTCTATGTCTCAACCGGCAAGCCCCAAAACCCCTACTAGTCTCCCTTCTAACATGGGCTTTTTGTCACAACCTACGAGCCCCCTTTCACATTCAAGGCCTACCTCTTTTTCTCTCTCCCCTTCACATGAAGCTCCCTTGGATGCTGTTTTTGTAAATAGGTCAGCGCAAGCCTGTCCCCAGCTTAGATCATCTGACAATCTTCAACATGCAGCATCTCACTCTAATTTCAGCTCTAGCTGTAACTTTAGCAGTACCCCCTACCCTAATGATCTGCAAGGTGATGACAACCAAGCTGGCTGGCCCCAGGGCGCATTCCCTTCCGTCTTCGCAGACTTGGAAGGCAGAGCGTAATTCCTGCATCTTCCCAATACTTTGTTTAGAGGGGTAATCTAATTAATTAATCTAGATACATCTCCAGTACACTTTGTAAATTTTCATACTAGGCTATACATTCATTGTAGTCATCAAATCAAGCTGACAATCTGCAAATCTCAAACTGCAGTGTTTCACCCATTGCTTGGCAAAGTAGGGCCTTGCAAAGTGTCATGCAATTCACTAGCCATTCCTGTATCTCGATACACCATTTGTAATTTTGATTGTCTCCTATGATCAAGGCTTTTTGTCGTATAAGAAATCATCAATTTTTTTCAATCATGCCATTTATTCCAATAACAAGTTCTTAATGTAGGAATTTTCACTCCAGAAGAATGTCACAAGTTCTTAGTTGGTAGATAACATAATGATATGCTATGCTCCAAATTAAAACGTATCAAGAAACATGTAAATGTCCAGCATGTATGACGCTGAATCGGCGAATTAGTCACCCACTAACAATTCACTGATAGAATTACAGAAAGAAACCTCACCTCAAAACCAGCCAATACCTCAATGCTAGTGACGCACTCTGTTACAGCATTGCCTGAGCATTTGCGGCCTCTTGAGCTAGCAATTTCTAGCAACACCATTTGAAGCACAAATTTTTGAAATTGGCTTTCAAAACTGTGTGTCAGCAAACGTGCTATTCAAAGTTCAGACAAAATTTGCAAGCATGAAGTTTTAGTGTATTTCCTCATGCCAAACACTAGCGTCATAGGATGCATCGAAATATAGGATTCAAGGGATCCTTCTAGGGAGACGTTGTAGCAACGGTCTAATCACAACCCACACAAAATTATCAATCGGTGGACCGGCAACTCGGCTAGCGCCTCTTCCTCCATGCGAGGGCTATTCAAGTTCAGAAAATCCAGCAGGTACGTGCAAGAGTACAGCTTCCTCCCGATGAAAAGTCTTTCATAAACATTATGATGCCAACGTGTTAAGATTTAATTATATCTTACGATCACTTTTTTCACGGATGCAAGCAGACGGTGGATGTATGCCAAATGTGTTAAGATTTGATTATATCTTATGATCACTTTTTTCACGAATGCAAGCAGACGGTGGATGTATAAGGTGCAGATGATACCTTGCATGAGGCTAATATTACTTCAATGGCACCACTGAAACTTGCCATAGTGTAAATTAAGAAAAAATCTACAAGATAGCCCGACGAAACATTTGACATGCTTGCTGCCACAAAGGGCCTGTTTTACTCGAGCCGACTTCCTCTAGCCTCTATTTAATACACAAGTCGACTGATAATATACCATACAGTTCTATTTTCAGCTGAAAAGACTTTTAGACAAATATTATAACTTCGCAAAAGTAGCAAGATAAACCCCAAGAGCCGACAAGCCGGCGGCACCTGCGGCCTGTGTTCATGAAAATTTGCCATAAAAATGCCCAGCTTGAAAATTTGCTAGTACATCCAAAGGAGCATACATGCTTGAAGCAAATGAGGCTTGTCTTCAAAAGACATTTGAATGCTTTACAACAATCATCCTACAAAACAAAATGAGGACACTTCTATGTTACAAAGGATTGTAACCATTCTGACAGTGACTAATATACTACAAACGTTATTGCGAACGATGGCACTGCTTTCACGAATGAGGGATACAAGCCTTGTATAAGTCTACAAACCCCTCCCCTTGAAGCATTATTTTTTGTTGTATCCAAAACATTCCTGTGTGCAGTTTCTTCCAGAATTGTACCATACCAAGGGTGTCATTTCAAACACCCTACCTGTTCAATAGAACCTTCACAAATGTGCATACAATACTTTGAACTAAAGGATTGCAACGTATTCTCTCACCTGAAACCTTTTCTTAATGACATCTAATGTACAAGAAGTTTTGGTCAAATTCTCACAATAATTCCCACATTGTGACTTACCTCAACATCACGAGCTTCTCTGAGGGAGGCACCACATACCTAGCTAGGTACGATTGGGGGCAGGGGACTGCCGGCCAGGTGGGGGGGCCGGTGGTCCCTGCCCCCAATCGTACCTAGCTAGGTATGTGGTGCCTCCCTCAGAGAAGCTCGTGATGTTATGCATTGTATGAAAAACATTGAAAAAGACTCCTTTTTCCTACATGAGAATATTTCTAAATCTTCTTGTGATGGATCACACCATAATTTTGCAGTAATACCAGTTGCAAGTCCACATCCAAAAAGCTGCATTCAAGACAAGTCTTCTGTAGAACCTTGCACTCTCTTCGTATTCCAATCCTACAACAAGAGCAACAATGGCAAGAAGCTCACTCGTTAAATGTAAGGCAAAACTACACCTTTTTCCCATCCTCATAGCTCACTAATATTCTTTTGCACCCAGATACCTCAAAAATAGATTGCATCTTAGACAAAGATAGATCCTACACGTCCTGCTCGAAGCTGTCGTCCTTGCAAATGGTCTCTTCCTTGCCCTGGCATCCTGCTCACTTGGTTATCTTCATGTCCAAGTGACCTCTCTCCCTTGTTTTGGCTTGCTGTCGCTGCAGCTGGTGTTTGCCCCCTCACATTCTATATATGTGAGATAGCTGCAAAGCCCCATCTCCCACATCTCTCGCTCTCTCTCTCCCCTTTTCCTCTGTTGCTGATGGCTATAGCTGCCCAGCCCATTTTTGTTGCTCTCTAGTTCTTGCATTTTCCTTTCTGTTTGGCTATTTCTCCCGTATGCGGCTTCTTTCTTTGTGCTCTTTTGATTTACTAGCGTTAAGAGACGGTCGATCTATTTTGTTTTGTTTTTGTTTTTTACCGCGCACATTCCACGTTGTTCACATCATAGAACACCAATAAGTGTTCCCTAGAGTTAACGGCCTAGGATCATTTTGGCGGTCATACACCATATTATGGTCACCTCTCAAATCAATTTCCAACAAGGGGATAAGAGGAATTCTAAGCCCATGGAAATTAAAGAGCGAAATGAGCTTAGAGGGAAAGGCAACTCTAGCAACAACAATAAAAAAGCTAAGAGAAAGGAGTCTACAAAGGTAAGAATAGACTCTTTCCTGAAGAGCTAGAACGTTATCGCAAAGATGCTTCCAATGTGGGGAGCAAGGATATGTTTATCGTGCTTGTCCCAAAAGGAATGCGCACGATGAGCCACCTTGAGCTTCTATGGTTAAAGCCCCAAAAGAGAATGCTCATTGCAAATGACTTTCATTTTTTCTAAGCTAGGAAAAAAAGACATGTACATAGATTCTTATGAGTTGGATAACACCATATCCCTTATAAATAAGCATGCTTTTGATAAGTTAATGAAAGACTCTAGTTACATGTACATGATTTTTGTTAGAAAGTCTATAAATGATTCTAATGTTTTAATCAATAACAATAAATAAGATGGCAATAAAGAGGAATTAGAGTTGTCTAAATTCCTAAATGGATTCCAAAAATGTTTTTATTGATGATATCCCCAGTGAGTTATCTTCCGACCATGCAATAGAGCTTCTACCAGAAAGCTCATCGACTAATAAGCCTCCTTATTGAGTTTCATAAGATCAACAAGAGGAGATCATGAGGCAAGTGCATCAACTGGTAGGTATTGAGAGAGAATAAACTTTCTATTGATCAAAAGAAAAGAGAAATTTTCTTCCAAGAGATTCAATACTTAGGTCACTTTATCTCTCAAGATGGCATCCGTATGGATCCACAAAAGGTAGAGGTAATAAAAGGATGGCCTAATCCAAGGACTCTACATGAGCTACGAAGCCCTATAGGTATGAGTGCATACTGTAGACGCTGCATAGGAACTAGAGTGCTTCGTTAGGTGCGTTCGCATTGAATGAAGATTGAGCAAAATATTGGAAACTATATATGCCATTTCAACCATTCTCAAATGAATAAAAATTGATTATTTGATGCTATTAATTATGTCTAAGATATTTATTAATTAGGAGGAGAGACGTGAAAATGGAGAGAGAGAGAGAGAGAGAGAGAGAGAGAGATTTTATCAAAGCATGTTAGATTTTTTAACCTGAGAGTGTGTTTGGGATACATATTGTCATGGTTCAAAGGTGTCCTCACAAAAATGGAATACCGATTGTATCGGTATCTTGCGCGTACAACAAGATGCACACGTATGTGATTGCATCTGGAGAGAGGCCCCCGCTTTGCATCCCTTGAAAACAACCAAGAGCTTTCTGGCCGTGCTTCTGTTGTACATATCCCGCAATTAGTTAATGCAATTCCGAATAGTAAGCTCCTCAATCACTTGCAAAAAACAGCACAGAGCTCCCGTTGTGGCCATTGTTAGGCATATCCTGCAATCATAGCATTCCAAAAGACAACATCCTGCACCACATTTGGCATAGATATTGACCAAGGCATTGCCAAGCACATCAATTTTTTGCAACAACCCCTATTAAAGGGAATTTTCAAGCCAATATTGGCATATTGCGTACAACCACATGCCTTCAAGATGCACGTGTATGTTATTGCATCTGGAGAGAGGCCCCCGCTTTGCATCCACTGAAAACGGCCGAGAGCTTTTTGGCCCTGTTCTGTTGTGCGTATCCTGCAATCAATGCACTCCAGGAGATGGCATTTGGGACATGAAGCTCCTTGTGCACGTTTTGTGCTTTCTGAAGTGCACCACATTTAGCATATGTATTGACCAAAGCATTGCCAAGCATGGAAATTTCTTGCAACAGCCCTTGACTGACAATATGATAGTGAATTTTTAAGCCCACATCAACATCTTGCGTAGATGCCTGCGTAGGTGATTGCATCTATGGCTGCGTACTTGATTGCATCTGCTGACCCACATGCTTTCTAGATTCCTGTGTATGCGTAGTTGATTGCATCTGGAGAGAGACCCTGCCTACGATTGCATATGCTATCCCGCATGCCTTCGAGATGCTTGCACATGCATAGGTGATTGCATTTGGAGAGACCCTACCTACCATCGAGACAGGAAGCTTCTCAGGCACGTATTGTGCTTTTTGAAGTGCACCACATTTAGCATATGTATCGACCAAGGCATTTCCAAACACGAGAACTTTTTGCAACGGCCCTTGACTAACAATATCATAGCAAATTTTTAAGCCCGTATCAACATCTTGCATAGAGCCACATGGTATCAAGATGCACGTGTATGTGACTGTATCTGGGCAGAGGCCCTCGCTTTGCATCCATTAAAAATAGCCGAGAGTTTTCTGTCCCTGCTCTTGTTGTGTGTATCCCGCAATCAATGCACTCCAAGAAACGCCATTCGGGACAAGAAGCTCCTCAAACACATTTTGTGCTTTATGAAGTGCACCACATTTAGCATACGTATTGACCAAGCACGAAAATGTCTTGCAACAACCTTGTCTAACAATATGAGAGTCAACAGCCCATAGCTTTTGGCGTGGCCCATGAGTATATCTTGCAGTCACAACATTCCAAGAGACAAAATCCCGCACCACATTTGGCATACATATCGAGCAAGGCATTGCCAAACATGGGCAATTTTTTGGAAGAGCCACTATTAAAGAGAATTTTCAAGCCCATATTAGCATCTTGCGTACAGCCACATGCCTTCAAGATGCACGCTTGTGTGATTGCATCTGGAGAGAGGCCCTCACTTCGCATCCGCTGAAAACATATGACATTCCGAACAGAGGGAGCTTGACAATTTTGAAAGTCAACCAAGGCAGTGCCAAGCACAACATCTTTTTTTTCAACACCGTGTAACAAACAATGCAATAGTGAATTTTCTTGCGTAGAGCCACATGCCTTCAAGATGCATGCCTAGGTGATTGCATCTGGAGAGAGGCCCTCGCTTCGCATCCAATGAAAACAACCGAGTGCTTTTTCAAGTGCACCGCATTTAGCATACGTATCAACCAAGGCCTGCTCTTTGCATCCGCCGGTGAAAACAATCGAGTGCTTTTTGGCCCTACTCTTGTTGTGAGTATCTCGCAATCAATGCACTCCAAGAGACGACATTCGGGACAGGAAGCTCCTTAGGCACGTTTTGTGCTTTTTGAAGTGCACCACATTTAGCATACATATCGACCAAGGCATTGCCAAGGCATCACCAAGGCATTGTTAGTCAAGGGATGTTCTTACAACATCCCTTGACTAACAATATCAGAGTGAATTTTTAAGCCCATATCAACATCTTGCATAGAGCCGCATGCCTTCATGTGCCTACGTAGGTGATTGCATCTATGGCTGCGTACGTGATGGCATCTGTTGACCCACATGCCTTCAAGATGGCTGTGTAGATGATTGCATCTACTGATTGCATGCACGTTTTGTGCTTTCTGAAGTGCACCACAATTAGCATATGTATCGACCAACGAATTGCCAAGCACAAGAATTTTTAGCAACAACCCTTGAATAACAATATCAGAGCAAATTTTTAAGCCTATATCAACATCTTGCGTAGAGCCACATGCCTTCAAGATGCACGCGTAGGTGATTGCCTGTGGACAGAGGACCTCACTTTGCATCCGCTGAAAACAGTTGAGACCTTTTTGTCCCTGGTCCTATTGTGCGTATCCGCAATCAATGCACTCCAAGAGGCGGCATTTGGGGCAAGAAGCTCCTCAGGCGTGTTATGTGTTTTTTGAAGTATACCACATTCAGCATACGTATCGACCATGGCATTGTCAAGCACGGAAATTTCTCGAAATAGCCCTTGACTAACAATACGAGAAAAATTTTAAGCCCATATCAATAGCCCAAAGCTCTCGCTGCGGCCCATGTCGGGCGTATCCTGCAGTCATAACGTTCCAAGAGACAACATCCAGCACCACATTTGGCATACATATTGACCAAGGCATTGCCAAGCACGGTTTTTTTTTTTTGCAACAACCCCTATTAAAGTGAATTTTCAAGCCCATATCGACATCTTGCGTACAACTACATGCCTTGCAGTCTACATGATGCTGGTGTTCCTGATGATGTCACTCTTTACCAAATTGCTGTTGGTTGCCTCATTTATGTATGCAACACGAGATCGGATATTCAATTTGCAGTCTCAATGGTAAGTAGATTTATACATAGCACAGGGTCTAAGCATTGGTAGGCTGTCATGATGATTTCCGCTACCTTAGTAGGCACAAAGAGAGAGTCGTCAACCCCAAAAGCATGTGTGATGTGCCCAATTGATGATTCCACATGCACATATATATCTATATATATCTATATATATCTATATATATATATATATATATATATAGAGAGAGAGAGAGAGAGAGAGAGAGAGTTTTTCAATCTCATTTGGTGGACACATTCCTTCAAGATAGTGGATGAACCAATGGCAAAGACTCCACGAATCTTCTCCCTTAAACTCTTTGATTTTTTTTGCTTGTGTATATGTTAGTCTCCTCTTGCTCGTTACGGACACACACATCACTTGGATGCTCATGATACCATCCAACGACCTTGAGACCATTGGCCCACCACCTATAAAGTAGGAGTCGAACTGATTAAGGAAATCAATAACCACACATAATGAAGCAACTACCCTTAACAATCATAAGATAAGGCCTATTTTTTAACCTATATAGCAATCATCGTGCTGTGTGTTTTATGTGTGGTTGCTCTTTTGCAATCCCGCTAGCTTTCATTTTTTGGTCACCACATGATAAATGCATCCTTGATATGATCAATGTGAGACCGAGTAAGAAACTCTCCCAACTAACAACCTTCATGTATACTCACTCTCTGATGGTCATTTACCCAAGTTGGATTGCTACTCTCAGTGTCTCTCTTATATGATGACACCGTATTGAAAAGGTTATACCAATAGACATGAGGAGCAAGTCATTCTCTAAAAGTCCTATCTTGATGAAGGATTGCCACTTTCATAAGTGCCTCCTCACCCTACTACACAGAACGCTTGCAACCCTAGTTTTTCAAGGTAATCTTAAGTTACATTCATTCTATAAAAAACACTTCATCTAGTGTATGACTAATCAAAATTGGTATTTACTCGTTTGGTTAGAGAGAGAGCTCCTTCTAGTTTTTGTAATTTTGTTGATCGGCTTTGTTACTTCATTTGCACTTCGAGAAGAGCTTTTTCTTTTCTAATCTTGTACTCATCCTACATCTTGACTTACTAGCTCAAAACTCTCCTTGTGCATGTGCACTGTATACGTCTCGCTTCTAGGATGACTATGAGAAGAGGACACCTCAACATGTGATTGAAAGTCGTGGCGAGATTGTCCTTGGATCTTCTCGCAATCCTCTTCTTCTTCAATTTCCTCACACTCCACCTGAGTTCTTTGCTTCTTGGTTCCCACATGTTTTTTGTTTCTTGGATGGGGGGCGGGTACGAAGAGAGCTTTTGAAGGAAGCTTTTGAGGGAGATTCTTCATGTTCTTTTACTTGGGTAATATGTTCTAGAAAAAAGCTCCCTCCTCTATCGCTCGAGAGAGCTGTTTGGAGAGAGCTTTCTTTGTCATTTATCAATCCCTCAAAATTTTCAAACTATGGTTGTCTTTGATAAAACTTATGCTACAACCATATTCTAAGGACAATATGGTACAATCCACACTTTCAGAACATGTGAGTCACGACACAGATCACAATTCTAGTTTAGTATACATCATTTATTAGCAAAGAAATATGTTATGCACAAAGTAGACGAACTACAAAACGACTTCAACCCAGCACATAGCATATATAAACAAAGTAATATGGTAAGCTCCAAGTAGAAAAACTACAAGACATTTAGTGCCAACCAACAAAGAGACATGTTATGCACAAATTTCCAAAAATTGAGATGACATCATCTTGAAGATGGAATTCTCATTAAAAGAGTTTCAATACAAAATCAATCCGCAGTTACATACAAAGTCACAAGCACTCAATGGCAATTATATTGCATGTTCACAACTAAACACACGCAGCAGATATTCATCGGTAAGCTTGCTTTAATGTACAAACATATTGTGGTTCAAATCCAAACCAAAATAGCATAGGAAAATGTAGTATATGTCCTTACAGGCCATATATGGTTTACTTTGTGCCACTCGGTCTGCAAAGTCTCCACATGTACACATCGGACTACTGGCAACATGGACTTCGTATCTCTCTCCTCGAACTTGAGAAGAAGACGTCTCCACCATGAATTTTTCATCCATGCTTGCCTTTACAACAATGCATTGAATAACATGTTCTTCCATGGTTATGGCTGATTCAATTCTCTTAGAGGCTTGAATTGACACACCTGGTCGTCGATAGCCCACATTGCTGGTTGTCCTAGCTGCGATCACTACAAGAGGTTGTGTGCTCTTGTGACGCTGTTAGCGACGGAAATACACTGGGTTTTTATAACCCCCGGCGTCGCTAAAACCGTCGCTAATAGCGTCGCTATGAGAGCGTCGCTATATAGCGACGCTCGTAGCGACGGTCATAGCGACGGTTACACAGAAGTCTATAGCGACGCTCCAGAGCCATAAATAGCGACGGTTATAGCGACGCCCGAGAGAATTTTTTTTTGGTGACAGGGCATTGAATGCCCTGCCACCCATCAACCATATTGTACTTGATTCACTTTTTTAAAAAAGTGCAAGGGTAGATAATAGACCCAAAATAGTCACCCACAAGACGCATTGTTTGCAAAATTGACAAGCGTAAAATTGACAATTGTACACATCATAGGCAAAATGAATTGATTCGCAAATGTGATAATGACAATTGTACAACATAATAGGCATAAATAATTGATTGGCAAAATGAACTGCGGTGACAAATGTAATAATATACATGGTTCAAAAAGACGTATAAAATCCGTCTCATGATACATAAGCTATGAGAAACCCTAAACTAATGCTATCTAGCTACGGCTAAACTGACGTCGTCTAGTCAGACGTCTCATCGCGTCCAAGCGGCGTATCTATCGGATTCTGCAAAAAAAGACAATAAGACAGCTTTCAGTAAGTATAAACATATAACGACATTTATAAAACAATACAAAAAATAGAAAAGAGTAAACCCTAATACTAACCATGCCGCCGCGAGAACTGAGAATGTCCATCAGGGCGTTTAAGCCCTTCCTGCCTGCGTACTCGCGCTCGTACGGTGTGGGATCACGTCCTGTCATCGACCACTGTCAAAACATACAAAGATTTCATTATGTTAGAATTAAAAAACTCATAAACCCTAAACTATCGAACATAAAGAGCAATGCGAAAACACTTACAAAATCGGCCTCAAATGATGACCATCCACCGCTCCCCAAGTGGTGCGAGCTCCCTGCCTCTACTCGCGCTCTGGCTGCATCCTTTTGTTGCTTCCACTTGTCGGGATTCTCGCGGGCTGCTTTCTTCGCATTCTTCCAATCTTCTTTGGCCAGCCAATCTGGCCTGTTCCACCCATGCTTGATTGCTTTTTGCACTTCGGAACGCTTGTGTTTGCAGTATTCGCGCATTCGAATCTTCATCAGGTCTTCATTGAAGCGCTGATCCCGTGTTGGAACGGGAAACTCATCATGAAGTATGCTGATGACTCTGTTTTTTAAATCACTTGGTACTTCACTCCATTTGTTTAGTATGTAGTGTCTAAACAGCTGAGAGCAAAGACCACGCATGCGCGAGATCACCTTCTTGCCGTCATCATCCATGATGATGCCGCCGCTGAAGTCGACGGAGTAAGGCAAGCCCTCTGGCCGGTGATGCGTGAACCTGGGTGTCCCGACAGGGGTCTCTAGCGGCGTGTCGATAGGGGTACGGACATCAGGTGTCTCCATCGGCGTCTGGGCCCCGAAGCGAGGAGTGTCGAGTGGGGTGGCTCCTGGCGGAGTAGGTAGAGGTGTGTAGCTGCTAGGAACAGTCAGCCGTGCAAAACCTGGCGTAGATGGCGATGCTGTGGCTGGTGTGGGGGCGGGCAAAGAAGGGGAGGATAAAGAGCCTCGTCGAACACGAGGCGGTGTGGAGGCATCGGCGGCGGAATCCCCACAACAACCGCCACCGCCACCACTCGAGCGCCGGTGTCTAGACGAGTGTGAAGATCGTCTCGTCGACGCCGAAGATTCGGAGCGCGCCGAATTCTCTGAAAGAGAGGGAGATGCGGATGGAGTAGGAACGCGCGATGATGCGCCAGAGCGATGACGCTCCACGTACCACTGTCTCTGCTGCGGTGACAAAGAAGAAAGAAACTTCTCATCATCCATACCTTTAAACACACGAATATTTAAACTTAATATTGAATGAATAGAGTAGACAATGACGCAAAGACCATTAAATACAATGACATAATGACGCATATAAATACAATGACGCAATGAATTGAGTGATAGAAGAGGCAAGTCGAAAACTCAAAATTTTCAATCAAAAGATGTGAGCGCGAGTAGAAAAGAGCGTTATACACCATGGAAGGTACTTAGAGAGCCAGAGCTTTTACAACACGGAGCAAAATTGTTCAAATACAATATTTGTGGCTTTAAGAGATCTCTCTCTCATCCTCGCATAACTCAGCATAACTTCCTATATCTATATAGAGCTCTCCGTTTAAACACATATCCTCTGTTTCATTTTGTAGCTCCTCTGCATGCACCCCATATAGAGTAGTAGCATCTTGATGCTCGTCTGGCACCACCGCATCGGCTTTTGATTGAGCATCTTCTCTGAACGTCGTCGACTAGACTGTTCCAATTTTGCCATGATTCCACAATCTTGAGTAAAACGCTTTTTGTCGATCTGTTCCACCCTAAAATGTCGACCTTTACACCATGCTGCTGTGTATGACTTATACTACAACGAACAAAGATTATGAGTGGCCGTTCAAACGTTTAGAAATAAAGTCACTAGCTAGTCGTACATTGCAAACTTACCTTGGTCGCGCAACCCCGAGAGTACTCCCACTCTTCCTCAGTCACTTCGTCACCGCATTGTTGTGCACTTTTCAATTGGTTGTGCAACCATCTTAAGCTCATGAATGTTGGTAGGCTCTCCAGACCCGTCGGATAGTGCATCGGTGGTTGTCTTCCCCGTCTCCACTCGATTCGTGCCCTTTGTCGCTCTTGCTTTGCATCCTCATATTGTGAAATCCACTTTTGCATCACTGGATTGTGAAGCATGCAAAATCGATTAATTTTAGCCTCTAGATCTTCCGTCATCTTCTTCTCAACACCGAGATTGCACATGACAATCCCAGATATGCGCTCATCATCTATGGTTCGCCATAGCGTGTCCCGGGCTTTATCAAATCCGTCTGGCCACTCTCCAATGTACACTAGGGACTCTGATACCAACCAACGTTCTGCCATGCTACCCTCCGGACGTGCCTTTTGACGCACATATCCCTTAAGCGTTTTCATGAAAAGTTCTAAGAAGAACATCCATCTGGAATGAACTGTGCCAACTATTTCCACCTCATCAACTATGTGAACAAGAAGATGCACTTGAATGGTTAGCATGGTAGTAGGAAAATGTTTCTCAAACATGCACACAAGCTCCGCAGCATTTAGTTTGGTGAATGGTATGGAGTCTACGTTGATCTCCTTTTGTGAGATCCATTGCACCAGCTTTGCAAGTTTGTAGATTGTGTTACGGATGTCGAGAGACAAACATCCCTCAATGGCAACCGGTAAAATAAATTGTAAAGTATGTGCACCAATGATATTAAAGTCCACATTTTATGCAATGATATTAAAGTCCACTATGAACGTACCTGACACATTTTATGACAATCGTGTGACTTCAAACCGGTAAGCTTTCCTTCTTTAGTAAAACACGTTCGGAGCGAGTGCATTACGCCAGTGGGGGTCCGCAAAGATCGAATGGTCTCTTTTACTTTGCGTTCTTGGGCTCCTGTGAAAATCCATGGTGCTTTAGGGAGTTTTATCGATCCATCAGACACTGTTTGCGGCCAATATTGCTCCATACGATCCACATTTCTAAGGTCAACTCTGGCTCCCAAAGTATCTTTCTTGCCGGTCAGATGGTCCCATAGTAGATTACCCACATTCTTGAATATGTGCATTGGATCGAGGAAGTGATTGATCATGAGTCGGGGCCAGTATGGTAACTCGTACCATAGAGATAGTCTCTTCATCCCTGGAGGCAATCCGTCATCGCACATCTCCTTCTGCTCTAACCATGCTTGTGCAGACATCCTTGGTGGCTCTCTTCCCAAAAAGCCGTCGCGTAACACATGATTCTCTGGAAGATACGCTTGATGACCTTCGTAGATTTGCTTCTTTAGTGAGGGCGCCCTACGTGCATTCAGTCTAGGTCCACATGTGACACATGCTCTGTATCCGCTTGTTTGAAGCCCTGCATGTATACACATGATAATAGATCAACTATGGGAAAAAACAAGATTTACAGTGTCTGAGTGAGGAGTGTCAATAGATCACCTGAGCATTCTGTTAGCCCGGGATAGTCATGCATGGTCCACATTAGAATGCCTCTGATCAAAGCATTCCGTCATCCTGTGTGTCGGCCCATATCCACCACCTCTATGCCAATCCACAATTGTTGTAGCTCTTCCAATAGTGGATGAAGATACACATCCATATTCTCCACTTTATATTGCCCTGGCACAATCAAGCTTAGCCATAGGTGCCCCTCCTTCGTAGTCAACCACGGGGGAATGTTGTAGTTGACGATGACAACGGGCCATACACTGTAAGATGTTGATCTTTGACCAAATGGATTTACGCCATCCATAGCCAGGCCTAAGCGCAAATTTCGAGCTTCCCTAGCAAAATCCGACCATGTTCCATCTATATGTTTCCAGGCTACACAATCTGCAGGAATTCGTAGCACACCATCTGAAGATTTATTCTCCTCATGCCATGATGCTAGGGCGGCCATGGACTTACATTCGAAGAAATGCTTGATGCAAGGAAGCAGAGGAAAATGTCGCAAAACCTTTTGTGGAATTTTTGTCCCATGGAGATCTACTCGATATCTTTCGGAATCACATTTTGGACACTTCTCCATGTCTATGTATTCCCCTCTGAAAAGAATGCAGTCATTAGGACAAGCGTGGATAGAATTGTAATCCATCCCCAAGTTTCGCAAAATCTTTCTTACTTCATCTCGGGAATCTGGCATCACATTGTCAGCTGGTAGTATGTGCTCTTTAAGCAATCTACACAACATAAAAATACGATACAGTCGTGTAAAAATCTATCAGATCATTATACATTTAGAATTTTATTAAAGTAAACTAATTGTAATAGATCACCTGAAAAGCACTGTGACGCTAGTGTCACTCCATCCAAACTTTGCCTGCATGTTGAGAAGAACCAGGAGTGCTTTCAATCTAGACATACGTGCTCCATTATACAATGGCGTATCGGCTTCACTTTTCATATCATCATAGATAAGCCTTTTTGAATCCATGATCGTCTCGATCATTTCATGAATCTCGGGCTCAAACATTGCCTCGTTGGGAATGTGCTCTGCATGATCATCCCCCGAGCTGTCAGAGGCTACATCTTGTGGCCTCACATATGCTGCTTGACCAAAGCGCTTGCGAACACGTCTATTGGGTTGCAAGATTGCTGCTTGTTGGCCAGCGTCAGAGTCCGACGAGTTATAATTGGCAACAACTCGATCTATAATAGATGGATTGAACTCGCCAAATTCGCGAACGTGCTGCAAAGAAACACGTCTTGTCCGTCACACAGCATGCTTGCATTGATTACAAGGACATAAGACCCTCGTTGAGAGATAGGTGTTTCGGTTGGACGGTCCCACATCCTCGTCACTATTCATAATAAGGATAAAAATCTTATAACCTGGACAAAAAATTTAATATTCTATTGGCATTCTTCGTCTTATCTCTCTCTCTCTCTCTCTCTCTCTCTCTCTCTCTCTCTCTCTCTCTCTACCTCACATTCTCTAGTCATGTCCAATCCCCGCACACCTCGGTCTAGAGGTGCACGGAGATCAGAACGTAAATAAGCGTAAATAAGCGTAAATCTAAATAAATGTAAATCTAACTAAAAATAAACCTAAATCTAATTTAACGTAAATCTACATCTAACCTAATCTTTAACGTCTTTTGGGATAGTTTCCTACGACGTTAAAACTCTCTTCTTCTTGTGTGTGTGTGTGTGTGTGTGTGTGTGTGTGTGTGGGTAAACCTAAATAAACCTAAGTCTAATCTAAATCTAACGTAAATTATGTTATATTAAAAACAAAGAACTAAACTAACAGGGATTATAAGAACCTTAAAACTAATTTAACACATAATTTTTCACATAACTCGGCAAGAGTTGGCATTCTCATCACTAAAGATGTGAGAGTTAACTTCCGGCGGTGACGCTGCCTCATCTCCATCCACATCTGACGACAGCAATTGGCCCTTTGGACCGTTCTTGCTCTTGTTACTAACTTTGAAGTTGCTGTTGAATGACTAGAGGTTGTCTAGATGGTCATTGTCGGGGATGTAGTGACTCTTGCCGCCCTGAAGATCCACCTTCTTCCCTATCTTCTGAAGACATTTCACCAGTACTTTTGGATCGACGGAGCCCACCATGAGTGAAGGCAGCAATACCCTATATTCCATTGAGGGCTTTCTTCACCCGCTTCATGCAGGCATCGCAGTCTATGGAGACCTAAATCTAATCTAATATAACGTAAATCTAAATCTAGCGTAAATAAACGTAAATCTAACTAAAAATAAACCTAAATCTAATCTAATTTAACTTCTTCTTGTGTGTGTGCGCGTGTGTGGATGTGTGTGCCAATAAAAAGAGATAAATGGTATAACCTTTCTATCACCCATGCCAAGTATGATAGATTGGTTATGCCATTTCCCTCTTGAATAATAGGTCTTGAGTTCAACTCCTCGTCGGCTAGATCTTTAGGTCTTTTAATTTTAATTAGTTTCCTACGACGTTAAATTAGTTTCTCTCTCTTTCTCTCTCAATGTGTGTGTGTTTTTTTGTTTATGCATATTTTCTCTCTCTTTTCCTCTCTCAATGTGTGTGTTTTTTGTTTATGCATGTTCTCTCTCTCTTTTCCTCTCTCAATGTGTGCGTTTTTTGTTTATGCATGCTCTCTCTCTCTTTTCCTCTTTCAATGTGTGTGTGCATTCTTTGTTTATGTATGTGTGTGTGCGTTTTTGTTTATGTTTGTACTCTTTCTCTCTCTCTCTCTCTCTCTCTCTCAAAAACACTATGTGTGTGTGTGTGTGTGTGAGAGAGAGAGAGAGAGAGAGGGAGAGAGAAAGAGGGGAAGGGAACATGAGAGTGAGGAGAGGGAAGGAGCATACCTGGCTCTCCTTCCTCTCCTCGTGTGTGTGTGTGTGTGTGTGTGTGTGTGGAGAAGAAAGAGAGAGAGAGAGAGAGAGAGAGAGAGAGAGAGGGAGAGTGTTACCTGCTCCTTGCTTGAGGGCGCCGAAAAACTCAGATCTGAGATCTGAGTTTTTGGGCGCTCTCTGTTATTTTTATTAGCCCAGGCGGCGTCGCTATGAGCGTCGCAAATTTACAAGTAAATTTGCGACGCTCATAGCGACGCCGGGATTTTTTTTTTTGAGCGTCGCTGTGTGAGCGTCGCTAATATGAATAGCCTCTTGTAGTGGATCTTATTTATTGTAAAGCCCCCTGTCTTCAAATCCAACAGCTCCAAGGAATTTATGTTTGTTCCCTTCTCCACAAGCCAAGTTGTAGGTACTCTTATAGGGCTTTGAGTGATTGTGTTGCAGATTTTCCACGTGTGATCCATACTATCATTGCAAAACCACATGAATTGTGCCCTTGAAGTGCTTCCTTAACTAATGGAATCACCTCTTTCCCATGTATGATCCCCGAAAAGGATGGTGCAACCGCACTTGCACCAGTGTTCTTTATTTCTTGCATTTATAAAATCTAGAACCCAACCACCCTTGACATTGAACTCTACTACCCTTTGGTATACGACGTAGTGCCCACATTGTCTTATGAATATCTGTCTCTTCTACTACCAGACTACTCTTGTTATCTTTGACCTCTTGAGCTACCATTGTAAATGTTGTTTGTGTTCCTCGACGATTGCGAGGAACGTTCTGTGTAATATATTCAGGTCGGTGTGACGCATTCTCCTCCTCACAATGTATTGTACTAGCATTTTTGCACCTTCTGGCTAGTGGAATATTATCTCCATCCATTGTTGGTCTTTGATATAGGGACATACCTCCCAGACGATCTTCAATGTCTTTCGCAATGGCTTTTGGACTGGGTGCTTTTCCTTGTTGTGCACGCCGCGCCGACCAAGTTTTTCTGTTGATGGACCTGCTCCATGATATCTACCTTCGACAAAAGCAATCATCTTCACACTTTGCAACAATGATTTTGATAAATCGGAAATGCATGCATTGTACAAGCTCAATAATCCTTTGTTTTCCTTGTCGGCTAGCCAGCTGGCATGCTTTGTTTCTACAAGGTTTGTAGTTGGAATGTATGACAAATCATCTACTTCTTGCAACATAAAGAAAATTCTAGTTAATGCATTGGACTAAATAATTTTACTTGCCACTAATTCATATTCTACATAGTTTTACCCCAACAAAATGCTTTCTCCAGCGAGGATAGCGCACGTGCCACCAACTGCCACCAAAAAATTGTGCGACATGACCAATAGAAACCTTGAAGACAAGGTTGAATCTAGCACAAAGTGAAACTGTTGATTTACTTGCACACCATCTGCCACCTACATTTGAATGTCTCCATCCGGAGTTGAAATGATGGCAAACATCTTACTATCACCACAACCTCCATAGTCCACAGGATTCACCATCGAATATCTTGCTGGACAATCAATCAACAAGGGGACATTGCCAATAGTAGTTAAGAATAAACTCACCTTGCTCAATGATGATGAAGCCATTGCCCAACAAATCAAGCAGAAGCAATTGTGTTTATGTGAATTTTCAAGCTAACCCCATATCATATATTTATGGGCATCCAAGCCACTCTCTATATATCTATCTCCCTCACCATGTCTATCATTTTCTTCTACCTCACACTCTAAATATAACTAACACTCCTTCTTGTTGAACCCAATCTTTTTTTTTTTGCAAAATATAATTTGTAATTTGACTATATCCTAAAATTTTGCTAAAAACACTCTAGAGTTATTGGTAGTCCAACTTCTTACTAGAATGCCCCTTGAATTCGGCACTGTTTTGGCATAAAATACCAAAATCCATTCCAATTGTCCATAACTTCCAAAGCACCCCTAGTATGGGTTTTTTCAGAAACACAAAAAATTGATTCTTTTGATAAGAAGACTGATTGTCTATCATTACTAATCTATTTCTCACCACATTCAATGACAAATATGGGGTGTACTTTCTAAATTATTGAAATTTGAGGGGTATTCTTGGAATATCCACAAATTATAGTTGTTTTTTGGTAACTATCCCAAATGTTTATCATTTCTTGACATCTGAGTTCCTTTTTTTTGAGAACCTAGCATGTTTTTTGCCACAAATAACCCCCCAAAAAGGCAATCAATTCTACAAACAAAGAAGCAATTCATCTCCAAAACCTTCATAGACAACTCAAATTCTAGTTTTAGAATATTTTTGTCATATTTTTAGAAATTTACTCTACAACCAAGGGTATTTTTGTTTGTTTGGAATATTTGAAAGGCATTTTGGGAATTAATTATAAAATATGGGTGGTAATTTGATTTTTTTTAAAATCTGAGGTGTATCTTGGGAATTTTCACAAATTAGGGGGGTTTTTTGGTAATTCTCCAAATCTTTATCCTTTCTTGACTATTGAGATCCTTCCTTCCAAGAGCTTAGCATGATATTTGACACAAATAACCTCCCAAAGAAGGCAATTATTTCTAAACATAATGAAGCAACTCATCTTCTTCAAAGCCTACATAAACAGCTCATATTCTAGTTTTACCATCTTGTATTGATATACAATCAGTCTTTTTATGAAATCCAACAATTTGTTTTATCTTTTTACAAAATTACTATCACAACCAGGGGTATTTTTTATTTTATGAAAAATTTGAGGGGCATTTTGGAAATAAATGACAAAATATGGGGGGTATTTTGTAAATTTTCAAAATTAGAGGGGTATTTATCTAATTTTCACAAATTAGATGGGTTTTTTGGTTATTTTTCCTAGTCTTTATCCACACTTGACAATTAAGATCTTTGTTCTGAGAGCTTAGCATGTTACTTTTCACAAACCACCTCTCAAAAAGGAAATTATTGATAAAAATAATGAAGCAATTCATCTCCAAAGCCTACATAAACAACTCAAATTCTAGTTTTAGTATCTTGTTTTGATTCCCATTCCGTCTTCTTATGAAAACATACAATTTGTTTTAGCTAGAGAAATTAACTCTCACAACCAGGGGTATTTTGGATTTTATGGAAAATTTGAGGGTCATTTTGGGAATCAATGACAAAATATGTGGGATATTTTGTAAATTTTCACAATTAGTATTCTTGAATTTCCACAAATTAAAGGGGTTTTTTGGTTATTATTCCTAATCTTTTCTAGCTTGAGTGATGATAAAATAAACTAATGAGGGAGATTCCCCAAGGTCAAATCCAGTGTCCATGCCTTTGTGAGCTTCCAGCCTTGGTGCTCACCTCCCTCAATGCGACATTCCTTTGCAGAGACCCATTGCGGGGGGGGCAGAGAGAGAGAGAGAGAGAGAGAGAGAGAGAGAGAGAGAGAGAGAGGACATATGTGTGTGTGAGAGAGAGAGACGGTTTCTAGAATGACAACGAGAGAGCACCTCCTATTTCTCAACAAACCACAGTAGAGGAATTCTGAAGATTCCTTCAATTTTGCCTTTTATTGGTCTGGTGACATACATATATACTTACAACATACCATACTAGGAAACAAATTTAAAAAAAGTCATTAGTAGGCCGATGCTTCCCACGATTCTCCCCAAGTGTCCAAGGATGAGGCACATGCATTTTGCATGACAAAGTAAGATAGACAAATATGGCGAGCGCGTGTGCAAACCCCCCTCTCTCTCTCTCTCTCTCTCTCTGTGCGTGTGTCTATTGCTGTAGGCTTCTCTCTCTCTCATGCGATAAGTATAGCGGGGAGAAACCCTGAGAGTATAAACCCTTCTAAGGATAGAGAATTTAGGAAGGGCGGCCAACCAGGTGGCGGCCTCGCGTTATTAGTACCATGTGTTTGAATTGAGGCGCTAGCGCTCAGGCCAGCCAACCAGGTGTTTGATTTGTGGCGCTGGCTACCCTTGCAGATTTAACTAAGGCGCTAGCGCTCAGGCTTGGGCTATCTCCAACTTGGGACTCTCCCGGAAACCCTGTACGTAGAGGTGCTAACACTCAGGGGCCTAGGGCCTATCGCCATCCATAGAGCATCTGCATTTCCCCTCTTCTCCCCCCATCGCCATCAGTTGGAGATAGCTCCCATCATCGGCCCCTCTCTCATACCCTGCGTTTTTGGCCAAAGGAGAGCAGGATAGCTTGTCGCCTATCCATCTAGCCTCATCCGGTATTCCGTTTTCCTCTGGGAAATTGAAGAGGGTGCAAAGAAAGGGAAGCCTCGAGAGAAGCTGATCAGCTTGCCAGAGGCTTTGAAAGCTGCTTCATTAAGCTGACATGACGCTTATTACTTTGTGCAAAGCAAGTTGACAACCTGAAGCCCAATGCTGCCAGTCTTTTCAGTTAAGATTTTGAGTGTTAGAATGCGATGGTGTCTTTCTTCCAGCTTGTCAAATGGTAATTGGTTGGTCACTGGGTGGCGCTTGCCAAGAGCAAGATTATATGTGTATGTGATGGTAGCCGCAATAGAAGCATAGGATCATTTATCAAGAGGAAATGTGAAGAACTTGGTGATCTGGGTGTGATACACAGTAGGCCTTTCTAAAGTGAATCAGGAGGAATTGAAAATACCCTGACATATGGAGATGCTTTACACCTCCAAGGAACATGCAGACAAAAACTGAGTTTTGAGTACGATAGACATTGATTATGCATGCCTCATGCCTCCATTCTTTTGGACGTCAAGATTCAACAAAATGTACAAACATTCATGGGAAGCATATTACTTTCAAGTGGCTTGATGCCCTGAAAAGATCCTTCTCAAAGCGTGAAAAAAGAGAGCACATGTTGTGCAAATAGAGCACCATAGAAAGTGTTTGGATGTTGACAAGGAACAAGGGTAGAGCAAGATACTGCCTCTCAATAGCTCGCCCACATCGTCAAGCATACAAATGGATAGTAGAGCTCGAGCCTTTCTATCAATCTAAGGCCCTTGTTGGCATCACATGGCGGTAAGTGAGGGCACTTGAGTCTGGAGAGAATATGAGAGTGTATGTCCCCGTGGAGGATATACGCCTTCAAGCCTGCAAACTTTGGCTGGGTTCACATCGCCCGACAGAAGAGCAACCAATTCCCTACGAAACAATCAAAATCGCCCCCGCTCGCTGCCTTGTTCACAAAAGGCGGTGGAAGGTGCTGACTAGGCTACCACGTCGATGAAGAATTACCCTTTTTCTCTTCCAACTTGCCCTCTTTTTCTTCTGACCCCCCTCCCCCCCCCACCCTCGCCCGTGAGCACTTCCACCTTGATGCCTTTCTTCTCCAACCAATGGAGCCGCGCCATGCAAGCAAAGGGACCCAGGGTGGCTACTGTCTTGAACGCTAGGCGGCGATAGAGCTGAGCATATCTACGTTCCGCCTGGAAGTGGTGGAAAGGTGCGGCACTTCCACCTCTTCAATCTAAACCCACCCTTACACACACCACTCAAGACCAATGCATGCATGTAGCTTCAATTGTGAACCACAGTGTTAGGTCCAGGTTCGCTACAAAGAGCCTCCCATATGAAACCAAGTATGCCGCACTGCTTCAGACTAAATACATCCCTTACCCACCGCCACTTAGCTGGAAGAGCTCCATGGCTTCCTTACCTCCATTGTTGACTTCGGTTTTGGAATGCCTACTGTTGGCACTGCCACACTACATATCATTAGCCATGTGCATCACTGTCACTCGGGGTGGCGAATTTCAAAGGATTGTGAGCACATTACGGACATTAAGTCTAGTCGTTTTATGATGTGAAGGGTGCAAGAGCCCGAGATCATCGAGCGCTTGAAAACAGTGGGTGATGGTGCTCCTAGTTTGTGGAGTAATGTGTTGCCACCTAACCAATGCAGGCACTCCACTTCTTTGCAATTGCAACCTGCATAAAAAACTCCTGCCAAACCCCCAGTATGCTCTCTTCCAAGGCACCTCTTCCTTGGCGGCTTCTGCACTAACCTGTCCACCCTCGGTTGTTTACTGGAGAGCCTTGGCCGCTCCCCTCTATAGCTATGTGCTTGTCGAGCTTGGCTTCAAGAGACCCCCAACCCCTTCCTCCTCGTGTGCTGGTAGCTTCGGCCCCTTCTATACCTGCTCTCCCCTCCTCTGCATGCCCTTTTCACATTTTCCCCTTGCACTCCCTCCATGGCGGTGCCATGCAATTAAAAAACGCATTATTTGCCTCTTTAAAAATAAACCAGAAGCTGGTTCCACCAAAAGCCTCGAATTGCTTTTAGCTGTTCTCCTCCCATCCCGAATATCCATCCATCATTGACTTTTTGTAAAAACTTCCACCCACTCGGCACTAACAGAGTCAATAGTACCCCTTCCGAGTGTTCAAAACTCGAGCTTCCATGAGCTGCCTCTCCTTGTTGCTCCACCACTCTCTTGCATTGATAACATCCGATCTCTCATTGCAACTTATTTTTGGCTTACATTTCACACACTTATTTTGACTACTCGTTGTCCGGGTTTGCCTTACATGATTACCAAATTCAAGCTTTGAAATGCATCGATCCTTGATCAAACCGGTGCTGATGAGCTCAAGTTTTTAAGGTTCCACCTAGATGCTCCTCGAAGCAGTTTTAATACTTGCATCGGCATTACGGAAGTGGCCGATGCCTTGCTCTCAAATGCACTCCCTGGGAATAATCTCAAATCGATCATCTTTGCCCACCCTCTAGTTGAGCATTCATGCTCAACTTTAACACTACTGAACTCTTGCAGACCTGGTGAAATGGCGCCGAGCTGTAGACCATAGCCAAGGGCACACATAAAATATTGGCATTGCCCAGCACTGTACAAGCAACCATAGCACACTCAAAAGCGAGAAAAGCGAGGACACTATATATACAAGGGCTGGTAAACTTCAAACCAAAACACTCCTAACATAGTTTGCCAACCCCCCTAGTATTCTAGAGCATTCATGCTCAACAGCAACACTAGTAGATGCTCATTTCACCTGGATCTCACACAAAAATTCTTGGCACACCATGCATCAGATAAGTAACCAAGCCTCCACTTGCCTCCCAAGAAAAAATCGAAAGCTTGCCATGCATTAACATCACACCAAAAAACACATCATAAACTCTGTCATCCTTATGCATATGAATCATAAGACTTCCCTCCTCGTCATCTCCTGCACAAAAACCTCTAGTTGCGCCAATATACGCCACACTGGATTCCAAGGCCTGGGAAACACTTGTAACAGTATCATGAGAAGATGTTGTGGCCTTCAAGAGGCATTGAAAGGCAGACATGCCTGCAAAGAGGCATACAAATCCCTTACACACATTCACAACATCTGCACAAGTATTACCATCCTTCGGAGCATCTATGACCGTTTCAAGAGGCACTTTCTCATCAAGCAAACGATAAAAAAACTCACAAGTAACATCTTCCAGCATATCAGACTCCAGTACCAAAGGTAAAAGAAAAGGATACATCAACATCTGCTTCTGATAAGAGGCTATCAAAAAAGCCAATATCATCACTTACATCATCACACAAACTCTCCATCTGCACCACTTCTTCACACATACTCTCATCATCACAAAACCTCATAACCTCTTCAACTAAAATATCCTCACTCTTCTCTGCTACTAGTTGCACAGACTCCTCACAAGAGACAAGTCCTTGCTCTCCCTCTCCTATGCTTACATCTTCACTCCCCCTAGGAGATTCCAATGTTTTCTTTTCTCTCTCAGCATTTTCAAATCCCACCAACCATCTTTCTTTCAATGATCTGACGTCCCTCATGAATGGAGCCAAGTCAAACACCATCGAGTCATTGCAAGAAGACTTTTTATCAGCAGATGCATCATTGAGTGAGGCACTATCACATAAATTATTTTCACACAAAAAGCTAGATGTATCAGACTCAAAATTGCTACAATATCCATCTTCAAAAACCTCATCAACGTAATGCATAGGCTGTGTGATAGATGAATCTTCCACCATGTCAACCACCGACCTCTCCATAAGGGGCAAGCCATACATATCCGACTCCCAAGTGTCCCCCTCAAACAAACTCCACAACATATGCCAAAACTCACCTTGTAGTGATTCGAAAGTGGTGACAAGGGAGTCCTCTATTGAATCTTAAGGCTTTAGCAACCTCCAATAGCGTATTAGCAATGAGACCTTCAAGGTTGACCAGTTGTAATGCCACTTGTCCAAAAGCATGTGCAAAAACATAAAAGCATCATGAAACAAGCCTTGTGAAGCATATACAGCTTTTACTACATCACTGTCAATTGCAAGTCGCATCATCTCATGCTCAACTTGTGTTATATAAGACTGTATGCATTCACTTGCAGTGCCACAAAAATATACATGACCTCTCGCTGGCAACTTTGAACATGCATAATATTTCAACAAAGTATACTTCATGAGTTTCCAACTATATTGCACATGCTCATGAAGGCATTCATAAAAATGCCAAGCATCCAAGCAACCTTCTAAACATAAACTCACCCCTCTCTACATCATCAAAGATATCAAGCTCTAAAAGCAACATATTTGCTTCAACAACCCATGCATGTACATCCTCATCCCTCCTTCCACAGAAGCATACATTCATTGTTGCCATGTTTACAGAAGTTTGTGATGCATGTGCCAGATGCTCAAAACCAAAACACCTGCTCTTGTTACTGAAGGTACTCAACAACATGGTCCTCAGTGGCGGGGACCAAAACGATGACAGGAAAAAGGGTAGAGCAAGATACTTCCTCTCAATAGCTCGCGTGCCCACATCATCAAGCATACAAATAGATAGAGGGAGATAGAGGGAAAGCGGGAGAGAGAGAGAGAGAGAGAGAGAGAGAGAGAGAGAGAGAGAGAGAGAGAGAGAGAGAGAGAGAGAGAGAGAGAGAGAGAGAGAGAGAGAGAGTGAGTGAAGGGAGTATGTGTGGATTTAATCCTTGGGTATCTCCTACTGATTTTGACTGTTTTGTTACCATAAATAAATAACTATGGTCGTTCTAAGTAGGTGCTACGTAGAGGAAAAAGAGAGATTTTCCGTCTTTTTGCCTCAACACACTGAGACGTTTTGTAGACAATGTTGTTAGTGGTCACTAGTCAGCCACTCTCTGCACACCTATGAAAATTGTTACCATATACATCTGGTAGTGATCTGTGTGAACACACTAGGACCGCCAGGGCATTTTTTCCTCTTTAGGAGGTTTTTTTCCCACCAGCATTGTATATACGCCCATCACTCTAGGGCTATCTATCTTTCCATTGCATACTAAGTAGCACACTCTCTATTTTGTGCCTTGAGCTTCCTTCATCTTCTCCAAGCTGTGTGCGTTTCTTTGCAACCCTAATTCCAACAATTGGTATCAGAGCAGGTTGCATGCTCCCGGGCTTAGTCGCCAGCTGCTCCAGCACACGCCTGCTCACTTTCTCCGATTTCAGTGAGCTTTGGCAAGCGTTCATAGGTCGACAAAAATTTCGAGAGGACTCGTAGAGCTTAGTCTACTCAGATTTTTGATTCGGGATCATTTCGGCCTCCGTTTCCACTACAGGCAGTACTGCACATGCTATTTCGTCATTTTGTGCAGAATTTTTTTCAGTGTCGTTTTCTGTATAACAGGTGCCGCATAGTCTTCTATGGTTTGTGCTATATAGCACGTGTTGTTCCCGCTCCATTTCTCCTATTTGCTGGCAGTTTTCACATCAGGTGCAACATTTACCATGGCTGACAACAACACATATGTGTTCAAGATGTTTGCTGCTGAGGACAGGTTGGATAGGGACAACTACCCTATGTGGGCTTATATGATGCAACATGTTCTTGTGTCAAAGGGCATCTGGAACATTGTGCAGGGCATTGATGTACGTCCTGGTTCTGAGGATGTAGGCGATGTTGAGGATGTTGCAGGTCTTGCTGCAAGGATTGCTGCTATTAGAGTTGTTTTGCCTACGGCAGAACAAGCTTGTTGGGATGTAAAGGATGCGCAGGCTCATGCATTGATTGTGTTGTTTGTGAAGCGCACCATTGTTCCTCACATTCGTTCAGCAAAATCTGCAAAACAGGCTTGGAATATTCTAGCAGGTCTTTATGCAAGCCGCAATGAGGCTAAAATTGCTTTGCTGCATAAAGAGCTGGAGTTGAAGATTATGCAGGAGGAAGATGATATGGACACTTTCCTTGCTGGTGTCAAGGATATCAATGAGCAACTTATTTATGTAGGTGAAGTCATTTCAGACAGTTCCCTTGTGCTGACTGTTCTTGATGCCTTACCAGATTTCTACCAGACTTTTGCTAGTACTTGGAGACTGATGACCCAAGGAAATCCTGAAGTTGTCAAGTTTGATGCATTATGCACATTGCTGTTGCAAGAGTCACTTTCCAGAAAATACAGAACTAGGCAGCGTGCAGTTGAACAGGCTTTTATTTCTTCTCAAAGAAAGGGTGGTAACAACAATGCGGCCACTTCTTATGGTTCTGCTGCGAGTGGCAACACGTCTGTTCCTAATGCTTTTGCTGGCAACAATTCGTCTCGAAATTTTGGTGATAAGGGCAAAAAGAAGATGTGTTGCCATTATTGTAAAGCTAATGATCACTTGATCAAGTCGTGTCCTAAGTTGAAGGCCAAAGAGGCTAAGAAGAAAGAGGGTGGTTCCACTGCAAATGCTGGTTCCACTACAAATGCAGCCATTGCTGAGTCTTCTGTGAAAGGAGACTGTGTTGCTGATGTTGATGCAGAATGCGCTTTTAGTGCAGAGTGCACTTACAATCCTGCTGTCCATGATGCATGCTTGTCAGTTGCTGCACATTCACATGTGTGGTATTTTGACAGTGGTGCTACAAAGCACATTACTTCACATCGTGAATTGTTTACCTCTCTCAAGTCTGTCCCTCATGGGAATTCAGTCACTTGTGCCAACAATGCCTCTTATCCGGTTCAAGGAGTTGGAAAGATTGTGCTTACTGCTGCAAATGGCAGTTCCTTCACACTTGTTGATGCACTTTATGTACCTGGGATCAAGAAGAATCTCTTGTCTGTATCTGCACTTGCTAGACTTGGAATTGTAGTCAAATTTGTGGATGACAGACGATACAGTTCATGATCTTAGTTTTGGTGATGAAATTGTTGCATCTGGCCTTTTGTGTTGTGGGCTATATAAGCTCACTTTGTATGACAAGTGTGGATAAAATTTTGCAAATGCTGTTGCAGATTCAAGGGCTATTTCAAATGCAAAACTTTGGCATGCACGTTTTGGTTATTCGAATTTTGCCAGTTTGCTGCGTTTTGCAGAAATCTGATATGCTTGCTTCTTTGCCGCCTCTTGAAGCACCTGTCAAACATGTTTGTGAAGGCTGTATTTTGGGTAAGATGTAGCGTTCTAAGTTTCCAAAGGATGGTTCAGTTCGGGCCACATGCAAGTTGCAGCTTGTGCATAGTGATGTTTGTGGGTCCATGCAAACTCCATCCTTGGGAAATACCTTTACTTTGTGACTTTCATTGATGATTACTCCATGCATGCATCGGTATTTCCGCTTAAAGCGAAGTCCGAAGTTTTTATGTGCTTCAAACAATTTCTGGCTATGGCTGAAAATGTCTCGAAATGTACTATGCGCACCCTCCATTCCGATCGAGGGGGGGAGTATATGTCTCATGAATTTAATGCATTTCTGGCTGGTCGTGGGATAAAACACCAATGTACAGTGCCTTACACCTCAGCAAAATGGTGTTGTTGAGAGGAAAAAAAGGTCACTAACGGAAATGGCACGATGTATGGTCAAAAGTCAAGCATTGCCGCATTCTTTTTGGCTTGAGGCCATCATGTGTGCCACTTATGTACTTAACAGGTGTCCTACGAAAGCTTTGCAGTCTATTACTCCATATGAAGCATGGCATGATAGAAAGCCTTCTATTGAGCACATGTGTGTTTTTGGCTGTTTGGCATATGCTTTGGTGCCACAAACACAGCGAAAAAAATTGAATGATAAGGCTGTCAAATGTATTTTTGTTGGCTATAGTGCTAAAAGCAAAGGTTACAGGTTATATCATCCGCAAACAAAGCATATTCTGGTTTCACGGGATGTAGTGTTTGTGGAAGATTCTGTTAAGCCCTTGTTGTCATGTACTAGAGACAGTAATGTAAGCTCACAAGACATTTATGACACTTTGTTGCCTCTTTTCAATCGTGGAAAAACGAATGTAATTTCCAATTAGGCAAATGTATAGCCTATGGGGGTTTCTAAAAATGTTATAGATCATCCTATTACTGATGCAGATGTACATGATGTACTTGATGAGGAAAGGGCTGAAAATGAGCAGGCTAGAGGTATGCCAAAATGGCTGGTGCACACTTTGCGTGACAGTAAATTGGATGCACCTTTGTTTAGTCGTACTCGTTCAGGCTCTCGTCATGCATCTTATGCATCAGATTTGTTATGCTTTGGCTCTGTCTAGCTTAGATGATGTTGAGGAGCCTCTATGTTTTGATGAAGCACAAAATTCAAAAAATTGGACGACTGCCATGCAATCAGAATATGATGCACTTATGGAAAATGCCACATGGACTTTATGTGATTTGCCTCCTGGCAAAAAGGCCATTGGTACAAAGTGGGTTTACAAGTTGAAACGCAAGACGGATGGTGAGATCGCCGTAAGGCTCGACTTGTTGCAAAGGGTTATGCACAACAAAAAAGGCATAGATTATGAAGAGACTTTTGCTCCCACTTGTCGTATGACTACTGTGCGTTTTCTATGTGCATTGCAGCTCATTTTGGTTGGGATGTACATCAATCGGACATTGTTACTGATTTCTTGAATGGTGACATATTTGAGGAAGTTTATGTAACGCAGCCTCGCGGTTTTGTCATAAAAGGACAAGAGGACAAAGTGTGTAGATGTAAGAAGGCTTTGTATGGGTTGAACCAATCTCCTCGTGCTTGGTATGAGAAACCTGACACTCGTTTGGTTAAACGAGGCTTTTGTAACAGTCCAATAGAAATCACATTGTATGTAAAGCGTGAGGGTGATGTACTTCTCATTGTGGTTCTTTATGTCGACGATTTGTGGATCACTGGACCAAATGAGAGACATATTGCTGAATTTAAGGCTGATTTGAATGCTACTTTCAAGATGAAAGATTTGGGGTTGTTGCATCATTACTTGGGTATACAGTTTAAGCAGTGTGATGGTGGTATTGCCTTATGTCAAAAAAGTTACATAGAGACATTGCTATGTAAGTTTGGACTTGAGGATTGCAAACCTATTGCCACTCCCATGGAAATAGGTTTGAAGTTGAGTCTACATGATGCTGGCGATCCTGCTGATGTCACTCTTTACCAAACTGTTGTTGGCTTCCTCATTTATGTATGCAAAACGAGGCCAAATATTCAGTTTGTAGTCTCACACGTTAGCAGATTTATGCATAGCCGGGGGTCTAAGCATTGGCAGGTAGTCAAGAGGATTTTCCACTACCTTAGTGGCACTTTACATCTTTGCTTGTTTTATCCCAAGGGGGGATCATTGCCGCCAGACTTACATGCTTTTTCGGACTCAGATTGGGCTGGTTGTTTTGACACGCGAGTGTCCACAAGTGGTTTTTGTTTCATGCTTGGAAGTTCATGTATATCATGGTTGAGCAAGAAGCAACCTACTGTGGCCACTTCGAGTTGTGAGGCTGAGTACAGGGAAGTCTTCACAGCTACTCTTGAGTGTGTATGGCTCAGACGCCTTATGGCTGATTTGAGTGTTGGACAGGACAGTGCCAACACTATCTACACTGACAGTCAGAGCGCATTGGCAGTTGCGAGGAACCCAGTTTTTCATGGCATTGGCATTTGCGAGGAACCCAGTTTTTCATGCTCGCATAAAGCACATTGAGGTGCATTACCACTATGTCAGGGAGAGGCTCTGAGCAGGAGAGATCAGCTTGGCTTATGTGCCAACACAGGACAACCTTGGAGATCTTTTCACAAAGGCATTGTCTCGTGAGAAGCTTGGAGCTTTCCAAAAAGCTTTGGGCTTACTCCCCTTTGTGGATTGATCATGTCATCAGGGCATGGCACTTTTCTTTACTCATGATCCAGCTCTTGTTCACCGCATCACTCTAGGGGGGATTTGTCACCATATACATGTGGTAGTGATGTGTGTGAACACACTAGGACCACCGGGGCATTTTTTCCCTCTTTAGGAGGTTTTTTTCCCCGAGCATTGTATATACGCCCATCACTCTAGGGCTGTCTATCTTTCCATTGCATACTAAGTAACACACTCTCTATTGTGTGCCTTGAGCTTCCTCCGTCTTCTCCAAGCTGTGTGCGTTTCTCTACAACCCTAATTCCAACAAAAAGTCTAAAAATAAATAAATGTGTATGTTTGCTTGTTGTCATAGAACAAATTATATATAATGAAAGAGGGTGTAGAAACTTGTTTGTTTTTTGTTTCTTGGGTGCCAAATACTAATTTTGGCATTTTTGTGAACATAAATAATCACTATGTTTGTCCTAAGTAGGTGCTACGTAGTGCAGAGAGAGAGCTTTTTTGTCTTTTTGCCTTGACACACTAAACAAGATATGTTGTGAACATAAATAATCACTATGGTTGTCCTAAGTAGGTGCTACGTAGTGCAGAGAGAGAGCTTTTTGTCTTTTTGCCTCGACACACTAAAACAAGCATAGAGAAAGCTTTTTCAGAAAAATAATCATTTGATGAGTTTTTTGAGAAAAGCATCCTCAAAAGCTCCCTCATAAAGCTTCCTCCAATCCCCTACTCGGATGGATGGGGGTTTTTCTACATCCTTTGACGACTATGACACCTTCCATTGTAAGCTTTGCCAATTCTCTTTTTTATCAGAGCACCAATCCCTTCTTCCTCCACAACTTTTTCCCAATGTCTCTCCTAATCGATGGCACCATATTGAAAAGATGATACAAATAGACATGAGGAGCAAGCCATTATTTGGATGTCCTATCTTGATGAGGTATTATTGCTTTTATGATTGCCTCCTTGCCCTACTACAGAATGCTTGCAACCCTAGTTTTCAAGGTAGAAAAAAATCCTAAGTTACATTCTAAAAAAACTATTCATCTAGCATACCAATCAAAATTGGTATTTACTCTTTTCGTGAGAGAGAACTCCTTAAGATTTTTGTATTTTTGTTGACTATGAACTTAATGGCTTTGTTGATCAATCTATTGTGACAAATACACAAGTTAAACCATGCCACACTATTGTCGGGGTTGACAATGGCCACATAATTGTATGCCCTCCAGGTGAACATCTTTTCCACTTTTGCAAGAGATTTTCTTTTCTACTCTTGTACTCATCCTGCATCTTGACATACTCACTCAAAACCCTCCTCCTGCATGTGCTTTGTGCATGTCTTGCTCATAGCACGTCTATGAGAGAGGCCACCTTATGGAGAGATTTCCCTTGGCTCTTCTCCCAATCCTCTTTTTCTTTGGTTTTCTCAGACTCTACTTGAGTTCTTCGCTTCTTGGTTCCCACTTGTGCTTTTTGCTTCTTTGTCCAAGGTTTCTCTACACCTTTTGAAGACTATGACCCCCCATTGTAAGCTTTTCCGTTTTCCTTTTTTGTCAGAGAAAGACTCTCTTCTTCCTCCACTACTTTTCTTTGGCCTGCAACCTTGATTCTATTTGTGAGGATGAAGTTTTGGTTTTTCTTTTAGCCATTAGAGTTCAAACAAAGACTCCACCAATATTTTTCCATTCTACTCTTTGATTTGTTTTGTTTTGTATATGCTAGCCTCCTCTTGCTCATTGAGGACCCACACATCACTAAGATGCTGAGGGTACCATCTATCAACCTTGAGACCATTGGACCACCACCTACAAAGTAAGAGTCCAACTCCTTTCAACAATCTTTAACCGCACATAATGAAGCAACTATCTTTAACAACGATAACATAAGATCTATTTTTTTAACCTATATAGCAGTTACCATGCTGTGCATTTTGTGTGGTTGCTCTTTTATAGTTTTGCTAGCTTTCATTTTTGGTCGCCACATGATGAATGCATCCTTGAAGTGATCAATGTGAGACCAAGCAAGAAACTCCGTCACGTTTACTCACTCTCTCATGGACATATACCCAAGTTGGATTGCTACTCTCAATGTCTCTAAGTTGATGACACCATTTTGAAAAGATGATACCAATAGACACGAGGAGCAAGCCATTCTCCCAAAGTCCTATCTTGACAAGGGATTGTCACTTTATGAGTGCCTCCTCACCCTACTACAGAATGCTTGCAAACTTATTTTTTCAAGGTAGAAAAATTTACGAGCTACTTTCATTCTATAAAAACACTTCATCTAGCGTACGACCAATCAAAATTGGGTATTTACTCTTCTAGTGAGAGAGAACTCCTTGCAATCTCTATAATTTTATCAAGGGTGAACTTGTTGGATTTGTCACTCCATTTGTTGTGACAAACATACAAGTTAAACCGTGCCCATACCTTGAAGTTTGAATTTTTTACGAGCTTGGGGGGATTGAGTAACCACAGGCTGCCACATGGCACCCTTCAAAATCCCACATGCAAAGGCATGGCCGTGGAGCACATGGTATAAGACAGGAGTAGTGGCCCTATCGTAGACAACGTGGGAGAGAGAAAGAGCTATCTTGTCGGTGGCTATGGAGTCGGAGCCTGTCGACGCTGCACGCTGCGGGGGTGGGGGCTCGTCCGGCGATTTTGGCGGAGATGTGGCATCGGTGGTGCTCTCAATTGTGGTGTGGTGTTGGGCCATTTTTGGATGGTTGTGCAGTCAACAATGATGACGTGGTAGTTGCCCGTGAAGGGCTGCTTCCCGGGACCCAAGGGGTCCCCCCTTTTAAAGTTGGAAGCAAGGGTGCTAGTGGAGCACTAACACTAGCGCCCCGCTAGCACTAGTGCACCCCCCACAAGGCGTTGAGGCAGAGAGAGAGAGAGAGAGAGAGAGAGAGAGAGAGAGAGAGAGAGAGAGAGAGAGAGAGAGAGAGAGAGAGAGAGAGAGAGAGAGAGAGAGAGAGAGAGAGAGAGAGAGAGGTGTGAAAAGCTCATCAAGAGGGTGTCAAGCCGTTCAAAAGTTGCTAAAAAGAGTGGACATGTGTCTGGAGCTCGCTGGCTTGCCAAAAATGGACGACCCAAATTTCAAATAGCCCAAAAGAGCCCATTTTAGGGGCCTTTTGTTCGATGAAGCAATGCCAACAAAAGAGAGATAGAGTGTTTTACCCGGCGTGTAGACGGAGGTGCTGTGAGGTTGTTGTAAGAATGGTGGGGGGGTCTTTTTTGGAGTTTGTGGAGAGAGTTTTGTCTGTGAGACCTCAAGAAGGTTCTTTTTTATGGAGTCAGCCATAGAATGGCGTTCAAGATGTTGTAAAGATCTTTTTCTAATCAATATCAAGCCGTGCATTGCCCTATTTTTGGTGCCAATTCTCCCCCTTCTCTTTCTCCTGCTCTCGTCTTGTATTTGCGGTGTTGGCTGTGTAGACGTGTGTGCCCACCCAAACCAACCGATGTCTGTGTGTGGAGAGAGTGAGATAGAGCATTAATGTGCATGTTGAGAGGGTCTAGACGGATAGGAGTGAGGTGTGAGTGCGGTATTGTGATCTTGATGGGTGTGTGTGCGTTGATTTGTGTGCAAGCATTGGTTTGCTAGTATGAGTTGGTTGTTTTTTAAGGTGATCTTGAGAGGATAGGGTTGTTGTGAATGCCATGAGCTATAGAGAGGCCTTCTTTTGTGTGCTAAGTGTGCTCCCCCATTCCCCCTCTCCAACATTTTGCATCTACCTTTTTTGACTAAGGCCACAAACCATGCTCATCTAATGAAGTCGTCAATTTTCTGGAAGAGGATGCTTAGGCAAAGAAGAAGAGAAAAAGTGGTGGCGAAGGGATTCCAATAGCAGCATTGAATTTAAACCATGGTAGAAGCTTGTAGAAAAAGCTATCAAATTGAAGAAAAACCTGACTTATGTGTCTGAAAAACTATTCAACGTGCTATTGGCTAGAATCAAGAACCTTCAGGCTGCTATCAGTCTGAGTACCTTCTTGCATAATAGTCTATTGTAGAAGACTGCCAAGTTTGAAGACTTAGAACCTGTTCAAATCATGGTATGCTTGGCAGTGTATGTATTGGGAAGCTTGCATTTTGTCTCACATCAACGCCAAAATTGTATGGATGAAGGTTCAAAGTGAAGGAACTAAAGGGAATTAGATCAGTCAACAAGAGACCACAGAAGGTCAAGAAATAGTTTAGACCACACTGGCTTTGGTGTCATCGATTTAAAAAGAATATCAGCTCAATTGAAAGCACGCACATCGCAGCCGATGGAGAAGAAACAAAAAACAACAATTTACTTGCACAACTTCAGCCATACTGAAGACAATGGCAACTTCTCAACAGACTACATCTAATGGCAATGGTTAGACAAAGGGAACTTTGGTAGGGAAGCCAATCAAATTGCCTAGTACACCTCTAGTGGACATGGGCGGCAAGCGTAAAGAAGCAACCTAGACCAGTGTTGTTGAGAAAAATGAGAAAGGGTTGGTTGTTAACACTTTGGTTCAATTGCTTAGTTGAGATCAGATGTTGCAATGACTACAAAAGAAACCTACGCAAGGAAATCTCGTATTGAAAACATTTGAGAAGCTTTTGGTGCCATATAAGACTCCCCTACTAGTCTATGAAACATATTAGAATGATAGAGACGCTCTCATTGATGGATGTGTTTCTACCATCCAAGCTGGTTGAAATACAATTTGTAAATGATGTAGGTGAGATGATGGAATCACAAGGCTACATTTCGAGTTCTAAGGTGACTAGTCTACAAGAGAAGCTACAAAAGTCTACAAGAAATCTGGTTTTGAAGTATGAGATTGAGCAAGAAAAGGATGGATGCCTCATGTCCACTCAACAAAGGAGGATAGATAGATCAATTGATAGCTAATAATGTAGTGTTGGAAGAAGAGAATAAGGAAGCACTCATAGAAAAAGGTGCACTCAAAAGTATATTGAATCAAAAAAGGGATGCTATGAGTACATTGCATGAGGCTCACAATACTTTGAAGAAGTATATTATGGAAAAGTATATTTATCAGTCATTGGTTGATATTTCTCATCTAGATAGAAATCTCACTTTGAACTTAGAAGATTTGCAAAATCTAGCTGGGTCCATCAAGTTTGATCTAGATGAGAAGGCCAAAGAATATACAAACATTTTAGTCAACCAAGCACTCATGGATCATTTAAAGAACTAAGAGCCTGATGAGGATTATGAAGGCAACGAATGAGCAAGATCAGGAGGATGGACTTGGTACGGGTCATCATAGTGATGATGATGATGATGATTATTATGCCTCTTTCACCACCAAGTTCATCGACTAGTGGTCAACAACACAACAAGATACAGGGGACAAATGGCTTCAATGGGCAAACTAAAGGACAAGATCAGAACCCAAAGAATCAGATTCATTCTGATCAAACCCAACAAGGAACCCAAATGATAGTCTGCCAGAAAACATAGTACTTCAAAAGTTCAAAGGATGGAAAAAAGCAAAGATATTGTGATTGATTCAAATTCAAATACAAATTTGAATTATTCCACTAAATTGCTGACTCTGAATGTGCGACTAAGAAAGCAAAAGGCAACAGAAATCTAGGAGTATTTGCATGATGAGACTGCCTATTTAGATTTCGAGCGTTTTTAGATGCTATATTTCGGAGCCAGGAGAATGGTGGAGCAATGGTAGATGATTATTTATCATGAGCAGGCTAGTTGTCAGTTACCTCCTCATCCCCAATACTATTTGGGTGTTGGAGAGAGTACCAGAATGGATGCTCCCTATTCTGATGTCATTGACAATCCACATATGAAAGAACCATATATTGTGAATCTGTAGAGTATTGGACTTCAACTCAAACTGTAGTTGAGCCAACATACATTGTATGAAGGATATTTGTACTAAAATCAAAGCTATGTTGGTCAAAATGTAGATTTCCAGACAAGTGTTATATCAAAAAGTGAAGCTAATATTGAAGAATAATGCTACCAGGAGGCAGGGGTCTTAAAATGCAAATGAATCTCAGAGAACAAGAGATGGTTCTAAAAAGTTTATTCTATCTTATTAGAATTTCAAAAAGATACCGCTCTAGGAAAGCCAAATAGTCATGAGCTTTATTGAGTTTGTTCTAGATTCACCAATTTTGTTGTATGCATTATTTGTGGAGAAGGAGGAATTGCCTAAAGTGTTCCCTGTTCTGTGTATCCCAAATCCAATGAGCTAGCTGATCAACAGTGCTATATTAAGATAATAGATCAATTGCGAGAATGGTATGAGCGTAGCAGAGCAGAGTGGGTGGCTTGGAAAGATGTCTTGAATGAGACTGAGCAGAAGTGTATTGTGGATGAACTGAAAGCTGATTTGCACCTTTTTCAAAGTAAAATGCATCAGTGGAGGGATCAGCTTTGGTAGTCAATTAAGATTACCAATGAATTACTTTAGTTATCTATAGAAGCCTCCAAAATTTTGGAGAAGGAACTAGCAAGCAAGGCAACATCAGAACCTCAGGTTTAGGAGATAGGTGAGGTGTTCTTCGATGGGAGGATCAAAGCAAAACCAACCGCTACCACAGAAATGGATATATATACAACTTCAATCTATCATAATCTTGCCAGAGCCAAGCTATCCAGGGGCAAATGCACTTTGTATGATGCTAAATTAAGACATGGAATTCTTTGACACTCTATGAGGTAGAGATGATGACTGAACACAAGGAGCAGCTAGAGCAAGAATCTATTTATCGGTTGGCTGATTCAGAAGAATAATGTGACTACCAATGCTCAAGGTATAGGTCAACCTTTGGAAATTCAGGCTCCACCTTCGGTCATCTAGAAACCCACAAAGAAGAAGGCTCCATATAAAGGAAACAATGACATCCACAAAGTGTGCAAACATGCAAGCCAATGCACAAGCATAGAGAGATAAGAGGCCTAACCTCAACTGGTAAGAAGTAAGGAGCACCTAGAGCAGCTTGTCATCTATTGCAAAGGAGCGAGCTGGATGGAAAGTCGGTGGATTCTGAAGGAGTACGAGCGGAAGTGCGACGCGAGAGAGAGTGCGAGAAGAAGAGCACGACGATATGGTGAACTCGCTCTACTGTAATGTGTAGAGCATAGTGAGTTCTTATTAGGTTTTTACAAAAGAATATGTGTACATACCTTGCGGCCCGCCCACTTACCTGGGCGACCACATTGGGCTTTATACCCCAACAACCTCCCACTTAAAGTCCAATGTGGTACTTTAAGTGTGAGAGAAGCTACGATACAAGCTAATATACAAGAGATGTAGAGAAGTGATGTACTACCCTACACCTATCTGCTTGCGAAAATGCGCAAAGCTCTCTGAGGGAAGTCCTTTTGTAAGTAGATCAGCAGGATTTTCTGTGGTGTGAACTTTGACAAGCTGAAGTTGCTTATCCTCGAGCATTTCCCTGATGAAATGATACTTCACATCCACATGCTTTGTCTTTGAGTGATAAACTGGATTGCGAGCCAATTGTATAGCACTTTGACTATCACAATATAACACAGGCATCTCTTCTTTGATTCCCAAAGCTGTTACTAGTCGGTTAAGCCAAATTGATTCTTTGCATGCCTCTAATGCTGCAACATATTCAGCCTCTGTAGTAGACTGAGTAACACAATCTTGTAATCTAGAACGCCATGATACTGCTCCACCAGCCAATGTAAAGACATACCCTGACGTAGACCTTCGGTTGTCTAAGTCACCTGCATAATCTGAGTCTGTAAAACCCTTTACACTTAGCTCCTGATTCCCATAGCATATACGCATACTCTTTGTAGCTTTCAGGTATCTCAATATTCCTTTCACTGCCTCCCAATGTTTCTTGCCTGGGTTTGACATGTATCGACTTACTACTCCCACTGCAAATGCAATGTCTGGGCGAGTAGCAATCATTGCATACATCAAACTACCCAACTGCAGACGCATATGGAATCTTATCCATTTCAGCCTATTCTTCCTCAGACACGGGACAATCTTGTTTGCTAAGTTTCACATATGGTGGCAATGGAACACTCAGTGCCTTTCCCTTCTCCATATTGAAACGTTGCAAAACCTTGTCAATATACTCTGTTTGAGATAACCAAATCAACTTCTTTGATCTATCTCTCTCAATGCGCATACCAAGTATATGACTTGCTTCACCCATGTCTTTCATGTCAAACGATTTTGCCATCTTTGACTTCAAAGCTGAAATTTCTTCCAAGTGCTTGCCAGCAATCAACATGTCATCCACATACAAAATAAGGATCAGCCAACTGCCATCCTTAGCCTTCTTTGTATATAGACAGTGATCGAACTCACTACGTTTGTAGCCTTGAGAAAGCATAAACTTGTGGAATTTATGGTACCATGCCCTCGGTGATTGTTTTAAGCCATAAAGACTCTTTAACAACTGGCATACCCAATCTTCCTTGCCTTTCTCAACAAACCCTTCTGGCTGCTGCATGTAAATTTCCACATCTAAATCACCATGCAAGAACGCTGTTTTGACATCCATTTGGTGCAACACCAAATTTAATATGGCAACCAATGCAAGAAAGCATCTCAATGTAGTCATCTTGACCACCGGAGAGAAGACTTCATCAAAGTCAATGCCTTGTTCTTGCTTAAAGCCCTTGGCAACAAGCCTTGCTTTGTACTTTGACTGACTATCATGAGCAGTGATCTTATACCTGTAAACCCATTTACAAGGTAGAGCCTTTTTGCCCTGTGGTAATTTAACTAGCTTCCATGTCTTGTTTTTATGCAGAGCTGTCATCTTTGACTGCATGGCCAATTGCCAATTCCCGGAGTCCTTCATTTGCACTGCTTCCTTGTAACATGAAGGCTCATTGCAATCAGTCAACATGACATAGTTCATAGATGGAACAAACCTATCAGGAGGTTGCGTGACACGTCCAGATCTATGCACAATAGGTGGCTCAGGCTCAGCCACAACCTGTGGTTCCACTCTATCCTGTCCTTGATCCTCTTGAGCCCTGACATTTTGTCTTGCACGTGCAGGTCCATCTTCTTGGAAGACAACTCTTCTAATCTCCTCAACCCTCTCTGGTTTAGAATGATATTTGGATTCATTAAAGTGAACATCATTGCTGCAGACAACCTTTCTGGATTCGGGATCCCAAAGTCTGTACCCCATCTCACCAGAATTACCATAGCCTAGAAAGATGCACTTTCTACTCTTTGGCTCAAGTTTGCTCCTAAATTCCTTTGGAACGTGAGTATATGCCTCACAGCCAAAGACTCTGAGATGCTTGTATGAGGGCACCTTGCCTGACCATACCATCTCTGGCACTGAATCCTTCTGCAAAACCTTGCTAGGAGATCTATTTACAAGATGAACAACTGTTGATACAGCTTCAGCCCAAAACCCATTTGGCAGCTGTGCATTACACAACATACTTCTGACCTTCTCTTGTATGGTCCTATTCATCCTCTCAGCAACACCATTTTGAGGAGGATTGTAAGGAGCAGTAAGTTCACGTTTTATACCTTTTGACTCACAAAAGTCCTGAAAGGCCTTTGAAACATACTCTCCACCATTGTCAGTGCGTAAGCATTTAAGCTTCTTGCCACTCTGATTCTCCACAAGTGTCACAAACGTTTTGAAAACACTAAACGCTTCATCCTTGTGCTTGAGAAAGTAAACCCATACTTTTCTCGAGTAATCATCTATAAATGTCATAAAGTAAGAAGCTCCCCCTAGAGATAGGTTAGGCATAGGTCCACACAAATCACTATGAGCAAGTGCCAACTATGTATCTCTTCTACTGCTTCTATGCTTATGTGGCTGCTGTGTTTGCTTACCATACACACAATGTTCACAGAATTCAAAATCATTAAATGAAAAGCCAGGCAAATAACCAGAACGAGACAAGATTTCCATTCCCTTCTTGGACATATGTCCTAACCGGCTATGCCACAAAGAAACGTTCGGCTGCTCGGTTACATTGATTACATTTTTAGAGACATTTGATACATAAATCATGTAAAGTCCTCCAGACTTTACTCCATGTGCTACTGTCATAGAACCCTTGGATATCTTCCACATGTTCTGTCCAAAAGTGGTGACGTAGCCAGCATCATCAAGTAAACCTGTGCTGATCAAGCTCTTTGTAATTGCGGGAACATGTCTCACATTCTTCAGCGTGAAAGAAGAGCCATTCTGAAACTTCAATTGAACATCTCCAACACCTAAGATCTCACATGTCTTCCCATTGCCTAGCCGAACATGATCTTTAGTGGTCACATAAGAGGTAAACCACTCCTTGTTTGGAGACACATGAAGTGATGCCCCTGAGTCTATAATCCAGTCACTCAGTGCATTTCCATCAGATGCTGTAAGAAGAGCTGAGTCCATTGTATTCTTCAAGAAGTAGATGTCTCCTGACACTAGACTGTCATCCTCTGCAACAGTGTTTGTCACATTTATTTCTTGAATCTTTACTGAGGACTTGTTCTTCTCACCATGGTCTTCAGCTTTTTCTTTGCCTTTTTCTGCTTTCCATTCTCTGCAGTCTCTTTTCCTGTGACCCTTCTTGCCACAATGGTAGCATTCTATGTCACTCTTGCCTTTAGCACTGCGGGACTTGCTACGAGACTGATTCCTCTTTCCACCTTTGTACTTTTCTTTGGTCCTTCCCCTGACAACTAAGGCTGTTCCTTTGCCTTTGTCCATTGTCTTTCTATTGGTTTCTTCAGTAAGCATACTTCCTTCTACACCTGCTATGTTCAAACCATCTGGAGGTGCAGAATTACTCAAAGCTGTGCGAAAAGTGTCCCAACTTTCCGGCAATGTGATCAACAGGAACATAGCTCTAACAAGTTCATCAAACTTGACACCTTGAGCTGACAACTGACTATAGATTGTGTTGAATTCATTCAGATGATTGGACATAGGTGTCCCTTCTTTCATCTTCAAGTCAACAAGCTTCTTAAGCCAGTATACCTGTGAAGCTGCACTCTGCTTCTCATAAAGATCACTCAGCTTTAACCATGCTTGATAAGCCGACATCTCGTCTGCTACATTGAAGTAAACGCTTTCTGCCAAAGTCAGCATAATGGTAGAACGTGCCAATTCATCCATTTCGCTCCATTCATCTTCGTCCATATCTTCTGGTTTTATCCCTTTGAGATTTATAGGTTTTATCTGCTTCTTTTGTACCAACACGTGCCAAATCTGCTTCTTCCACAATGGGAAATTGGTTCCATCCAGCTTCTTGATATTGTAAAGAGCAGTGTCCTGTGATCCAGCCATAGCTACGCTTCACAGTGGTTTACTTTCCTGGGAAAAATTCGGTAGAGTTTCCCCTGTAAACTGACCTCTGAACCAATATCAACCTGTCAAATGAACCAAAAAAGCTTCAGATTCTGCATAAATTTCGGCAGAGTCTCCTTTTAAAAGTGCTCTGGTGTGCTAAAAAACAGACCAAAAAACAGCTCAAAAACACTGTCTCTCTGACACTGTAAGCTGCGGGTAAACCTATCCTGCACCTGTACTGTCTCTGACTGTCCTGTCACTGTCCTGTAAGCATAGACTGCGACAATGCCTCAACGGCAGTAAAGCAAAGATGCAATCCCAACTGTCTAACTCGCAGTCAATACATCCTAGCTGCCTATCTAAGGGTGCTCGAGGGATCGCTCCAAGACCTGTATCACCGAAAGGATCTCAACATTCGAGAATCCCCCAGCTCAATAAAACCTCACTCGACCCTCAACAAAGGCTGCAGTAAATTTGACAGTACATAGACTTCCCACAAAGTCATACATCCACAAATTTCCCACTGTATGTTGTAACCGTTGCGGCGGTTGTTTGCTGCGTGACTCACAGCCAGCAAACCCTCAACAGACGTACATCATCTCTGACAATACATCCCATGTGGAAGTACCTGCAATGTCAGGATGAAATTTGGAATATCAAGCAGCAAACACAAGCTACCTGATGAACTAGTGGATGTCGCCTACAGTCTGTGTGTAGATGCGCCCGTGTCGTACGTGACACGCCTCCAAGAACTGTGAGCCGTCCTTCGATGTGTAGACAGCCACAAATCAACACTCTGGGAGTGTCGATATCCTCAGCACCTGCAGTCGTAGGCCGAAAACCCCAAATTTGCAGAGTCGGATCTGCACCCGCCGAGACCACGTAGTCGAAAATGGCCTGCGCAGACCTTTGTCGAAGCCGAACGGTGGTCGAGATGACCTCAGAATGAAATTCTGACAACACCTAGCCCATCGGACTCTCCCACGAGATTTGGGGCCGTGTCTTCGCCTGTCGAATTTCACTCCAATCTGAGCTGGTGGCTCTAGCCTCTTGCAGTGCTGCCCCGAGCCTCGATCTGAGCTCTGATACCAGTTGAAGGAGTACGAGCGGAAGTGCGACGTGAGAGAGAGTGCGAGAAGAAGAGCACGACGATATGGTGAACTCGCTCTACTGTAATGTGTAGAGCATAGTGAGTTCTTATTAGGTTTTTACAAAAGAATATGTGTACATACCTGGCGGCCCATCCACTTACCTGGGCGACCACATTGGGCTTTATACCCCAACAGATTTAGACCCATTTTTAGCAGCACACCTTAAATTTTTAGCAACACATTTGAAATTTTGGAAATATTCCAAAATTCAAAGAAAGGGGGAAGGAAAAGTAGACAGTCAGAACGAGCACTAGAAATTGGTAGTTACCATACCGAGTTATTGTGATAATTATACAAGTAACAATCATTCAGAGGCCCAGTCCGACATCTATAAATAGAGCCCATTTCTCAGTTTGCGAGATCTATTGCACCTATGGGATCTATTGAGTCTATTGTCACTCTTGGAGCTAGTTGTGCCCTTGTAATCTTTTGGCATTAGCTCAAAGAATTCCTTGGTTCTTACTATTGTACTTGCTACCAATTATACTCTCCTTATATGAATATACATTCTGGTTCCGGTTCCGGTTCCAGATCTCGTTCTCCATTTCAATTTATTCTTTGTCTGATCGTGTATCTAAAGTCTGCTTGCCTGATTTGATATGACTAACTCTAACAATCCAACCTAGAATAGCTGTCAAAAGTGACCAGCTCATTCCACAATACTAAATTCTCTTATTGATATAGTCTCAATGGTTGTGCTCTCCCTAAAAAGACTACAAGGTGCAAAGATATGGTGTTGGTGGAATTCTATTACTGAAAAAAGGCTCACTTAGTTTTTTTAAATTTGTGATACATGATTTGAAGCTTCACTTATTACAATGATGAGGCAGTGTGTTGATGATTTTGAAGGTTTTGTGTGTTTCCTTGGTGAATATTAATCTTGACCAAAGATGGTCATCCACATTACTCCTAATAATATTAGCATTTTATGTGCAAATGATAATTTGCATCTAAAGGTTGACTTTTAAATGTTGACAGCTTATCATTGTTGTAGAGCCCACACTTGTACAAAAGAAATATTAAGAGAATCAACCTATTTTTTATTTTTGAAAATTAACGTGTATTAATAGCAAGCGATTGGTAATTATTTATTACTATTTTTATATATTATGAATTTTTTCCATGAGTCTTTACCTATTCATTGTCCCCTCATTTCCTTGTCTTGGATGAGGTTGGAATATAAAAAATTATGTGGGACCAAATCTAGCAAATGAAACCTTTAGTTGTAGCATAGAAAATTTTGTGCGACTCAACCACATTTGTTAAAAGTAGAAAATATAAAACTTTGCAATCATAAGGAAGACCCTTTTAGATTAAACTTACTCTCCTACATGACTAGGTGGTCAATTTTTGATGTTACTATGGAATGTCCTTTTGATAAATTTCTAGATAAAAATCTATGCCATTGTAAGTTAATATTGTACAGTGAGTCCAAACTAAAACTTTATCCCATCACAAAATCTAGGCCACCAAAATTTGTAATTGCTCAACTCCTTTTTTCTCTCTACATTGCAAACATTGTGAAAAGAATCTTCTCTCTTTCGAGACAAGGAGTCTAAACTCTTCCTTATTTGCTCCAATGTAGAGAAGCAACAAAGGACTCCATCAAATCAATTTAGGAGCATCAATGAAGAAGACTAGTCTACTATTCAACACTTCCCATCAACAAGCTCAAAGAAATATATAAAGGTAGATCTCAACTCTTTGAGTACATAACATTTTCCTTTCTTAAGCCCAATTAATTAGGTTTTGTAATGGAATTAGCCTATTCAACTTGAGAATAGCGGAAATTAATGAGAATACTTTCGAGAAATGACTTTGTGAGCATAGCGGGTAGACATAATTGAAGATAGCAACATAATCATAGCAATTAGTTAACTTGGCATGAACAATATTTTTGCAAGAGAGAGAATTTAGAGAACATGACAACAGTTGAGGACCGGATTTATGTGGAGCCGGTCCCCCCTCCAATAGGCATTTGTATTATGATTTCTCCCATTAAGAGAGACTTGTTACAATACATTCTTTGTGTTCCTTGTGACCTAGGTGATGCAATGAAGATGGAAAGCTTCATGCATCACAATCATAGCATAACATG